>NC_092872.1:717989546-720389546 GCF_028372415.1 Notamacropus eugenii | reverse complement strand
CTCTAAGCTCTGATTACTGAAATTTGCTGTTTAAGGTAAAAGGCATTTGGGACCATAACTATTTTTGTTTTGAGTTTGAATTTGGGTACAGTTGTCTGCATTAAATCAGTATCTAAGACACATGCCACAAAGGAATGTTTCTCACCTGACTCAACACCGAGGGGACAATTCTAGACTCAGTCTAGGATGGGATCCCCCTGGCTCAGTTTCCCTATTCCTGAATCTGACTATGAACAGATACTGCATGACTGGAGAATTTCACTCTTACCTGAATTCAAACAGAGTAAAGGATGTTTTATCCTGTCATATTTGGTATGTCACATGTCCCTGCCTTTTTCTTCTATAGCAAATTTCTGTGGTGAATAACGAGACCAGCAAAACATGTGAGCCTTTTGTGTAATCTTACTGGGAAATCAAATATTATTTTGATTTGAAATTAGAACATGTGCAGAAATTTATGTAAACTACTTAAAACTCACCTTAAGATGTTCCCATTGTGTAAAAAAGGATTTTAAAAGCAACAGTGTTTTTCTGTAAGTCAGTCTCTTATATCTAAGAATACTGCAATAATTAAGAATTCAGTTTGTTATAATACTTTGGAAATTCATACTGCTTAAGAATATTTTTGTACCAACTCAGTTTTAATGAATTCCAGTTTTAAAGGTTTATTTTTGCTTAAGAAAAAAAAAAGAAATATCAAGCATTTTAAAAGTTTCCAACTAGTTTTTTTCATAAGAGTTTAGTGAACATCAGAGGAAATTTTAAACTGTTTTTAAAGAAGGGAAATACTTTTAGAAGAAACGTTTTGAAAAATCATGTGTGATTCTTAGAAAGTCTACTAAAACTTCAAAATAATGTACTGTTAAATTAAGCTGTTTTGATCTGAATATGTAGTCATTCTACGGCCTAAGTCAGAGTTAAAGTTTGCATTTGAATTTATTATATGTAAAAGATTTAATTGCTGAAGTATCTCATTCTTCCTGAGTGAGTATAATTAGGGAAGAACAACAACTTGAGAAACAAAGACATAATTCCATCAAACTATAAGGTTAGTAATTAACCTCTTTGCTTTGTTTAAGCTGGAATGAGATTCCAGTACAGTTATGCTAGTAAAAAGTAATAACTTATGAGGTATCTTGTCTTATGGTTAAAATGTAAAAGCAAGTGGAAGAATAGGATTGAGAGATTTGGAAAGATAATAAAGTTCTGCTTGAAACTATGAAAGGTAGATAAAATTTGGGAATAAATATGGCTTATCTAAACCCCTCTTGCTCCTAGATAGTTGTTCTGGATACTTTCGTGTCAGTTTTACATGGTTTAGAGTGTGAGGAAGTATTTTATCTGAGGGATACCAGCCAATTTTTATTTGCTATATAAGACTGGGACTGCAATTTACTATTGTTTGACGTTCTGATTACAGGAATACTTGTCCAAGTTATCATAAAGCCAATTGACATGTGCTGCAGGCTAATGGTGGATGCTTGGAAAGGTTTTGAAGACGACCTTGGACACGGCCTAGGTAGGATCTTCCTAACTTTATTTCCCAAATGTGCTATTTCCTTTCTGGAAAAGGAAATTCCCCACCTGATCACCTCTAAGCCCTGCTTTCAGCACCTGGTAGCCTCATGATTACATGTCAGATAATAGTTTATTCCTGAATCAACCAGAACTAAGGAGAGTCTTTCCTTCTGTTAACATTGTCCCTCTTTTTCTTTTATAGCAAATCTTTGTAATTAAGAAGTTCTGTAAGTACAATACTAATTCTATCAAATAATAAATGGAAATTGGAACATCTCTGAGTTATTATAATGGGGTGCAGGAATGAATAGCTTACAACTTTAACCTGTATTCCTGGCCAAATAAATAAATATAATATAGAGATAACATCGAGGAAATGATTAGATCAGGTAATAAGACAAAGATGTAATGTGATAGATGTCTAATTAAATAGAGTAACAAATTTTGAGGAAAAACAACAGGATCAGCCTGATTCCTCTAAGAATTATATGCAAATGTTTATCATTGACTTCTAAAATTTGTCATGCTTTTCATAATAAGATCTCAGATTTGGATTTTTGCATAAAATTTGTACAGGATAGTAGTAAAAGTAAGTGAAATTATTTCTTCTCTGTTAAAATATCTGTCCAATAATTTAAAAGGCAGATGAGTTTATTATATAGTTAAGCCCTCACATTTTAAAAGATTCTTATTCCAGATACAAGATTTAGGTAAAGACAGAAACAACAAATAATGTGAATCGAAATTTTCTGAAATTTCAAAAATGGAGAACAAATTTTTAAGTAATTTTACTAATTTATATTGTCAGAAGTATCTGGGAACTTCTAGATTTGAACCAGAAAGGCAGAATTCTCTTTTTGAACTATCCCAAGAATAAAACCTATTGTCAAAGAAAAGTTATCTAGGTACCATTATAACTACATGAGAAATCTGGGATTCAAAAAGTTTTGTTTAAATGAAAATTAAGACTGGATTACTGGGATACAAGGAACTTAATATTAATTAACATTGAAATAATAATTGCATTGATTTGTGTGGTTCATGTTTAATTTTCTTGTTTATATTGGTGACATGTAAATCTCCCTTCCAAAACTAGTCTATTGTGAGCCATCTAAGTTTTAATCTGTACCTGACTTAATGTAAAAATACAATTTGTGAATTGTAAAAAACTTCATTGTGTTGTTTGAACCTAGCCCTGCATGGCTGGGAAACTGAACTATTGCTAAGTGTCTTTAGCCATGTTAACTATGTTGTATTGTTTCATCTCAATTATCAACTCATGTTTTCTGGGGGACTCTTGTCAAGTTTTCTGTATAGACTCTTGGATCCATCTGTCACCTCCATTGCCCCTGCTCCTGAGTGGATCGTGCCCTCCAATTTTGAAGAGGCCTGAAGAAGATGCCTTCAGACATAGACAGCTTTCCCAAGAGCCTGGACCAGACTAGCATGAAGAGTAACTCTCACACTACTGGTTATTTAGAGGTTTTTTCATCTTTGTTGGTCTACAGGCGAAGCCTTTGGCTTGCCTTTGACCAAAAGGAGGGAATGATGTTTAATATAAAATTTTGAAATAATCTCTTTGTTCTCTCTGAAGCAAACTCAGAGAATGCCTCTTCCTATGTCAACAAAAGCCAGCCAGGGCTATCTTAACATTCCTTAAGAGACCTTTAACCTAAGACACCATATTGAATAATGGGACGTTTTCCATATCTTAATATTTGTAGACGTATACTATGTTATGGCATGTTAATGGTAAAGAAAACACAGACATCTTGGGTCATAACTTCTATGTGAAACTTTGTCAAACTCTGTTATCTTATTGTATTTACAACCCATGCAATTAAGAAATTCCTTTCTAATAGTCTAGTTAATCACTTATGGAGACCATAAATCTGAAGCATACAGAATACTTCTTTGTCCTAAAACAGATTTAAAGCTGCCCAATTCTTTGTATTGGTAGCCAGAACATTTCTGGCTACATAATGCATTATGTTACTGTTTTCTTTAATAGGGAATCGATTAATTACTTAATTAAATCATGAAATGTATGCATTTGGCCTGTTGCCTTTTCTTTAACCAAGTTTTCAGGTTAACAGGGCCTTTGAACACTGGAATGTGAGCCAGAAGCCAACTTAACAGGTCTTCTTCAGCAAATAGAGCTGGGGAGAGAGAAGGATTCCTGAGCTGGAGGCTGGGCTATGGGGATTTACAGGAGGTGAGACCCTGCCTTCAGGAGAGAGGATGAAGCCCAGAGGTAGGGTCAGGCTTAACAAAGAGGGTCCCACCCTCTCCCATTCCTCTTCTTTCCCCTTCCTCTCTCCAGTTCTCATTCAGATCACCAACATGCAGGAGGGGCTTGGGATCACACATGGGATAAGAGCAGTAAAAGCCTCAACAGTTCCTGAATCAGAGATTTCCCTTTGACTAGCTTTGGACCAGGAACCTGAAAGGACAACCCAGCTCCTGAATGTTCCCCCACTCCACCATCTACATACTGAATAATCCTTTCAATTGCTAGTCCAGGTGGCCCCCACCCAGCCCAACCCTTCATTGTGGGTCACCTTGGAATCACCCCAGGCTGTGAACTTTCATCCAGACCCCTTCTCCTTTACCTGAGGATCACTACAGGCAATTTGCCACCCCTCAAACCCATCCCAAATCTTCCCACTATCTTTACTTTTACCCTATAAAAGTCAGTCTTGACAAGACCAAATGGGCAGATTAAAAAAAAAAAAAAACCAAACAATCTCACCCTCATCTATTGGCATCACAATCAGCCTTCTCTGAATGGAAAAAGGCTTAAGGGCCCAATTCCTTGGAGGCAGATCCAGGCCTTCTCACATGGGCATTTCCAGGATCACTCAAGTCTTTCACTTATGTTTCACTCTAGACAGGATTCCTGGGTCCCTGAGGATAAGGTGTGAAGCTTGTGAAAAGGTGACACAATCTTAAAAGGGGGGTGGGGAGTGTGTGGGATAAAAAGACCCTTACTCAAAATCTTAAATAAAAGAGTCTTCTCAACATGAACAGAAAGAAAAGGATGTATTACAGTTCTCAAGAAAGGGACGTCCTTCCAAGAGGTTGGGGAACCTGGTGGAGGGAGGCAACTTACAGAAATTGAAGCACAATTTTTATACCCTAACGCAGAGAATCCCACCTCCCCACTATCCCACCTCTCTACTGGCTGAAAGGTGCGCTCACAATCTAAGCAGGAAATACCGGACAAACCCTGGGAAATCTTCACCTGTCCCAACACAAAGACCTCATCTAATATCTAACTTAACTGCTGATGTGGCTTTAGAAAAGAGGGGAGGGGGAGAAGCAGGAGCTGGTAGTGTTGATGTGGCGGCAGTACAACAAACAAAGGGGAGATTTGAGTAACTTCCAAGTTTCGGCTACAGCCCACAGCACTTTCACAAAGAAAGCTGGTAGCTGGTAAGGGGGGGAAACCAACTGACTGTCCACAAGCCCTGGATACCTGAAACTCAGGTATTCAAGGAGAGGCCTTATGGAAGAGAAATTTTATCTAGAAAATCCAATATTCCCCATATTTTTATTATGAAAAGTCTCCTCATCTCACTCATGAGGGAGGTTGAGGGGGTAGCCCCAGACTCTTGAGAAGTAGTGAGAGTATGTAATAGAGTTAGAAGGAGGAAGCTTGTCCAGGGACCAGGCTGGGGAGGAAGGATTGCTCCAGGGAGACCTGGAGCTAGACTCACCATAAGGTCGGAGGGGGAGGATAAGACCCAATGATATGAACAGCCAGCATGTCTGTGAGGGGCTGGCTCAGACCTACCTGGCACCTGCACCCAGAGATGGCCTCCAAAGGACAGAGATCTCAGGTCTGTTGACCTGAAAACTTGGTTAAGAAAGGTAACAGGCTAATTGCATACATTTTATGATTTAATTAATTAATTGGTCAATTCCCTATTAAAGAAAACAGTTACATAATGCATTATGGAGCCAGAAATGTTCTGGCTACCCAGTGCAGAAATCTTCTGGCTTATATACATTTTGCCGTGAGAAAGGAACTCTCCTAGTTGAACAAATCATAAATTTAGTAAGACAAGACAATTAACAAAGTAATGTCAATCAAATGTTGAGATTCCAAGCTGGGTAAACATATGTCTCGGTGACAAGGAAGGAAATCCCACCACAGATAACTGACACAGGAAGGGGCAAACAATGTTCAATAGAAATTGGGACCTAAGATGTCTATATTTTCTTTACCATTATTCAAGATATGTCATAACGTAGTATGTGTCTATAGATAATAAGATACAAAGGAAAGACCAATTATTCAAGATATGTCATAGGTTAAAGGTCTCCAAGGAATGCAGAGTCAGCTTTGGCTGGCTTTTGCTGACATAGGAAGAGGCATTCTCTGAGTTTGCTTCAGAGAGAACAAAGAGATTATTTCAAAATTTTATATTAAACATTATCATTCCCTCCTTTTGGTCAAAGGCAAGCCGAAGGCTTCGCCTGTAGACCAACAAAGATATGATAAAAATCTCTAAATAACCATTAGTGTGAGAGTTTACTCTTCATGCAAGTCTGGTCCAGGCTCTTGGGAAAGTTGTCTATGTCTGATGGCATCTTCTTCAGGCCTCTTCAAAATTGGAGGGCACGATCCACTCAGGAGCAGGAGCAACAGAGGTGACAGATGGATCCAAGAGTCTATACAGAAAACTTGACAGGGTCTCCCAGAAAACATGGTTTGATAATTGAAATGAAACAATGCAACATAGTTAACTTGGCTAAAGACACTTAGCAATAGTTCAGTTTCCCAGCCATGCAGGGCTAGGTTCAAACAACACAGTGAAGTTTTTTACAATTCACAAATTATATTTTTACATTAAGTCAGGTACAGGTTAAAACTTAGATGGCTCACAATAGACTAGTTTTGAAAGGGAGATCTACATGTCACTAATATAAACAAGAAAATTAAACATGAACCATACAAATCAATGCAATTATTATTTCAAAGTTAATTAACATTAAGTTCCTTGTATCCCAGTAATCCATTCTCAATTTTCATTTAGACAAAACTTTTTGAATCCCAGATTTCTCATGTAGTTATCTGATACCTAGATATCTTTTCCTTGACAATAGGTTTCATTCTTGGGATAGTTCAAAAAGAGAATTCTGCTTTTCTGGTTCAGATCTAGAAGTTCCCAGATACTTCGGACAATATGAATTAGTACAATTACAATTACAATTACAATTTGTTCTCCACTTTTGAAATTTCAGAAAATTTTGGTTCACATTATTTACTGTTTCTATCTTTAACTAAATCTTGTACCTGGTATAAGAATCTTTCAAAATGTGAGAGTTCAACCATAAAATGAACTCACCTGCCCTTTAAATTATTGGACAGGTACTTTAACAGACAAGAAATAATTTACCACTATCTTATACAATCTTGTGCAAAAATCCAGATTTGAGATCTTATTATCAAAAGCATGATAAATTTTAGAAGCCAATCATATACTCCTGTATATAATTCTTAGAGGAATCAGTCTGATCCTGTTACTTTTCCTCAAAATTTGCTCTTATTACTTTGCCTAATCAATTCCTCGATATTATCTCTATATTATATTTATTTATTTGTCCAGGAATATAGGTTAAAGTTGTAAGCTATTCATTCCTGCACCCCATTATAATAACTCAGAGATGCTCCAATATCCATTTATTATTTGATAGACTTAGTTGTACTTACAGAACTTCTCAATTACAAAGATTTGCTATAAAAGAAAAAGAGAGGGACAATATTAACAGAAGGAAAGGATTTCCTTAGTTCTGGTTGATTCCAGGAATAAGCCATTATCTGACACGTAATCATGAGGTTACCAGGTGCTGAAAGCAGGGCTTAGAGGTGATCAGGTGGGGAATTTCCTTTTTCAGAAAGGAAACAGCACATTTGGAAATAAAGTTAGGAAGATCCTACCTAGGCCGTGTCCAAGGTCGTCTTCAAAACCTTTCCAAGCATCCACCATTAGCCTACAGCACATGTCAATTGGCTTTATGATAACTTCGACAAGTATTCCTGTAATCAGAGCTTCAAACAATAGTAAATTGCAGTCCCAGTCTTATATAGCAAATCAATATTGGCTGGTATCCCTCAGATAAAATACTTCCTCACACTTTAAACCATCTGAAACTGACACGAAAGTGTCCAGAATAACTATCTAGGAGCAAGAGGGGTTTAGATAACCCATATTTATTCCCAAATCTTATCTACCTTTCATAGTTTCAATCAGAACTTAATTTATCTTTCCAAATCTCTCAATCCTATTCTTCCACTTGCTTTTACATTTTAACCATAAGACGAGATAGCTCATAAGTTATTACTTTTTGCTAGCATAACTGCACTGGAATCTCATTCCAGCTTAAACAAAACAAAGAGGTTAATGACTAAATTTACAGTTTGATGGAATTATGTCTTTGTTTCACAAGTTGTTATTCTTCCCTAATTATACTCACTCTGGAAGAATGAGATACTTCAGGAATTAAATCTTTTACATAATAAATTCAAACACAAACTTTAACTCGAACTTAGGCCATAGAATGACTACATATTCAGATCAAAACAGCTTAATTTAGCAGTATATTATTTTGAAGCTTTAGTAGGCCTTCTAAGAATCACACATGTTTTTTTTCAAAACATTTCTTCTAAAAGTATTTCTCTTCTTTAAAAACAGCTTAAAATTTACTCTAATATTCACTAAACTTTTATGAAGAAAACTAGTTGGAAACTTTTAAAATGCTTGATATCTCTTTCTTTTTTTTTTTTAAGCAAAAATAAACCTTTAAAACTGGAATTCATTAAAGCTGAGTTGTTACAAAAATGTTCTTAAGTAATATGAATTTCCAAAGTATTATAACAAACTGAATTCTTAATTATTGCAGTATTCTTAGATATGAGACTGACTCACAGAAAAACGCTGTTGCTTTTTAAATCCTTTTTTTTTTTTTAAACAATGGGAACATCTTAAGGTGAGTCTTAAGTAGTTTACATAAATTTCTGCATATATTCTAATTTCAGATAAAAATAATATTAGATTTTCCAGTAAGATTATACAAAGGTCTCACATATTTTGCTGGTCCCTTGTTATTGACCACAGAAATTTGCTGTAGAAGGAAAAAGCAGGGACATATGACATACCAAATATGACAGGATAAAACATCCTTTACTCTGTTTGAATTCAGATAAGAGTGAAATTCTCCAATCATGCAGTATCTGTTTCATAGCCAGACTCAGGAATAGACAGGTGAGAAACATTCCTTTTTTTTTTTTTAAGGAACACAATAGGGAAACTGAGCCAGGGGGAGCCCATTCTAGATTGAGTCTAGAATTGTTCCCTTGATGTTTAGTCAGCTGAGAAATGGCATGTATCTCAGATACTGATTTAATGCAGACAACTATACCCAAATTCAAACTCAAAACAAAAATAATTATGGTCCCAAATGCCTTTTACCTTAAACAGCAAGTCTCACTAATCACAACTTAGAGTCAGATAACAGTTATTTCCACTCTCTTGGAGTTACAATAAACAATAAAGATTTACCAGGACACACACACATAAGGGATTCCATTTAACATCTTTCCTTCTCAAATTTAAAACTTGTCCTGACGTAAAAACCAATTATTAAAAATTCTCTCTATCTATTACAACTTCTGAGCAAGTAATACTCATTGTTTAGAAATTGCATTAACCAACCAAATTCCTTTACTAGGACTGATGATCTTACTCACAGGAATGGGAGGACTGTTCTGAATGAGCAGAAGGAATTTAAAGAAAGTTTTCACTCCATTGTGGGACTGTTCTGAATGGGCAGAGGGAATCTAATTTTCACTCCATTCCCTCCTTTCCATACACAGGAATCACTTAACAATTTTAGATTTCAGTATTAAAACAGTAATCCCAAATAACTTAGTTAACAATCCTACAACTTCATAGAAGATAGCCAAATTCTTTAGCTTTAACTTTTTTAACAGACAAGGGTGAAAATACCTTGTTTTCTAAATGGCCATTACAAAACATCATAAGACAAAGTTAGCAGGACTGATAAAGTAATACAACTGGTGTTACACAATTTTCCCAACATCTTTTAGTTTCAACAAAGTTCAAATTAAAAATTGCTTTGTCTAACACTATTTCTAGATTACAGTGGTCACTCAATTTTCACAATCTAAGAAAAATTCAAAAATACAATCCTAGAAATAGTTTTAACACAACAATAACTGCAGATGGTATAATTTGCATTTCCAGAAATTATTGATCTTATTACTTTTAGTAATTAAAACCACTTCAAAGGTAACAATTACATTTGAGAGATAATAATGTTGTATGTAACATATACCAGTCATTATGTTAAGCATTTTACAATCATTTTATCATTTTGATCCCATAACAACAAGCATAATTATTTTTACAAATCAGAAAATGGGTCAAACAGAGATAAAGTACTTTTTGCAACTGAACAGAGAAGTGAAGCTTACCAAGAGCAGAGAAACTGATGTCCCAGTGGTGACTTTCGCAGGCAGAGTTTAGAGAATTCTTCCACGTTTCCCCCAACCTCCCCAGCAGCAGAATTTACTGAGCCCCTAAGGCGATATGCAGGTGCTGGGACAGGGTGTCTAGGACCTCGGTGGCATTTCCAAGTTTTACCTAGAAAGGTGGGCTACTCACAATCTTAGGAGTTATTTCAAATGATCAGTTCCCGAAATATTTCTGATTAATTTCACAACATACAAATCTGCTAAAATGATTTTACCTAAGATGATCTAACTTTTCATTGTAATTCCAGGTTGGCCAGACCAGAATGACAAGGAAAAGTCTCAAAGTTTTGTTTGTTTATTTCCCTAGCTGCAGCCCTTGAAGTCTGGCTGCTTGCATTTAAATCTTACAAGATAACACACTCATTCACAGCACACATGATGTGGACAGGGACATACACCAACAGACAAACTGACAACAGGACAAATACAAACGTAGCTCACAAAAAAACAACCCAGAGAGAGAAGGCAATTAGAAGCTTGCTAGAAATCCCCATGATGAATTGGCTATTATCAGTCTGAGGAAAGGGGGTTGCAAGAATCCAAGGTCTGATAATAAAGGGGAATCCTGCAGCCTTTGCTCAGAGCACCCCTGCGGTCATTGGGTGGGGAGCCTTGGTGCCCCAAAGTTTCTGACTGTCTTAAAGGAACAGGCCCCATGGGAATAGGTTCAGGCCTCTAGTTCTTAGGTGGATTGTAACTGTCCTCTTCAGGACCAGAGCCCTTACGGGAAAGCGGGGAGGGGGAATGGGGAGGAGGGAGGCAACACAGGCTTGAACAGAGGCTGCCTTCCTCAGGTCTAAGGTAGGGGAAGGGGAAGGCGAGGGGGAAAGATTGCATCTAGGTGCCTTCAGTTTCCCCAGATCAGAGGCCTTCAAGGGGAAGGGGAGGAAGGAAAGGGGTGAGGAATAGGACGGAGGGAGTGAAGGGAAGGACAGACTGGAGCCCTTGAAGAAGAAAGGATTTTTGCCAGGACATGGCTAGGTGCTGAAGCAGCTCCCAGCCCTACAGGGAAGAGGCTACCTGTCTTTGGTTCTCGCTCAGTCAAGTCAGCAAGCCCAAGATGAAACATTCTCGCTGCTGGCTAGTTGTTTTGTTGGCCTTTCTTAATTTGGTTGTAAGATAAAGTAACTTTGACCGGTCCAAAAGAGCCCTGTGGTGGCCAACATAATTTAGGGCTATCTTTAGTTGATTGACACTAGTGCTAGCAATATCTGTACTAAGTTTCCTGAGATCGATCGCCAGAGGAGACCTAAGTAATACAGAGCGATTGAACGCGAGTTGGTCTCCGGTCCCCAGAGTTTCCTTCAATAGGGAATTTAATCAATTCCCCACTAAAGAAAACGGTAACATCCCCAGAGTTTTCTTTAAAGGGAATTTAAAGTGAGAGTTCTTTGGAAGCTGGGAATGGAAGGACTTACCCCGACCCCGTCAAGGCCCAGGACTCTAGGAAAAACGGATCCTATTGGCGCCGGAGTCCTGGCGTTGGCGAGATGAGGGAATGTCCATTCGGTTCCACAGTTCCAATCCACGTTTGGGCGCCATAACTGTTGACCTGAAAACTTGGTTAAGAAAGGTAACAGGCTAATTGCATACATTTTATGATTTAATTAATTAATTGGTCAATTCCCTATTAAAGAAAACAGTTACATAATGCATTATGGAGCCAGAAATGTTCTGGCTACCCAGTGCAGAAATCTTCTGGCTTATATACATTTTGCCGTGAGAAAGGAACTCTCCTAGTTGAACAAATCATAAATTTAGTAAGACAAGACAATTAACAAAGTAATGTCAATCAAATGTTGAGATTCCAAGCTGGGTAAACATATGTCTCGGTGACAAGGAAGGAAATCCCACCACAGATAACTGACACAGGAAGGGGCAAACAATGTTCAATAGAAATTGGGACCTAAGATGTCTATATTTTCTTTACCAATTATTCAAGATATGTCATAGGTTAAAGGTCTCCAAGGAATGCAGAGTCAGCTTTGGCTGGCTTTTGCTGACATAGGAAGAGGCATTCTCTGAGTTTGCTTCAGAGAGAACAAAGAGATTATTTCAAAATTTTATATTAAACATTATCAGGTCCAAGAGAAGACAATTGTTGAGGGCCAGGGTGGAGTGCGGTTCACAAGATGAGGACAGACCTTTGGGGAAATTTTACTTTGAAACAGTGCTCATTATCATCCAGAATGGCTCTCCATGCCCCCCAGAAGTTGCTGCCTCTGAGAGACAATCGAGAATTACAGAAAACAAGGGATATGTAAAATAGATGCCTTCTAGGCTCATAGTCTTTAAGATGAGACTGATTGAATCCTTAGGGCTGGAGACAAGCAGAATGACAAGTAGGCTTGCAGTTTCTGTCTATGAATATCTTTTCCCGCCTCCCCGTCTTTCTTCTTCACCACCTCACCGAGCTGTGTAGGGATGCGGGCCGCCTGCTGCAGACTACGTGATCCGAGATCTGAGGAAAGAAGGCAGAGGGAGCTCCAGTCCAAGGATAGAAAGCAGAGACATCTCAGCTCCAGGGAAAAGGCAGCGCAATCTCAGCACAAGTTCCAGCTTTCAGCCCGCCCACCCTTGGAGGCTCCTCCCAGCCTCTGAGGCCCCCCAGGAAGCCCCCTTTCCTCCAGTCACACACAGAGTCAGGCACTCAGGACGCTTTCTCCCTCTCCTCCCCAAGCCCTGCTCTCCATTGCCTGGACAGCCTTGGCCACTGGGATGACCCCTCTTCTGCCCTAGACTCTCCCCAGGCCTCCAAACTGCACCCCAGAGCTCCTGTTCCACCTGGACCACCCCCCACCAGGCTGGTCATCTCTGAGAGCTCCTCTCCCCCATCACCCTCCACCTGATTTCTTATTGGAGGAAAGATTCAGGACTTTAGGAGTTGGGAGAGGGGGAACAACACAAGCTGGGGATTTCCAGGCAAGTGGGGCTTAGTTTGAAGATGGGGGTTGCTTACCAAATGCAGGCAGTGTGATTAGCACATTCTCCTAGTTTGAATTAGAATGTGGCTCGTTTCAAGTCCGATCCCAGCAGGATAAATTGGGATGTTTGACCAGCCAAGGGCAGATCCACCCTTAATGTGAAATAGACTTAAAATCTGGCACTTAAGGACACGGGTTTAGGAGCTGAAAGCCTAAGAATCCAACGTAACTGGATCAGAATTACCCTTTGCTCCTCCCTGAACGCAGTCAGCCTAGATGGTCAAACGCATAAAAGGACAAAGTGCTTTTTCTAAGGTAATTCTAACTTAGATAATCAGCTGAATTAATGTTACTGGACTGGCAGTTTTGTTTCATGTATTGACATTGTAACATCTCTTATGTTATTATGCTCCAAAATTTTCTCAAATGAGGATTTGCGAGAACCATGGTATGTTTTTAATTTGAAAAGAAATTTTTTTTAAAGAGATATGCACTTGTACCATTAGAAAACGTAATTTTCTTTTGATCTGAATGCTATCAATTTATGACTTAAGCTGTAAGAGAGTGGTTGTAATGTTTCCACACTGTTCTATATTTAATTGGGTATATTTTGCTTTAAAATGTCTGATTATTTACTCTTTGAGAAAAGTACTGAGGACCTGGTAAATTCTCCACTCAGGCTTTCACCTGGATTAAAAAGGCAAAACTCAGGACAAGGAGAATTAAAAGGAGTTTGTTATGTCAGTGTAGAAACACATTCAGCAGTGGATCCCCTTGGGTCAGCAAGGAATTCAAGATGGAACCGATGAGGTTTAGGGGTTCTGGGGACCCCAAAATACCAACATGCCGGGTCCTGCTCGAATGAATTCAACACAAGCCCTCTTAAACCAAAGAATAACAAAGTTTATTAAAGATTCACCATACTGAGTTGACTCTTAAAGGAGCCTAAGCATTTGTAAAGCTTATATTCACAAGCAGGCCAGATAGAACCTCAGCTAGACAGTCTGCAGGACTTCATGGAGGCAAGATGGACCTTAAATACAGAAAAAGCATCCAGGTGTCTCCAGGTAGTCCCAGGGTCCTAGACATGGTCTTCATAGATCAACCTCAGGGAGGATCCTGATGGGAGCAGCTGGTAGTCCAGACAGTCCACAAAAGAGACTGGGCAACTTGGACTTCAAGAGAATGCTAAGTAGTTGGGAATGGGGCAGCTAGGTGGTGCAGTGGATAGAACACTAATGCAGGAGTCAGGAGGACCTGAGTTGAAATCTCACCTCAGGCACTTGACACTCACTAGCTGTGTGACCTTGGGCAAGTCCCTTAACCCCAATTGCCTCATCCTGGGTCATCTCCGGTCATCCTAATGAATATATCTGGTCACTGGATTCAGATGGCTCTGGAGGAGAAGTGAGGCTGGTGACCTGCACAGCCCTCCCTCACTCAAAACAAAGTCAAGTGCAAGTCATGTCATCATTTCTCTGATGGCATGGTCTTCTTCAGCAAGGAAGGACCAACACACACACATAAGTAGGGGGAATATGAGAAGGATGCTAGGATTAAAGGAAGAGAATGCTAAATGGTGATCAGATAGGGAGTATTTGGGCTGAGAGAAATGGAAGGGGAATCCAAGGAGCCACTGCCCCCACCATGCACCCCCACAAAGGCCAGACTATCCCAGGCCCTTGGGAGAGATGGGCCAAAAGCCCTCCTGATCCAAGGGAAAAAGGTCTTGACTTGGGCTTCTATTTCATCAACTATTTTAAGCAACTTCTGCCCCAGGGCTTAGATTTGGTAACCCAAAGCATTTGGTCAGTCTCCAAAGAACTCCCCAGAGAAGGAGAATCTGTCTACTCTACTTTTCCCAAAAGCTGTTAGTATTTTTCTTTTTTAAATTCAATTCATCCAATCAAATACCTAGCAGTTATTCAACACTGTAATTACATTCTCTAACAGTTTAATTCACCATTTCACAGCCTCCAGAGCAAAACAGAATTGAATTTCTGAAGAATATAATTCCATCACCCTCTAGGCATGCTTTTTAAATTAAATAATACTTACCAAATAATTTCCCAAAAACCACAATAAAAGTTTGAAGCATAACAAAAGTAACATTACAGATTGAAAACAAATTTTACTGTTCTAATGAGAAAAACTTAAAAACTTGTTGCCATTTAAACATCAATTCAGTTGAATATATTCTCCAAATTGTTGACTTACATAGAAAAACATTTTGTCCAGCTATGATTTGAACACTCTAGATGGATTGTTGTCCATTATAAAAATATTTGTTCCAGAAAATTTTGTTCCAGCCAAGAACAAAATGAGTATCCATCAACTGTTGAACAGCTAAAGAAATTACAGTGTATTAATTCAAAGGAATATTCTTGAAGAATAGTGAGAAACATCAGGATTTCAAGGGGAAAAGCTGTATTTTTAGGGATTTAATCAGAGTGAGTAAATGTGGATGTTTAATGAGGTCTCTTACACTGGGAAATCTAATGAGGCCTTGAGCAAGAGACTTAATCTTGTTAATTAGATCCCTAACTTTTATCTCCAGCAAGATTTTCCCAATATATACTTAAGTACTGTTCCAATCCAAGGAAAACCATTCAATACCACAGCAACAATTCTGTCTTCCAACCACTGACTCCAAAGAGGCCAATGTTACATGAAAGCATAAAACTGCAAAAAACTGTTCTAGGGAAAAGGCAGAGTGGGGAGACATTCCATACAATGAATCAAAATGTGAATCAGCAGCTGACTGAGGCCCAAGTCCTGAGGTTCTAACTGCAAAATTCAGACTCAAATGGAAGAAAACAGGGAAAACCATTAGACCCTAAAGATATGATAAAATAGCATGGCTTATGGATAGGAAATGACAGTGATGCATAGACTGAGGGGACTAGATCTGGGAGACAGAGTGGCTGAGGAGCCATTACCAGAGGTTCCTAACATTGCACAGGAGGCAACAACTAAATATACTCCTAAGCAAAAGATCAACAAAGAAAAATTCCTGTTTGATGAGGCCTTACAAATAGCTAAGGAAAGAAGGAAAGGGAAAATAAAAGGGGAGATTTCCCCAAATGAATTCATAGTTTGTGGGAATAACAAGGAGACCTGAGGTTTTCTTAAATGGGCATTGCAAAGAAATAGAAGAAAACAACTGAATGGGAAAGACAAAAGACCTTTTCAAGAAAATTTGAGCTATCAAGGGAGTATTGCTTGAAAACGTGGGCATAAGCACTACTGGAGCCAAGACGGTAAGATGAGGCACTCACTTGTCTAGGCTCTTCCAGATTCCCTTGAAAACGACCTTGCAATAATGACTTAGAATCAGTTGTAGAGGAGTGAACCAGATTGCCAGCCTAGGACAGCTTCAAGGGTGAGCAGGAATGGTGTCTCACTACAGTGGGAGAGTAAAGTGAAGAAGCCAGTGGCAGGCTTCACCCTAGGGGGCCATGGCATAGTTTAGGGAAGTCTTGAGAAACCTTGGGGTTTCTGAGATAAATTTAATCCCTTTTTATGATTTCATGCATTATATGAAATATATAATGTCTAGTGAGGTCTGTGCCATGAGAGAACATAGCCCATTAATTAGATCCATAAGTTTTATCTGTAGGAAGATTTCTCCAATGTACATTTGGAGCACACAAATAAAAATTTATGACATTCAGGTGACAACCTTCCCACAATTGTGGCTTTTACAAGGCTTCCTTCTAGTGTGAATATTATGCTGTCTCATGACCTGCCTCTTCCAGGAAAGGGCAGGTCCTCATTAAGTACATTCCTAAGTCTTTTCTCCACTAGGAATCCTTGATGTAAAGGAAGAGATGATATCTGGCTGCAGACCTTCCCTGACTTCAGACAGGGCTGGACCATAAGGTGAAATGTCTGATGTGTAATATGCTCCAGAGTCCATCTGAATGCCGTTGCACATTTATTTGGGGAATATGGTTGTTATCTAATATGAATTCTGATAGGAAATAAATGACAACGTTAGGTGGAACATTTTCATTATTACATTAATGAGATATGTCCTCTACAATAGATTCTCTGATGTGACAGGAATGAATATTTCTCCCATATAAATAAACAGTTTTTGAATTAGGACTAAGCTTCTTCCCCATTTCCTCATTCAGAGATTGGCCACTGTAAGTGATTCATCCAGTCTTTGAAGGGCAGGGTTGATGATCAGATGAAATCTTGGGCAAGACTTGTACAACTGTGAAAATTTAGATCTGACCAAAATTTGAAGAGATTTCATTCTAGGTGAATTCTGGCCCATTGTGTTTTAGTTAAACAGGTCTGAGGGGTAGTGCACCCCTCTGGTCTAGATTGCCCTAGGTAAGGCTGATCTGTATAGAAATAAGTCTCTTTGTCCAAAAATGAGTCAAGATTCATGGCCCCCCACCCCAGTCCCTCACTGGAAAAAGTCCAGATCTCATTATAATACTCATTCTCATTAATTTTTAACAAATCAGAATTGATTTATGCCTCTAGGTAACTCCCACTTATCTAAGAGCATATAAGTGTTGAAAGCCTTTCTGCACTGATTAAATTCATAAGGTTTCTCTTCAGTGTGGATTCTCTGGTATACAGCAAGATGGGAGTTTCCTCTGAAACCCTTTCCACATTGATTACATTCATAAAATTTCTCTCCAGTGTGGATTCTCTGATGTGCAGCAAGACTGGATGTCTCTTTGAAAGCTTTTCCACATTGACTACATTCTAAAGGTTTCTCCCCAGTGTGGGTTATCTGGTGTATAGTAAGATGGCATTTTAATCTGAATGCATTTCCACAGTCATTATATTCATAAGGTTTCTCACCATCGTGGATTCTCTGATGTTGAGTAAGATTAGAGCTCTATGGGAATGCCTTTCCAAGTTTCTCATATTCATAAGTTTGCTCTCTGGTCTACATGCTCTGATGTACAGCAAGACATCAGCTGCAAACTCCCAGCCTTTCCACACTGATTACATTTATGAGGTTTCCTCTCACTGTGAATACTGTGATGAAAAAGGAAGGATGAGCGTTCACTAAAAGGTACACCACATTCATGAGACTCATGTGGTTTCTCTCCAGTATGAATTTTTAGACAGAAAATCAGGGATGTCTGTTGACTCATGGTTTTCCCACAATGATGACAACCATGAGGTTTCTCTCCTGGTGGATTCCATCATTTACAGCACAGATTTGTCTCCCACTGAAGGCTCAGGTATAGTCAGCTTTTGTTACCAATAAAATATTTGCAAATTAAAATATGCACTATTAAAAAGCAAAATAGTATTATGCATGCCACAGACAACAGTATTTATAAACATAACTTTTATATGTACTGAAGAAATAAAAGTACAGGTGACTCACTGGATGGCAATCTGTGCTTTACTGCTGAGCTCTACAACTGATTGTGGAATCTCTGAGGTGTGCCTGGAGTTTTTCTCATTCTTGTGCTGATTTGAATCTTCTTCCCCTAATTCTACCCTTCTTATACTATTATTAATTTCACTCCTTGAATTCTCCTTTGTTCCATTGTATCCCATTGGACTAGATGCCTTTCCACTCCCAAACACTCTCCTTTCCCTGGATCACCTAAGACCAAGGTTTCTGATCACTTGCTTCTTCTCCACCATTTCCATGTTTCTATGACAGACTGGCAGCTCCTTGACAGCAGAGACTGCACCTTTTCCTCTCCTAAAACGTGGTGAGGTGCCTAGAAAATTAGAGGTGCTTAATCCATGTTAACTGACTAACAGGCCTGTGCCTGACACTAGGCCCCAGATTCTACCTCAATTCCTGTATCCTGGTTTTTGTCTTATTTGGCAAATGCAGGTTCTGGCCTCAGCCCTGTCAGCCCTTTTACTCTCTTTCACCTTTTCTCCTATTTGAGTGAATTTTGTCTGGTTCTCACCCTGATGGGACCAGACCAGGTCCATACTGAAGATTGCAGAGACTTCTTTTAAGGCTCCTGAAGCATCTTATGCTATGGGACACCAGGAAATTTCTACTTCCCACTTCAACAAACTGAGAGTGGCTGTCCAATTCAACACATCTGCATAACAATTCTCCAAGAAGGGGCCAAAGTTGAGCCTTAGAGATCAAAGAAGGGACACAGGTAGATGATGTATGTAAAGCATATATTTCAAATAATTCTAAGTGAAGCAACAGTCTTTACTAGTACTTAGATGCTGCTGAATGGAAAGAGAAAATCATAAAACTAGGCTGCCTGGGTACACTACAAACTTAGGGTATGTATTTTCAGAGTGGACCTCACTGTGGCAAGGGTATCCTTTGACATTAAGCTAACTGACGCCAGGTGGTGCACGGGATAGAGTACTGGTCAGGAAGACTCAAGTTCAAACCCAGCCTCAGACCCTTACTAGCTTTGGGACCCTGGGCAAGTGACTTAGGGCTCTTGGCCTTGATGTCCTCTGTGAAAGGAGGCAGAAAAGCAAATGGGAAAATAGTTCAGGTCAGCACCTTAAATGCTGAATTTTAAGTCTACTTCACCTTAAGGGTGGATCTGTCCTGAGTTGGTCGGACATCCCAATTATCCTGAGTTGGTCGGACATCCCAATTATCCTGAGCTGGTCGAACATCCCAATTATCCTGCTGGGATCTGACTTTAAATAAGCTACATTCTAATTCAAACTAGGCGAATGTGCTAATCAGACTGCCTGCATTTTGTGAACAAGCCCCATCCTCAAACTAAGCTCTGTAGCCAGGGAATCCCTTGCTCCCTGGAAATCTCCAGCTCACCTCTGCCTGGTTCTCCCCTTCCCGGCTCCTAAAGTCCTGAATCTTTCCTCCAATAAGAAACACGTGGGAGGGTGATGGGGGAGGAGGAGCCCTCAGAGATGACCAGCCTGGTGGGGGGTGGTCCAGGTGGAACAGGAGCTCTGGGGTGGAGTTTGGAGGCCTGGGGAGAGGCTAGGATGAAGAGGGGCTATCCCAGTGGACACGGCTGCCCAGGTGATGGAGGGCAGGACTTGGGGAGGAGAGGGAGAAAGGGTCCTGAGTGCCAGACCCTGGGTGGGATTGGAGAAAAGGGGGCGTCAGAGGCTGGGAGGAGCCTCCCAGAGTGGGCTGGCTGAAAACCGGAACTTGTGCTCAGATTTCTCTGCCTTCCACCCTACGTCTGGAGCTTCCCTCAGCCTTCTTTCCTCAGATCTTGGATCACGCTGTCTTCTCTTGGACCCGAGATCTCTGCCTTCTGGAGGCCATCTCTGTGGGTGCAGGTGCCAGGTAGTTCTGAGCCAGCCCCTCACAGACCTGCTGGCTGTTCATCCCACTGGATCTCGTCCTTTCCCTCTGACCCTGTGGTGAGTCTAGCTCCAGGTCCCCCTGGACCAGTCCTCTCCCCCCAGCCTGGTCCCTGGACAAGCTTCCTCCTTCTAACTCTTTTGCAGACTCCCGATCACTTCTCAAGAGTCTGGGGCTACCCCCTCAACCCCCGGATTTAAGACTCTGTCACCTTCTCACAGAATTCACACCTCACCGTCAGGGACCCAGGAATCCTGCCTTGAGTGAAATAAAAGTGGAAGGATTGAGTGAACCTGAAAACGCCCGCGTGAAGGCCTGGATCTGCCTCCAAGAACTGGGCCCCTCAGGCCATTTTTCATTCAGAGACTAGGCTGATTGTGTTGCCGAGAGAGGAGGGGAAGATTGTTTTTTTAACCTGCCCGTTTGGTTGGGTCAACGCTGACTTTGTAGAGAAAAAGAAAGGACAGTGGGAAGATTTGGGATGGGCTTGAGGGGTGGCAGGCTGCCTGTGGTGATCCTGAGGTAAAGGAGAAGGGGCCTGGGATGATTCCAGGGTAACCCACTAAGAAGGGTTGCTCTGGGTGGGGGCCACAAATACAGGATATTTGAGAGGATTGTTCAGTTTCTAGGTGGGGGTGGGGGAAAGGTCAGGAGCTGGATTGCCCTTTTCTGCTCATGTCCTGGACCCAGTCAGAGGGAAATCTCTGATTCCGTAGCCATTGAGGCTCTGACTGCTCTTGTTCCACGTGGGATCCCAAGTACCTTCTGCCCCTTGTTATCTGAATAAGAATGGGGGAAAGGAAGGGGAAAGAATAGTAGTAGGAGACGGTGGGACTAACTTTGTCCTGCCTGACCCTACCTCTAGGCTTCAGGATCCTTCTCTCTCCCCAGCTGTCTGTAGAAGACCAAAGCCTGGCCCAAGCTGAGAGTGTGGAGCCAGAAGGAATGGCCCTTGGCAGCTGCAGACCCCCACCCCAGGTGAGTGCACTCTCTCTACAGACTTGACCCCCACAGAGGACATTTCTGTAGACAAAGATGATTGTCTGTGAGGCTGGCAATCCCCTCCCTATGGATTGTTCCTTTACAAAAATAGGGGGGGAAATTGAAAACCATACTAACACCACCATCCTGTTCTGTGTCTTTTGAATTAATCCATGGCATATTGGCATCACAATCACTAACTATCCCTCACCCCCAATTGTTCCCATCCTAAGACCTCTTCACTCCTTCCTCTCTGTTCTGTAGGGATCTTGTCTTTGCTCCTGTGTGCATGGCTACCACCCCTACCCATGTGTCCCTAGAACTGCCCCACCCTCCACCCCCTTTGCCTCTTTGGCCAAGCTCTCCCTGGCAGACCTGGAAGACAGGATGCTCTGCTTACTCTCCATGGTCTGATGTGTGTTCATCTGTCTGGTGCACACTGTCTTATAGCTGGGCATCATGAAGGATATACTGAGGGGCCAGTGAGGGGTGACAGGAGTAAATACCATGAGGAGGGGCTGAGGTGTTCCTGACCTCCTGCATGCTCTGGTCCTGTGTTTCTGGAAAATCTGGCAGAGTCAAGTAGACCGGTTAAGTTGTCTTTTGGGTCACATTCCCATGATCAAAGGCCCTTCCCCAAGCTGTTTGGACCAGGCCAAAGAAAAGAATGCCTTCTTTAGCTATTACTTTATTTGCGTTTATGAAAGGCCTGGTACTTCTTTTGTCAGAGAGGATATAAGAAGGGACTGAGTTTGGGGAACTATTTAAAATTCTGGGAGTTTTCTTTTATACTGGGAAAAAAGGAGGTCCTAAAGGAGACACTCAGTTCTTATCAAAGAGGCGTAGGGCTCAAAGGCAAAGACCCAGTGGAGTGTCTTCCTTTGTCCCCCAAATCTACTTTTGACCATCTTCACAACAACCCTATAGTGTAGTTGCTCTTACCTTTTTTTCACAGGAAACTGAGGCCAGCAGATTCAATGAGTTATCAGACAGGGTCACATATGTCATTGTCTGAGATAGCATTTGAACTCAGATCTGCATGATCTTCTCCACTTCCATAGCTCCATCCACAATATATTTGTGTGCCCACCTTCTCACAACTCTTGCATCATTGACTGGTGCTATTGTCAGTTTTGTCGAGTGTGAGATCAGTTCTCTGTGGTATGGTTTACTTTTCTTAGTATTTTGGGACATTTTTTCATATGGGTAGGAATTCTTGGCAGTTGTTTCTGATAACATTTTGTTCAGATCCTTTAACCATTTATCTATTGGGGAATGGCTATTGGTTGTTTTTCAGTTGTTTGAGTCTTGTCTAAATCTTTTTGACACATTGGAGTTTTCTTGGCAGAGATACTGGAGTGTTTCCCCATTTTTTTCTCCAGCACATTTTACATAGGAGGAACTGAGACAAACAAGGTGAAGTGACTTGCCCAGGGTCACATTGCTAGTAAGTGTCTGAGGCTAAATTTGAATTCAGATCCTCCTGTCTCTAGGTCTGGTACTCTGTCTACTGCGTCACCCAGCTGCCACTGGCTATTAGTCTTTTTTAAAACAATACTTCCTTTTCCCTCAATTACATGTAAAAACATTTTTGTTCCAAAATTCTGAGGTCACAGTTCTCTACCTGCTTCCTTCTTCTTACCCCTCCTCCATGTGGTAAGTAATCAGAAATAGGTTCTACATATGCAGTCATGTAAAGCATTTTCATATTAGCTCATGGGAAAAAAATTGTGCTAAAAAGAAAGCAAGTGAAATCTAGTGTGCTTAGGTCTATATTCTGAATCAATTCTTTCTATGGAGGAGGGAGAGCATTTTTCATCATGAATCCTTTCAGATTGTCTTAGGTTATTATATAGCTGAGAAGAGCTAAGTTGTTCACTGCTGTTCATCATACAATATTGCTATTACTTTCTGCTAAGTTCCTTCAGTTTATTTCAGCGTTTCTAGGTTTTTCTGAAATCCTGCTTGTCATGTTCTGTAACACAGTAGTATTCCACTGCAGTCATATACTACAACTTGTAAAGGCAATCAGTGGGCATCTCCTCAATCTCCCGTACTTTGCCCCCCCAGAAAGAGTCTGAGTAGGTCCTTTTGTATCTTTTGAAAAAACCTTTTGTGGATAGCAGCTTCATATTGTTATTCCTGGATCAAAGGCATCCCTATTTTTGTACCCCTTTTATAGTGTAATTCCAAATATAGTTTAGTAAAATTTCAAATACTCTAATGCTCTTAATTGCCCTAATAGTCCTAAAGGTCTTCATAGTTACAGGCATCATCTTCCAATGTAGGAATATAAACATTTTAACCTTATTGAATCTCTTTTGTTTGCTCTGTTTACCTTTTGATGTTTCTCTTGGGTCTTGTATTTCAAGACCCAAGTTTTATTGAGGTCTGGTCTTTTCATTAGGAATGCTTGAATGTCCTCTATTTATTGAATGAACATTTTTTTCCCCTGAAGGATTATATTCAGTTTTTCTGGGTATATGATTCTCTGTCACCATCCTAGTTCCTTTGTCTTCGTGAATATTCTATTCCACACCTTCCAATTATTTTTAATGTATAAGTTCCTCACCTGTGAGTTAGCTTGACTGTAGTTCCTTGACATATGAATTACTTCTTTCTGGCTGATTGTACTCTTTTTTTGCCTTGAACTGGGAGCACTGGAGTTTAATATTCCTGGCAGTTTAAATTTTAGATCTCTTTTAGGAGATGATTGGTGGATTCTTTCAATTTCTATTTTACCCTCTTAGTGTATCAGGTCTGTACCAAGAAAACGTCAAATGTGGCCATGGAGGGTGAGATAAGACTGAAGCAACTGAACAGTAATAAAACATCCATTTGGAATGTATTGTAGAGTATTGTATGAGGTGCGGGTCTATTCCTAATTTCCTTCCTGACAGCTTTCTGCTTTTCTCAGTAGTGGTTTTTTTTTTAGCCAAAAATTGATTTTTTCCTAAATCAGTCTTTTGTCCACTTTACCAAACATGGAGTTACTCAGTTCTAATGATTCTGAGCCTCCCTCGTTTAATCTGTTCCATTCATTTCTCCCTCCCTCTCTCTCTCACTCCCTCTTTCCCCCAGTAGCACATAGCGTTGATGATCAGTGCTGTTTACTATAGTTCGATGTCTCTTCCTCCCCTATTCTTACTTGTTTCCATCATTCCCCATGATATTATTGTAGTTCTTTTATTTTTCCAAATGAATTTTGTTATTTTCTTCTGCTGTGAAACGTGACCTCCACAATTTTGTTGTTGTTATTATTGATGTTATTCAGCCGTGTCCCAGTCCTTGTGACCCCATTTGGGGTTTTCTTTGCAGTGATGTTGGAGTGGTTTTTACTTCTCCAATTCATATTTCCGATGAGGCAACTGACCCAAACAGGATGAAAAGCCCTGGCCAGGATCACGTAGCTAGTAAGAGACTGAAGCTGAATTTGAACTCATTTTCCTGACTCCAGTTCCAACATTCTATCCACACTGCCCTCAGTTGTCCCCATCATTTCATTACTATAGAATTAAATGTATAAATATTGTTGTTAAGTCTGCATTTGGTTTGACACTTTTGTTGTCTTTGAGGCAATTTCCATTCTTATTTTATTACAGAATGAAAGGCTGTATTGATAGTTTCTTCCTTTTTACACGTTTGTAATATCTTCCTGCCCTAGTCCACAGTTACTTTTAGCAAAAATTCCATGGGTGCGTGGATAAGGGAAGAATTTATGACCAAACAAGTTCTAGAGAATAATACAACTGTACAATCCATAATTCACAGAAAATTTAATTAAATTAAATCCATATAAAATTTAAAAGTTTTAGCACAAAGGAAGTCAATACTATGAAAATTATAAGGAAAGGAGAGAATTAGGGAATTTTTTTCAACAAGTATCTCTAATAAAGGCTTTATTTCATGAATAATAGAGAACTGATTCTAATTTGTAAAAATATACTTCATTCTCCAACTGATAAATAATTAAAGGATATGAACAGGCAGTTTTGGGAATATTCAATGAAACCTATCTATACTCATGAAAAAAACGTTCTAAACTTGTATTAGACACGTGCTATGTTAAAACTACTCTGAGGCACCAACTCATACTTACCAGATCAGCTAATATGAGAAATATGGAAAATGATGGAGGTTGAAGAGATGTAGAAAAACTGGGACTCTAATGTTCTGTTGGTGGAGTTATGATTTGGTCCACCTATTGTGGAGAGCAGTTTGGAACTGTGCCCCAAAATTAGGAGAGTGTGCATAATCTTTCATCCAATAAATACTATACCACTGTTATGTTTATAGCCCAAAGCCATCAAAATAATGAGGAAAGGACCTGTTTGTACAAAAATATTTTCAGTAGCTCTTTTTTGCATTGCTTAGGAGTGGGAAATTGAAGAGATGCCCATCAGTTTGAGAATGGCTAAACAATCTCTAGTATTTGATTGTAATGGGATAGTATTATGCTATAAGGAATGACCAGGAGGATGATTTAAGAAAACTCTGGAAAGACTTACTTGAACTGATGCAGCCTGAAGTGAACAGAACGAGGAGAACATTGTATACAGTAACAGCAATGTGTGTGGTTCAGTGAAGAACTGTGAGTGACTTAGCTCTTCTCAGCAATACAGTGATCCAAGAAAATGCCCAAAGGACTAATGGCAAAGTCTGTCTCCAGAGAAAGGACTGATACTGTTTGCCATACAGACTGGAGCATGCTATTTTTCACCTTTTTTCTTACATTCTTTTTCTATTTTTTCCAAGTCTTTTTGTACAAAATTACTAATACAGAAATGTTTTACATGATTGCATATGTACAATTTATATCTTATTGCTTATTATCTAAATTAGGGGGGGAAGGAATAGAGGGAAAGAGAGATAGAATTTGGAACTCTAAAATTTTAAAAACAAATATTAAAAACATAATGTGTAGTAGAGGAAAATAATATTTCAAAAAATGTAGAAAAAGAAAATAGAGATTGTCCACCATTTAGCATGGCACCATCCACTGAGTGTAGCAAGTGGAAAAATTGTGAATCTTCTTTGAATCCCATTTAAATTGTCTTAGGGAGAATCTGAAGGTCTCCTGCCAAAGTACTGAACTCTGAGGTCCTTTCTCCAGTTAGATTGGCAGTCCTTCACATTCTACAACAGGGAGCACAACTCTGATGGACTGGCCATGTTGTTCAAATGCCAAAAGGATGTTTGCCTAAAGGACTGTTTTATGCAAAGAAGGCACTCATTGTGGTCAGAAGACATAGTACAAGGCCATATTCCCAAGGTCTTTCTGAAGAATTTTGGAGTCAGTGGTGAGACATGGGAGACTGTGAAAGGACCACCCAGCATAGGTTATCAAGATCAAAGAACGTGCATGCTGTGCTGTGCTAGCAAAGCAGAATTGCAGTATTTCAAAAGAATAGTGAGATGTGCAAATTGAGAGGCATTTCCACCCCAAATATTCATGTGGACTATTTGTTCCCAACCTATGGCAGAGCCTTCTGGCCTCTATTAGTCTGATCATCCATGGTCAGACACATTGTACTTGAACCCTTACATAGTGATGCAGTTTTGGTCTGCTGTGAACACAAAGAACAACAAAAATGAAGAACTATAAAACTAAATACTTTAATGAGGAAATAATAACTTATTGACAAATGAAAGCTATCATAAGTAAAAGGCATAAGATGTTTTAGCCATGACGGATTATAAAAAGGGCAGCCCCAGACACACTGTAATAACAGAGAATTCTTCTTCACTTGGCTGGAAAGTCTCATCTCCTTCACTTCAGTCTCGATTGTAATTAGTATATCTTATGAATCCTTTTCATCTTTTATCTAGAGAAGACTTTATTCCAGGCTCTCAGGAAATTAACCAGATTTTTTTCTTTCTCTTCCCTCTCTTTTCTATAGCAAACATTCTCCACCTGACACCCCAGAATATATTCTACTTGCCAACTTCTCACAAACCTGACAGAATATTGTTGATAAAATATTATTTTTATCAGTTCTGATAAGGAAGACATTTCACTTTTACCCCTCCTTTGGTGCTTCTATCTCACAGAAAAAAGACACATGAAATACTTCTCTCAAGTTTTCATTGAGCTCAATGACTATGGTTTTAAATGTTGATTCTCACTGAACTAGGATAAGACTTTTCGTTCAGTCCCCTTTTTGTGCTTCAGTTTCCTCTTCTCACTTGGTGAGGTTAGACTGCCTGAATTCTGGAGTCTTTCAGGTCTCAATCTTGTGGCTCTTGATGCTTTAGGAGCTGGTGACATTTCAGGATGTGTCTGTGGACTTCACCCCAGAGGAATGGGACCTCTTAGACCATCCTCAGAAGGAGTTTTTCAAGGAGGTCATGCTGGAGAATGCCCACAACCTACTCTCCTTGGGTAAGGACATTTTCCCTGGCCACTCTGAGTCTGCTACCAAACGCAATATCTTCATTTTCCAGTGTGCTGACTTTGGAGCATTTATCTATTACTAGAAAGGGAAATGTGCTGGTCTCCAGTGTCCAAGAGACAGGGTCCTTCTGCTGCCTGGTTTTCCTCTAGAAGGTCAGTACATGGTATGAAGATAACATGTATGTTCTGTTGTTGCTATTGCAGCTATCTCATGCCAATTCTAGGTAGCCTGAGGTAGGTCAGTGTTGAAGTATCTCAGATGTAGAACTAATCCTATGGATTATTTAGCCCAACCTCTCCCTGGATATTAATTTTGTCTGCCAAGTACCTGAGAAGTGCTTGGCCTGCTTTTCTCTGTAACCTCTTCCTCTTTGGGATGGGCCAAGTATTTAGGATATCCTACTTTCTGAGAAGCATCACTTTGTAACTCTCAGTTTCTGATTGTGCCAAGTGTCACACATTTGTCCTTAATCTTTCTTTCATTTGCCTCCACTATGTTGTACAGATGGTGGGAAAGGACAGAGGGAAATAATCCTTCCCATTCACCTGCTGTTCATCAACTGTTGTGTTATGTCCTTTCTTTACAATATAATGTTATTAGCTGATACCATTATCCCCAAATGGCATTTAAGAAAACTGAAGCAAACACAGGTTAAGTGTCTTTTCCAGACACACAGTTAAAAACTGTCTGAGGGGAGATTTAATCTTTGGCATTTCTCAGTCTATTCCCAGACCTTGCCCTACTTCACTACCAGTCGCCTCTAATTTCTAGATAATGAAATTCTGCAATGAGTGCCTCCTTTGAGGAAGGTGCACCATGATCAAATTTTCTGATTCTCCATTGGCTCCATGATCTTCTCCCCCACCTTTCCCCAAAGTTCTTAAAAATGAATGCTATGGAAATCATGTTTAAACACTTTTGGCCACCATCTTTTCCTCCTTGATTGCATGCCCCTGTCAATGGCAGGAATCAGAGACTGGCCAAGTGTTAAAATTTGAGTACCTAAGGTTCATTCAGTTCCCCAAAAGGAGAATCTCACCAGAAGAGCAATGACTCACTGAATGAACAGTAACCAGGTTTTTATAGGTTTTATGGGGTGAGGAGTTGAGGAGGAGGCAGAGCCAGAGCTGATCTATCAAGCTCTAATCTGCTGGAGCTCAATGCTGATCTGGCATATCCTTTTTTGGTTACTGGCATTACAACCATTAATGGAAGAATAAGCCAGAGGTTTGCGAACATGAAGGAGTGATTCTCAGAATGGAGTGGCTTTGTATGTACTCTGTTTTCCTGAAAGAGAACTAAATTCTAAGTATGTCTCCATGTTCATTCCTTTTTCCACATTATCAGGGCTTCCAGTTCCCAGAGAATATTTGGTTCCTTATTTGGAGGAAAGGGAGGTGCCATTGATGCTGGAACAAGAAGGCCTGAGGACCTGCTGTCCAGGTGAGTGAGGAAAAAGCAGGCACGTGAGAGCTGTGTCTCTTGGTGTTGTAGCAAAGCAGGTGTTAGATGTGGGGGCAGGAACATCTGAATTGGGATTCTTTTTCAGACTTTAGCAGTGAGTCTGTGCACAAGTCACTGAACCCCACTGATTTTCAGTTAACTCTTCTGTAAAATTAGGAAGTTAGACACCGTGCAATTAAGCTATCCCCTACTGATAAATCTATGATCCTAAAAAAAATGCATTGTTTAGAATTTGGGGGCATGTAACTTCCCTGAAAGTGCAAAAGGGGGTTAGGCTTTTAAATATGGTTTCTTTCTTAGGCATTGTTCTCATCAGTGAAGACTTAGAAAGTTGCTGCTAAGTTCCATACCCACTCTTAATCAACATAAAGAGATGCAAGGAACATTCCTTGCTCTCCTGATCTTCTCAGACTGGGTGGGCAGATGACATGCCAACAACCATGTAGAAACCGATTACGGACAAGACAGATTAGATCTCATTGAGAGAGGAAATGTACTACAGTGAAGGAAGACTGGAAAGCCTCTTGTGGAAGGTGGGCCCAATCTGGGGCTTCAGGGAAGCCGGGATGGCATTCCATGTCTGGACATGGCTTGGAAAGCCGAAACATTTGGAAGGCAGAGTGTCCCCTTCACAAAATAAAAGTGAGGCTCATACCAGTGGATTATAGCATGTTTGGTGGGGATGTGAAGGGAAAGAAAATTTAGAAGAATAAGGGAGGGGTATGTAAAGAGAGAGGGTAGGTGATTAATAGCCTTAGAAGAGATTTTGTATTTGATCCTTTTCCTAGGGACCCCCAGGAGATTGTTGAGGATGTGGTGATATGGTCAGTCAAGAACTTTAGGAAGATGGTCTTTGTAAGGGAGTGGTGGAATGACTGGAGTGGAGGGAGACTTGGAACACCTGGAACAAGTATCACTTTCTTGAAATAGCTCTGTTGTGTGGCGTTCAGGACCTGAACCAAGACAGTAGAAGTGTTGGGAGAGAAGGGGGTGTTATGGGAGAGATGTTATCTGGGTGCAATCAGAGGACATAGGAGCAGATTGAATATGTGGGACAGAAGTGTTTGTGAAACTCCATGAGGAAGGCATGATACCTCATTTATGAATGTGCTCTAATGGGAGGATTCCTTGGAGAGCATTAGGAAAGTAGGAAGATGGGAGGGCTGGAAGAAAGAGAATAAGTTTGTTTTGGAGAACAATGATATTAGTGTCACTAAATTGCAGGGAGAGTGAGAGAGAAAAAGAAGGATGATTGATTGTGAAAAGCTGTAGAGAAGGAAAGAAAGGTGAGGATGAAGAAGTGACCAGTGGATTTAACAACGTGGATGTTTTTGGTAATTGTGGAGAGAGGAATTTGAGCTGAACAATGAAAGTGGGAGCTAGACTGCTGAGAATTTTAGAGAAAAGGGTTGGCGACTCCACTTGTAAGTGGGCACTTCCAGCTGTTTAGCCAAGAAATAGAAGAAAGATCATGGAAAAATATCTCTTAGATTGAATGGATCAAGTGATCATGTTTTGAGCATTAGCAAGAAATGGTTTCTGGCAGTAGGGAAATAGTCATTAGTGTGGGAGAGACTGGAAAGTAGTGATTAAAAGGAATGCTGGAGGGGCAGCATACTGAGGAAGATGATGACCTGGAATGGGATGATTTATTCATGGAAAGGAGTTTGCTTTAGCCAGCAGGGGGATCATTTCATCTGACAGTGAGGTCAAAGACAAAAAGTCACTTCATGGATGGAAAATGAGGAGGATAAGATAGCTCTTGATAAGCATCCAATTTTTTCAAAGAAAAAATAGAAGGCACATTTCTTCACTGAGAAGGTGAGTAGAGGGGTGGACAATGGGAGAGGCAATCAGGGACATTTGGGAAAGAATTAAAAGAACTGGGAAAGCTGCTGTGGTGAGGGAGATAGGGAGTCAGGTCGTGGTTTTCAGTCCTTCCAGTCATTTCTGTTTCACTAGGACCTCTTTTGGGGTTTTCCTGGCTAAGATGCTAGAGTGATTTCCCATTTGTGTTTCAGGCTCATTTTATAGACAAGGAAATGAAGGGAAAGAGCCCTAAGTGACTTGGGAAGGGTTGCAACTCTAGTAAGTGTGTCTGAGGCTCGATTTGAATATAAGTCTCCCTAATCAGTCGCTACTGCACCACTTAACTACCCAAAGGGACTCAAAGGATACCCTTTTCACCATGAGGTCCACCCTGAATTTAAATACCCTAAAATTGTAGTTGAACCAGGCAGCAGGATTTATGATTTTCTCTTTCCATTCAGTAGCATCTAAGTACAAGCAAAGGTTGTTGCCTCATTTAGAATTTATCCAAGGATATGCTTTACCTAAATTATCAAATTATGTCCCTCCCTTGATCTCTAAGGCCCAATCTTTGGCCCCTTCTTGGAGAATTGTTGGCCAGATTCATTGGCTGACAGCCACTCTCAGTTTGGCCAAGTGCTAATTAGAAATTCCTAGGTGTCCCTTAGTATGGGATGCTTCAGGAGCCTAAAAAGAGTCTCTGCAGTGTTCTCTCTGGGCATGCTCAGTTCCCATCAGGTTTAGAAGCAGACAAAGTTCACACAAAAAGGAGATAAAATGAAAGAGTGAGAAACAGGTCTGCATTTGCCAAGTAAGGCAGAGAACAGAATATAGGGATTGAGGCAGAAGCTGGGGCCTAGCATCAACCATGGGTCCTGTCAGTGAATAAGCATGGATTAAGCACCTTCAGTTTTCTAGGCAACTCACCAAGTTTTAGGAAGGGAAAAGGCAGTCCCTGAGGTCAAGGAGCTGTCAGTCTGTCAGAGGAACATGGAAATGGTGGAGAAGAAACAATAGATCAGGAAGCTTGTTCTTAACTAATCCAGAGAAAGGAGAGTGTTTGGGAGTGTAAAGACATCTAGTTCAATGGGATACAGTGGAATAAAGGGGAACTCAAGGAGTGAATGTAATAATAGACTAAGGAGAGTAGAAATAGGGGAAAAAAGATTAAAAATTAAAACAAGAGTGAGAAAAAATCCAGGTGCACCTCAGAGATACTGCAGAGTCAGTTCCAGAGCTCTGCAGTAAAGCATATATTGCAATCAAGTGAGTCACTTCAATTTTTGGTTTTTCAGTGCATATAAAATTTATGTTTATAAATACTGTTTTCTATGGCATGCACAATACTATTTTGTTTTTTCAGAGTACATATTTTAATTAACAATATTTTGTTGGTAATAAAACCACCTGTGCCTGGGCCTTCCGTGAGTCCTAATCTTTCTGGTGGGGTCTCTGGTCCAGTGTTGCTGGCTGTTGACTCATCACAGTTGTGATTGCTCAAGGCTGGCAGTTGCTATGGCAGTTTCTTACAATAAGGCAACAGTTAAGTTTGCCACCTCCATTGATTGACTTTTCTTTTCCCTGGAGTTTAAAGTACACTTATGATTTGGCCTAATTTCAATATTTTTGTGTCTCAGGTGATAGGAAGACCCAAAGAGAGGGAGAAAAAAGTCAAGCATGCAAAAAGAAAACATTTTTTCTTCAAAAAAATTTGAACGAAAGTGCCATGGAAAAGGGCCATCCAGTTCTGTGAACAGAACATGCCCAATTGCAGGGTGGGTGATCTAATGTCATCTGCAGGGATACTTTTCAGGTAACTCAGCCATTCAGAGTTCATGGCCTGATTTGAGGTTGTAGCAAGAACTCTGGGTCTGCCAGTTTCAGAGGTGTTTCTGAAGATCCAATGTGATTGTCTGTGAAGGTCTTTCCAAGTCAAGTTATTCTGCAGATCTGAAGTAGTGGCATTTTCAAACATTGTGATTGTGTCAATTTAACTGGGAAGACTTTTACCTTTACCTGAAGAAGTGTCATATAGATCAGTTTACTTTCTTCCACTGGAGGGAAGTGTTTATAATTTTGTGTGTGTGTACCTGTGTCTCTGTAAATATGTTTCACGATTTGTTTTTTTGCAGAAGGAATGATTAGACCTGGAAAGAGAGAGACTACTGAAAAGCTAAGTATTTCTGTGAAAGAAACACAGCAAGAAAACCTCATGAGTGATGGTCACTGTGACTTCATTAGGAGCCAAATCTGTGCTGTATTTCAGAAAGTTCACCCTGGAGATAAACTTTATGGTTGTCATCACTGTGGGAAAAGCATGAGTCAACAGTCCTCCCTGATTTACTGTCAAAAAATTCATACTGGAGAGAACCCACATGATCTTCATGAATGTGATGTACGTTTTAGTGAACCCTCCTCCTTCCTTATTCATCACATGATTGATAGTGAGAGGCAATCTCCTGAATGCAGTCAGTGTGGAAAGGATGGGAGTTGCACCTGTAGTCTTGCTGTACATCAGAGCATCAAGACTACAGAGGAACTTTATAAATATGATAAACATGGAATGGCATTGCTACAGAGCTCCAATCTTACTCAACATCAGAAAATCCACAATGTTGAGAAACCTTATGAATGTAATCCTTGTGGAAATGCATTCAGATTTAAAGGCCATGTTACTCTACATCAGGAAACCCATATGGAGAAACTTTACCAATGTAATCAATGTGGAAAGGCATTCACAAGCAGCTCCAATCTTGCTGCACATCAGAGAATCCACACTGGAGAGAGAGCTTGTGAATGTAATCAGTGTGGAAAGGCTTTTAGACAAAACTCTCTACTTGTTTCACATCAGAGAATCCACAATAGAAAGAAACTTTTTGAATGTAGTGAGTGTGCAAAAGCTTTCCATTCTAGCTCCAGTCTTGATGTACATCAGAGAATCCACAATGGTGAGAAGCCACATAAATGTAATCAATGTGGAAAGGCTTTCAGACTAAACTCCTTACTTGCTGCACATCAGAAAATTCACACTGGGGAAAAACTATGTGAGTGTAATCAATGTGGAAAGACTTTTACAAAGAGCTCCAGTCTTGCAGCCCATCAGAGAATCCACACTGCAGAGAAACCTCATGAATGCAATGAATGTGGAAAGGCTTTCAGATACAGCTGCGATCTTATCCTGCATCAGAGAGTCCACACTGGAGAGAAACCTTATGAATGCAATGAATGTGGAAAGGCTTTCAGATACAGCTCAAATCTTTATATACATCAGAGAATCCACAGTGGAGAGAATCCATATGAATGTAACCAATGTGGAAAGGCTTTCAGACAAAACTACCAACTTACTGTACATCAGAGAATCCACACTGGAGAGAAACCTTATCAATGTAATCAATGTGGAAAGGCTTTCACAAGCAGCTCAAATCTTTATGTACATCAGAGAATCCACACTGGAGAGAAACCATATGAATGTAATCAATGTGGAAAGGCTTTCAGAGTAAACTCCCTACTTGCTGCACATCAGAGAATTCACACTGGGGAAAAACCGTATGAGTGTAATTATTGTGGAAAGACTTACAGGTCTAGCTCCAATCTTGCAGCCCATCAGAGAATCCACACTGGAGAGAAACCATATGAATGTAACCAATGTGGAAAGGCTTTCAGACAAAACTACCAACTTACTGTACATCAGAGAATCCACACTGGAGAGAAACCTTATCAATGTAATCAATGTGGAAAGGCTTTCAGAGAGAATTCCAGTCTTGCTGCACATCAGAGTATCCACACTGGAAAGAAACCTTATCAATGTAATCAATGTGGAAAAGCTTTCACACGAAACTCCCACCTCACTTTACACCAGAGAATCCACACTGGAAAGAAACCCTGAATGTGATCAGTGTGGAAAGGCTTTCAGAACCAGACTTCCTACTTGCTGCACATAATAGAATTCACACTGGATAGATATATAATATGATTGATGCTTTTATATACATTCTCACGTTATTATACAAATCTGATGAAAGCAAATTTGAGGAGACATCATTTCTAGGTAATTATTTAATCATGGCTTGTTTATAATTTATAAAACAATGGTCATTTAGCTATCTCTTACCAAGGAAACATGAATCATGGAGCCCTCTCAAAACTTATATTCCCTTAGCTAAGTGGGAGTTACCTATAGGCATAAATCAATGCTGATTACTTAAATTTTAATGAGAATGAGTATTATGAGAATTGGGCTTATTCTAATGAGGGACTGAGTGGGAGGGGCCTGAATCTTGACTCAGTTTTGGACAGGGGGACTTACTTGTCGCCAGATCACCATTACTTAGTGCAGTCTAGACCAGAGGGGTACAATTCCCCTCAGAACGGTTTCACTAAAATCCAATGGGCCAGAATTCACCTGTAATAAAATCCCTTTACATTTTGGTCTGATATAAATTTTCCCAGGTCTTGCCCAAGATTTCATGTGATCATCAGCCCTTCCCTTCAAGGACTGAGTTACCTACACTGGCCAATTTCTGAATGAGGAGATGGGAATAAAGCTTTGTCCTAATTGAATAATTGTTTATTTATATGGGAGAAACATTGTTTTCTCTCACATGAGAGAATCCATTCTAGAAGACATGTAATTAGTCAATCAATATGAAAAGTGTTCAAGCTAAAGTCATTATTGATGTTATTCTGATATTTCCTATCAGAATTCACATGGGATAGAAAGTATTTCCATAATGAATGTGGAAAGACATTCTACAAGCACTACAGAGCTTGTAGACATCAGAAATTTCACCTTATGATCTAGTCCTGTCTGGACTCTGGAAAGGTCTGCAACCAGAGATCATCTCTTCCTTTACATCAAGGATTGCTAGTGGAGAAAAGACTTATGAATGTGTTTAATGAGGACCCCCATTTACCTGGAAGAGGCAGGTCAGTAGACTGCACAATATTCACAATGCAAGGAAGCCTCATAAAAGCAATAATGGTAGGATGGTGATCATCTGATGATTTTTTGTGTATTCCAATGTGTACATTGAAGAAATCTTGCTGGACATAAAATATATGGATCCAATTAATGAGTAATGTTTTCTCCCTGTAGCACAGACCTCACTAGACGTAGTATATTTCATATAGTGCATGAAGCCCCAAAAACAGATTGAATTTATCTCAGGAACCCCAAGGTTTCTCATGTCTTCCCTAACGTGTTATGGCATCCTAGGGTGAAACCTGTCACTGGCTTCCTCACTTAACTGCACTCTCCCACTGTAGTGAGACACCTTTCCTGTTTACCTTTCAAGCTGTCCTAGACAGGTAATGTGGTTCACTGCTCCAAAATTCGTTCTGAGTCATTATTTCAAGGTTGTTTTCAAGAGAATCTGGAAGAGCCCAGACAAGTGAGTGCCTGACCTTGTCCATAGAAGTCTCCATGCCCATATATTCAGGAAATACTCCCATGACAGCTCAAATTTTCTTGCAAAGGTCTCTTGTCTTTCCCATTCAGTTGTTTTCTTCCATTTCTTTGCAATGCCCAATTAAGGAACCATTATCTCTCCTTGCTATTCTCACAAATTATTTGGGGAAATCTCCCCTTTACTTTCCCCTTCTTTCCTCAGCTATTTGTAAGGCCTCATCAGACAGACATTTTGTTTTGTTGCTCTTTTTCTGTGAAAGATGTGTAATTGTTGCCTCCTGTGCAATATTAAGAATCACTGTCAGTGGCTCTTCAGGCACTCTGTCTACCACATCTAATCCCCGAAATCTGTCCATCACTTCCAGTTCCTATCCGTAAGCCATGCTATTTTGATCATATCTTTAGGGTCTAGTGGTTTTCCCTGATTTCTTAAATTTGAGTCTGAATTTTGCTGTAAGAAATTTAGGATCTGAGCCTCAGTCAGCTCCAGATCATGTTTGGACTGATTGTATAGAATGTCACCCTCCCACATCTTTTCCCTATAAGAATATTTTAGAGTTATTGATTTCATAAAACTGAGCAACTTTGGCCTCTTTGGAGGCAGTGGTTGGAAGATAGAATTGTTACTGTGATATTGAATGGTTTTCTTTGGATTTGAACCGTACTTAAGTATACATTGGAAAAATCTTGCTGGAGATAAAACTTAGGGATCTAATTAACAAGATTAAGTCTCTTGTCCAAGATCTCATTAGATTTTGCAGTTTAAGAGACCTCATTAAACATCCAAAATTACTTACTGTGATGAATTCCCTAAAAATACAGCTGTTTCCTGTGAAATCCTGATGTTTGTCATTATTCTTCAATAATAATCCTTTGAATTCATACGCTAGAATTTCTTTAGCCATTGTCCAGTTGATGGGTACTCAGGTTGTTCTTTGCTGGAACAAAATGTTCTCTTATAAATATTTTGTTAAAAGACAACAGTCCATCTAGAGTGTTAAAATTACAGCTGGACAAATGCTTTCTATGTAAGGTGATAATTTGGAAAATATATTCAATGCAATTGATGTCATTTCAATGTGAGCAAGTTTTTTTTTTTTAAGTTATTCTTTCCAAAACAATAAAATTTGTTTTAAATCTGTAATGTAACTTTTGCTATGCTTCAAAATTTTATTGTAGTTTTGGGAAATATTTGATAAGTGATATTAACTTTAAAAATCATACCTAGCGGGTGACGCACTTGTATTCTTAGGAAATCAGCTTCTCTTTTGATCTAGATGCTGTGATATGATGAATTAAACTGCTGGAGAATGTGATTGCAATGTTCACAAACTGCTAAGTATTTAATTGAATATATTTTAAAAGATAAAGTAATAACTTAGCTTTTGGGAAAAGCAGAGAAGACAGAGATTCTCCTTTTCTGGGGAGTTTTTTGGGGCCTGACCAAATGCTTTAGGTTACAAAATGTTATCAGCCCTGGGACAGAAGTTGCTTAAAGTAGAGGTTTTCTAATTCTAAAGTAGTGAAGTGTTTTACTGAGTAATTAAGTTGTTCACAGGTCAAGAAAGGTTTGGGGAGGGGGAGCTTGCAAGTTTGTTTATAATATCCAAGTTTTATGAGAATTTGGCAACTGATTATGAAAATTATGAAATTTCCACCTAGAGTAATATGTATGACAGTTCCTACACCTTTGAACAAATTCACTCTGAATAGACTCCAAAAAGTTCAAAATGGTTCTCCTTCCTTGAATAAAACTGATAGTCAGATCTTGGAATGCAGCAAATGAGAAAATGACTCCAATCCTTCTTGTCCAGGTATTCCATCATGTCAATTCAACAAACTCAGATTGCATGCCAGGCTCTGTGGTAGGATTTGGGGTTACCGATCAAGGTACCCCTCCCCACAGGGAGCTCACATTCTAAAGGGTTTGGTCAAGTATTTAAGTCAATAAGTTTTTGTTAAACACCAGATCTTTTCTAGGCAAGAGGTAGGCTCTTGCAATTCTCCAGAATGGAGAAAGAAAATAGACAATTTGCAAACAATTACGTGACCCCCACACCCAGAGCAGGCATAATCACTAGGAAATAATGGGGATAGGTTGATTGGCCTTGAATCAGTCAAATCTTGCCTCAGACACTGAGTAGTTTGCCTCATTTTTCTCCACTGTAAAATGGAGTTGACAGTCTTGCAGTCTAGCTGTTCTAGGAATCCTGAAATCTAAGGGCACAGGTGGGGGTGGTCCTCAAAAGAATTCAACCAGTGAGACCTTTCAGTCCAAGCAGCAAGTTTATTGTGTCACCAATAGAACCCAGTCAGATGCCTGGTGAGTCTGCACTATTTGTGACACCAACACAAGTGGGCGAGATTTGAGGAATCTGCATTTGATGAGTTTGACACTGATATTTTTATACAGAAAGACTAGGAGATGATGTGGATGGGATCTGGCAGTGGCAAGTATTCTGAGGTTGTCTGGAATTAGAGACAGGAGCCTAGATGGGATGAAAGTGTTCAGGAATCCCGGTGGGCTGGAGTGGGCCAGATACTGGGTTCCTGAAATATGTGAGGAAGTTCAAGGATCTCCTTTTAAGGTTTCAAATTTCCCTGATCATTAGGACCTAGCAGGGTTGTTAGGATCTGAGGAGATAATATTTGTAAAGTTCTTGTTCCTGGCACTAAGCAGACTCTTAAAAAACCATTTGATTCCTTGTTTCCTACATAAAATCTACATACAAGGTAATTGGAAGAAATAAACAGAAAATGGACCAAGCAAGGCTTCTCGAAGGAATATGGTGAAATCAGGAAACTTTGAGACAAGGAGAGACAGCACTCAAGGAATGGGCTGGGGTTGGGGGTGGGGCAGTGGTGGAAGCTAGTGAATATGCAGCATCAGGAGATGGAGATTCATGTGTGAAAAATAACATGGAGGCTGATGCCACTGATCCTTAGTACATGGAGACCAGAAAGGTGTGTGCTACCTAAAAAACTAGTGTCAGGTTATAATATTTAATATAAATTTTTCAATAATCTCTTTGTTCTCTCTGAAGCAAATTCAGAGAATGCCTTTTCCTACGTCACCAAAAGCCAGATAGGGCTCACTTAACACCTCTTAAGAGACCTTTAACCCAAGACACTTTTTCTGAATAATGGGATAGTTTCCTTATCTTAATATTTTGTGGACATGTAATATGTTATGGCATGTTAGTGGTAAAGAAAACAGACATCCTGGTTCATAAATTCAATGGAAACTTTGTCAAATTCTGTTATCTTATTGCATTTGGCCTGTTGCCTCTCCTTCAACCAAACTTTCAGTCAACATGGGAGAAAAATAGCTCTTCTCTGAGTTCATGTGGTGGGTTCCTGCTGTCAAGTTTCCCACAATGCAGAGCTTATGCATTAAAAACGTGGGCTTCAGGCCTCAGAAAAAACGTACACGTTTGTAACAGGTGCTGAGTCTACTCTCTCTCTTTTCCCATGACAAGGGTTGCCCTAAGGACTCTAAGGACAGCAGTGAAAACATCTGCTCATTGTAGCTCTTAACAATGCTTGTTGCAGGATCTTGGATAAAGGATGAGGAACATGAAGAAGGCCTCCTGTCCCTTCTCCCTCTAACCAGGAGAGGGCACTATTGCTCTTGTACTGACAGGTTGTCCTTCATTCTCCTGGAGTACCAGTGACATCATAAGGGTGATGTCTTGACTTGCAAATGAATTGGATTTCAGTGAGCAGGGCCCTGCACAGTCACCAACCTCACTCTGTCCTCCAGAGCCATCTGGTCCAGTGGCAAGATACAGATCAGAATGACTGGAATGGCTCCAGAGGCAGTGGGATACCTTGTTCTCTTTAAATAAAGGGCTTGCCCAGGTCACAGTTTGTCTGAAGTAAGAATGATCTAGTGATTTAAGTTCTCTTAAGAATTGAAGCAAAATATGCTGTCGTTTGCTATTCAAAAAAAGAAAAAAAAATCAGTCTGGGAGGGAAGGACTCTCAGGGTTTCTTACCAGAACAGAAATGATTGCTATTTACACTCACTCTGAGCCATCACAACCCAAACAAGGGCCCCAGAGGCTTGGACTGGGACTGATTCTAGGGCAGTCAGTGGGAGTCAGAGTGATTTGGGTTTAAGACATAGTTATGTCAGGACTGTCTGGGTCCCTTAATCCAGGTTTTTCTCAGGTACCCTGGCTCAAGGCCTGTCCAGCCTTGGCTAGACCTACCTTACTGTTTCTTTGACTTCCTAGCTTCTCTAGCTGGGAGAGGTATAGGGAAAGGTGCAGGAGGAGAGTCAGAGGAGGGACCCTGAGCTCCTGCCATCTCTACCACCTGTCCAGAGCTTGGAGTTCTGTCCTGGTTACAGGGAATCTACTCCTGGTGCACAGATGGAGCCTTCTCTCACTTATCCACAAGTATCAGCAACTAGTCTTGTGTCACACACAAAACATGAACTTCTCTATGTTCTTGAGTTCACAAATTCAAGGACATAAAAGAGGAAGCCATGTCCCCCAGGAACAACCTCAGGGGATGTGACCTAGTCTGACTGACAGGACCCTGAGATGAGGCTTATACTCGACCTGAGGCTCTTTTACGTACCCAAGGGAGCTCTCACAGGCTCTGCTCAGGATATAAAGTCCCCTCATCCTGCCTGTCTTAGGCCTTAGGGTCCTCTGTCTAAGATCTCCAAGGGACAGGATGACTTCCCCCTGTCAGCTCCTCTGGCTCTTGTTGCTCTGGGCTCAGGGTAAGACACAGCAGATCAGAGAATGAGCCTCTGGTGTAAAGGTTATCACTGGAAAACCAAATAAAATGAAACTTAAGGTTCCCTGGATCCAGCGGGTGAGGAAGTTGAGTGCAGAAGGCAGATGGGCTGACAAGCAGGACCAGGCCATCCAATAAAAACTAAATATAAAAATGCTTGAGAGGTCTGTGGGAAAACATAGCTGATGTCAAAAATTGATTTAAAAAAACAAAAAAAACCAATAGATTGCCAGAAATTTGGGGATTCATTGTTTTCCACAAAATTGTCCATCCTCCCTGTCTGTGGCTCCAGGAGACAGAGTGACAACGTGTGACAGGGCCGGTTCCAGCACTGGCAAGTGGATGACCTGGTGCAAGCAGGAGTCAGGAAGGTCACCCAAACTGCTGATCTGTGAAGCTTCTTAGCTGCATTCCAGAGTCCTGGCCCAGGTCACTGGCAGTGGGTCTGGGACAGATTTCACTTTCACCCCCAGTCCTGTGGAGGCAGTGTTTGCTGCCAATAATTACTCTTGGAAATACAATGATTCCTGTTTCCTACAGTCCTGCAGCCACAAACAAAAGCTTCCCCAGCCTGCTCAGTGCCTCACCTCTAGGGAGGAGGTGATTCTCCCCAGGCCACAGCTTCAGACATTCCATATTCTTAGAGGATGTTGGGCCTTATTCATCTAGTATTAGCCAACTGTATGACTTTTCTAGGGGGACAGACAGATAGTGAACTTGTAAAATAAAAAGAAGGGGAATTTTTTGTAACTTTCATTCCAACCTCAGATGATAAACCTGCGGGACATGCTCATCAGTAAACCTGGCTCCATTGACAAGTCTCCCCATCTGCATCCTCTTCCTGTGGGGTTGACCCAATAACAGACCCCCAAGGAGTGGTTTAAGAATGAGGATTTTAAGAATTTAAGGCAAACAGGCAGGGCTCACACCACTGGATGCTGCTTCCCAGTTTAATACCCTCCTCTCCCAGCCATGTGTAAAAGGGGCCAGGGCCTGGACAGAGAAGGACAGCATATTCTTCAGAGTTCATCCAGCAGTTACCCTCTCTGGAGACTCGCCCACTGCCTTCCAATAAAACTACATTCTTGTCTATTGTTCTTGATGGAACTTCATTTTGTCCCCTCAAAACAAAAAACCAATTGAGAATGACCATCCCTGACTCCCATGAGTCTTCCCGTCTGCAAGTTTGGCAGCATATTGTGAACCGAGGTGAGTTATGTTGGAGTACATGGGAGTAGACAGTAGACAAGGAGGGATATTTTGTAAATGTGACTTTGCAAGTTCAGTGGAGCCTTACCCGTTGGCCACTAAAGTCTGCTAATCTCAGATTCCTGAGGTATATTTCCTTTTCTTTGGGTAAAGTACAACTGGACTTCTTTTGAGACCACTGTGTTCCATCACCCATGGCCGCTTGGCATGTCTGGGAGACTGTAGCATTTAGAAAGCTGTGTTTTCGTAGCAAGAGGCTACTCATATTGAATCCAGAAAATTCTCATCTGAGTCACATGGTAACTCTGTGATCTAGGGGAACCATTTAATAAGCTCCTTGAGATTTGATTGAGGAATCTATGAAAATGAGATGAAGAGATGCTGGAATTTGTAATGAAATAGCTGTTCTCCTGATGATCACTCTCTGCTTGTCACCCGCCCACAAGTTCCTAATGGAGCCCTCCTTTGGGGGAACCAGAGGTAAAATGCAGACCTTTCTCCCACCCTGGCACCATGGCATCTGTGTATTTGTACAGAAAACCTACATCATACCTAGGTGGGTCTTAGTCTGGGTTTTTTTCTTTTCTTAGAAAACTGAGATGTGCTCTTGATTTCTGCACCTTAAGGGCCTGCTTGGGATTTGAGAAGTTCAGGGTCACTGGGCACCTCACACAGTGCTGACTGGTAGGAGGAGAATTCTGTAAGTCTACACTTGGAGAAGATAGCCAATATGTGGGAGAGCCAGCCCAATTCCCCATCAGGCTTGCCCCAAAATTTAGATATATCTTTCCACAGTGCAAAGCTGAGAGGAAATGTCCATTTCCTCTTCCTACAAATTGCTTCACTTTCTGATGTTTAATTCCCCCCACCTTCAGAGAGTGCAATAGTGCGAAATGTGTTACTGCTCTTCCTTCTTCAAGGCTCTTTTCAATGGACACTTGGGATCCTTTTGCAATGGGTGTGTCTTTTAGGTAAAGGAATTCGATTGTGGTCTTTCGACTAATTTACCTGGTACCTTGACTAGCTTTCCACATTCTCTATTGGGAAGACCCAAGATATGAGTGTAACCTACGTTTTAAGTAGATTTCTCTGGTACTGTGTGTGTGTGTGTGTGGAGGGGGGGTATAGAACCACAGACAGAAGAAAGAGCCTATTTCTGTTATTGAGGGGTCAGGATCTCATGAGCCTGAACCTGTGACCAGAACTGACAGTGGTGCCTTGTTTTATAGAAGGGTAAAACATGGTCCAGGTTGTAGGAGTCATTGTGAGACGGGAAGACATTGGTAGGCAGTCATTCCGTAGTTTACTCAGTGATGGTTGAAGATGGCTCGTGAAATAACCCTGTTGGTATAGTTCCTCCACATCTCTGCTGTTTGGATGACCAATTAATGGGAGCTGGTGAGCAGCACATAGCTGTTAAATTTAAATGATCCCTCCTTTTTTCATGATGGAGGATTTTATTGCTGTGGGCAACTGAGTGAAGGATCCAGATGAAGCCCTACTTGAGTTGAATCTTAAAGAAAGTCCTGGATCCTGAGATGTGTGTGTTAGGAATGGGAACAGTACAAGGACTGGGGGACAGCCCACTCCCAGGCCCAGAGAGGAAGGGTAAAGCCATGTGTGTGCACGTAAGTGTGTGTTCATATGTGTTTGTGTGTGTGTCTGAGTGGCTAGAATCTTGTCCCTCTCAAGCAACCATTGGGAAGAAGAATGATATAGATGTCTTAAAAGAGTGCTCCTATGATTATGAGCTAACAGTGCATGGATCTGGAGAGTCTGTGTAGCCCAGGCATGTTCCTTCCCAGAATCAGTTCTAATATTTATCTGCTAAGATACTAATAGAATGCTTTGCTTCAGTTCACAAGGAAGTGAATTTGAATCCACCTTTCCCCTGAACCTTAATAACCCCAGAAGTTTTCTGAGCCTACGTTTCCTCCACCACCAAGAGGGGATAATAGGAGCCCCTACATCTCCAGGGCCGTTGTGAGGGTCAAAAGGCCTAATGCAGAGCATTTGGCAAATTATACTTTTTCTGTATAGTTATGAGGTCTTGCTCTACTACTTTGCTCACCCTAGCGGGCTCGCTGACATCCACCATGACCATGAATGCCTAGACCTTTACCCTTTTAGTTGACTTCTGTGGTCCCTATTCTATTTTAGGGTAGGTTATTTTTTTTTTCTAATTTTAAACTTAAATAGAAAATGAGAAAAGAAAGAGAATTGCCATGTACACAGTAGACCATAAGAGAAGATTCAATATAAAACAATAAATTTCCATTTCAAGAAAACCTAGTTGATAAATACTACACAATTTTTTGAAGCTACCCAGCTTTGCTTCCTTGCTATACTTTTGTTATGTGCTGTATCCTTTTTACTTTGTGTTCCCCCTTCCCTCCCCCAACACTGCAAAGAAGGCTGCAATGCTGCACTTGAACGTGGATATGTAACTATATCTATATGTAGATATAACATATACATATGTATGTACTTAGATGTCTATAAACGTATATATATACATATATATTCACATATATTCTCGTACCCATATATGTAAGGTCATATTATGCTCATTTCCTTCTATCATCTGTTTCTCTGAGGGTGAATAGCATCTTCCATGTTTTTCTAAATCAGCTAGCTCATTGTTTCTTACACCTCATCAATATTCCATGAGAAAGAAAAAGCAAAGAAAACAAAAAAAGGAGCAAGTAGTACGCTTCAATGTGCCTTCAGACTCCATATTCCTTTCTTTGGATGAGGAAAACAGCTTCCATTATCAGTCTTTTGGAGTTCTTTTAGGTCCTTGCATTGCTGACAAGAGCCAACTGTACCAAACTCAGTCATCACACAATGTGGTTATTACTGTGTACAGTGTTCTCCTGGTTCTGCTCATTTCACTCAGCATCAGGTCATAGAAATCTTTCCAAATTTTTCTGAAGTTGGCCTGCTCATCATTTCTTATAGCACAATGGTATTCCGTTACAGTCTTACGCCACATCTTGTTCAGCCATTCCTCAATTGATGGACATGCCCTCAATTTCCAGTTGTCAGCCACTACCAAAAGAGCTGCTATATATAATTTTGTACATATGGATCCTTTTCCTGTTTTGATGGTCTCTTTGCTATACAGCCCTTGAAGTGGTATTGCTGGGTCAAGGGGTATGCACATTATTGTGGCACTTTGGGCATAATTACTAATTACTCTCCAAAATGATTGGATCAGTTCACAACTCCACAAACTCTGGATTAGTGTTCCACTTATCCCACACCTTCTCCATCATTTATAATTTTTTCTGTTTTGTCATGTAAGCCAATCTGATAGGTGTTATGTGGTATCTAAGAGTTGTTTTGATTTTCGTTTCTCTAATGAATAGTGATTTTTTTCACGACTATAGACAGCTTTAATTTCTTCATCTGAAAAGTGCCTATTCATATCCTCTGACCATTCATTAATTGGGGAATGACTTGTATTCTTATAAATTTGACTAAATTCTATATATATTTTAGAAACGAGGCCTTTATGAGAGACACGAATAAAAATTCCCAATTTCCTGCTTCCCTCCTATTCTTGGTTGCATTGCCTTTCTTTCTGCAAAACTTTTCCATTTAATATGATCAAAATTATCCACTTTGCATTTTATAATGTCCTCTATCTCTTGTTTGGTCATAAATTCCTCCCTTCTACACAAATTGGACAGGTAAACTATTCCTTGCTCTTCTAATTTGCCTATAGTGTTAGCTTTATATCTAAAGTCTTTCATTCACAATCCCTTCTCCTCTCCAACTTGCTTCTTTTCTTTTTCTACCCTTTTTCTTCTGAGAAAGATTCCTTAACCTTGTTCCTTTTTCTCTTCCCTTTCTGTCTAGGCTGAACTGTCATTCTTTAGTTCCTGTTCTGTATATTTATTCTTTGCTGAAATCCCATGTGATCACTCATACATTAGAGAGAGTAATGTGACTCCCCAAGTCAAGGTGACTTCAACAAACCCTTCGTGCTCAGAGATGATTCCTTGACTCTTACAAAGCTTTTTTTCTCTCATCATTTTGCCAACTCAGAGAGGTTTAGGAATCTCATCAGAGTCACACAGCTACTCACTTGGAGAGCTGGCACTTAGCAAGTTCACATCCCAAGGCTTACACTCTTTCCCCAAATATCCCTGGTGGTCTCAGGCCTGTGTTTCCCAAAATAGCTGGAAGGATCCTCAGCCCTCACTCTTCTCTCTCTGTCCTCATTTCCTCTCCCAGAATAGGTAGATACAGACATGGAAGGTATAGATGACAGATAGGTGAAATAGATAGATGACACAGGTATAGATATTAACGATATAAGCACAAGCAATAACATGAGGCCACAGGGACTGATGGGCAAGGAGATGACATGAGAGTCAAGATCCAGTCCTGATTCTCACCCTGGCTGTGCTCCTCAGCAACTACTTAACCTCTGAGTGCTAAAGATAATTCCCCAGGACTCTCCTTTGTAGATAAGATTGCAAGACGCACAGGGTGATGTTTGTGTATAGGGACTTCTCATGCTGAATCACATCTGGATATATCAATGTCTCTGTAGATACATTGCAGACACCAAGGTGGTACAGTGCAGGGAAAGTAGGGCCTGGATTCAGGAAGAATAAGTTCAATTCTTGCCTTAGATATTTACTTGATGTTAAACCCTGACTGTGTCACTTCAACTCTGACTGTCTCAGTTTCCTCATATGTAAAATGGTTATTTCCCCCCCATGCCCCCACGTTGGTGCTGTTTTTTAATAGCACCTCCCTCTTAGTGCAATTCTAAGGATAAACAGAGATAAAATTTCAATGTACTTTGCCAACATGATTTATCACCACTGCACTGATGATGACTATGAATATGCCAAATATAAAAGACTCTCCATATAGAAGGCAGAAGAAAAACATTTATTTACACACCGGAAAGCCAAATCCTAGAACCAGAAAGCCAAATCTCTCATAGTCACCAAGAAGAAAATAAACATGATAACCATGGGGGCAAAGCCATTTCCAAGCCTCCCCCCTCCCCTCAGTCAGGAACTTCTCACAAGCAAGCACTGACATGGCTGAGCCTTGCTGCCTGTGCCTGCCTGAATCCTCTCCCCTCTGACCCTACTGAGCTCACTCCCTCCTGGTTCTGCTCCACCCTTCCCATTCTGACTGTTCAGCAATCTCCTCCTACCACATGTGACTTAGGCTTCCAGCTGATTTAATGGGCCTATTAATGAATAGGAAAGATTTTCCAATTCAAGTTGCCATTACACTGGGCTTCAAGATCTTTCATATTCATTACATAGGTCAGTGGGGCAACTGGTGTCAAAAGAGCTTTACAACAATATACCAGGGATCACACAAAGTGAGCATATGAAACAATACCTTAGGGTGGAGTTTGAGCACAAGCACACCATCATTCCCCCCTTGAACAAATGGGGCCTAAAATCTTAGGACAAGGGGCAAGGTCTTGTTCCATAGCTACTTCCTGCTGAGATTGGCCTGACCCAGCAGCTCCCTTTTGGGAGATCATTTCTCTAGCTGGCATCTGGCGTTTGGTCGATTTCAAGTCAAGAGATGACACAAGACTGTCATGGATGGGGGGATGACATCTGGCTTAAGTCATCAGACATCCACAGGTGGAGAGTATTAAGCCTGAAGAAAACAAATCTGACAAACAATGTGAACAGACAAAAAGCCAAAAAGAAACAAGGAGACAATCACCAGAAGCAGGGTAGATATAGGGTCAGCCATGCTTCTGGAGTCTATAAACTCATTATCATAGCCTCATTCACTTTTGTTTACTGTTTTCCAATTTGTAGTCCTGAGGTTATCATTCTAGACAGAGGTATAACCTCTTTAAGCTGAGCTGGGCCTGGACAACCGCCCATTCTCCCTGCAGGTGTGATGAACCTGAATAGAATGTTTCAGAAGGATCTGCAGGGGAAGCTTCCACCTCCCTCTTCATTCTAAAATCAAGCCTCTTTCCTCAATTCATTTTATATAGTTCATTAGTTGGAATGTCATCTGTTTTTCCAAAATCTACCGCTGCTCTCAACAGAGCAGCAAACAACTCTTTTCTTGTCAATCCACTCTGACCCTGAATCCACTGTCTATTCATTCTTCTCTCTAGAGAAAACCTATCTTTTTCATTAATTCTTACCATCCAGGGTACTGATGGGGTGCTTGGGTGCATGTGCTTGGACCCCAACTCTAAATCCCATTTCTCTTTAAAAATCCCATTTCTCTCCAGCCTCAAAACACTATCTCAGCCAGTCTCCCTCCAGATCAAGGACAGCCTGCCCCAGCAGGAACCGTTATCTCCTTTCCTGCCACAGTAGCCAGCTGCACCTATGGAATTTATGCTCACTGCATACTGAGTGAACTGCCTGTGCATGGGGTCATAATGACATTGACCACTCACTGATCAATCATATATATCCTATACATAAATCTATATGTACTTCCTTTGCATTAATCTTGTCTAAGAATATATTGATGAGAGAAGCCTGATTTTCCCTGGTCAGCTCTGACTATTGGATGACTCAGTGACATTTCAGGCCTAAAAGCACACCTCCAAGTAGCCCCTTCTTGGGCTATTTACTGATGAATTTTGGGTAAAATACCTATGCAGTACATACCAAAAGTTCATGTTCCTTTGAGAACTGACCACTCCTTAACCCCACCCCAAATCACCTAGTTAGCACACTTGGCACACATTTTACTATAGAATAATCTATATAAACTTTATCCATAGCTCCTTTAAATTGAAGGTTCCCTAAAACTCTTGCCTCTGAAAGGTGTAGTAATAAACTTTTTTGCCTTGTTGGCTTGAGTCTAATGTATTCTTTCCAGACTAAGTTGCCAGGAATCTCCAGAAGTTCCTGCACCTCTCCTGACCCTCATCATATTTTGGCGCCCAACGTGGGACAACAGAGTGATGTCTCAAGCCTTCTCCAAGTCAAGGTAAGCTTTCTTTTCCCTTAAACTTTCTAAGTTTTCTCCTCTCCTAGCCATATAATTGAGGTTCACCCCTTAAGCACCTAGGAATGCTTACTGGGTTTTGGGTGGAGACTTCTACAGGCTCTGGCACAATCCCCTGAGACAAGGGATGCCTTGTGGGGATCCACCTGTGTTTGCTCCCTCTCCTGATGCCTTGAGGCAAGTGGTAAACTATAGGTGCTCTGCTGGTGTCCTTTCCCCCTTTTTACCAATCTCTACAGGTTATAGGCAGAAAAGATGGACCAATCTCCTTCTCTATCTAGAGATTTGATTCTAGGATATTTCTTGAACAACTGGAAAAAATTTGATCTTCAAGACCTCAATAAAAAGTGTCTTGTGTTCTTTTGCAACACTGCCTGGCCTCAGTACATTCTGGAAGACCAGGAGAAATGGCCTAGTGGTGGAACCCTAAATTTTAACCTCATTTTACAGCTAGATGTATTTTGCCGTAGGGAAGGGAAATTTATAGAAGTCCCCACATGCAGGCTTTTAGAACTCTGTCCCAGAATACAGAACTGCAGAAGCGAGTTTGGATGTGCCTAAATAAATTTACTCCAGCTAAGGGGAATCAAAATGAACTTGACATACATGATGATCCCATTCTTTCAGGCTCCTGAGCCCCAGTTCCTGGAACACCTACACACCTCCCTTGTGTGTGGGATGGCTCAGGTCCCTACTTAAATTAATTACTCAGAGGCCTCTCAAAGTGATGACAGAAAGTTTATTTATTCGATTCTCGAGACGTGGGACAATCCTATACCAGTTCACCTGGAGTAGGAAAGCTGAAGACAAAGAAAAGGCAGTGATTTATATAGACCCTAACGCAAGTCCCTCCTCTCCCATTGACCATTATCTTCATTAGCTGAGAATATGATCTGACATTCTAGACATGAAGTCTAACCATTCCCTTTTGAAATGAAGACATCAAGGAATTATGTAAGTTTTATCCAATCATTGAGACCTTAATACACTACACAGTTTTCTATCCTTATATGGAACTATTCTATTCTAAAAATATTGTAACCTTGAGCCTCTAGGTCTTACCTCACCCCTGGGAAAAGAATTACACTCTGAGAAGTCTTCACTAAACCTATTCCACTCACTTGCCTCTCTATTAGCCCCTTCTCCCTCTTCCTGATGGTCCAAACTATATGGGGAAGCTAACAGACTCCTGCAACAAATCCCTCCCCTTTACCTGCTGGCTGTCTGCCCATTGGTCCCCTAAACCTTTACTTTCAGGGCATTCACCATGGGCATCACTCCTGAACTACATTTCCTAGCAGCCCCTGACACTACCATTGCACATTGGTCTTCTGGGCCTCTGTAGCCAGACTCGGTTTCCCAGAATCACTCACTCCCTAGTCCCTCTCTTACAAGGGGCAGAACTCCTTACCTTGCCCTGTCCCAAGCTCCTGACTCCTCAGTTCCCTCCCAAGCTACTCCCATTATGGGAAGTAGGAGATTCCCCTGGAGGAACGATTGGGATGCATGTTCCCTTTTTAGTAGCTGACCTCTCCCAAGTTAAGGAAAACCTTGGCCATGACTCAGAAAAGCCTACTAAGTTTATAGATGGCTTTAGAACAATCCATCTCCAAGCTGAATTATCATGGGGAGATGTGAATATTATTCTCTCCACTTATTGCACCATTTAGGAGAAAAAGAGGATCTAGGTACAGCTGGCTACTGTGGCAGAAAGGGAGATAACGGTTCCTGCTGGGGCAGGCTGTCCTTGATCTGGAGGGAGTCTGCCTGAGATAGTATTTTGAGGCTAGAGAGAAATGGGATTTTTAAGATGAAATGGGATTTTAGAATTGGGGTCCAAGCACAGCACCCAAGCACCCCATCACATACAAGGGTCCCTTAAAAGTTGAGCTGCCCTTTCCTTGTGTCATTCTCTTAAAGCTCCCTAAAGTCTCTTGATACAAAGGTGCCTTAAGAGTTGAATTGTTCTTTTCCTGGTGCCTTAAAATGTCCCCTTATCATAGAATACCATAAAACCTCCCCCTTACCCTGGACCATGGAATTCCTTGTCTCCCCTCCCCCATCTTGGGTCATAAGATTCTCCTGTCTCCCTTATCATGTCCTTATAAAAATGAGCCCCTGTCCCTCTGTAAATTACAAGTCCTTTGTCTGCTTTTGTGTTAATAAAGCTCCCTTTGACTAAAGAGGTCTAAGAGAATCCTTTCAAATTTGAACCACCTCTCCCATCCCTCTCTCTTCAACAAAATCATCACCTGTCCATTCACCTCCTGCCTGTTTGCACCTGGTGGCCCTCATGTCCTGGCAATAGGGGAGGTGCTGAGATGTGATGTCCTACCTCATTTTACTACCATGGACCCAGCCAGATAGTTTTTGTAATGAGATAAAAACAATCAATAAAAGCTGTTTTCATCTTGAATTCCTTGATGAACTAAGGTGATCAACCCCTAAATGTGTTTCTACCTTGATGTAGTATAATAGATTTCTTTTAATTCTCCTTTTCCTGAATTTTGACTTTTTAATCAGGGTAAAAGCCTGAATGGAGAATTTATCAGGTCCTTTGTACTTTTCTCAAAGAATATATGATTATTGTTCATTTTAAAGAAAATATACACAATGAAACATAGAACAGTTTGGAAACATTGTAACCACCATCTTACAATTTAATTCATAACCTCATAGCATTCAGATCAAAAGAAAAGTTCGTTTTCTAAGGGTACAATTGCATATGCTTTTAGAAATCATTATTTTTTATTCAAATTAAAAGGAGAGAGAGAGAGAGGGAGAGAGTGAAAATTGTTCCCCCAATTACCCAATGAGACAAATTTGGAGCATAATAACATAAACAATGGTACAATGTTAATACATAGAACAAAACCGCCTGTCAAAAAACATCAATTCTGTTGATTTTCTGAGTTAGTATTATTTTAGCTATAAAAACCATTTTATCCATTTATGTTCTTGACCCTCTAGGCTGATTGCATTCAGGGAGGAGCAAAGAGTAATTCTGATACAGTAACATTTTTCAGCTCCTATACATATGCCCTTAAAGGCTAAATTTTAAGCATACTTTCCATTAAGGATTAATCTTCGCTTAGCTGGTGAAACATCCCAATTATCCTGCTGGGATCTGACTTGAAATGAGCCACATTCTAATTCAAACTAGGAGAAATGTGCTCATCAAACTGCGAACATTTGGTGAGCAACCTCCATTCTCAAAGTGAACTCTTGTTTGGCTGTGAATCCCCAGCTTGCCTGGAAATCTTCAGCTTGCCTCTTTCTAGTTCTCCTCCCCTAACTCCTAAAGTCTTGAATCTTTCCTCCAATAAGAAATCAGGCAGTATATCAGGTGATGGGGAGAAGGAGCTCTGAGAGATGACCAGCCTGGTGGAGGTGGCCCAGGTGGAAGAGGTGATCTGGGGTGGAGTTTCGAGGCCTTAAAAGAGTCCTAGGGCAAAAGAGGGGCCATCCCAATGGTCAAGGCTGTCCATGTGATGGAGGGTAGGGCTGGGGGAAGAGAGGGAAAAAGGGTCCTGAGTGCCTGACCCTGGGTGTGATTGGAGGAAATAGCCCTTCCTGGGGGCTCAGAAGCTGGGAAGACTCTCTCAGAGTGGGCTGGCTGAAACTGGAACTTCTCCTGAGATTGCTTTACTGCTCCTCTTGCAACTGAAGTTTCTCTGCCCTCCCTGGAGTTGAGCTCTCTCTGCCTTTTTCCCAGAAGCTGAGATCACACTGCCATCATTTGGACCTTAGATCTCTATCTTCAGGATGCCAGCTTTGTGGGTGCAGGTCCGAGGTAAGTCTGAGCCACCCTTCATAGACCTGCTGGCCTCTGTGGACTGTTCCTATAATTGGATCTCATCCTCCTCCTCTGACCCTGTGGTGAGTCCAGCTCCAGGTTCACCTGTAGCAATCCTCCCTCCCTACCCTGGTTACTGGACAAGCTTCCTGCTGCTAACTCTTTTCCAGACTCCCAATTACTTCCCAAAAGTCCTGGTTCACACCTGCAGATTTAAGATTGTGTCATCTTTCTCCATGGTCCCCCAGGGACCCGGAATTTCTGTCTTGAGTGAAAGACAAGTGAGAAGCCTGAATGAACCTTGAAATGTAAGGGTAAAGGACCACAATGAAAGACATTTGAAAGGATTATTGAGCATCTAGGTGGGGGATTGTTCAGGAGCTGAGTTGCTCTTTTGGGGTCCAGGTCCCATAGACAGTCAGAGGAAGATCTCTGTTTCAGGAACCATTGAGGCTCTGACTGATCTCATCCCATCTGGGATCCCAAGCCCCTTCTGCCTCTGGGTTCTCTTAAAGAGGATGGTGGGATGGAAGGTGAAAGTTCTTTTCCCAGCAGGAACTTACCTCTACTTTTCATTCTCTGCCCTGAGGTCAGGGCCTCACCCCCTACAGATCCCTGTAGGCCAACCTCCTGCCCTGGGATCCTTCTCCTTCCCCAGCTCATTCTGCAGAAGACCAAGGTCTGGCCCAGAACAGGGAGTATGGAGCTGGAGGAAATGGCCCCTGGGACCTGTAGACCCCCACCCCAGGTGAGTGAACTCTTTTCTAGCAGACTTGATCAACATCAACAAAAGAAGCCATTTCTATAAACAAAGAGCATCATCTACGAGACTGGCAAACCCCTACCTTTGAATTGTTTCTTTACAAAAATAGGCAGGAAATTGAAAAGAGTGGTAACCACAGCATCTTGTTCCCTGTTTTTGAATTATTTGTTGGCATGTTGGCATCACAGTCACTTATTACCCCTCACCCTCATTTGCAGCCCTCCTATGTGTGTTTTTTTAAAGTTTTCCTTCATGATCCCTGTCACAAGAAATTCCTCTTCACTCATTCCTTTCTGTTCTGTAGGGGTCTTCTCTTTGCTCTTTTATCCATACCTAACAACTCTCCCCCACATATCCATGGAAGTGCTCTCCCCTTCTTCTTTTCTTGTTTTGCCCAAGCTCTCCCTGCCACACCTGGAAGACAGGATATTCTGCTCATCTACCATGGTCTGATGTGCATAAGTGGTTAATTTTTCTGGTTCACACTGCCTGGGCCCCTGTCATGTAGCTGGTTTGACCCTCAAGGGCACACTGAGGGGGCAGTGAGGGGTGAAAGGAGCAAATACAATGAGCAAGGGCTGGGGGTGTTCCTGGCCTCCTGCACACTCTGGTCCTGTGTTTCTGGAAAATATGGCAGTTCAAGAACACAGGTTTAGTTGGCTTCTGGGTCACATTCACCTGTCCAAAGGCCCTTACCAAAGCTGTTTGGCCTGGAACAAATAAAATAATACTTTCTTTAGCTGTTAATTAATGGGTATTTGTTAAGGGCCTAGTACTTCATTTGGGAGGATATGGGGAAAGGGCTGAGTTTGGGAAACTATTCAAAGTTCTGGGAATTTTCTTTTCATTTGTTGGAAAGGAGGTGGTACTGAAGGAGACACTCAGGTCTTGTCAAAGAGGCAACAGGATAAAAGGCAGAGACCCAGTGGAGTGACTTGCTTTCTCCCCCAAAATCCACTTGTGACCCTGTTGTCAACAGCCCTATATGGCAGGAGTACTCATTATGATTATTTCATATTCCAGAAAATTGAGGCCAACAGATTCAATGATTCACCATCCTGGGTCCCATAACTAGTCAGTGTCTGGGGCTGGATTTGAACTCAGATCTTCATGGTCTTCTATCATTTCATAGCTCCATCCACCTTATATTAGTCTGCCCATCTTCCCACAACTCCTCTAACATTAACCGGTAATATTTTTTTTGTCATTTTTGTCTATTTTGCAGAGTATGAGATAAAACCTCAGTGTTGTTCTGGTTTACTTTTCTCTTACTAGTTCTTGGGGACATTTTTTTTCATAGGGTTGGGAGCACTTGGCAGTTTTTCTGAGAATTTTTTGTTCATATCCTTTGACCATTTATTGGGGAACTTCTATTTGTTGTTTTAGTAGTATCTGTCCCCTTATGATTCAATGGGGTTTTCTTGGCAGAGGTACTGGAGTGTTTCACCATTTCTTTCTCCAGTGCATTTTACAGGGGAGGAACTGAGGCAAACAGGGTGAAGTGACTTGCTTAGGGTCACGCTGCTAGTAAGTGTCTGAGGCTACATTGGAACTCAGATCCTCTTGCCTCCAGGTTTGCTGCTCTATCTACACCTAAATCTCATTGGCTATAAGTATGTTTTCAATTAATATTTCATTTTACCTCCAATTACATATGAAAATATTTTTTGTTCTTAAATTTTGAAGTCACAATTCTCTACCTGTCTCTTTGCTCTTACCCCTCCTGCATATGGTAAGCAATCAGACGGAGGTTATACATATGCAGTCATGTAAAGCATTTCTATATTGGTCATTTTGTGAAGGAAAACTTGAACCAAAAAGAAAGAAAGTGAAAAATGGTTTGCTTTAAGTCTGTCTTCTAACTCAATTCTTTCTATGGAAGGGGAGAGCATTTTTCATCATTAGTCCTTTGGGATTGTCTTAGATAATGGTATCACTGACAATAGCTAAGTTATTCGCTCTTGTTCATCATACAATGTTCCCGTTACTTTGTACAGTGCTTTTCTGATACTTACATCACTCTGCATCTGTTCGTGTAAGTTTCTCTAGGTATTTCTGAAATCATCTTGCTTGTCATTTCCTAAAACACAGTAGTTTTCCACTGCAGTCATACACCACAACTTGTAAAAGCATTCCCCAATTAATGAACTTCTCTGCAATTTCCAAGTTTTGCCACCATTGGATACCGACGTAGTGGTGTTACTGCTGGGTCAAAGGGTATGCACAGAAGATGGTGGAGTAGAAAGACACACATATGCAGGATCTCCCCACACAGCCCATAAAATACCTGTAGAGAGGGACTCTCAACAAATTTTGGAGCAGCAGAAGTGGAGAACAACAAGTGGAGGAGATTTCCAGCCCAGGGTGAATTGAAAGGCCCACGTGAAACGTTGTTTGCACCTGATGTGTAGCAGAGCACAGAGCCCAGCCCAGCATTGGCCCCATGGCCCAGCTCGAGGAAACTCTGGGAGGAGGACCCCTTGGGGGCAGAATCTCCAGTCGCAGCAGCAGGTCCTCAGATCCCTTAATCCACAGGCACCAAAGGTCAGTGATGGGGTTTTCTCAGCTGGCCGGCAAGGGAGAAGTGCCTTCCCATAGCTCCAACCTCAGGCAGCGACCTGCAGCGGCCACATCTGGCAGGCAGCAGCAGTTCTCAAGGCAGCCCCTACATCAGCTCACATACATTGTTGGATCGTAAAACCCCTGGAGGCACTGAGGAGCTGAGTCTTGACTCAGCCCTGTGTGGAGGACCTGGGGGAGCTGGTCTTTGTCTCACACTGAATGGAGGCCCTGCCCATCCAGCTTATCTGAAAATCAGCCCCCAGCGCTAACTTGATGCAACTGGAGGCCAGGTGGCTGTGGAGAGGTAACTGCTAAGATTCTGGACACAAAAATATCTGCCTGCTTCCAGATCAGTGTACACGCTGGATTGTGACACCTTGGAGGAACTGAGATATTACAGATTCCCAGAGTATACCCTACTCTTGACAAAGGACCCAAAAGTCAAGTAACTTGTTGGGAAAATGCCCAAAAAAGTGGAAAAAAAATAAGACTATAGAAGGTTACTTTCTTAGTGAACAGATATCTTCTCCCTTCCTTTTCGATGAGGAAGAACAATGCTTACCATCAGGGAAAGACATAGAAGTCAAGGCTTCTGTATGCCAAACATCCAAAATAAATATTCAATGTTCTCAGGCCATTGAAGAGCTCAAAAAGGATTTTAAAAATCGCGAAAGAGAGGTGGAGGAAAAGCTGGGAAGAGAAATGAGAGAAATGCAAGAAAAGCATGAAAAGCAAGTCAACACCTTGCTAAAGGAGACCCAAAAAAATGCTGAAGAAAATAACACCTTGAAAAATAGGCTAACTCAATTGGCAAAAGAGCTTCAAAAAGCCAATGAGGGGAAGAATGCTTTTAAAAGCAGAATTAGCCAAATGGAAAAGGAGGTTCAAAAGCTCACTGAAAAAAATAGTTCTTTAAAAATTAGAGTGGAACAGATGGAGGCTAATGACTTTCTGAGAAACTAAGAAATCACAAAACAAAACCAAAGAATGAAAAAATGGAAGATAATGTGAAATATCTCATTGGAAAAACAACTGACCTGGAAAATAGATCTAGGAGAGACAATTTTAAAATTATGGGACTACTTGAAAGCCATGACCAAAAAAAAAAAAAAAGAGCCTAGACATCATCTTTCATGAAATTATCAAGGAAAACTGCCCTGATATTCTAGAACTAGGGGGAAAAATAAATATTGACAGAATCCACCAATCACCTCCTGAAAGAGACCCAAAGAGAGAAACTCCTAGGAATATTGTAGCCAAATTCCAGAGTTCCCAGGTCAAAGAGAAAATGTTGCAAGCAACTGGAAAGAAACAATTCGAGTATTGTGGAAATACAGTCAGGATAACACAAGATCTAGCAGGTTTTACATTAAGGGATCGAAGGATGTGGAATATGATATTTCAGAAGTCAAAGGAACTAGGACTAAAACCAAGAATCACCTACCCAGAAAAACTGAGTATAATAATTCAGGAGAAAGAAAATGGTCTTTCAATGCAATAGAAGACTTTCAAGAATTCTTGATGAAAAGACCAGAGCTGAAAAGAAAATTTGACTTTCAAACACAAGAATGAAGAGAAAGGTAAACAGCAAAGAGAAGTCATAAGGGACTTACTAAAGTTGAACTGTTTACATTCCTACATGGAAAGACAATATTTGTAACTCTTGAAACTTTTCAGTATCTGGGTAGTTGGTGGGATTACACACACATACACACATACACACACACACACACACACTGAAGACAGAGTGAATTGAATAGGATGGGATCATATCTTAAAAAAATGAAATTAAGCAGTGAGAGAGAAATATATTAGGAGGAGAAAGGGAGAAATAGAATGGGGCAAATTATCTCTCATAAAAGAGGCAAGCAAAAGACTTTTCAGTGGAGGGCAAAAGAGGGGAGGTGAGAGAAAAACATGAAGCTTATTCTCATCACATTTGACTAAAGGGAGGAATAAAATGCACACTCATTTTGGTATGAAAACCTATCTTACAATACATGAAAGTGGGGGATAAGGGGATAAGAAAGGTGGGGGGGATGATGGAAGGGAGGACAGTGGGAGGAGGGAGCAATTTGAAGTCAACACTCTTGGGGAGGGACAGGATCAAAAGAGAGAATAGAAGCAATGGGGGGCAGGATAGGATGGAGGGAAATATAGTTAGTCTTACACAACATGATGATTATGGAAATCATTTGCAAAACTACACAGATCTGGCCTATATTGAATTGCTTGCCTTCCCAAAGGGAATGGGTGGGGAGGGCGGGATGAATGGAATTTGGAAGTAAAAGTTTTAGCAACTGTCGAGTATTGTTCTTGCTACTAGGAAATAAGCAATACAGGTAATGGGGTATAGAAAGTTATCTGGCCCTACAGGACAAAAGAGAAGATGGGGACAAGGGACGGAAGGGAAGGATGTTAGAAGAGAGGGCAGATTGGTGAGAGGGGCAATTATAATGCTTGGCGTTTTGGGGTGGGGGAAGGGGAGAAATGGGCAGAAAATTTGGAACCCAAAATTTTGTGAAAATAAATGTTAAAATTTAAATAAATTTTTAAAAACAAGACCAATTGGAATTTTCTTAAGTCCTTGCATTGCAAGGATGATCCAAGTCTACCAGAAAAAAATGGCACACTGTGGTCGTTGCTGTGCACAATGTTCTGCTTCTGCTCCTTTCACTCAGCTTCAGATCACATAAGTCTTTCCAGGCCTCTCTGAAAGCTTCCTGTTCATCCTTCCTTAAAGTGCAATAGTATTCCATTACATTCATATACCATAATTTATTCAGCCATTCCCCAATTGATGGGCATCCCCTTGATTTCCAGTTTTTGGCCACCACAGAGTATTGCTATAAATATTTTTGTATATGTGGGACCTTTTCCCATGTTTATGATCTCTTGGAGATACAGGCCTGAAAGTGATATTGCTAGATCAAAGGGTATGCATATTTTTGTAGCTCTTTGGACATTGTTCCAAACTACCCTTCAGAATATTGGATCAGCTTACAGCTCCACCAACATGGAATTAGAGCTCCAACTCTCCCATATCCTCTCCAACATTTATCATCTTCCTGTTTTGTCATGTTAGTCAGTCTGATAGGTATGATGTGGTACCTCAGACTTGTTTTGATTTGCATCTCTCTAATCAATAGTGATTTAGAGGATTTTTTCATATGACTATAGATATTGGTAATTTTTTCCTCTGAAAACTGCCTGTTCATATCCTTCGACCATTTACCAATTGGGGAATGACTTGTATTTTTGTACATTTGACTCAATTCTCTATATATTCTAGAAATGAGGCCTTTATCACAGACACTAGCTGCAAAAATTCTTTCCCAGTTTTCTGCATCCTTCCAAATTTTAGTTGGTTGGGTTTGATTGTGCAAAAACTTTTCAGTTTAATGCAATCAAACTTATCCATCTTGCACTTCATAATGCTCTGTGTCTCTTCTTTAGTCAAAAATCCTTCCCTTCTCCATAAATCTGATAAATACACTATTTCTTGCTGCACAAATTTGTCCATAGTATCAGTCTTTATGCCTAGATTGTGTACCCATATGGACTTTATTTTTGTGTATGGTGTCAGGCCTTGATCTATGCCTAGTTTCTGCCACACTGTTATCCAGTTTTCCCAGCAATTTTTCTTGAAGTTGGGGTCCTTGGATTGGTTCTCCACTTTTGAAACTTCATAGAATTTCAATTTTATTATTTGTCGTTTCTTTATGTTCCAGTATCCATCTTTTATTTAAAATATTTACCCTTGAACTTACAGAACTTCTTGATTATAGACGTTTGTTATAAAAGAAAAAGAGGGACAGTGACATATGTCTTAACAGAGGGAAAGGACTTCCTTAGCTCTGTTGGATTCCAGGAATGAGGCATTATCTGAGAGCTAATCTTGTGGTCACTAGGTGCTGAAAGCAAGACTTAGGAGTAATCAAATGGGGAAATTTCCTTTTTCAGAAAGGAGATAGCACATTTGGGAAAGAGAGTTAGGAAGATCCTACGCAGGCTGTGTCCTAAGTCATCTTCAAAACCTTCCCAGGCATCCACCTTTAGCACTTCTGAGCCTGCAGCACATGCCACTTCGCTTTTTGATGACTTAGACAACTATTCCTCTAATCAGGGCTAAAACAATCGTAAATTGCAGTCCCAATCTTACATAGCAAATAAATATTGGGCGGTATCCTTCAGATAGGGCCATCTCAAATTTGATTAAGCTATTAATTATCAAATGCAGTGACATAATTTTTCCTGTCTCCTTAAAATACTTCCTCACACTCTAAACATACTTAAGCCATCTGAAACTGACACAAAAGTATCCAGAAGAACTATCTAGGGAGAGGAGGGCTTTAGATAATCCCCATTTGTTCCCAAACCTTATTATCTGCCTTCCATATTTTCAATCAAAACTTTATCTTTCCAAATCTCTCAATCCCATTATTCAGATTATTCTACTTTCCTTTACATTTTAACCATAAGGCCAGATAGGTAAGAAGTTACTACTTTTTATTAGCATAGCAGTGCTGGAATTCCAGCTCAAAGAAAGTAAGGAGGTTAATTGCTAACTTTACAGGTGGATAAGTTTATTTCTTTGTTTCACAAGTTTGTTGTTCTTCCCTATTATACTCATTTTGGAAAAATAAGATGCTTTAGGAATTAAATCCTTTACATATGATCAATTCAAACACATATGTTAACTCTTGCTTAGGTCATGGAATGACTACAAATTCAGATCAGAACAGCAAGATCTCTTCTGCTTTGCAGCCTAATTTAACAATAAATTGTTTTGAAATTTTAGCAGGCCTTCTAATACTCACAAAACATTTTTCAAAACATTTCTTCTAAAAGTATTTCCCCTTCTTTGAAAAGTTTAAAATTTCTTCTGATGTTGATTAAAGTTTTATGAAGAAAATTAGTTGGGAGCTTTTGAAATGATAGATATCTCTTCCTTCTGAAAGCAAAAATAAACCTTTCAAGTTGGGACTCATTAGACTACGTTGGTGTAAAATAACCCAAATTCACAAAGTATTAGAAGAAAAGTAAGTTCTTCCTTATTACAGAATTCCTAGATATCACAAAGTTCATTGGTCAAAAAAGGTGTTTGTAATGGAAAGGACATTTAGTTTCTCTAAGTCAAGAATGACATATTCATTTCATTTAGCCTTATCACAATAACAAATTTTTCTTAAATATATCACTAGAAATTAAGTACATTCTGGCATTATACATAGATAGTCCATAAACCTTCAAATTAACATACATGAATACATCCTTAGATGAAACAGGATTGAAAATCACAGTGCCAATTTTTTAAAGGATTCTCATTTGCTCAATAGGAATTCTACAACAGAAACTTTTGCAGTTTATAACAACTTAATAAGTTTATGCACTTCCAAACCACCTTGCATAATATATGGAAACTCTCAATTTAATCAACCATATTGTTTTCTCATAATAGTCAAGCCAGTCGAGCCAATTGCTTGGGATCTGGGAATTCCAGGGTGAGCTACTTCTGCCACCTCACCTGTTGTTAGCCTCCCAGACCCTAAAGTGCTCCCCCATCTCAGCCAGTATCTGATTAACCCTGAGGCCTGGGAAGAACTACAACCTTTCGTTGAAAAATTCCTTAAGTATAAAATCCTTGTCCCTTGTTCATCTCCATGCAACCCTGAAATCCTTCCAGGAACAAAGGTTCAAGATCTCAGGGCTATTAATGAAGCTGTTATTCCAATAATCCTTATGGCAAGTAAGAAAGTTCTGTTGTCCACATTCCTAGAAGATTGGGGTTGTGAATGGAAACGTTAGAGGTCAGAAACTAGCATGGAAACGTTAGAGGTCAGAAAGTAATAAGCAGGCCCAAGGAGCTGTGTGAGGAAGGGCCTATCAGAGAGGAGAACATGAAGTCACTTGGCCAGGGGACCGCCAAGTATCTCAGGAAATCCAGAGTTCAGAATTCTATAATGGTCCTGCCTCATGCTGACCTGGTTGTAGTTCTTCTGCTGGAAGCTACCCATTCCTTCACGGAAGGAACACAGGCCTTACCTACTGTGAACTCCATTTAAAATAAATTTTTCTTGATAACTTTTTTGTGTGTCAAGTTCATCTCGAACAGTCCCCAACCCATACACTATACTAACTCAGATCCCTGGGGATTTCTGTGTACCTCTTCACATAGACTTCAGCCCTCCCTCCCTCAAAACAAAGTCAAGCGCAAGTCATGTCATCATTTCTCTGATAGCAAGGAAGGATGAAAACGCACACACTGACTCACAATTTATTTTTGCCTTTGAATGGACTTTTCTGGGGAAATAAGTCCATTCCTGCTAACATGGACAGTCTGGCTCCAGGCTTTGGGAAGAGTTTTAAGGAACCTGAAAGTAGTAGATTGTAGCTTAATTCAGTATGTGCATGATATTCTTATTTGTAGCCCCATCCAGGAGTGTTCTTTGGCTGCTGCCACAGAAGCACTTAATTCCTTGGGCACTGGAGGCTATAGGGTCTCTTTGATAGTCCAGATAGCATGCCAGTCCATAAAGTATCTGGGCCATGAACTCCTGCCCACCTCTCTCTCCTTAACCTCTGAGAGCAAAAGCACTAAGAAACAAGTTCCAGTGTTTTTAGGCATGGCTGGATTTTGTGGATTGGATTCTTAATTTTGGTTTTATTGCTAAAACCCTTTATGACCCTACTCAGGGCAGTGACTCAGACCAGACTAAAGCTTTCATGACTTTGAAAACTAAACCTAACCTAGAAAAACTTTGCACTCTGTATGTTGATGGAAGGAGAGGACAGGCTTTGGGAGTCAGCCCATTCCTTAGCACCTCACCCCAGGTCAGTTGATGTTTTTATTCAAATATGCTTACCTTGATCTATATGCCTGATGGGGTTCAGGCTCTGGGAACTTCCTTGAGCTCCCCTGGAATCTCCTCACTTAACCAGGCTTCTCATGCTGAAATTGAGCTCTCCTTGTATCTCCTGACAAAATCTAGCCTTTCATACTCAAATCTGTGGCCATTGTCTGTTATCTCTTGATTGCCCTACCTGCTTCCCACCTAGGCTCCCCCTAGTGGGATGTTTGTTGATTCTCCTCAAGACCCTTCATAAACCCCTCCTCCCAACACCCTGGACTACCAGACCACCCACCCCCATCCCTCCTACACTCTTTTCGGTATTTAAGGTCCATCTTGCCTCCATGAAGGCCCTCAGATTCAATCCAACTCAGACTCTGTCTAGTTAAGATTCTATCTGGCCCGATTGTGGAATACAAGCATTACAAATGCTTAAGTTCCTTAAGAGTCAACCTAAGGTGGTGAATCTTTAATAAACTTTGTTTTCTTTGGCTTTAAGAAGGCTGGTGTGGAATTCATTTGGCAGGACCAGACATGTTGGTATTTCGGGGTCTCCAGCACCCCTCATCCTCATCACTAATACATGCCCTTAAAGGCCGAATTTTAAGTCTACTTCACCTTAAGGGTGGATCTGTCGGGAGTTGGTCGAACATCCCAATAATCCTGCTGGGATCTGACTTGAAATGAGCCACATTCTAATTCAAGCTAGGAGAATGTGCTAATCACGCTACCTGCATTTGGTGAGCAACCTCCTTCAGCAAACTCAGCTTTGTTTGCCTGTACATCCCCAGCTTGCCTGGAAATCTCCAGCTTGCCTCTGCCTTGCTCTCCTCCTCCCAACTCCTAAAGTCCTCAATCTTTTCTCCAATAAGAAATCAGATGTGAGTATGATTGAGGAGGAGGATCTTTCAGAGAAGACCAGCCTGGGGGCGAGGGGGTGGCCCACGTGGAACAGGAGCTCTGAGGTGGAGAGTGGCAGCCTGGATGGAGTATAGGGCAGAAGAGGGGTCATCCCAGTGGCCAAGGCTGTCCAGGTGACGGAGGGCAGGGCTTGGGGAGGAGAGGGAGAAAGGGTCCTGGGTGTTATTGGAGGAAAGGGCCCTTCCTGGGGGCCTCAGAGGCTGGGAGGAGCCTTCCGGAGTGGGCGGGCTGAAAACTGGAACTTGTGCTGAGATTGTTCTGCCTTCTTCCCTGGAGCTGAGATCTTTCTGCCTTCTACCCTTGTACTGGAGCTCCCTCTGCCTTCTTTCCTCAGATGTGGGATCACTCTGTCTTCTCTTGGACCTGAGATCTCTGTCTTCTGGAGGGCATCTCTGGGTGCAGGTGCCAGGTAGGTCTGAGCCAGCCCCTCACAGACCTGCTGGCTGTTCATCCCATTGGGTCTCATCTTCTCCCTCTGACCCTGTGATTGAGTCTAGCTCCAGGTCCCCCTGGAACAACCCTCCCTCCCCAACCTGGTTCCTGGACAAGCTTCCTCCTGCTAACTCTTTTCCAGACTCCCAATGGTTGAGGGCCAGGGAGCAGTGCTGTTGACAAGATCAGGAAAGACCTTTGGGAAACTCTTCTTTGAGACCGTACTCATTATCATCCACAATGGCTCTCCATGCCCCCCAGATGTTGCTGTCTCCTTGAGACCAACGTGAGAATTACAGAAAACGAGGGATATGTAAAATAGATGTCCTCTAGGCCAACAGTCTTTAAAGACAATAAGACTGGCCAAATCACTGGGACAGGAGATGAGCAGAATGTCTCGTAGGCTTGCAGTTTCTGTCTATAAATACCTTGACTCTCAGATCTATAAATGGAAGTGGTCTATCTTTTCCTGCCTCCCGTGGCTCTTTTCTTCAACCACATCACCAAGCCGTGTAGGGATGCAGGCTGTGTGCTACACCCAATCACTTCTCAAGAGTCTGGGGTTATACCTCTCCCAGATTTACGACTGAATTTTTGAATTTTCACAGAATTCAAACATTACCCTCAGGGACCCAGAAATCTGGTCTTTAGTGAAACACAAGTGAAACTCTTGAGTGACCCTGGAAATGCCCATGTGAAGGCCTGGATCTGCCTCCAAGGAACTGGGCCCCTCAGGCCTTTTTTTCCTTCAGAAACAAGATTGATTGTGTTGCCAATGGAGGAGGGTGAGATTTTTTTTTTTTTAATCTCCCCGTTTAGTTGGGTCAACACTGACTTTTATAGAGAAAATGAAAGAATGGTGGGCATATTTGGGGGGAGTTTGAGGGGTGGGAGATTTCCTGTGGTAATCCTGAAGTAAAGGAGAAGGGGCCTGGGGTGATTCCAAGGTAACCCACTAAGAAGGGTTGGGTTTGGTGGGGGCCACAAATACAGGATAATTGAGAGGATCATTCTGTGTCCAGGTCGGGGTGGGGGTGGTGGAAAGGTCAGGAGCTGGATTGTTCTCTTCTGCTCAGGTCTGACTGCTCTAATCCCGTATGGTATCCCAAGCACCTACTGCCCCTTGTTATCTGAATGAGAATGGGGAAAAGGAAGGGAAAAGAATAGTAGTAGGAGATGGTGGGACCATCTTTGTCACATCTGACCCTATGTCTGGGATTCATTCTCTGTCCTGCGGGCAGGGCCCCACTCCCTGTAACTTCCTGTAGGCCAGCCTCCTGCCCTGGGATCCTTCTCTCTCCCCAGCTCAGTTTGCAGAAGACTAAAGCCTGACCCAGGCTGGGAGTGTGGAGCCAGAAGAAATGACCCTTGGAAGCCACAGACCCCCAAGTCAGGTGAGTGCACTCTGTCTACAGACTTGACCCCCATAGACAGAATAAAGAGGCCATTTCCATAGACAAAGAGGATTATCTGTGAGGCTGGCAATCCCCTCCCTATGGATTGTTTCTTTACAAAAATAGGTAGGAAATTGAAAACAGCAGTAACAACACCATCCTGTTCTCTGTCCTTTGAATTAATCCATGGCATATTGACATTACAATCACTAATTACCTCTCATCTCCACTTGCTGCCCTCCTAAGACCTTTTCACTCATTCCTCTCTGTTCTGTTGCATCTTGTCTTTGCTCCTGTATCCATGCAGACACTTGACACTCACTAGCTGTGTGACCTTGGGCAACTCAGTTAACCCCAATTGCCTCATCCTGGGTCATCTTCCCTCATGCTCATGAATGTGTGGTCACTGGATTCAGATGACTCTGGAGGAGGTGAGACTGGTGACCTGGACAGCCCTCCCTCACTCAAAACACAGTCAAGTGCAAGTCTTGTCATCATTTCACTGATGCATGTGATTGTAAAAAATGAAAAGGATGACTTCAGAAATACCCAGAAAGACTTACTTGAACTGATGCAACATGAATTGAACAGAACCAGGAGAGTCTTGTATACAGTAGCAGCAATGTGGCTCAGTGAAGAACTGTGAGTGACTTAGCTCTTCTCAGCAATGCAATGATCCAAGAAAATGCCCAAAGGACTAATGCTAAAGTCTACTATCTGTCTCCAGAGAAAGGACTGATACTTTTCACCATACAGACTGGAGCATGCTATTATTCACCTTTTTTCTTACATTCTTTTTCTTTTTTTTTTCCAAGTCTTTTTGTGCAAAACTACTAATACAGAAATGTTTTCCATGATTGAATATGTACAACCTATATCTTATTGCTTCTTATCTAAATTAGGGGGGAGGGAATAGAGGGAAAGAAGGATAGAATTTGGAGCTCTAAAATTTAAAAAACAACAAATATTAAAAAAATAACATGTAGTAGAGGGAAGTAATTTTTCATAAAATGTAGAAAAAGAAAATTGAAGTTGTCCACCATTCAGCATGGCACCATCCACTGACAGCAGGAAATGGAGAAATTGTGAATCTTCTTTTAATTCCATTTGAATTCTCTTAAGGAGACTCTGAAGGTCATGTGGCAAAGTACTGAACACTGAGGTCCTTTCTCAAGTTAGATTGCCAATCATTCACATTCTGAAGCAGGGAGCATAACTCTGATGAACTGGCCATGTTGTTCAAATGCCAAATGGATGTTTGCCTAAAAGATTATTTCATGGAGAACACATGCAAAGAAGGCACTCAGTGTGGTCAGAAGACATAGTAGAAGGCCCAAGGTCTCTCTGAAGAATTTTGGAATCAGTGGTGAGACATGGGAGACAGTGGCAAAGAACCAGCCAGCATAGCTAATGAACATCAAAGAACAAGCTGTGCTAGCAAAGCAGAATTGCAATATTTCAAAAGAATAGTGAGATGTGGAAATTGAGAGGCATCTCCACCCCAAATGTTCATGTGCACTATTTGTTCCCAACCTGTGGTAGAGCCTTGTGTCCTCTCTTAGTCTGATCATCCATGGTCAGATACATTGTACTTTAACCCCTACATAGTGACATCCTTTTGGTCTGCTTTGAACACAAAGAACAACAAAAATGAACAACTCTAGCTAAATACTTTCATAAGGAAATATATGTTCTTCACAAATGAAAGCAATCGGAGGGGTGGAGCCAAGATGGCGGAGTAGAAAGACACACATACCCTAGCTCCAAACCCACAGCCCATTAAATATCTGTAAAAAAGATCTCCCAACAAATTCTGGAGCAGCAGAAGCCACAGTACAATGGAGCAGATGAGATTTCTGTTCCAGAGATCCCTGAAAACAGACAGCAAAGGTCCATCCCACTGTGGACCCAGAGCCAAGCCCAGCCCTGCCTTTGCCGTGCAGCACCCAGAGGAGCAGATCTGAGCAGGCTTCAGGGACAGAATCTCCAGCGGCCACTCGGGTCCCTCCACCCACAGGCCCCAAAGGTTGGTGAGAGGGTCTTCTTGGCTTGCCGAGAGGGGAGTGGGGTGCCCCCATAACTCAGGCCCCCTCGGGAGGCCGCAGCAGCAGACTGGGGCTCCCCAAGCAGGCAGGAGCCAGGATCCATTGTTGAAGGTCTCCACATAACCCCCTTGAGGGAACTGAGCCTGAGAGGCAGCCCTGCCCCCACCTGAGCACCTGAACTTAATCAAATGAAAGCAATCATAAAGAAAAGGCATAAAGATGTTTTGGCCATGACAGATTATACAAAGGGCAGCCCCAAGACACTGTACTAACAGATAATTCTTCACGTGGCTGGAAAGTCTCATCTCCTTCAGTTCAGTCTAGATTGTAATTAGTCTTATCTTATGAATCCTTTTCATCTTTTAACTAGATAAGACTTTGTTTCAGACTCTCAGGAAATTAACTAGATTTTTTCTTCCCTCTCTTCTATAATCAGACATTCCCCCCCTCACATCCCAGAATATGCTCTACTTGTCAGCTTCTCACACACCTGACAGAATATTGTGGATAAAATATTATTTTTTATCAGTTCTGATAAGGAACAAATTTCACTTTTCTCTCTCTTCCTTTGGTTTTTCTATCTCACAGACAAAAGACACAGTTTGTCCCAGATTCCATAGTAACACATTCCTCCACTTTATTCCAATTGATCATTTCCAATATGTCTCTCAAGTTTTCATTGAGCTCTTAATAACTGGTTTTAAATGTTGATTCTCACTAAACTAGGATAAGACTTTTAGGTTAGTCCACTTTTTGTGCTTCAGTTTCCTCTTCTCACTTGATGAGGGTTAGACTGCCTGAATTCTGGAGTGTTTCTCAGGTCTAAATCTTGAGACTCTTGATGGTTTAGGAGCTGGTGACATTCCAGGATGTATCTGTGGACTTCACCCCTGAGGAATGGGACCTCTTAGACCATCCTCAGAAGCAGTTTTACAAGGCAGTCATGCTGGAGAATTCCCACAACCTGCTTTCCTTGGGTAAGGACATTTCCCCTGGCCACGCTTAATCTGCTACCAAAGGAAATATCTTCATTTTTCAGTGTGCTGGCATTGGAGCACTTATCTATTACTATAAAGGGAAATGTGCTGGTCTCTATTGTCCAAGAGACAATGCTGCCTGGTTTTCCTCTAGAAGATCAGTACATTGTGTGAAGATAACACATATGTTCTATTGTTGCTCCTAAAGCTGTCTCTTGGCAATTCTAGGTAGCTTGAGGTAGATCAGTGTGGAAGCATCTCAGATGTAGAACTAATCCTATGGATTATTTAGCCCAGACTCTCCCTGGATATTAATTTTGTCTGCCAAATATCTGAAAAGTACTCAGCCTGCTTCTCTTTGTAACCTCTTCCTCTTTGGGATGGGCCAAGTATTTAGGATATCCTTCTTTTTGAGAAGCATCAATTTGTAAGTCACAATTTCTAGTTGTGCTTAGTGCCTCACATTTGTCCTTAATCTTTCTTTAAATTGCCTCCACCATACAGCACAGGTGGTGGGAAAGGACAGAGGGCAATAAGCCTTTCTTTTCACTTGCTGTTCATCAGCTGTGGGGTTAAGTCTTTTCTTTATAATATTATGTTATTGGCTGATACTGTTATCCCCATCTGGCATGAGAAAACTGAAGCAAATATAGGTTAAGTGACTTTTCCAGACACACAGTTAGTAACTGTCTGAGGCTGGATTTAAACCCTGGCATTCCTCACTCTAGTCTCAGGCCTCTCTTCATTATACTACCAGTTGCCTCTAATTTCTAGATAATGGGAACTCTGCAGTGAGTCCATCTTCCTATCAAGAAGCTGCACTATGTTCAAATTTTCTGATTCCTAGTTGGCTCCATGATCTCCCCGACCTTTCCCCAAAGTTCTCAAAAATAAATGCTGCGGAAGCTATGCTTAAGGACTTCTGGCCAGCATCTTGTCATCCTTGATTGCATACCCCTATCAATGGCAGGAATAAGAAACTGCCCAAGAGTTAGAATTTGACTGAGGTTTATCAAGTTCCCCAAAAGGAGAATCTCACCAGAAGAGCACTGATTTGCTGAATGAACAGTAAACGGGTTTTCATAGGTTTCATGGGGTGAGGAGTTGAGGAGGAGGCAGAGCCAGAGCTGATCCATCAAGCTCTAATTTGCTGGAGCTCAATGCTGATCTGGCACATCCTTTTTTGGTTACTTACATTATAACCATTAAGGAAAGAATAAGCCAGATGTTTGTGAACATGAAGGAGTGAGTCTCTAAATAGAGTAGCTTTGTATGTACACTGTTTTCCCTAAAGAGAACTAAATGCTAAGTATTTCTGCACATTCATTCCTTTTCACATATTATCAGGGCTTCCACTTCCCAGAGAATATTTGGTTTCTTATTTGGAGCAAAGGGAGGTGCCATTGATGTTGGAACAAGAAGGCCTGAGGAGCTGCTGTCCAGGTGAGTGAGGTAAAAGCAGGCACATGAGAGCTGTGTCTCTTGGTGTTGTAGCTAAGCAAGTGCTAGATTTGGGGGAAGGAACACCTGAATTGGGATTCTTTTTCAGAGACTTTTAGCAGTGAGTATGTGTACAAGTCAGTGAATCCCACTGATTCTCGCTTTCTTCATCTGTAAAATTAGAAAGTTAGATACCATGCATCTAGGCTTTCTCTTACTGATAAATCTATAATCCAAAAAAAAATGCATTATTTAGAATTTGGGGGCATGGAACTTCCCTGAAAGTGCAAAAGGGGTTAGGCTTTTAAAATATGGTCTCTTTCTTAGGCATTTTTCTCATCAGTGAAGACTTAGAAAATTCCTGCTATGTGCCATACCCTCTCTTAAGAAATATAAAGAGATTCAAGGAACATCCCTTGCTTTCCTGGTGTTCACGGACTGTGTGGGCACATGACATGCCAGCAATCATGTAGAAACCTGTTACGGACAAGACATTGGATCTCATTGAGAGAGGGAATGTGCTATAGTGAAGGAGGACTGGAAAGGCTTATTGTGGAGGGTGGGCTCTAGCTGGGGCTTCAGGGAAGCCAGGGTGGCATTCCATGTCTGGAGATGGCTTAGAAAGCCCAAACATTTGGAAGGCAGAGTATCCTCTTCACAGAACACAAGTGAGGCCCATACCAGTGGATTATAGCATGTTTGGTGGGGATGTGAAGGGAAAGAATATTTACACGAATAGGAGAGGGGTATGTAAAGAGAGGGTAGGTGATTAAATAGCTTTAGAACAGATTTTATATTTGATCATCTAACTCGGGAGCCACAGGAGATTGTTGAGAATGTGATGATATGGTCAGTCAAGAATTTTAGGAAGATGATCTTTGTAAGTGAGTGGTGGAGTGTAGGGACAGTTGAAGCAGCTGGACCAAGTATAAGGTTCTTGGAATAACTCTGGTGTGTGGTGTTTGGAACCTGAATCAAGACAGTGGAAGTATTGGGAGAGAAGGGGTTGTATGGGAGAGATGTTATCTGGGTTGAATCAGAGGACTTAGGAGAAGATTGAATATGGGGGACAGAAGTGTTTGTGAAAGTCAGTGAGGAATGCATGACACCTCATTTATGAGCCTGCTCTAATGGGAGGATGCATTGGAGAGCACTAGGAAAGTAGGAAGATGGGAGGATTGAAGGAAAGAGAATGAGTTTGGTTTGAGGAATAATAGTTTTAGTGTTGCTAAATCTCAGAGAGAATGAGAGAGAAAAAGAAGGGTGATTGACCGTGAAAAGCTGTAGAGAAGGAAAGAAATAAGAGGATGAAGAAATGACCAGTGAATGTGACAACTTGGAGGTTTCTTGGTAATTTTGGAGAGAAGAATTTCTGTTGAACAATGAAACTGGGAGCTAGACTGCCGAGAATTCCAGAGAAAGGAGTTGGAGACACCAGTTGTACCTGGGCACCTCCTGCTATTTAGTCAAGAAGTGAAAGAAAGACACTGCAAAAATCTCTCTGGGATTGAATGGGTCAAGGGATCATGTTTTGAGCATTAGAGAGAAATGGTTTGTAGTAGTAGGGAAGGAGTCATTAGTGTGGGAGAGACTAGAAAGTAGTGAAAAAAGGGAATGCTGGAGGGGGCAGTATACTGAGGAAGATAAAGTCCTGGAATCAGTTGGTTAAATGTGGAAAGGTGTTTTCTTTACTAGCAGATGGAACATCATTTCATCTGACTCATAGAAGATGAGGAGGACGATAGTTGTTGATAAGTATCCAATTTTTTCTTTTGTTTTTAAATGTTATTTATTTTTAGTGTTCTACAATCACTACCATAAAACTTAAGATTTTTTTTTCCTACCTACCCCACACCTTCCCACTCCCTCCCCAAGATGGCATACAATTCTATATAGAATCTACACATACGTTCCCATTAAATACATTTTCACTGTAGTCATGCTGTATAGAAAAACCAAAATGAATGGGAGAAAGCATATAACACAACATAATACATGCAAAAAAATGATCTGCTACATTCTGCAGTTGAATTCCATAGTTCTTTCCCTTGATGTGGAGGGCATTTTGCCTTAGGGGACCATTGGGAATGTTTTTTTTAAGTCCTTCATTGCTATGAAGTTTCAAGCCTACCAGAAAAAACTCTCACATACTCTAGTCATTGCTGTGCACAAAGTTCTCCTGGTTCTGCCCTTTTCACTCAGCATCAGGTCATATAAATTTTTCGAGGCCTCTCTGAAGTCTTCTTGTTCATCATTTCTTATAGTACAACAGTATTCCATTATATTCACATACCATAATTTATTCAGCCATTCCCCAATTGATGGGCATCCCTTGATTTCCAGTTTTTGGCCACTACAAAGAGTGCTGCTGTAAGTAGTTTTGTACCTGTGGGACCCTTTCCCATTTTTATGATCTCTTGGGGATACAGTTCTAGAAGAGACATTGCTGGGTCAAAGGGTATGCACATTTTTGTAGCCCATTGGGAGTAGTTCCAAACCACTCTCCAGAATGGTTGGAGGAGCTCACATGTCCACCAACAATGAATTAGTGTTCCAACTCTCCCACATCCTCTCCAACATTTATCATCTTCCTGTTTTGTCATGTTAGTCAGCCTGACAGGTGTGATGTGGTACCTCAGAGTTGTTTTCATTTGCATCTCTCTAATCAAAAGTGCTTTAGAGTTTTTTTTCATATGATTATACATATCTTTAATTTCTTCCTCTGATAATTGCCTGTTCATATCCTTTGACCATTTATCATTTGGGGAATGACTTGTATTGTTGTGCATTTGACTTAGTTCTCTATGTATTCTAGAAATGAGGCCTTTATTCCTGAGATTAGATGTAAAAATTCTTTCCCAATATACTACATCCCTCTGAATTTGGGTTGCATTGGGTATGGTTGTGCATAAACTTTTCAGTTTAATGTAATCAAAATTATCCATTTTGCACTTCATAATGCTTTCTATCTCTTCTTTAGTCAAAAATTCTTCCTTTCTCCATAAATCTCATAATTACAGTATTCCTTGTTCCTCCAATTTGTCCATAGTATCAATCTTTATACCTAGATCATTTACCCATTTGGACTTTATTCTTGTGTACACTGTCAGGCGTTGGTCCAGGTGTAGTTTCCACCACACTGTTATCCAATTTTCCCAGCAATTTTTGTCAAACATGCAGTTCTTATCCCAGAAGCTGGGGTCCTTGGATTTATCAAACAGTGGTTTGCTATATTCATTGCCCACTGTGTCATGAGTACCTAGCCTATTCCACATGTCTACTCTTTTGTTTCTTAGCCAGTACCAAGTAGTTTTGATAATTGCTGCTTTGTAATACAATTTGAGATCTGGTACTGCTAGGCCACCTTTCCTAGCATTTCTTTCCATTAATCCTTTTGATATTTTGGATCATAATGGAACAATATGGTGTTTACAAGAAACACATTTGAAATGGGGGGATACACACAGGGTGAAGGTAAAAGGTTGGAGCAGAATATATTGTGCTTCAGCTGATGCAGGAAAGGCAGGGATAGCAATCTTAATCTCAGACAAAGAAAAAGCAGAAATAGATCTAATCAAAAGAGACAAGGAAGGAAACTCTATCCTGCTAAAATGCATTGTAGCAATGTCATTACTAAACATTTATGCTTCAAGTGGTATAGCATCCAAATTCTTAGAGGAGAGGTTGGAGGAGGCAAAGGAAGAAATAGACAGCAAAACTATGCTGCTGGGGCACCTCAACCTCCCCCTCTCTGAACTGGATAAATCTAACCTCAAAATAAACAAGAAAGAGGTTAAGGAGGTAAATAAAACTCTGGATAATATAGATATGATAGATCTCTGGAGTAAATTGAATGGCAATAGAAAGGAATATACCTTTTTCTCAGTGGTACATGACACATATACAAAAATTGACCATGTTCTAGAGCATAAAAACGTCACAATTCAGTGCAGAAAGGCAGAGATAATTAATGCATCATTCTCAGATTATAATGCAATCAAAATTACATGTAATACAAGGCCAGGGAGAGATATACCAAAAATTAATTGGAAACAAAATAATCTAATCCTAAAGAAGGAGTAGGTTAAACAACAAATCATAGAAACAATCAACAACTTCATTCAAGAGAATGACAATAATGAGATAACCAACCAAATATTATGGGATACTGCAAAAGCAGTTCTTAGGGGAAACTTTATGTGTTTGAATGCCTACATGAATAAAATAGAGAAAGAGGAGATCTCAGGTATATGGTTTTCAATCCTTTTAGTCATTTGTGAGTCATGATCCCATTTGGGGTCTTTTCCCATTTATTTTTCAGTCTCCTTTTACAGATGAGGAAATCAAGGCCAAGAGCCCTAAGTGACTTGCCCAGGATGCTAACTCTAGTAAGGGTCTGAGGCTAGATTTGAACTTAAGTCTTCCTAACCAGTGCTCTCTCCAGTGCACCACCTAACTACCTCAAGGAAGTCAGGGAAAGATCAAAGGATACCCTTGTCAGAGTGAGGTCCACCCTGAAAATATATACCCTAAGTTTATAGTGTACCCATGCAGCCTAGTTTTATGATTGTCTCTCTTTCCATTCAGCAGCATCTAAATAATAGCAAAGGCTGTGGCCTCACTTAGAATTAATTCAAAGATATGCTTTACCTAAATCATCTACCTGTGTCCCTTCTTTGATCTCTAAGACTCAATCTTTGACCCCTTCTTGGAGAATTGTTGGGCAGATTTATTGAATTTGACAGCCACTCTCAGTCTGATGAAGTGAGTAGTAGAAATTTCCAGGTGTTCCACAGTATAAGATGCTTCAGGAGCCTTAAAAGAAGTCTCTGCAATCTTTAGTATAGACCTGGTCTGGTCCCATGAGGGTTAGGACCAGATAAAGTTCACTCAAATAGCAGATAAGGTGCAAGAGGCCAGAACCTGCATTTGCCAAATAAGAAACAGAAGAGAATACAGGAATTGAGGTAGAATCTGGGCCCTAATATCAGTCATGGACCAGTCAGTCAATAAGCATGGATTAAGCACCTCCAGTTTTTGAGGCACCTCACCATGTTTTAGGAAGGCAAAAGATGCAGTCCCTGCTGTCAAGAAGCTGCCAATCTGTCATAGAATCTTGAAAATGGTTGAGAAAAAGCATGAGATCAGGAACTTTAGTCTTAGGTGATCCAGGGAAAGGAGAGTTTTTGGTAGCAGAAAGACATCTAGTCCAATGGGATACAATGGAATAAAGGGGAATTCAAGGAGTGAAATAATAGTTTAAGGAGAGGAGAATTAGGGAAAAAAGATTCAAATCAGGACAAGAAAAAATCCAGGTACACCTGAAAGATATTACAGAATCAATTCCAAATCTCAGCAGGAAAGCAAACATTGCCATTAAGTGAGTCACCTGTACTTTCTGTTTTTTCAGTACATGTAAAAATTATGTTTATTACATACTGTTGTCTGTTACATGCATAATATTATTTTGCTTTTTAAAAGTACATATTGTAATTTAGAATTATTTTATTGGTAATAAAAACTAACTGTATCTGAGCCTTCAGTGGCTCCCAAACTTCCTTCTGGTGGTAGCTCTGATCCAGTGTTGCTGGCTATTGACTCATCAGCATTGTCAATGCTCAGTTGCCATGGCCGTTTCTAAAAATAAGGCAACAGAGGTTACCATATTGATAGTGATTGACTCTTCTTTCCCCTTGAACTTAAAAACCCCACTGTAGGCTTAAATTGGCCTAATTTCACTATTTTTGTGTCTCAGAAAATAGGAAGACCCAAAGGGAAGGGAGAAAAGTCAAGCATACTAAAAGATAACATTGTTTCTTAAAAAAAGGTAGAACAAAAGTAAGTACCATGGAGAAGGCCCATCTAGTTCTGTGGACAGAACATTCCCACTTGCAGGATTTTTGGTCTAGTCTCAGCTGCAGGGATAGTTTTCATTATCACTCAGCCATTCTGAGCTCATGGCCTGACTTTATGTTGTAGTAAGAACATTGAGTCTGCCATTTTCACAGGTATTTTTGAGGATCCAATATAATTGTCTGTGAACCTCTTTGCAAATCAAGTTATCCTACAAATCTGAGTAATGGCATTTTCAAACAATTGTGATTGTGTCTTTGAAGACTTTTATCTGCACCTGGGGACGTTTCATGTAGATCAGTTTATTTTCCTGCAATAGAGGGAAAGGTTTATAATGATATGTGTGTGTACATGTGTCTCTGTGTATAGGTTTTACTATTTGTTTTTTTGCAGAAGGAACGATTAGACCTAGAAGGAACGATTAGACCTAGAAGGAAAGAGACTACTGAAAAGCTAAGGATTTCTGTGAAGGAAAGACACCAAAAAAGCCTCATGAGTGACAGTTCCTGTGCCTTCACTGGGAGAGAACTCTGTGCTATAAATGATGGAATCCACACAAGAGAGAAACCTCATGGTTGTCATCATTGTGGGAAAACCATGAGTCAACAGTCATCCCAGATTGACTGTCTAAAAATTCATACTGGAGAGAAACCACATGAGTCTCATGAATGTGCTGTATCTTTCACTGAACACTCATCCTTCCTTTTTCATCACAGTATTCACAGTGAGAGGAAACCTCATAAATGTAATCAGTGTGAAAAGGCTGGGAGTTGCAGCTCTAGTCTTGCTGTACATCAGAGCATGGAGACTAGAGAGCAGCCTTATGAGTATGATAAACTTCTTAAGGCATTCCCACAGAGCTCTAATCTTTTTCAACATCAGTGAATCCACAATGGTGAGAAACCTTATGAATGTAATCATTGTGGAAAGGCTTTCAGACTAAACTCCCTACTTGTTGCACATCAGAGAATCCACACTGGAGAGCAACCTTATGAATTTAATCAATGCAGAAAGGCTTTCAGGACTAAACTCCCTACGTGCTGCATGTAGCAGACTCCACACTAGAGAGATATCAAATGTGATAAAACTTTTTAGATAACACTCTCACCTTACTGTACAATTCTGATGAAAGCAAAGGTGAGGAGACATAATTTCTGGGTAATCATGGCCCAGTTAATAATTAATAAACAGTGGTCATTTAGCTATCTCTTACAAACCAGAGATGAGTCATGGAGACCTTTCAACACTTATATGCCTTAGATAAGTAGGAGTTTCCTACAGGCATAAATCAATTATGATTAGTTAAAACTTAATGAGAAAATAAGTATTATAATGAGATTTGGACTTCTTTTAATGAGGGACTGGTTTGGGGGGGTGGGGGTGGCATGAATCTTGACTCAATTTTGGACAAAGAGACTTATGTCTATCCAGATCACCCTTACCTAGGGCAATCTGTACCAGATGGGTCCACTGCCCCTCAGACCTGTTTGAATAAAACACAATGGGCCAGAATTCACCTAGAATACAATCTGTTTAATTTTTGGTCAGATCTAAATTTTCACAGTTGTGAAAGTCTTGCCTATGATTTCATCTGATCATCAGCCCTGCCCTTCAAAGATTGGTTGAATCACAGTGGCCAATCTCTGAATGAGGAAATGGAGAAAAACTTTAGTCCTAGTTCATTAATTGTTTATTTATATGGGAGAAATATTCATCTTTCACATCAGAGAATCCATGCTAGAGGTCATGTCATTAATGCAATCAGTATGAAAAGAGTTCAAGCTAACACTGTCCTTTATTACCTATCAGAATTCACCTGAGATAGCAACCATATTCCCAAAATGAATGTACAAAGACATTCAGATGGACTATGGAGCATGTTAGACATCAGAAATTTCACCTAATAGTCAAGCACTGTCTGGAGTCAAGGAAGGTCTGCAGCCAGAGATCATCTCTTCCTTCATATCAAGGATTCCTAGTGGAGAGAAGACTTATGAATGTGCTGAATGAGGACCTGCCCTTCCTTGGAAGAGGCAGGTCAGTAGAGAGCACAATATTCACAGTAGAAAGAAGCCCTGTAAAAGCCAAAATTGTGGGAAGGTCATCACCTGAATCTCATAAATTTTTGTTTGTGTGCTGCAAATGTATGCTGAAGAAATCTTCCTAGAGATAAAACTGATGGATCTAATTAATGAGCTGTCCTCTCTCCCTGTAGCCCAGGCTTCATCAGACATTCTATATTTCATATAGTGCATGAAACCCTAAAAAGGGATTCAATTTATCTCAGAAACCCCAAGGTTTCTCAAGACTTCCCTAAAATATGCCATGACCCCCTAGGGTGAAGCCTGCCACTGGCTTCCTCACTTTAGTGCACTCTCCCACTGTGGTGAGACACCTTTCCTGCTCACCCTTCAAGCTGTCCTAGGCTGGCAATCTGGTTCACTCCTCTACAACTGATTCTGAGCCATTATTGCAAGGTTGTTTTCAAGGGAATCTGGAAGAGCCTAGACAAGTCAGTGCTTCACCTTACTATCTTAGCTCCAGTGGTCCTTATGCCCATGTTTTCAAGTAATACTCCCTTGATAACTCAAATTTTCTTGCAAAGGTCTTTTGTCTTTCCCATTCGATTGTTCTATTTTGTTGCAATGCTCATTCAAGAAAACCTCATCTCTCCTTGCTAATCTCATAAATTATGAATACATTTAGGAAATCTCCCCTTTTCTTTTCCCTTTCCTTCTCTACTTAGCTATCATCAAACAGCCATTTTGATTTGTTGCCCTATTTCTTTGGAATATATTTAGTTGTTGCCTCCTGTACAATGTTAGGAACTGTTGGGGGACAGCTCTGGACCGGGGTCCCCCGTGAGGACCGTGAGACACCTGAGGGTCCGAACCTGCTTACGTGGCAGGCTAGCTGGTCTAGCAAGCCACGAGGTACTGGGATGGCCCTGGTAACAGGCTGGCTCCACCCACGGGGAGGCACTTGGGAGGAGCTCGCCCGCCCATGGGAGGTACGGGGGAGGAGACAGGGGACAATAAAAGGGGATGACCATGAAAGCTGGAAAAAAGAGAAATGGAATAAAGCTTGCTGGCTGCAACTCCTTTCGGGTGCTCTGCCTGTTTATTCCCCTTCCCCAACAGGGAGAGGGAATTCCCTCCCCCGAACCAGGAGGAGGGCCGGAGACGTCCGAGGACCGGGGATAGGTAAGTAGAAGGCGATGGCCCGGGAGTCGCCCCGGGCATCTGGCGCCCCGAACAAGGGACCGCCGTAGGGAGAGGAGAATCCGCCTTGCCCCGCAGTAGTAGCCTTGCTCCACTACTGCGGGAAGATTCAGGCAGTCTTAATATTGGGAAGTGGCCAGGATGGGTCAGGGAAATAGTTTTCCCCGTTTAAAGCCCGAAGATAAAGGAGTACTTGCTTGTCAGCTGTATAAGCTTTGTGAGATCTATGGGCTTAAGCCCCACATTCGGGACTGTAGAGCATTTGTGGAAAAGATCTGGGATGTTTCCCCTTGGCTAGAGCATTGTGGGTTATGCCCAGCTAAATGGGACATAGTGGGACAACAGATGGTTGCCTATGAGAGGGTGAACGCGGGTGTATTAACAGAGGAGGACTTTACGTTCTTTCAAGTGGTCGCCGCACTTTTGTGCTCGGATCCCCGTCCCCTCTGGCAATCAAACGACGAGACCCAGTCAGGGCAGTCCCTTCAAGGGACGACAGAAGAAGAAGAGGAATCCAATGAGGATGATCCCAACCCCAAGCCCTTATATCCATGGGGTATGTTAAGAGAATGTGCAGGCAGGGACTCTAGAGCCCTGAGGGGAAGAACAAAAGGGAAAGTTGAAAAGGACTTTGAAGAGAGAGTTCAAGAGGGTGTGAAACCGTTGAGAGGTGGCACGAGACCGATAGTTAACAAGTACCGTAAGGGAAAGTCTGATGAGGAGGGAACGCCCAAGAGGGAGTGGAAAGCCCCCGAGACAAAGGGAAAGTCTGATGAGGAAGGAACGCCCAAGAGGGAGTGGAAAGCCCCTGAGACAAAGGGAAAGTCTGATGAGGAAGGAACGCCCAAGAGGGTGTGGAAAGCCCCTGAGACAAAGGGAAAGTCTGATGAGGAAGAAACGCCCAAGAGGGAGTGGAAAGCCCCCGAGACAAATGGAAAGTCTGATGAGGAGGGAACGCCCAAGAGAGAGGGCTGGGGAACTCGCAGGAAGAAGTTTCAACGGAATTTGGGAACTCCCAGTCCTCCCGAGGTCGGGCTGAATGCCCTCTCCTTCTCCCCAGCCGCCACGTCCTTGTCACAATCATCACAAGGAACGCGGTCATTTACCTACAGGCGGTCTGAGCCCTCGGAGCCTCTGAGCGTACTCACTCAGAGCCTATCCGCAGCTTTGGCGGAGGGACAGGAGATAGATTTAGAGGAGTGGGAGGGGGCCGGCGCTTACCCTGTCATTGTGGAGCGGGATCCGATGGGAAACGAGAACCGTTTCCATCGACCGGTGCCCTTCAAATTATTGAAAGAACTGAAGGAGGCCATCTCCAAATATGGCCCTTCGTCACCTTATGTGAAACATCTCCTTGCAAATACCACAGCCACTTGGCCGTGGGCCCCAGCTGATTGGAGGGAGGTATCGGGGGCTATCCTTACACCAGGACAGTTAGTGGCTTATGGCGCTGCCGTTAGACAAGAGGCGCTCAGATATGTCAAGGAACACAATATTGCAGAGACAGAGGACGCTGTGAATATGATAACAGGGGCAGGGACATACTCACAGCTTATTGACCAGCTCCAATTCGGGTGATGGCTGCAGTTCAGTATTGTCATATTAGGGGTTTTGCCAAGATTGACGCCCCGGGGACTATGAGGGACAAGTTGGTAGGGCTAAAGCAGAGGGCTAGCGAGTCCCCCACTGATTTTGTGAGTCAGGTCCAGCTTGCGGTCTGGCGATCTCTTGGCTCGGGACCAGGAACGGATTCCCTGATAACTCAGCTGGTCCGAGATGGCTTGCATCCAGAATGCTCCCAAGCCCGCTAGGGCTTGGGACCTCTCGCCTCCCTCGAAGAGATAGTAGAGAGGCTGTTAGACATTCCACCTAAAGACACCCACCAAGCCATGGTGACGGCGGTGGCCCAAGGGGTGACTCAGGCCCTTCAAGGTATCAAGGCCCAGAAACAATGTTATCGCTGTGGCCAAATGGGGCACTTTAAGAGCCAGTGCCCTGTCGCTAAAATGGGAGCCCACCTGTTTTCGCTGTGGGAAACCGGGCCATATTGCCAAACATTGCCGTCTAAAGCAGCAGCCTCAACCACCTCAGTCGGGAAACGGGAAAGGGGGCCTCCCTCGGGGGGGCCCCCGACCCCAGAAACAGATCTTCCCAGTGGAGGCTGTAGGCCCTGTCCCTGCCCCCCAGCCCGGGAATTCTGTACCCCTATCATTCCCGCAGCAGTATCAACAGGCTCTCCAAAAATTGCAACCCTAATATGCACGTCTACCACGAATTCCCCCGATGCCGATTTAGTTATAAGACCTTGGCATACTGAAGGGATCGACGTGCCCCCCGCTCCTTTCCCCCGTCTGGTGGTGGGACCCTCTGGCTATGTGCCATTCATAGTCCATACTCAATTGTTGTCCATCGGGTCCTCCACGATTTATTTGACTAATCCGCATTGTTATCCCATAAACATTGCCCCAGGAACTCCTGTTGGGAGGGGTATCTATCTGCCTTGGGTTGAAGAGTCCGGGCAGGAAACCCATCAAGTTAATTGGTGCTTTCCCATTGTGGGCGATTGCCCCATGATACAAGTTTTGGTTGAAGGACGCCCAATCATGGGTCTGCTCCACACCGGAGCAGATATTTCAGTCATCAATGCATCCCAGTGGGACCCCAGTTGGGCGGTGAACGATGGTGCTGCCCAGGTTGCTGGAGTAGGGGGTGCCAGTTTGGCACTACGGGCTGCTAAACATTTGAATTGGACCTTTGAGAATCATCAGGGGTATTTTAGGCCTTTGAAATTGACCGGCCTTGCCTACGCCCTTTGGGGGCGCGACCTTCTTCAGCAACTTGGGTTACACCTCACCACTCCAGAACACCTTCAGTTAAACATGCTGGGGCCACTGTGACGGTGAGCAGCCCGCCTATAACATGGAAAACCGAGACCCCTGTGTGGGTTGAGCAGTGGCCCCTAACCCCTCAAAAGCTCACCGCCTTACGCTTTATAGTTGCTTCCCTTTTGGAGCAGGGCCGCATTGAGCCCACTACAAGCCCTTACAATTCTCCTGTTTTTGTTATAAAAAAGAAAAATGGATCTTGGCGCATGCTCATAGACCTTAGAGAGATTAATAAATGCATGCTGCCTATGGGGGCGCTACAACCTGGTCTCCCTAGCCCTGCTGCGATCCCCCGAGATTTTAGTATGACAATTATTGACATCAAAGATTGTTTCTATAGCATTCCCTTACATCCACAAGATAGAGTCAAATTTGCCTTTTCCATTCCCTCGGAAAATCGCCAGCAGCCATATGAAAGGTATCATTTTACCGTGCTCCCTCAAGGGATGGCAAACAGTCCTACTATGTGCCAAATGTATGTCCACGCCATCCTCTCCCCACTCAGACAGTGCTTCCCCAAGGCCATTATCATTCATTATATGGATGACATTCTTATTGCCACACCTAGTCAGGATTCCACGATGGCGCTTACTCAACTTATGGTCGATACCTTAGCTGCCCACGGGCTGACTGTGGCTCCAGACAAGGTACAGACTACACCCCCTTTTCAGTATCTTGGCCATGAATTGAAACAAGGACGGATTGCTCGCCGTCCTCCGAGCATTGATCTTTCTCAGCTCACCACTCTCAACGATTTTCAAAAGCTGATTGGCGCTATACAGTGGATGCGGGCAGTTACCCCTATCCCTGATGGTGAGTTATACCCATTGTATGATTTGCTGCGAGGGGATCCCGCTCTGCTTTCACCCAGACATTGGACATCCGAGGCCTTAATGGCAGCCAAGAGCATCCTCAACAGATGCTCCACAGTTGTTGTGCGGCAGGAACCCAACCAACCCATTTATGCCACTATATTAAAAGCCAGTACTTTCATTGGGTGCCTCTATCAATCACATGGCATTTTGGAGTGGCTGTACCCCCCTCGCAACAAAAAGGCCCTTCCACATAAATGGCGAATGGTCGCCCAATTTTTTCTTTTAGGTGCCGAGCGCTGCCTATTGGCTTTTGGCAGATTTCCCATTTTGAATTTAGAGGCATCAGAGGAAGCCTTAAGGTGCTTCTCCGATGAGATTCCAGAATGGGCCTCTCTTTTATGTATGTGTAATACCATAAAGCTTCCGCTCCCCCCAGCGCTTAGAGGATGGGAAGTCCTTCCTATCCATATGCCTTTTACCATTGTATCTCTACAGCCAGTTACGGGACCCACTGTTTTTACGGATGCTACTAAAAACCACAGGGCTGCGGTTTATATCCCTTCCAGGCAATTCCTTAAGGTGTACACCACCGAGCATTCCTCAGCCCAGAAAAATGAATTGCTGGCCATACAATATGCTCTCTCCATATTACCTAATGAGAGCTTTAATCTTGTTACTGATAGCTTGTATTGTGCAAATGCTATTGCTGCTTTACCTTTTGCCCTCATTAATCCCCGTGCTTCACCTATAGCTCAAATCCTATATGATATTCAAGAGTCCATGTTACAACGCTCTACTCCTCTTTATGTATTGCATATTCGCTCACATATGTCCACCATAGGACCCATTTATCAGGGTAATGATATTGTAGATAAAGCCCTTATATTCCCTCTGCATTTAGAAGCACAGGCAGCCCATGATAAGTATCATCTATCTGCCCGATCTTTGCGACGCCTTTATGGATTGTCCAGAGAAAACGCTCGCCAAATAGTCAAACAGTGTACCAATTGTGCCCCATTTCACCCTCTTGCCCGAGACACCGCAATTAACCCCCGTGGTGATCTCCCTAACGATCTTTGGCAAATGGATGTAACACATTTTGGCAAAGTTCTTATACATGTTTGTATTGATACGGCCTCCAATTTTATTATGGCCTCTATACAGCCTAAGGAAACAGCCCGTGCAGTGATCGACCACCTCTATGGTTGCTTTGCCATGGTTGGGGTGCCTCGAGCCATAAAGACAGACAATGGGCCAGCTTATATTTCCTCTGCCTTTGCCGCCTTTTGTAGAGAATTTTCTATTACTCATATTACTGGCATCCCATATAATCCCACAGGTCGGGCCATTGTTGAGTGTGCTAACCACACTATAAAAACTCTTCTGTTAAAACAAAAAGGGGGAGTAAGGGCGGCGGGGCGCCTCTCCCGAGGTGATCTGGCACAAGCCGTCTTCACTCACAATTTTTTGCAAATCCAAGACGATGGCACATGCCCCGCAGAAAGATTTTATCTCCACGAGATGGGAGGCAGAAGGGAAAGGCCGTTAAAGGCCCCTACTGCCTGCCTCACCGGAGCTCGAATCCGGTGGAGGGACCAAGAAGGCAAATGGCATGGCCCTGGAGTAGTTATAGCGAGAGGTCAGGGGTATCTTTGCGTCCAACCAGATGGAGCTGACCCAGGGACGGAGATCTGGATCCCCACACGATGGGCAGTTGAGCTGCGAAAAGCCGAAAGCAAGGAGGAGACGAGGGCGGAGAGGAAGGCACCGTCCGAAGCGGGTGTGCAAACAGCGTGAGATAACCATGCTCACACTTCTGATGGCCTTACAACAGTTCCTTCCTGGGTCCGAGGCTGTCCAGTCCAAATGGTACAACACCACCCCCGCAGAGCAGCGAGCCGCGGATCAAAGGGGCGACACCTACTGGACGTTAGCACAGGGACTCCCCGCCTTATGCAGACTCAACATTCCTCAACCTTCCCCAATCAATGGCCGGCGGTCCGCAAAGCCCTCCAGGGGGCTATGCTGGCTTATAACGCCACAGATGACATCCATCAGTTGAACTTGCTCATTGATCAGCTGAATAACCTTTCCAGAACGTTTGAGGAAAAGCGTGAACAAGAAGACCGTTCCATCTTCGATTGGTTACAACGAATCCTGGACTTGCATTGGCTGCCAGGCGTGCTCTCCTCCGTTGCAGTTCTTGTCCTTAAGTGTCTCATCTTGCCATGCCTCCTGAAGTTCCTCCTGCAATTATTGACACGGGCACTAGAGAGTCTTAAAGGCGATGTTTTGTCTCTGAGACATCGCAAAGACAGGTCCCCGTGGGGGGAACCACCCAATCTACCCGTGTAAAACAAAAAGGGGGAGATGTTGGGGGACAGCTCTGGACCGGGGTCCCCCGTGAGGACCGTGAGACGCCTGAGGGTCCGAACCTGCTTACGTGGCAGGCTAGCTGGTCTAGCAAGCCACGAGGTACTGGGATGGCCCTGGTAACAGGCTGGCTCCACCCATGGGGAGGCACTTGGGAGGAGCTCGCCCGCCCATGGGAGGTACGGGGGAGGAGACAGGGGATAATAAAAGGGGATGACCATGAGAGCTGGAAAAAAGAGAAATGGAATAAAGCTTGCTGGCTGCAACTCCTTTTGGGTGCTCTGCCTGTTTATTCCCCTTCCCCAACAGGGAGAGGGAATTCCCTCCCCCGAACCAGGAGGAGGGCCGGAGACATCCGAGGACCGGGGATAGGTAAGTAGAAGGCAATGGCCCGGGAGTCGCCCTGTGCAAGGAACCTCTGTTAATGGCTCTTCAGCCTCTCTGTCTCCCAGACCTAATCCCCTCACTCTATGCATCACTGTCATTTCCTATCCATAAGTCATCCTATTTTATCATATCTTTAGGGTCTAATGGTTTTCCCTGTTTTCTTCCATTTGAGTCTGAAGTTTGCAGGTAGAAGCTCAGGACTTGGGCCTCAGTCATCTGCAGATTCACATTTTGACTGATTGTGTGGAATGTCTCCCCACTCTGCCTTTTCCCTAGAGTATTTTTCTGCAGTTTTATGGTTTCATACAACATTGGCTTTGGAGTCAGTGGTTGGAAGATAGAATTGTTGCTGTGGTATTGAATGGTTTTCCTTGGATTTGAACAGTACTTAAGTGTATGTGGGAAAAATCTTGCTGGAGATAAAAGGAATCTAATTAAGAGGATTACGGCTCTTGCTCAAGACCTCAATAGATTTCCCTACATAAGAAACCTCATTAAACATCTAAATTTACTTACTCTGATTAAATCCCTAAAAATACAGCTTTTCTCCTTGAAATCCTGATGTTTCTCATTATTCTTCAATAATATTCCTTTGAACGAATACATTGTAATTTCTTTACCTATTCAACAGTTGATGGGCACTCATTTTGATCTTTGGTAGAACAAAACTTTCTGGTACAAATACTTTTATAAAACACAACAATCGATCTAGAGTGTTCGCATCATAGCTGGACAAAATGTTTTGCTGCCTGAGTCGACAATTTGGAGAATATATTCAACTGAATTGATGTCATTTAAATGGCAACAAGTCTTGTTTTCAGTTTTCTGGTCAGAAGAGTAAAATTGGTTTTCAATCTGTAATGTTACTTTTGTTATGCTTCAAAATTTCATTGTGGTTTTAGGAAATTATTTGATAAGTAATGTGAACTTTAAAAATCATACCTAGTGGGTGATGCAGTTATGTTCTTTGGAAATTCAATTCTCTTTTGATCTGGATGCTGTGAAATGGTGAATTAAACTGTTAGAGAATGTGATTACAATGTTGAAAAGCTGCTAAGTATTTGACTGGATGTATTTAATTTAAAAAAGAAAAATAATAACTTAGCTTTTAGGAAAAGTAGAACAGACGTAGATTCTCATTCTTTGGAGACTGAACAAATGGTTTGGGTTACCAAATCTAAGCTCTGGGACAGAAGTTGCTTAAAGTAGTTGATGAGGTAGAAGCCCAAGCCCAGACCTTTTTCCCTTGGATCAGAAGGGCTTTTGTCCCATTTGTCTGAAGGGCCCCTCAGGTTGATAAAGTGGTGGAGCTGCCCCCAATACCCTGTCCTCCAGTCTTCTGAAGACTTGCAACAATGGGAAAGCCTGGGTGGTGGCAGTGCTCACACTTTCTCCACCTCTCTCACCAAGCCCTGGGCAAAAACAAAGACTGAAGGTAAGGTTACCCACCTTAAGATGGTTAAGTTCTCTGCTTTAGCCAGTTACTCTGGCCCTAACCACCCCTTGACCCCTTGGGTCATAGACATTGAAGGGGAAACTCAAGAATGTCTCCAGCCTACTTGAGGATCTGTTGTTTAAACATTCCTTCCTTATGTCCTCCTGTTGCTCTGTCCCCTTGCTGGAAAGGAGGCTAATGGTGAAGTTGGGGGAGCCAATTTTCTCTAGTTAATCCTCCCATCTCCTTTTTCCCTCTGTTCACTAAATCTCCCCATGTTCTCTTGAGAGGGTGGGTGACAGTGCAGCCAATTGCTTGGGATCTGGGAACTCCAGAGGGAGCTACTTCTTCCACCCCACCTGTTGTTAGCCTCTCAGACCCTAAAGTGCTCCTCCATCTCAGCCAGTATCTGATTAAACCTGAGGCCTGGGAAGAACTACAACCTTTCACTGAAAAATTCCTTAAGTATAAAATCCTTGTCTCTTGTTCATCTCCATGCAACACTGCAATCCTTCCTGCAAAAAAGCTTCATGGAGAATACTCACAATTTATTTTTGCCTTTCCATGTAACCCTCCTTTATTTGGCCAGGCTTCAGTAAGGGACGTAAAGGACCTGAAACTAACAGGTAGTAGCTTAATTAAGTGTGTTCAGGATATTCTTATCTGTAGCCCCACCCAGGCGGGTTCTTTGGCTGCTGCCACTGAAGCCCTTAATTTCTTGGGCATTGAAGGTTATAGGGTCTCTTTGAACAAAGTCCAGATAGCATGCCAGTCCATAAAGTATCTAGGCCCTGAACTCAGGCCCACCTCTCACTCCCCAACCTCTGAGCTAAAAAGGACCATCCTGTCTATCCCTGTTCTAGCCACTAAGAAACAAATGTCAGTGTTTTTAGGCATGGCTGGATTTTGGAGACTCTGGATTGCTACTTTCAGTTTTTTGCTCAACCCCTTTATGACCCTCCTCAAGGCACTGAGTGGGATAGGTTTAGTGAAGACTTCTCAGATTGTAATTCTTCTCCCAGGGGTGAGGTAAGACTCAGAGGCTCAAGGTTACTATATTTTTAGAACAGAATAGTTCGATATAAGGATATAAAACTGTGTAGCACATTAGGGTCTCAAGGATTGGATAAAGTTTACCTAATTCTTCAATGTCTTCATGTCAAAAGGGATTGGTTAGATTTCGTGTCTGGAATGTAAGATCATATTCTCAGCTAATGAGAATAATGGTCAGTGGGGGGGGAGGGCCTTGCATTAGGGTCTATATAAATCACTGCCTTTTCTTTGTCTTCTGCTTTCCTACTCCAGGTGAACTGGTATAGGATTGTCCTGATTCTTGAGAATCTAGTAAATAAACTTTCTGTCATCACTTTGAGAGGCCTCTGAGTAATTGATTTAAGTAGGGATCTGAGCCAATCCACTGACTCAGAACTGACTCAGACCAGGCTAAAGCTTTTGAGACTCTGAAAACTAATTTGACCACCACTTCAGCACTGGTTCTACCCAAGCTAGAAAAGCCTTTCACTCTCTATGTTGATGAAAGGAGAGGACAGGCTTTGGGAGTCTTAACCCATTCCTTAGGACCTGACCCCAGGCCAGCTGTTGTTTTTCTTTACTCAAAATATGCTTTCCTTGTTCTATATGCCCATGAAACAATCTGGAAAGAAAGGGGATATCTGCCAGCAAAAACCTCCCCTATCAAACATGCCCCTTCTATGTTTTGGCCTTGCCATAGTCATTTTTAATTTTTTCCTGAAACATTATCTTTTGTGCCAGGGAAACTGTCTTTTCTTTATACTCCTTGTGTGCCTGTTTGGTCTTTATTTAACCTCCTTGCCAGGTTCGTCTTTTCCAGAGTGCAAGCCATCAACTTGCAGATGACAACCCAGGCTATATACCAACCTCTGACTGAATCCTAGGTCTCCAGCCCACTGGACCTGGCACCACCCAGGTTCTGAAATCTGACCCCTTGAACAGGACCCATCGAGGCAGGGACAGCTCTATACCCCTTGCCAGCAGGAAGCAGTTTTAGAAGCTGAGACTTTCGCTCCTTACCACAAAAGAATTTGGGTCTAATCTGTTTGAGGGGGGAATGATGAGATACAAGCCCAAGCCAAGACTTTTTTCCCTTGGATCAGGAGAGCTTTTGTCCCATTAGTCTGAAAGGCCCCCAGAAAGTCTGGCGTTTGAGGGGTAGCTCCTTGGATTCCCCTTCCATTTGCGTCAGTGATGGTGTTCAGACTCTGGAAACCTCCTTGAACTCCCTTTGAATCTCCTCACCTGGTCTTTGCAGATAGGTTCCCCTCAAACCTGGCCTTTCATACTCAGATTTGTAGCAAGGTTCTCCTGAATCTTTCACATTCAAATCTGTTTCCCCGGGCCTAGCCTGGCCTTCCATTGTCTGTTACCTCTGGATTGCACCACCTACATCCCACCAAAGGACTTCACTAGTTACCCCAATCTCTCAAGACCCTTCCTAAACCCCTCCTCCCATCACCCGAGACTATCAGACCACCCCCACAGATCCCTCCTACCCTCCTTTCTGTATTTAAGGTCCATCTTACCTCCATGAAGGCGCTCACATTCAATCCAGCTCAGACTCTCTAATGGAAGATTCTATCTGGCCCCCTTGTGGAATACAAGCGTTACAACTGCTTGGGTTCCTTAGGAGTCAACCTAAGGCGGCGAATCTTTAAAAAACTTTGTTTTCTTTGGCTTTAAGAAGGCTTGTGTGGGATTCATTCGAGCAGGGCCCGGCATGTCGGGATTCCAGGGTCCCCAGGACCCCTCAACCTCATCACTAAACATATGCCCATAAATGCCGAATTAATAAAATCTGATTTTCAATGAGCCACATTCCAATTCAAACTAGGAGAATGCTAATCAAACTGCTTGCATTTGGTGAATAGCCTCCATTCTCAAACTAGGCTCCCTTTGGCTGTGAATCCCTTGCTCCCTGGAAATCTCCAGCTCGCCTTTGCCTGGTTCTCCACCTGCCAACTCCTAAAGTCCTGAATCTTTCCTCCAATAAGAAATCAGGTGGAGGGTGATGGGGGAGGAGGAGCCTTCCGAGATGACCAGCCTGGTCGGGGGTGGAGTTTGGAGGCCTGGGTGGAGTCTAGGGCAGAAGAGGGGTCATCCCAGTAGTCAAGGCGACATCCAGTTGATGGAGGGCGGGTCTTGGGAAGGAGAGGGAGAAAGGGTCCTGCGTGCCTGAATCTGGGTGTAATTGGAGGAAAGGGGGCCTCAGAGGCTGGGAGGAGCCTCTCAAGAGTGTGCTGGCTGAAAACTGGAACTTGTGCTGAGATCTCTCTGCATTCTACCCTTGGACTGGAGCTCCCTCTGCCTTCTTTCCTCAGATCTGGGATCACACTATCTTCTCTTGTACCTGAGATCTCTGCCTTCTGGAGGCCATCTCTGTGGGTGCAGGTGCCAGGTAGGTCTGAGCCAGCCCCTCACAGACCTGCTGGCTGTTCATCCCACTGGACCTCGTCCTTTCCCTCTGACTCTGTGGTGTCTAGCTCCAGGTCCCCCTGGAGCAATCCTTCCCCCACAACCTGGTTCCTGGAGAAGCTTCCTCCTGCTAACTCTTTTCCAGACTCCCAATCACTTCTCTAGAATCTGGGGGTACCCTCATTTAAGATTTTGTCACCTTTTCACAAAATTCCCCTCAGGGATCCAGGAAGGCTCTCTTGAGTAAAACACAAGTGAAAGACTTGAATGAACCTGGAAATGGCCACGTGAAGCCTGGATCTGCCTCCAAGGAATTGGGCCCCTCAAGCCCTTTCTCATTCAGAGACGAGGCTGATTTGGTTGGCTATCAATAGAGGAGGGTGAGATTGTTTTGTTTTTTTTAATCTGCCCATTTGGTCTGGTCTAGACTGACTTTTATGGGGAAAAAGTAAAGATGGTATGAAGATTAGGGATGGATTTGAGGGGTGGCAAATTGCCTGTGGTGATCCTGAGGTAAAGGAGAAGAGGTCTGGATGAAGATTAATAGCCTGGGGTGTTTCCCAGGTAACCCGAAATGGAGGGCTGGGCTGGATAAAGGGCCACCTTGAGACACAATTGAAGGGATTATTTTTCAGGAGCTGCGTTGCGCTTTCAGGTGCCTGGTCTCCTACCCAATCAGAAGGAAATCTCTGATTCAGGAGGCACTGAGGTTCTGACTGCTGTTGTGCCATGTGGGATTCCAAGCCCCTTCTGCCTCTTGGTGATCTGAGTGAAAACTGGGCAGAGGAAGGGGAAAGAAGAGGAATGGGAGAGAGTGGGAACATCTCTTTCTATCCTGACCCTGCCTCTGGGCTTCATTCTCTCTGCTGAGGACAGGGCCTCACTCCCTGTAAATCCCCATAGCCCAGCCTCCTGGAATCCTTCTCTCTCCCCAGCTCAGTCTGCAGAAGTCAAAGCTTGGCCCAATCTGAGAGTGTGTGTGGAGCCAGAAGAAATGGCCCTTGGCAGCTGCCGACCCCCACCCCAGGTGAGTGCACGGTGTCTACAGATTTGACCCCCAAACAGGCCATTTCCATAGACAAAGAGGATTGTCTGCAAGTCTGGCAATCCTCTATCGATTGTTTCTTTATGAAAGTAGGCAGGACATTGAAAATGGTAGTAACAACACCGCTCTGTTCTCTGTCCTTTGAATTAATCCATGGCATATTGGTATCACAATCACAAACTACTCCTCATCCCCAGTGGCTGCCCTCCTAAGACCTCTCCACTCATTCCTCTGCTCTGTAGTGGTCTTGTCTTTGGTCCTGTATCCATGCCTGGTACCCCTCCCACACGTATCCATAGGACTGCTTTCCCCCTCCCCTTTGCCTCTTTGTCCAAGCTCTCCCTGGCAGACCTGGAAGACAGGATACTCTGTTATGTTCCATGGTGTGATCTACACAAATAGTTAATCTGTCAGTTGCACCCTGTCTTGTAGTTGGGCATCATCAAGGGCACACTGAGGGGGCAGTGAGGGGTGACAGCAGTAAATGCTATGAGCAGATGCTGAGGTGCTCCTGGCCTCTTGCATACTGTGCTCCTGGGTTTTTTAAAATGTGGCAACTCTAGAGAACAGGTTAAGTTGGCTTCTGGTTCACATTCCCACGTTCAAAGTCCCTTAGCTGAGCTGTTTGGACCAGGCCAAAGAAAAGAATGCCTTCTTTAGCTGTTAGTTAGTTAGCATTTGTTAAGGGCTTAGCACTTCCCTTGTTAGAGAGGATATAAGAAAGGACTGAGTTTGGGAACTATTCAAAATTCTGGGAATTTTCTTTTCCAGTGTGGGAAAGAAAGGGCTGTCTTAAAGGAGACACTCAGTTCTTATCGAACAGGTATAGGGCTCAAAGGCAGAGACCCAGGAGAGTGAGTTACTTTCTCCCTCAAATCTACTTTTAACCATCTTCACAACAACCCTATAGAGTAGTTGCTCTTCTTATCTTTATTTCACAGTTCAGGAAACTGAGGCCAACAGATTCAGCGAGTTACCAACCAGGGTCACATAACTAGTCAGTGTCTGAGGCCGCATTTGAACTTAGATGTCCATGATCTCCCATTCCATAGCTCCATCCACAGTGTGTTTGTATGCCCAGCTTCCCACAGCTCCTCCAACATTGGCTGGTGCTGTTGTCATTGCTGTCAGTTTTGCAGAGTGTGAGATGAATTCTCAGTGCTGTGGTTTTCTTTTCTTAGTAGTTTGGAGCATTTTTTCATGTGGCTGGAAATTCTTGGCAGTTTCTGATAATTTTTTGTTAGATCCTTTCAACAGTTATCTATTGGGGAATGGCTATTTGTTGTTTTCCAGTTGTTTTAGTCTTGTCTGACTCTTTGTGACACATTGGGGTTTTCTTGGCAGAGATACTGGAGGGTTTCCCCATTTCTTTCTCCAGCACGTTTTACATAGGAGGACCTGAGACAAACAGGGAGAAGTGACTTGCCCAGGGTCACATTGCTAGAAAACATCTGAGGCTGAATTTGAACTCAGATCCTCCTGACTCCAGGCCTGGCACAATCTACTGTGTCACCTAGCTGCCATTGGCTTTTAGTCTTTTTTGAAACAATATTTCGTTTTTCCCCAATTACATATAAAAATATTTTTATTCCTAAATTTTGAGGTCACAGTTTTGTACCTGTCTCCTTCCTCTTACCCCTCCTACAGACTGGAAACAATCCAAAACAGGTTCGACATATGCACTCATGTAAAGCATTTTCATATTAGTCATTTCATGGGGGGGGAATGAATGAAAAAGAAAGCAAGTGAAAACTACTATGCTTTAGTTCTATACGCTGAATCAGTTCTTTCTATGGAGGGAGAGAGCATTTTTCATCATCAATCCTTCAGATTTATTATATAGCTGAGAATAGCTAAGTTGTCACTGTTGCTCATCATACAGTATTGCTGCAAAATGTCATCCTGCATCTGTTTATTCTGCATCAGTTCATTTCAGTCTTTCTAGGCTTTTCTGAAATCATCCTGCTTGTCATTTTCTGTAACACAATAGTATTCCATCGCCATCATATGCTACAACTTGTAAAGGCACTCCCAAATTCATGGGCATCTCCTCAATTTCAAATACTTTGCCACCACAGAAAGAGTTATTATAAATACTCTCGTATGAGTAGGTCCTTTTCTATCTTTTTAAAAAAAAGTATTTTGTGGATAGCGAGTTTATAATGTTATTGCTAGGTCAAAGGGCATCCACCTTATATAGCATTTTGAGTATAGTTCCACATTACTTTCCATGATGGGTGGATGAGTTCACAAATCCAGCAACAATGCATTAGTGCCTCAATTTTCCTGTTTCCCTGCAATATTTATCATTTCTCTTTTCTGTTTTATTAGTCAGTTTAATAGGTATGAATTTGGTTTGAATTTGAGAGTTGTTTTAAGTTGCATTTTTCTAATCAATACTCCTTTAGAGAATTTTTATATGATTATAAATAGCTTTGATTTCTTTGTTTCTAAACTGCCTATTCATATCCTTTGACCATTTATCAATTGGTTTGTGACTTGGCATTCTTATAAATTTTGACTCAGTGCTTTATCTAAATATTTGATATATTTATCAATTTTTTCCCAATTATCAACTTTCCCTGTAATCTTGGTTGTCTTGATTTTATTTCTGAAAAAAAAACCAACTCAAATTTAGTACAACCAAAATTACCTGTTTTACATCTATTAATGCATTTTGTGATTGAGTCAATTGCATTCATATTTGCAGTTATGATACCTGTATATATCCCTCTATCCTATTTTCCCTTCTCACTCTCTCTTTCTTTGACCTTTTCCCCTCTCTCCTTACCACTGTTTTGCCTCTGACCAGTGCCTCCTACAGTTTATCCTTCTATCAGTCTCTCCCCTCCCCCCTTATGCAAGTCCCTTTCTACTTCCCTTCATGTAACTTGAAAAATTTCAGTCAGCTTTTGTATAAGCAATGGTCACCCTACCCTTCAAATCTCAGCTGGAATAGACTCAGCACCAAGTGCTTTGCCACATGGAATGAGCCCAATGGCCCTCTAAACGTCTTCTTCAGCTGGAAGTTCAGCTAAGGAGGGATTGACTTCAACCTGAGGTAAATGGTCAGTGACCTCAGCATTGATTGAGGATGGTCTGTTGTTCCTAATCGATGTGGCTCCATCAGCACTGAGCAGTTGTGAGGCACCGTAGGTTTTGGTCCATTAATATCTTTCAGGGGATCAGAAAAGCACTTTGGATTGTTACTATCGGCACAAAACTGAATTTCATCTGCCTTCTCACTGAGCCAGGAATCCTGCATCTCTCTAAGCTTTGCTTATACTTTCCTTATGATGGAATTAAATGCTGCTTTCTTAGAGGTGAATGAGCTGTCCTGCTGATACATCTTGTGGAATACTTGTTTTTCCTTTAGCAGCTTCTGAATTTTCCCATCACTTTCATCAAACCAGTCTTGGTGTTTGTGAGTGTTCTGAACCAGATGAGCTAATGCAGTGCTGTACAGCAAATCTCTGAAAGCTGCCCACTGCTTTTCTGCTCCACTGTTGCCAACTGTGTGTTGCCTCAACTTTCCCTCCTAGTCAGCAAGAAACTGTTTATGTTCAGAGCAGAGCTCTAATTGGTTGAGATTAATTCTTCTGGTATTCATTTTGCCTTGGGGGTGGTGCTTTTGATGAATGCACATATTTAGCTTGGAAAGGATAAGTTTCCAGTAAGTGCAACACTCTGCACCACACATTGCCTCTGTCACTCTCACATCTTGTCTGTCTCTTCTCCTTACAATCACCTAGTCTATTAGATGCCAATGTTTGCTGCAAGGGTGCATACATGAAGTTTCATTGCACTGAGGTAAACAGAAGACAGTGTTGGTAATGAGAAAGTAATATGATACACAAGTCTTCAGCAGGAAATGATCACCACTGTTGCTCTTTCCACCTCCATTCCTCCCTAGGACTCCTTGTCAAGTCTTCTTTGTGAGCCTACTCTAGCATTAAAGTCACCCAGAATTATAAGCTTGTCCTCTTTTGGCACAGTGATGATAAGGGTCTCTAGGTCTTCCTAAAATTTCTCTTTGACTTCATCAGGGTTTGTCATGGTGGGAGCATAGGCACTGATGGTGGTTGCATGGCATTTTCCTGCAAATGGCAATCACATTGTCATGAGCCTGCCCTTCACTGTTTTTGGCAAGCATAGCAGCTTGTTGATTAGATTAATTTTGATTGCAAAATGCCCGCCAATTTCATGGCATTCCCCTTCACTGCTCCCATTCCAGAAAAAGGTATATCTCACTTCATTCAGGTAGCCTTCTTTTCCCAACCTTGTTTCACTCAGGGCTGCTCTTTGGATGTGATGCGATACCTGTTCAGTTCTCTTGCAACAAGAGCAGTTCTTTCAGGTCTACTGGATTTTGTGTTGTCTATTAGTGCGCACAGGTTCTGTGTGCCCATGGTGAGTGGAATCATCTTTGCAGATGTTTTCATACATTTTATAAGTTTTGTGCGTTGTGACTGCATAGTGGGATTCCCCACTTGCCACAGTAATCAGGCCAGGGTGTTAGGTAAGCAGACAGTGTTTAGGGCACTTTTTCTAGCCCTCTTCCTCACACCAGGAGATGAGCAATGCGATCCTTAAAAGGCTGCTCAGACACCCAGGGGGCTGAATTGTCCCACTGCTGCTTCCACTGAGAAACAATGCTGGGCCACCTGTGTGCAGGGTCATGACTATAGCTCTCAGTGTGTCCACACCTGCTGCTTCATCACTTGCCTGTTGCCACAGGACTTTGAAGTATAATAGTGGGTGATGTCTTTTGATTCATGTGTGAATTGGATTTAAGTGAGGCAGAGTTGCATGAAGTCATCAGCCTCACTCTCTCCTCCAGATTCATCATAGTTCAGTGGCAGGACCAAGTCAAGATGGCTGGCACTATCTCAGGATGCAGTGATGTCTTGTCCAACTAAGCTCTAAGTACTCCATATCACCTGCTCCATCTGCCTTCATGGCCGTTGAAAAAAATTATTCTCATCCACCCATTCCACCGGAGGAAGTTTTCACATACTTCGGGTAGACACCCCCCTAACTCACCAATGGATTTGGAAACACTTGGTTACCCTCAACCTGGTTTACTGGAGTGTGACCAATGCACATGCTGCACCTTCTTGGAGTCACAGGTGAGAATTAGGTGGAACAGGTGGATACCAAAGTTGGAAAGAACCTCAAACAGGACTTTACAGTCATCACACCAAAGGTACTGGTTTTCCCCGAATACACCCTACACCCACAGTATGTAAATTAGTGGGAGAGGGAAGAGAGGGAAAGAGCGATCGAATTTGTAACTCAAAACTTTAAAAAAAAAGACAACATTCAAAAAAAACCTGTAGTAAGGGGAAATAATTTTTCAGAAAATGTATACAAGGAAAATAGAGGTTCTCCACCATTCAGCATGGCACCATCCACTGACTGCAGCAAATGGAGAAATTGTGAATCTGCTTTGAATCCCATCACAGTTATCTTAGGAAGATTTTGAAGGTCACCTGGAAAAGTACTGGACTCTGGCTTTCTCATGTTAGATTGCCAATCATTCACATTCTACTGCAGAGAGCACAACTCTGATGGACTGGCCATGTTATTGAAATGCCAAAAGTATGTTTTCCTAAAAGACTTTTATGGAGAACACATGCAAAGTAGGCACTGACAATGTGGTCAGAAGACTTAATACAAGGGCATTCCAAAGGTCTCTGAAGAATTTTGGAATTAGTGGTGAGTCATCAGAGACAGTGGCAAAGGACTACCCAGAATAGCTTATCAACACCAAAGAACATGGTGTGCTGTGCAAGTGTAGCAGAATTGTAGTAAGTCAAAAGAATAGTGAGATGTGCAAATGGAGATGCCTCTCCATCCCAAATATTCATGTGGACTATTTGTTCCCAGCCTGTGGTAAAGCCTTCTGGCCTCTTTTAGTCTGATCATCCATGGTCACAAACACTGCACTTTCACCCTTACATGGTGATGTTATTTTAGGCTGCTTTGAACACATAAATCCAACAACAATGAACAACTATGCTACTAAATATTTTAATAATGAAATAATAAGTTATTGACAAATGCAAGCAATCATCAAGAGAAGGTAGAGATGCTTTGGCCATGACAAGTTATATCTAGGGCAGTCTCAAGACCCAATGTAATGACATCATTCTCCTTCACTTGGCTGAAAAGTCTTATCTCCCTTAGTTCAGTTGAGGTTATAATTAAGTATCTTTTATCAATCGTTTTCATGTTTTATCTGGATAGAACTTTGATTCAGGCTCTGAGGTAATTAGCTAGATATTTTTCTTCCCTCTCCTTTAATCAAACATTCATTCTGCCCCTCACACCCCAGAATACACTCTACTTGCCAGCTTCTCACAAACCTGACATAATATTATTTAGAACATTGCTTTTATCAGTTCAAATAAGGAAGAAATTTCATATTTCTCTCTTTCTCTTCCTGAGATCTTTCAGAATTACAGATAACACGCAAAATTTGTCCCAGATTCCATTGTAAGACATTTCTCAAGTTGATTCCAACTGATCATATCAAATACTTTTCTCAATTTTCAGTGACCTCTCAGTGACTATGGTTTTAAGTATTGACTCTCTTACTCAGCAAGGATATGACTTTTAGGTCGGTCTCCTTTTTGTGCTACAATTTTGTCTTCTCACTTAATGAGGGTTGGACTGCCTGAATTCTCGAGTCTTTTTGAGGTCTCAGTCTTGTGACTCTTGATGTTTTAGGAGCTGGTGACATTCCAGGATGTGTCTGTGGACTTCACCCCTGAGGAATGGGACCTCTTAGACCATCCTCAGAAGAAGTTTTACAAGGCAGTCATGCTGGAGAATGCCCACAACCTGCTCTCCTTGGGTAAGGACATTTCCCTGGCCCCTCTACTATCAAACGCAGTATCTGTATCCCTCATTGTGCTGACTTTGGATCATTTATCAATTATCAGGAAGGAAATGGGTTGTTCTTCTGTCCTTCTGCCGCCTGGCTTTCCTTTAGAAGGTGAGTAGATGGCATGAAGATAACATGTATGTTCCCTTGTTGCTCCTGTAGCTATCTCTTGGCAATTCTAGGTAGCATGAAGTCCAAGATATCAGTGCTGAAGCATCTCAGTTGTTTATTATTTAGCCCAAGGCATATGGTTTTAAGTATTGACTCTCTTACTCAACAAGGATATGACTGGATTATTTAGCCCAAGCTCTCCCTGGACATTAATTTTCTCTGCCAAATCTCTGAAAAGCGCTCAGAAAGTATGGTTCTCTTTGTACCCTCTTCCTCTTTGGGATGGGCCAATTGTTTAGGATATCCTTCTTTTTGAGAACCATCAGTTTGTAACTCTCAGCTTCTGGGTGTGCCAAGTGTCACATGTTTCTCCTTAGTCTTTCTTTAAATGGCCTCCACTATCCAGTACAGGTGATGGGAAAGGACAGAGGGAAATAAGCCTTTGTCTTCACCTGTTGTTCATCAGCTGTTGTGTAGAGTACTTTCTTTACAATATTATGTTATTAGCTCATATTATTATCCCCATCTGGCATTTGAGAAAACTGAAGCAAACAGAGGTTAAGTGACTTTTCCAGAGACACACAGTTAGTAACTGTCTGAGGCTGGATTTAAAACTTGGCATTCCTCATTCTTGTCCCAGGACCCTCTCCTCCACACTACCAGCTGTCTCTAATTTCTAAATAATGGAAACTCTGCAATGAGTCCTTCCTATGGTGAAGGTACACCATGATCAAATATTCTCATTCCCAGTTGGCTCCATGACCTTCTCCCCCACCTTTCTCCAAACTTCTCGAAAATGAATGCTATGAAACCATGCTTAAGGACTTCTGGGAACCATCCTTTGCTCCTTGCTCTCATGACCCCTACATATGGTAGGATTAAGAGACTGGCTAACAATTTGAATTTCACTAAGGTTTATTGAGTTCCCCCAAAGGGGAATCTTGCCATGAAAGGCAATGAGTCTTTGAAGGAACAGTAAAAAGGTTTTGATAGGTTTCATGGGTGGATAGGAGACAAAGGCAAAACTGATTCATCAGGCTCTAATTTTCTGGAGCTCATTGCTGATCTGGCACATCTTTTTTTGGTTACTTTCATTACAAGCATTAATGGAAGAATAAGCCAGATGTGTGTGAGCATGTTGGAGTGATTCTCAAAATGGAGCAGCTTTGTATTTTTCCTAAAGAGAACTCAATTTTAAGTTTTTCTCCATGTTCATTCCTTATTCTACATTCGTAGGGCTTCCAGTTCCCAGAGAATATTTGGTTATTTATTTAGAGGAAAGGGAAGCACCACAGAAGCTGGAACAAGAAGGCCTGAGGAGCTGCTGTACAGGTGAGTGACATGAAAGCAGGTATATGAAAGCTGTGACTCTGGGTCTTGGGGCAATGCAAGTGCTAGATTTGGGGGAAGCAACACCTGACTTGGGATTCTTTCTCAGAGATTTTTAGCTATGTGTCACTCACATAGAATTAATCCTAGGATATACTTTACATAAATGATCAACCCATGTGCCTTCCTTGATCTGTAAGGCTCAATCTTTGGACCCTTCTTGGAGAATTGTTCTGCAGATTCATTGCATCTGACAGCCACTCTGAGTCTGATGAAGTGGGTAGTAGAAATTCCCATAGTTCCATAGTAAGAGATTCTTCAAAAGCCTAAAAAGAAGTCTCTGTAATCTTTACCGTAGATCTGATCAGGTCCCATCAGGATTAGAACCAGAGAAAGTTCACTGAAATAGGAGATAAGGTGCAAAAAGAAGAGAAACAGAGCTGAGGCCAGAAGCTGCATTTGACAAATAAGACAGAAACCAGAATATAGGGATTGAGGTAGAAGGTGGGGCCTGATGTCATTCATGGGTCCTGGCAGTCAGTCAATAAGCATGGATTAAGCACCTCCAGTTTTCTAGGCACCTCATCAAGTTTTAGGAAGGGAAAAGGCAGTTCCTGTTTTCAAGGAGCTGCCCATCTGTCATAGAAACATGGAAATGGTTGAGAAGAAACAACAGATCAGGAACCTTGGTCTTAATTGATCTAGGGAAAGGAGAGTGTTTGGGAGTAGAAAGCTGTCTAGTTCAGTGTTATACATTGGAATAAAGGGGAACTCTAGGTGTGAAATAATCGTTTAAGGAGAATAGAATTGGGGAGGATTCAGAATCGAGACAAGAATGAGAAAAAATCCAGGTACACATCAGCTATATTGCAGAATCAGTTCCAGACTTTGGTGGTAAAGCAAATATTGCAAGCAAGTGAGTCACCTGACCTTTTTTTGTCAGGGCATATAAAAGTTATGTTTGTGACATACTGTTGTCTATTACACGCACAATACTATTTAGCTTTTTAAAAGGACATATTTTAATTTGGAAATATGTCATTGGTAATAAAAGCTACCTATATCCCAGTCTTCAGTGAGTCCTAATCTTCTTTCTGGTGTGGTCTCTGGTCCAGTGTTGCTGGCTGTTGGCTTATAAGAGTTGTGATTGCTCAAGACTGGCAGTTGCCGTGGCAGTTTCTTACAATAAGGCAACAGTGAAGCTTGCCACCTACAATGACTGACTCTTCTTTTCCCTTCAACTAAAAAACCCATTCTAGGCTTATGAATTGGCCTGATTTCAATATTTTTGTGCTTTGGAGAATAAGAAGACCCAAAGGGAGGGAGAGAAAAGTCAAGCATACAAAAATAAAACATTTTTTTCTCAAAAAATGTAGAACAAAAGTAAGTGCCATGGAGAAGGGCCATCTAGTTCCATGGACAGATCATGCCCACTTTCAGGGTTGGTGGTCTAGTGTCAACCTGCAGGCATACTTTTCAGGTCACTCAGTAATTCTGAGCTCATGTCCTGACTAGACGTTGTAATAAGAATGCTAGGTCTGCCAGTTTCACAGGTATTTCTGCAGACCCAATATGTTTGTCAGTGAAGCTCTTTGTAAGTCAAGTTATCCTGCAAATTTGAGTTAATGGCATTTTAAGACAATCATGTTTGTGTCTTTTATGACTTTTTTCTTCACCTGGGGAAGGACCATATAGATCAGTTTATTTTCTTGCAATGGAGGAAAAGCTTTCTAATTATATATCTGTGTGCATGTGTCTCTGTGTATATGTTTTACTGTCTTTTTTGCAGAAGGAATGCTTAGACCTGGAATGAAAGAGACTACTGAAAAGCTAAGGATTTCTGTGAAGGAAACACACGAAGAAAACCTCATGAGTGATAGTCCCTGTGATGTCACTGGGAGAGAAATTTGTGCTACAAATGAGAGAATCCACACAGGAGAAAAACCTTATGGTTATCATCATTATGGGAAAAATGTGAGTCAACAGTCATCCCTGAAATACTGTCAAAAAACTCAGACCGGAGAGAAACCACATGAGTCTCATGAATGTGGTGTACCTTTTAGTGAACACTCATCTTTCCTTTCTCCTCACAGTATTCACAGTGACAGGAAACCCCACATATGTAATCAGTGTGGAAAGACTGGGAGTTGCAGCTCTAGTGTTGCTGTACATCAGAGCATGGAGACTAGAGAGCAACCTTATGGGTATACTAAACCTGGAAATGCATTCCCAAAGAGCTCCACTCTTACTCATCATCAGAGAATCCACAATGGTGAGAAGTCTTGTGAATGTAATCATTGTGGAAATGGATTCAGATTTAAAGGTCACCTTACTGTACATCAGAAGATTCACACGAGGGAGAAACCATATGAATCTAATCAATGTGGAAAGGCTTTCAGAGACAGCTCCAGTCTTGCCGCACATGAGAGAATCCACACTGGAGAGAAACCCTATGAATGTCATCAGTATGGAAAGGCATTCCCAAGGAGATCAAGTCATCTTGCACATCAGAGAATCCACACTGGAGAGAAACCTTATGAAGGTAATCAATGTGGAAAGGCTTTCAGAGACAGCTCCAGTCTTGCCGCACATCAGAGAATCCACACTGGAGAGAAACCCTATGAATGTAATCAATGTGGAAAGGCATTCCCATGGAGATCAAGTCTTGTTGGACATCAGAGAATCCACACTGGAGAGAAACCTTATGAATGTAATCAGTGTGGAAAGTCTTTCAGAGACAGCTCCACTCTTGCTTCACATAAGAGAATCCACACTGGACAGAAACCTTACGAATGTAATCAATGTGGAAAGGCTTTCAGAAGAAGCTGCGATCTTGTTGTACACCAGAGTATCCACACTGGAGAGAAACCTTATGAATGTAATCAGTGTGGAAAGTCTTTCAGAGACAGCTCCAGTCTTGCTTCACATAAGAGAATCCACACTGGACAGAAACCTTATGAATGTAATCAATGTGGAAAGGCTTTCAGAAGAAGCTGCGATCTTGGTGTACACCAGAGTATCCACACTGGAGAGAAACCTCATGAATGTAATCAGTGTGGAAAGGCTTTCAGAAGAAAGTGCCATCTTGCTGTACACCAGAGTATCCACACTGGAGAGAAACCTCATGAATGTAATCAGTGTGGAAAGGCTTTCAGAAGAAACTGCCATCTTGCTGTACACCAGAGTATCCACACTGGAGAGAAACCTCATGAATGTAATCAATGTGGAAAGACGTTCAGACTAAACTTTCTACTTGCTGCACATCACAGAATCCACACTGGGGAGAAACCATATGAGTGTAATCAATGTGGAAAGTCTTTCAGAAACACCTCCACTCTTGCTTCACATAAGAGAATCCACACTGGAGAGAAACCTTATGAATGTAATCAGTGTGGAAAGGCTTTCAGAGACAGCTCCAGTCTTGCTTCACATAAGAGAATCCACACTGCACAGAAACCTTATGAATGTAATCAATGTGGAAAGGCTTTCAAAAGAAGCTGCGATCTTGGTGTACACCAGAGTATCCACACTGGAGAGAAACCTTATGAATGTAATCAGTGTGGAAAGTCTTTCAGAGACAGCTCCACTCTTGCTTCACATAAGAGAATCCACACTGGACAGAAACCTTATGAATGTAATCAATGTGGAAAGGCTTTCAGAAGAAGCTGCGATCTTGGTGTACACCGGAGTATCCACACTGGAGAGAAACCTCATGAATGTAATCAGTGTGGAAAGGCTTTCAGAAGAAAGTGCCATCTTGCTGTACACCAGAGTATCCACACTGGAGAGAAACCTCATGAATGTAATCAGTGTGGAAAGGCTTTCAGAAGAAACTGCCATCTTGCTGTACACTAGAGTATCCACACTGGAGAGAAACCTCATGAATGTAATCAATGTGGAAAGACGTTCAGACTAAACTTTCTACTTGCTGCACATCACAGAATCCACACTGGGGAGAAACCATATGAGTGTAATCAATGTGGAAAGTCTTTCAGAAACACCTCCACTCTTGCTTCACATAAGAGAATCCACACTGGACAGAAACCTTATGAATGTAATCAATGTGGAAAGGCTTTCAGAAGAAACTGCGATCTTGCTGTACACCAGAGTATCCACACTGGAGAGAAACCTTATGAATGTAATCAGTGTGGAAAGGCTTTCACACAGAGCTCCAGTCTTGCTGCACATCAGATAATCCACACTGGACAGAAACCTTATGAATGCGATCAATGTGGAAAGGCTTTCAGAAGAAAGTGCCATCTTGCTGTACACCAGAGAATCCACACTTGAGAGAAACCTTATGAATGCAATGAATGTGGAAAGGGTTTCGGTTACAGCTCCACTCTTGCTGTACATCACAGAGTCCACACTGGAGAGAAACCTTATGAATTTAGTCAATGTGGAAAAGCTTTCAGAACTAAACTCCCTACTTGCTGCACATAATACAATCCACAGTGGAGAGATACATGATGTCATAAAACCTTTTATATACATTATCACATTACCATACAATTCTGCTGAAAGCAAAGTTGAAGAGACATAATTTCTGGGTAATCATTTAATTATGGCCAATTAATAATTCATAAAACAATGGTCTTTTAACTATCTCTTACAAACTAAAGATGAATCATGGAGACCTTTCAACATTTATATGCCCTTAGATAAGTGAGAGTTAACCTACAGGCCTAAGTCAATCTTGATTAGTTAAAACTTAATCAGAAGGAGTATTATAATGAGATTTTGACTCATTCTAATGATGGACTCAGTGGGGAGACATGAGTCTTCACTCAGTTTTGGACAAAGAGACTTATTTCTATCCAGATCACCATTGCCTGGGGCAGTCTGGATCAGAGAGGTCCACTTCCCCTCAGACCTGGTTTACTAAAATACAATGGGCCAGAGTCCACCTAGAATAAAATCTCTTTAAATTTTGGTCATATCTAAATTTTCCCAGTTGAATAAATCTTGCCCAAGATTTCATCTGATCATCAGCCCTGCCCTTCAAAGACTGGCTGAATCACTTACAGCGGCCAATTTCTGAATGAGGAAATAGGAGAAAAGTTTAATTCTCCTTTAGTAGTTGTTTCTTTATATGGGAGAAATCTTCTTTTCTCTCACATCAGAGAATCCATTCTAGAGGACATATCGCATTAATATAATCAATATGAAAAGTATTAAGGCTAACATCATTCCTTATTTTCCATCAGAATTCACCTGAGATAGAAACCATATTCTTGTAATGAATGGGGAAAAACATTCAGATGGACTATTGAACTTGTTAGACACCAGAAATTTCACCTCATGAACAAGCCCTGTCTGGACTCAGGGAAGGTCTGCAGCCAGAGATCATCTCTTCCTTTACATCTAGGATTTCTAGTGGAGAGAAAACTTATGAATGTGCTCAGTGAGGACCAGCCTTTTCCTGGAAGAGGCATGTCATTAGGCACCACATTCTTCACACTACAGGGAAGTCTTATAAAAGCAGTAATGGTAGGAAAGTCATCACCTGAGTCTCACAAATATTTTTGTTTGTGTCCATTGGAGAAATCTTCCTGGAGATAAGACTTAAGAATTTAATGAATGGGTGTTGGTCTTTCCCTGGAGCACAGACCTCACTAGATATTGTGTATTGCATATAGTGCATGAAACCCTAGAAAGAAACTGAATTTATTTCAAAAACCCCAAAGTTGCTCATGACTTCCCTAAAATATGCTATGACCCCCTAGGATGAAGCCTGCCACTGGCTTCCTCACTTTACTGCACTCTCCCACTGTAGTGAGGGACCTTTCCTGCTTACCCTTCAAGCTCTCCTAGGCTAGTAATGTGGTTCACTGCTCCAAAATTGGTTCAGAGCCATTGCTGCAGAGTTGTTTTAAAGGGAATTTGGAAGAGCATAGACAAGTGATTGCCTGAGCTTGCCATCTTGACTCCAGAAACCCTCATGCCCATATTTTCAGGAAATACTCCCTTGATAGCTCAATTTTTCTTGAAAAGGACTCTTGTCTTTCCCATTCAATTGTTTTCTTCTGTTTCTTTGCCATTGTCATTTAAGAAAACCATAATTCTTCTTGATATTCTCACAAATTATGAATTCATTTGAGGAAATCTCCCCTTTTCATTTCCCTTTCCTTCATTCCTCAGCTATTTGTAAGTGCTTATCAAACAGCCATTTTGCTTTGTTCTTTTTCTTCAGGATATATTTACTTGTTGCTTCCTGTACAATATTAAGAATTTTTTTAATATGACTGTAGATAGTTTTAATTCTTTGAAAATTTCCTGTTCATATCCTTTGACCCTTAATCAATTGGGGAATGACTTGTATTCTTGTAAATTTGACTCAATTTTGTATATACTTTAGAAATGAGGCCTTTATCAGAGACACCAGTAGTAAAAATTCTTTCTTTCTCTGCTTTCCTCCTTAGCTTCATTGCATTGGCTTTGTCTGTGCAAAAACTTTTCAGTTTAGTGTAATTGAAATTATCCATTTTGCATTTCATAATGTTCTCTCTCTCTTGTTTGGACATAAATTCCTCCATTCACCATAAATCTGGCAGATAAACTATTCCTTGCTCCCCTAATTTGCTTACAGTATCAGCCTTTATACCTAAACCATGTACCCTTTTGGACTTTATTTTAGTATACAGTGTCAGACATTGGTCTGTTTCCAGTTTCTGCCATACTATTTTCTAGTTTTCCCATCAGTTTTTGTCAAGTGATGAATTGTTTTGTGAGATGGGTCTTTGGGTTTATCACATGGAAGTTGCTATAATCATTCAGTACCGTGTCTTGTGTACCTAATGTACACAAGATCTACCCCTCTATTTCTTAGCCAATACAGGTAGTTTTCATGATACCGCTTTATAATACCACTTATGATCTTGCATGGCTAGGCCACCTTCCCTAGCATTTTTTTTTATCGTATTCATTCTTTTTTTTTTTTTAAAGATGCAGAAATGTCCAATTTTATTGACAGTCTTTGTAAATACTTTTCCTTTTTTTTTTTTAATGTTTAACAATCACTGCCATACAATTGAGATTTTATCCCCCCCCACCTACTCCCCACTACGCCCCTCCCTCCCCACGACTGCATACAATTCTGTATAGATTCTACATATACTTTCCTATTGAGTATATTTTCACTATAGTCATGCTATGTAGTCAGACTAAAATAAATGAAAGAAATCGTATAACAAATCAGAACATGATACACAAACACATACACATACACAAACATGATCTGCTAAATTTTGTGAGTGACTTCCATATTTCTCTCTCTGAGTGTGGAAGGCATTTTGCCTTGAGAACCACCTTTGGGATTTTTTTTTTTTATAAGAAGTTTTTTGCATTATTACAAAATTCCAAGTCTACCAGAAACAACTCACACACTGTGGTCGTTGCTGTGCACAAAGTTCTCCTGGTTCTGCTCCTTTCACTCAGCATCAGGTCATATAAGTCCTTCCTGGCCTCTCTGAAGTCTTCTTGTTCATCATTTCTTATGGCACAATAGTACTCCATTACATTCATATACCACAATTTATTCAGCCATTCCCCAATTGATGGACATCCCCTTGACTTCCAGTTTTTGGCAACTACATAGAGTGCTGCTATAAATATTTTTGTACATGTGGGACCCTTTCCCATTTTTATGATCTCTTGGGGATATAGTCCTAGTAGCGATATTGCTGGGTCAAAGGGTATGCACATTTTTGTAGCCCTTTGGGCATAGTTCCAAATTGCTCTCCAGAATGGTTGGATGCGCTCGCAGCTCCACCAACAATGAATGATATTCAAGGAATAAGAATAGCCCAAGAAGAAACTAAGTTATCACTCTTTGCAGATGATATGATGATTTACCTAGAGAATCCCAGAGATTCAAGTAAAAAATTACTTGAATTAATAAACAACTTTGGCAAAGTTGCAGGTTACAAAATAAACCCACACAAATCTTCTGCGTTCCTATATATTAGCAACAAAGTCCAACAGCAAGAGATAGAAAGAGAAATCCCATTTAAAGTTAGGGCAGACAGTATAAAATACTTAGGAGTCTACTTGCCAAAACAAACCCAGGGATTATATGAACACAATTACAAGACACTTTTTGCACAAATAAAGTCAGATTTAAGTAAGTGGAAAAACATTAGTTGCTCATGGGTAGGCCGTGCTAATATAATAAAAATGACAATTCTACCTAAATTAATTTACTTATTTAGTGCCATACCAATTAAACTATCAGACAATTACTTTCTAGAGCTGGATAAAATAATATCAAAATTCATTTGGAAAAACAAAAGGTCCAGAATATTAAAGGGACTATCGTATTCATTCTTGATATTCTGGACCTTTTGGTCTTCCAGATGAATTTTGATGTTATTTTTTCCAGCTGTACAAAATAATTTTTTGATAGTTTCATTGGTATGATGTTGAATAAGCAAATTAATTTAAGTAGAACTGTCATTTTTATTGTACTAATTCAGGCTATCCTCAAGCAACTGATGTGTTTTCCAAATATTTAGATCTGACTTTATTTGTGTGAAAAGTTGAAGTGGCCATTATCCCCCCCACCCCAGAGCCCCTGGGTTGAGAAATGTCTGTTGAGTTTCTAGGCCACTTTCTGTTGTGCCCCTTCACCTAGCAGCCACTCTCTGTTGTACTCCTTTGCCTGGCAGCTGCTTGGGCCCCCCTCTCTGTTCTACCCCTTTGCCTGGCAGCTGCTTGGTCCCCCCTCTCTGTTGTGCCCCCTTGCCTAGCAGCACCTAGGAACCCCTGTCAAAACTGTTCTGTGAAAAATGTGTACTATTGGAACCACAAGGCTGTACCTGGAAGTGCTAAGATGCTTAAAAGGCACACACACCTTTGTTCAGGGCTGCCTCCTCTGAGGACAGCTGCTGGCTAATAAAGACGCTCCCAAATTCTCTATTGACTCTTGCCTGTGCTTGTCTCGGTCCATCCATTTCAAAGTGTTTTGTAATTGTGTCCATATATTTCCTGGGTTTGTTTTGGCAGGTTCACTCTCAAATATTTTACAGTGTCTACAGTAACTTAAAATGCAGTTTTTGTTTCTATCACTTGCTCTTGGGCTTTGTTAATAATATATAGAAATGCTGATGATATATATGGGTTTATGTTATATCCTGCAACTCTGCTAAAGTTCCTTATTTCAAGTAGTTTTTCTTACTAGATTCTGTAGGATTCTGCAAGTATACCATCACATCATCCACCAAGAGTGATAGATTAGTTTCTTCTTTGCCTATTTTAATTGCTTCAGTTCCTTTTTCTTCCCTTATTGCTAAACCTACCATTTCTGGCACCATATTGACAGCAGTGTTGATAATGCACATCCTTGTTTCCTCCCCAGTCTTACTGGAAATGCTTGTAGCTTATCCCCATTCTACAAAAGACTTGCTGATGGTTTTAGGTAGATTTAGCCAGAATGTCTTCATCTCCTTTATTGGCCCCTGAGATGAACCTCATATGAGTCCTGGTTCTCTTTTGCACTTGGAGAATCAAGGGAGTTTTCACAGGCCCTGATTAGGAAATAAGAACTTCTCCCTCTCTACAGTGAAAGCAGAGTGGAGAAGAGGAAGAGGGAGTGGGAGAGGATGAACTGAGTTACTCAAGTGGCTGGGTCCTCCTCTCCAAAGGAAGGTGAATTTTGATGACTGCAAGCTGACCAGTTAACTTGGGGTTTAGTGGCTAAATTCCTTTCCTTTTTCTTTCCTTTTTCTTTTTCTTTCCCCTTCCCTTCCCTTCCCTTTCATTCCCTTCCCTGCCCTGCCCTGCCATGCCCCACCCCCCTGGCTTAGAGTGAATGTCAATAGTAACTGTTTCTCCTTTGCCCAGCGATTGTGAGCGTTTTCTTCTTGAAGTTTGATTTTTTTTTTTCTTTTTCTAATTAAAGGGGCCATCCCTTGTCTCCCTTCTTCAACAGACCTATTCAATGAATGGGCAATATCTCACTCAAAGTGAGGAACTTGAAAAGCCCTTGGCCTAAAATGGCCAGGGTCTCCCACTGCATCCTGGGTCACTTGCAGTCATCTTGATGAATATCTGGCAACTTGTCCCAGATGGCTCTGGAGGGAGAAGTGAGGCTGGTGACCTTGCACAGCCCTCCCTCTCTCAAGTCAAAGTCAGTTGCAAGTCATGTCATCATTTCCCTAATGTCCCAATCCTCTTCAAAAACAAAGGACACACACAACCTACAAGGCAGAGTGGACTCAACATAAGATCCCTGGGAGATGAAGTGGAATATGCTGGAGATTTGCTGACCTTTCAAACCCACATCAAATCTTTGCCTTGACATAGTTTCTCTTGTTGCAAACCGAGTTTCCTTTGGTGGAATCTCCATTCCAATTCTCTGCAGCAAGAACAAAAACTAAATTTCTTTTTCTCAAGACCTGCTCCCCTTCACCTCACAGAGCTGGGCTCCCTATGACCTAGGCAGGGCCAAGGAACAAAGTTGAATGGCCCACCCCAGTCATTGCCTTTTCAGTCTCTGGTTCTGGGATTGAAAAGGCCTCATTGGCTGCCTGAGGCTTCCTGTGTGTGCACCTGAGTGTGTTGCAGTATGCCTCCCACCAGCCATGAGGGAGATTCTAGGACAGCAGGTAACAGGGAGAGAGGCTGGACATTTTTGTTGACTTGTAAGCAGGAGGGAAACAATCAGGAAGCAGGGAGAGGCTGAACATAAATGAGAGGATTCTGATGACAGGAGGTGTCATCTGCTGAAAGAGAGAGGATGGAATGGGGTTACCTAGGAATGTTGACAGGTTGACTTTGACATGAGCAGAGCTTCCTCATTATGGGTCAGGCAGGGTGAAGGAGGAGACAGTGGCAGAAGGTGCCTGGAAATGGGAGATGAGGAGAAAAGAACAGGGAGCTCTCTGAGAATGACTTCCATTTTCTTCAGGAGAATATGAAGGCAGGTTCTCAACTGAGAAAGCATGGGTGACTGAGCTACTGAAAGTCTGAAGGATGAAAACATCCTGCAGAACAAAGATGCTAAGTGAGATAGTGAGTTAACAAAGGTGTAAAACATTGCCTCTCAGCACTGTAGCCCCCAGTGAGTTTATGGAGCATCAGTTTGGAGTGGACCCAGTCAGAGGGGTCTCAGGGATTTTCTTCACATTCATTAAGCAGTATTTGTGTCTTTGTGCATTTTTTTTCTGAATTCAGTTTTCTGGCTGTTTTCCCCTTCCACTCTTAGGCACTGCTTTATCCAGATAATTAGCTTTCTTCTATCTATTTTAACCCAACTCTCTTCCCACTGGCTCTTTTCACCTCAGCCTCCACCTTCTCTCCTAGTTGTCCACCATGTCCCTGTTTTTAGAGTTTTATTTTCTGATTTCTTTATCTCTTCCTTCACCCCTTCTTTTCTCTCTTGAAGTGAAATCTTTCATTAACGATCCCTTTTCCTCTATGACTTTTGATTCTTTTCTTTTTCTACACTTTTTCTTCTAAGGAAAATTCCTGAAGCTCATTCTTATTTCTCTTCCCTTTCTTTCTAGGCTGAACCATCATCCTTCAGTTCCTCTTCTGTATATTTATTCATTACTTAAATCCCGCGTGAGCACTCATACATTAGAGAGAGTGTTACATTACATGCCTTCCACAAACCCTTCACACTCAGAGATTCTTTTACTCTTACAAACGTTTTTTCTCCCATCATTTGCACTACTCAGAGAGGCTGAGTCATCTCATCACAGTCACACAGCTGCTCAGGGAGAGAGCTGACACTCAGCCAGGTCACATCCCAAGGCTTACACTCTTTCCCCAAATATCCTTGGTGTTCTCAGGACTGTGTTCCCCAAAGTAAATGGAAGGATCCTCAGCCCTCCCTCTTCTCTTTCTGTCCTCACTTCCTCTCCCAGCATAGGCAGATATAGACATGGAAGGTGCAGACGACAGATAGGTAATATAGACAGATGATACAAATATAGATATTAATGATATAAACACGTGATAAAGATGAGGCCACAGTGAATGAGGGGTAGGGAGGTGACCTGAGAGTCAAGAAACCCAGCATCCAATCCTGATTCTCACCCATGCTGGCTGTGTTCTTCACCTTAACCTCTGAGTGCTAAACACAACTCCTCAGGACTCTGCTTTATAGAGAAGATTCTAAGATGCACAGGTTGATGTTTGTGTATGGGAATTGCTCACACCAAATCACGTCTGGATGAATCAGTGCCTCTATAGATACTTTGCAGACAGCAAGGTGGTGCAGTGCAAGGAGAGCAGGGCCTGGATTCAGAAGAACTAAGTTCGAATCTTGCCTCAGAGATTTACTTGATGTCACTTCAACTCTGACTCTGAGTTTCCTCATCTGTAAAATGGTCAGTCCCCCCATTAGTGCTCTTTTAGTAGCACCTCCCTTTTAGTGCAATTCTAAGGATAAAGGGAGATAAAATTTCAGTGTACTTTGCCAACATGAGGGCAATCAAAAATGTCACCCACATAATAATAGTAATATTATTATTATCGCCTCCTCCTGTAGATTATGAACCCTCTGCAGAATGAAGCATTCCACTTTTTCATTTTTGTCCCAAGCACTTAGCGCTGTTTTTTTCCCCATCTTTCTTAAATGTCCTTTGACCTGATTAATTTCCAATGCAGGTCAAAGCAAACTTCTTTATTCTTTACTTTTCTTTGGGTATTTTGGTCTGTGTCTTCTTTTACAACACGACTAATCTGGAACTGGGTTTGCCTGACTGCACGTGTATAACTTATGTCAGATTGCTTGGCTTCTCAATGAGAGAAAAGGAGTGGGAGGCAGAAAATTCGGAACTCAGAAATTTAAAAAAAAAAAGTTTAAAATATCTGTTTGATGTAATTGGAAAAAATAAAATATTTTTCAAAAGCAAAACAGCTTGTTCCTGTGTTCATTCACCGTTGGTCCATGAAAGAAAGGAGAAGCTGGGGGCTGGGATGCCAAACAGGAGGCTCTTTTAATCCCCCCAGGACAGAAGTGATTACCCAGAAATCAATGACTTTATCCAGTCTCCTTGTCTCTTACTCAGTCATTCTCACTTTCATGTCCTCACATTGGCACACAGATTGACACAGATCTGCACCTCTGGAAAGAGTCACAAGCAGGGTATGGGATGGATCACAGAAAGGGTCCTCACCTTCATGGCATGTCTGGCATGGGAGAATGGGGACAAGGGCAGATATAACCTTTCTTTCCTCAATGCTCAGAACAAATAGAGTAATGTCATCTAGTGACTGACAAAACCCATTTCCCTTGGAAAGAGCCTCTGCTGGGCTTTTCCCAGGGGCCCAGGCTAGGATCTGTCCATGAGTCTCACCCTCCTCACTGCCTCCTTGAGTTCACACCTTCTGCAGCAGAGGGAGGTAGTGGGGCAGGGACAGGAGCAGGGTCAGTTGAGGCACCTCCAAAGCCTACAAACTATGAGCTCCTGCTGTCTCTGCCACCTGCCAAGGGTTGGAGCTCTCTAATGGTTATGGAGAATCTAGTCCTGGGACACAGAGAGAAGCCTTTCCTCATTTACCCAAACAAGTAGTATCAGTACTAAAAATGTGCTTGCCTTTGGTCTTGATGTAACAGAGCTGGGGACATAAAAGAGTGAGGCTCCTCTCCCAGAGGCAGTCTCAGCCAGTGTGACTCAGTGTGCCTTACTGGGTCCTTTAGGTGAGGCTCTTACCAGCCCTGGGACTGTTTGGCATGTGGAGCCCCAAGGGATCTGTAGTGTGCTCTGCTCAGGATACCAAAGCTTCTTCCTTCCTGCCCTCCCAGAGTTCTGAGTGCTCTCTCTGTAGGTGTCTAAAGACCAGGATGGTCTACCAATGGTAGCTCCTGTGGTTACTGGTGCTCTGGGCTCAGAGGGAGACCCAGCAGAGCAGTCAAGGGTTTAGAAGATCACAGGTTACAAGGGATTAAAGACTCGATGGCCCCTCAATCCAGTGGGTGAGCAAGTTTAGGCTCCACAGAAGCAGATGGGGGTAGACCAGCATGACCAGCACCAGATTACAAACACTGGGAGGTCTGTGGGAAAGATGATTTCTGTCTCATGGTGACAGTCAATAAAACTACTTGCAAGTTGCTTACAATTTCATTGGTATCCAGAAAATCTTCTTGGCCCTACACTTTGACTTGGACATTGACTTATTTCTGTCATCTACTTTTGTTCATTTCCTAGATTCCCAAGGAGACATTATGATGACTGAGTCTCCAGGATACTTGTCTACATTTCCAGGAGAGATAGTCACCATCAGCTGCAAGGCCAGTAAGAGCCTAATAAGTTTGGTATTGTCTACTTTAATTAGTACAAGCAGAGGCCTGGCCAACCCCCAGGTTCCTCATCTACTATGCTGCACCATTGGCATCAATTGCTACTGGCAATTGGCATTGCCTGCCCAGTTCAGTCGCAGTGGGTCTGACACAGATTTCACTGTCATCCACAGCAGTTTGGACACTGAGGATGCTGCAGATTATTACTGTCTGCAGCTTAGGTTCTCCCCATTCGCGCAGTGCTTCAGCCCTGAACAAAAACCTTCCCAGGCTATTCAGTGAATTCAGCTCAGAGCAGCTTCCTCTGTACTCCCCAAGACAGAGAAGGCCCTGCTCTCTGTGCAGGCTCACATTTCCCAAGGCTTATAGGTCCCCTCCTTCTAAGGAAACCTTGTCAATCACAAACACTGTCTGCACAGCCAAGACAGAGTGAAGGTAGCACAGCCCCCTGGGAAACAAAGGGGAAAATTCAAATGGGGGAAATACTGACACTTCTAGTTCACTTCATCTCTTTGCCTCCACATAATTTTGGTTTTTTTTCTTGTTTAGAGCCTAAGTTTATGGTGAGTAGGCTTTGCTTTAGTTCTCTGTAGCAAATGATAGAAAACTGTTGGTTGCCAATGTTCAGTTGTGTCTAACTCTTTGTGACCCCACTTGGGATTTTCTTGGCAAATGTCCTAGAATGGTTTGCCATTTCCTCCTCCAGATCGTTTCAGAGATTAAGAAACTGAGGCAAATAGGGTTCAGTGATTTGTCCATACTCACATAGCTAGCAAGTGTTGAAGGTAAGAATTGAACTCAGGAATATGAGTCTTTTGGATTCTAGGCCCAGCACTCCATCCACTGAGCCACCTGGCTGCCATGATATAGAGTACATGACTTTTTCTCCAGTCCTGGCCACACTGGGCTCACAGGGCAGGCTTCTTTATGACCTGGGCCTGACCAAATGCCAAGGTAAATGCTCTGGCTCACCCAGCCACTGGCCAGTGAAAGACTCATCATTTCTTTTATCTGGAGATCAATAGCCTTATGGGCTATGAGTAATGTGTATACCAGGAGGTTTGGAGTGGACCTCCCAGCAGGCATGTTGAGAGTTCCTTAGAGAGCTGGTGGCAGGGTCACACCCATTCACTGGCTATCTCTGTGAAGTGTCTCTGATTCTACTTTCTGCCCCAAGATATCTCTTGGTGGTATGATGGCCCAAGTCCCTGTCCATTCCCTTTAGGACCAAGAACACACAAATGGGTTCAGTACTGCTCCAAGGCTTTCTAGCCATGCTTTGTCACTGAAAAGAAGAGGAGATTGGCTCAACTCCTAGATTCATCGCAAGAGGGTCTTGAGTTCCCATCCTCCCCATCCTGTTCCCACACTCTTTCCTTCACTCTCATGGACCCAGTCCCAGGAATGGGCTTGCATGAAGTACAAGCATTTCCTTACATTGAATTTCTTTGCATGAATTTCCTTACATGTAAGAGTTTTCTTATATGAAATGAAACCATGGGAAGGCCTAGAGAAAGGCTGATATGGAAAATAGTGGATATGGAAAATGAGCCATCGTCAGCCAGGGAAAGCAGATTTCCTGTAAGAGGAGGCCCTTGAGCTCAGCTTTAAAGAACAATGTGCTTTCCCAGAGGCAGAGGTGCATAGACTGCTTTTCAGGAATAAGGCGCAGTCACAAAGGTGTGGAGATAGGAGGTGAAATATCATTTGTGATGGAGAGCAAGAAAATTCTTTAGTTTGGATTGTAGAAGAAATAAAGGAATGCATCACATAATTTGTCTGGAAAGGGATGCTGAGCTTGATGGCAAAGACTTCAGATGACAGAGTGCTTTGTATTTTATCCTAGAATCCCAAAGAAACCATTCTAATTTAATCAATCAGTCTGTCCATAAGCTTTCATTAAGCACCTTCCATGTTCCAGGCACATGAGGAGTTCTATGGTTAGCTGTTGAACGACTAGAGACTCTCATTTGCTATAGAGATACTTTCAGAGGCCCGGGAGGAACTGCCATTTTGTGTACTGGTTCACTAAAATGAAAACCTTTTCTAAATTACCAAATAAGAATGACAGAATGAGGAAGAGTGAAGGAAGCAGCAATAATTAGGAAGGAGGAGACTTAAGTCTGAAGGTACCATCACAGCAGGAGGCTGAAATGGGGGTAGAGGGCTGAGGCTCCTGCGGCCCAATGGTTTTCCACCGGTTGATCATCCATTAACCAGTCCAATATCCCATCATCTAGACCTAGACACCCCAAAGACTGGTACTACTTTATGGAAGAAAGCTTCCTTCCCTAGAAATATGTTTCAGATAGCTCGTGTGTGTATAAGTGTCCCTTATATTCACTGGGACTGACATCTCATGCTCAGCCACAACCTCCACAGGCAGGGGAATTGCATTCTCTGTACCTGTATGTGATTCTTCATGGAAATTCCTTTCACTGACTTTGTAAATGCAAAAGAAGGGCAATATTTTGAGTCTCACCTTCAAACCTCAGATCATCAGGCTGTCAAGTGTGCCATTCAGTAAAACTTCTTCCATTGAGAAATCTTCCCATCTCCATCTTCCAGCTGTGAGGTAGACCCAATGGTAGAACCTCATGGACTGAGTTAAGAGGAAGAATGATGGGAACGAGGCAGGACTGTTTGCCCTGGGTGCTTCTCCCTGCTTTAATACAGACATTGGCTCACTATGTCCTCTTCTAACCATCTGCTCAATAGGGGCTTGGTGCCACGATATAGAGCCTTATACTTTACTGTTCATCCAACAGTTCCCTTACCTGGAGAGTTCCCTATAGGCTCACAATGAAGATTACATTTCTTTTTCTGTCATTCCTTAGGAAACTTGATTTAACCCCTCAGAGCATAGGACCATCACAATTGAGAATGACCTTCACTGACTCCAGTGAGACTTTCAATGCGGGAGTTTAGAAGAACACTGTGGAATGAGGTGAGTTGTGATGGAATACATTGAAGTAAGCAATAAACAGGGTAAAACATTTTTGAAAGACGAATTTGAAATTTCATGGAGTCTGACCCATTGGCTGTTGATGTCTGCTAATCTTAAGATCCCTAGATTTCTCTCCATTGTTTTAGCTAAAGTATAATTTGCCTTTTTTTGAGACTACTGTGTTCCCTAACCCATGACCGTTTGAGATGCCTGGGCGATTATAGGTATTTTGAAAGATGGGTTTTAGTAGCAAAAATGTACCCTGCATGAAACTACTCACATTCAATCCAGAGAATACTCTTCTCAGTCCTGGGAGACACTTAAGAAGATCCTTCATTTTTAGTTGATTCTTCCATAAAAATGAGACAAAGAGATATTGTAATTTGTAAGTGAAATGGCTGTTCCTTTGGTGCAGAGTGAGGGATGGAGGGAGAAAGCTGGTAGAGCAATAGGGTAGGGGAGCTCTGAGAGATGATTGGGCTTGTATGTGGTAGCCCGAGGGGAATTCTGTCCCTGGGGTGAACTTTGGAAGCCTAGGAAAAGGACAGGGAAAAAGAGAGGTCATTCTAGAAGGTGGAGGGTAGGGCAGGGCAGGGTGGGATTCTTGGGATCAGAAGGACCTACTCTGACCTGACTGACTGGAAGCAGAAGCACTAGAAGCTGAGAGAGCCTTGCCTTCTGGGAGCCATCTCTGAACTGGCAGGTGCCAGGTAGGTCTGAACTAGGACCCCTCCCCATTCCTCACTTCTACTGGCTGCCACTTGTATAGGACTTCCCCTTCTGACTTCTTGGTGAGTCTCCTCCAGCTATGCCAGGACCAGGCTTTCCTCCTGGTCCTGGCTCCCAGGGCTGCCCCTGCTACTTCTCCAGGCTCCCTGCCATATCTCAAAGTTCCTCAGGTGCCATCCCTGGTTTTATCATTGGGTCACATATCTGACCCACATATCTCCCCCACAGTATCTAATGGAGGCACAGCTCTCAGTCTGGAGTCACTGACCTTCTGATTGGTCTCATCCCATCTAGGGTCTCAAGACTCCTCTGCTTCTTGGGTCTCTGTGGGAGTATGGAGGAGGGGTATAAGGCCAAAGGGAAGGAATTAGAGTGGGTGACAAGTCCTTTTCAAGTCCAAGCAAAGCTGTCTTCCAAGCCTGACCTTCCTTGCTGTCCTCAGATGTTGGTAGGGCTCTTTCCCTTTAGGGCAATACTAGGTGACTCCTGTGAGACTTCATTTTCTATAATTTGGAGCAGGTCAGCATCCAGCCTAGGAAAAAAAGGCAAGGACAAAGCTCCCTGCTCTACCATCCTTGTCTTATCCCTCTGTAGCTCAGTCTACAGATGACCAAAGTTTGGAGTCAGAGAGAATGGATGCTGGGACTCAGAAATTCTCATCCCAGCGCAGGGCAGTCCATCCACAGAGCAGACCAGCATCAGCAAAGATGGAATCTAAGAGAGCCAAGGGAGCTTCATCCTGTCAGACCCAGGTTGGCCTTTGCAGTGCTGTCAGCAGAGCACAAACTGTCCTCCTGCCTCAGACCACACATCTCCCCAGGTCTCTCTGAATTCCCCTCATTTACCATCTTTTAGCTCAAGTCAATAATCACTTAGGAATTGACTGCTCCTTGCCAAGCACTGTGCTAACCCCCTGGGGATGCAGAGAAAGGTTAAAAAAATAATCTCCCCTGCCCTCCATGTGTTCACAGTCAAATTGGGAGAAAAACATCTCATCAGGTGTGTCCAAACCAGCTCTCTACAGTATGGGTGGGAGGCACCTGAGAGGGAAGGCTCTGCCACTTTCCTAACCTGGAAAAGCTTGTTTTCTGAAGGTGAGATTTTAGCTGAGATGTGAAGGAAGCCAGGAGGCTCAGGTGAAGGGAGAGGATGAGAGACAGCCATTGGAAAGGCACAGACAAAGGAAGGTCAAGGATCAGCTAGGAGGCCAGTGTCCCTGGTCAGAGAGGAGAAGAGGACCAAAGTGTAAGAGAATGGAGGTTTGAGGCAGCTTTTATGGTGTCTGCTGTCTGCCAGACACCATATAATTATTATCTCATTAGATCCTGTTGGGAGCATTTCCTCAGGGTCCATGCTAAGGACAGCCAGAATAAGGGAGCATAGGTTACAGACAGGCAGTAAACTGCAGTTTATTTTTCCACTCGATAGTGTGACACTCTTTAGATAAAAATATGTGTCTCAGAGTTCCACAGAGGACACAGAAACAGTCTCTCCTCCTGAGGTACATGACTCATACTTTGAGGTCTTGTAGGCAGGTTTACAAAGAAATTTGGGGGGGGGGGGGGCCCGGAGCCAAGATGGTGGAGTAGAAAGACACACATACGCTAGCTCCGAAACCGCAGCCCATGAAATATCTGTAAAAAATAACTCCCAACAAATTCTGGAGCAGCAGAAGCCACAGAACAATGGAGCAGATGTGATTTCTGTTCCAGAGAGCCCTGAAAACCTCTCACAAAAGGTCCTTCCCGCTGTGGACCCGGAACGAAGGCCAGCCCTGCCTTGGCTGTGCAGCACCGAGAGGAGCAGATCCGACCAGGCTTCAGGGACAGAATCTCCAGCAGCCGCGTGGGTCCCTCTACCCCCAGGTGACAAGGGTCGGTGAGAGGGTGTCTTTGGTGGGTTAAGAGGGGAGTGGGGTGCCCTCATAACTCAGGCCCCCTCGGAAAGCAGCAGCGGAGGCGGGAGCAGACCAGGGCTCCCCAAGCAGGCAGGAGCTGGGATCCATTGTTGAAAGTCTCTGCATAAACCCCCTGAGGGAACTGAGCCCATGGGGCGGCCCTGCCCCCACCTGAGCACCTGAACTTGATCTCACACTGAATAGCAGCCCTGCCCCTGCCCAAAGCCCTGAGGCTGGGAAGCAGCATTTGAATCTCAGACCGCAAGCTCTGGCTGGGCAGATCTGGAGGCAAAGTGGCTGTGAGGATAATATTTAGAAGTCAAGTCACTGGCTGGGAAAAATCCCAGAAAAGGGAAAAAAATAAGACTATAGAAGGTTACTTTCTTGGTGAACAGGTATTTCCTCCCCTCCTTTCTGATGATGGAAAACAATGCTTACCATCAGGGAAAGACACAGAAGTCAAGGCTTCTTATCCCAGCCCACTCAATGGGCTCAGGCCATGGAAGAGCTCAAAAAGAATTTTGAAAATCAAGTTAGAGAGGTGGAGGAAAAGCTGGGAAGAGAAATGAGAGGCATGCAAGTAAAGCATGAAAAACAAGCAAGCACTCTGCTAAAGGAGACCCAAAAAAATGCTGAAGAAAATAACACCTGGCATAATAGGCTAACTCAATTGGGAAAAGAGCTTCAAAAAGCCAATGAGGGGAAGAATGCTTTCAAAAGCAGAATTAGCCAAATGGAAAAGGAGATTCAAAAGCTCACTGAAGAAAACAGTTCTTTCAAAATTAGAATAGAAAAGATGGAGATCAATGACTTTATGAGAAACCAAGAAATCACAAAACAAAACCAAAAGAATGAAAAAATGGAAGATAATGTGAAATATCTCATGGGAAAAACAACTGACCTGGAAAATAGATCCAGGAGAGACAATTTAAAAATTATAGGACTACTTGAAAGCCATGATCAAAAAAAGACCCTAGACATTATCTTTCATGAAATTATCAAGGAAAACTGCCCTGAGATTCTAGAACCAGAGGGCAAAATAAGTATTCAAGGAATCCACAGACCACCGCCTGAAAGAGATCCAAAAAGAGAAACTCCTAGGAACATTTTGGCCAAATTCCGGAGTTCTCAGGTCAAGGAGAAAATATTGCAAGCAGCTAGAAAGAAGCAATTCAAGTATTGTGGAAATACAATCAGGATAACACAAGATCTAGCGGCTTCTACATTAAGGGATCGAAGGGCATGGAATATAATATTCCAGAAGTCAAAGGAACTAGGACTAAAACCAAGAATCACCTACCCAGCAAAACTGAGCATAATACTTCAGGGGAAAAATTGGTATTTCAATGAAATAGAGGATTTTCAAGCATTCTTGATGAAAAGACTAGGACTGAAAAGAAAATTTGACTTTCAAACACAAGAATGAAGAGAAGCATGAAAAGATAAACAGCAAAGAGAAGTCATAAGGGACTTACTAAAGTTGCACTGTTTACATTCCTACATGGAAAGACCATATTTGTAACTCTTGAAACTGTTCAGTATCTGGGTAGTTGGTGGGATTACACACACACACATGCACATGCACACACACACACACATAGAGATGGAGTGCACAGAGTGAATTGAAGAGGATGAGATCATATCTTAAAACAATTGAATCAAGTAGTGAGAGAGAAATATATTGGGAGGAGAAAGGGAGAAATGGAATGGGGTAAATTATCTCTCATAAAAGAGGCAAGCAAAAGACTTATTAGTGGAAGGAAAAAGAGGGGAGGTGAGAGAAAAACATGAAATTTACTCTCATCACATTCCACTAAAGGAAGGAATAAAATGCACACTCATTTTGGTATGAAAACCTATCTTACAATACAGGAAAGTGGGGGATAAGGGGATAAGCAGGGTGGGGGGATGATGGAAGGGAGGTCATGGGGAGGAGGGAGCAATTTGAGGTGGACACTCATGGGGAGGGACAGGATCAAAAGAGAGAATAGAAGTAATGGGGGATAGGATAGGATGGAAGGAAATATAGTTAGTCTTATACAGCACTACTATTATGGAAGTCGTTTGCAAAACTACACAGATATGACCTATATTGAATTGCTTGCCTTCCTAAGGGAAGGGGTGGGGAGGGAGGGAGGAAGAGAAGTTGGAACTCAAAGTTCTAGGAACAATTGTCGAGTACTGTTCTTGCTGCTAGGAAATAAGCAATACAGGTAAAGGGGTATAGAAAGTTATTTGGCCCTACAGGACAAAAGAGAAGATGGAGACAAGGGCAGAGAGGGATGATACAGGAGAGAGAAGATTGGTGATAGGGGCAATTAGAATGCTCGGTGTTTTGGGGTTGGGGGAGGGGATAAAAGGGGAGAAAATTTGGAACCCAAGATTTTGTGAAAATGAATGTTAAAAGTTAAATAAATAAATAAAATAAAATAAAATTAAAAAGAAATTTTGGGTAAGATCAGGCTGGAGAACAGAGGCAGAGGAAAGCATATTTGCATGTGTAGGTATGTGTATGTTTGTGTTTGTGTATATACACACATACACATACACATTCATATAGACAGATGTAGAGACAGATACATGTGTGTGTATGCAAAATTATTTTATTATTAATATTATTATATTAATTAATTTTAAACATATTAACAATTTAATAATATTTTTCACCAATTATACATCTAGACTATTTTCAGCATTTTGTTTTACCAGAATTTGAGCTCCACATTTCTCTTTCTCCTTCATGCCCTCCACTCTTCCTAAAATAGGAAGCCATTTGATATAGGTTGTATAAGTACTATCATGTAAAACATATTTCCATATTAATCACAGTTGTGAAAGAAAGAACAGATCAAAGGGGAAAAATACAAAAAAAAACATAAGAATAAAGTAAGTGCAAGAAGTATTCTTGGATCTGCACTCAGAGTCCATGAGTCCTTCATCTGCCTGTGGGCAGGATTTTCCTTCTGGAATCCTTTGTAGTTGCCTTAGATCACTGCGTTGCTGAGAAGAGCTGATATTCATCGTTGGAAATCACACAATTTTGCTGACAGTGTGTACAGTGTTTTCCTGGTTCTGCTCATTTTGCTTTGCATCAGTTTATACAAATTTTTCCAGGTTTTTCTGAAATCTGACTGTTCATCATATCTTATTGCATAAAAGTATTCCATTACATTTACATGCCACAGCATGTTCAACCATTCCCCAGTTGATGGACATCTAAATTCCCAATATTTTGCCAACCACAAAAAGGGTTACTCTAAAGATTTTGCCATATGCATGTCCTTTTCCTTTTTTTTGATCTCCTTCGCTCCTCATCAGAAGTGATTTAGAGCATTTCTTCATGTGCCCATGGATGATTTTGAGTTCTTCATCTGAAAACTGCCTGTTCATATCCTTTGACCATTTACCAACATGGGAATGACTTCTTGTAAATTTGACTCACTTCTCTATGTATTTGAGAAATGAGGTCTTTTTCAAAGACACTTGCCATAAAGATTGTTTTGCACCTTTCTGCTATCGTTGAAAGATATAATTTTAGCAAAAGCAAAAAAAAAAAAAAAAAAGGGAATTTAGAGCTATAGTTAGAAAAGTCTGTTACAAAGGCCTTAAGCACAGTTACTTATACTAGTCTGAAGAAAACTGTAGCTGCTTGATTAATTAGGTAGCTAAGCAGCATTTACTAAGCCCTTTGTGCCTTCTTAGAATAACAGGACAGGAAGGGAATCCTATGGGTTTTCTCAAAGAGATTGAGAGGGTGTGGCATAAAAGTAACCAGGAAGTCGAAGCCAGGGGATAAGGATTGGGCTGGTTGAGAGATCTCCCCAGTCAGGATAGTCAGGCCTCTGGGTCAGCACCAACTCAAAGGGTTACTTCTTTCAACCAGGAGGTCTAGCAGGAAGAGGAGTCCAAGGCAGAACTTGCCCAGAAAGGTACAGTATATGGAAAGCAGAAAAAGCCCCAAGAGCCTTAGTGGGTCAACCCTTTTCTGGGAAGGTTCAAGGACCACTCTCTGTCTCAGTCCTGAGACCCCAGGATCATTCTGTTCCTCCATTCAACTCTGATGGCCAGAAACTCAAAGTCCTGCCTTCCTCTTTGCCCCTATTCCTGGTCTCCACCAAATGTAATGCCAGGGCCATGGGAGTCACCCTTCTTCTGCTTTGACCTTGTCCTGGTTTACCAAATTAAACCCCAGGGATCAAATTCTACCTGGGCTGAAATGGAAAATGTTGGTTTCCACTGAGAGCTCCTCCTCCCTCTTCTGTCTATCCACTTCCACTCCCCCTCTTTCATCCTACTGTGGGAGTGTATCCATAAAAGCTGGTTGCATCTTGAATTCCTTGCTGACCTAAGGTGATCAAGTGATCAATGTGTTTCTACATTGACAAAGTATAAATAACTCCTTTTAATTCTCCTTGTCCTGAGTTTTGCCTTTTTAATCAATGTGAAAGCCTGAATGGAGACTTTACCAGCTCCTAGGTACTTTTCTCAAAGAGTAGATTACCCTACATTTTAAAGGAAAATATACCCAATTGAATAGAGAACAGTGTGGAAACATCATAACCACCCTCTTACAGCTTAAGTCACAAATTCACAGCATTGAGATAAAAAGAAAATTACGTTTTCTAATGGTACGATTAATTGCATATCCCTTCAAAAAAAATTTTTTCAAATTAAAAACATATATGCAATGGTTCCCCAACTGAGAAAATTTTGGAGCATAATAACAACGTAAAAGGTGTTACAATGTTAATATACGAAACAAAATCGCCAGTCAAATAACATCAGTTCATCTGATTATCTTAGTTAGAATTATCTTAAATAGGAAAACCACTTTGCCCAATTATGAGTTTGACCCTCTAGGTTTGCTACATTCAGGGAGGAGCAAAGGGTCATTCTGATCCAGTTACACTGAATTCTTATTCTTTCAGCTCCCAAACACGTTCCTTTAAATGCCAATTTCTTTTTTTTTATTTTTAGTGTTCTACAATCACTACCATAAAACTTAGATTTCTTTTCCCCTACCTACCCCACACCTCCCCTCTCCCTCCCCGAGATGGCATACAATTCTATATAGGATCTACACGTACCTTCCTATTAAATACATTTTCACTATAGTCATGCTGTGTAGAACAACTAAAATGAATGGGAGAAATCATGTAACAAACCAAAACATAATACACACAAAAAAATGATCTGCTCTATTCTGCAATTGACTTCCATAGTTCTTTCTCTGGATGTGGAGGGCATTTTGCCTTAGAAGACCATTGGGAATTTTTTTAGGTCCTTGCACTGCTGTGAAGTTCCAAGTCTACCAAAAAAAACTCTAGCACACTGTGGTTGTTGCTGTGCACAAAGTTCTCCTAGTTCTACTCCTTTCACTCAGCATGAGATCATATAAGTCTTTTCAGGCTTTCCAGGGACAGCTCTACACCCCTAGCCAGCAGGAAAATGTTTTAGAAACTGAGACCTTCGCCCCTTACCACAAAAGAATTTGGGTCTAATGTGTTTGAGGGGGGAATGATTACGTACAAGCCCAAGCCAAGACTTTTTTCCCTTGGGATCGGAAGGGCTTTTGTCCCATTAGTCTGAAAAAGGCCCCCAGAAAGTCTGGCCTTTGTGGGGGTGGCTCCTTGGATTCCCCTTCCGCTTGTGCCAGTGATGGTGTTCAGACTCTGGAAACCACTTTGAACTCCCTTTGAAGCTCCCCACCTGGCCTTTGCACATAGGTTCCCCCTGAATCTTGCCACTTAGCCTGACCTTTCATACTCAGATTTGCAGATAGGATCCCCCCTAATTTTGCCACTTAACCTGGCCTTTCATACTGACATTTGTAGCCAGTTCCTCCTGAATCTTTCACATTCAAATCGATTTCCCTTGGCTTAGCCAGGCCTTCCATTGTCTGTTACCTCTGGATTGCCCCACCTACATCCCACCCAAGCACGTCACTAGTCACCCCAGTCTCCTCAAGACCCTCCCTAAAGCCCTCCTCCCATCACTCAAGACTACCAGACCACCCCCCAAATCCCTCCTACACTCTTTTCTGTATTTAAGGTCCATGTTGCCTCCATGAAGGCACTCAGATTCAATCAAGCTCAGGCTCTGCCTAGTTAAGATTCTATCTGGCTGGCTTGTATTCCTCAAGCTGTACAATTCTTACATTCCTTAAGACAAAACCTAAGGTGGGGAATCTTTAGTAAACTTTATTTTCTTTGGCTTTAAGAAGACTTGTGTGGAATTCATTCAAGCAGGACCCGGCGTACCCCTCCACCTCATCACTAACACATGCTCTTAAATGCTGAATTGTAAGTCTACTTCACATTAAGGGTGGATCTGCCCTTAGCTGGTCAAATATCCCAATTATCCTGCTGAGTTGATATCATTTGATTGGCTGCAAGGTTTTTTTTTAAATCTCTCATCAAAACAATAAATTTTGTTTTAAATCTGTAATATTGCTTTGGTTATGCTTCAAATTATTTTTTTGTGATTTTGGGGAATTATTTGATAAAAATCTTGTTAACTTCAAAAATGATAGCTAAAGGGTGATGCATTTGTATCTTAGGAAATGAACTTTTTTGATGTGGATACTGTGAAATGAGCTTCTCTTTTAGAGAATATGGTTACAACATTTATGAAAATTATGAAATTCTACCTATAGTAATATATATGGCAATTCCTACACCTTTGAACCAACTAAGTCTCAAATTCAAAATAGAACCCCTTCCTTGAGTCTAATTGACAGATCTTGGAGTATAGAAAATAAGACAATGTTTCCAAGCCTCGTTATCTGGGGATTCCATCATGTCAATTCAACAAGCCCCAATTCCATGCCAGGCTCTGTGTTAGGTGCTATAACAAGCAAGGTGAAACAGCTGCCACCCACAAGGATCTCCTATTCTAAAGGGTTGTCCATTAAGGAAAAAGAAAACAGAAGACAATTTCCAAACAATCACACCACACAATGCATAATAATGACTAAAAGAACCAGTGGATAGACTGTTGGCCTTAGAGTCGGTGAAATCTTGCCTCAGACACAAGCTAGTTTGCCTCACTTTTCTTTGTTGGAAAATGGAGGTGATAGTGTTCTGGTCTAGGCGTGCCAGGAATCCTCAAATCCAATGGTACAGGGTGGGGTATCTTCCTCAAAAGAATTTGATCACTCCAACCTTTCATTCCAAGTAGCAAGTTTATTGGATCACCAGTAGAAGCCAGACAGGCTCTTAGTGAGTCTGTGCTTTTTGTGATGCCTGTACAAGCAGGGTAGATGTGAAGAATCTGTGCATTTGATGAAGTTGGAACTGATATTTTTGTACAGAAAGACTGGGGAAAGATCTGGATGGAATCTGGCAGTGGCAAGAAGCCTGAGGTGGTCTGGAAGTAACAGAGACAGGAGCCTGAATAGGATTGAAGGAGTGCCAAGTAAGCTAAATAATTCAGGTGGGCTGTTGTGGACCAGATACTCCAGGGGAAGTCAGAGTCTCGGTTCCTGAAATATGTGGGAAACTTCAAGGTCTTCTCCTTTTAGGGGTCCAGAGTTCCCCCATCATTAGGACCTACAGAGTAGGCTTGTTTTTAGGATCTGATGAGAAAGGATTTGTAAACTTCCTGTGCCTGGCACAAAGCAGGTACTTTAAAAAAAAACAACAACAAACGTTTTTCCCCCTTATTTCCTACATATAAACTATGTACAAAGTAAATTGGAGGATATCAAAGGAATGTTGGGCCAAGGAATGCTTCTTGAAGAAAGCCAGTGAAATTAGGAGATTGAGACAAGGAGGGATTGCATTCAAAGCATGGAGAGGGAGGGCCAGTGGTGGGATCCAATGAAAATGTGGAGTCAGGAGATGGAGATTCATGTGTGACAAACAACATGGATGCCGATGTCACTGGATCCTGAGTACATGGAGAAGAACAAAGTGTGTGACACCTAGAAAACTAGTGTATGGAGAGAAATAGCTCTTCTCTGAGTTCCTGTGGTGGGTAACTGCTGCCAAAGAGATACTTCCTACAATGCAGAAATTATGGAGATAAAAACTTAGGCTTTGGTATTATGCTCAAGTATAGGTTCAGGCCTCAGAAAAAAAACCTACATGTATGTAACTGTGCTGAGTCTACTCTCTTCACATGATAAGGCTTGCCCTAAGGGCTCTAAGTACAGCAAAGAAAACATTTACACATTCTAGCTCTAACAATCCTTGTTGCTGGATCTTGGAAAAAATATGAGGAACATGAAGAACACCTGTCCCTCCTTCCTCTGAGCAGGAGAGAGCACAATTGCTCTTCTCCAAGTGACAGATTGTCCTTCATTCTCAAAGAGGACCAATGACATCCTGAAGGTGATGTCTTGACTTTCAAGTGTGGGAAAAAGAAAGTTCTGTTTTCACAGTTTTGAGTGATGCAGGTTGTGACCTAACACAGTCAGGTTAGAGGTCAGACACTTGTGCATAGGCTTGATGAGCTGTTTCAGAGAAAGCCTGTCAGAGATGAGAACATGAAGTCATGTGGCCAGGGGATAGTGGGGCCTGAGTCCAAACTTCAGAACAGTAATAAGAAGCTTCCATTAGTCTGAACAAGTTGTAATATTCTTGTAGCCTTACTAGGAAGGTGCCCTTTCATTCAAGAGAATGAACGTAGAAGGTATTCCCTCTTCCTGAAGAGTGGGGGAGTCAGCTTCGGCCACAGGGTTCAGTTCCTCTGAAGTCTATTTTAATAGATTTTCCTTAATACCTTTTTGTGTGTCAGGCACATCTCTAACACAAGTGAATTGGATTTCAGTGAGGCAGGGCTGAGCAAAATCACCAGCCTCCCTTTCTCCTCCAGAGCCATCTAGGTCCAGTGGCAAGACAGATCAGGATGACTGGAGATTGCTCCAGATGCAGTGGGGATACCTTGGCCTTTTTGAGCAAAAGTCTTTCCCAGGTTTCAGTATGTCTGAAGTAAGAGCCATCTAGTGATTTAAGGTCAGGTAAAAAAAGAAGCAAAATATGGTCTCATTGGCTATTCAAAAAAAGGAAAAAAAATCAATCTGGGAGGGAAAGACCTTAAGATTTCTGATCAGAACAGAAATGATTGCTATTTACACTCACTCTGAGCCAACAAAACCCAAACAAGGCCCTATAGAGGCTTGAACTGGGACTGATTATTGGCCAGCCAGTGAAAGCCAGAGTGATTTGGGTCATGTTGCTCCATTTGAACCCCAAAGGGCTTTATCAAAGTGTGCTTTTACAGTGCTCTATTTCAAGAAATTTATGTTCCACATGAAAGTTTTTGATTCCCCATTGGGAAGAAGGAAGGGAGAAAGAGAGGCTAGATGGACATAAGAAAGGAAGGAGGAAAAAAGAAAGAAGGAGCGAGGGAAGGAAGGAATTGAATTGCCCAAATCAAACTAAGGCTGCCCAGTTGGGTCCCCAGTGGGGCAGCTGCTAGTACTCACAGATGAATGCGTGTCCTTCCACTCAAAGAGGACCAAAGACATCAGAAAGCTGATGTCGTGACTTATGAGTGAACTGGATTTAAGTGAGGCAGGGCTGTACGAACTCATCAGCCTCACTGTCCTCCAGAGCCATCTGGGTCCAGTGGCAAGATACAGATCAGGAAGACTGGAGAGGGCATCGGATGTAGTGGGAGATTTTGGCCTTTTAAGCAAAGGTCTTTCCCAGATGTCAGTTTGTCTGAGGGAGCATCCATTTTGTGACTAAGTGCTGCATGACCTGAGGGTGAATGTTATTTACAAAAGTTCCTTAGTTCACAACCTTTAGATGCAAATAGGTTTTGCTATGCTCAGCAATACTTGGAATACGGGTAATCATGGATGAAAGCTAGGCATTGTTTTGTTTGATGAAGATGTCTGTTAATATAAGAGATAATTTCAACATGATTCCAATCAGTTCAGTTCAATTCAAAATCAGTTGTTGAGCACATGCTATATAACATGCACTAGGTTAGATGTCCTCAGACTCCATTTTACCAAATTAGCCAAACTGAAGGAACCCTGAGGAGTTTCATCATTGCTAGACCTTGGCTTGGGCAGGCTCTTGTTAGATCCATTATCCTGGCATGGCCTCAGACTCCCAGCCTGGGCCTTGAAAGAGTCTCCAAAGTATCATAACCACTGAAGGGCACAGATCCTTGATTGGGAGAGGGGCAGGAACACAAAGCCCCTTCTAAATTCCAATCACTTTTACCTCTGCTCATAGGACCCCAAATGTCTAACAACTAGCTCTAGTTCTAACTGCTAAAGGCAACCTGCGTTATATTATATGTGGACGACAGAGTCCAAGACTTAAATAGGAATCCTGCAGGGATTTTTGAGAGAGTGACATGATCAGATTTAATGAATATCAATTTTGTCACCCTGTGGAAGAGGGAAAATCACAATGGCTTCTGATGATCTGGTACCTTAGGATACTAAAATGTTTTCTGTACTGTAGTTCTTCTGATCAGAGCACATGTAAATGCTCTGTGATCAGTCATACATTAGAAAGAGGTTAGATTCAATATATTCATCAGTTCCTTCCAAGCCAGAGTTTCCTTTATTCTTTGCTAATTTGTTTTCATCATTTTGCCAACTCAGAGAGGCTTAGTAATCTGATCAAAGTCATACAGCTACTCAGTAGTAGAATTGACACCTAACCAGGCCACACCCAACGTTGACCTTCTTTCCCTGAGTATCCTTGGTGTGCTCAGCCTGGTCTTTCCCCAAAACAGATTAAGAGATCTTCATGCCTCCCTCTTCTCTCTCTGTCCTCACTTTCTTTCCCAATATAGGTACATATGGCCATGAAAGACATAGCTGAAGTAGACAGATGATGCAGATACACTTATCAATGATACAAATAAATGTGATTTAGATGATGCAACATGGAATATGGATAGAAAAGTGCCTGCTTTTTGCAGATTTATTTGCATGCTGTCTCCCCATTAGATGATAAGCTTCTTGAGGACAAGGATAATGTTTTGCATATTTTTCTCTCTTCAGCAGTTAGCAGAGTGCATAGCACATAGTAGGCATTTTTTCATTGTTTATTGATTTATTAATTGGCCTCAGACTCAAGAATTCCTGTATTTCTGATTTACACTGATCATGTGTTACTGAGTAAAATACTTAACCTCTCAAGGATGGAGGGACTTCCTAAAAGGAGTCCTTCTAAAGAAGCTGCCAAGTTGCCTGGGAGAAGGTTTTGATTGGGAGCTTTTTACACACAACTCATTCTGCATGACACTGAGAGAGAGATAGGTAGTCAGACAGAGAGGGATAGGTGGACATATACACAAACAGATAGATCTATGTCTTTATCTCTACAGCCCTGACAAATAGTGAGTACAGGGGATTGAATTCAGGGCCAGGAGTCAGGAAGGCCTGAGTTCAGATCCTGCCTCATTTATTTACTAGCTATGCTGCTATGAACATGTCCCTTGATTACTCATTGTCTCAGTCTCCTCATCTGTACCTCAAATCGATGCTATTAGCTGACCTACTTCCTAATGCCATTATGAGGACAAAATGAGATAAGGCACTCGATAAATGCTATCTAATATTTCCAACATTAATATCAATAGTAGTTATTATTAATATTACATTTTATCTGCCATGAAAATATTAGCACCTTATAAGCAGGACCTGTTCTCATTTTTCATTTGCATCTGGAGGAGTTAACATTGTGCTTTGCCCAGAAGTTAATGAATGCTTTGTCATTTATTCCTTCATTGTTGATTGGAGAGAGAGACTAGGCAGAGATTCCAATGAGGAGACTTTGGCCATCCCCTAAGACAGTAGTGATTAGCCAGAAGTGAATGACTCATTCTCCAGCTTCCTTGTCTCTGCCTCTGAGCCAATCACTCCCCCTTCACAGCCTTGGACCTTCTTCCTCTGAAAACTGCTTGTTTATGTCCTTTGACCATTGATCAATTGGGGAATGACTTGTATTTTGTAAATTTGACCCAGTTCTCTATATATTTTAGAAATGAGGCCTTTATCACAGATACTAGTTACAAAAATTCTCAGTTATCTGCTTCCCTCCTAATCTTGAGTTGCTTGAGTTTGGTTGTGCAATAACTTCTCAGTTTAATGTAATCAAGATAATCCATTTTGCAGTTCATAATGGTTTCTATCTCTTGTTTAGTCAAAAACTCTTCCTTTCTCCGTAAATATAATACACTATTCCTTGCTTCAGTAATTTGTTTATACTATCAATCTTTATACCTAGATCATATCTCATTTGGACTTTATTCTTGCGTATGGTGTCAGGCATTGGTCTTTGCCTAGTTTCTGCCACATTGTTATCCAGTTTTCCCTGCAATTTTTGTCAAACAGTGAGTTCTTATCCCAGAAGCTGGGGTCCTTGGGTTTATCAAACAATTGATTGCTATATTCATTGACTACTGTGTCTTCAGTACCTAACCCTATTCCACTGGTCTACCCTTCTGTTTCTTAGCCAGTAGCATGTTGTTTTGATACTTGCTGCTTTATAATAAAATTTGAGATCCGGTAGAGCTAGCCCACCTTCCCTAGCATTTCTTTTCATTAGTTCCCTTCATATTCTGGACCTTTTGTTCTTCCAGATGAATTTTGATATTATTTTTTTTCAGTTCTAGAAATTAATTATCTGATAGTTTGATTGGTATGGCACTAAATAAGTAAATTAATTTAGCTATAATTGTCATTTTTATTATATTGGCTCAGCCTATCCCTGAGCAACTGATGTTTTACCACTTACCTAGATCTGACTTTTGGGCAGCTAAGTAGTGCAGTGGATAGAGCACCAGTGGAGGAGTCAGGAGGACCTGAGTTCAAATCTCACCTCAGACACTTGACACTCACTAGCTACGTGACCTTGGGCAAGTCACTTAACCCCAATTGCCTCCTCCTGGGTCATCTGTAGTCATCCTGAGGAATATCTGGTCACTGGATTCAGATGGCTCTGGAGGAAAAGTGAGGTTGGTGACCTGCACAGCCCTCCCTGCCAGGTCTAGAGGCCTGAGGGCTACCCGAGTCTTACCTTACCTATCGTAGGTCTTCAGCTGGCCAAACCGGATAAACGTATGAGAGAAGAGACTTTCCGGAGTTGAACAAGGGTTAGGCTTTATTCAGGGTCCTGGTTACATGTGCAGGGGGAACTCTTCCTTAGGAGAGAGAGAGAAATCTCCCAAGGAGGCAAAGATCTTACAGTAAGAGAATGAAAGCAGAAGTGGAAGTGGGGAGGGGGGGGGGGGAAGAGCGAAGAGAGGAAAAGGGGCCTTCTGTCCTGTAAGGGCCCCTCAGCGCTAAGAGCTCCTTCAGGCTGTCCTGACCCTACTTAAGCTCTCCTGCCGCATAGTTTGCACCTGAATACCGTGCCTGTTAGATAACAATAGGTGTGCCCAGACCCGGGCCAATCTCGAGGGCGGGGAGAGCTCTCTCCCATCACGTTCTCACGGGAAGAGGGGGAAATACACGAGATCTCACTCCTCAATTCCCTGCTGTTTCCTGGGGGGCCTCATGAGAACTCTAAGGTTTAGAAGTCCTCACCTTTTACTCGCACGAGACTGTCCACATGGAACTGAGCTTACACCCCCAACACCTCCCCACTCAAAATACAGTCAATTGTAAGTCATGTCATTATTTCTCTGATGGCATGGTCTTCTTTGGCAGTGAAGAATGAATACACAGATCTGACTTTATTTGTGTGAAAAGTATCTTGTAGTTGTATTCATATAGTCCCTGGATTTGTTTTGGCAGGTAGACTCCCAAATATTTTATAGTGTCTGCCCTAGCTTTGAATGGGAGTTCTCTTTCTATCTCTTGTGCTGTGGGGCTTTTTTACTAATGTATAAAAATGCAGAACATTTGGGTGGGTTGATTTTGCAACCTTCAACTTTGCCAAAGTTGTTTATTATTTCAAGTACTTTTTTACTTGAATCTCTGGGATTCTCTAAGTATATCATCACATTATATGCAAAGAGTGATAACTTAGTTTCTTCTTTGCCTGTTCTAATTCCTTCAATTTCTTTTTCTTTTCTTATTGCTACAGCTAATATTTCTAGTACCAAATTGAATAATAGTGGTGATAATGGACATTCTTGTTTCATCTCTAATCTTACTGGAAATGCATCTCATTTATCTCCATTGCATATAATGCTTGCTGAAGGTTTTAGGTAGATGCTGCTTATTAATTTATGGGAAGTTTCATTTATTCCTATGCTCTTCAGTGTTTTTAATAGGAATGGGTTTTGTATTTTGTCAAAAGCTTTTTCTGCATCTCTTGAGATAATCATCTTGAGATAATCATTCTCTTACTGTTAGGTTTGTTGTTGATATGATCAATAATACTAATAGTTTTCCTAATACTGAACCAGCCCTGCATTCCTGGTATGAATCCTACCTGATCATAAAGTATTGTTCTCGTGATAAGATGCTGTATTGTTTTTGCTAAAATCTTATTTAAAATTTTTGCATCTATATTCATTAGAGAAATTGGTCTATAATTTTCTGTCTCTGTTTTGTCTCTTCCTGGTTTAGGTATCAAAACCATATTTATATCATAAAACGAATTTGGGAGGACTCCTTCCTCAATTTTCCCAAATAGTCTATCTCATTCAGATTGTTGAATTTATGGGCATACAGTTGGGCAAAGTAATTTCTAATTATTGTTTTAATTTTCTCCTCACTGGAGGTGAGTTCACCCCTTTCATTTTTGATATTGGTAGTTTGATTTTCTTCTTTCTTTTTTAAATCAAATTGACCAAATGTTTATCAATTTTATTGGTTTTTTCATAAAACCACCTCTTAGTTTTATTTATTAGTTCAGTAGTTTTGTCAATTTCAATTTTATTAATCTCTCCTTTGGTTTTCTGTATTTCTAATTTGGTATTTTCTTGGGGATTTGGTTTTTTTCGAGCTTTTCATGTGCATGCCCAATTTATTGATCTCCTCTTTCTCCAGATGAAGCCCTGCTTGAGCTGAGTCTTAAAGACAGTCCAAGATCCAGGTGTGTGTTAGGAGTGGGAAGAGTACAAGGGCTGGGGGACAGCCCATGCCCAGTCCCAGAGAGGAAAGGTAAAGTCATGTGTGTGTGTGTGTGTGTGTGTGTGTGTGTGTGTGTGTGTGTGTGTGTGTGTTTGTGTGTGTGTGTGTGTGTGTGTGTGTGTCTTTGTAGCTAGAATCTTGTCCCTGTCAGGCAATCATCAGGAAGAAGAATGATGTAGATGTCTTAAAGACTTTGGTCCTGTGATTATGAGTTAACAATACATGGGCCTGGAGAGTCTGTGTAGCCCAGGAATGCTCCTTTCTAGAATCAGTTCTAATATTTATCTGGTAAAGTGCTAACAGAATAAGTTGCTTTGCTTTGTGAGGAAGCAAATTTGAATCCTACTTTTACCTCTATCTTAATAATCACAGAAGTTTTCTGAGTCTCTATTTCTTCCACCACCAAGAGGGGCTAACAGGGGCCCCTACCTTTCTCGGGCTGTTGTGAGGGTCAAAAGACCTAATGGAGAGTGTTTGGTAAATTATACATTTCAGAACCATATTTGCATCAGAAAAAGAACTTGGAATTATTCCTTCTTCCTCAGTTTTCCCAAATACTTTATATAGTATTGGAATATAATGTTCTTTAAATGTTTAATAGAATTCTCTTTTCAGTCCATCTGGCCCTGGAGATTTTTTCCTAGGAAGTTCACTCATGGGGTTTTCAATTTCTTTTTCTGAGATGGGGTTATTTAAATATTCAATTTTCTCTTCTTGTAATCTGGGTAATTTATATTTTTTAAAATACTCGTCCATCTCATTGAGATTGTTGAATTTATGGGCATACAGTTGGGCAAAGTAATTTCTAATTATTGATTTAATTTCCTCCTCATTGGAGGTGAGTTCACTCTATTCATTTTTGATATTGGTAATTTGGCTTTCTTCCTTTTTTGTTAAATCAAATTGACTAAAATTTTATCAATTTTATTGGTTTTTTCATAAAACTAATTCTTAGTTTTATTTATTAGTTCAATAGTTTTCTTAATTTCAATTTTATTAATCTCTCCTTTTGTTTTCAGTATTTCCAATTTGGTATTTATTTGGGGATTTTCAATTTGTTCTTTTTCTAGCTTTTCAGTTGCATGCCCAATTCATTGATCTCCTTTTTTTCTATTTTATTCATGCATGCATTCAAAGATATAAAAGTTCCCCTAAGAACTGCTTTTGCAGTATCCCATAAGATTTAGTAGGTTGTCTCATTATTGTCATTCTCTTGAATGAAGTTGTTGATTGTTTCTGTAATTTGTTGTTGAACTCACTTATTCTTGAGGATTAGATTGTTTTGTTGCCGGGTTTTTGGTTTATATTTCCATGACCTTTCATTACATATAATTTTTATTGTATTATGATCTGAGAAGGATGCATTGATTATGGCTGCTTTTCTGAACTGAATTGTGAGGCTGTTATGCCCTAGTACATGGTCAATTTTTGTATATGTGCCATGTACTGTAGAGAAAAAGGTATATTCCTTTCTATCCCCATTCAATTTTCTCCAGAGATCTATCATATCTAACTTATCCAGAGTGTTATTCACGTCCTTAACTTCTTTCTTGTTTATGTTGAGGTTAGATTTATTAAGGTCAGAGAGGGGAGGGTGAGGTCCCCCACTAGCATAGTTTTGCTCTTTCTTCCTGTAACTCACTTAACTTGTCATCTAAGAATTTGTATGCTATACCACTTGGAGCATATATTTTTAATAATGAAACTGTGTCGCTGTCTAGGATGCAGTTTTTTTTCTTATCCCTTTTGATTAGATCTATTTCAGCTTTTACTTTGTTTGAGATTAGGATTGCTATCCCTGCTTTTTTTACATCAGCTGAAGCACAACATATTCTGCTCCAACCTTTCATCTTTACCCTGTGTATATGCCTCTGTTTCAAATGTGTTTCTTGTAAACAACATATTGTTGGATTACAGTTTTTAATCCATTCTGTTGTCCATCCCCATTTTATGGGAGAGTTCATCCCATTCACATTCACAGTTATGATTAATATCTGTGTCTTTCCCTCCATCCCCTTTCCTTCCATTTATGCTTTTAGTTCTCCCTTCTCCTTTCCCCTCCACAATAGAGTTTTTATTTTTGACCACTGCCTCCCTCAGTCTTCCCTCTCTTCTTTCAGCCCCTCTCCTTTTTCCCTTCCAACTTCTTCCCTCCTTTTTCTTTCCCCCTTCCCCTCCTCCTGCCTATACAGCTAGTTGTATTTCTACACTTAACGTAGTTTATTGTTCCCTCTTTGAACTCAATCAGATGACAATAACTCTCAAGCAATGCTCATCTCCCTCCCCTCTTTCCCTCCATTGTAATATATTTTGTGCCTCTACCTGTGATGTAATTTACCTTTTTCTGACTCCTTTTCACACCTTCCATTAAAATCCCTTCACACTATTAAATCACATTTTTATCATGACATCTTTTACTTTATACCGCTTCCTCTATCTATGTATATCCCTTTTTTATATCGTTATTTTTTATACCATAATAAATATACAGTTCTCAAGATTAACAAGTATCACCTTCCCTGTTAGGGATGTAAACAGTTTGCCCATATTGAATAACAAGTTGTTTTTTTCCCTTGTTTACATTTTTATGCCTATCTTGAGACTTGTGTTTGAAGATCAAATTTTCTATTGAGCTCTGACCTTTTCATCAGGAAGGTCTGGAAATCCCTTATTTCATTGAATGTCCATCTCCTTGCCTGAAATATTATGCTCAACTTTGCTGGGTAATTGATCCATGGCTGTAGTCCCAGCTCCTTTGCCTTATGGAACATCGTATTCCAATTCCTCCAATCTTTTAATGTAAAAGCTGCAAGGTACTGTGTGATCCTGACTGTAGCTCCTTGATATCTGGCTACCTGCACTATTTTCTCCTTCACTTCATAGTTCTGGAATTTGGCAATGATATTCTTTGGTGTTTTTCATTTGGGATCCCTTTCAGAAGGTGAGTGGTAGATTCTTTCGATGGCAATTTTGCCCTCTGAATCTAGGACTTCTGGGGAATTTTCCTTGATGAGTTCTTGGAAGATATCATCCAGGCTCTTTTTATCATCATGGCTTTCTGATAGACCAATAATCCTTAGATTTTCCCTTCTAGATCTATTTTCCTGGTGAGTTGTTTTTCCAATTAGATATTTTACATTTTCTTCAATTTTTTGATTCTTTAGATTCTGTTTGACTGTTTCTTGATGTCTTATAGAGTCATTAGTTTCTATTTGTACAATTCTAATTTTTATCAAATTGTTTTGTTCAGTTCACTTTTGTATTTCTTTTTTCATGTGTTGAATTGTTCCTTTTAAGGAGTTATTTTCTCCAGTTAGGTTTTGTACTTCTTTTTTCATTTGTCCAATTTTCCTTTTAAATTCTTCTGTGATTTCATTTTTCATATTTTGAAAATCATTGGTCAGTTTGTCTTCTATTTCTCTACTTTGGCTTTTAAATCCTTCCTGAGCTCTTCCAAGAATGCTCGTTGTGCTTTAGACCAGTTCATATTCCCTTCTGAAGTTTCAGATGGGAATACAGTCTCACTGCTGACTTCTTTGGTATTTATGTTTTGGTCCTTGTCCCCATGGAAAGATTCTATGGTCTTTCCTGCTTTGCTTCTTACTCATGATGATCACCCTTTCCCTGGCTTTTAAAGTAGATATCTGCATCTGAGGCACAGGGGACTCTGTCCCACAGTTCTTGTGCCTAAAATTTGAGACTTTCTATGTTGTGGGCCTCTGGTTCTTTCAGCTAGAGACTAAAATGCTCTAGCTTACCTGGTGCTGAGCTGTCTGGTGTTGGAAAGCAGAGGCCAGGTGACGTCTTTTTGGGTTTCCCCAGAGGTACCCTGGAGGTAGCTTGTTAAGTGTGGGGAAGGGGTGGTCTGGTCACAGACAGTCTCATGTGCTGAGCTAGAGCATCGGCAAGCTCAGTAGTTGGTGATCCCATCTGCAATAGTATCTTCCTGATTCCCCTGGGGTGCTGAGGCACTCCTGGGGTCCTGGTGTTGGCACTTGCAGGCTTCACCAACCTGGGGCTCAGGATCTTCTCACAGTTTGCTAAGGTGGGACTGTCTGGGAAAGCTCCAGTACTGCACTGATCCCCTTCAGCCACAGCAAGAGGGACCCTCCTTAGCAATATTCCAAGCCTCAAGGGCTAAGGGACTCTTTGCCCTTCTGCTGCTCCCACTCTTCCAGGATTTTTCCAGGGAGATATTCTCTGGGCTCTTTAAGGTCAACAAGGGTACAGAAATAGCAGTCACCAATCACTCCGCCATCTTGGTTCCCAGGAGAAATCCTCTGCAAGTCATACTTTTTTCTGTATAGTTGTGAGATCTTGCTCAACTACTTTGCTCACCCTAGCCAGCTAGCTGACATCCACCATGACCATGAATGTCTAGATCTTTACCTCTTCTAGGTGACTTCTCTATTCTATTTTGGGATGGATTATTATTTTTTTTTTTTTGTAATTTTAAACTTAGGTACAAAGTGAGAAAAGAAAGAAAATTGCCATGTACATAATACATCATAAGAGAAGACTCAATGTAAAACAATAAATTTCCATTTCAAGAAAACCTATTTGATAAATACTACATAATTTTTTTAAAATACCCAGCTTTGTTTCCTTGCTATTCTTTTGTTATGTGCTGTGCACTTTTTCTTTGTGTTCCCCTTTCCTCTCTAAACACTGCAAAGAAGGCTGCAATGCCGCAATTGAATGTAGATAGGTAACTATATCTTTATGTACAAATACCATATATATACATATATATACTTAGATATCTTTAAACATATACATATATTCACATATACTCTCATACCCATATATGTAAGGTCATATTTTACTCATTTCCTCCTATCATCTGTTTCTCTGAAGGTGGATAGCATCTTCCTTCAAAAGTTCAAGTCTTTCCATATTTTTCAAAATCAACTAGCTCATTGTTTCCTATACCACATCAATACTCCATGAGAAAGAATAAACAAAAGAAAACACAAAAAATGGAGCAAATAGTATGCTTCAATATGCCTTTAGACTCCTTATTTCTTTCTTGGGATGAGGAAAACATTTTCCATTATGAGTCTTTTGGAATTGATTTAGGTCCTTGCATTGATGATGAGAACTAACTGTACCAAACCCAATCATCGTACAATGTGGTTGTTATTGTTTACAATGTTCTCCTGGCTCTGCTCACTTCACTCAGCATCAGTTCATATAACTCTTTCCAGGTTTTTCTGAAGTTGGTCTTCTCATCATTTCTTATAGCAGAATACCATTCCATTACAGTCAGATACCACAACTTGTTTAGCCGTTCCTCAATTGATGGATATGCCCTCAATTTCCAGTTCTTGGCCACTACAAAAGGAGCCGCTATACATATTTTTGTACTTGTGGATCCTTTTCCTGTTTTGATGATCTCTTTGCTATACAGCCCTAGAAGTGGTATTGCTAGGTCAAGGGGTATGCACCTTTTTATGGGACTTTGGGCATAAATCCCAGTTACTCTCCAAAATGATTGGATCAGTTCACAACTCGACAAACACTGAATTAGTGTTCTAATAATCCCACACATTCTCTAGCATTTATAATTTTTCCTGTTTTGTCATGTTAGCCAATCTGATAGTTATTTCTCTAGTGAATAGTGATTTAGAACATTTTTCTCCCATGACTACAGGCAGCTTTAATTTCTTCATCTGAAAAGTGCCTGCTCATATCCTCTGACTGTTATTTAATTGGGGAATGACTTGTAGTCCTATAAATTTGACTCAATTCTGTATATATTTTAGAAATGAGGCCTTTATCAGAAATTCCCAGTTTTCTGCTTCTTTCCTTTTCTTGGTTGTATTGACTTTCTTTGTGCAAAAACTTTTAAATTTAATGTAATTAAAATTACCTACTTTGCATTTGATAATATTCTCTGTCTCTTGTTTGGTCATAAATTCATCCATTCTCCATAAATCTAACAGGTCAACTATTCCTTGTTCTCCTAAGTTGCTTATAGGGTCACCCTTTATATCTAAATTTTGTACCATTTGAACTTCATTTTGGTATCGAGTGTCAGGCATTGGTCTATCCCCAGTTTCTGCCATACTGTTTTCCAGCTTGCCCGTCAGATTTTGTCAAATAGTGAGTTCTTCCCTCAGAAACTGGGGTCTTTGGCTTTATTACTATAAACCCAAGTAGATTATTATAGTCACTGACTACCGTATCTTGTGTAGTAATTTATTCTAGTGATCTACTACTCTACTTAGCCAGTACCAAGTAGTTTTGATGATCGCTGCATTATAAAACAGTTTAAGAACTGATATGGCTGGGAAATCTTCCTTTGCATTTCTTTTCACGAATTCCCTTGATATTCTGAACTTTTTGTTCTTCCAAATGAATTTTCTTCTTATTTTTTCTAGCTCTATAACAAAATTTCTGGTAGGTTGATTGGTATGGCACTGCATAAGTAAATTATAATTATCATTTTTATTATATTAGCTACCTATGAGCACCTAATAATTTTCCAATTGTTTAGATTCGACTTTATTTGAGTGAAAAGTGTTTTGTGATTGTGCTCATGTAGTTCCTGTGTTTGTCTTGGCAGGTAGCTTCCCAAATATTTTATAACATCCACAGCAATTTTATGTGGAATTTCTCTTTCTAACATTTGCTCTTGGACTTTTTTAGAAATACATAGAAAATCTGATGAATTATGTATTTTGTGTTTATTTATGATTTAATATTCTACAATTGTGCTAAAGTTGTTTATTTTTTCAAGTAGTTATTTACTTGATTCTCTGGGATTATCCAAGTATATCATCTTATCATCTGCAAAGAGTGATAGCTTGCTTCCTTCTTTGCCTATTCTAATTCCTGAAATTTCTTTTTCTTCTCTTATTGCTAAAGCTAACGTTTCTAGCACCACATGGAGTAACAGTGGGGATGATGGACATCCTTGTTTCACCCCTGAAAGATTATTAGTTCTAAAGAAGATGCCAAATTTCATAGGCAGACTTTTTTTTCCTTTCAGGGCTTATCACAGCAAATCCCATCTGGATAAACTGATTTCTGTGTTAATACCTGTTTCTATATATTCCCAGGTACTGCATTAGAGAGAGGCCTAGAGCTGGTTTCAGACAGACCTGATTTCCAATGCTGCCTTAGACCCTTACTGGCTGTGAAACCCTGAACATGTCACTTTCCCTGTGATTGACTCCATTTCTTCCTCTGTAAAATGGGTATAGTACCCCCTATCGGTGCACGCCGCCTTCCTAGCTAAATTGGAATCATCAAATGATATGGCATTTGAATGTACTTTACAAAGATGAAAGCAATCAACAAAAGACTGCTGTATCATCATCATTTTTTATGATTCCATTGCAGTCTCCGTTAGAATAAGAGCACCTACACAAGCTGGACTGTGTCTGCTTTTTCATTTGTATCCCCAGAACTTAGCACTCTGCCTTGTAGCCATCTTAAAGAGCCTTTTTCCCCACATATTCATTCACTTTTGATTGACTGGAGAGAGGAAAGACTGGAGGCAAGTGGACCAAACGGGCTCTAGCAATCCTCCAGGACAAAAGCAAGTGGCCAGAAGCCAATGACTCTCTCTAGTCTCCTTGTCTCTAAGCCAGTCATCCTCACCTTCCCAGCCTCACATTTGGCACACTCATTTGCCCAGATCCACACCTCTAGAAAGACTAACTGGGAGGATACAGGATGGACCATAGGATGGGTCCTCATCTTTGGTGCCTGTCTAGAATGGGAAAATAGGGAGTAAGAATATGCAAAATATAAAAAACTCTCCATATAGAAGGTAGAAGAAAAACATTTATTTAGACACCAGAAAGCCAAAACTGTCATAGTGACCAAGAAGTTAATAAACATGATAACCACGGGGCCAAAGCCATTTCCAAGTGTCCTCCCGCTCCTCAGTCAGGGACTTCTCACAAGCAAGCATTGACATGGCTGAGCCTTGCTGCCCTGTACCTGCCTGACTCCTCTCCCCTCTGACCCTACTGTACTCGTTCCCTGCTGGTTCTGCTCTACCTTTCCTGTTCTACTGGTTCAGCAAATCTCCTCCCACCACATGTGACTTAGGCTTCCAGGTGATGTAATGGGCCTATTAATGAATATGAAAGATTTTCCAACTCAAAGGACCATTACACTGGGTTCCAAGATCTTTCATATTCATTACGTAAGTTGTAGGGGCAACTGGTGTCAACAGAACTATCCAACAGTATAACAGGGATCACACAAAATGAGCACATAAAACAGTATCTTAGGGTGGTGTTTGAGCACAAGCACCCCATCATACCCCACCCCTGAACAAATGGGGTCCAAAATCTTGGGGTTAGGGGCAAAGAAAGGTCTCTTCTTCTGTAGCTACTTCCTGCTGTGATTGGTCGTAGAGCTGTCCCTACCCCAAGAGCTCCTGTTTGAGAGATCAGTTCTCTAGCTGGCATCTGGAGTTTGGTTGACTTCAGGTCCAGAGATGACATAGGACTGTCATGGATAGGGGGTGACATCTTGCTTAAGTCATCAGGCATCCGCAGAAAACAAATTTGCAGAAAACAAATCTGACAAACAAGGTGAATAGACAAAAAGCCAAAAAGAAACAAGGAGACAATCACCAGAAGCAGGGTAGATACAGGGTCAGTCATGCTTCTGGAGTCCATGAACCCATGATCATAGCCTCATTCACTTTTGTTTACTGTTTTCCAATTTGCCGTCCCGGGGTTATCATTCTAGAAAGAGGTATACCCTCTTTAAGCCGAGCTGGGGCCTGGACAACTCCCCATTCTCCCTGCAGGTGTGACGAACCTGAATACAATGTTTCAGAAGGATCTGCAGGGGCAGCTTCTACCTCCCTGCTCAGTCTAAAATCAAGCCTCTTTCCTCAATTCCTTTTATATAGTTCATTAGTTGGAATGCCATCTGTTCTTCCAAAATCTACCCCTGCTCTCAACAGAGCAGCAAAGAACTCTTTTCTTGTCAATCCACTCTGACTCTGAATCCACTGGCTATTCATTCTTCTCTCTAGAGAAAACCTATCTTTTTCATTAATTCTTACCATCCAGGGTACTGATGGGGTGCTTGGGTGCATGTGCTTGGACCCCAACTCTAAATCCCATTTCTCTTTAAAAATCCCATTTCTCTCTAGCCTCAAAACACTATCTCAGCCAGTCTCCCTCCAGATCAAGGAAAGCCTGCCCGGGGAGGAACCATTATCTCCCTTCCTGCCACAGTAGCCAGCTGTACTTATACAATTTATCACTTAGAGCCAGCTGCACACTGACTGAACTGGCTGTGCAGGGGGTCATAATGACATTGACCACTCACTGACCAATCATATGTATCCTATACTTAGATCTATGTGTATTCCCTTTGCATTAATCTTGTCTAACAAGACATTGATGAGAGAAGCCTGATTTTCCCTGGTCAGTCCTGACCATTGGTTGACTTCGTGACATTTCAGGCCTAAAGCCATACCTCCATGTACCCCTCCATCCCGGGCTATTTCCTGATGAATTTTGGGTAAATACGTGCACAGCAGATATCCACAATGCATGTTCTTTAAGAACTGACCACTCCTGAACCACTCCCTAATCCAGCCCCAGAACGCATAGTATATTTGGCACACATCTTACTATAGAATAATTTTTATCAACTTTATGTATAACTCCTTTAAATTGCAGGTTCCCTAAGAACTCTTGCCTGCTAAAAAGCATAATAAATCTTTCCCTTGACCTCAACAATGCTCGAGTCCGTGAATTCTTCTCCAGGTGACCTGCCCCTGGTATCCTAGTCCTTGTGGGGGTCTCACATCCCCCTTCCAGCCCTCATTAGTAAGGGTCTTTGAAAAGGGGAATGCAATCCAGAAGCCAGCTTAACCTGTTTTCATGAGTTGTCATATTTTCCAGAAAACAGAGCACTAGATTATGCAGGAGACCAGGAACACCTCAGACCCTGCTCATAGTATTTACTCCTGTCTCCCCTCACTGTGCCCTTGAGGATGCCCAGCTACAAGACCGTGTGCAACCGACAGATTAACTATTTGTACAGATCAGACCATGGAGGACAAGCAGATTATCCTGTCTTCCAGGTCTGTCAGGGATAGCTTGGCCAGAAAGTCAAAGGGGAGGGAGAGCAGTCTAGAAGTCTAGAGGTAGAGGTCTTGCTTAAAAAATATGATCCCACCCTCTCCTATTCCTCTTCTTTCCCCTCCTTTTCCCCTATTCTCATTCAGATAACAAGAGGCAGAAGGGGCTAGAGATCCCACGTGGAACTAGAGCAGTCAGAGCCTCAGTGGCTCTGGAATCAGAGATTTCCCTCTGACTGGGTAAGAGACCTGGACTCCAAGAGAACAATTCAGCTCCTAAACTTTCCCCCACATCCCCGACAAGATACTGAATAATCCTTTCAATTGTCCATCAAGGTAGCCCCCACCCAGCCCAACCCTTCATTGTGGGTTATCTTTGAATCACCCCAGACTGCTTAATCTTCATTCAGACCCCTTTTCCTTTATCTCAGGATCACCACAGGCAATTTGCCACTCCTCAAACCCATCCCAAATCTTCCCACCATTTTTTCTTTTTCCCTATAACACAATAAACCTTGTCTCTGAATGAGAAAAGGCTTGAGGGGCCCAACTGCTTGGAGGCAGATCTGGGCCTTTACCCTTGTGTTTCAAGCCTCACTCAAGACAGGATTTCTGGGTCTCAAAGGGTAAGGTTTGAATTTTGTGTAAAGGTGACATAATCTTAAATCTTGGGGTTTTATTCTTGGGATGATTCAAAAAGGCAGTTCTGCTTCTCCAGTTCAGATCTAAAAGTTCACAGATAATTCTGACAATGTAAATTAATACAATCACTTAAAATTTGTTCTCCATTTTTTTGGAAACGTCATTGTGTTTCATCTTATATATAGTTTTGCTGTTCTATCCTTACCTAAATCCTGTACCTAGAAAAAGAATCCTTTAAAATGTGAGGGTCCAACCATAAAATGAACTCATCTGCATTTTGAAATTATTGGACAGGTACTTTAACAAAGAACAAATAATTTAACTTACTTTTATCAATGTCTTATACAATTTTTGTGCAAAAATCCAAATTATCAAAACATGATAAATTCTAGAAGCCAGTCACATACATCTCTATATATTTCTTAGAGGAATCAGTCTGATCTTGTTACTTTTCCTTACAATTTGCTCTCTTATTTAATTAGACATTTATCACCTAACATGTTTGTCTTATTACTTTGTCTTAATCGTTGCCTCCTTTGGAGGATGTTATCTCAATATTATATTCATTTGGCCATGAATATGTGTTAGTCCTTTATTGTGGAAGAAGACCATGCCATCAGAGAAATAATGACATGACTTGCACTTGACTTTGTTTTGAGTGAGGGAGGGCTATGCAGGCTACCAGCCTCACTTCTCCTCCAGAGCCATCTGAATCCAGTGAGCAGATATACATCAGGATGGCTGGAGATGACCCAGGATGAGGCAGTTGGGGTAAGTTAAGTGACCTGCCCAAGGTCACACAGCTAGTGAGTGTCAAGTGCCTGAGGTGAGATTTGAACTCAGGTCCTCCTGACTCCTGCACTGGTGCTATATCCACTACACCACCTAGCTGCCTCAGCCATGAATATACATTAAAATTGTAAGCTATTCATTCTTGCATCCCATTATAGTAACTCAAGAGATGTTCCAGATTCCATTTGTTTATTTAATAGATTTAGTCTTGTACTTATAGAACTTCTTGATTATAGACATTTGCTATAAAAGAAAAAGAGGGACAATATCATATATCTTAACAGAAGGAAAGGATTTCCTTAGCTCTGTTTGATTCCAGGAATGAGCTGCTATCTGACAGCCAATAATGTGGTCACTAGGTGCTGAAAGCAGGGCTTAGGAGTAATCAAGTAGGGAATTTCCTTTTTCAGAAAGGAAATAGCACATTTGGGTAATAGATTTAGGAAGATGCTACCCTGGTTGTGTCCAAGGTCATCTTCAAAACCTTCCCAGGAATCCACTATTCTCAGCCTGCAGCACATGTCAATTGGCTTTATGATAACTTTGAAAGCTATTCCTATAATCAGAGCTAAAACAATAGTAAATTGCAGTCCCAGTCTTGAATAGCAAATAAATATTGGCTGGTATCATTCAGATAGGTCCATCTCAGATTTGATCGAGCTATTAATTATCACATCAAATTACAGAATTTTTCCGTCATCTTAAAAGACTTCCTCACACTCTCTAAACATACATAAGTCATCTTAAACTGATGTCAAGCAGACCTTTATTTATCTTTCCAAATCTCTCAATCCTACTCTTCAGATCATCCCACTTTCCTTTAAATTTTAAGTATAAGACAAGATAGCTCATAAGTTATTACTTTTCATTACCATAACTGTACTGGAATTCCAGCTTAAATAAAGCAAGGAGGTTAATTGCTAACCTTCCAGGTGAATAATGTTTAATATAAAATTTTGGAATAATCTCTTTGTTCTCTCTGAAGTAAACTCAGAGAATGCCTCTTCCTATGTCAGCAAAAGCAAGCCAAGGCTGACTCTACATTCCTTAAGGAGACCTTTAACCTAAGACGCTAATGGTAAAGAAAATATAGACATCTTAGGTCGTAATTTCTATTGAACGTTGTTTACCCTTTCCTGCATCAGTTATGTGTTTGGGTCAGGAAGCCTGCCACTTACTAGTGGTGGGATTTCCAAGACATATGTTTACCCAGCTTGGAATCTCAAGACCTGACTGACATTGCTTTGTTAATTGTCCTGTCTTACTGAATTTATGATTTGCTTAATTAGGAGAGTTTCCTTCTCACGGCAAAATGTACTTAAGACAGATGATTTCTGCACTAGGTAGTCAGAGTCACCTCTGACTCCATAGCGCTATGTAACTGTTTTCTTTATGGGGAATTGATTAATTAATTAAATCATAAAATGTATGCATTTAGCCTGTTGCCTTTTCTCTAACCAAGTTTTCAGGTCAACACAGGTTAATGGGTTTATGTCTTCCTTGCACAAGTTTGTCATGCTTCTGATGAGGTTCAGACTCTGGGAGCCTCCTTAAGCTCCCCTTGAATCTTCCCACTTAATCTGGCCTTTCTTACTCAAATCTAATCTTCCCATTTGTTCCAGCAGTCTCAGGAAGACCATAGGCTTTTCATTATCATTTCAGGTCTCTTGCACTCCCCACCCTTGATCCCATCAAAACCCCATGCCCCAGGCTGCCGACCACTTCCATCAAGATCTGTATCCATTTCCACACTGCCCCTATCAAGATCTCTGGATTGCCCTACCTGCTTGCCACCTAGGCGCCCCCTAGTCTGCCTCCTAGTCTATTTTGTGATAGCCTCCAGGTGTTTCCAGCCTTTGACCCTCCTTGGACTTCTCCTCAAGACCCTTCCTAAACCCCCTCTTCCCATCACCCTGGACTACCAGACTATCGGCCCCCCCCCCAGATCCCCCCTACACTCTTTTCTGTATTTAAGTCCCACCTTGCCTCCATGAAGGCGCTCAGATGCCATCCAGCTCAGACTCTGTCTAGCTCGGATTGTGAATACAAGCATTACAAATGCTTAGGCTCCTTAAGAGGCAACCAAATTTGGTGAATCCTTAATAAACTTTGTTTTCTTTGGCTTTAAGAAGGCTTGAGTCAAATTCATTCAAGCACGACCTGGACTGTCAGTACTTTGGGGTCTGCTTCACCCCTCAACCTCATCACTTCTCTAATTATACTCACTCTGGAAGAATAAGAAACTTCAGGAACTAAGTCCTTTACATATGAGAAATTCAAACACAATTTTTTACTCTTAGGTCATAGAATGACAACATATTCAGATCAAAACAGCAAGATCTCTTCTGCTTCAAAGCTCATTACATTAATTTAGCAATAAATTATTTTGATAATTTAGCAGGTCTTCAAAGAATCACACAAGATTTTTCAAAATATTTCTTCTAAAAGTATTTCCCCTTCTTTAAAAACAGTTTAAAATTTATTCTGATGTTCACTAAACTCCTGTGAAGAAAATTAGTTGGAAACTTTTTAAATGATATCTCTTTCTTCCTCCTTAAAACAAAAATAAACCTTTAAAATAGGAATTCGTAAAATTAGGTTGGTATAAAGGAACACAGATTCAGAAAGTATTATAACAAAACTAAATTCTTAGTTACTACAGAATTCCTAGATATCACAAAGTTTCTTAGTGAAAAAGGTGTTTGTAATGGAAAGGAGATTTAGTTTCTATAAGTCAAGAATGACATATCCAATTAATTTAGCCCTTTCTCTATAACACATTTTCCTTAAATATAACACAAGAAACTAAGTACATTCTGGCATTTCACATAGTAGTCCCTAAACCTTTGAACTGACATACATAAACATATGAAAATCACACCCCCATTTTTTAAGTATTCTCATTTGCTCAATAGGAATTTTACAACACAGAAACTTTTGCACAGAGTTTTATAAGAACTTTAGGTCAATGCATTTCTAAATCACCTTCATAATATGTGGAAACTATAAGTTTACACCCCCATATATTTTCATAATAGTCAAGATTTCAGATGAAAAATATCTGCCATCATAGTAAATATTACATTATCTAATTTCATCACTTCCTTTTAAAAGTACAATTCATATGCAACAAGATCCAAAGTAAAATTGCTTAGACAATGTGCCTCCCTCAAAATGGACTCTCACATTTCATAGTCTGAGAATTTTTAGAAATAGTTTTAACACAATAATAAGTTCAGATGATATTATTTGCATTTCCAAAAATTATTGATCTTATTACTTTTGTGGTAATTAAAAACACTTCAAAGGTCACAATGACATTAGAGAGAGATAATAATAATATTGTATGTAACATATACCAGTCATTATGTTAAGCATTTTGCAATCACTTTATCATTTTGATCCCATAACAACAACCATTTTTTTTTTTTTTTACTTTTACAAATCAGGAAATGGATCAAACAGAGAAAAAATAAATTTTTGCAACTGGAACAGAGAAGTATGAAGTTTACCAAGAGTAGAGAGCCTGGTGTGCCAGTAGTGAAGATTTTTGTAGGCAGGGCTTAGTGAATGTTTGCCACAGGCCTGATCCATCCACCTATCCCTTCCCCCACAGCTGCAGAATGTACTAAGCTTTGGGAGGTCTGCAGCTGCTGGGACAGGGTGGGAAGAATCTATAGGATCTAGGTGACATCTCCAATGTTTACCTAGAAGGGTGGACTACAAGGTGTCCAAGGGCACATGTAGAATTGCTGCCAGTCTGTGAATTGTTGCCCCTACAATTCCTTTTACCGATTGAGGAAAGAAGATTTAAATTTTCTCTACACTTCTCTTGCATTCTTTTAATCTGATCTGGGATGAGAGGGGTTAACATGAACCTTTGTGGCCGTTAAAAATTCCCATTCTGAGATACTCTCTTAACTCTGGGAGGGAGTGGAGAATGCTAAGTGATCAAGATTGGGAGGGTGTGTTTTAGCAAGGTGAGTTTCTGGAGCTACCCACAGGCTTAGGAGTTTTCCAACTATTCCAGATGATCAGTTTCCAAACATTTTAACGATTCATCTCACAACCTACAAAATCTGCTAAAATGATTTTAGCTCTGTCTAACTTTCCGTAATTCCAGGTTGGCCAGATGGGAACAACAAGGAAAAGTCTCTCAGTTTTGTTTGTTTGTTTCCCTAGCTACAGCCCTCAGAAGTCTCTGGCTGCCTGCATTTTAAATCTTACAAGATAACAAGACTCATTCACAGCACACATGCTACAGAGACATATACTGACAAATTAACGGCAGGACAAATACAAACAGAGCTCACAATTAGCAATGGAGAGAGGGAGAATCAGAAACTTGTTAGAAATTCCCATCATGAATTGGCTATTATTATTCCAAGGAAAGGGGGTTGCAAGGATTCAAGACCTGACAGAATAAGGGTGGATCTTGCAACCTTTGCTAGGAGCACCTCTACTGTCCTTGAAGGTGGGGAGCCTTGGCATTCCTGAAGTTCCTTATTATCTTAAAAGGACAGGCCCCATGGGAATAATCTCAGGTCTCTAGTCTATAGGTGGATTATAACAGTCCTTCTCAAAATCAGTGCCCTTAAGGGAAAGTGGGGAGGAGGCGGGAGAGGGGAAGGAGGCAACAACAGATGGGGTTCAGACTCTGGGAACTTCCTTGAGCTCCCCTGGAATCTCCTCACTTAACCTGACCTTTCATACTCAAATTGAGCTCTCCTAAGTATCTCTCAGCAGAACCTGGCTTTTCATACTCAAATCTGTGACCATAGTCTGTTATCTCTCGATTGACCCACTTGCTTCCCACCCAAAACCCTCCATTGTCTGCTATCTCCTGATAGCCTCCAGCTGTTTCCAGCCTTTGACCCTCCTGGGATTCCCTCCTTGGACTTCTCTTCAAGACCCTTTCTAAACCCCTCCTCCCATCCCCCTGGATTACCACGCCCCCAGATCCCTCCTATACTCTTTTCTGTAGTAAAGTTCCGTCTTGCCTCTACGAAGGCGCTCAGATGCAATCCAGCTCAGACTCTGTCTAGCTGGGATTGTGTCTGGCCTGCTTGTGAATACAAGCGTTACAAATGCTTAGGCTCCTTAAGAGGCAACTCAATTAGGCGAATCCTTAATAAACTTTGCTTTCTTTGGCTTTAAGAAGGCTTGAGTCACATTCATTCGAGCACAACCCGGACCATCGGTATTTTGGGGTCCCCACCACCCATCAACCTCTTCACAATCATGGAACAGTTATCCTCCTCAGGGCTAGAGCAGATAAGGAAGGCAAGTAGGGAGTGGGTAACCACAAAGTGTAGTTATCCTCCCAATGATCAGAGCCTCTGAGGGAAGGGAGGGAGGAAAGAGGTGAGGAATAGGTAAAAGGAGTGAAAGGAAAGGACTTCAATCAAACTAGTGGGAGTCCTTTGGAAGCTGGGAATAGGAGGACTTACCCGACCCTGTCAAGGTTTAAGACTTCAGGAAAAATGAATCCTGAGGTGCCTAAGTCTTTTGGTTTTCACAAGGTAGAGAGCTGTTCCTTTCTAGTCCATCAGTTCCAATCTGTGTCACAGCACCATGACTGTTGACCTGAAACTTTGGTTAAAAAAGGCATATTATTTATTCCCTTAAAGCCAGTGGTTACATGACCATGGAGCCAGAAAAACTTTTGACTGACTAATACCAGTCAGAAGCCTTCCCTTACCTGCTCTGGCCCTGAGGAGGATAATGTTCTTCCATGGTTGTTCCCTCCTACCTCTCTCCCCCTCTCCCTGCTTTCCCTTAAGGGCTGTGGTCTTGAGGAAGACTGTTACAAGAATGACCAGGCTTAAATCCCTTAGGCCTATCCAAGGTTGCTAGTGTCCTTTCCATTTATGGTCTCCTCGAATGATTAACTATACTACAAGAAAGGAATTTCTTAACTGGAGAAGTTGTAAATAAAATAAGATAGAATTGACAAGGTGTCGACTGGAATTACAGCTCAGAATATCTGTTTTCTCTGTCATTAATATAACATAGTATATATCCACAAAATATTAAGATATGGAAAAAGTCTCATTATTCAAGATAGTGTCTTGGGTTAAGTGTCTCAAAAAGTATGCTGAGTCAGCCCCATCTGACCTTGTGGATGTAAGAAGATGTGTTCTCTGAGTTTACTTCAGAGAACAAAGAGACTGTTAGGTCCAGGCTCTTCATCTGATTGACTAATTCAGGCTCTGGCATTTACTAAAGTCCAAAAATGATATTAAATATTATCACCAGCTAAGGGCAAATTCAGCCCTCATGTGAAATAGACTTAAAATTCAGCATTTAAGGAAATGTGTTTAAGAGCTGAAAGAATAAGAATTCAATGTAACTGATCAGAATTACCCTTTGCTCCTCCCTGAATGCAATCAGCCTAGAGGGTCAGAGGCATAAATGAAGAAAGCGTTTTTCATATCTAAGATAATCAATGCAATTGATGCTACTTGACTGGCAATTTTGTTTCATGTATTAATATGGTAACATTGTTTATGTTGTTATTATGCTCCAAAATTTTCTCAGTTGGGAATTTGGGGGAACCATCATTTATGTTTTTAATTTGAAACAAAAAAGATTGTACCCTTAGAAAATGTACTTTTCTTTTTATCTGAATGCTATGAATTTATGAATAAAGTTGTAAGATTGTGGCTATCAAGTTTCCAAATTCTTCTATATTTAAATGGGTATATTTTACTTCAAAATGTTTCATAATTTTCTCTTTGAGAAAGGTACCAAGGACCTGGTAAATGCTCCATTCAGACTTTCACCTTGATTAAAAAGGCAAAACTCAGGACAAAGAGAATTAAAAGGAGTCTGTTATACAACGTCAAAGTAGAAACACATTGAGGAGTTGATCACCTTTGGTCAGCAAGGAATGCAAGATGGAACCAGCTTTTATCATTACCTTTTGTAACAAGATAAAGACAGTGTGGCTAGGTCCATTGCAGTAAAATGGGATGGGCCATCACATCTCAGCATCTCCCCTGTTCCCAGGACCTGAGGCCTACCAGATGCAAACAGGCAGAGGGTGACTGGCTGGGTGACGATCTGTCATTTATTGTCATTTGTCAATAAGATTCTGTATTTTGGATAGACCCCCCAATGGAGGTCTATTCATCAGTAAGACTATATTTCTGGTTTTCTCTATCCATATTGTCTGGATATCAAGCACTTAAAACTAAGGCTGAGGAGCAAAGAGTTATCTCAGACAGGGAGGATGATTGGGGATCCACTTCATTAGAGAAGGCCTTGGTTCCTTTAGTAAAGTATAGCTCTACCACACTTTCTTTAAGTTGGGCAATTTTTAATCCCCACATGTCATTCATTTTCATTTTGATAGAGAATTAAGAATAACTATGTGGGGAAATGAGGGTTCATTCACTAAAAATGTAATATTTTATCAGCTGAGTTTAGAGCTAATGCATAGAAAAGTCTTTCACAGTTTATTTATGAAAAACAATTATTTAAACTTGCTGCCAGAATTCTAAAAGATTGGGATCAAGAGTTAAAAGGCAGGCTGATGGATAACTTAAGAGAGTGGCCACTTGCACAAATCCTGTGATATTGGGGAGGGGCCATTATTTTCCAAACCTGGTATCAAGAGAACAAGTATTTGGTGAAAGTCCTTGGCATCTGATGCTCTTCCATGTCTAGCAGAAGGATAAGATTCACTTGTTCAGAAGTTCTATTATTTTCTTGTTGATAAAAATCTCTTTTCACTTTTTTGTGCATTTGGATTTCTTATCAAAAATTGAAGTTAAATTTTAATTTGGATTTGAGTTACAGCTTCCTTTATTTCTATTATTGAGCTTTTGCACAATTAAAGAATTTATTAAACCTTTCCTACTTTTTGTTTTTATTCTCACAGATTAAAAGCTTGGTCTCCTTAGTCATTATTCTTTATCGTTGTGTTTCTTCATATTATGAACAATAGCTGGCTAAAAAGCCTTTCATTGATTTATAATTAGAGTTATACCATCTGTCTTACAGGGAGTAAACACAGATAAACACAGCACACTTGAGGGCTGCTAGCACAGGTTCACTCTTGATTTGGTCAGACACAAAAGACACTAAGAAGAGGTTAATAATCTTACTTAATTCTAGTCTAGTTTCCTCAGAAGAGGCTGCTGATCATGGGAGGACAAATTCAATGCCTTCCTTAATCACCCATCTTGAAGGCGTTGGTGAGAAGCGGGAGCTTTCTTACTTCTTGATGGGGCCAATCCAGATACACACACTTTGTGCTTCACCTAAATCCTCTCACACGTCAGGGGGGACCAGTTGAGGCAAAGACAAATCTCCCCCAAGCCTTGATGGGGATCTGTCAAGGCACACACCACATTCGAGTTTCTGCATTCAACTCTAAGGGTTCCCCATTAACTGACCAGAGACCACGTGTTTTATAGAGTAACAGACAAAGAAGGCATATTATCAGCAATAACCTCAGAAGTTTACGTCTCCTCATCCTGGTATGTGACAGTGCAACTGCAGTCAATATTTTTATTATTTTTCATTATGTAATGCTGTGCAACAGTGGTGGAGATGTTTTCAACCATAACTGTGGGAATTCATATGTAGTACCTGAGAACAGGAGATTGTTATGGCTATGTATACCTGAGAAACTGAACTCTGAGAAATAATAACACAAATTCACTTTACACAATCTAAAATTCACCTTACTTATACTAAAATTCACTTTACATATATGGGGGCTGAGGCACCTCAGCAATCTGGAAAGTTTACAAAAAATGCTTTAGCCATCCATCAGTACCAGAGAAGTCTGAATTTATTCATTTTATTTTATGGAGTGTTTACAGTACCTTAAAGTTTGGATTAAGTATTTGGTCAAAGCTCTGTATCATCTGCTGGACTTTGGGCATCATCTGTGGTTGCCACAAAACTCCCATTTAGTTTCTTAGGCCAAACTGCTATGTGTTGAAAGTACAATGGAGAAAGTTATGAACTATAATCTATTGCATTCCTTTCTTATTCTTCAGAGCAGCACTTCCACATCTCTCTCCTTCTGCATCCTCCAACATTCTCTCTTGCCCATGTGGGGAGAGCTCATGTACTCCAAACCTCCACAAAAGGAGGGGCTCAGCTCACACATCTCCATGTTTTGCACCTGGCTGCTCTACTTCTGACAGACTTTGCCAGCACATCCCACTGTCTGGTTTCTTTCACTCAAAATCTCTTCCTTTGGTGTGTTCTCTTCCTCTTGAATGTATCAATGCCATGGGCACAGGAAAATCTTCTTTTCTATTTGAATCCCCAGGTCTTGACAGGTTGCCTGGCAAACATCAGGGGCTTAATAAATGCTTGTTCACCAGTGACTGCCCAAACATTTTCATCTGAGAAGCTTGCTTGTTATTTTGCTTTAAGAGCTCCCCATGACCTAGCCATGACCACTTTGTCAATCTTCTTAACCCTAACTTCCTCTTACCTACTCTTGGATCCAATGACACTGGTCTCCTTGTTGTGCCAGGAAGACCCTCCATCTCTAGCTTCAGGACATTTTCTCTAGCTCTCCAAAATGGCTGGAATTCTGTGCCTCCTCATTTTGGCCCCCCAGGTTCCATCAAGTCTCAACTAAAATCCCACCTGCTGCAGTGTAGGAAGCCTTTCTCACCTCCTCTTCATCCCAGTGCCTTCTTTCTTTTCATTATATCCTGTATATAAGCCTATAGTTGCTGTGTGCATATTGGTGTGCTTGTTGTCATGCCCATTGGACTGTGAGCTCCCTGAGGGCAGACACTGCTTTTTGGTTCCTTTTTCAAGACCTCTACTAAGTACAGTGCCCTACACATAGCAGGCACTTCATAAGTGCTTACTGAAAAACAATGTCTCCCACTGGTCTCCACAGGCACTAATCCTTTACATTTGAGGAACAAGAACTATGGTTGGACAGTTTTTGTTTGTGACAAGGCTAACAAAGGACAGATAAGGACCCAAGGCTAGACCTTCCCAACTGCTGCTCTACAAGCTTGGAAAGCTCAGGATAGATGACATTATATGAATGGATAGAAGAGATTTAGAAACTCCTGCCCAATCACTGAGTCATAGCTCACATTCAAGTAAAGGGGAAAGGCATTCTGTTGGCTGGGAAGGGAAAGGAATTAAGGGTCAGATTAAGCTATAGGAGGTGAATGGGAATGATGGTAATGATGGAATGATGGTGCATGAGGTAATTAATAGTTAAAACAAACTAAAATGATGCTGTATCATTTAATAATTGAATCTCCTCCATAATGGACACTAAACTCAATTTTGTCAAGCCCAGTTTCTCAGTTAAGCTCAAAAGCCTGGCCTCTCACAATTAGAACAAAGGCATGTTTGAATTAGATGATCGCTCCAACCCTTCCCACACTCCATTTGCTTCCTAATCAGTTTCACCTGGGACCCCTGTTTCCTTCACTGTGAACAGAAACCAGTTGAGACTAAACACCTCCCCAAAAGACTCTTCTCTGCCTTTGTCTCTCCTCCTAAAAAATCAGGTCTTTGGTCTCCCCAAAAGGAAGGTTAACTGTGAGATTATGATTGGCTGGTTTTGATTTTCTAGACAAGATTACTATAGCAGTGGAGGCCCATAAAGCAATTAACATTCCTTAATTATCAGAGAGGAGCTATCTATCAACCACACCTGAAGGCCAACCCACCTTCCCCCATGGAGCTAATTTTAAGTCCTCCCAACCACCCCCACCCACTCCTATGTCTCAATATAAATGTTTTTTTCCTCTAATATTGGGTCCCTGACATGAGTGGGGAGGTCAGTCTGATCCACTTTATTAGCAGCTGTAAGGGTCACCTTTAATAGGTAACCTCACCCTCCCCCCCCCAAAAAAAACCAACCTTGCATTCTCTTCTTCTGAAAACCTTTTCATGTAAACTTATGGTGCCTTCTTTCCTCCATTTTCATTCCTGTATGACTCTTCAAAACCTAATTTGGGGTTTTTTTTGGCAAAGATATAGAGTGGTTTGCTATTTCCTTCTCCAGCTCATTTTACAAATGAGAAAACAAGATTAAGTGACTTGGTCAGGATCACACAGATTGTGTCTGAGGCCAGATTTCAGAACATGAAGATGAGTCTTCCTGAATACATACCTAGTGCTCTATCCACTGGGCAACGTTTCTGCCCCTCCCCCGCCAGTTATTTCTTAACGCTTTACAAATTTGTTTTCATCTTCACTACCCTGAAGGTACTCTTTCCAAAGTGTGTATTGAACTCTTTAATTGCCAAATTTGTCCGACTTTTCTCAGCCCTAATCCTATTTGACCTCTCTTCTTCATTCAACACTCTTTGACCACCCAAGTTCTAAAAGAAGTCTTTCTTGGTCCACTTTCTATCGTTGATTTCCTGAAATTTATCTTATACATACTTTGTATGTAGGAAACAAGGGAAAAGAAAACATTTCTTAGGTGTCTACTCTGTTCCAAGAAAAAATACTTCACAAACATTACTCATTTTATCCTAAAATTAATTGTTATGTACGCAGGTACCAATGCTACCATTTGACGGTAGAGAAAATTGAGACCAACTCTCTAAGAAATGTCTGAGGCCAGATATGAACTCACATTTCCCTGAATCCAGACTCAGACATCTATCCACTGTAGATCCTACCTTCTTCTTTTATATGTGTGTGTATGTATATTTGTGTGTGTACAGATGTGTATGTATGTAAGTATGTGTGTGTGATAATGTAGTTATATACAAAATGCCTCCCATTTTCTTTTTCCATTCTTGGCACCCCAAGAGCCTGTAAGTTGCTTAGTTCATTCCAGATGCTTGATAAAGCTGGTAGACCTGTTACCTTGACTAAATCAATGGATTTAGTTTAGAAAGTGAGCTGTTTGAGGGCAGGGGCTGTTTCACCCAACTTTGGACCCCAAGCACTTAGCACAAAGCCTGACATATCACCAATACTTGCTACCATGAGTGAATTCCAAGATCATGGGGATTGGAGCCATTTTCTTAGTTTCTGTATTCTAAGATATGACAATATCAATTGTATTCAATCAAGGAGTCCTAATTTAAATCAAGGCTGGGATCTCCTAAGACTGAGATGGCTCAAACATGGAACTGCCATACGTCCTATTCCAGGTGGAATTTTATAATGTTCCTAAATCATTTCATTACTTTCTTCAGGCAACTTCTTTCCAAGGCTGATAAAATTTTAGGACCTTGCCCAAAAGGATATCCCAAGGTATCTACCTGCTGATTCTCCCCAAAGAACTTCCCAGTTAAGGAGAATGTACAGACTTTATTTTACTTTTCCCAAACCCAAAGTTTTTCTTATTATTAATAATATTGATTCTGATTCAAAATATACCTAGTTGCACATATAAGATTTTAAAAATTACAGCCACATACTCTATCAGCTTAGTTCATGTTTTAGCAGCATCAAGTTCAAAAGAGGAGTCTACTTTCTAGGGATACAACTAGATAAACCTCTAGGAATTATTTTTCAAATTAGAAAAAAATATGTAATAAAAGAAACATTAGAAGCACAATAATAATAATAAACAGTATCAACTTGTTGCCAATCAAATAACATCAGTTCAGCTGAATGCATTTCTGAACTATCTTACACACAAAATCACTTTATCCCTTCATCACTCTGACACTCTGGACTGATCGCATTCAGGAACCATAAGAGTCATTCTGATTCAATGATCCTCTTAACCCTTATCTTTATAACCTCTAAAATTATTGCCTCAATGCCCAAAGAGAAGTGTATTTTGCATGGAGGAATAATCTCCCTAGAAAGGGTCAAAGATCACAAGTATCCTAAGAAGAGAACACATGTGACTTTTAATGAGACTCCATACGAATTTCATTTAGGACATAGTCAGTTTTATGAGTGCTGGATTTGCAGTTACAAATGGTATATCACACAAAATCCCAATTTTCCCTAAAGCCATTTGCTTCTGGGACCTCAAAATGCAGGGCCCACTCCTTTGAGTTAATCTACTGCCAAAGTTTTATCATGGCAGACTTTCCACTCAGGAGGAGAAGGTTTCTGAGTCTCACAATAGGATGAAGGAGGGAGAGTGGGAGGGGATGAACAGATGAGGGAGGAGGAGCTCTCAGTGGAAACCAGTCTTTTCCATTTTAGCTTAGGTAGAATTTGAGCCCTGGGATTTACGTTGGTACATCAGCACAAGTACAAGGCAGAAGAAGGGTTCTTTCCATGGCCATGGCATTACAGCTGATGGAGACCAGGAATGGGGCAGAGAGGAAAGCACAGCCTTGAGTTTCTGGTCATGAGATTTGAATGGAGGAACAGGATGATCCTGGGACCTCAGGACTGAGGTAGAGAGGGGTTCTTGGACCCTCTGAGAAAGAGGTTGGCTCACTGAGGCTCTTGGGGCCTCTTCTGCTTTCCACATACTGTACCTTTCTAGACAAGTTCTGCCTTGGACTCCTCCTCCTGCTAGACCCCCTGGTTGAAAGAAGTAAGTTGAGACAACTCTCTCCTAGAGATTCAGGGCTGGGCTTGCAGGTCCCACTTAAGTCTGAGCCAGGATGTCACAGAGGTCAAATGACCTACCTCTACTCGCACTGATTAGTCTTGTAAGCACAACAAGTGGTCTTTGATGTCACTTTCATGCCATGTCTCCTGCCTCCTTCAGTGCTGACCCAGAGGCCTGACTATCCTGACTGGGGAGATCTCTCAACCAGCTCAACCCTTATTCTCTGACTGTTGCTCTGTGGTTAGTTTTATGCCACCCCCTCCCAATCTCTTTCCTCCTTTAACTCTGGGAAGGTCGATCATATCTTTTCTGCTCATATCCACCAACTGTCACCCCTGAGGCTTTCATATTAAGAGGTCATGAGGGTTTTCAAAAGTGAATTTTTGAGAAAACATAACTGACTTCATTCAATGCAATACATATATTAATGGACAGAATGTCCCTTTCAGTACCTACTTTCCTCCAATCTCTTTGAGAAAACTCATAGGACTCACTTCTTACCCTGCTATTCTAAGTCAAAGTCTAAGAAGGCACAAAGGGCTTAGGAAATGCTGCTTAACTACCTGACTAATCAAGCAGCTACAGTTTTCTTTGGACTAGTAGAAGTACCTGTGCTAATGGCCTTTGTAACAGACCTTTCCCACTCTAACTCTAAATTCACAGTTTTTCTCTTTTGCTAAAAATATACCTTTCAATGAAAACAGAGAGATGCAACACAGTGTTTGTGGCAAGTGTCTCTGATCAAGACCTCATTTCTCAAACACAGAGAGAAGTGAGTCAAATTTATAACAAGTCATTCCCATGCTGGTAAGTGGTCAAAGGACATGAACAGGCAGTTCTCAGATGAAGAACTCAAAAACATCCATGGGCACATGAAGAAATGCTCTAAAGCACTTTTGATTAAAGAAATCCAAATAACATTTCTGAGGTCCCATGTCACACCTATCAGATGGAATAATATAACAAAAAAAGGAAAATGATAAATTTTGGGGAGCCTGTGAGAAAGTTGGAATACTAATACACTGTTGGGGGAGTTGTGAACTGATCTAAACATTCTGGAGGAAAATTTGAAACTATTCCTGAGGGCAACCACCCTGTGCATACTCTTTGATCCAGCAATATCATGACTAGTACTGTATTCCAAGGACATCATAAAAAAGGTGAAAAGGACATACATGTGCCAAAATCTTTATAGCAACCTCTTTGGTGGTTGGCAAAATATTGGAAATTTAGATGTCAATCAACTGGGGAATGGCTGAATAAGCTGTGGTATATGAATGTAATGGAATACTATTGTGCAATAAGAAATGATTAACAGTCAGATTTCAGAAAAATCTGGAAAAATTTGTACAAACTGATGCAAAGTGAAGTGAGCAGAACCAGGAGAACACTGTACACAGTGTCAGCAAAATCATGTGATTTCCAAGTATGAATGTCATCTCTTCTCAGCAACACAGTGATCTAAGACTATTGCAAAGGAATCCAGAAGGAAAATCCTATCCACAGCCAGATAAAGAACTGATGGACTCTGAGAGCAGATCCAAGAATACTTCTTGCACTTACATTATTTTTTTTCTGTAATTTTCCCCTTTTATCACAACTGTGATTAATATAATGTGTTTGACATGATAGCACATGTATAACCTATAACAAAGTGCTTCCCATTTTAGGAAAAGGTGAGGGCATGAAGGAGAGAGAGAAATATGAAACTCAAAATCTTGTAAAACAGAATGCTGAAAATTGTCTGGATGTATAATTGGGGAAAATACTATTAAATTATTAATATTATTAATGTTGATATAAATTAATATAATAGTGTTATTAATATTAAAATAATTTTATACACATATATATCTATACCTATCCTTATGAATGTGTGTATGGGTACGTGTCTATACACACGCAAACACACACACACACACATATATAAAATATACCTTTTCCTATCTCTGTTCTGCAACCTGATCTTACCCAAAACTTTTTTGTAAGCCTGACTACAAGACATCACGTATCCTACTCAAAGAGTGGGTAATTTAGCTTAGGAGCAGAGACTGTCTCTATGTCCTCTGGGGGACTCTGAGACACATACTTTTATCTAGAGAGTGTCACACTATTGAGTGCATAAATAAACTGCAGTTTACTATCTGTCCCTAGCAAGGACCCTGAGGAAATTCTCCTTACAGGATGAAATGAGACAATATTTCTATGGCTCCTGGCACACAGCAGACACCATAAAACAAGCCCCTTAACCTCCATTCTCTCACACTTTGGTCCTCTTCTCCTCTCTGACCAGGGACACTGGCCTCCTGGCTGATCCTTGACCTTCCTTGGTCTGTGCCTGTCCAATGGCTGTCTCTCACCCTCTCCCTTCACCTGGGTGTCCTGGTTTCCATCACATCTCCGTTAAAATCTCACCTTCAGAGAACAAGCTTTTCCAGGTTAGGAAAGTGCCAGAGCCTTCCCTCTCGGGTGCCTCCCACCCATGCTGCAGAGAGCTGGTGTGGACACAGCCGATGAGATGCTTTCTCTCAATAGACTATGACCTCATGGAGGGTGGGGGCTGTTATTCTTTTAATGTTCTCCGCATCCCCAGGAGGTTAGCACAGTGCTGGGCACAGAGCAGCCACTTTCTAAATGCTTCTTGACTCGCACTAAGACACGGTAAATGAGAGGGTTTCAGAGAGACCTGGGGAGATGTGTGTGGTCTGAGGCAGGAGGAAATGAACAGAGAAGCAGGAGGACAATTTCTTCTCTGTTGACAGCATGGCAAAGGCCAACCTGTGTCTAAGGGGATGAAGCTCCCTTGGCTCTCCTGGATTCTATCTTTACTGATGCTGGTCTGCTCTGTGGATGGGCTGCCCTGACCTGGGATGAGCAACCATGATGCTGGGTTCCAGTATCCATTCTCTTTGGCTCCAAACTTTCATCTTTTGCAGACTGAGCTGGGGAGGGACAAGACAATGATGGCAGAGCAGGGAGATTTAGTTTATGCCTTTTCTTCCTAGGCTGGATGCTGACCTGCTGCAAATTATGAAATGTGATGTCTGAGAGGAGTTATCTGGCCTGCCCTCAGAGGAGAGACCCTACCAAACTTTGAGAACAGAAGGGAGCGTCAGGCTGGGAAGACAGATTGGCCTGGACAGGAAGAGGACTTGTCACCTACTCTCACTCCTTCCCTTTGACCTGATAACCCTCCTCCATACTACCACAGAGACCCAAGAGTCAGAAGGGACTTGAGACCCCAGATGGGATGATACCAGTCAGAACCTCAGTGATTCCAGACTCAGAGCTCTGTCTCCATCAGATACTGTGGCTGAGATATGTGGGTCAGGGAACTGTGACCCAAAAACTAGGGATGGCACCCTAGGAGCTTTGAGATGGGGCAGGGAGCCTGGAGAACTAGCAGGGCCCACCCTGAGAGCCAGGACCTAGAGGAAAGTCTCCTCCTGGAATATCTGGAGGACACTCACCAAGAGGTCAGAGGGGGAAGAAAAAGTCCAATGCAAATGGCAGCCAGCAGAAGTGTGGTATGAGGGAGGGGCCCTCGTTCACACCTACTTGGCCCCTGCCTGTGCAGAGATAGCTCCCAGAAGGCAAGGATCTCTCAGCTTCTAGTGCTTTTTCTTCCAGCCCACCTCCTCAGGGAGGGTCTTCCTGACCCCAAGAGTCCTACCCTACCCTGCCCTACCCTGCCCTCAGCCTTCTATAATGACCTGTCTTCTTCCCTGTCCTCTTCCCAGGGTTCCAATGCTCATCCCAGGGACAGAATTCCCCCAGGGGTACCAAACACAAGCCTAATCATCTCTCAGAGCTCCCCTATCCCATTGCTCTACAATCTTTCTTCCTCCATCCCTCACTCTGCATCAAAGGAATAGCAATTTCTCTTACAAATTACAACATCTCTTTGTCTCATTTTTACACATGAATCAACTGAAAATCAAGGATCTTATTAACTGTATCCCGGGGCTGAGATGAGAATTCTCTGGACTGAATGTGAGTAGTTTCATGCAGAGGTCATTCTTGCCACCAAAACCCATCTTTTGAGGTATGTAAAATATCCCAGAGATCCCAAGTGTTCATGGATCAGGGAACACAGTAGTCTCAAAAAAATTCAAATTATACTTTAGCTAAAACAGTGGAGAGAAACCTAGGAAACTTAAGATGAGTAGACAACAGCAGTCAATGGGCTGGACTCCACTGAACTTCCAAATTCATCTTTCCAAAATATTCACCCCTGCTACTCCAATGTATTCCAACACATTTCACCTCATTCCACGGTGTTCTTCTAAACTCCCATATTGGAAGTCTCCGGGGAGTCAGAGAAGGTCATTCTCAATTGTGATGGTCCTATGCTCTGAGGGGATAAAATGAAGTTTCCTAAGGAATGTAATTTTTATTGTAGGCCTACAGGGAACTCTCCAGGTAAGGGAACTGCTGGATGAACACTAACGTGTAAGGCTCTATATCAAGGCACCGGTCCCCTATTGAGCACATGGCTAGAAGAGGACCTTGTGAGCCAATGTCTGTATTAAAGCAGGGAGCAGCATCCAGGGGAATCAGCCCTGCCTGTTTCCCTAACATCCTTCCTCTTAACCCAGTCCATGAGGATTTCTCCTTGGGTCTACCCCACAGTTGGAGGATGGAGATGGGGAGATTTCTCAATAGAACCAGTTTTGCTGATTGGCAGACTTGGAAGCTTGATGATTGGAAGTTTGAATGTAAGACCCAAAATATTCTTTTTTATTTACAAAATCAGTGAAAGGAATTTCCATGAAGACTTGCAGACAGGTACAGAGAATGCAAATACCCTGCCCATGGGTATTGTGGCTGGGTCTGAGATGTCAGTACCAGTGAATGTAAGGGATACTTAATACACACACAACCTATCTAAAACACATTTCGAGGAAAGGAAGCTTTATTCTGTAAACTAGTAGCAGCTGTTGGGGTCTCTAGGTCTAGATGATGGGATACTAGATCAGGTAACATATGGTCAACTGATGGAAAACCTTGTGGCTGCTGGAGGCTCAGTCCTTTACCACCATTTCAGTCACATGCTGTGATGGTACCTTCAGAGTTAAGACTCCTTCTTCCTAATTCTTGCTGCTTCTTTCACACATCCTCGTTCCTGCATCTTATTTGGTAATTTAGAAAAGGTTTTCATTTTAGTGGAACAGTAGACCAAAGGGTAGCTCCCCAAAGGCCTCTGAAAGTATCCATATATCAGATGAAATACAAGGTCAAGTCCTGAGGGTCTCTGGTCCTTCAGCTGGAGCAGTCATCTGACCATAGAACTCCCCATGTGTCTGGCACATGGAAGGTGCTTAAGAAATTATTATGGACAGACTGATTGATTAAATTGGAATGATTTCTTTGGGTCTCTAGGATAAAATGCAAAGCATTCTATCATTTAAAGCCTTTGCCATCAAGCTCAATATTCTTTCCAGACTAATTACACAATCACTCCTTCATTTGATCTACAATCCAAACTAAAGTGTTGCCTTGCTCTCAATCACAAATGATATTTCACTTTCTGTCCCCACACCTTTGACCAAGGTGGACCCTATTCCAGAAAAACACTCTATATACCTCTGACTCTGAGGGTGCCCACTATTCTCTAAAGCTGAGCTCAAGGGCCTCCTCTTAGAGGAAATCTGATTTCCCTTGCTGCCAATCGATCATTTTACACATCAACTGAGATGCTCTTTCTCTAGGCTTTCCAGTGGCTTCATTTCACGTAAGAAAATTCATGTAAAGAAATTCAATGTAAGCAAATGCTGGTACTTCATGCAAGCCCATTCCTGGGACTGGGTCCATGAGAGTGAAGGAAAGAGTCTGGGAACATTGTGAGGATGGGTACCCAAGACCCCACTCAGATGAATCTAGGAGTTGAGCCAATCCCTTTTTCTTTTCACTGACAAAGGCTGACTAAAAGGCAGAGGAGTAGTAGTGAAAACATTTGTGTGTTCTTGGTCCTAAAGAGAAAGGACAGGGCCTTGGGCCTTCATACCACCAAGAGATCCCTTGGGTCAGAGAGTAGAATAAGAGACACCTCGCAGAGATAGTCAGTGAATGGGTATGGCTCTGCCACCAGCTCTATAAGGAACTCTCAACATGCCTGCTGGGAGGTATTCTCTAACCCTCCTGGTACACACATTACCCTGAGTTAGCCCATAAGGCCATTGATCTCCAGATGCAGGAAATGGTTAGTCTCTCACTGGGCAGTGTCTGGGTGAGTCAGGGCATTCACCTTAGCTTTTGGTCAGGCCTAGGTCATAATGAAGGCTGCCCTGTGAGCCCAGTGTGGCCAGGACTGGAGAGAAAGGAACCTAGTCTATATCATGGTAGCCAGGTGGCTCAGTGGATGGAGTGCTGGGCCTGGAATCCAAAAGATTCATATTCCTGAGTTCAAATCTGACCTTAGACACTTACTAGCTTGGTGACCTGGGTAAATCACTTTAACCCTATTTCCCTCAGTTTCCTCATCTGTGAAATGAGCCGGAGAAAGAAATGGCAAACCACTCCAGGATATTTCCCAAGAAAACCCCAAGTGGGGTCACAAAGAGTCAGACACAGCCGAACATCGGCGGCCAACAACTTTCTATCATTTGCTACAGAAAACAAGAACAAAGGCTCTTCCCCATAAACTTCGACTCCAAACAACCAAAAAACAAAACCAAACAACATCTTATGGAGGCAAAGAGGTCAATGGACTTGAAGTGTCAGCATTTCCCCTGTTTGGATTTTCCCCTTTGTTTCCCAGAGGGCTGTGCCACCTTCACTCTGCCTTACCTGTGAAGACAGTGTTTGTGATCGACAAGGTTTTGTTAGAAGCAGGGGCCCTGTGGGCCCTGGGAGATGTGAGCCTGCCCAAAGAGTTGCAGCTGCTCTGCCCTGAGGACCAGAGAGGAAGCTACTCTGAGCTGAATCCCCTGAACAGCCTGGGGAGGATTTTGTGCAGGTCTGAAGCACTGTGGGAATGGGAAGAGCCTAGACTGCAGACAGTAATAATTTGCAGCATCCTCAGAGGCTCCAAGCTGCTGATGGTGAGAGTGAAATCTGTGTCAGACCCACTGCCACTGAACTAGGCAGGCACTCCAGATGCCGGTGCAGTAGCATAGTAGATGAGGAGCCTGGGGATTTGGCCAGGCTTATATGCTGGGACCAATCAAAGTAGACAACACGAAACTTATAAAAACTCTCACTGGCCTTGCAGCTGATAGTGACTGTCTCTCCTGGAGATGTAGACAAGGGTCCTGGAGACTTAGTCATCATAATGGCTTCTTGGGAATCGAGGAAACCAACAAAAGTAGAAGATAGAAACATCAATGTCCAAGTCACAGCGTAGAAACAAGAAGATTTTCTGGAGACCACTGAAACTGTAAGCAACTTGCAAGTAGTTTTATTGGCTGTCAACATGAGATAGAAACCATCTTTCCCACAGACTTCCCAATGCTTGTGGTCTGTGGCTGGCCTTGCTGGTCTGCCCCCATCTGCTTCTGTGGAGACTGAGCTTGTTCACCAACTGGATTGAGTCTTTAATCTCTTATAATTTGTGATCTTCTAAACCGTTCACTGCTCTCTTGTGCCTTACTCTGAGCCCAGAGCACCAGTAACCAGAGGAGCTGCCATGGGGAGACCATTCTAGCCTTTAGACACCTACAGAGAGAGCACTCGGAGCCCTGGGAGGGTAAGAAGGAAGGAGGAAGCTTTGATATCCTGAGCAGGGCTCACTACAAGTTCATTGGGTCTCCACATGCCAAACAACCCCAGGTGTGGTAGGAGTCTCACCTCAGGGACCCAGTAAGCCACACTGAGTCACACTGGCTGAGACTGCCTCTGGGGGAGGAGCCTCACTCTTTTATGTCCCCAGCTCTGTAACATCAAGAGCAAAGGCAAGCTCATGTTTAGTACTGGTACTACTTGTTTGGGTAAATGAGGAGAGGCTTCTCTCTATGTCCCAGGACTAGATTCCCCATAACCATGAGAGAGCTCCAAGTGGCAGAGACAGCAGGAGCTCACAGTTTGTAGGCTTTGGAGGTGCCTCAACTGACCCTGCTCCTGGCCCTGCTCCACTACCTCCCTCTGCTGGAGAAGGTGTGAACTCAAGGAGGCAGTGAGGAGGGGGAGGTTCATGGACAGATCCTAGCCTGGGTCCCTGGGAAAAGCCCAGCAGAGGATCTTGCCTAGGGAAATGGGTTTTGTCAGTCACTAGAAGACATTACTCTATTTGTTCTGAGCACTGAGGAAACAAAGGTTATATCTGCCCTTGTCCCCATTTTCCCATTCGAGACTTGCCATGAAGGTGAGGACCCTTTCTGTGATCCATCCTATATTCTGCTTGTGACTTTTTCCAGAGGTGTGGATCTGTGTCAATCTGTGTGCCAATGTGAGGACATGAAAGTGAGAATAACGGAGTAAGAGACACACTGGAGAGTCACTGATTTCTGGATAATCATTTCTGCCCTGGGGGGATTAAAAGAGCCTCCTGTTTGGCATCCCAGCCCCCAGCCTCTCCTTTCTTTCTTCGACCAATGAACACATGAACACACATTTATGCTTTTAAAAAATATTTTATTTTTTCCAATTACATCTAACGGTTATTTTAACCTTTTTTTTTAAATTTTTGACTTCCAAATTTTCTGCCTCCCACTTCTTTTCTCTCAGTGAAAAGGCAAGCAATCTGACGTATGTTATACATGTGCAGTCAGGCAAACCCATTTACAGATTAGTCGTGTTGTAAGAGAAGACACAGACCAAAATACCCAAAGAAAAGTAAAGAATAAAGAAGTTTGCTTTGATCTGCATTGAAAATTCATCAGGTCAAAGGACATTTAAAAAAGATGGGGAACAACAATGCTAAGTGTTTGGGACAAAAATGAAAATGCAGAACACTTCATGCTCCGGAGGGGTTCATAATCTAATGGAGGATGTGATAATAATAATATTAATTACTATTATTATGTGGTTGACAGTTTTGATTGCACTCATGTTGGCAAAGTACATTAAAATTTTATCTGCTTTTATCCTTAGAATTGCACTAAGGGGGAAGTCCTTTTAACAAATAGCACTGATGGGGAGGACTAACCACTTTACAGATGAGTAAACTGAGATAGTCAGAGCTGAAATGACATGGTCAGGGTTTATCATCAAGTAAATCTCTGAGGCAAGATTTGAACTTCGTTCTTCCTGAATCCAGGCCCTGCTTTCCTTGCACTGCACCACCTTGCTGTCCGCAATGTAAGTAGAGAGGCACTGATTCATCCAGATGTGATTCAGTGTGAGAAATTTCCATACACTAACATCAACCAGTGCATTTTGGAATCTTCTCTACAAAGGAGAGCCCTGGGGAGTTGTCTTTAGCACTCAGAGGTTAAGTTGAAGAACACAGCCAGTATGGGTGAGAATCAGGACTGGATGCTGGGTTTCTTGACTCTCAGGTCACCTCCCTGCCCATCATTCCCTATGGCCTCATCTTTATCACATGCGTACGTATCATTAATATCTATATCTGTGTCATCGATCAATATCACCTATCTGTCACCTGTATCTTCCATGTCTGTATCTACCTATTCTGGGAGAGGAAATGAGGACAGAGAGAGAAGAGGGAGGGCTGAGGATCCTTCCATTTACTTCGGGAAACAGAGGCCTGAGAACACCAAGGATATTTGGGGAAAGAGTGTAAGCCTTGGGATGGGACCTTGCTGATTATCAGCCCTCCCCCTGAGTAGCTGTGTGACTGTGGTGAGATGACTAAGCCTCTCTGAGTTGGCAAAATGATGGGAGAAAAACCGTTTGTAAGAATAAAGGAATCTCTGAGTGTGAAGGGTTTGTGGAAGGCACCTAATGTAACACTCTCTAAGGCGTGAGTGATCACACAGGATTTAAGTAATGAATAAATACACAGAACAGGAACTGAAGGATGATAGTGGACAAAATGGGAAGAGGAAAACACAAATTAAGGAACGTTTCTTAGAAGAAAAAGTGTAGAAAAAGAAATAAATCAAGCTGTAGAGGAGAAGGGATCATGAATGAAAGACTTCACTCAGAGAAAAGAAGGGGCCAAAGGGGGCATTATATAACTAAAGAAAGGAGGAAAAGATAACGAAATCAGAAAGTTAAGTAAAACTCCCAAAACAGGGACATGATAGACAACTGGGAGAGAAGGTGGAAGTTGAGGTGAAAAGAGCCAGTGGGAAGAAAGTTGTGTCAAAATAGATAGAGGAAGGCTAATGACCTGGATAAAGCAGTGCCTAAGGGTGGAAGAGGAAAACAGCCAGAAAACTGAATTCAGAAAAAAATACACAAAGACATCAATGTTGCTTAATGAAGGTGAAGAAAATCCTGAGTCCCTCCGACTGTGTCCACTCCAAACTGATGCTCCATAATCTCACCTGGGGCTTCTGTGCTCAGAGGGGATCCTTTGATGCCTTTGTTAACTCACTCTCTCACTCACCACCTTGGTTCTTCAGGATATTTTCTTTCCTGCTCAGACATTCCATAGCTTGGCCAACCATGCTTTCTCACCTTCATATTCTACTGAAGAAAATGGAAGTCATTCTCAGAGTGTCCCCTGTTCTTCTATCCTCATCTCCCATTTCTAGGCACCTTCTGCCACTGTCTTCTCCTTCACCCTGCCTGACATCAGGAGGAAGTCCTGCTCCTTGTCAAGGAAAACCTGTCAACATTCCTAAGTGATCCTATTCCATGCTCTCTTTTTCAGCAGATGGCCCCTCCTATCATCACCATCCTCCCATTAATGTTCAGCCACTCCCTTTCTCCTAACTGCTTCCTTGCTGCTTCCAAGTAAGCACAAATGGCCACGGAATGTGTGTGGCTCTGCCACCTGCTGTCCTAGAATCTCCTCCATGCTGGTGGGAGGTAAACTGCAACACACTCAGTTGCACACACAGGAAGTCTCAGGCAGCCAATGAGGCCTTTTCAATCTCACAACCAGAGACTGACAAGTCAAGGACTGGGGCGAGCCATTCAACTTTGCTCCTTGGCTCTGCCTGGGTCAGGGGGGAGACCAGCTCTCTCAGCTGAAAGGGGGCATCTCTTAAGAAAAATCAATTTAATCTTTGTCCTTGTGGCAGAGAACTGGAGTGGAGATTCCACTAAAGGCTATGTATCCCTTGAATAGGACCTATCGAGGTGCAGGGACAGCTCTACATCCAATCTCAGCAGGAAGCAATTTCAGGGGCTGAGACTTTCATCCCTTACCCCAAAAGATCTTGGGTCCCATCTCACACACAACTGCCAGGGCCTATTTTAGAGGGAAATAGTCAAGCAGACAGCTTGCTCACACTGAGAGTTTTAGAAGTACAGCATTCCTACAACCAGTTACATCAGTCAGCTTCCATGCTTTGCAGGCAATTTCACATTACTAGAGAACCAGCAAGAAGCATTGTAAAGTCTTGTCCACATTGCATTCCATTTTGCCAGCTCCATCAAATACATCTATCAATCCTCAGGGATGCAATCCCCTTGAAATATGGCAAATGGATGTCACATACATCCCAGAATTTGGAAGGAATGAATACCTTCATGTGACTATAGACACATATTCAGGTCATACTATTGCCACCCCACTGACTGGGGAATCAACAAAATTTACTATGATCATCTGTTTAGGTGTTTTGCAACTCTAGGTATTCCACAAGTTCCACAAAACAAATCATGGTCCAGATTAAACTAGTCAAGCCTTTACTAAGTTCTGTCTGTTATACAGAATATAGCATAGAACTGGCATTCCATATAATCCTACAGGTCAGGCCATTGTAGAACGTCACAAGCATGACATAAAAACTCCCCTCCAAAAACAAAAGGAAGGGGGAGAAGAAGGAAAAAGAATAAGGAGAAGAGTTAACATGATGTTGTATAACTGACACCAGATAGAGAGAGGCTTACACCTGCTCAAAAACATTTTCAAAAAGGCAAAACACACCTCACTGATTGAAAAAAAGTGGAGGTGAAATCGAAAGACCCAAACTGTTAACATGGGGGCAAGGGTGTGCTTGTATTTCCACAGGAAATGGTGAAGACACGATCTGGATACCGGAAAGAAACATGTGACCTCTGCCATACATTGGAGAAGATACAGATCGAGGAAAAAGCAGAAGCCATGATCTTCAGACTGACAGGACAGTGAAGACACTCATTCTGCTTCTGGGCACCCTCCAGCTGACCACTGCAGCAGAAGGAACTGCAGAGGAAGATAGATGGACTTTTTGTACATAATCCGCCTTGGGTTAGGGTGGTGACATGGGGAGGGAAAGTATAGGAGGTAATTACGGTAGGGTGAGGGTCAAAGGTTTTTGGGGAACAAACTGATGTAGACAGAATTTTTGCTCTCATGATTGGGAAATAACATGCTTCAATTGTACTATCACTGAATACGTTGGTTTTCATATAGCTAATATTAGCATTATATGTGTAATTATGCATCCCAGGTTTGCTTTAGTGCCTATCAAAAGTAAAGGCTGGCATATATCTGATCAAACTTTTAATCAGTTCATGTTGAAAGTAAGTCAGAAAAGATGTATAAGTTGCATTATTTTAGGCATTGTACTAAAATACAGAATGAGGCAGCATTGGCTTCCTCTGTATCCCTTGGTTTATCTGTACATACCACTTAATGGATGCTTTAAGGGAAACTATTGTGGTGGGAAACGAAGTGGATGTTCTTGAAACAAGACTGTCCATGAGATGGGATTATAGGTTCATTTCTATTTCTGTTACTCCTGTCTATTATAATAGCTCTCTATATAATTGGACTAAGATGAGAAATCATTTGAATGGGATGTAGGGAAGAGCAGTCTTGCTTTGGATAGTGAAGATCTTAATCAGATTGCTAATAATATAGATCTGGCCTCCAAGGAAAATCTTGACCCCAGTGAAGCTGCAAGTGTGATTTGGGATTATTTTGCTAATACAAATCCTTTTGTGTCCCTGTTCCATTGGCTCATGTCTATATTACCTCTATCCCTTTGTTTCTCTGTATCAGTCACCTATTTATAGGTGCCTTCTCTCCCATGGGTAAGGTCTTCAAACCCAAGTACCTTATCTCCTGTTACAACAAAAGAAAGGGGGAATTGTTGAGGGCCAGGATGGAGTGCAGTTGACAAGGTCAGGATAGACCTTGGGGGAAACTCTTCTTTGAGACTGTGCTCATTATCATCTGGAATGGCTCTCCATGCCCCCTGCTCCCCATGTTGCAGTATCCCTGAGACAAACTAGAGAACTAGAGGATACAAGGGATATGTAAAATAGATGCCTTCTACAATTTATTCTACAGTCATTAAGACAGTAAGACTGGCCAGATCACTAGGACAGGAGACAAGCAGTATATCACCTAGACTTGCAGTTTCTGTCTGTAAATACCCTGACCCTCGAATCAATAAAGGGAGTTGGCCCATCTTCCCTCGCCTGCCCCTATGTATTTCTTCTTCACCACATCACCAAGCCACGTGGGAACTCAGACCATCTGCTGCATTTAAGGGCATATGTTTAGGAGCTGAAAGAGTAAGAATCCAACGTAACTGGATCAGAATTACCCTTTGCTCCTCCCTGAATGCAGTCAGCCTAGAGGGTCAGAGGCATAAATGGACAAAGTGCTTTTTCTAAGATAATTCTAAGATAATCAGCTGAATTGATATTCTTTGACTAGCAAGTTCATTTCATGTGTTAACATTGTAACATCTTTTATGTTATGCTCAAAAATTTTCTCAAATGGGGATTTGGGAGAACCATTGTATGTTTTTAATTTGAATAAAAATTCTTTTAAAGGGATATGCACTTGGACCATTAGAACACTTAATTTTCTTTTCATCTAAATGCTATGAATTTATGACTTAAGCTGTAAGAGAGTGGTTATAATGTTTCCAAACTGTTCTCTATTTAATTGGGTATATTTGGCTTGAAAATGTATGATTATTCACTCTTGGAGAAAAGTTCCAAGGACCTGGTAAATTCTCCACTCAGGCTTTCACCTTGATTAAACAGGCAAAACTCAGGACAAGAAGAATTAAAAGGAGTTTGTTATGTCAGTGTAGAAACACATTGAGCAGCTGATCACCTAAGGTCAGCAAGGAATTCAAGATGGAACTGATGAGATGCATGACTGTTTTCTCTCTCCCTTTGTGTCTTCCTATTCTCTGAGATGCAAAAATACTGAAATTAGGCCAATTTACAAGCCTACAATGGGGTTTTTAAGTCCAAGGGACAAGAAGAGTCAGTCAATATGAATATGGTAACCTCTGTTGTCTTACTTGAAGAAACTGCCATGGCAACTGAGCAATCACAACACTGGTAAGTCAGCAGCCAGCAGCACTGGATCAGAGACAACACCAGAAAGAAGTTTGGGCCCCACTGAAGGCTCAAGTACAGTCAGCTTTTGTTACCAATAAAATATTTCCAAATTAAAATATGCCCTCTTAAGAAGCAAAATAGTATTATGCATGTCATAGACAACAGTATTTACAAACATAACTTTTATATGTACTGAAGAAACAAAAGTACAGGTGACTCACTGGATGGCAATATGTGCTTTACTGCTGAGCTCTGCAACTGATTCTGGAACCTCCGAGGTGTGCCTGGATTTTTTCTCATTCTTGTCCTGATTTGAATCTTCTTCCCCCAATTCTACCCTCCTTAAACTATTATTAATTTCACTCCTTGAATTCCCCTTTATTCCATTGTATCCCATTGGACTAGATGCCTTTCCACTCCCAAACACTCTCCTTTCCCTGGATCACCTAAGACCAAGGTTCCTGATCTCTTGCTTCTTCTCAACCATTTCCATGTGTCTGACAGACTGGCAGCTGCCTGACAGCAGGGACTGCACCTTTTCCCTTCCTAAAACTTGGGAGGTGTCTAGAAAAGGGGAGGTGCTTATTCCATGTTTACTGACTGACTGACAGGCCCATGCCTGACACCAGGCCCCAGATTCTACCTCAATTCCTATATCCTGGTCTTTGTTTTATTAGGCAAATGCAGGTTCTGGCCTCAGCCCTGTCAGTCCTGTTACTCTCTTGCACCTTCTCTCCTATTTGAGTGAACAGTCTGGTTCTCACCCTGATGGGACCAGACCAGGTCCATACTGAAGATTGCAGAGACTTCTTTTAAGGCTCCTGAAGCATCTTATCCTATGGGACACCAGGAAATTTCTACTTCCCACTTCAACAAACTGAGAGTGGCTGTCCAATTCAACACATCTGCATAACAATTCTCCAAGAAGGGGCCAAAGTTGAGCCTTAGAGATCAAAGAAGGGACACAGGTAGATGAGTTATGTAAAGCATACATTTCAAACAATTCTAAGTGAGGCAACAGTCTTTACTAGTACTTAGATGCTGCTGAATGGAAAGAGAGACAATCATAAAACTAGGCTGCCTGGGTACGCTACAAACTTAGGGTATGTATTTTCAGAGTGGACCTCACAGTGGCAAGGGTATCCTTTGACATTTAGCTAACTGACTCCCTTGTGGTAGCCAGGTGGAGCACGGGACAGAGTACTGGTCAGGAAGAGTCAAGTTCAAACCCAGCCTCAGACCCTTACTAGCTTTGGGACCCTGGGCAAGTGACTTAGGGCTCTTGGCCTTGATGTCCTCATCTATGAAAGGAGGCAGAAAAGCAAATGGGAAAATAGTTCAGGTCAGCACCTTAAATGCTGAATTTTAAGTCTACTTCACCTGAAGGTGGATCTGCCCTGAGCGGGTCGAACGTCCCAATTACCCTGCAGGGATCCGACTCCAAACGAGCCCCATTCTAATTCAGACTAGGACAACGTGCTCATCAGACAGCCCGCAGTCAGTGCACAAGCCCCGCCCTCAGTCAGCCCGGTTGGGCCGGGAATGCCCAGCTTCCCTGGACTGCGCAGCTCGCCTCTGCCTGGTTCTCCCGCTCCCGGCTCCTGAAGTCCTGAATCTTTCCTCCAATAAGAAATCAGGAGGAGGATGGGGGAGGAGGAGCCCTCAGAGACGCCCAGCCTGGTGCGGGTGGGGGAGGGGCGGCCCACGTGGACCGGGAGCTCTGGGGTGGAGTTTGGAGGCCTGGGCGGAGTCTAGGGCGGAAGAGGGATGGTCCAGGTGGAGGAGGGCGGGTCCTGAGGGCCTGAGCCTGGGTGTGATTGGAGGAACGGGGCTTCCGAGCTGGGCGGAGCCTCCCGGAGTGGGCGGGCTGAAAACCGGAACTGGTGCGGAGATCTCTCTTCCTTCTTCCCTGGAGCTGGTATCCTTCTGCCTTCTGCTGTCTTCCCTCCGCTCCCGGATCACGCTGTCTTCTCTTGGACCCGAGATCTCTGCCTTCTGGCGGCCATCTCTGGGTGCAGGTGCCAGGTGGGTCGGAGCCAGCCCCTCCCAGACCTCCCCCTCTGACCCTGTGCTGAGTCTAGCTCCCCCCCAGCCTGGTCCCTGGACGAGCTTCCTCCTGCTCCTTTCCGGACTCCCGATCGCTCCTCAAGAGTCTGGGGCTGCCCCCTCAACCCCCGGATTTAAGACTCTGTCACCTTCTCACAGAATTCACACCTCCCCGTCAGGGACCCAGGAATCCTGCCTTGAGTGAAATAAAAGGGGAAGGCTTGAGTGACCCTGAAACGCCCGCGTGAAGGCCTGGATCTGCCTCCAAGAGCTGGGCCCCTCAGGCCTTGTATCATTCAGAGACAAGGCTGATTGAGAGAGGAGGGTGAGACTGTTTTTTAATTTGTCCCTTTGGTCTGGTCAACACTGACTTTCATAGAGAAAAAGAAAGGATGGTGGGAAGATTTGGGATGGGATTGAGGGGTGGCAGGCTGCCTGTGGTGATCCTGAGGTGAAGAAGAAGGGGCCTGGGATGACTCCAGGGTAACCCAGTAAGAAGGGTTGGGCTGGGTGGGGGCCGCCACCCCCACAGGGGATTGAAAGCATTATTCAGTATCTAGGTGTGGGGGAAAGTTCAGGAGGTGGGTGGCCCTTTCCGGGTCCTGGTCCCATACCTAGTCAGAGGGAAATTTCTGATTCAGGAGCCCTTGAGGCTCTGACTGCTCTTATCCCATGTGGGATCCCAAGCACCTTCTGCCCCTTGTTATCTGAATAACAGGAGAAAGGAAGGGGAAAGAAGAGAAGCAGGAGATGGTGGGACCATCTTTTTCAAGCAGGACCCCTACGTCTAGGATTCATTCTGTCCTGAGGGCAGGGCCTCACCCCCTGTAACTTCTGTAGGCCACCCTCCTGTGTCGGGATCCTCCGCCCCCACCTCAGTCTGCAGAAGACCAAAGCTTGGCCCAGGCTTGGGAGTGTGGAGCCAGAAGGAATGACCCTTGGAAGCCACAGACTCCCAAGTCAGGTGGGTGCACTCTGTCTACAGACTTGACCCCCATAGACAGAATAAAGAGGCCATTTCTGTAGACAAAGATGATTGTCTGTGAGGCTGGCAATCCCCTCCCTATGGATTGTTTCTTTACAAAAATAGGTAGGAAACTGAAAACAGCCCTAACAACACCATGCTGTTCTCTGTCCTTTGAATTAATCCATGGCATATTGACATTACAGTCACTAATTACCTCTCATCTCCACTTGCTGCCCTCCTAAGACCTTTTCACTCATTCCTCTCTGTTCTGTTGCATCTTGTCTTTGCTCCTGTATCCATGCAGACACTTGACACTCACTAGCTGTGTGACCTTGGGCAACTCAGTTAACCCCAATTGCCTCATCCTGGGTCATCTTCCCTCATGCTCATGAATATGTGGTCACTGGATTCAGATGACTCTGGAGGAGGTGAGACTGGTGACCTGGACAGCCCTCCCTCACTCAAAACACAGTCAAGTGCAAGTCTTGTCATCATTTCACTGATGTATGTGATTGTAAAAAATGAAAAGGATGACTTCAGAAATACCCAGAAAGACTTACTTGAACTGATGCAACAGGAATTGAACAGAACCAGGAGAATCTTGTATACAGTAGCAGCAATGTGGCTCAGTGAAGAACTGTGAGTGACTTCGCTCTTCTCAGCAATGCAATGATCCAAGAAAATGCCCAAAGGACTAATGCTAAAGTCTACTATCTGTTTCCAGAGAAATGACTGATGCTTTTCACCATACAGACTGGAGCATGCTGTTTTTCAACTCTTTTCTTACATTCTTTTTCTTTTTTTTTTTCCAAGTCTTTTTGTGCAAAACTACTAATACAGAAATGTTTTCCATGATTGAATATGTACAACCTATATCTTATTGCTTATTATCTACATTACAGGGGAAGGAGTAGAGGGAAAGAAGGATAGAATTTGGAGCTCTAAAATTTAAAAAACAACAAACATTAAAAAATAACATGTAATAGAGGGAAATAATTTTTCAGAAAATGTAGAAAAAGAAAATTGAAGTTGTCCACCATTCAGCATGGCACCATCCACTGACAGCAGCATATGGAGAAATTGTGAATCTTCTTTGAAACCCATTTGAATTCTCTTAAGGAGACTCTGAAGGTCATGTGGCAAAGTACTGAACACTGAGGTCCTTTCTCAGGTTAGACTGCCAATCATTCACATTCTGCAGCAGGGAGCACAACTCTCATGGACTGGCCATGTTGTTCAAATGCCAAAAGGATGTTTCCCTAAAAGACTATTTCATGGAGAACACATGCAAAGAAGGCACTCAGTGTGGTCAGAAGACATAGTAGAAGGCCCAAGGTCTCTCTGAAGAATTCTGGAATCAGTGGTGAGACATGGGAGACAGTGGCAAAGAACCAGCCAGCATAGCTAATGAACATCAAAGAACAAGCTGTGCTAGCAAAGCAGAATTGCAATATTTCAAAAGAATAGTGAGATGTGCAAATTGAGAGGCATCTCCACCCCAAATGTTCATGGACACTATTTGTTGCCACCCTGTGGTAGAGCCTTGTGTCCTCTATTAGTCTGATCATCCATGTCACACATTGGACTTCAACCCTTAACGTAGTGATGTCCTTTCAGTCTGCTTTGAACACAAAGAAAAACAAAAATGAACAACTCTAGCTAAGTACATTCATAAGGAAATATGTTATTGACAAATGAAAGCAATCATAAAGAAAAGGCATAAGATGTTTTGGCCATGACAGATTATACAAAGGGCAGCCCCAAGACACTGTAATAACAGATAATTCTCCTTCACTTGGCTGGAAAGTCTCATCTCCTTCAGTTCAGTCTAGATTGTAATTAGTCTATCTTATAAATCCTTTTCATCTTTTATCTAGATAACATTTTGTTTCAGGCTCTCAGGAAATTAACTAGATTTTTTCTTCCCTCTCTTTTCTATAGCAAACATTCTGTCCCTCACATCCCAGAATATGCTCTACTTGGCAGCTTCTCACAAACCTGACAGAATATTGTGGATAAAATATTATTTTTTATCAGTTCTGATAAGGAAGAAATTTCACTTTTCTCTCTCTTCCTTTGGTTTTCCTATCTCACAGACAAAAGACTCATTTGTTCCAGATTCCACAGTAACACATTCCCCCACTTTATTCCAAATGATCATTTCAAATACATCTCTCAAGTTTTCATTGAGCTCTTAATGACTGGTTTTAAATGCTGATTTTCACTAAACTAGGATAAGACTTATAGGTTAGTCCACTTTTTGTGCTTTAGTTTCCTCTTGTCACTTGACGAGGGTTAGACTGCCTGAATTCTGGAGGGTATCTCAGGTCTAAATCTTGAGACTCCTGATGCTTTAGGAGCTGGTGACATTCCAGGATGTGTCTGTGGACTTCACCCCTGAGGAATGGGACCTCTTAGACCATCCTCAGAAGCAGTTTTACAAGGCAGTCATGCTGGAGAATGCCCACAACCTGCTCTCCTTGGGTAAGGACATTTCCCCTGGCCACTCTTAGTCTGCTACCAAAGGAAATATCTTCATTTTTCAGTGTGCTGACATTGGAGCACTTATCTATTACTAGAAAGGGAAATGTGCTGGTCTCCATTGTCCAAGAGACAGGGTCTTTCTGCTGCCTGGTTTTCCTCTAGAAGGTCAGTACATTGTGTGAAGATAACACATATGTTCTGTTGTTGCTCCTGAATCTGTCTCTTGGCAATTCTAGGTAGCTTGAGGTAGATCAGTGTGGAAGCATCTCAGATGTAGAACTAATCCTATGGATTATTTAGCCCAGCCTCTCGCTGGATATTAATTTTGTCTGCCAAATATCTGAAAAGTGCTCAGCCTGCTTCTCTTTGTAACCTCTTCCTCTTTGGGATGGGCCAAGTATTTAGGATATCCTTCTTTTTGAGAAGCATCAATTTGTAAGTCACAATCTCTAGTTGTGCCTAGTGTCTCACATTTGTCCTTAATCTTTCTTTAAATTGCCTCCACCATACAGCACAGGTGGTGGGAAAGGACAGAGGGCAATAAGCCTTTCTTTTCACTTGCTGTTCATCAGCTGTGGGGTTAAGTCTTTTCTTTACAATATTATGTTATTGGCTGATACTGTTATCCCTATCCGGCATTTGAGAAAACTGAAGCAAACAGAGGCCAAGTGACTTGTCCACACACATAGTTAGTAACTCTCTGAAGCTGGATTTAAACCCTGGCATTCCTCACTCTAGTCTCAGGCCTCTCTTCATTATACTACCAGTTGCCTCTAATTTCTAGATAATGGGAACTCTGCAGTGAGTCCATCTTCCTATCAAGAAGCTGCACTATGTTCAAATTTTCTGATTCCCAGTTGGCTCCATGATCTCCCCCATCTTTCCCCAAAGTTCTCAAAAATAAATGCTGCAGAAGCTATGCTTAAGGACTTCTGGCCACCATCTTGTCATCTTTGATTGCATGCCCCTATCAATGGCAGGAATAAGAGACTGGCCAAGAGTTAGAATTTGACTAAGGTTCATCAAGTTCCCCAAAAGGAGAATCTCACCAGAAGAGCACTGATTTGCTGAATGAACAGTAGCCAGGTTTTCATAGGTTTCATGGGGTGAGGAGTTGAGGAGGAGACAGAGCCAGAGCTGATCCATCAAGCTCTAATCTGCTGAAACTCAATGCTGATCTGGCACATCCTTTTTCGGGTTACTTGCATTACAACCATTAATGGAAGAATAAGCCAGATGTTTGTGAACATGAAGGAGTGAGTCTCTAAATGGAGTAGCTTTGTATGTACACTGTTTTCCAAAAGAGAACTAAATTCTAAGTATTTTTCCATGTTCATTCCTTTTCACACATTATCAGGGCTTCCACTTCCCAGAGAATATTTGGTTCCTTATTTGGAGGAAAGGGAGGTGCCATTGATGCTGGAACAAGAAGGCCTGAGAAGCTGCTGTCCAGGTGAGTGAGGTAAAAGCAGGCACATGAGAGCTGTGTCTCTTGGTGTTGTAGCGAAGCAAGTGCTAGATTTGGGGGAAGGAATACCTGAAGTGGGATTCTTTTTCAGAGACTTTTAGCAGTGAGTCTGTGTACAAGTCACTGAATCCCACTGATTCTCAGTTTCTTCATCTGTAAAATTAGAAAGTTAGATACCATGCAACTAGGCTTTCTCTTACTGATAAATCTATAATCCAAAAAAATATGAATTATTTAGAATTTGGGGGCATGGAACTTCCCTGAAAGTGCAAAAGGGGTTAGGCTTTTAAAATATGGTCTCTTTCTTAGGCATTTTTCTCCTCAGTGAAGACTTAGAAAATTCCTGCTATGTGCCATACCCTCTCTTAAGCAATATAAAGAGATACAAGGAACATCCCTTGCTTTCCTGGTGTTCACGGACTGTGTGGGCACATGACATGCCAGCAATCATGTAGAAACCTGTTACGGACAAGACATTGGATCTCATTGAGAGAGGGAATGTGCTATAGTGAAGGAGGACTGGAAAGGCTTATTGTGGAGGGTGGGCTCTAGCTGGGGCTTCAGGGAAGCCAGGGTGGCATTCCATGTCTAGAGATGGCTTAGAAAGCCCAATCATTTGGAAGGCAGAGTATCCTCTTCACAGAACAGAAGTGAGGCCCATACCAGTGAATTGTAGCATGTTTGGTGGGGATGTGAAGGGAAAGAATATTTACACGAATAGGAGAGGGGTATGTAAAGAGAGGGTAGGTGATTAATAGCTTTAGAACAGATTTTATATTTGATCATCTTCCTAGGGAGCCACAGGAGATTGTTGAGAATGTGGTGATATGGTCAGTCAAGAATTTTAGGAAGATGATCTTTGTAAGTGAGTGGTGGAGTGTAGGGACAGTTGAAGCAGCTGGACCAAGTATAAGGTTCTTGGAATAACTCTGGTGTTTGGAACCTGAATCAAGAGAGTGGAAGTGTTGAGAGAGAAGGGGTTGTATGGGAGAGATGTTGTCTGGGTGGAATCAGAGGACTTAGGAGAAGATTGAATATGGGGGACAGAAGTGTTTGTGAAAGTCAGTGAGGAATGCATGACACCTCATTTATGAGCCTGCTCTAATGGGAGGATGCATTGGAGAGCATTAGGAAAGTAGGAAGATGGGAGGGTTGAAGGAAAGAGAATGAGTTTGGTTTGGGGAATAATGATTTTAGTGTTGCTAAATCTCAGAGAGAATAAGAGAGAAAAAGAAGGGTGATTGACTGTGAAAAGCTGTAGAGAAGGAAGGAAATATGAGGATGAAGAAATGACCAGTGAATGTGACAAGTTGGAGGTTTCTTGGTAATTTTGGAGTGAAGAATTTCTGTTGAACAATGAAACTGGGAGCTAGACTGCTGAGAATTCCAGAGAAAGGAGTTGGAGACACCAGTTGTACCTGGGCACCTCCTGCTATTTAGCCAAGAAGTGGAAGAAAGACACTGCAAAAATATCTCTGGGATTGAATGGGTCAAGTGATTATGTTTTGAGCATTAGAGAGAAATGGTTTGTAGTAGTAGGGAAGGAGTCATTAGTGTGGGAGAGACTGGAAAGTAGTGAAAAAAGGGAATGCTGGAGGGGGCAGTATACTGAGGAAGATAAAGTCCTGGAATCAGTTGGTTAAACGTGGAAAGGTGTTTTCTTTAGCTAGCAGATGGAACATCATTTCATCTGACTCATAGAAGATGAGGAGGATAAGATAGTTGTTGATAAGTATCCAATTTTTTCTTTTGTTTTTAAATGTTATTTATTTTTAGTGTTCTATAATCACTACCATAAAACTTAAGATTTTTTTTCCTACCTACCCCACACCTTCCCACTCCCTCCCCAAGATGGCATACAATTCTATATAGAATCCACACATACATTCCCATTAAATACATTTTCACTGCAGTCATGCTGTATAGAAAAACCAAAATGAATGGGAGAAAGCATTTAACAAAACATAATACACACAAAAAAATGATCTGCTACATTCTGCAGTTGAATTCCATAGTTCTTTCCCTTGATGTGGAGGGCATTTTGCCTTAGGGGACCATTGGGAATTTTTTTTTAAGTCCTTCATTGCTATGAAGTTTCAAGCCTACCAGAAAAAACTCTCACATACTCTAGTCGTTGCTGTGCACAAAGTTCTCCTGGTTCTGCTCCAGGCATCTCTGAAGTCTTCTTGTTCATCATGTGTTATAGCATAACAGTAATTCCATTACATTCACATACCATAATTTATTCAGCCATTCCCCAATTGATGGGCATCCCCTTGATTTCCAGTTTTTGGCCACTACAAAGAGTGCTGCTATAAACATTTTTGTACATGTGGGACCCTTTCCCATTTTTATGATCTCTTGGGGATACAGTTCTAGAAGAGACATTGCAGGGTCAAAGGGTATGCACATTTTTGTAGCCCATTGGGAATAGTTCCAAACCACTCTCCAAAATGGTTGGAGGAGCTCACATCTCCACCAACAATGAATTAGTGTTCCAACTCTCCCACATCTTCTCCAACATTTATCATCTTCCTGTTTTGTCATGTTAGTCAGCCTGATAGGTGTGATGTGGTACCTCAGAGTTGTTTTCATTTGCATCTCTCTAATCCAAAGTGCTTTAGAGTATTTTTTCATATGATTATAGATATCTTTAATTTCTTCCTCTGAGAATTGCCTGTTCATATCCTTTCACCGTTTATCATTTGGGGAATGACTTGTATTGTTGTACATTCGACTTAGTTCTCTATCTATTCTAGAAATGAGGCCTTTATTCCTGAGATTAGATGTAAAAATTCTTTCCCAATACACTACATCCCTCTGAATTTTGGTTGCATTGGGTTTGGTTGTGCATAAACTTTTCAGTTTAATGTAATCAAAAATATCCCTCTTGCACTTCATAATGCTTTCTCTCTCTTCTTTCTTCCTTTCTCTATAAATCTGATAATTACAGTATTCCTTGCTCCTCCAATTTGTCCATAGTATCAGTCTTTATACCTAGATCATGTACCCATTTGGTCTTTATTCTTGTGTACACTGTCAGGCGTTGGTCCAGGTGTAGTTTCCACTACACTGTTATCCAATTTTCCCAGCAATTTTTGTCAAACATGGAGTTCTTATCCCAGAAGCTGGGGTCCTTGGATTTATCAAACAGTGGTTTGCTATATTCATTGCCCACAGTGTCGTGAGTACCTAGCCTATTCCACTTGTCTACTCTTCTGTTTCTTGGCCAGTACCAAGTGGTTTTGATAATTGCTGCTTTATAATACAATTTGAGATCTGGTAGTGCTTGGCCACCTTTCCTAGCATTTCTTTTCATTAATCCCTTTGATATTTTGGATCATAATCGAACAATATGTTGTTTACAAGAAACACATTTGAAATGGGGGGATACACACAGGGTGAAGGTAAAAGGTTGGAGCAGAATATATTGTGCTTCAGCTGATGCAGGAAAGGCAGGAGTAGCAATCCTAATCTCAGACAAAGAAAAACCAGAAATAGATCTAATCAAAAGAGATAAGGAAGGAAACTCTATCTTGCTAAAATGCATTGTAGCAATGTCATTACTAAACATTTATGCTTCAAGTGGTATAGCATCCAAATTCTTAGAGGAGGGGTTGGAGGAGGCAAAGGAAGAAATAGACAGCAAAACTATACTGCTGGGGCACCTCAACCTCCCCCTCTCTGAACTGGATCAATCTAACCTCAGAGTAAACAAGAAAGAGGTTAAGGAGGTAAATAAAACTCTGGATAATATAGATATGATAGATCTCTGGAGAAAACTGAATGGGAATAGAAAGGAATATACCTTTTTCTCAGTGGTACATGGCACATATACAAAAATTGACCATGTTCTAGAGCATAAAAACGTCACAATTCAGTGCAGAAAGGCAGAGATAATTAATGCATCGTTCTCAGATTATAATGCAATCAAAATTACATGTAATAGAAGGCCATGGAAAGATATACCAAAAATTAATTGGAAACGAAATAATCTAATCCTAAAGAAGGAGTGGGTTAAACAACAAATCATAGAAACAATCAACAACTTCATTCAAGAGAATGACAATAATGAGATAACTAACCAATCTTATGGGATACTGCAAAAGCAGTTCTTAGGGGAAACTTTATGTGTTTGAATGCCTACATGAATAAAATAGAGAAAGAGGAGATCTCGGGTACATGGTTTTCAGTCCTTTCAGTCATTTGTGAGTCATAATCCCATTTGGGGTTTTTTCCCATTTATTTTTCAGGCTCCTTTTACAGATGAGGAAATCAAGGCCAAAAGCCCTAAGTGACTTGCCCAGGGTCCTAACTCTAGTAAGGGTCTGAGGCTAGATTTGAACTTGAGTCTTCCTAACCAGTGCTCTCTCCAGTGCACCACCTAACTACCCCAAGGAAGTCAGGGAAAGGTCAAAGGATACCCTTGTCACAGTGAGGTCCACCCTCAAAATACATACCCTAAGTTTATAGTGTACCCATGCAGCCTAGTTTTATGATTGTCTCTCTTTCCATTCAGCAGCATCTAAGTAATAGCAAAGGCTGTTGCCTCACTTAGAATTATTTCAAAGATATGCTTTGCCTAAATCATCTACCTGTGTCCCTTGTTTGATCTCTAAGACTCAATCTTTGACCCCTTCTTGGATAATTGTTGGGGAGATTCATTGAATTTGACAGCCACTCTCAGTCTAATGAAATGAATAGTAGAAATTCCCAGGTGTTCCATAGTATAAGATGCTTCAGGATCCTTAAAAGAAGTCTCTGCAGTCTTTAGTATAGACCTCATCTGGTCCCATGAGGGTTAGAACCAGATAAAGTTCACTCAAATAGCAGATAAGGTGCAAGAGGCCAGAACCTGCATTTGCCAGATAAGAAACAGAAGAGAATACAGGAATTGAGGTAGAATCTGGGCCCTGATGTCAGTCATGGACCAGTCAGTCAATAAATGTGGATTAAGCACCTCCAGTTTTTGAGGCACTCACCATGTTTTAGGAAGGGAAAAGATGCAGTCCCTGCTGTCAAGAAGCTGCCAATCTGTCATAGAAACTTGAAAATGGTTGAGAAAAAGCAAGAGATCAGGAACCTTGGTATTAGGTGATCCAGGGAAAGGAGAGTTTTTGGTTGCAGAAAGATATCTAGTCCAATGGGATACAATGGAATAAAGGGGAATTCAAGGAGTGAAATAATAGTTTAAGGAGAGGAGAATTAGGGAAAAAAGATTCAAATCAGGACAAGAAAAAATCCAGGTACACCTGAAAGATATTACAGAATCAATTCCAAATCTCTGCAGCAAAGCAAATATTGAAATTAAGTAAGTCACCTGTACTTTTGTTTTTTCAGTACATGTAAAAGTTATGTTTATTATATAATGTTGTCTATTACATGCGCAATACTGTTTTTGCTTTTTAAAAGTACATATTTTAATTTGGAAATATTTTATTGGTAATAAAAACTTACTGTATCTGAGCCTTCAGTGGGTCCCAAACTTTCTGGTGGTAGCTCTGATCCAGTGTTGTTATTGACTCATCAGCATTGTCATTGCTCAGTTGCCATGGCAGTTTCTAAAAATAAGGCAACAGAGGTTACCATATTGATAGTGACTGACTCTTCTTTCCCCTTGAACTTAAAAACCCTACTGTAGGCTTAAATTGGCCTAATTTCACTATTTTTGTGTCTCAGAGAATAGGAAGACCCAAAGGGAAGGGAGAAAAAAGTTAAGCATACTAAAAAATAACATTGTTTCTTAAAAAAAGGTAGAACAAAAGTAAGTACCATGGAGAAGGCCCATCTAGTTCTGTGGACAGAACATTCCCACTTGCAGGATTTTTGGTCTAGTCTCAGCTGCAGGGATAGTTTTCATTATCACTCAGCCATTCTGAGCTCATGGCCTGACTTTATGTTGTAGTAAGAATTTTGAGTCTGCCATTTTCACAGGTATTTTTGAGGATCCAATATGATTGTCTGCGAACCTCTTTGCAAATCAAGTTATCCTACAAATCTGAGTAATGGCATTTTCAAACAATTGTGATTGTGTCTTTGAAGACTTTTATCTGCACCTGGGGATGTTTCATGTAGATCAGTTTATTTTCCTGCAATAGAGGGAAAGGTTTATAATTATATGTGTGTGTACATATGTCTCTGTATATAGGTTTTACTATTTGTTTTTTTGCAGAAGGAACGATTAGACCTAGAAGGAACGATTAGACCTAGAAGGAAAGACACTACTGAAAAGCTAAGGATTTCTGTGAAGGAAAGACACCAAAAAAACCTCATGAGAGAGAGTTCCTATGCCTTCACTGGGAGAGAACTCTGTGCTATAAATGATGGAATCCACACAAGAGAGAAACCTCATGGTTGTCATCATTGTGGGAAAACCATGAGTCAACAGTCATCCCAGATTGACTGTCTAAAAATTCATACTGGAGAGAAACCACATGAGTCTCATGAATGTGCTGTACTTTCAGTGAACACTCATCCTTCCTTTTTCATCACAGTATTCACAGTGAGAGGAAACCTCATAAATGTAATCAGTGTGAAAAGGCTGGGAGTTGCTGCTCTAGTCTTGCTGTACATCAGAGCATGGAGACTAGAGAGCAGCCTTATGAGTATGATAAACTTCTTAAGGCATTCCCACAGAGCTCTAATCTTTTTCAACATCAGTGAATCCACAATGGTGAGAAACCTTATGAATGTAATCATTGTGGAAAGGCTTTCAGACTAAACTCCCTACTTGTTGCACATCAGAGAATCCACACTGGAGAGCAACCTTATGAATTTAATCAATGCAGAAAGGCTTTCAGAACTAAACTCCCTACGTGCTGCATGTAGCAGACTCCACACTAGAGAGATATCAAATGTGATAAAACTTTTTAGATATACTCTCACCTTACTATACAATTCTGATGAAAGCAAAGTTGAGGAGACATAATTTCTGGGTAATCATGGCCCAGTTAAAAATTAATAAACAGTGGTCATTTAGCTATCTCTTACAAACGAGAGATGAATCATGGAGACCTTTCAACACTTATATGCCTTAGATAAATGGGAGTTTCCTACAGGCATAAATCAATTCTGATTAGTTAAAACTTAATGAGAAAATAAGTATTATAATGAGATTTGGACTTCTTCTCATGAGGGAGTGGTTTGGGGGGGTTGGGGGTGGCATGAATCTTGACTCAATTTTGGACAAAGAGACTTATGTCTATCCAGATCACCCTTACCTAGGGCAATCTGGACCAGATGGGTCCACTGCCCCTCAGACCTGTTTGAATAAAACACAATGGGCCAGAATTCACCTAGAATACAATCTGTTTAATTTTTGGTCAGATCTAAATTTTCACAGTTGTGAAAGTCTTGCCTATGATTTCATCTGATCATCAGCCCTGCCCTTCAAAGATTGGTTGAATCACAGTGGCCAATCTCTGAATGAGGAAATGGAGAAAAACTTTAGTCCTAATTCATTAATTGTTTATTTATATGGGAGAAATATTCATCTGTCACATCAGAGAATCCATGCTAGAGGTCATGTCATTAATGTAATCAGTATGAAAAGAGTTCAAGCTAACACTGTCCTTTATTACCTATCAGAATTCACCTGAGATAGCAACCATATTCCCAAAATGAATGTGCAAAGACATTCAGATGGACTATGGAGCATGTTAGACATCAGAAATTTCACCTAATAGTCAAGCACTGTCTGGAGTCAAGGAAGGTCTGCAGCCAGAGATCGTCTCTTCCTTCATATCAAGGATTCCTAGTGGAGAGAAGACTTATGAATGTGCTGAATGAGGACCTGCCCTTCCTTGGAAGAGGCAGGTCAGTAGAGAGCACAATATTCACAGTAGAAGGAAGCCTTGTAAAAGCCACAATTGTGGGAAGGTCATCACCTGAATCTCATAAATTTTTGTTTGTGTGCTGCAAATGTATGCTGAAGAAATCTTCCTAGAGATAAAACTGATGGATCTAATTAATGAGCTGTCCTCTCTCCCTGTAGCCCAGGCTTCATCAGACATTGTATATTTCATATAGTGCATGAAACCCTAAAAAGGGATTCAATTTATCTCAGAAACCCCAAGGTTTCTCAAGATTTCCCTAAAATGTGCCATGACCCCCTAGGGTGAAACCTGCCACTGGCTTCTTCACTTTACTGCACTCTCCCACTGTGGTGAGACACCTTTCCTGCTCACCCTTCAAGCTGTCCTAGGCTGGCAATCTGGTTCACTCCTCTACAACTGATTCTGAGCCATTATTGCAAAGTTGTTTTCCAGGGAATCTGAAAGAGTCTAGACAAGTCAGTGCTTCACCTTACTATCTTGGCTCCAGTGGTCCTTATGCCCATATTTTCAAGTAATACTCCCTTGATAACTCAAATTTTCTTGCAAAGGTCTTTTGTCTTTCCCATTCAATTGTTCTATTTCGTTGCAACGCTCCTTCAAGAAAACCTCATCTCTCCTTGCTAATCTCATAAATTATGAATACATTTAGGAAATCTCCCCTTTTCTTTTCCCTTTCCTTCTCTACTTAGCTATCATCAAACAGCCATTTTGATTTGTTGCTCTATTTCTTTGGAATATATTTAGTTGTTGCCTCCTGTACAATGTTAGGAACCTCTGTTAATGGCTCTTCAGCCACTCTGTCTCCCAGACCTAATCCCCTCACTCTATGCATCACTGTCATTTCCTATCCATAAGTCATCCTATTTTATCATATCTTTAGGGTCTAATGGTTTTCCCTGTTTTCTTCCATTTGAGTCTGAAGTTTGCAGGTAGAAGCTCAGGACTTGGGCCTCAGTCATCTGCAGATTCACATTTTGACTGATTGTGTGGAATGTCTCCCCACTCTGCCTTTTCCCTAGAGTATTTTTCTGCAGTTTTATGGTTTCATATAACATTGGCCTCTTTGGAGTCAGTGGTTGGAAGATAGAATTGTTGCTGTGGTATTGAATGGTTTTCCTTGGATTTGAACAGTACTTAAGTGTATGTGGGGAAAAACCTTGCTGGAGATAAAAGGGATCTAATTAAGAGGATTAAGTCTCTTGCTCAAGACCTAAATAGATTTACCTACATAAGAAACCTCATTAAAAATCTAAATTTACTTACTCTGATTAAATCCCTAAAAATACAGCTTTTCTCCTTGAAATCCTGATGTTTCTTCTTATTCTTCAATAATATTCCTTTGAACGAATACATTGTAATTTCTTTACCTATTCAACAGTTGATGGGCACTCATTTTGATCTTTGGTAGAACAAAACTTTCTGGTACAAATACTTTTATAAAGCACAACAGTCGATCTAGAGCGTTCGCATCATAGCTGGACAAAAGGTTTTTCTGCGTGAGTTGACAATTTGGAGAATATATTCAACTGAATTGATGTCATTTAAATGGCAACAAGTCTTGTTTTCAGTTTTCTGGTCAGAAGAGTAAAATTGGTTTTCAATCTGTAATGTTACTTTTGTTATGCTTCAAAATTTCATTGTGGTTTTAGGAAATTATTTGGTAAGTAATGTGAACTTTAAAAATCATACCTAGTGGGTGATGCAGTTACGTTCTTCGGAAATTCAATTCTCTTTTGATCTGGATGCTGTGAAATGGTGAATTAAACTGTTAGAGAATGTGATTACAATGTTGAAAAGCTGCTAAGTATTTAATTGGATGTATTTAATTTAAAAAAGAAAAATAATAACTTAGCTTTTAGGAAAAGTAGAACAGACGTAGATTCTCATTCTTTGGAGACTGACCAAATGCTTTGGGTTACCACATCTAAGCCCTGGGACAGAAGTTGCTTGAAGTAGTTGATGAAGTAGAAGCCCAAGCCAAGACCTCTTTGTGTTGCATCAGGAGGGCATGCCAGTCCATAAAGTATCTAGGCCCTGAACTCATGCTCACCTCTCTCACTCCTCAACCTCTGAGAGAAAAAGGACCATCCAGTCTATCCCTGTTCCAGCCACTAAGAAACAAGTGTCAGTGTTTTTAGGCATGGCTGGATTTTGGAGGCTCTGTATTGCTACTTTCAGTTTTTTGCTCAACCCCTTTATGACCCTCCTCAAGGCCCTGACTCAGACAAGGCTAAAGCTTTGGAGACTCTGAAAACTAATGTGACCACCAGGTCAGCACTGGTTCTACCCAAGCTAGAAAACCTTTCACTTTATGTTGATGAAAGGAGAGGACAGGCTTTGGGAGTCTTACCCCATTCCTTAGGACCTGACCCCAGGCCAGCTGTTGTTTTTATTTACTCAAAATGTGCTTTCCTTGTTCTGTATGCCCATGGAGCAATCTGGAAAGAAAGGGGATATCTGGCAGCAAAAACCTCCCCTATCAAACATGCCCTTCTATGTTTTGGCCTTGCCATAGTCGTCTTTAATTTTTCTCCTGAAACATTATCTTTTGTGCCAAGGAGATTGTCTTTTCTTTATACTCCTTGTGAGCCTGTTTGGTCTTTATTTAACCTCCTTGCCAGGTTCGTCTTTTCCAGAGTGCAAGCCATCAACTTGCAGATGACAACCCAGGCTATATACCAACCTCCAACTGAATCCTAGGTCTCCAGCCCACTGGACCTGGCACCACCCAGGTTCTGAAATCTGACCCCTTGAACAGGCCCCAGCGAGGCAGGGACAGCTCTACACCCCTTGCCAGCAGGAAGCAGTTTTAGAAGCTGAGACCTTTGCCCCTTACCACAAAAGAATTTGTGTCTAATCTGTTTGAGGGGGGAATGATGAGGTACAAGCCCAAGCCAAGATTTTCCCTTGGATTGGGAGAGCTTTTGTCCCATTAGTCTGAAAGGCCCCCAGAAAGTCTGGCCTTTGAGGGGTGGCTCCTTGGATTCCCCTTCCATTTGTGCCAGTGATGGTGTTCAGATTCTGGAAACCTCTTTGAACTCCCTTTGAAGCTCCCCACCTGGTCTTTGCAGATAGGTTCCCTGCTAATCTTGCCACTTAACCTGGCCTTTCCTACTCAGATTTGTAGCCAGTTCTCCTGAATCTTTCACATTCAAATCTGTTTCCCTGGACCTACCGTAGCCTTCCATTGTCTGTTACCTCTGGATTGCCCCACCTACATCCCACCAAAGGACTTCACTAGTTACCCCAATCTCCTCAAGACCCTTCCTAAACCCCTCCTCCCATCACCCGAGACTATCAGACCACCCCCACAGATCCCTCCTACCCTCCTTTCTGTATTTAAGGTCCATCTTACCTCCATGAAGGTGCTCACATTCAATCCAGCTCAGACTCTCTAACGGAAGATTCTATCTGGCCCCCTTGGGAATACAAGCGTTCCAACTGCTTGGGTTCCTTAGGAGTCGACCTAAGGTGGCGAATCTTTAATAAACTTTGTTTTCTTTGGCTTTAAGAAGGCTTGTGTGGGATTCATTCGAGGAGGGCCCGGCATGTCAGTATTCCAGGGTCCCCAGCACCCCTCAACCTCATCACTAAACACATGCCCTTAAATGCCGAATTAATAAAATCTGATTTTCAATGAGCCACATTCCTATTCAAACTAGGAGAATGCTAATCAAACTGCTTGCATTTGGTGAATAGCCTCCATTCTCAAACTAAGCTCCCTTCGGCTGTGAATCCCTTGCTCCCTGGAAATCTCCAGCTTGCCTCTGCCTTGTTCTCCACCTCCCAGCTCCTAAAGTCCTGAATCTTTCCTCCAATAAGAATTCAGGTGAAGGGTGATGGGGGAGGACGAGCCCTCCGAGATGACCAGCCTGGTCGGGGGTGGAGTTTGGAGGCCTGGGTGGAGTCTAGGGCAGAAGAGGGGTCATCCCAGTAGTTAAGACTGTATCCACTTGATGGAGGGCAGGTCTTGGGAAGGAGAGGGAGAAAGCGTCCTGAGTGCCTGAACCTGCGTGTAATTGGAGGAAAAGAGGCCTCAGAGGCTGGGAGGAGTCTCTCAGAGTGTGCTGGCTGATAACTGGAACTTGTGCTGAGATCTCTCTGCATTCTACCCTTGGACTGGAGCTCCCTCTTCCTTCTTTCCTCAGATCTGGGATCATACTGTCTTCTCTTGGACCTGAGATCTCTGCCTTCTGGAGGCCATTTCTGTGGGTGCAGGTGCCAGGTAGGTCTGAGCCAGCCCCTCACAGACCTGCTGGCTGTTCATTCCATTGGATCTCGTCCTTTCCCTCTGACCCTGTGGTGAGTCTAGCTCCAGATTCCCCTGGAGCAATCCTTCCCCCACAACCTGGTTCATGGACAAGCTTCCTCCTGCTAACTCTTTTCCAGACTCCCAATCAGTTCTCAAGAATCTGGGGGTACCCCCATTTAAAATTTTGTCACCTTTTCACAAAATTCCCCTCAGGGATCCAGGAAGGCTCTCTTGAGTAAAACACAAGTGAAAGGCTTGAATGAACCTGGAAATGCCCACGTGAAGGCCTGGATCTGCCTCCAAGGAATTGGGCCCCTCAAGACTTTTCTCATTCAGAGACGAGGTTGGTTTCGTGGCCAATCAATAGAGGAGGGTGAGATTGTTTTGTTTTTTTTAATCTGCCCATTTGGTTTGGTTTAGACTGACTTTTGTAGGGAAAAAGTAAAGATGATATGAAGATTAGGGATGGGTTTGAGGCGTGGCAAATTGCCTATGGTGATCAGGAGGTAAAGGAGAAGGGGTCTGTATGAAGATTAATGGCCTGGGGTGTTTCCAAGGTAATCCACAATGGAAGGCTGGGCTGGATGAGGGCCACCTTGAGATGCAATTGAAGGGATTATTCTTCTGGAGCTGGATTGCCCTTTCGGGTTCCTGGTCCCCTACCCAATCAGAGGGAAATCTCTGATTCAGGAGCCACTGAGCCTCTGACTGCTGTTGTCCCATGTGGGATCCTAAGCCCCTTCTGCCTCTTGGTGATCTGAGTGAAAACTGGGGAGGGGAAGAGGAATGGGAGAGAGTAGGACCATCTATTTCTATCCTGACCCTGCCTCTGGGCTTCATTCTCTCTGCTGAGGGCAGGGCCTCACTCCCTGTAAATCCCCATAGCCCAGCCTCCTGCCCAGCAATCCTTCTGTCTCCCCAGCTCAGTCTGCAGAAGACCAAAGCCTGGCCCAGTCTGGGAGTGTGTGGAGCCAGAAGGAATGGCCCTGGACAGCTGCCGACCCCCACCCCAGGTGAGTGCACTCTGTCTACAGATTTGACCCCCCCAAACAGGCCATTTCCATAGACAAAGGGGATTGTCTGCAAGTCTGGCAATCCTCTATCGATTGTTTCTTTATGAAAGTAGGCAGGACATTGAAAATGGTAGTAACAACACCGCTCTGTTCTCTGTCCTTTGAAGTAATCCATGGCATATTGGTATCACAATCACGAACTACACCTCATCCCCAGTGGCTGCCCTCCTAAGACCTTTGCACTCATTCCTCTGTTCTGTAGTGCTCTTGTCTTTGGTCCTGTATCCATGCCTGGCACCCCTCCCCCACGTATCCATAGGACTGCTTCCCCCCTCCCCTTTGCCTCTTTGTCCAAGCTCTCCCTGGCAGACCTGGAAGACAGGATGCTCTGTTATGCTCTATGGTGTGATCTGCACAAATAGTTAATCTGTCAGTTGCACCCTGTCTTGTAGTTGGGCATCATCAAGGGCACACTGAGGGGGCAGTGAGGGGTGACAGGAGTAAATGCTATGAGCAGATGCTGAGGTGCTCCTGGCCTCTTGCATACTGTGCTCCTGTGTTTTTTAAAATGTGGCAACTCTAGAAAACAGGTTGAGTTGGCTTCTGGTTCACATTCCCATGTTCAAAGTCCTTTAGCAGAGCTGTTTGGGCCAGGCCAAAGAAAAGAATGCCTTCTTTAGCTGTTACTTAGCATTTGTTAAGGGCTTAGTACTTCCCTTGTTGGAGAGGATACCGGAAAGGACTGAGTTGGGGAACTATTCAAAATTCTGGGAGTTTTCTTTTCCAGTGTGGGAAAGAAAGGGCTGTCCTAAAGGAGACACTCAGTTCTTATCGAACAGGTATAGGGCTCAAAGCAGAGACCCAGGAGAGTGAGTTACTTTCTCCCTCAAATCTACTTTTAACCATCTTCACAGCAGCCCTATAGAGTAGTTGCTCTTCTTATCTTTATTTCACAGTTCAGGAAACTGAGGCCAACAGATTCAGCGAGTTACCAACCAGGGTCACATAACTAGTCAGTGTCTGAGGCCGCATTTGAACTTAGATGTCCATGATCTCCCATTCCTAGCTCCATCCACAGTGTGTTTGTGTGCCCAGCTTCCCACAGCTCCTCCAACATTGGCTGGTGCTGTTGTCATTGCTGTCCGTTTTGCAGAGTGTGAGATGAATTCTCAGCGGTGTGGTTTACTTTTCTCAGTAGTTTGGAGCATTTTTTCATGTGGCTGGGGATTCTTGGCAGTTTCTGATAATTTTTTGTTAGATCCTTTAACCATTTATCTATGGGGAATGGCTATTTGTTGTTTTAGTCTTGTCTGACTCTTTGTGACACGTTGGGGTTTTCTTGGCAGAGATACTGGAGGGTTTCCCCATTTCTTTCTCCAGCACGTTTTACATAGGAGGACCTGAGACAAACAGGGAGAAGTGACTTGCCCAGGGTCACATTGCTAGAAAACATCTGAGGCTAAATTTGAACTCAGATCCTTCTGACTCCAGGCCTAGGACAATCTACTGTGTCTCCTAGCTGCCATTGGCTTTTAGTCTTTTTTGAAACAATATTTCATTTTTCCCCAATTACATATAAAAATATTTTTATTCCTAAATTTTGAGGTCACAGTGTTGTACCTGTCTCCTTCCTCTTACCCCTCCTACAGACGGGAAACAATCTAAAACAGGTTCTACAAATGCAGTGATGTAAAGCATTTTCCTATTAGTCATTTCATGGGGGGACAAATGAATGAAAAAGAAAGCAGGTGAAAACTAGTATGCTTTAGTTCTATATGCTGAATCAGTTCTTTCTATGGAGGGAGAGAGCATTTTTCATCATCAATCCTTCAGATAATCTTAGTTTATTATATAGCTGAGAATAGCTAAGTTGTCACTGTTGCTTATCATACAGTATTGCTGTTAATTTGTAAAATGTCATCCTGCATCAGTTTATTCTGCATCGGTTCATTTCAGTCTTTCCAGGTTTTTCTGAAATCATCCTGCTTGTCATTTTCTGTAACACAATAATATTCCATTGCCATCATATGGTACAACTTGTAAAGGCATTCCCCAATTCATGGGCATCTCCTCAATTTCAAATACTTTGCTACTACAGAAAGAGTTATTATAAATACTCTCTTACGAGTAGGTCTTTTTCTGTCTTTTTAAAAAAAAGTATTTTGTGGATAGCGAGTTCATACTGTTATTGCTGGGTGAAAGGGCATCCACCTTATATAGCATTTTGAGTATAGTTCCACATTATTTTCCATGATGGGTGGATGAGTTCACAAATCCAGCAACAATGCATTAGTGCCTCAATTTTCCTGTTTCCCTGCAATATTTATCATTTCTCTTTTCTGTTTTATTAGTCAGTTTAATAGGTATGAATTTGGTTTTAATTTGAGAGTTGTTTTAAGTTGCATTTTTCTAATCAATACTCCTTTAGAGAATTTTTATATGATTATAAATAGCTTTGATTTCTTTGTTTCTAAATTGCCTATTCATATCCTTTGACCATTTATCAATTGGTTTGTGACTTGCATTCTTATAAATTTTGACTCAGTACTTTATCTAAATATTTGATATATTTATCAATTTTTTCCCAGTTATCAACTTTCCCTGTAATCTTGGTTGTATTGATTTTTTTTTCTGAAAAAAAAAAAAACCAACTCAAATTTAGTACAACCAAAATGACCTGTTTCACATCTATTAATGCATTTTGTCATTGAGTCAATTGCATTCATATTTGCAGTTATGATACCTGTATATATCCCTCCATCCTATTTCCCCTACTCACTCTCTCTTTCTTTAACCTTTTACCCTCTCTCCTCACCACTGTTTTGCCTCTGACCAGTGCCTCCTACAGTTTATCCTTCTATCAGTCTCTCCCCTCCCCCCTTATGCAAGTCCCTTTCTACTTCCCTTCATGTAACTTGAAAAATTTCAGTCAGCTTTTGTATGAGCAATGGTCACCCTACCTTTCAAATCTCAGCTGGAATAGACTCAGTACCAAGTGCTTTGCCACATGAAATGAACCCAATGGCCCTCTAAACATCTTCTTCAGTTGGAAGTTCAGCTAAGGAGGGATTGACTTCAACCTGAGGTAAATGATCAATGACTTCAGCATTGATTGATGATGGTCTGTTGTTCCTAATCAATGTGGCTCCATCAGCACTGAGCAGTTGTGATGCAACATAGTTTCTGGTCCATAAATATCTTTCAGGGGATCAGAAAAGCACTTTGGATTGTTACTGTCAGCACAAAACTGAATTTCATCTGCCTTCTTACTGCGCCAGGAATCCTGCATCTCTCTAAGCTTTGCTTATACTTTCCTTATGATGGAATTAAATGCTGCTTTCTTAGAGGTGAATGAGCTATCCTGCTGGTACATCTTGTGGAATACTTGTTTTTCCTTTAGCAGCTTCTGATTTTTCCCATCACTTTCATCAAACCAGTCTTGGTGTTTGTGAGTGTTCTGAACCAGATGAGCAAATGCAGTGCTGTACAGCAAATCTCTGAAAACTGCCTACTCCTTTTCTGCTCCACTATGTTCAACTGTGTGTTGGCTCAACTTTCCCTCCAAGTCAGCAACAAACTGTTTATGTTCAGAGAAGAGCTCTAATTGGTTGAGATTAATTCTTCTGGTATTCATTTTGCCTTGGGAGTGGTGCTTTTGCTGAATGCAAATACTTAGCTTGGAAAGGATAAGTCTCCAATAAGTGCAACACCCTGTACCACACATTGCCTCTGTCACTCTCACATCTTGTCTGTCTCTTCTCCTTACAATCACCTAGTCTGTTAGATGCCAATGTTTGCTGCAAGGGTGCATCCATGAAGTATCATTGCAGTGAGGAAAACAGAAGACAGTGTTGTTGATGAGAAGGTCATACAATACAGAAGTCTTCAGGAAATGACCACCACTGTTGCTCTTTCCACCTCCATTCCTCCCTAGGACTCCCTGTCAAGTCTGCTTTGTGAGCCTACTCTAGCATTAAAGTCACCCAGAATTATAAGCTTGTCCTCTTTTGGCACAGTGATGATAAGGCTCTCTAGGTCTTCATAAAATTTCTCTTCGACTTCATCAGGGTTTGTCATGGTGGGAACATAGGCCCTGATGGTGGTTGCATGGCATTTTCTTGCAAATGGCAATCACATTGTCATGAGCCTGCCATTCACTGTTTTTGGCAGGCATAGCAGCTTGTTGATTAGATAAGGTTTGATTGCAAAATGCATGCCAGTTTCACGGCACTCCCCCTAACTGATCCCACTCCAGAAGAAGGTGTATCTAACTTCAGTAAGGCTGCCTTCTTTTGCGAACCTTGTTTCACTCAGGGCTGCTCTGTAGATGAGATACCTGTTCAGTTCTCTTGCAACAAGAGCACTTCTTTCAGGTCTACTGGATTTTGTGTTATCTATTAGTGTGCACACGTTCCATGTGCCCATTGTGAGTAAATGTTTTGATGTTTGCAGACTTTTCATACATTTTATAATTTTTGTGCGTTTTGACTGCATAGTGGGATTCCTCACCTGCTACGGTAATCAGGATAGGGTGTTGGGTAAACAGACAGTGTTTAGGGCACTTTTTCTAGCCCCCTTCCTCACACCAGGAGATGAGCAATGCAATCCTTAAAAGGCTGCTCAGACACCCAGGGGGCTGAATTGTCCCACTGCTGCTTCCACTGAGAAACAATGCTGGGCCACCTGTGTGCAGGGTCATGACTATAGCTCCCAGTGCATCCACACCTGCTGCTTCATCACTTGACTATTGCCACAGGACTCTGAAGTATAATAGTCAAATGGTGTGGGTGCTGTCTTTTGATTCATGTGTGAATTGGATTTAAGTGAGGCAGAGTTGCATGAAGTCATCAGCCTTACTCTCTCCTCCAGATTCATCATAGTTCAGTGGCAGGACCAAGTCAAGATGGCTGGCACTGTCTCAGGATGCAGTGATGTCTTGTCTAACTAAGCTCTAAGTACTCCATATCACCTGCTCCATCTGCCTTCCTGGCCATTGCAAAAAATTGTTCTCATCCACCCATTCCACCAGAGGAAGTTTTCACATACTTCGGGTAGACACCCCCCCTAACTCACCAATGGATTTGGAAACACTTGGTTACCCTCAGCCTGGTTTACTGCAATGTGGCCAATGCACATGCTGCACCTTGTTGGAGCCACAGGTGAGAATTAGGTGGAACAGGTGGATACCAAAGTTGGAAAGAACCTGAAACAGGGCTTTACAGTCATCACACCAAAGGTACTGGTTTTCCCCGAATACACCCTACACCCACAGTATGTAAATTAGTGGGAGAGGGAAGAGAGGGAAAGAGTGATCGAATTTGGAACTCAAAACTTTAAAAAAAGACAACATTCAAAAAAAACCTGTAGTAAGGGGAAATAATTTTTCAGAAAATGTATACAAGGAAAATAGAGGTTCTCCACCATTCAGCATGACACCATCCACTGACTGCAGCAAATGGAGAAATTGTGAATCTGCTTTGAATCCCATCACAGTTATCTTAGGAAGATTTTGAAGGTCACCTGGAAAAGTACCGGACTCTGGCTTTCTCATGTTAGATTGCCAATCATTCACATTCTACTGCAGAGAGCACAACTCTGATGGACTGGCCATGTTATTGAAATGCCAAAAGTATGTTTTCCTAAAAGACTTTTATGGAGAACACATGCAAAGTAGGCACTGACAATGTGGTCAGAAGACATAATACAAGGGCATTCCAAAGGTCTCTGAAGAATTTTGTAAGCAGTGGTGAGTCATCAGAGACAGTGGCAAAGGACTACCCAGAACAGCTTATCAACACCAAAGAACATGGTGTGCTGTGCAAGTGTAGCAGAATTGTAGTAAGTCAAAAGAATAGTGAGATGTGCAAATGGAGATGCCTCTCCATCCCAAATATTCATGTGGACTATTTGTTCCCAGCCTGTGGTAAAGCCTTCTGGCCTCTTTTAGTCTGATCATCCATGGTCACAAACACTGCACTTTCACCCTTACATGGTGATGTTATTTTAGGCTGCTTTGAACACATAAATCCAACAACAATGAACAACTATGCTACTAAATATTTTAATAATGAAATAATAAGTTATTGACAAATGCAAGCAATCATCAAGAGAAGGTAGAGATGCTTTGGCCATGACAAGTTATATCTAGGGCAGTCTCAAGACCCAATGTAATGACATCATTCTCCTTCACTTGGCTGAAAAGTCTTATCTCCCTTAGTTCAGTTGAGGTTATAATTAAGTATCTTTTATCAATCGTTTTCATGTTTTATCTGGATAGAACTTTGATTCAGGCTCTGAGGTAATTAGCTAGATATTTTTCTTCCCTCTCCTTTAATCAAACATTCATTCTGCCCCTCACACCCCAGAATACACTCTACTTGCCAGCTTCTCACAAACCTGACATAATATTATTTAGAACATTGCTTTTATCAGTTCAAATAAGGAAGAAATTTCATATTTCTCTCTTTCTCTTCCTGAGATCTTTCAGAATTACAGATAACACACAAAATTTTTCCCAGATTCCATAGTAAGACATTTCTCAAGTCGATTCCAACTGATCATATCAAATACTTTTCTCAATTTTCAGTGACCTCTCAGTGACTATGGTTTTAAGTATTGACTCTCTTACTCAGCAAGGATATGACTTTTAGGTCGGTCTCCTTTTTGTGCTACAATTTTGTCTTCTCACTTAATGAGGGTTGGACTGCCTGAATTCTCGAGTCTTTTTGAGGTCTCAGTCTTGTGACTCTTGATGTTTTAGGAGCTGGTGACATTCCAGGATGTGTCTGTGGACTTCACCCCTGAGGAATGGGACCTCTTAGACCATCCTCAGAAGAAGTTTTACAAGGCAGTCATGCTGGAGAATGCCCACAACCTGCTCTCCTTGGGTAAGGACATTTCCTTGGCCCCTCTACTATCAAACGCAGTATCTTTATCCCTCATTGTGCTGGCTTTGGATCATTTATCAATTATCAGGAAGGAAATGGGTTGTTCTTCTGTCCTTCTGCCGCCTGGCTTTCCTTTAGAAGGTGAGTAGATGGCATGAAGATAACATGTATGTTCCCTTGTTGCTCCTGTAGCTATCTCTTGGCAATTCTAGGTAGCTTGAAGTCCAAGACATCAGTGCTGAAGCATCTCAGTTGTTTATTATTTAGCCCAAGGCATATGGTTTTAAGTATTGACTCTCTTACTCAACAAGGATATGACTGGATTATTTAGCCCAAGCTCTCCCTGGACATTAATTTTCTCTGCCAAATCTCTGAAAAGCGCTCAGAAAGTATGGTTCTCTTTGTACCCTCTTCCTCTTTGGGATGGGCCAATTATTTAGGATATCCTTCTTTTTGAGAACCATCAGTTTGTAACTCTCAGCTTCTGGGTGTGCCAAGTGTCACATGTTTCTCCTTAGTCTTTCTTTAAATGGCCTCCACTATCCAGTACAGGTGATGGGAAAGGACAGAGGGAAATAAGCCTTTGTCTTCACCTGTTGTTCATCAGCTGTTGTGTAGAGTACTTTCTTTACAATATTATGTTATTAGCTCATATTATTATCCCCATCTGGCATTTGAGAAAACTGAAGCAAACAGAGGTTAAGTGACTTTTCCAGAGACACACAGTTAGTAACTGTCTGAGGCTGGATTTAAAACTTGGCATTCCTCATTCTTGTCCCAGGACCCTCTCCTCCACACTACCAGCTGTCTCTAATTTCTACATAATAGAAACTCTGCAATGAGTCCTTCCTATGGTGAAGGTACACCATGATCAAATATTCTCATTCCCAGTTGGCTCCATGACCTTCTCCCCCACCTTTCTCCAAACTTCTCGAAAATGAATGCTATGAAACCATGCTTAAGGACTTCTGGGAACCATCCTTTGCTCCTTGCTGTCATGACCCCTACATATGGTAGGATTAAGAGACTGGCTAACAATTTGAATTTCACTAAGGTTTATTGAGTTCCCCCAAAGGGGAATCTTGCCATGAAAGGCAATGAGTCTTTGAAGGAACAGTAAAAAGGTTTTGATAGGTTTCATGGGTGGATAGGAGACAAAGGCAAAACTGATTCATCAGGCTCTAATTTTCTGGAGCTCATTGCTGATCTGGCACATCTTTTTTTGGTTACTTTCATTACAAGCATTAATGGAAGAATAAGCCAGATGTGTGTGAGCATGTTGGAGTGATTCTCAAAATGGAGCAGCTTTGTATTTTTCCTAAAGAGAACTCAATTTTAAGTTTTTCTCCATGTTCATTCCTTATTCTACATTCTTAGGGCTTCCAGTTCCCAGAGAATATTTGGTTTTTTATTTAGAGGAAAGGGAAGCACCACAGAAGCTGGAACAAGAAGGCCTGAGGAGCTGCTGTACAGGTGAGTGACATGAAAGCAGGTATATGAAAGCTGTGACTCTGGGTCTTGGGGCAATGCAAGTGCTAGATTTGGAGGCAGGAACACCTGACTTGGGATTCTTTCTCAGAGATTTTTAGCTATGTGTCACTCACATAGAATTAATCCTAGGATATACTTTACATAAATGATCAACCCATGTGCCTTCCTTGATCTGTAAGGCTCAATCTTTGGACCCTTCTTGGAGAATTGTTCTGCAGATTCATTGCATCTGACAGCCACTCTGAGTCTGATGAAGTGGGTAGTAGAAATTCCCATAGTTCCATAGTAAGAGATTCTTCAAAAGCCTAAAAAGAAGTCTCTGTAATCTTTACCGTAGATCTGATCAGGTCCCATCAGGATTAGAACCAGAGAAAGTTCACTGAAATAGGAGATAAGGTGCAAAAAGTAGAGAAACAGAGCTGAAGCCAGAAGCTGCATTTGACAAATAAGACAGAAACCAGAATATAGGGATTGAGGTAGAAGGTGGGGCCTGATGTCATTCATGGGTCCTGGCAGTCAGTCAATAAGCATGGATTAAGCACCTCCAGTTTTCTAGGCACCTCATCAAGTTTTAGGAAGGGAAAAGGCAGTTCCTGTTTTCAAGGAGCTGCCCATCTGTCATAGAAACATGGAAATGGTTGAGAAGAAACAACAGATCAGGAACCTTGGTCTTAATTGATCTAGGGAAAGGAGAGTGTTTGGGAGTAGAAAGCTGTCTAGTTCAGTGGGATACATTGGAATAAAGGGGAACTCTAGGTGTGAAATAATCGTTTAAGGAGAATAGAATTGGGGAGGATTCAGAATCGAGACAAGAATGAGAAAAAATCCAGGTACACATCAGCTATATTGCAGAATCAGTTCCAGACTTTGGTGGTAAAGCAAATATTGCAAGCAAGTGAGTCACCTGACCTTTTTTTGTCAGGGCATATAAAAGTTATGTTTGTGACATAATGTTGTCTATTACACGCACAATACTATTTAGCTTTTTAAAAGGACATATTTTAATTTGGAAATATGTCATTGGTAATAAAAGCTACCTATATCCCAGTCTTCAGTGAGTCCTAATCTTCTTTCTGGTGTGGTCTCTGGTCCAGTGTTGCTGGCTGTTGGCTTATAAGAGTTGTGATTGCTCAAGACTGGCAGTTGCCGTGGCAGTTTCTTACAATAAGGCAACAGTGAAGCTTGCCACCTACAATGACTGACTCTTCTTTTCCCTTCAACTAAAAAACCCATTCTAGGCTTATGAATTGGCCTGATTTCAATATTTTTGTGCTTTGGAGAATAAGACGACCCAAAGGGAGGGAGAGAAAAGTCAAGCATACAAAAATAAAACATTTTTTTCTCAAAAAATGTAGAACAAAAGTAAGTGCCATGGAGAAGGGCCATCTAGTTCCATGAACAGATCATGCCCACTTTCAGGGTTGGTGGTCTAGTGTCAACCTGCAGGCATACTTTTCAGGTCACTCAGTAATTCTGAGCTCATGTCCTGACTAGACGTTGTAATAAGAATGCTAGGTCTGCCAGTTTCACAGGTATTTCTGCAGACCCAATATGTTTGTCAGTGAAGCTCTTTGTAAGTCAAGTTATCCTGCAAATTTGAGTTAATGGCATTTTAAGACAATCATGTTTGTGTCTTTTATGACTTTTTTCTTCACCTGGGGAAGGACCATATAGATCAGTTTATTTTCTTGCAATGGAGGAAAAGCTTTCTAATTATATATCTGTGTGCATGTGTCTCTGTGTATATGTTTTACTGTCTTTTTTGCAGAAGGAATGCTTAGACCTGGAATGAAAGAGACTACTGAAAAGCTAAGGATTTCTGTGAAGGAAACACACGAAGAAAACCTCATGAGTGATAGTCCCTGTGATGTCACTGGGAGAGAAATTTGTGCTACAAATGAGAGAATCCACACAGGAGAAAAACCTTATGGTTATCATCATTATGGGAAAAATGTGAGTCAACAGTCATCCCTGAAATACTGTCAAAAAACTCAGACCGGAGAGAAACCACATGAGTCTCATGAATGTGGTGTACCTTTTAGTGAACACTCATCTTTCCTTTCTCCTCACAGTATTCACAGTGACAGGAAACCCCACATATGTAATCAGTGTGGAAAGACTGGGAGTTGCAGCTCTAGTGTTGCTGTACATCAGAGCATGGAGACTAGAGAGCAACCTTATGGGTATACCAAACTTGGAAAGGCATTCCCACAGAGCTCCACTCTTACTCATCATCAGAGAATCCACAATGGTGAGAAGTCTCATGAATGTAATCATTGTGGAAATGGATTCAGATTTAAAGGTCACCTTACTGTACATCAGAAGATTCACACGAGGGAGAAACCATATGAATCTAATCAATGTGGAAAGGCTTTCAGAGACAGCTCCAGTCTTGCCGCACATCAGAGAATCCACACTGGAGAGAAACCCTATGAATGTAATCAGTATGGAAAGGCATTCCCAAGGAGATCAAGTCGTCTTGCACATCAGAGAATCCACACTGGAGAGAAACCTTATGAAGGTAATCAATGTGGAAAGGCTTTCAAAGACAGCTCCAGTCTTGCCGCACATCAGAGAATCCACACTGGAGAGAAACCCTATGAATGTAATCAATGTGGAAAGGCATTCCCATGGAGATCAAGTCTTGTTGGACATCAGAGAATCCACACTGGAGAGAAACCTTATGAATGTAATCAGTGTGGAAAGTCTTTTGGATACAGGTCCACTCTTGCTTCACATAAGAGAATCCACACTGGACAGAAACCTTATGAATGTAATCAATGTGGAAAGGCTTTCAGAAGAAGCTGCGATCTTGGTGTACACCAGAGTATCCACACTGGAGAGAAACCTTATGAATGTAATCAGTGTGGAAAGTCTTTCAGAGACAGCTCCAGTCTTGCTTCACATAAGAGAATCCACACTGGAGAGAAACCTTATGAATGTAATCAATGTGGAAAGGCTTTCAGAAGAAGCTGCGATCTTGGTGTACACCGGAGTATCCACACTGGAGAGAAACCTCATGAATGTAATCAGTGTGGAAAGGCTTTCAGAAGAAAGTGCCATCTTGCTGTACACCAGAGAATCCACACTGGAGAGAAACCTTATGAATGCAATGAATGTGGAAAGGCTTTCGGTTACAGCTCCACTCTTGCTGTACATTGCACAGTCCACACTGGAGAGAAACCTTTTGAATTTAGTCAATGTGGAAAAGCTTTCAGAACTAAACTCCCTACTTGCTGCACATAACAGAATCCACAGTGGAGAGATACACGATGTCATGAAACCTTTTATATACATTATCACATTACCATACAATTCTGCTGAAAGCAAAGTTGAAGAGACATAATTTCTGGGTAATCCTTTAATTATGGCCAATTAATAATTAATAAAACAAGGGTCATTTAACTATCTCTTACAAACCAAAGAGGAATCATGGAGAATTTCAACATTTATATGGCCTTAGACAAGTGAGAGTTAACCTACAGGCCTAAGTCAATCTTGATTAGTGAAAACTTAGTCAGAAGGAGTATTATAATGAGATTTTGACTTATTCTAATGAGGGACTCAGTGGGGAGACATGAATCTTCACTCAGTTTTGGACAAAGAGACTTATTTCTATCCAGATCAGAATTGCCTGGGGCAGTCTGGATCAGAGAGGTCCACTTCCCCTCAGACTTGGTTTACCAAAATACAATGAGCCAGAGTTCACTTAGAATAAAATCTCTTTAAATTTTGGTCATATCTAAATTTTCCCAGTTGAATAAATCTTGCCCAAGATTTCATCTGCTCATCCACCCTGCCCTTCAAAGACTGGTTGAATCACTTGCAGTGGCAAATTTCTCAGTGAGGAAATAGGAGAAAAGTTTAATTCTCCTTCAGTAGTTGTTTCTTTATATGGGAGAAATCTTCTTTTCTCTCACATCAGAGAATCCATTCTAGAGGACATATCTCATTAATATAATCAATATGAAATGTATTAAGGCTAACATCATTCCTTATTTTCCGTCAGAGTTCACCTGAGATAGAAACCATATTCCTGTAATGAATGGGGAAAAACATTCAGATGGACTATTGAACTTGTTAGACACCATAAATTTCACCTCATGAACAAGCCCTGTCTGGACTCAGGGAAGGTCTGCAGCGAGAGATCATCTCTTCCTTTACATCCAGGATTCCTAGTGGAGAGAAAATTTAGGAATGTGCTCAGTGAGGATCAGCCTTTTCCTGGAAGAGGCAGATCACCAGGCACCACATTCTTCACACTGCATGGAAGTCTTATAAAAGCAGTAATGGTAGGAAAGTCATCACCTGAGTCTCATAAATATTTTTGTTTGTGTCCATTGGAGAAATCTTCCTGGAGATAAGACTTAAGAATTTAATTAATGGGTGTTGGTCTTTCCCTAGAGCACAGACCTCACTAGATGTTGTATATTTCATATAGTGCATGAAGCCCTAGAAAGAAACTGAATTTATCTCAGAAACCTCAAAGTTGCTCATGACTTCCCTAAAATATGCCATGACCCCCTAGGATGAAGCCTGCCACTAGCTTCCTCGCTTTACTGCACTCTCCCACTGTAGTGAGGGACCTTTCCTGCTTAGCCCTCAAGCTGTCCTAGGCTGGTAATGTGGTTCACTGCTCCAAAATTGGTTCAGAGCCATTATTGCAGGGTTGTTTTAAAGGGAATTTGGAAGAGCATAGACAAGTGATTGCCTCAGCTTGCCATCTTGGCTCCAGAAATCCTCATGCCCCTATTTTCAGGAAATACTCCCTTGATAGCTCAATTTTTCTCGAAAAGGACTCTTGTCTTTCCCATTCAGTTGTTTTCTTCTGTTCCTTTGCCATTGTCATTTAAGAAAACCATAATTCTCCTTGATATTCTCACAAATTATGAATTCATTTGAGGAAATCTCCCCTTTTCATTTCCCATTCCTTCATTCCTCAGCTATTTGTAAGGCCTCATCAAACAGCCATTTGGCTTTGTTCTTTTTCTTCAGGATATATTTACTTGTTGCTTCCTGTACAATATTAAGAATTTTTTTAATATGACTGTAGATAGTTTTAATTCTTTGAAAATTTCCTGTTCATATCCTTTGACCCCTAATCAACTGGGGAATGACTTGAATTCTTGTTTTCTATACACTTTAAAAATGAGGCCTTTATCAGAGACATGAGTTGTAAAAATTCTTTCTTTTTCTGCTTCCCTGCTTAGCTTGGTTGCATGGGCTTTGTCTGTGCAAAAACTTTTCAATTTAGTGTAATTGAAATTATCCATTTTGCATTTCATAATGTTCTCTGTCTCTGGTTTGGACATAAATTCCTCCATTCACCATAGATCTGGCAGATAAACTATTCCTTACTCCCCTAATTTGCTTACAGTATCACCCTTTATACCTAAACCATGTATACTTTTGGACTTTATTTTGGTATACAGTGTCAGACACTGGTCTGTTTCCAGTTTCTGCCATACTATTTTCTAGTTTTCCCATCAGTTTTTGTCAAGTGATGAATTCTTTTGTGAGATGGGATCTTTGGGTTTATCAAACAGAAGTTGCTATAATCATTCTTTACCGTGTCTTGTGTGCCTAATGTGCACAAGATGTACCCCTCTATTTCTTAGCCAATACAAGTAGTCTTGATGATACCTCTTTATAATACCACTTATGATCTTGCTTGGCTAGGCCACCTTCCCTAGCATTTTTTTTTATCCTATTCATTCTTGATATTCTGGACCTTTTGTTCTTCCAGATGAATTTTGATGTTATTTTTTCCAGCTGTACAAAATACGTTTTTCATAGTTTCATTGGTATGACATTGAATAAGTAAATTAATTTAAGTAGAACTGTCATTTTTATTGTCCTAATTCAGGCTGCCCTGAAGCAACTGATGTTTTCCAGATATTTAGATCTGACTTTATTTGTGTGAAAAGTGTTCTGTAATTGTGTCCATGTATTTCCTGGGTTTGTTTTGGCATGTTCACTCTCAGATATTTTGCAATGTCTACAGTAACTTTAAATGTAATTTTTGTTTCTATCACTTGCTCTTGGGCTTTGTTAATAATATATAGAAATGCTGGTGATATATATGGGTTTATGTTATATCCTGCAACTCTGCTAAAGTTCCTTATTATTTCAAGTAGTTTTTTTACTAGATTCTGTAGGATTCTGCAAGTATATCATCACATCATCTACCAAGAGTGATAGATTAGTTTCTTCTTTGCCTATTTTAATTGCTTCAGTTCCTTTTTCTTCCCTTATTGCTAAACCTACCATTTCTGGCACCATATTGACAGCAGTGTTGATAATGCACATCCTTATTTCCTCCCCAGTCTTACTGGAAATGCTTGTAGCTTATCCCCATTCTACAAAAGGCTTGCTGATGGTTTTAGGTAGATTTAGCCAGAATGTCTTCATCTACTTTATTGGCCCCTGAGATGAGCCTCATATGAGTCCTGGTTCTCTTTTGCATTTGGAGCCTCAAGGGAATTTTCACAGGCCCTGACTAGGATATAAGAATTTCTCCCTCTCTACAGTGAAAGCAGAGTGGAGAAGAGGAAGAGGGAGTGGGAGAGGATGAACTGAGTTACTCAAGTGGCTGGGTCCTTCTCCTCTCCAAAGGAAGGTGAATTTTGATGACTGCAAGCTGACCAGTTAACTTGGGGTTTAGTGGCTAAATTCCTTTCCTTTTTCTTTTTCTTTCCTTTCCTCTTTCCTTTCCTTTCTTTTCCTTTTCTCCTCTTTTCATTTGCTTTCTTTTCCTTTCCTTACTTTCCTTCCTTCCCTATATTTTGGGCCACCTTGGCTTAGAGTGAATGTCAATAGTAACTGTTTCTCTTTTGCCCAGCAATTGTGAGGGTTTTCCTCTCGAAGTTTGATTTTTTTCTTCTTTTTCTAATTAAAGGGGCCATCCCTTATCTCACTTCTTCAAGAGACCTATTCAGTGAATGGGCACTATCTCACTCAAAGTGAGGAACTTGAAAAGACCTTGGCCTAAAATTGCCAGAGTCTCCCATTGCATCCTGGGTCACGTCCAGTCATCTGGATGAATATCTGGCAACTTGTCCCAGATGGCTCTGGAAGGAGAAGTGAGGCTGGTGACCTTGCACAGCCTTCCCTCTCTCAAATCAAAGTCAATTGCAAGTCATGTCATCATTTCCCTGATTTCCTAGTCCTCTCGAAAAACAAAGGACAAACACAACCAACAAGGCAGAGGGGATTCAGCATAGATCCCTGGGAGACAAAAAGGGCATATGCTCGAGATTTGCTGACCTTTCAAATCCACATCAAGTCTTTGCCTTGACGTATTTTCTCTTGTTGCAAACCCAGTTTCCTTTGGTGGAGTCTCCATTCCAGTTCTCTGCAGCAAGGACAAAAAGTAAATTTCTTTTTCTCAAGACCTGCTCCCCTTCACCTCACAGAGCTGGGCTCCCTATGACCTAGGCAGGGCCAAGGAACAAAGTTGAATGGCCCACCCCAGTCATTGCCTTCTCAGTCTCTGGTTCTGGGATTGACAAGGCCTCATTGGCTGCCTGAGGCTTCCTGTGTGTGCACCTGAGTGTGTTGCAGTATGCCTCCCACCAGCCATGAGGGAGATTCTAGGACAGCAGGTAACAGAGAGGCTGGATATTTTTGTTTACTTGTAAGCAGGAGGGAAACAATCAGGAAGCAGGGAGAGGCTGAACATAAATGAGAGGATTCTGATGACAGGAGGTGTCATCTGCTGAAAGAGAGAGGATGGAATGGGGTTACCTAGGAATGTTGACAGGTTGACTTTGACATGAGCAGGGCTTCCTCATTATGGGTCAGGCAGGGTGAAGGAGGGTACAGTGGCAGAAGGTGCCTGGAAATGGGAGATGAGGAGAAAAGAACAGGGAGCTCTCTGAGAATGACTTCCATTTTCTTCAGGAGAATATGAAGGCAGGTTCTGAACTGAGAAAGCATGGTTGACTGAGTTGCTGAAAGTCTGAAGGATGAAAACATCTTGAAGAACAAAGATGCTAAGTGAGATAGTGAGTTAACGAAGGTATAAAACATTGCCTCTCAGCACTGTAGCCCCCAGTGAGTTTATGGAGCATCAGTTTGGAGTGGACCCAGTCCGAGGGGTCTCAGGGATTTTCTTCACATTCATTAAGCAGCATTTGTGTCTTTGTGTATTTTTTTTCTGAATTCAGTGTTCTGGCTGTTTTCCTCTTCCACTCTTAGGCACTGCTTTATCCAGATAATTAGCTTTCTTCTATCTCTTTTAACCCAACTCTCTTCCCACTGGCTCTTTTCACCTCAGCCTCCACCTTCTCTCCTAGTTGTCCACCATGTCCCTGTTTTTAGAGTTTTATTTTCTGATTTCTTTATCTCTTCCTTCTTTATTTAGTTATATAATGCCCCCTTTGACCCCTTCTTTTCTCTCTTGAAGTGAAGTCTTTCATTCACGATCCCTTTTCCTCTATGACTTTTGATTCTTTTCTTTTTCTACACTTTTTCTTCTAAGGAAAATTCCTGAAGCTCATTCTTATTTCTCTTCCCTTTCTTTCTAGGCTGAACCATCATCCTTCAGTTCCTCTTCTGTATATTTATTCATTACTTAAATCCTGTGTGACCACTCATACCTCAGAGAGAGTGTTACATTAGATGCCTTCAACAAACCCTTCACAGTCAGAGATTCTTTTACTCTTACAAATGTTTTTTCTCCCATCATTTGGACTACTCAGAGAGGCTTAGTCATCTCATCACAGTCACACAGCTGCTCAGGGAGAGAGCTGACACTCAGCCAGGTCACATCCCAAGGCTTACACTCTTTCCCCAGATATCCTTGGTGTTCTCAGGACTGTGTTCCTCAAAGTAAATGGAAGGATCCTCAGCCCTCCCTCTTCTCTCTCTGTCCTCATTTCCTCTCCCAGCATAGACAGATATGGACATGGAAGGTGCAGAAGAGAGAGAGGTAATATAGACAGATGATACAAATACAGATATTAATGATATAAACTCATATGATAAAGATGAGGCCACAGTGAATGACGGATAGGGAGGTGACCTGAGAGTCAAGAAACCCAGCATCCAATCCTGATTCTCACCCATGCTGGCTGTGTTCTTCACCTTAACCTCTGAGTGCTAAACACAACTCCTCAGGACTCTGCTTTATAGAGAATATTCTAAGATGCACAGGTTGATGTTTGTGTATGGGAACTGCTCACACCAAATCACATCTGGATGAATCAGTGCCCGTATAGATACTTTGCAGACAGCAAGGTGGTGCAGTGCAAGGAAAGCAGGGCCTGGATTCAGGAAGAACTAAGTTCAAATCTTGCCTCAGAGATTTACTTGATGTCACTTCAACTCTGACTGTGTCAGTTTCCTCATCTGTAAAATGGTCAGTCCCCCCATTAGTGCTACTTTTTAGTAGCAAACTCCCTTTTAGTGCAATTCTAAGGCTAAAAGGAGATAAAATTTCAATCTACTTTGCCAACATGAGGGCAATCAAAAATGTCACCCATATAATAATAGTAATTAATATTATTATTATCATATCCTCCCTTAGATTATGAACCTCTCTGGAGCATGAAGCATTCCACTTTTTCATTTTTGTCCCAAGCACTTAGCATTGTTTTTTTCCCCATCTTTTTTAAATGTCCTTTGACCTGATGAATTTCCAATGCAGGTCAAAGCAAACGTCTTTATTCTTTACTTTTCTTTGGGTATTTTGGTCTGTGTCTTCTTTTACAACACGACTAATCTGGAACTGGGTTTGCCTGACTGCACATGTATAACATATGTCAGATTGCTTGGCTTCTCAATGAGAGAAAAGGAGTGGGAGGCAGAAAATTTGGAACTCAGAAATTCAAAAAAAAAGTTTAAAATATCTGTTTGATGTAATTGGAAAAAATAAAATATTTTTAAAAAGCAGAACTGCTTGTTCGTGTGTTTATTCACTGTTGGCTGATGAAAGAAAAGAGGCTGGGGGCTGGGATGCCAAACAGGAGGCTCTTTTAATCCCCCAGGACAGAAGTGATTATCCAGAAATCAATGACACTCCAGTGTGTCTCTTACTCAGTCATTCTCACTTTCATGTCCTCACACTGGCACACAGATTGACACAGATCCACACCTCTGGAAAGAGTCACAAGCAGGGTATGGGATGGATCACAGAAAGGGTCCTCACCTTCATGGCAAGTCTAGAATGGGAAAATGGGGACAAGGGTAGATATAACCTTTCCTTCCACAATGCTCAGAACAAATACAGTAATGTCATATAGGGACTGACAAAACCCATTTCCCTAGGCAAGAGCCTCTGCTGGGCTTTTCCCAGGGACCCAGGCTAGGATCTGTCCATGAACCTCACCCTCCTCACTGTCTCCTTGAGTTCACACCTTCTCCAGCAGAGGGAGGTAGTGGGGCAGGGTCAGGAGCTGGGACACTTGAGGCACCTCCTAAGCCTATAAGCTGTGAGCTTCTGCTGTCTCTGCCACCTGCCAAGGGTTGTTCGCTCTCTCATGGTTATGGGGAATCTAGTCCAGGGACACAGAGAGAAGCCTTTCCTCATTTACCCAAACAAGTAGTACCAGTACTAAACATGAGCTTGCCTTTGCTCTTGATGTAACAGAGTTGGGGACATAAAAGACAGTCTCAGCCAGTGTGACTCAGGGTGGCTTACTGGGTCCCTGAGGTGAGGCTCTTTCCAGCCCTGGGACTATTTGGCATGTGGAGCCCCAAGGGAGCTGTAATGGGCTCTGCTCAGGATACCAAAGCTTCCTTCTTCCTTCCTGCCCTCCCAGGGCTCTGAGTGCTCTCTCTCTAGGTGTCTAAAGGCCAGAATGTTCTCCCAATGGCAGCTCCTCTGGTTACTGGTGCTCTGGGCTCAGAGGGAGACCCAGCAGAGCAGTGAAGGGTTTAGAAGATCACAGGTTACAAGGGATTAAAGACTCGATGGCCCCTCAATCCAGTGGGTGAGCAAGCTTAGGCTCCACAGAAGCAGATGGGGGTAGACCAGCATGACCAGCACCAGGTTACTAACATTGGGAGGTCTATGGGAAAGATGGTTTCTGTCTCATGTTGACAGTCAATAAAACTACTTGCAAGTTGCTTGCAATTTTAGAAGTTTCCAGAAAATCTTCTTCTTTCTACACTTTGACTTGGACATTGACTTATTTCTATCTGCTACTTTTGTTCATTTCCTAGATTTCCAAGGAGCCATTATGGTGACAGGATCCTTGTCTACATTTCCAGGAGAGAGTCACCATCAGCTGCAAGGCCAGTGAGAGCTTAATAAGTTTGGTATTGTCTACTTTAATTGGTACCAGCAGAAGCCTGGCCAACCCCCACATTCCTCATCTACTATGCTACAGCATTGGCATCAATTGCTACCGGCAATTGGCATTGCCTGCCCAGTTCAGTGGCAGTGGGTCTGACACAGATTTCACTGTCATGTGCAGCAGCCTGGACACTGAGGATGCTGCAGATTATTACTGTCTGCAGCTTAGGTTCTCCCCATTCCCGCAGTGCTTCAGCCCTGAACAAAAACCTTCCCAGGCTGTTCAGGGGATTCAGCTCAGAGCAGCTTCCTCTCTACTCCCCAAGTCAGAGAAGGCCCTGCCCTCTGGGCAGGCTCACATCTCCCAGGGCTTATAGGTCCCCTCCTTCTAACAAAACCTTGTCAATCACAAACACTGTCTGCACAGCCCAAGACAGAGTGAAGGTAGCACAGCCCCCTGGGAAACAAAGGGGAAAATCCAAATGGTGGAAATAGTGACACTTGTAGTTCACTTGATGTCTTTGCCTCCACATAATGTTGTTTTTTTTTTCTTGTTTGGAGCCTAAGTTTATGGTGAGTAGGCTTTGCTCTAGTTCTCTGTAGCAAATGATAGAAAACTGTTGGTTGCCAATGTTCAGTTGTGTCTGACTCTTTGTGACCCCACTTGGGATTTTCTTGGGAAATGTCCTAGAGTGGTTTGCCATTTCCTCCTCCAGCTCATTTCAGAGATGAAGAAACTGAGGCAAATAGGGTTAAGTGATTTGTCCATGCTCACATAGCTAGCAAGTGTTGAAGGTAAGAACTGAACTCAGGAATATGAGTCTTTTGGATTCCAGGCCCAGCACTCCATCCACTGAGCCATCTGGCTGCCATGATATAGACTAGATTACCTCTTCTCCCATCCTGGCCAGACTGGGCTCACAGGGCAGGCTTCTTTATGATCTGGGCCTGACCAAATGCCAAGGTAAATGCTCTGACTCACCCAACCACTGCCTAGTGAAAGACTCATCATTTCCTTTATCTGGAGATCAATAGCCTTATGGGCTAAGAGTAATGTGTGTACCAGGAGGTTTGGAGTGGACCTCCCAGCAGGCATGTTGAGACTTCCTTAGACAGCTGGTGGTAGGGTCACACCCATTCACTGGCTATCTCTGTGAAGTGTCTCTGATTCTACTCTCTGCCCCAAGATATCTCTTGGTGGTATGATGGCCCAAGGCCATGTACATTCCCTTTAGGACCAAGAACACACAAATGGGTTCAGTACTACTACAAGACTTTCTAGTCAGGCTTTGTCACTGAAAAGAAGAGGAGATTGGCTCAACCCCTAGATTCATCGCAATAGGGTCTTGAGTCCCCATCCTCCCCATCCTGTTCCCAGATTCTTTCCTTCACTCTCATGGACCCAGTCCCAGGAGTAGACTTGCATGAAGTATAAGCATTTGCTTACATTGAATTTCTTTGCATGAATTTTCTTACATGTAAGAGTTTTCTTATATGAAATGAAACCAGGGAAGGCCTTAAGAAAGGTTGATATGGAAAATAGTTGATATGGAAAGTGAGCCATATGCAGCCAGGGAAAGCAGATTTCCTCTAAGAGGAGGCCCTTGAGCTCAGCTTTAAAGAATAATATGCTTTCTCGGAGGAAGAGATGCATAGACTGCTTTTCAGGAATAAGGGACAGTCACAAAGGTGTGGAGATAGGAGGTGAAATATCATTTGTGATGAAGAGCAAGAAAATTCTTTAGTTTGGATTGTAGAAGAAATAAAGGAATGTATCACATAATTTGCCTGGAAAGGGATGCTGAGCTTGATGGCAAAGACTTCAGATGACAGAGTGCTTTGTATTTTATCCTAGGAACCCAAAGAAACCATTCTAATTTGATCAATCAGTCTGTCCATAAAGTTTCATTAAGCACCTTCCATGTTCCAGCCACATGAGGAGTTCTATGGTTAGCTGTTGAAGGACTGGAGACCCTCATTTGATATATAGATACTTTCAGAGGCCTGGGAGGAACTGCCACTTTGTCTACTGGTTCACTAAAATGAAAACTTTTTCTAAATTACCAAATAAGAATGACGGAATGAGGAAGAGTGAAGGAAGCAGCAAAAATTAGGAAGGAGGAGACTTAAGTCTGAAGGTTCCATCACAGCAGGAGGCTGAAATGGGGGTAGAGGGCTGAGGCTCCAGCAGCCCAATGATTTTCCACCAGTTGACCATCCATTAACCAGTCCAATATCCCATCATCTAGACCTAGACACCCCAAAGACTGGTACTACTTTATGGAAGAAAGCTTCCTTCCCTAGAAATGTGTTTCAGATAGCTCGTGTGTGTATAAGTGTCCCTTATATTCACTGGGAGTGACATCTCCTGCTCAGCCACAACCTCCACAGGCAGGGAAATTGCATTCTCTGTACCTGTATGTGATTCTTCATGGAAATTCCTTTCACTGACTTTGTAAATGCAAAAGAAGGGCAATATTTTGAGTCTCACCTTCAAACCTCAGATCATCAGGCTGTCAAGTGTGCCATTCAGTAAAACTTCTTCCATTGAGAAATCTCCCCATCTCCATCTTCCAACTGTCAGGTAGATCCAATGATAGAACCTCATGGACTGAGTTAAGAGGAAGAATGTTAGGCAAAGAGGCAGGGCTGGTTCCCCTGGATGCTGCTCCCTGCTTTAATACAGACATTGGCTCACTATGTCCTCTTCTAACCATCTGCTCAATAGGGGCTTGGTGCCACGATATAGAGCCTTATACTTTACTGTTTATCCAACAGTTCCCTTACCTGGAGAGTTCCCTATAGGCTCACAATGAAGATTACATTTCTTTTTCTGTCATTCCTTAGGAAACTTGATTTGACCCCTCAGAGCATAGGACCATCACAATTGAGAATGACCTTCACTGACTCCAGTGAGACTTTCAGTGTGGGAGTTTAGAAGAACACTGTGGAATGAGGTGAGTTGTGATGGAATACACTAAAGTAGGCAATAAACAAGGTGAAATATTTTGGAAAGATGAATTTGGAATTTCATGGAGTCTGACCCATTGGCTGTTGATGTCTGCCAATCCTAAGATCCCTGGATTTCTCTCCATTGTTTTAGCTAAAGTATAATTTGCCTTTTTTTGAGACTACTGTGTTTCCTAATCCTCGGCCATTTGATATCTCTGGGTGATTATAGGTATTTTGAAAGATGGGTTTTAGTAGCAAAAATGTACCCTGCATGAAACTACTCACATTCAGTCCAGAGAATCGTCTTCTCAGTCCTGGGAGACTCTTAAGAAGATCCTTGATTTTTAGTTGATTCTTCCGTAAAAATGAGACAAAGAGATACTGTAATTTGTAAGTGAAATGGCTATTCCTTTGGTGCAGAGTGAGGGATGGAGGGAGAAAGGTGGTAGAGCAATGGGGTAGGGGAGCTCTGAGAGATGATTGGGCTTGTATGTGGTAGCCCTCAGGGAATTCTGTCCTTGTGGTGAACATTGGAAGCCTAGGAAAAGGACAGGGAAAAAGAGAGGTCATTCTAGAAGGTGGAGGGTAGGGCAGGGCAGGGTGGGATTCTTGGGATCAGGAGGATCTACCCTGAGCTGGCTGACTGGAAGGAGAAGCACTAGAAGCTGAGAGAGCCTTGCCTTCTGGGAGCCATCTCTGCACAGGCAGGTGCCAGGTAGGTCTGAACTAGGACCCCTCCCCATTCCTCACTTCTACTGGCTGCCACTTGTATAGGACTTCCCCCTCTGACTTCTTCGTGAGTCTCCTCCTGCTGTGCCAGGACCAGGCTTTCCTCCTGGTCCTGGCTCCCAGGGCTGCCCCTGCTACTTGTCCAGGCTCCCTGCCATATCTCAAATTTCCTCAGGTGCCATCTCTAGTTTTATCATTGGGTCACAGTTGTCTGACCCCCATATCTCCCCCACAGTATCTGATGGAGGCACAGCTCTCAGTCTGGAGTCACTGAGGTTCTGATTGGTCTCATCCCATCTGAGGTCTCAAGCCCCTTCTGCCTCTTGGGTCTCCGTGGGAGTATGGAGGAGGGATATAAGGCCAAAGGGAAGGAATTAGAGTGGGTGGCAAGTCCTTTTCCTGTCCAAGGAAAACTGTCTTCCAAGCCTGACCCTCCCTGCTGTCCTCAGATGTTGGTAGGGCTCTTTCCCCTGAGGGCAATACCAGGTGACTCCTGTGAGACTTCACTTTCTATAATTTGGAGCAGGTCATTATCCAGCCTAGAAAGAAAAGGCAAGAACAAAGCTCCCCGCTCTGCCATCCTTGTCTTATCCCTCCCCAGCTCAGTCTGCAGAACACCAAAGTTTCGAGCCAGAGAGAATGGTCCTTAGGACCCAGAAATGCTCATCCCAGGGCAGGGCAGTCCATCCACAGAGCAGACCAGCATCAGCAAAGATGGAATCTAAGAGAGCCAAGGGAGCTTCATCCTGTTAGACACAGGTTGGCCTTTGCAGTGTTGTCAGCAGAGCACAAACTGTCCTCCTGCCTCAGACCACACATCTCCCCAGGTCTCTCTGAATCCCCCTCATTTACCATCTTTTAGTTCAAGTCAATAATCACTTAGAAATTGACTGCTCCTTGCCAAGCACTGTGCTAACCCCCTGGGGATGCAGAGAAAGGTTAAAAAAATAACCTCCCCTGCTCTCCATGTGTTCACAGTCTAATTGGGAGGAAACATCTCATCAGCTGTGTCCACACCAGCTCTCTGCAGTATGGGTGGGAGGCACCTGAGAGGGAAGGCTCTGGCACTTTCCTAACCTGGAAAAGCTTGTTTTCTGAAGGTGAGATTTTACATGAGATGTGAAGGAAGCCAGGAGGCTCAGGTGAAGGGAGAGGATGAGAGACAGCCATTGGAAAGGCACAGACAAAGGAAGGTCAAGGGTCAGCCAGGAGGCCAGTGTCCCTGGTCAGAGTGGAAAAGAGGACCAAAGTGTAAGAGAATGGAGGTCTGAGGCTGGTTTTATGGTGTCTGCTGTCTGCCAGGCACCATATAATTATTATCTCATTAGATCCTGTTGGGAGCATTTCCTCAGGGTCCTTGCTAGGGACAGCCAGAATAAGGGAGCATGGTTACAGACAGGCAGTAAACTGTGGTTTATTTATCCACTCAATAGCATGACACTCTTTAGATAAAAGTATGTGTCTCAGAGTTCCACAGAGGACACAGAGACAGTCTCTCCTCCTGAGCTACATGACTCATACTTTGAGGTCTTGTACGCAGGTTTACAAAGAAATTTTGGGTAAGTTCGGGCTGGAGAACAGAGGCAGAGAAAGGCATATTTGCATGTGTAGGTATGTGTATGTTTGTGTTTGTGTATATACACACATACACATACACACATCCATATAGACAGATGTAGAGACAGATTTATCCATGTGTATAAAAAATTATTTTATTATTAATATTATTATATTAATTAATTTTAAATATATTAACAATTTAATAATATTTTTCACCAATTATATATCCACACTATTTTCAGCATTTTATTTTACCAGAATTTGAGTTCCACATTTCTGTCTCTCCTTTATGCCCTCCACTCTTCCTAAAATGGGAAGCCATTTGATATAGGTTGTATAAGTGCTATCATGTAAAACATATTTCCATATTAATCACAGTTGTGAAAGAAAGAACAGATCAAAGGGGAAAAAAATACAAAAAAATAGAATAAAGTAAGTGCAAGAAATATTTTTGGATCTGCACTCAGAGTCCATGAGTCCTTCATCTGCCTGTGGACAGGATTTTCCTTCTGGGGTCCTTTGTAGTTGCCTTAGATCACTGTGTTGCTGAGAAGAGCTGACATTCATCGCTGGAAATCACACAATTTTGCTGACAGTGTGTACAATGTTTTCCTGATTCTGCTCATTTCGCTTTGCATCAGTTTATACAAATCTTTCCAGGTTTTTCTGAAATCTGACTGTTCATCATATCTTATTGCATAAAAGTATTCCATTACATTTACATGCCGCAGCACGATTAGCCATTCCCCAGTTGATGGACATCTAAATTTCCAATATTTTGCCAACCACAAAAAGGGTTGCTCTAAAGATTTTGCCATATGCATGTCCTTTTCCTATTTTTGTGATCTCCTTGGAATATAGTCCTAGTAGTGTTATTGCTGGATCAAAGGGTGTGCACAGGTTGGTTGCCTTCAGAAATAATTTCAAATCATTCTCCAGCAGTGTTGGATCAATTCACAACTCTACCAACAGTGTACTAGTATTTGAATTTTCTCACATTCTACCCAACATTTATCATTTTCCTTTTTTTTAGTTATATTAGACCATCTGATAGGGGTGAGGTGGTACCTCAGAAATGTTTTTATTTGGATTTCTTTCATCAGAAGTGATTTAGAGCATTTCTTCATGTGCCCATGGATGATTTTGAGTTCTTCATCTGAAAACTGCCTGTTCATATCCTTTGACCATTTACCAGCATGGGAATGACTTGTTGTAAATTTGACTCACTTCTCTATGTATTTGAGAAATGAGGTCTTTTTCAGAGACACTTGCCGCAAAGATTGATTTGCACCTTTCTGCTTTCTTTGAAAGGTATATTTTTAGCAAAAGCCAAAAAAAAAAAAAAAACCCCCAAAAATATGAATTTAGAGTTATAATTAGAAAGGTCTGTTACAAAGGCCTTTAGCACAGTTACTTAAACTAGTCTAAAGAAAACTGTATCTGCTTGATTAGTTAGTTAGTTAAGCAGCATTTACTAAGCCCTTTGTGCCTTCTTAGAATAACAGGACAGGAAGGGAGTCCTTTGGGTTTTCTCAAAGAGATTGAGAAGGTATGGCATAAAAGTAACCAGGAAGTCTCAGCCAGGGGATAAGGGTTGGGCTGGTTGAGAGATCTCCCCAGTCAGAATAGTCAGGCCTCTGGGTCAGCACCAACTGAAAGGGTTACTTCTTTCAACCAGGAGGTCTAGCAGGAGGAGGAGTCCAAGGCAGAACTTGCCTAGAAAGGTACAGTATGTGGAAAGTAGAAGAAGCCCCAAGAGCCTCAATGGGTCAACCCTTTTCTGGGAAGGTTCAAGAACCACTCTCTGTCTCAGTCCTGAGGTCCCAGGATCATTCTGTTCCTCCATTCAACTCTGATGGCCAGAAACTCAAAGTCCTGCCTTCCTCTTTGCCCCTATTCCTGGTCTCCACCAACTGTAATGCCAGGGGCATGGGACTGACCCTTCTTCTGCTTTGACCTTGTCCTGGTTCACCTACTTAAACCCCAGGGATCAAATTCTACCTGGGCTAAAATGGAAAATATTGGTTTCCATTGAGAGCTCCTCCTCCCTCTTCTGTCTATCCCCTTGCACTCTCCTTCTTTCATCCTACTGTGGGAGTATATCAATAAAAGCTGGTTCCATCTTGAGTTCTTTGCTGAACTTAGGTGATCAACTCCTCAATATGTTTCTACATTGTGTTGACCTGAAAACTTTGTTAAGAAAAGGCAACAGGCTAAATGCATACATTTTATGATTTAATTAATTAATTGATCAATTCCCTACTAAAGACAACAGTAACGTAATGCATTATGGAGCCAGAAATGTTCTGGCTACCCAGTGTAGAAATCTTCTGGCTTATATACATTTTGCCATGAGAAAGGAACTCTCCTAGTTGAACAAATCATAAATTTAGTAAGACAACACAATTAACAAAGTAATGTTGGTCAGGCCTTGGGATTCCAGCTGGGTAAACATATGTCTTGGTGATAAAGAAGGAAATCCCACCACTAGTAAGTGGCAGGCTTCCTGCCCTAAACAGATAACTGACATAGGAAAGGGTAAACAAAGTTCAATAGAAATTACGACCCAAGGTGTCTGTGTTTTCTTTACCATTAACATGCCATAACATAGTATATGTCTACAAATATTAAGATATGGAAAATGTCCCATTATTCAAGATAGTGTCTTAGGTTAAAGGTCTCTTAAGGAATGTTAAGTCTGCCTTGGCTGGATTTGTTGACATAGGAGGAGGCACCCTCTGAGTTTACTTCAGAGAGAACAAAGAGATTATTCCAAAATTTTATATTAAACATTATCAATGGACATATATAACAAACTCCTTTTAATTCTCCTTGTCCTGAGTTTTGGCTTTTTAATGAAGGTGAAAGCCTGAATGTAGACTTTACCAGTTTCTAGGTACTTTTCTCAAAGAGTAAATTACCCTACATTTTAAAGCAAAATATACCCAATTAAATAGAGAACAGTGTGGAACCATCATAACCACCCTCTTATAGCTTAAGTCACAAATTCACAGCACTCAGATAAAAAAGAAAATTACGTTTTCTAGTGGTACAATGAATTGCATATCCCTTTAAAAATATTTTTTTTTCAAATTAAAAACACATATGCAATGGTTCCCCAACTGAGAAAGTTTTGGAGCACAATAACAACAAGAAAGATGTTCCAATGTTGATACACGAAACAAGATCGCCAGTCCAATGTCATCAGTTCACCCGATTGTCTTAGAATTATCTGAGATAGGAAAACCACTTTGTCCAATGATGCCTTTGACCCTCTAGGTTGGCTACACTCAGGGAGGAGCAAAGGGTCATTCTGATCCAGGGACACTGAATTCTTATTCTTTCAGCTCCCAAACACATTCCTTTAAATGCCAAATTTTTTTTTTAATTTTTAGTGTTCTACAATCACTATCATGAAACTTAGATTTCTTTTCCCCTACCTACCCCACACCTCCCCCCTCCCTCCCAGGATGGCATACAATTCTATATACGATCTACACATATATTCCTATTAAATACATTTTGGCTATAGTCATGCTGTGTAGAAGAACTAAAATGAATGGGAGAAATCATATAACAAACCAAAACATAATACACACACAAAAATGATCTGCCACATTCTGCGATTGACTTCCATACTTCTTTCTCTGGATGTGGAGGGCATTTTGCCTTAGGAGACCCCTAGGAATTTTTTATTTAAGTCTTTTCATTGCAGTGAAGTTCCAAGTCTACCAGAAAAAACTCTCACACACTGTGGTCTTTGCTGTGCACAAAGTTCTCCTGGTTCTGTTCCTTTCACTTAGCATCGGATCACATAAGCCCTTCCAGGCCTCTCTGAAGTCTTCGTGTTCATCATTTCTTATAGTACAATAGTATTCCATTACATTCATATACCATAATTTACTCAGCCATTCCCCAATTGATGGGCATCCCTTTGATTTCCAGTTTTTGGCCAGCACCAAGAGTGCTGCTATAAATATTTTTGTACATGTGGGGTCCTTTCCCATTTTTATGATCTCTTGGGGATACAGTCCTAGAAGCGATATTGCTGGCTCAAAGGGTATGCATATTTTTGTAGCCCTTTGGGCATAGTTCTAAACTGCTCTCCAGAATGGTTGGATCAGCTCACAGCTCCACCAACAATGACTTAGTGTTCCAACTCTCCCACATCCTCTCCAACATTTATCATCTTCCTGTTCTCTCATGTTTGCCAATCTGATAGGTGTGGTGTGGTATCTCAGAGTTGTTTTGATTTGCATCTCTCTAATCAAAAGTGATTTAGAGCATTTTTTCACAGGATTATAGATATTTCTTCTTCTGAAAATTGCCTGTTCATATCCTTCGACCATTTATCAATTAGGGAATGACTTGTATTGTTGTACATTTGACTCACTTCTCTATTTATTCTAGAAGTGAGGCCTTTATCCTCAAAATTAGCTGTAAAAATTCTTTCCCAATATATTACATTAAATACCACATTTTAAGTCTTTTTCACATTAAGGGTGGATCTGCCCTTAGCTGCTCAAACATTCCATTTATCTTACTGGGATCTGACTTGAAATGGGTCACATTCTAATTCAAACTGGGAGAATGTGCTAATCACGATGCCTATATTAGGTGAGCATCCCCCATCCTCAAACTAAGCTATGTTTGGCTGGGACTCCCCAGCTTGCCTCTACCTTCTTCTCCTCCTCCCAACTCCTGAGGTCCTGAATCTTTCCTCCAATAAGAAATCAGGTGGGAGGGTGATGGGGGAGGAGGAGCTCTCAGAGATGACCAGCCTGGTGGGGGGTGGTCCAGGTGGAACAGGAGCTCTGGGGTGGAGTTTGGAGGCCTGGGTGGAGTCTAGGGCGGAAGAGGGGTCATCCCAGTGGCTAAGGCTGTCCAGGTGATGGAGGGCAGGGCTTAGACAGGAGAGGAAGAAAGTGTCCTGAGTGCCTGACCCTGGGTATGATTGGAGGAAAGGGTCCTTCGTGGGACCTCAGAGGCTGGGAGGAGCCTCCCAGAATGGGCTGACTGAAAACTGGAACTTGTGCTGAGATATTTCTTTCTTCTTCCCTGGAGCTGAGATCTCTCTGCTTTTTACCCTTGGACTGGAGTTCCCTCTGCCTTCTTTCCTCAGATCACGGATCACCCTGTCTTCTCTTGGACCTGAGATCTCTGCCTTCTGGAGGCCATCTCTGTTGGTGCAGGTGCCAGGTAGGTCTGAGCCAGCCCCGCATAGACCTGCTGGCTGTTCATCCCATTGGGTCTCATCCTCCCCCTCTGACTCTGTGGTGAGTCTAGCTCCAGGTGCCCCTGGGGCAATCCTCTCTCCCCTACCTGGTTCCTGGACAAGCTTCCTCCTGCTAACTCTTCCAGACTCGGAATCACTTCTCGAGAGTCTGGGGCTACCCCCTCAACCCCCCAATTTAAGATCGTGTTACCTTTTTACAAAATTCACACCTTACCCTCAGGGACCCAGGAATGAAACAAAGTGAAACAAAGCTAAAAGGCTTGAATGAACCTGGAAATGCCTTTGTGAAGGCCTGGATCTGCCTCCAAGGAACAGGGCCCCTCAAGCCATTTTTCATTCAGACACTAGGTTTATTCTGTTGCCTATAGAAGAGGGTGAGATTGTTTTGTTTTTTAATCTGCCCATTTGGTCTGGTCAAAACTGACTTTTATAGGGAAAAAGGAAAGATGGTGGGAAGATTTGGGGTGGGTTTGAGGGGTGACAAATCGCCTACAGTGATCCTGAGGTAAAGGAAAGGGGGCCTGGGGTGATTCCAAGGTAACCCACTATGAAGGGTTGGGCTGGGTGGGGACCACTTTGGCTGGGGATTGAAAGGATTATTGTTCATCTAGGTGGGGGTGGGGGAAAGGTCAGGAGCTGGATTGCTCTTTTCTGTCCATGTCCTGGACCCAGTGAGAGGGAAATCTCTGATTCAGGAGCCATTGAGGTTCTAACTGCTCTTATTCCACGTGGGATTCCACTCATCTTCTGCCCCTTATTATCCGAATAAGAATGGGAGAAAGGAAGGGGAAAGAATAGTAGTAGGAGATGGTGGGACCATCTTTTTCAAGCAGGACCCCTACCTCTAAGATTCATTCTCTGTCCTGGGGGCAGGCCTCACCTCGTGTAACTTCCTATAGGCCAGCCTCCTGCCCTAGGATCCTTCTCTCTCCCCAGCTCAGGCTGTACCTGGCCCAGGCTGGGAGTGTGGAGCCAGAAGGAATGGCCCTTGGCAGCTGCAGACCCCCACCCCAGGTGAGTGCACTCTGTCCACAGACTTGACCCCCAAAGAGGCCATTTCCATAGAAAAGGAGGATTGTCTGTGAGGCTGACAATTCCCTCCCTATGGATTGTTCCTTTACAAAAATAGGCAGGACATTGAAAACAGTAGTAAGAACACCACTCTGTTCTCTGTCCTTTGAATTAATCCCTGGCATATTGGCATCACAATCAGTAACTATCCCTCATCCCGAATTGCTGCCCTCCTAAGACTTCTTCATTCATTCCTCTCTGTTCTGTAGGGGTCTTGTCTTTGTTCCTGTTTCCATGCCTGGCACCCTTCCCCCACATATCCATAGGACTTCTCCCCCCTCCCCTTTGCCTCTTTGGCAAAGCTGTCCCTGGCAGACCTGAAAGACAGGATTCTCTGCTTATCTTCCATGGTGTGACCTGCAGAAATGGTTAATGTCAGTTGCACACTATCTTGTAGTTGGGCATCATCAAGGGCACACTGAAGGGGCAGTCAGGGGTGCCCCAGGGCTGAGGTGCTCCTGGCCTCCTGCATACTGTGTTCCTCTGTTTCTGCAAAATATTGCAACTGTAGAAAACAGGTTGAGGTGGCCTCTGGCTTACATTCCCGTATTCTAAGGCCCTTCCAGGGCTATTTGGACCAGGACAAAGAAAAGAATGCCTTCTTTAGCTGTTACTTAATTAGCATATATTAAGGGCCCAGTACCTCCCTTGTTAGAGAGTGTTGGGGTCCCCGAGACCCCAGACCCAAGGCTCTTGTCCAGCGAGAGGCCTTGACCCTGTGAGTAATGAATGAGGCGGGAGGCAAGGATGGCAATTAACTCTGTTTATTCCAGCTAGCTTACACACTTTTATAGCCTCAGTTACATAAGCATACATTGCAAGCCTATCACACAACTGATTTCATTATATGGATAGCCTACACTCTATACCCAGAACTGCCACGTTGTCAACCAGGGCGAGACTTTTCCTCCTAATGCCATCTTGTTCCACCCCTACTGACAAGCCCCTAGGTTACGTAGGCAGGCTCTCAATGTGGTGTCCAGAGATGGGCAGGGGTCAGCTGTAACTCGTCCCATTACAACTCCCCCTTTTAGTTTTGATGGTGTGATCTCCAAGGTCGCAATCGGAGAACATCCAAGGCTTCATTAAGGTCACGGAAAAATAATCGAAAGATGAATGGCAAAAGTAAGAGTATCAAAATCAACACTGTAGCTGCAGTTATAAGCACTCTAACAATATCATGAAAAATATTTGGAACTGATAAATGTTTAAAAATTCAATAATATTTTGAGCAGTTTTATCTGGGATAAGATCCTGATCAGCAGCATTATAAATGTGTCGGGAAATATCATGCAAGGCATTGATATCCAGGGTAACATTGGGATTGTCGATCACTCCATTCAAATGATTACGAATCCGTTCTCAATTGTAATGACTCTCATTGTACAAGGCGTTGGTAACACATGCATGAGAATAACAATAATCACATCAATCTGTCTAAATTCCACAATATCCAGTTCATCTCTGACTGCCACAATGGCATCTCGGAGTGCTTTTATCATAGTATAAAATTCCTGATCAATTTGTCTTTGTTCTTGAAATCCTATGGACACATTCCTTGCTAATTCATTCAAGAAATTTGCTTGTGTAATTTCATTTTGAGCATTAGAAACTGACAGCAATTGATATAGAAGGAGTAATTAATGGAATAAGTAAAGTAATACCTAAAATCACACAATTGAAACATCTTTTTTCTCTCTGAACTGATATAGCATTAATCTACTCCTCTATTTCATAAAATACATAATCTGCACGAGATTGATACCACTCTTTTGTTTTGATATGACTTTTTCCTATTCATGCAAATGTTGAATGCCAGGTTATGTATAGTATTAATGATTAAGGACAGTAGGACAGGAGCACAGATACAAATACAAAATACTCTTGCAAGGCCTATGACCAACAGTCCAAGGTCTTGTAAAAGGTCACTTAAAAACCCAGATGCTCTATTTATCACATCTGCAATCTGTTGTGCAGCCTCGGCTGGATCCAAGTCGCTATGACTACTGACATCATCAATAATCTGAACAATTTGTTCCAAAATCATCCGTATCTGTAGTTACATTATGAACATTCCATAATCCTCTTAAGCGATTGGCAATTTTGGTAAAATTATAACGGGTATCATTATAATTCACATTTAACAAACAAAAATGGGTAGACCTATAATCACATTTCAATCCACTTTAGAATGTGAGTATCTCAACTTGTTCATTTATTTCTATTGCATACCGTCACAATTCATCAATGGCTTGATAAAAATCCTTATTAATTTTTTCTGGTACTTGATATGCCCTTGTAATATTTCTGGACAATTGATCTAAATATTTGGCTTGTTTAACTTCTGTTTTTACACTCATAATACCTTCTGTTAAAGCTACACTACTAGCAATAATGGCTACTAAAGCAATAATTCCAAAAATAATACAGGAAATACACCCCCCCCTTTCTTTTTTTTTTTTTTATAAGAAAGCAATTTTCTGTGAAGCTAATCGATAGTCTGATCTCCTGGAGCTTGATACCATTGAGTCTCCTTGGCTAGAAGGAGAGCGAATGGACTCTGTCTAATAACAAACACTTTTTGGCCTCCTTTTTCATTTATGCAAGCATTCACAGAGCAATTCAAACAAGTGACATTAAAAGTGTTATCCCCTCATGCTGTCACAGTCCCATTGCTGTCAGCCTTAACCAAGTGAAGGGAATTCAGTAAAAAGAGGAGCCCATTGAAGGTCTATTTGGTATCTCCTTTAGCCTTTCCTCTTCTTCTGTGCTCCCGGTGGTCTTTTTGTGCAGGCGCAGCTTCTGTATCCACTTGGACAGGTCTTGTATCTCTTCATGGGACCCACATGACTCCACCATCTGTGGAGACAAAAAGAAATCCTCTCCCTCTAGTTACCACCCTATCAGGTCCTCTCCACACCTCATTGACATCCTTCCACAACACCTATTGTTGCTGGGGTGTAATCTGCTTTTCAGTAATAATTCTGATATCATTACGGCCAAAAAATGAAAAGAATTTTTGTGAAGGAGTAAGGCTGTCATAATCTAAGGTTAAGCTGTTCATAGTATATACGGCCTGTGCTAATTGTTCCCGAGGGGACATACCAAGCATTCCCCCTTTTTGTTTTTGAAGGAACAGGTTGAGAGTTTTATTCTTCCTTTATACTATTGCCTGACCCATAGGGTTATATGGTATCCCTGAAATATGAATGATTTATAAAGAGAAATGTAATATTAGAACTGGGGCCCAAGTACATGCATTCAAGCACCCCACCCTGTTCCCCTGTAAACAGATGGGACCCATCACATTTTGGGATAAGGGATGAAGGTCTCGGCTTCTGAAACTGGTTCCTGCTGAGGTTGGATGTAGAGCTGACCCTGCCTCACAGGGTCCCAACATTGGACGGGTTGGGTCTTTAACCACTATGAGGAACTTGACGATTCAGAGGGTGATAGGTGATGGTCTTGGACAAAGAAACCTAGAAGACACAAATGTGGCACAGAAATTAAACAAACAAGAACCAAAAAGGGGTAAGAATAAAATAGCTAGAAGTGGTGGGTGTGAGAATACTGTCAGCCTTCCTCACACTCTCTTGATGTATTTAGTAACTATCTAGGGATAGGAGGGGCTTGGATGATTCCCATTTGTCCCCAACCTCCTTATCTGCTTTCTGTATGTTTTGATCAAGCTTGTATTTAGCTTTCCAGATCTCTAGAACTGATCATTCAGACTGCTTCATATTCCTTTATATTTCTACCATAGACAAGATAGTGCATAAGTTATTACTGTTCACTAGCATAGCTCTATTGTCTTAAACAAAAGAGATTTCTAAGTTGAATCTCTTTTTAATAGCAAACACAGGTGAGTTGCAAGCACTGAAAGATTCCTCTATATGTCCTAAGCTAAGTTGTTCTTTGACAATCTCCTTTAAGGCTGCTATTTTATTATCAGTCAAGGCCCACTGGTCAACCCAAACTGGTTCATCATTGATCCACTGTAATTGTGGAACAGGTAGGGGTCATGCAGCCATTCCAGGGGGCCCCCACTAAAAATTTTCGATTGTAGATATGGTAAGGCCTATTTGTGACAACAGATCTCGACCCCATAGAATGATTGGGAGTCCTGGTAATACATGTGTCCAAAACTTTCCTGTTTTCCCTTCAAATTACCATCTCAACAGCCGTTTTGCTTCTACCGCTGCCTGAACACCTCCTATACCATATAAATTTTGTGCTTGCCCTAAAGGCCATGCAGAATTCCACTGCTCTAAAGGAAAGACTGTACAATCAGCTCCAGTGTCCATGAGGCCTGTATATTTCCTCCCTTCTATAATGACTGTGAGTTGTGGCCTCTCCAGAGTAATTTGCTGTGTCAAGAATACTTGTGAATCTGCCATTTTTGGAAATAATAATAACACTGCTGTTTTTTGTCCTGCATCTAATAAACTGTCCATATTAGTAGTATTCATCATTGGAATATATTGAAACTCCATATCAGATGGAAACATATGTGTTATGCGTATCATACCTGTATATTCATGAGCTGCGGGTGCTAGCAATATTCCTGTGCTATCTGGTCTGAGCTTGATTTTTTCCTGTATGGGAACCATGACTGTAGTCATTGGATTAATAGAAAAATATCCAGCACTATGTAGGTCCTCTATTTGAAAGGAGGCATTCCCGCCAATTCCTGATATCGCTGGCGGAGTGCCATTGTGCTGGGATTGGGAGAGGGCCGTAGAAAGCCCATTCCTCCCCTTTCTTCCTGGGCTGGGGAGGCGCCCGTTAGGGTGTTTAAATACTGTTGAGGTGGGCCACTACGTCATTCTGACGCCCAATGCCCCGGTTTTCTACATTTTGGACGTGGTGTCTTGGGTCTTGCTCCCCCACTTTGTGTCGGCCTTACTTTGCAATCCTTTTTGAAATGTCCCAACTTGCCACAGTGAAAGCATTTTTTGTCTGATTTTTCAGTCGGCCTATTTTTCATATCATGGAATGCCTGGGCTCGAACTTGTGCACTATCTCACATCAAAAAAGGAGCAAATAGTACGCTGTGCCTTCAGACTCCATGTTTCTTTCTTTGGATGAGGAAAACATTTTCCATCATGAATCTTTTGGAGTTGTTTTAGGTCCTTGCATTGCTGACAAGAGCTAACTGTACCAAACTCAGTCATCACACAATGTGGTTGTTACTGTTTGCAATGTTCTCGTGGTCCTGCTCACTTCACTCAGCATCAGTTCATACAAGTCTTTCCAGGTTTTTCTGAAGTTGGCTTGCGCAATATTCCATTGCAGTATATACCACAACTTGTTCAGGCATTCCTCAGTTGATGGACATGCCCTCAATTTCCAGTTCTTGGCCACTACAAAAGGAGCTGCTATACGTATTTTTGTACATGTGGATCCTTTTCCTGTTTTGATGATCTCTTTGCTGTATAGCCCTTGAAGTGGTATTGCTGGGTCAAGGGGTATGCACATTTTTGTGGCACTTTGTGCATAATTCCCAATTACTCTCCAAAATGATTGGATCAGTTCACAACTCCACAAACACTGAATTAGTGTTCCAATTATCCCACACCTTCTCCATCATTTATACTTTCTCCTGTTTTGTCATGTTAGCCAAACCGATAGGTGTTATGTGGTATGTAAGAGTTGTTTTGATTTTTGTTTCTCTAATGAATAGTGATTTTTTTCACATGACTATAGACAGCTTTAATTTCTTCATCTGAAAAGTGCCTGTTCATATCCTTTGACCATTTATTAACTGGGAAATGACTTGTATTCTTATAAATTTGACTCAATTCTAAAATTCTCTTTTTGGAAATGAGGCCTTTATCAGAGACATGAAAAAAATCCCAGTTTTCTGCTTCCCTCCTAATCTTGGTTGCATTGGCTTTCATTGCGCAAAAACATTTAAATTTAATGTACTCAAAATTATCCACTTTGTATTTCAGAATTTTCCCTGTCTCTTGTTTGGTCATAAATTCCTCCCTTCTCTACAAATATGACAGATAAAGTATTCCTTGCTCTCCTAATTTGCTTATAGTGTCACCCTTTGTATCTAAATTGCATACCCATTTGGTCTTCATTTTCATATCCAGGGTCTGACATAGGTTTCTGCCATACTATTTTCCAGCTTTCCCAACAGTTTTTGTTAATTCATGAGTTCTTATCCCAGAATGGGTCTTTGGGTTTATCAAACGGTATCTTACTATGGTCATTGACGACTGTGTCTTGTGTACCTAACCTATTGCACACATCCACCACTCTATTTCTTAGCTAGTACCAAGTGGTTTTGATGATTGCTGCATTGTGAAACAACTGAAGATCTGATATGGCTAGGAAACCTTTCTTTGCATTTCTTTTTATGAATTTCCTTGATATTCTGGAACTTTTGTTCTTCCAGATGAATTTTGATAATATTTTTTGTATCTGTATAAGAAAAATTTTGGTAGTTTGATTGGTATGGCTCTGAATAAGTAAATTAATTTAGTTAGAATAGTCATTTTTACTATAGTAGCTTGACGTACTCATGAGCATCTTATATTTTTCCAGTTGTTTAGATTTGACTTTATTTGTGTGAAGTGTTTTGTAATTGTGTTCATATAGTTCTTGTGTTTATTTTGGCAGGTAGACTCCAAAATATTTTATAATGTCTACAGCAACTTTAAATGGAATTTCTCTTTCTGTCACTTGCTCTTAGACTTTGTTAGTAATATAGAAAAGCTAATGATTTATGTGGATTTATTAAATATCCTAAAATTTTGCTGAAGTTGTTTATTATTTCAAGTAGTTATTTACTTGATTCTCTGGGATTATATCGAAGTATATCATCTTATCATCTGCAAAGAGTGATAGCTTGCTTTGTCTATTCTAATTCCTGAAATTTCTTTTTCTTCTCTTATTGCTAAAGCTAACATTTCTAGTACCACATTGAGTAACAGTGGTGATGGTGGACATCCTTGTTTCACCCTTGAAGGATCCTTAGTTCGATAGAAGATGCCAAGTTTCATAGGTAGACTTATTTTCTTTTCAGGGCTTATCTCAGCAAATCCCATCTGGATAAACTGATTTCTATGTTAATACCTATATTGACATATTCCCTGCTGCTGTAGTGGATAGAGACCTAGAGCTGGTTTCAGACAGACCTGAATTCAAATCCTGCCTTAGACCCTTACTGGCTATGGAACCCTGAACATGTCACTTTCCCTCTGATTGATTCCATTTCCTCCTCTGTAAAATGGGTATAGTACCCCCATAAGTGCTATTATCTAAAGAGTACCTACTTCTTAGTTGAATTGTAATCATAAAATGGTATATAGCGTTAGAATGTACTTTACAAACATGAAAGTACTCAAGAAAAGACAGCTATGTCATCATCATCCATTCCATTGCAATCTCCATTAGAATAAGAGCACCTACAGAAGATGGACTGTGTCTGCTTTTTCATGTGTATCCCCAGAAGTTAGCACTCTCCTTTGTACCCAGCTTAAAGAGCATTTCCCCCCACATATTCATTCACTTTATATTGATTGGAAAGAGGAAAGACTGGAGGCAGGTGGACCACACAGGGGCTCTAGCAGTCCTCCAGGACAGAAGTGATTGGCCAGAAGTAAATGACTCTCTTCCATCTCCTTGTCTCTAAGCCAGGCATCCTCACCTTCCTAGCCTCACGTTTGGCACGCTCCTTTACACAGAGCCATACCTCTAGAAACAGTAACTGGCAGGGGATAGGATGGACCATAGAATGGGTTCTCATCTTTAGTGCCTGTCTAGAATGGGATTATTGGGACTAGGGCAGACCTAACCTTTTCTTCCACAATTCTCAGAATAGCCACAGTGATCTCATCTAGGGACTTTCAAAACCCATTTACCTAGGAATGAGGATCTCCTGGGTTTTTCCAAGGTCCTAGGTTATGATCTGTCCATTAGACAGACCTTATTCACTGCCTCCTTGAATTCACACCTTCTCCAACAGAGGGAGGTAGTGGGGCAGGTGCATGGGCATAGTCAGGTGAGGCACCTCCAAATCCTGCAAGCTGTGATTTTCTGCCATCTCTGCCATCCCCCTCCCAGGACTTGAAGCTCTCTTGTGGTTATGGGGAATCCAAATCTGGGCAACAGAGAAGCCTTCCATTCTTTATCCACAACTAGGTGCAATAATTCCTATATCAGTCACCAAACATGTTCTTATCATCACCCTTAGGGTCACACATCTGAGGACAGAAAAGAGTGAGGCTCCTCCACCAGAGCCAGTCTAAGCCAGTGTGACTCACTGTGGCTTGCAGAGTCCCTGAGGAGAGGGTTGTACTAGATTTTGAACTCTTTTGCATATGGAGACCCAAGACACCTGTGAGTCCATCTCAGGATGTAAAAGCTTCCTCCCTCCTTCCTGCTCTCTCAGCACTCTGAGTGCTCTCTCTTCAGGTGTCTAAAGGCCAGGATGGTCTCCCCATGGCAGCTCCTCTGACTCCTGGTCCTCTGGTTTCAGGGTTAGACACAGCAGAGTAGTGAAGGGTTTAGAAGATCACAGGTTTTCGGGGATTAAGACCCTAATGAGCTCTTGATCCAGTGGGTAAGGAAATTCAGGCACAACACAGGCAGATGGGGGTAGACTAGCATGACCTGCACTCATTACTAATTTTGTGAGATTTGAGGGAAGATGGGTTTTGTCCCATTTTATCAGCAATACAAAAACTTGCAAGTTGTTTGTGATGTCATTGGTCTCCAGAAAATTTTGAAATGAACTTTCACACAATTCTGACTTCCTCAATTTTGCTAGTTTCCTAGATTCCCAAGGAGCCGCTGTGTTGACCTAGTCTCCAGGTTCCTCATCCCAATCACCAGGAGAGAAAGTCACCTTCAGCTTCAAGGCCAGTGAGAGTGTAACAGGTGGTTCTGGTAACAGCTATTTACGTTGGTACCATCAGAAACCTGGCCAAGCCCCCAGGTTCCTCATCTACTATGCTACCAGCCTGGAATCCAGAGTGCCTGCCTGGATCAGTGGCAGTGGGTCTAGGGGCTGATTTCACTCTCACCATAAGCAGCCTAGAGCCTGAGAATGCTGCAGATTATGACTCTCAGACGTCTAGGAGCTTCCCTTTCCCATCGTGCTTCAGCCCTGAACTAAAACCTCCCCATGCTGTTCAGGGATTCAGCTCAGACCAGCAGCCCCTTCTCTCTAGGTAGACTCACATCTCCCAGGGTTTCCTTTTTATTGTTCCAAAAGTCCACTTTTTTCTTTAGTCTTTGATTGAATAAGTTATTTTGACTATTATAAATGCTCAAATTCACCATAAATGACTTATGAAGGAAGATGCTATCTGTATTCTGAAAAAGAACCGATAAATAGAAGTATGTAGCTCACATTCAAGCCAAGGGTAAAGGCATCCTGTTGGCTGTGAAGGGACAGGAATGAAGGGGCAGATTAATTTGGGTTTTAGGAGGTGAATGACAATGATAGCATGAGGTAATTTATAGTGAAAAAACTAAAATGATGCTATATCATTTAATAATTGAATCTACTTCATAATGGACCCTAATCTCAATTTTGTCAAGCCCCATTTCTCAGTTCAGCTCAAAAGTGTGACCTCTCACAATTAGAACCAAGGCATGGTTGAATTAGATGATCAGTCCAACCCTTCCCCGACTCCATTTGCTTGCTAAGCAGTTTCACCTAGGACCCCTGTTTCCTTTACTTGTGAATAGAAACCAGTTTAGACTGAACATCTCCCCAAAAGTCACTTCTCCTCCTTTGTCTCTCCTCATGAAAAAAATTATGTGGTTTGGTCTCCCCAAAAGGAGGGATAGCTGTGAGATCTTGATTGGGTGGTTTTGATTTGCTAGCCAAGATTACTATAGCAGTGGAGGTCCGTAAAGCAATGAACTTTCCTTAATTATCAGAGAGGAGCTGTCAGCTACACCCACTTTCCCCTAAGGAGCTAAGTGTAAGTCTTCCCAACCACCCCACCCTCTCCTGTGTCTCAATATATGTGTTTGCTTTTTTCTCTACCCTTTGGGTCACTGGCCTAAGTGAGGAGGTCAATCTGATCCACATTTTTAGCAGCTCTAAGTGTTACTGTTAATAGGTAACCCCACCCCACCCCTATCCTAAAAAAAAAAAAAAAAAAAAAAAAACCTTTGCTTTCTCTTCTTCTGAAAACTTTTTCATGTAAACTTATGGTGCCTTCTCTCCTCCATTTTCTTTCCTGTATATCTCTTCAAGACCTAATTTGGGATTTTCTTGGCAAAGATACTGGAGTGGTTTGCCATTTCCTTCTCCAGCTCATTTTACAGATGAGGAAACAAAATTAAGTGGCTTACCTGGGATCACAGACAGTGTCTGAGATGAGATTTGAAATCAGGAAGATGAGTCTTCATCTTCTTTTCCTGAGCACCATGCCAAGTGCTCTATCCACTGGCCCACCTTTCTGCCCCTCACATATTCCTTAACCCTTTGCAAACTGGTTTTCATCTTCACTCTCCTGAAAGTGCTCTTTCCAAAGGAATTATGGAATTCTTAATTGCCAAATTTGTTTACTAGACAGTTCTTAGGTATATACTCTGTTCCAAGCACACATACTTCACAAAAATTATCTCATCTTATCCTAAAATTAACTGTTATGTAGGCAGGTCTCCCTGCTGCCATTTGACAGTAGAGAAAATTGAGACCAACTGTCTAAGTCTCTGAGGCCAGATTTGAACTCACATTTCCCTGAATCTAGATTCAGAACTCTATCCGCTGTAATCCTGGATTCTGATTTTATATGTGTGTATGTATATATGTAAATGTGTATGTAGTTATATACAAAATGTCTCCTGGTTTCTTTTTCCATTCTTGGCACTTCAAGAGCCTACAAGTTGCTCAGTTCATGCCTTATGTTTAATAAAGCTGGTTGACCTGTTACCTTGACTAAATCAATGGGTTCAGTTTAGAAAGTGAGCTCTTTGAGGGCAGGGGCTGTTTCACCCCACTTTGCACCTCAAGCACTTAGCACATAGGCTGACACATAATCAATATTTGTTGAATCATCAGGAGTGAATCCCAATATCATGGGGATTGGAGCCATTTTCTCAGTTTCTGCATTCTAAGATGTGACAATATCAACTGTATTCAATCAAGGAGTCCCAATTTGAATGGAGGCTGGGATCTCCTAATATTGAGATGACTCAAACATGGAGCTGCCATACGTGCTATTCCAGGTGGGAATTTATAATGTTCCTAAACCACTTCATTACTTTCTTCAGGCAACTTCTTTCCAACACTGAAAAAATTTTAGGGCCTTGCCCAAAAGAATATCCCAAGATACCCACCTGCTGAGTCTCCCTAAAGAACTTCCCAGATAAGGAGAATTTACAGGCTCCATTTTACTTTTCCCAAACACAAAATCTTACTGTTGATTTTGATTCAAAATATACCTAATTGTATACAGAAGTTTTATTAGCCACATACTCTATCTGCTTAATTCATGATTTAGCAGCATCAAGTCCAAAAGGGGAGTCCATTTCCTCAGGATACACCTGGACCAACCTCTAGGAATTATTTTTCAAATTAGAAAAAAATCATAATAAGAGAAACATTAGAAACAAATTAATAATAATATAAACAGTATCAGCTTGTTGCCAATCAAATAATGTCAGTTCAGTTGAATGCATTTCTGAACCATCTTACATACAAAATCACTTTATCCCTTCATCACTCGGACACTCTAGACTGATTGCATTCAGGAACGATAAGAGTCATTCTGACTTAATGATCCTTTTAACCCTTATCTTTATAATCTCTAAAAGTATTGCCTCAATGCCCAAAGATAAGTGTATTTTGCATGAAGGAATAACCTCCCTAGAAAGGGTCAAACATCATAAGTATCCTAAGAGGAGAACACATGTGATTTTTAATGAGACTCCATAAGAATTCATTTAGGACAAAGTCAGTTTTATGAATGCTGGATTTCCAGTTACAAATGGTATATCATGCAAAATCTCAATTTTCCCTAAAACCATTTGCTACTGGGACTTCAAGATGTAGTGCTTGCTCCTTTGGGTTAATCTACTGCCAAAGTTTTATTGTGGCAGTTTTTCCACTCAGAAGGAGAAAGGCTCCGATTCCCACAGAAGGATGAAAGAGGGAGAGTGGGAGGAGATGGACAGATGAGGGAGGAGGAGCTCTAAAAAGAAACCAATCTTTTCCATTTTAGCACAGGTAGAATTTGAACCCTGATGTTTAAGTTGGTATATCAGGACAAGGTCAAGGCAGAAGAAGGGTCCTTTCCATAGCCATGGCATTACAGCTAATGGAGACCAGAAACAGGGGCATAGAGGAAGGCAGGGCCTTGAGTTTCTGTCCATGAGAGTTGAATAGAGGAACAGGTTGATCCTGCGACCTCAGGACTGAGGTAGAGAGAGGTTCTTGAACCCTCTGAGAAAGAAGTTGGCTCACTGAGGCTCTTAGGGCTTCTTCTGCTTTCCACATACTGTACCTTTCTAAGCAAGTTCTGCCTTGGACTCCTCCTCCTGCTAGACCCCCTGATTGAAAGAAGTTGAGACAACTCTCTCCTAGAGATCCAGGGCTGGGCTTGCAGGTCCCGGTTAAGTCTGAGCCAGGAGGTCACAAAGGTCAGATGACCTACCTCTATTCCCACTGACTATTCTTCTAAGCACAACAAGTGGTCTTTGATGTCACCTTCATACCATGATTCCTGCTTCCCTCAGCCCTCTGGTGCTGACCCAGAGGCCTGCCTATCCTGACTGGGGAGATCTCTCAACCAGCCCAACACTTATCCCCTGACTGTTGCTCTCTGGTTAGTTTTATGCAACCTCCTCCTAAAACAAACCCAGGGACTATATGAACACAATTACAAGACACTTTTCACACAAATAAAGTCAGATCTAAGTAAGTGGAAAAACATCAGTTGCTCATGGGTAGGCCGAGCCAATATAATAAAAATGACAATTCTACCTAAATTAATTTACTTATTTAGTGCCATACCAATTAAACTATCAGAAAATTATTCTCTAGAGCAGGATAAAATAATATCAAAATTCATCTGAAACAACAAAAGGTCCAGAATATGAAAGGGACTAATGAAAAGAAATGCTTGGGGAGGTGGCCTAGCTCCACCAGATCTCACATTGTACTATAAAGCACCAATTATCAAAACCACTTGGTACTGGCTAAGAAACAGAAGGGTAGACAAGTGGAATAAGCTAGATACTCAAGACACAGTAGGCAGTGAATATAGCAATCTCCTGTTTAATAAACCCAAGGACCCCAGCTTCTGGGATAAGAACTCACTGCTCGACAAAAATTGCTGGGAAAACTGGATAACAGTGTGGTGGAAACGAGGCATAGACCTATGCCTGACACTGTACACAAGAATAAAGTCCAAATGGGTACACGATCTAGGTAAAAAGAATGATACCATGGACAAACTGGAGGAGCAAGGAATAATGTATTTATGAGATTTATGGAGAAGGGAAGAATTTTTGACTAAAGAAGAGATAGAAAGCATCATGAAGTGCAAGGTGGATAACTTTTATTGCATTGAACTGAAAAGTTTTTGCACAACCAAACCCAATGGAACCAAAATTTGGAGGGATGTAGTATGTTGGGAAAGAATTTTTTACAGCCAATCTCAGGGATAAAGATCTCATTTCTAGAATACATAGAGAACTGAGTCAAATGTACAACAATACAAGTCATTCCCCAGTTGATAAATGGTCAAAGGATAGGAACAGGCAATTTTCAGAGGAAGAAATTAAAGACATCTATAATCATATGAAAAAATACTCTAAATCACTTTTGATTAAAGAGATGCAAATCAAAGCAACTCTGAGGTACCACATCACACCCATTAGATTGGCAAACGTGACAGAACAGGAAAATGATAAATGTTGGAGAGGATGTGGGAGAATTGGAACACTAATTCATTGTTGATGGAGGTGTGAGCTCATCCAACTATTCTGGAGAGCGGTTTGGAACTATGCCCAAAGGGCTACAAAAATGTGCATACTCTTTGACCCAGCAATAGCACTTCTAGGACTGTATCCCCAAGAGATCATAAAAATGGGAAAGAGTCCCACATGTACAAAAGTATTTATGGTAGCACGCTTTGTAGTTGCCAAAAACTGGAAATCAAGGGGATGCCCAGCAGTTGGGGAATGGCTGAACAAGTTGCGGTATGTGAATGTAATGGAGTACTATTGTGCTATAAGCAATGATGAACAAGAAGACTTCAGAGAGGCCTGGAAAGCCTTATATGATCTGATGCTGAGTGAAAGGAGCAGAACCAGGAGAACTTTGTGCACAGCAATGACCACAGTGTGTGAGAGTTTTTTTCTGGTAGACTTGGATCTTCATACCAATGCAAGCACATAAAAAAAAAAAAAATTCCCAGTGGTCTTCTTAGGCAAAATGCCTTTCACATCTATAGAAAGAACTATGGAATTCAATCACAGAAGGTGGCAGAACATGTGTGTGTGTGTGTATGTATTATGTTTTGGTTTGCTTATGTGATTTCTCCCATTTATTTTAGTTCTTCTACACAGCATGACTATAGTGAAAATGTATTCAATAGGAATGTTATGTGTAGATCCTATATAGAATTGTATGCCATCTTGGGGAGGGAGAGGGGTTGTGGGGAGTAGGTAAGGGGGAAAAAAATCCAAGTTTTATGGTAGTGATTGTAGAACATTAAAAATAAATAAAATGAATATGTGTATATATATATATATATATATATATATATATATATATATATATATATATATATAAATTAAAAGAAGAAATTCAAATAAAAACATTCCTGAGGCACCACCTCACACCTATCAGATTGGCTAATGTAACAAAAAAAAGAAAAATAACAACTGTTTGGGAAAACTGGGATACTAATATGCCGTTGGTAGAGTTGTGAACTGATCCAACTCTTCTGGAGAACAATTCGAAACTATTTCTGAAGGCAACCAACCTGTGCATACCCTTTGTTATAGCAATATCTGTATTCCTGTATTCCAAAGAGATCATTAAAAAGGGAAAAGGACATACATGTGTCAAAATCTTTACAGCAACCCTTTTTATGGTTGGCAAAATACTGGAAATTTAGATGTCCATCAACAAGGGAATGGCTGAACAAACTGTGGTATATGAATATAATGGAATACTATTACCCAATAAGAAATGATGAAGTCAGATTTCAGAAAAACCTGGAAACATTTGTTCAAACTGACGCAAAGTGAAATGAGCAGAACAAGTAAAACCTTGTACACCCTGTCAGCAAAATTGTGTGATTTCCAACATTCATATCAGCTCTTTTGAGCAACACAGAGATCTAAGGCAACTACAAAGGACTCCACAAGGGAAATCCTATCCAAAGCACAATAAAGAATGGATGGACTCTGAGTACAGATCCAATAATACTTCTTTCACTTACCTTATTCTTTTTTTTTGTAATTGTCCTCTTTGATCTGTTCCTTTCACAGTTGTGATTAATATAGAAATAAGTTTTATATGATAGCACATGTATAACATATCAAATAGCTTCCCATTTTAGGAAGAGCGGAGGGCATGAAGGAGAGAGAGAAATGAAGAACTCAACTTCTTGTAAAAGAGAATGTTAAAAATAGTCTGGATATATTCAGGAAAAATACTATTAAATTATTAATATTGGTAGTAATTAATATAACAACATTAATATTAAAACAATTTTATAAACATACACACATATATCTCTATTTCTGCATCTATCTCTCTGGATGTGTGTATGTGTATGTGAGTATACATACACAAACACACATGCATATACATGTATACAAATGCAAATATATCTTTCCCATCTCTGTTCTCCAACCTGATCTAACCCCAAACTTCTTTGTAAGCCTGACTGTAAGACCTCACCTATCCTACCCAAAGTAGTGTGGGTCATGTCACTTAGGAAGAGAGACTATCTCTATGTCCTCTGTGGAACTCTGGGACACATAATTTTATCTAGAGAGTGTCACACTATTGAGTGGATAAATAAAACACAGTTTACTGTCTGTGTAACCTATGCTCCCTTATTCTGGCTGTCTCTAGCAAGGACCTGAGGAAATTCTCCCAACTGTATCAAATGAGATAATGTTCCTATGGGTCCTGGCACACAGCAGACACCATAAAACCAGCCTCAAACCTCCATTCTCTTACACTTTGGTCCTCTTCTCTCTGACCAGGGACACTGGCCTTCTGGCTAATCTCTGACCTACCTTGCTCTGGGCCTTTCCAATGACTGTCGCTCATGCTTGCAATGTCCTCTGTCTTCACCTAGGCCTCCTGGCTTCCTTCACATCTTTGCTAAAATATCACCTTCTGAAAACAAGCTTTTCCAGGTTAGGAAAGTGCCAGAGCCTTCCCTCTCAGGTGCCTCCCACCCATGCTGCAGAGAGCTGGTTTGGACACAGCTGATAAGATGTTTTCCCCTAATTAGATTGACTTCATGGAGGGTGGGGGCTGTTATTCTTTTAACCTTCTCTGCATCCCCAGGAGGTTAGCACAGTGCTGGGCACAGAGCAGCCACTTCCTAAATGCTTATTGACTTGCACTAAGATATGGTAAATGAGAGGGATTCAGAGAGACCTGGGGAGATATGTGTGGTCTGAGGCAGGAGGAGATGAACAGAAGCAGGAGGACAATTAATGCTCTGCTGACAGCACTGCAAAGGCCAACCTGTGTCTAACAGGATGAAGCTCCCTTGGCTCTCTTGGATTCCATCTTTGCTGATGCTGGTCTGCTCTGCGGATGGGCTGCCCTGACCTGGGATGAGCAACCATGATGCTGGGTTCCAGTATCCATTCTCTTTGGCTCCAAACTTTGGTCTTCTGCAGACTGAGCTGGGGAGGGACAAGACAAGGATGGAACAGGGGGAGACTTAGTTTATGCCTTTTCTTCCTAGACTGGATGCTGACCTGCTCCAAATTATAGGAAATGAAGTCTCACAGGAGTCACCTGCCCTCAGGGAAAAGACCCCTACCAACATCAGCAGGGAGGGTCAGGTTTGGAAGACAGCTTGACCTGGACAGGAAGAGGACTTGCAACTGTGTGGGATGGCTCAGGTCCCTACTTAAATCAATTACTCAGAGGCCTCTCAAAGTGATGACAGAAAGTTTATTTACTAGATTCTCAAGAATCAGGACAATCCTATACCAGTTCACCTGGAGTAGGAAAGCTGAAGACAAAGAAAAGGCAGTGATTTATATAGACCCTAATGCAAGGCCCTTCCCCACCACTGACCATTATTCTCATTAGCTGAGAATATGATCTTACATTCTAGACACGAAATCTAACCAATCCCTTTTGACATGAAGACACTGAAGAATTAGGTAAACTTTATCCAATCATCGAGACCCTAATGTACTACACAGTTTTATATCCTTATATGGAACTATTCTATTCTAAAAATATTGTAACCTTGAGCCTCTCAGTCTTACCTCACCCCTGGGAGAAGAATTACAATCTGAGAAGTCTTCACTAAACCTATTCCACTCACCACCCACTCTAATTCCTTCCCTTTGGCCTTATACCCCTCCTCCACACTCCCAGAGAGACCCAAGAGACAGAAGGGGCTTAAGAACCAGGTTGAATGAGACCAATAAGAACCTCAGTGACTCCAGCCCAGAGCTCTGCCTCCATCAGATACTGTGGGTGAGATATGTGGGTCAGGCAACTGTGACTCAATGATAAAACTAGAGATGGCATCCGAGGAACTTTGGGATGGAGCAGTGAGCCTGGACAAGTACCAGGGAAAACCCTGGGAGCTAGGACCAGCAGGAAAGCCTGCTCCTGGCATAACTGGAGGACACTCAGCAAGAGGTCAGAGGGGGAAGAAGAAGTCCAATGCAGATGGCAGCCAGCAGAAGTGTGGTATGGGGAGGGGCCCTCATTCAGACCTACCTGACACCTGCCTATGCAGAGATGGCTCCCAGAAGGCAGAGAGCACTCAGCTTCTAGTGCTTCTGCTTCCAGCCAACCTGCTCAGGGCACGTCCTCCTGATCCAAAGAGTCCCACCCTGCCCTGCCCTCCACCTTCTAGAATGACCTCTCTTCTCCCCCCTGTCCTCTTCCCAGGCTTCCATTGTTCACCCCAGGGATACCACCCACAAGCCTCATCATCTCACAGAGCTTCCCTACACCATTTCTCTATCACCTCTCTCTCTCCATCCCTCACTCTGCATCAAAGGTACTGTCTGTCTGTCTTTGTCCTTCATTTTCAAAGAAAACCACTGCATCAGACAAATGATGACATAACTTCCACTTGACTTTGTTTTCAGTGAGGTAGGGCTGTATAAGGTCCCCTCCAGGGCCATCTGGATCCAGTGACCAGATATTCGTCAGGATGACTGGAGAAGGTCCAGGATGCACTAGGAAACCTTGGCCGATTCAAGTACTCACTTACAGTGAGGTAATGCCCATTCAATGAAGAGGCCTCTTTAAGAAGTAAACAGGGAATGGCCCCTTTAATGAGCAAAAGAAAAAAAAGTCAATCCAACCAGAAGGGAAAGAGCAACACTTACTACTGATAATCACTCTGAAGCCATCAAGTGGAGTTTGGGAAGGGACCTATTGTTATGGGATATGTGGGCATCAAAGGAATAGCAATTTCACTTACAAATTAGAGCATCTCTTCCTCTCATTTTTCCACATGAATGAACTGAAAATGAAGGATCTTATTAAGTGCCTTCCAGGACTGAGATGAGAATTCTCTGGATTGAATGTGAGTAGTTTCATGAAGAGTTCATTCTTGCCACTACAACCCATCTTTCTAAATATCTATAATGTCCCAGAGATCCCAAGGGGTCATGGATCATGGAAAACAGCAGTCTCCAAAAAAGGCAAATTATACTTTAGCTAAAGCAATGGAGAGAAAACTAGGGCATTGAAGATTAGCAGACATCAACAGCCAATGGGTCCTACTCCACTGAACTTCCAAATTCATCTTTCCAAAATATTTCGCCCTGTTCATTGCCTATTCACATGTATTCCAACAAAATTCGCCTTATTCCACAGTGTTCTTCTAAACTCCCACACTGGAAGTCTCATGAGAGTCAGTGATGGTCATTCTCAATTGTGATGGTCCTGTGTTCTGAGGGGATAAAATGAAGTTTCCTAAGGAATGACAGAAAAAGGAATATAATCTTTATTGTAAGTCTCTAGGGAACTCTCCAGGTAAGGGAAATGCTGGACGAACATGAAAGTATAAGGCTCTATATCATGGCACTGGTCATGGTTAGAAGAGGAGATAGTGAGCCAGTATCTGAATTAAAGTAGGTAGCAGCATCCAGGGGAATCAGTCCTGTCTCTTTCCCTACAATCCTTCCTCTTAACCCCCTCCATGAGGTTCTATCATTGGGTCAACCCCACAGTTGGAGGATGGAGATGGGGAGATTTCTCAATGGAACCAGGTTTATTGAATAGCACGTCTGGCCACTCAGTGATCTGAGGTTTGAATATAAGACTCAAAATATTGTCCCGCACAAAGTCAGTGAAAGGAATTTCCATGAAGAATCACAGACAGATACACAGAACACAATTCCCCTGCCTGTGGGTAATGTGGCTGGTTCTGAGATGTCTGTCTCAATGAATATACAGGACACTTATACACACACAACTTATCTCAAACACATTTCCAAGGAAGGAAGCTTTGTTCTATAAAGTAGTACAAGACTTTGGTGTGTCTAGGTCTAGATGATGGGATGCTGGACTAGTTAATGAATGGTCAACTGATGGATAGCCATTTGGGTGCTGGAGTCTTGGCTCTCTACCCCCATTTCAGCTTCCTGCTGTGATGGTACCTTCAGAGTTAAGACTCCTTCCTAATTCTTGCTGCTTCCTTCACTGTTCCTCATTCCTTCCTCCTTACATGGTAATTTACAAAAGGTTTTCATTTTAGTGGACCAGGAGACAAAAGGGCAGTTCCTCCCAGGCCTCAGAAAGTATCGATATGTCAAATGAAATATAAGGCCAAGCCCTGAATGTCTCTGGTCCTTCAACTGGAGCAGACATCTGACCATAGAACTATCCATGTGCCTGGAAAATGGAAGGTGCTTAATAAACGTTTATGGACAGACTGATTGATTAAATTTGAATGGCTTTTTTGAGACTCTAGGATAAAATACAAAGCATTCTATCATTTAAAGCCTTTGCCATCAAGCTCAGCATCCCTTTCCAGACTAATTACATGATACACTCCTTTATTTCTTCTACAATCCAGACTAAAGTGTTGCCTTGCTCTCAATCACAAATGATATTTCTGTCCCCAAACCTTTGCCCAGGCTGTGCCCCATTCCTGAAAAACACTTTACACACCTCTGCCTCTGAGAATGCATACTATTCTTCAAAGCTGAGCTCAAATTCCTCCTCTTTAGGGAAATCTGCTTTCCCTGGCTGCTCATGGCTCATTTTACATGTCAATTGAGATTACCTTTCTCTAGGCTTTCCTATGGTTTTATTTCATGTAAGAAAACTCTTACATGTAAGAGACTTCATGTAAAGAAATTCAATGTAAGCAAATTCTTGTACTTTATGTAAGCGCACTCCTGGGACTGGGTCCATGAGAGTGAAGGAAAGAGTCTGGGAACATTGTGAGGATGGGGACCCAAGACCCCACTGAGATGAATCTAGGAATTGAGTCAATCCCGTCTTCTTTTCACTGACAAAGCCTGACTAGAAGGCTGGAGTAGCAGCGCCCTAGATGGGGAGGGAGCCCCCCTACCTCCTCTAGATGCCATACAATTCTATATAGGATCTACATATACTTTCCTATTGAATACTTTTTCACTATAGTCATGCTGTGTAGATGAACTAAAATAAATGGAAGATAGCATGTAACAAATCAAAACATAATACACACACACATATACGAACATGATCTGCTACATTCTGCAGATGAATTCCATAGTTCTTTCTCTGAGTGTGGAAGGCATTTTGTCTTAGAAAACCATTGGGAATTATTATTATTTATTTTTTATTTTTTATTTTTTAATGTTTAACAATCACTGCCATACAATTGCGATTTTATCCCCCCCACCTACTCTCTACTACCCTCCTCCCTCCCCACGACTGCATACAATTCTGTATAGAGTCTACATATACTTTCCTATTGAGTATATTTTCACTATAGTCATGCTATGTAGTCAGACTAAAATAAATGAAAGAAATCGTATAACAAATCAGAACATGATACACAAACACATACACATACACAAACATGATCTGCTACATTTTGTGAGTGACTTCCATATTTCTTTCTCTGAGTGTGGAAGGCATTTTGCCTTGAGAACCACCTTTGGGATTTTTTTTTTTTATAAGAAGTTTTTGCGTTATTACAAAAATCCAAGTCTACCAGAAAAAACTCTCACACACTGTGGTCGTTGCTGTGCACAAAGTTCTCCTGGTTCTCCTCCTTTCACTCAGCATCAGGTCATATAAGTCCTTCCAGGCCTCTCTGAAGTCTTCTTGTTCATCATTTCTTATGGCACAATAGTACTCCATTACATTCATATACCACAACTTATTCAGCCATTCCCCAATTGATGGGCATCCCCTTGATTTCCAGTTTTTGGCAACTACAAAGAGTGCTGCTATAAATAGTTTTGTACATGTGGGACCCTTTCCCATTTTTATGACCTCTTGGGGATACAGTCCTAGTAGCGATATTGCTGGGTCAAAGGGTATGCACATTTTTGCAGCTCTTTGGGCATAAGTCCAAACTGCTCTCCAGAATGGTTGAATGAGCTTACAGCTCCACCAACAATGAACTAGTGTTCCAACTCTCCCACATCCTCTCCAACATTTATCATTTTCCTGTTCTGTCATGTTTGCCAATCTTATAGGTATGATGTGGTATCTCAGAGTTGTTTTGATTTGCATCTCTCTAATGAAAAGTGATTTAGAGCATTTTTTCATATGATTATAGATATCTTTAATTTCTTCCTCTGAAAATTGCCTATTCTTATCCTTTGACCATTTATCAATTGGGGAACATTTTCATGTTTCTGTGACAGATTGGCAGCTCCTTAACAGCAGAGACTGCCTTTACCCTTCCTAAAACTTGGTGAGGTGCCCAGAAAACTGGAGATGTTTAATCCATGCTTATTGACTGACTGCCAGGGCCCATGACTGACAGCAGGCCCCAGTTTCTACTCAATCCGTATATTCTGCTCTCTGTATTATTTGAAAAATGCAGGTTCTGGCCTCAGTCTCTTTTTGTCTACTTTTTGCACCTTATTTCTTATTTCAGTGAACTTTTTCTGGTTCTAACTCTGATGGGACCTGACCAGGTACATAGTGAAGATTGCAAAGACTTCTTTTTTAGGCTCCTGAAGAATCTCTTACTATGGACCACATGGAAATTTCTACTACCCACTTCACCAAACTGAGAGTGGCTGTCAAATTCAATGAATCTGCTCAACTATTCTCCAAGAAGGGGACAAAGATTGAGTCTTAGAGATCAAGGAAGGGAGATGGGTTGATGATTTAGGTAATGTATGTCCTAGGATTATGTGAACACTTTGCTGCTGACTTGAAGGGAAATTTGAGCCAATACACAGTTGGCAACAGTGGAGCAGAGAAGGAGTGCGCAGCTCTAAGACATTTGGTGTACAGTACTGCATTTACTCCTCTGGGTCAGAACACTTGCAAACACCAAGACTGATGTGATGAAAATGATAGGGAAATTCAGAAGCTGGTAAATGAAAAAAAGAGAACTCCACAGGATTCACCAGGAGGATAGTTTGGCTGCCTCTAAGAAGGCAAAATTTAATTCTATCAAAAGCAAAGTATAATGTGTGGGGAGATGCAGGATTCCTGGCTCAGTAAGAAGATGAAATTCAGTTTTATGCTGATCGTAACAATCCAAAGAGCTTTTATCATTCTCTGAAAGCTATTTATGGACCAAAAACCTATGGTGCATCACAACTACTCAGTGCTGATGGAATCACATTGATTAGTGATGAGGACATGATCCTAGAGAGATGGGCTGGACATTTCCATAGGCTCAACAGACCATCATCAATCCAATGCAAAGGTCACTGATGGTTTAAATCAAGAGGATGTCAATCCCTCCTTAGTTGAACTTCCGACGGAAGAAGAGATTTAGAGGGCCACTAGACTCCTTTCATGTGGCAAAGCACCTGGTGCTGAGTCTATTCCAGCTGAGATTTACAAGGTAGGGGGAGCACTGCTCCTACAAAAGTTGAATATTTCCAGGTTATATGGCAAGAGGAGGTTATTCCCCAGGAGTTCAAGGATGCCTCCAGTGTCCATCTCTATAAGGGTAAAGGGAACAGATTGTCTAGTGACAATCACAGGGGGATCTCTCTCTTAAGTCATTGCTGGCAAAATTCTTGCTAGAGTCCTCCTTAATAGGCTGATCCTTCACCTGGAAGATGGGCATATACCTGAGAGCCAGTGTGGCTTCAGAAAGGGCAGAGAAACAGTCTATATGGTGTTTGCTGCCCCACCACTCCAGGAGAAATGCCAAGAGCAGAACAGGGGTCTGTACACAACATTTGTAGATCTGACCAAGGCCTTTGACACTGTTAGTCATGAGGGCTTATGGAAAATTATGTCAAAATTTGGTTGCCTGGAGAAGTTCATCAATACTGTATGTCAATTTCACGATGGCATGTTTGCCTGGGTTCAGAATAATGGACAATGCTCTTGTGCCTTCCCAGTCACCAATGGAGTGAAATAGGGCTGTGCGCTTGCTCCCTTGCTTTTTAGTATGATGTTTTCACCCATGTTGACAAATGGTTTCAATGAGGATGAACATGGCATCAAGGTCAACTACTGTACTGATGTTAAGTTCTTCAATGTGAAAAGGTTACAAGCCAAGAGCAAAGTAGAGGGAGCGTTGGTGAATGATTTTCTATTTGCAGAAGACTGCACTCAATGCAGCCTCTGAAGCTGAGAAGCAACAAAACATGGATCAATTCTCTTCTGCCTGTGCCAGTTTTGGCCTAATAATTAACACCAAGGAAACGCAGGTTCTCCATAAGCCACCATCACACCATCCATATGTGGAACCATCGGTTACAACAAATGGAGAAGTTTTGAATGCTGTGGATAAGTTCACTTACCTTGGTAGTATACTTTCCAGGGAGGTACACGTTGACAATGAGGTTGATGCAAGCATTGCCAGAGGTAGCTCAATGTTTGGGAGGCTCTGAAGAGAAGTTTGGGTGAGAAGAGGTATTAGACTGATTACCAAACTGAAGGTCTACAGAGCTGTTACGCTGACCTCATTGTTTTATGCTTGTGAAACATGGAGAGTCTACCAGTGCCATGCCAAGAAACTGACTCACTTCCATTTGAACTGTCTTAGGAAGGTTCTGAGGATCACTTGGCAGGATAAGTTACCAGGCACTGAAGTCCTTGCACCAGTTGAAATGCCAGCTACTCAAATTGTCTTTCAGAGAGTGCAACTCTGGTGAGCTGGCCACATTGTTTCAATGCAAAATGTACACTTGCCAAAAAGACTATTTTATAGAGAACTTGCATGGGGCAGGTGATTACATGATGGCCAAAAGAAATGATACAAGGACACTTTCAAGGTCTCGCTCAAGAATTTTGGATTTGACTGTGCAACATGGGAGACACTGGCACAGGACTGCTGAGCATGGCATGCCCACGTCAGAAAGGGTGCTGTCCTCTTTGAGGAAATCAGAATTGAGATGGCACAAAGCAAATTCAGGATGTGCAAATTTGGGAAATCCACCCCAAGTATTCACAGGGACTATTCGTGCCCAACCTGTGGTAGAACATTCCAATCTCATATTGGTCTGATCAGCCACAGCTGGACACACTGAAATTTCACTTTATCATGGTGATATCATTTGGTCTTCTTTGACTACAAGGGACAACAACCAACTAAGGATTAAGACATAGATTACACATGTGCAATCATGTAAAACATTTCTGTATTAGTTACTTTGTACAGAAAGACTTGGGGGAAAAAAAAGAAAAAGAATGTAAGATAAAAGGTGACAAATAGCATGCTCCAGGCTGTATGAAAACAATATCAGTCCTTTCTGTGGCGGCAGACGGTAGACTTTGGCATTGATGATTTGAGCAGTTTCTTGGATCATTGTATTGCTGAGAATAGTTAAGTTATTCATAGTTCTTCACTGAACCATTTTGTTGTTACAGTATATAATGTTCTGCTGCTTCTGTTCACTTCTTTTTGCATCAGTTCAAGTAAGTCTTTAGGTTTTTTCTGAAATCATCCTTTTTGTCATTTCTTATAGCACAATAATATCCTACTACAATTACAGACCAGAGATTGTTTAGCCATTCTCCCACTGATGGGCAATGGGCATCTCTTCAGTTTCACATTCCTAGCCAACACTATAAGAGCTGCTGACAATATTTTTTTACGAATACATCCTTTCCTCACTGTTTTGATGTCTTTGAGCTAGAAACCTAACAGTGGTATTGTTGAATCAAAGGGTATGCACAGTTTTATAATTCCTTGGGCACATTTCGAAATTGCTCTCCACAATAGTTGGATCAGTTCATAACTCCTCCAATAGAGGATGTGTCCCAGTTTTTCCACATTCCCTCCAACCTCTATCATTTTCCATTTTCATCATATTAGCCAATCTGATAGGTATGAGTTGGTGCCACAGAATTGTTTTAACTTAGCATGTCTCTAATACAAATTTAGAGCACTTTTTATATGAATAAAGATAGCTTTGAATGAATATTCTCAAAGCTGCCTGTTCATATCCTTTAACCACTTATCAATTAGGGAATGACTTATATGTTTTGTAAATTACAATCAGTTCTCTATACATTTATGAAATGAAGCCTTTATCAGAGACATTTATTGAAAAAAATCCTTAATTCTCTGTTTTCCTTATAAAGTTCTTTGTATTGGTCTTGTTTGTGCTAAAACTTTTAATTTTATATGATCAAAATTATGAATTTTACATTTTGTATTATTCTCTACAACTTGTTTGGTTATAAATTCTTCCCTTATCCACATATAGGATGGATAAGTGATTCCAGGCTCTCCCAATTTCTTATGGTATTACTAATTATGTATAAATTATGTATCTATTTTGACCTCATTTTGGTATACAGTATGAGATGTGGGTCTATACCTAGTTTCTTCTCTTGTGTTACCCAAGTTTTTCACCATTTTAAAAAAATACTGAGGTTTTTTTCCCCCCAAATTGAGATGTTTGGGTTAATCATATACCAGATTACTGGAGTCATTTAATATAAGGGACTCTATACCAATCTACTCCATTGATCCATCACTTTGATTCTTAGCCAGTACCACACTGTTTTGATAATTATGACTTTATAAGACAGTTTGAAATCTGCTATGATTAGACCACCTTCTTCATTTTTTTGTTGATTCCCTTGATTCCGCCATCCATTGAGTAAACTTGTATTTTCTTGTTGTTACTATCAGGTCAAAATTACCACAAGCATCAGAGAATGGAGCCATATGCTGTTCCTTAGTTACACAGATATAAGAATAATGGTGGAAGGTTGCTTCACACATTAAAAAAAAAGAGTAAAATTTAATTATTACTGGTTGTATTTCAACTAATTTATAAGAAAGACATTGACAGTTTCCTCAAGAGAAATAAAGGATCTAGACATACCTCTAGAACTCTGGAAAGTTGGGAGGACAAAAGCCAAAATAACAGACCATACACGGGAGAGATGAGCCAAATCTGATAATGCCTTGATACTTGGGAACAATCCTTTATATTTCCAATCTGCTCCATGCACAATGAATGTTTGATCAATGTGGTTGCAATATGATGGTCTTACATTTTCTTACAAGGATATGATTCAAGTTATCAGAGATTCTGACATTTGGGAACAATTCTTCCTCAAAATTGTCCTTTAAATTTTATCATAGTGATTTCTTCTTTCAAACACCTGACTCATGGTCTATTTTTTAACATACATATAACCTTTCACATCCTTTAATATTTTTCTTTGGAACAATTAAGGTGTTTATCGGTCTGAGATTCCCAAGAGTTTATAATCCTTGTTTTTCACTAAGGTCTCTAGATTTACTCTTCTTCATGGCGGAGTATTCGTCACATGGGCTTTCACTTCAGGAAGACAGCCCTCTTATGTATCAATAACTGATCCCTTATTGCCTAACACCCAACAAAAGATCTTCAAAACCTCTTTCCTTTGCAAGCCTTCCCCATTCATCTCTCCTCACCACAGGATGGGTTTATGAACTCCAAACCTTCCTTTAAGTAGAAAGCACATTTCAGACATTTCATTTCTCACCTGGCTCAACATATCTGGGGCTTAGCCCTGAGCCCCTGAACTGGGGCACCGTCACCTCACTCCAAACTGTTTATCATTTGTATGTGTGTGCGTCTTGTCTTCTTCTGTTAGAGTCAGGTCCTTGTGGCCAAAAGACTTCTAAAAGCCATCAGGAGAAAAAGTTTCAAATGCAATGAAAAGGAAACTGAAATATTTAAGACTATTCCTGCTACGTCCGGCTCAGTGGAGAGACCCCCGACCCGTGGGATGTCTCCATCTCAGGCACACAGTGATGAGGCAGGAGACAGAGATGTTACAAACTCAGTTTATTATCAGCAAGTACAAGCCTTACATGCTGTGCAGCCTTAAGTTCCATACTTGTGGCAAGCTCGTGCTGTGATTACTTTCACCAATCCTCTTTCATCCACAAAAGCATGTCCCAGTGACTGCTTCAGGATGTTTATCAAATACTGCGATGTTTACCTAAGACCAGAAAGCCTTGGGGCTATTGTATGAGATCCCTGAAGGGCCGAACCAACAACCTTTGCTCCATTAGCACAATAGGGTGGGCTTATCAGGCCATCATGAACTCATGGAACTGTGGTGGTCCTCAACGGCTCCCTACATATTCCAAACCTACTAGAGATGATGAAGGAATGGAAAAATGTGTTCCAGACAGCAATGAAGCTCAGTATGCAGCACAGGGAAATTTATTCTGAAAATATGAACTGATCAATCAGTGACAAAAACTGATTAAAAAACAGTCAAATGTCTTTAGAAATCAAATCAGAACCAAAGACATTATTTGTTTGGTTGCACCCCATGAAATTTTTGCAAAAAGTAACTGTGGAGTAGAGCAGAAAGATACTCAAACATACGTAAAAACAATCGAAATTATCAATGAAGCATTTCATTCTGTAATAACATAAGAATGGAAATTGGTTCAAAGAAAACAAAAGATTCAAATTCAGCTTCAGACTCTAACTAGCTATGTGATCCTGGGTAGGGCATTTAATTCTGTTTCCTTCAGTTTCCTCATCTGAAAAATGAGCTGGAGGAATAAAAACCACTCCAGCATCATTGTCAAGAAAAGCCCAAATGGGGTCACAAAGGCTTGGACATGACTGAAAAATATCAATAATAATAACAAAATTATGAAGGACATAGTCACAAGGCTGAAAAAAATAACATTTATTTGGAAAAATAAAATAACCACAATTACATCAAGGGGAATGATGAAATGAAGTAAGAATAGGGGAGAAAGAGCATTCCCAGACACCAAACTGTGGTGTACAGCACTGGTAATCAACACTATGTGGTATTTGAGAGGCGGAAGGGGAGGAAGAAAGAGAAAGAGAGAGAGAGGAATGTAACAGATTAAAGGAGGGAAACTCAGAATCATTAGAACTCAGTCACTCCGTGTTTGGTAAAGTGGAAAAAAGACTGACTAGGTAAAAGTCCTTATTTGGGTAAAAAAAAAAAATTGCTGCGAAAAGTAGAAAGCAGTCAGAAAGGAAAATAGGATTAGACCAACATCTCATACAATTCTCTACGATACATTCTATATGGATGTCACTGCTGCTGTTCAGTTACTTCAGTCATGTCTGACCCTTCATGACCCCATGTGGTATTTTCTTGTCACAGACCTCATATCTTAAGAACCAAAGGGTAAAATAAATATTGAAAGAATCCATAATTCACCTCCTAAAAAAAGATGCAAAATGAAAACTCCAGAGAATATGATAGCCAAATTCCAGAGCTCCCAGTTCAAGGGAAAAAAAAGTACAATCAGCCAAAAAGAAGCAATTCACGTGTCATGAAGCCACAGTCAGGCTAACACAAAAGTGAAGAATTTTAACATAAAAAAAAAAAACCAGAGGGTGTGCAATATGATATTCAATAAAACAAAGGAACTAGGATGGTGACCAAGAATCACACACCCAGAAAGAGTAAATATCATCCTTCAGGGGAAAGAAAAAAAGGGATATTCAGTATAGAGAAGATATTCAAGAATTCCTAATGAAAAGACCAGAGTTGAACAAAACTTGGGTCTTGAAACACAAGACCTAAGAGAAACATCCAAAGGTAAACAGGAAAGAGAAAACAAAAGTTTCCATAAGGTTAAATTGTTTATATTCCTACACTGGAAGAGGATACCTGTAACTCTGAAGAAGTTTATAACTATTAGGGCAATTAGAAGGAGGACACATTGATAGTATACATTAATTGTGATGGGGTGATATTCAAGAAAACAAGACTAAGGGGTGACAAAGAGAATGATGCTCCAAGAAGAAGGAAGGGAAAGGTACATGGGGGGTGAATTGTCATATAAAAGAAGCAAAGAAGGGCTATTACAGTGAAGGGGGAACACAGGGGAGGTGGGAATGCAGGGCTTGAGCCTTAGTCTTATCAAAATTGGCTCAAAGAGGGAATAACATACATGCTTAGATAGGTATAGATATCTTACTCATCCTACATGGAAGTAGAGAGGGACTTGATAAGGGGAGAGGTGAGAGACTGATAGAAGGAAGGGGAAATTGGGGTAGGCATTGATCAGAGGCAAAACACTGGGTGAGGAGAGAGGGTAAAAGTTCAAAGAAAGAGAGTGAGAAGGGGAAGTAAGATGGAGGGATATACACAGGTATCATAACTGCAAATATGAATGCAATTATCTCAACCATAAAATGCATTAATAGATGTAAAACAGGTAAATTTGACTGTAGTAAATTTAAAAGGTTTTTTTTTTTTTTTTTTTTTGCAGAAATAAAATCAACACAACCAGTATTACAGGGAAAGCTGACAACTGGGAAAAAATTACAGCAAGTATCTGATAAAGGTCTCATTTCTCAAATATATAGATAAGAGTACTGAATCAAAATTTATAAGAATGCAAGTCACAACCTAATTGATAAATAGTCAAAGGATATGAATCTGTTGTTTTCAAACAAATCAAAGCTATTTATAATCATATAAAAATTCTCTAAAGGACCATTAATTAGAAAAACACAACTTAAAACAACTCACAAATTAAAACACACCTCATACCTATTAAATTGAGTAATAAAATAGAAAAGGGAAATGATAAATATTGGAGGGAAATAGGAAAACTGAGGCACTAATGCACTGTTGCTGGATTTGTGAACTGATCCAACCACTATGGAAAGTAATTTGGAACTCTACTCAAAATGCTATAAAAGGTGGATGCCCTTTGATCCAGCAATAACATTATGAAGTTGCTATCCACAAAATACATTTTAGAAAAGGACCTAGTTATACAAGGTATTTATAATAACTCTTTCTGTGGGGGCAAAGCATTTGAAACTGAGGAGATGCCCATGAATTGGGGAATGCCTTTACAAGTTGTAGCATATGATGGCGATGGAATACTATTGTGTTACAGAAAATGACAAGCAGGATGATTTCAGAAAAACCTGGAAAGACTGAAATGAACTGATGCAGAATAAACTGATGCAGGATGACATTTTACAAAGTAACAGTGATATTGTATGATGAACAACAGTGACAACTTTGCTATTCTGAGCTATATGATAAACTAAGACAATCTGAAAGGATTCATGATGAAAAATGCTCTCCCACCTCCATAGAAAGAACTGATTTAGAATATAAACCTAAACCATACTAGTTTTCACTTGCTTTCTTTTTCGTTCAGTGTTTTTCCCCCATGAAATGACTAATATGGAAATGCTTTAGATGACTGCAGATTTAGAACCTGTTTCGGATTGCTTACCAAGTGTAGGAGGGGTAAAAGGAAGGAGACAAGTACAGAATTGTGACCTCAAAATTTAGAAATAAAAATATTTTTACATATAATTGGGTAAAAATGAAGTATTGTTTTAAAAGAGACTAATAGCCAATGACAGCTGAGTGACACAGTAGGTAGAGTGCCAGGCCTAGAGTGAGGAGGATCTGAGTTCAAATTTAGCCTCAGACACTTACTAGCAATGTGACCCTGGGCAAGTCACTTCCCCCTGTTTTCTCAGTTCCTCCTATGTAAAATGTGCTGGAGAAAGAAATGGGGAAACCCTCTAGTATCTCTGCCAAGAAAACCCCAGTGTGTCACAAAGAGTCAGACAAGACTATAACAACTGGAAAACAACAAATAGCCATTCCCCAATAGATAAATGGTTAAAAGATCTGAACAAAAAATTATCAGAAACAACTACCAAGAATTCCCAGGCATATGAAAAAGTGCCCCAAAACACAAATAAGAGAAAAGTAAACCAAACCACTGAGAACTCACTTCACACACTGCAAAACTGACAACAATGACAGTAGCACCAGCCAATGCTGGAGGAGTTGTGGGAAGGTGGATGGAGCTATGGAATGGGAGATCATGCAGATCTGAGTTCAAATGCTGCTTTAGACACTTACTGCTTATGTGACTCTGGTTGGTAACTCAATGAATCTCTTGGCCTCAGTTTCCTGAACTGTGAAATAAAGCTGTGAAGATGGTCAAAACTGGATTAGGGGGAGAAAGTAATTCACTGTGCTGAGTCTTTGCCTTTGAGCACTATACCTCTTTGATAAGAACTGAGTGTCTCCTTTAGGACTGTCTTTTCTCCCACTGGAAAAGAAAACTCCCAGAATTTTGAATAGTTCCCCAAAGAAAGTCCTTTCCCATATCTTCTCTAACAAGGGAAGTACTAGACCCTTAAAAAATGCTAATTAAGTAACAGCTAAAGAAGATACTCTTTTCTTTGGCCTCGTCCAAACAGCTCTGCTAAGGGACTTTAAGCATGGGAATGTGAGCCAGAAGCCAACTTAACCTGTTTTTTTGAGTTGCCATATTTTCTACAAACACAGGACCAGAGTATGCAGGAGGCCAGGAGCATTTCAGTCCCTGCTCACAGTATTTACTCCTGTTACCCCTCACTGCCCCTCAGTGTGCCCTTGATGATGCCCAGCTACAGGACAGTGTGCAACTGACAGATTAACAATTTGTGCAGATCAGACCATGGAGGATAAGTAGAGCATCCTGTCTTCCAAATCTGGAAGGGAGAGCTTGTCCAAACAGGCAAAGTGGGGTGGGAAGCAGTCACATGCATTTGTGGAGGAGGGGGTGCCAGGCATGGATAAAGGAACAAAGACAAGAGCACTACAGAACAGAGGAATGAGTGCAAAGATCTTAGGAGGGCAGCCACTGGGGATGAGGTGTAGTTCGTGATTGTGATACCAATATGCCATGGATTACTTCAAAGGACAGAGAACAGAGTGGTGTTGTTACTACCATTTTCAATGTCCTGCCTACTTTCATAAAGAAACAGTCGATAGAGAGAGGATTGCCGGACTTGCAGACAATCCTCTTTGTCTATGGAAATGGCCTCTTTGGGGGGGTCAAGTCTGTAGACAGAGTGCACTCACCTGGGGTGGGGGTCTGCAGCTGCCAAGGGCCATTCCTTCTGGCTCCACACACTCCCAGATTGGGCCAGGCTTTGGTCTTCTGCACACTGAGCTGGGGAGACAGAAGGATTGCTGGGCAGGAGGCTGGGCTATGGGGATTTACAGGGAGTGAGGCCTTGCCCTCAAGAGAGAGAATGAAGCCCAGAGGTCAGGCTTGACAAAGATGGTCCCATCCTCTCCCATTCCTCTTCTTTCCCCTTGCTCTCTCCAGTTCTCATTCACATCACCAAGAGGCAGAAGGGGCTTGGGATCCCACGTGGAATAAGAGTAGTCAGAGCCTCAATGGCTCCTGAATCAGAGATTTCCCTTTGACTGGGTTTGGGACCAGGAACCTGAAAGGGCAGCCCAGCTCCAGACGTTTCCCCCACACCACCACCTACATAAAAAATAATCCCTTCAATTATGTGTCATGGTGGCCCCCACCCAGCCCAACCCTTCATTGTGGGTCACCTTGGAATCACCCCAGGCTATTAACCTTCATCCAGACACCTTCTCCTGTACCTCAGGATCAACACAAGCAATTTGCCACCCCTCAAACCCATCCCAAACCTTTCCACCATCTTTACTTTTTCCCTATAAAAGTCAGTCTTGAAAAGACCAAATACGCAGATTAAAAAAACAAAACGATCTCACGCTATATTGGCATCACAATCAGCCTTGATTCTAAATGAAAAAGGCTGGAGGGGCCCAATTCCTTGGAGGCAGATCCAGGCCTTCACAGGAGCATTTCCAGGTTCACTTAAGCCTTTCACTTGTGTTTCACTCAAGACAGGATTCCTGGGTCCCTGAGGATACGGTGTGAAGTTTGTGAAAAGGTGACACAATCTTAAAAGGGGGGTGGGGGCGAGGTTGAGGGGGTAGCCCCAGACTCTTGAGAAGTGATCGGGAGTCTGCAATAGAGCTAGCAGGAGGAAGCTTGTCCAGGAACCAGGCTGGGGAGGGAGGATTGCTCCAGGGGGACCTGGAGCTAGACTCAGCACAGGGTCAGAGGGGGAGGATGAGACCCCAATGGGATGAACAGCCAGCATGTCTGTGAGGGGCTGGCTCAGACCAACCTGGCACCTGCATCTACAGAAATGGCCTCCAGAAGGCAGAGATCTCAGGTCCAAGAGAAGACAACGTGATCCGAGATCTGAGGAAAGAAGGCAGAGGGAGCTCCAGTCTAAGGGTTGAAGGCAGGGACACCTCAGCTCCAGGGAAGAAGACAGAGCAATCTCAGCACAAGTTCCAGTTTTCAGCCTGCCCACCCTTGGAGGCTCCTCCCAGCCTCTGAGGCCCCCCAGGAAGCCTCCTTTCCTCCAGTCACACCCAGGATCAGGCACTCAGGACCCTTTCTCCCTCTCCTCCACAAGCGCTGCCCTCCATCAGCTGGACAGCCTTGGCCAATGGGAGGACCCTTCTTCTGCCCTAGACTCCACCCAGGCCTCCAAACTCCACCCCAGAGCTCCTGTTCAACCTGGACCACCAACAACCTGGTCATCTCTGAAAGCTCCTCCTCCCCCATCACCCTCCACCTTATTTCCTATTGGAGGGAAGATTCAGGACTTTAGGAGTGGAGAGGGGGAGAACAAGGCAGAGGCAAGCAGAGGATTCCCAGCCAGATATTAGTTTGGATGTTGCTCACCAAATGCAGGCACTGCAATTTCCACATTCTCCTACTTTGAATTAGAATGTGGCTCATTTCAAGTTAGATCCCAGCAGGATAATTGGAATATTTCACTAGCTAAGGGCAGATCCACCCTTAAAGTGAAATAGACTTAAAATTTGGCATTTAAGGGCATGTGTTTAGGAACATAAAGAATCCAATGTAACTGGATCAGAATTGCCCTTTGCTCCTCCCTGAATGCGATCAGCCTAGAGGGTCAAACACATGAATGGACAAAGTGCTTTTTCCAAGGTAATTCTAAGATAATCAGCTGAATTAATGTTATTAGACTGGCAATTTTGTTTCATGTTTTAACACTGTAACATCTCTTAGGTTGTTATGCTCCAAAATTTTCTCAAACGGGAATTTGGGAGAACCATTGAATATTTTTAATTTGAAAAAAAAATTTTTTAAGGGATATGCAATTGTACCATTAAAAAATGTAATTTTCTTTTTATCTGAATGCTCTGAATTTGTGACTTAAGCTGTAAGAGGATGGTAATAATGTTTCCAAACTGTTCTATATTTAATTGGGTATACTTTGCTTTAAAAGGTATGATTATTTACTCTTTGAGAAAAGTACCAAGGACATGGTAAATTCTCCATTCAGGCTTTCACCTTGATTAAAAAGGCAAAACTCAGAACGAGAATTAAAAGGAGTTTGTTATTCTATGTCAATGTAGAAACACATTGAGGAGTTGGATCTCCTTAGGTCAGCAAGGAATTCAAGATGGAACTGATGAGGTTTAGGGTTTTTGGGGTCCCCAAAATACTGACACCCCAGGTCTTGCTCGAATGAATTCAGCACAAGCCTTCTTAAACCAAAGAAAAACAAAGTTTATTAAAAATTCACCATACGGGGTTGACTCTTAAAAGAACCTAAGCATTTGTAACACTTTTATTCACAAGCAGGCCAGAGAGAATCTCAACCAGACAGAGTCTGAATGCCTTCATGGAGGCAAGATGGACCTTAAATATAGAAAAAGCATCCAGGTAGTCCCAGGGTCCTAGATATGGTCTTCATAGATCAACCTCAGGGAGCATCCTGATGGGAGCAGCTGGTAGTCCAGACGATCCACAAACCATGCTGGGCAACTTGGACTTCAAGAGAATGCTAAGTAGTTGGCAATGGGGCAGCTAGGTGGTGCAGTGGATAGAGCACCAGTGCAGGAGTCGGGAGGACCTGAGTTCAAATCTCACCTCAGGCACTTGACACTCACTAGCTGTGTGGCCTTGGGCTAGTCAGTTAACCCAAGCTGCCTGATCCTGGGTCATCTCCAGTCATCCTGATGAATATCTGGTCACTGGATTCAGATGGCTCGGGAGGAGAAGTGAGGCTGGTGACTTGCACAGCCCTCCCTCACTCAAAACAAAGACAAGTGCAAGTCATGTCATAATTTCTCTGATGGCATGGCCTTCTTACCAATGTTCGAGGGAAAAGGCAGAGGTGGGGATGGGGGGGTGACATTCTATACAATGAGTCAAAATGTGAATCAGCAGATTACTGAGGCCCAAGTCCTGAGGTTCTAACTGCAAGATTCAGACTCAAATGGAAGAAAACAGGGAAAACCATTAGACCGTAAAGATATGATACAAGAGCATGGCTTATGGATAGGAAATGACAGTAATGCATAGATTGAAAGGATTAGATATGGGAGACAGAGTGGCTGAAGAACCAGGAGGCAACAACTAAATATATTCCTAAGCGAAAGACCAACAAAGAAAAATGTCTGTTTGATGAGGCCTTACAAATAGCTAAGGAAAGAAGGAAAGGGAAAAGAAAAGGGGAGATTTCCCCAAATGAATTCATAATTTGTGAGAATAACAAGGAGAGATGAGGTTTTCTTAAATGGGCATTGCAAAGAAATAGAAGAAAACAACTGAATGGGAAAGACAAAAGCCTTTTCAAGAAAATTTGAGCTATCAAGGGAGTATTACTTGAAAACATGGGCATAAGGACTACTGGAGCCAAAATGGTAAGGTGAGGCACTCCCTTTTCTAGGCTCTTCCAGATTCCCTTGAAAACAACTTTGCAATAATGGCTCAGAATCAGTTGTAGAGGAGTGAACCAGAATACCAGCCTAGGACAGCTTGAAGGGTGAGCAGGAAATGTGTCTCACTACAGTGGAAGAGTGCAGTAAAGTGAAGAAGGCAGTGGCAGGCTTCACCCTAGGGGTCCGTGGAATATTTTAGGGAACTCATGAGAAACCTTGTGGTTTCTGAGATTAAATGAATCCCTTTTTAGGGTTTCACACACTCTGTGAAATATATAATGTCTAGTGAGGTCCATGCTACAGGGAGAAACCACAGCTCATTAATTAGATCCATCAGTTTTATCTCTAGGAAGATTGCTCCAATGTACATATTGGAACAAATAAAAATTTATGACATTCAGGTGACAACCTTCCCACAACCGTGGCTTTTACAAGGCTTCCTTCTACTGTGAATATTATGCCGTCTAGTGACCTGCCTCTTCCAAGAAAGAGCAGGTCCTCATTTAGCATTTAGTCTTCTCTCCACTAGGAATCCTTGATGTAAAGGAAGAGATGATCTCTGGCTGCAGACCTTCCCTGACTCCAGACAGGGCTTGATCATAAGATGAAATGTCTCATGTCTAATATGCTCCATAGTCCATCTTTGCACATCCATTTTGGGAACATGCTTGCTATCCCACGTGAATTCTGATAGGAAACAAAGGACAGTGTTAGCTTGAAGACTTTTCATACTGATTACGTTAATGAGATATGTTCTCTAAAATGAATTCTCTGAAATGAGAGAAATGAATATTTCTCCCACATAAACAATTATTAAATTAGGACTAAGCTTCTTCCTCATTTCCTCATTCAGAGATTGGCCACTGTAAGTGATTCATCCAGTCTTTGAAGGGCAGCGTTGATGATCAGATGAAGTCTTGGGCAAGGCTTAAACAACTGAAAATTTAGATTTCACCAAAATTTAAAGAGATTTTATTCTAGGTTTATTCTGGCCCATTGTGTTTTAGTTAGACAGGTCTGAGGGGTAGTGGACCCCTCTGGTCTAGACTGCCCTAGGTAAGGGTAATCTGGATAGCAATAAGTCTCTTTGTCCAAAATTGAGTCAAGATTCATGCCACCTCCCCCCCCCCCCAAACCAGTCCCTCATTAGAGTAAATCCAAATCTCATTATAATGCTCATTCTCATTAAGTTTTAACTAATCAAAACTGACTTACGCCTGTAGTTAACTCCCACTTATCTAAGTGTATGTAAGTGTTGAAAGGTCTCCATGATTCATCTTTGGTTTGTAAGAGATAGCTAAATAACCATTGTTTTATCCACTATTAACTGGCCATAATTTAATGATTACCCAGAAATTGTCTTTTCAACTTTGCTTTCATCAGAATTGTATAGTAAGGTGAGGGTGTATATAAACACTTTTATCACGTTTTATCTCTCTCCAGTGTGGATTCTGTTATGTGCAGCAAGATGGGAGTTTTGCCTGAAAGCCCTTCCACATTCATTACATTCATAAGGTTTCTCTCCAGTGTGGATTCTCTGATGTAAAGCAACAATGGATCTCTCTCTGAAAGGTTTTCCACATTCCTAACATTCAAAAGGTTTCTCTCCATTGTGGATTCTCTGATGTGCAGCAAGTAGCTGGTTTACTCTGAAAGCCTTTCCACATTGATTACATTTATAAGGTATCTCTCCAGTGTGGATTCTCTGGTGGGCAGCAAGAGAGGAGCTCCGTGTGAAAGCCTTTCCACATTGATTACATTTATAAGGTTTCTGTCCAGTGTGGATTCTCTGGTGTACAGTAAGTTGATTCTTTCATCTGAAAGCCTTTCCACATTGATTACATTCATAAGGTTTCTCTCCAGTGTGGATTCTCTGATGTGTAGCAAGACTAGAGCTGTCTCTGAAAGCCTTTCCACATTGATTACATTTATACAGTTTCTGTCCAGTGTGGATTCTCTGATGTGCAGCAAGTTGGTAGTTTCTTCCAAATGCTTTTCCACATTGATTACATTCATAAGCTTTCTCTCCAGTGTGGATTCTCCGATGTCCAGCAAGACTGGATCTATCTGTGAAAGCTTTTCCACATTGATTACATTCATAAGGTTTTTCTCCAGTGTGGATTCTCTGATGTGCAGCAAGACTGGATCTATCTGTGAAAGCTTTTCCACATTGATTACATTCATGAGGTTTCTCTCCAGTGTGGATACTCCAATGTACAGCAAATTGGCTGTTTCGTCTGAAAGACTTTCCACATTGATTACATTTATAAGGTTTCTGTCCAGTGTGGATTCTCTGGTGTACAGTAAGTTCATCTTTTCATCTAAAAGCCTTTCCACATTGATTACATTTATAAGGTTTCTCCCCAGTGTGGATTCTCTGATGTACAGTAAGTTTGGAGCTCTCTCTGAAAGCCTTTCCACATTCATTACATTCATGAGGTTTCTCTCCAGTGTGGATTTTCTGATGGGCTGCAAGACTGGAACTAAACCAGAAAGTCTTTCTACATTGATTACACTCGTGTGGTTTCTCTCCAGTGTGGATTCTCTGAAGTGCAGCCAATTGGCTGTTTCTTCCAAATGCTTTTCCACGTTGATTACATTCATAAGGTTTCTCCCCAGTGTGGATTCTCTGATGTGGAGAAAGATTAGAATTCTGTGGGAATGCCTTTCCAAATTTCTCATAGTCATAAGGCTGCTCTCTGGTCTCCATGCTCTGATGTACAGCAAGACTACAGCTGCAACTCCCAGCCTTTCCACACTGATTACAATTATGAGGTTTCCTCTCACTGTGAATACTGTGATGAAAAAGGAAGGACGAGTGTTCACTAAAAGATATACCACATTCAGGAGATTCATGGGGTGTCTCTTCATTATGAATTGTCTGACAGTAAATCAGGGAAGACTGTTGACTCATGGTTTTCCCACAATGACTACAACCACGAGGTTTCTCTCCTGTGTGGATTCCATCATTTACAGCACAGGTTTGTCTCCCAGTGAAGGCACAGGAACTGTCACTCATGAGGTTTGCTTGGTGTGTTTCCTTCACAGAAATCCTTAGCTTTTCAGTAGTCTCTTTTCTTCTGGGTGTAATCATTCCTTCTGCAAAAAAACAAGTAATAGAACATACATACAGAGACACAAGTACACACACATATAAACATTTCCCTCCATTGGAAGAAAATAATCAGATCTATATGATTCTCCCCCAGGTGAAGATAGAACTCTTCAAAGACACAATCACAATTGTTTGAAAATGTCATTAGCTCAAATTTGTAGGATCACTTGACTTAATATTGGATGCTCAGAAATATCTGTGAAATTAGACTCAACATTCTTACCAGAACATAAAGTCAGGCCATGAGCTCAGAATGGCTGAGTGACCTGAAAAGTAACCCTGCAGATGAGACTAGACCACCAACCCTGCAAGTGGGCATGTTCGGTCCATGGAACTAGATGGCCCTTCTACATGGCACTTACTTTTGTTTTACCTTTTTTTAAGAAAAAATGTTTTATTTTTGTATGCTTGATATTTTTCTCCCTCCCTTTGTATCTTCCTATTCTCTGAGACACAAAACCTCTGTTGTCTTATTTGAAGAAACTGCCATGGCAACTGAGCAATCACAACGCTGATGAATCAGCAGCCAGCAGCACTGGACCAGAGACACCACCAGAAAGAAGTTTGGGACACACCAAAGGCTCAGATACAGTCAGCTTTTATCACCAATAAAATATTTCCAAATTAAAATATGTACTGTTAAAAAGCAAAATAATATTATGCATGTAATAGACAACAGTATATTATAAGCATAACTTTTATATGTACTGAAAATACAAAAGTACAGGTGACTCACTGGACTGGAATATTTGCTTTACCACCAAGCTTTGCAACTGATTCTTTAATCTCTGAGGTGTACCTGGATTTTTTCTCATTGTTGTCATGATTTGAATCTTTTTCCCCCTAATTCTACCCTCCTTAAACTATTATTAATTTCACTCCTTGAATTCTCCTTTATTCCATTGTATCCTGTTGGACTAGATGTCTTTCCACTCCCAAACACTCTCCTTTCCTTGGATCACCTAAGACCAAGGTTCCTGATTTCTTGGCTTCTTCTCAACCATTTCCATGTGTCTATGACAGACTGGCAGCTCCCTGACAGCAGGGATTGCACCTTTTCCCTTCCTAAACGTGGTGAGGTACCTAGACAACTGGAGGTGCTTGATCCATGTTTATTGACTGACAGGTCCATGACTGACACTAGGTCCCAGATTCAACCTCAATACCTATATCCTGGTCTCTGTCTTAATTGGCAAATGCAGGTTCTGGCCTTACCCCTGTTACTCTCTTGCACCTTATCTCCTATTTGAGTGAACTTTGGCTGGTTCTCACCCTGATGGCACCAGACCAGGTCCATAATGAAGATTGCAGAGACTTCTTTTAAGATTCCTGAAGCATCTTATCCTACGGGACACCAGGAAATTTCTACTTCCCACTTCAACAAACTGAGAGTGGCTGTCAAATTCAATAAATCTGCATAACAATTCTCCAAGAAGGGGCCAAAGATTGAGCCTTAGAGATCAAAGAAGGGACACAGGTAGATGATTCATGTAAAACATGTATTTCAAATAATTCTAAATGAGGCAACAGCCTTTGCTAGTACTTAGATGCTGCTGAATGGAAAGAGAGAAAATGTTAAAACTAGGCTGCCTGGGTATACTACAAACTTAGGGTATGCATTTTCAGGGTGGACCTCACTGTGGCAAGGGTATTCTTTGACATTTAGCTAACTGATTCCTTTGAGGTAGCTAGGTGGTGCTCTGGATAGAGCACTGGTCAGGAAGACTCAAGTTCAAATCCAGCCTCAGACCGTTACTAGTTTTGGCACCCTGGGCAAATCACTTAGGGCTCTTGGCCTTGATTTCCTCATCTTTAAAAGGAGCCTGAAAAACAAAAAGGAAAAAATTCCAGTATCTTTGCCAAGAAAACCCCAAATGGAATCAAGACTGAGAAATGATGCCAAAGACAGAGCTTTTTCAATTCTTTTAATTTTTTCACAACCGTCCCTTATTGCTTGCTCCCACTGTCCACCCCCCACTCACCTTCTCAGCAGAGAAATTCCCTTTTATTTTTTCTTTGAAAACATTGGATACTTACCAAGAGCTATCTCATCCTCCTCATCCTCTATATATCAGATGAAATGATCCTCCTTCTTCTAGCTAAAGAAAACTCCTTTCCATGTGTAAATCAACTGATTTCAGGACATCGTCTTCCTCAGTACGTTGCCCCTCCAGCATTCCCTTTTCTCACTACCTGCCAGTCGCTCCCACTCTAATGACTCCTTCCCTACTGTTACAAACCATTTCCTTCTAATGCTCAAAACAAGATCACTTGATCCATTCAATCCCAGAGATATTTTTACAGTATCTTTCTTCCACTTCTTGGCTAAACAGCAGGAGGTTCCCAGGTCCAACTGGTGTCTCCAACTCCTTACTCTGAAATTCTCAGCAGTCTAGCTCCCAATTTCATTGTTCAACTGAAATTCCTCTCCAAAATTACCAAAAATATCCACGTTGCTGAATCCACTGGTCATTTCTTCATCCTCATCTTTCTTTCCTTCTCTACAGCTTTTCACAGTCAATCACCCTTCTTTTTCTCTCTCACTCCCTCTGGGATTTAGTGACACTAATCTCACTGTTCCCCAAACCAAACTCATTCTCTTTCCTCCAACTCTCCCATCTTCCTACTTTTCTAATACTCTCCAATGCATCCTTCCATTACAGCAGGCTCATAAATGAGGTGTCATGCATTCCTCAGTGACTTTCACAAACACTTCTGACTCCCATATTCAGTCTGCTCCTAAGTCCTCTGATTCCACCCAGTTAACATTTCTCCCATACACCCCCTTCTCTCCCAACACTTCCACTGTCTTGGTTCAGGTCCTGAACACCACATAACAGAGCTGTTTCAAGAACTTGATACTTCTTCCAGCTGTTCCAAGTCTCCCTCCACTCCAGTCATTTCATCACTCACAAAGATCATCTTCCTAATGTTCTTGACTGACCATATCACCACATCCTCAACAGTCTCCTAGGGCTCCCTCGGAAAATGATCAAATATAAAATCTGTTGTAAGGCTATTAATCACCCACCCTCTCTTTACGTACCCCTCTCTATTCTTTTAAATTTTTTTCCCTTCATATCCCCACCACACATGCTATAATCCAGTGGTATGGGCCTCATTTCTGTTCTGTGAAGAGGATACTCTGTCTTCCAAATGTTTGGGCTTTCCAAGTCATCTCCAGACACAGAATGCCATCCTGGCTTCCCTGAAGCCCCAGCTAGAGCCCACCTTCCATAAAAAGCCTTTCCAGTCCTCCTTCACTACAGTACATTCCCTCTCTCAATGAGATCCCATCTGTCTTGTCCATAACAGGTTTCTACATGACTGTTGGCATGTTATCTGCCCACTCAGTCTGTGAACACCAGTAGAGCAAGGGATGTTCCTTGTATCTCTTTACGTTGCTTAAGAGAGGGTATGGCACATAGCAGCAACTTTCTAAGTCTTCACTGATGAGAAAAATGCCTAAGAAAGAGACCATATTTAAAAGCCTAACCCTCTTTCGCACTTTCAGGGAAGTTCCATACCCCCAAATTCTAAACAATGCATTCTTTTTAGGATCGTAGATTTATCAGTAGGAGACAGCCTAACTGCATGGTATCTAACATCCTAATTTTACAGAAGGGGAAACTGAGAGTCAGTGGAGTTCAGTGACTTGTGCACAGACTCACTGCTAAAAGTGTCTGAAAAAGAATCCAACTTCAGGTGTTCCTGCCCCCAAGTCTAACACTTGCTTTGCTACAACACCAAGAGACACAGCTCTCATGTGCCTGCTTTTACCTCACTCACCTGGACAGAAGCTCTTCAGGCCTTCTTGTTTCAGTATCAATGGCACCTCCCTTTCCTCCAAATATTCTCTGGGAACTGGAAGCCCTGATAATGTGGAAAAAGGAAAGAACATGGAGAAATACTTAGAACTTAGTTCTCTTTAGGGAAAACAGTGTACATACAAAGCTACTCCATTTTGAGAATCATTCCTTCATGTTCACAAATATCTGGCTTACTCTTCCATTAACAATTGTAATGCAAGTAACCAAAAAAGGATGTGCCAGATAAGCACTGAGCTGCAGCAATTTAGAGTTTGATGGATGAGCTCTGGCTCTCTCTCCTCAACTTCTCACTGCATGAAATCCATAAAAATCTGGCTGTTCATTCAGCAAGTCATTGTTCTTCTGGTGAGATTCTCCTTTTGGGAAACTTCATGAACCTTAGTTAGTCAAATTTTAACTCTTGGCCAGTCTCTAATTCCTGCCATTGATAGGGGCATGCAATCAAGGAGCACAAGGTGGTGGCCAGAAGTGCTTTAGCATGGTTTCCACAGGATTAATTTTTGAGAACTTTGGTGAAAGGTAAGGGAGATGATCATGGAGCCAAGGGGGAATCAGAAAATTTGACCATGATGCACCTTTTTCATAGGAAGATGGACTCATTACAGAGTTCCCATTATCTAGAAGTTAGAGGGAACTGGTAGTATAGTGGTGAGAGGCCTTGGACTAGAGTGAGGAATGTCAGGGTTTAAATCTAGCCTCAGACAGTTACTAACTGTGTGTCTGCAAAAGTCACTTAACCTGTTTACTTCAGTTTTCTCAAATGCCCAAGGGAGATAATATCAGCTAATAATATAATATTGTAAAGCAAGTGCTTATCACAACAGCTGATGAAGAGCAGGTGAAGAGAAAGGCTTATTGCCTTCTGTCTGTTCCCACCACCTGTACTGGATAGTGGAGACAATTTAAAGGAAGATTATGGACAAATGTGTAACACTAGGCACAAACAGAAACTGTGAGTGACAAATTGATGCTTCTCAGAAAGAAGGATATCCTAAATACTTGGCCCATCCCAAAGAGGAAGAGGTTACAGAGAAAAGCAGGCTCAGCACTTTTCAGAGATTTGGCAGAGAAAATTAATGTCCAGGGAGAGGTTGAGCTAAAAAATTTATGGGATTAGTTATACATCTGAGATGCTTCAAAACTGACCTGATCTTTGACCTCAAGTTACCTAGAATTGCCATCAGACAGCTGCAGTAGCAAGAACAGAACATGCAGGTTATCTGCAAACCACGTGCTGATCTTCTACAGGACAACCAGGCAGCAGAAGGACCGTGTCTCTTGGACACTGGAGATCAGCACATTTCCCATTCTAGTAATAGAGAAGTGCTCCAAACTCAGCACACTGAGGAATGAAGATATTCCCTTTGATAGGAGACTCAGAGTGGCCAGGGAAAATGTCCTTACCCAAGAAGAGTAGGTTGTGGGCATTCTCCAGCATGACCTCCTTATAAAACTCCTTCTGAGGATGGTCTAAGAGGTCCCATTCCTCTGGGGTGAAGTCCACAGACACATCCTGAAATGTGACCACCTCCTAAAGCATCAAGAGTCACAAGATTTAGACCTGAAAAAGACTCCAGACTTCAGGCAGTCTAAACCTCATCAAGAAGAAGAGGAAACTGAAGCACAAAAAGGGGATTGACCTAAAATTCTTATCCTAGTTTACTGAGAATCAACATTTAAAACCACAGTCATTAAGAGCTCGATTAAAACTTGAGAGAAGTTTTTGATATGATCAATTGGGATAAGGTGGAGGAATGTCTTACTATGGAATCTGGGACAAAGTGTGTGTTTTGTCTGTGAGATAGAAAGACTAAAGGAAGAGAGAAAAGTGAAATTTCTTCCTTATCACAAGTGATAAAAATAATATTTTATCAACAACATTGTCAGGTTTGTGAGAAGTTGGCAAGTAGAGTATATTGTAGGGTGTGAGGGGGAGAATGTTTGATTACAGAAAAAAGAGTGAAGAAAAAATCTAGTTAATTTCCTGAGAGCCTGAAACAAAATCTTCTCTAGATAAAATATGAAAAGAATTCATAAGATAGACTAATTACACTCCAGACTGAAGTGAAGGAGATGAGACTTTCCAGCCAAGTGAAGGAGAATTCTGTTATTACACTGCGTCTTGGGGCTGCCCTTTGTATAATCTGTCATGGCCAAAACATCTTATGCCTCTTATTCATGATTCCTTTCATTTGTCAATAACACATATTTCCTCATTAAAGTATTAAGTTATATAGTTCATTTTTGTTGTTCCTTGTGTTCACAGCAGACCAAAAGGGCATCACTATGCAAGAGTGAAAGCATAATGTGTCTGACCATGGATGATCAGACTCACAGAGGCCAGAAGGCTCTACCACAGTTTGGGAACAAAGAGTGCACATGAACATTTGAGGTGGACATGCCTCTTCATTTGCTCATCTCACTATTCTTTGAAATACTGCAGTTCTGCCTCGCTAGCACAACACAGCATGTTCTTTGATGTTGATAAGCTATGATGGGTGGTCCTTTGCCACTGTCTCCCATGTCTAACCACTGATTCCAAAATTCTTCAGAGAGACCTTGGGAATATGGCCTTGTACTATGTCTTCTGACCACAATGAGTGCCTTCTTTGCATGTGTTCTCCATAAAACAGTCCTTTAGGCAAACATCCTTTTGGCATTTGAACAACATGGCCAGTCCATCAGAGTTGTGCTCCCTGTTGTAGAATGTGAAGGATTGACAATCTAACTTGAGAAAGGACCTCAGTGTTCAGTACTTTGCCAGGTGACCTTCAGATTCTCCCTAAGACAATTTAAATGGGATTCAAAGAAGATTCACAATTTCTCCATTTGCTGCAGTCAGTGGATGGTGCCATGCTGAATGGTGGACAACCTCTATTTTCTTTTTCTACATTTTCTGAAAAATTACTTCCCTCTACTACATGTAACTTTTTTAATATTTGTTCTTTTTTAAATTTTAGAATTCCAAATTCTATCCCTCTTTCCCTCTATTCCCTCCCCCATAATTTTATAGTAAGCAATTAGATACAGGTTGTACATACGAAATCATGTAAAACATTTCTGTATTAGTCACTTTGTACAGAAAGACTTGGGAAAAAAAATGTAAGAAAAAAAGGTGAGAAATAGCATGCACCAGTCTGAATGACAAACAATATCAGTCTTTTCTCTGGAGACAGACAGTAGACTTTGGCATTAGTCCTTTGAGCATTTTCTTGGATCACTGCATTGTTGAGAAGAGCTAAGTCACTCACAGTTCTTCACTGAACCACACACATTGCTGTTACTGTATACAATGTTCTCCTCGTTCTGTTCACTTCATGCTGCATCAGTTCAAGTAAGTCTTTCTAGGTTTTTCTGAAATCATTTATAACACAATAATATCCCATTACAATCACCTGCTAGAGATTGTTTAGCCATTCTCAAATTGATGGCCATTTCTTCAATTTCCCACTCCTATGCAACACAAAAAAGAGCTACTGAAAATATTTTTGTACAAACAGGTCCTTTCCTCATTATTTTCATGTCTTTGGGCTATAAACATAACAGTGGTATGATATTATTGGATCAAAGGGTATGCACACTTTTATAATACTTTGAGCACTTCCAAATTGTTCTCCACAAGAGTTGGATCAGTTCATAACTCCACCAACAGAACGTTAGTGTCCCAGTTTTTCCACATCTCTTCAACCTCCATCATTTTCCATGTCCATCATATTAGCTGATAATATGATAAGTATGAGTTGGTGCCTCGGAGTTGTTTTAACTTAGCATGCGTCTAATACAAATTCAGAGCATTTTTTTCATGATTACAGATAGCTTTGACTGAATATTCTGAAAACTGCCTGTTCATATCCTTTAATTATTTATCAAATGGAGAATGATGTATATTTTTAAAAATTAGAATCAGTTCTCTATTATTCAAGAAATGAAGCCTGTATCAGAGATACTTGTTGAAAAAAATTCCCCAATTCTCTCCTTTCCTTATGATTTTCATTGCATTGGCTTTGTTTGTGCTAAAACTTTTAAATTTAATCTGATCAAAATTATGCATTATATATTTTGTATTATTCTCTAGAACTTGTTTCATCATAAATTCTTCCCTTATCCATGCACCCCATGGAATTTTTGCAAAAAATAACTGCAGACTAGGGCAGAAAGATATTGCAAACATATGTAAAAAGGCAGAAATTACCAATATAGCCTTTCATTCTGTAATAAAATAAGAATGGAAATTGGCTCAAAGGCAACAAAATATTCAACCCAAATGGAGACTTAACAACATTTATACATTGAATTCTATAGTAATTAAATGATGGGGACAACTGGGGGCAGTGTGGATAGACTGTTGGAACTGGAGTCAGGAAAATCTGAGTTCAAATCCAGCTTCAAACTCTTACTAGCTACGTGATCCTAGGTGGGGCATTTAACTGTGTTTGGCTCAGTTCCCTCAGCTGAAAAATGAGCTGGAGAAATAAAAACCACTCCAGCATCATTGCCAAGAAAACCCCAAGGAGGGTCACAAGGAGTTGGATGTGACTGAAAAACATCAATAATAATAAGAGAAAGAGAGAGAGAGAGAGACAGAGACAGAGAGAGACAGAGACAGAGACAGAGAGACAGAGAGAGGAATGAATGGATCAGATTAAAAAGGGAGACTCAGAATCATTAGAACTCAGGAACTCCATGTTTGGTAAAGTGGACAAAAGACTGATTTAGGAAAAAATCCATTTTTGGCTAAAAAAACCAAACACTACTGAGAAAAGCAGAAAGCATTCAGGAAGGAAATTAGGATTAGACCATCTTATACAATACTCTACAATACATTCTGAATGGATGTTTTATTGCTGCTCAGTTGCTTCAGTCATGTCTGACCCTCCATGGCCACATTTGACGTTTTCTTGGTACAGACCTGATATACTAAGAGGGTAAAATAGAAACTGAAAGAATCCACCAATCATCTCCTAAAAAAGATCCAAAATGAAAACTCCCAGGCATATTATAGCTCATATAATACAGTCCTCCCAGTTCAAGGAAAAAGAGAGTACAATCAGCCAGAAAGAAGTAATTCAAATGTCAGGGAACCACAGTGAGGCTAACATACAAGTGAGGAACTTAGACATAAAAAATAATCGGAGGGTGTAGAACAGAATATTCACCAAGACAAAGGAACTAGGATGGTGACCAAGAATCACATATCCAGAAAAACTGAATATAGTCCTTCAGGGGAAAAACATGTTCATTCAATAAATAGAGAATATTCAAGCATTCCTAATGAAAAGACCAGAGCTGAACAAAAATTGGATCTTGAAATACAAGACCCAAGAGAAAAATCAAAAACTAAATAGAGCAAACAAAAGAGATTCAATAATGTTAAAGTGTTTATATTCCTACATTGCAAGATGATACGTGTAACTCTGAAGACCTTTAGGACAATTAGGGCAATTAAAAGCATTAGAGTATTTGGAATTATACTAAAAGGTGTACAAAAATGTGGATGCCCTTTGACCCAGGAAGAAGCATATGAAGTTGCTATCCACAAAGTTCTATCAAAAGATAGAAAAGGACCTACTCACACTCTTTCTGTGATGGCAAAGTATGGGAAATTGAGGAGATGCCCACTGATTGCGGAATGCCTTTACAAGTTGTAGTATATGACTGCAGTAGAATACTATTATGTTACAGAACACGACAAGCAGGATTTCAGCAAAACCCAGAAACACTGAAATGAACTGATGCAGAAGGAACTTAGTAGAAATAACAGCAATATTGTATGACAAACAACAGTGAACAACTTAGGTATTCTCAGCTATATAATAAACTAAGACAATCTGAAAGGATTCATGATGAAAAATGTTCTCCCCCCTCTACAGAAAGAAGTGATTCAGAACATAGACCTAAAGCACACTAGTTTTCACTTGCTTTCTTTTTACCACAACTTTTTCCTCATGAACTAATATGAAAATGCTTTACATGACTGCATACGTAGAACCTATTTCTGATTGCTTACCACATGCAGGAGGGGTAAGAGGAAGGAGGCAGCGAGAGAACTATAACCTCAGAATTTAGGAATAAAAATGTTTTTACATGTAATTGGGGGAAAATGAAGTATTCTTTTAAAAAAGACTAATAGCCAGTGGCAGCTGGGTGACACAGTAGATAGAGTGCCAGGCCTGGAGTCAGAAGGATCTGAGTTCAAATTTAGCCTCAGACACTTTCCAGCAACGTGACCATGGGCAAGTCACATCCCCCTGTTTGTCTCAGTTCCTTCTATGTAAAATGTGCTGGAGAGAGAAATGGGGAAACACTCCAGTATCTCTGCCAAGAAAACCCCAATGTATCACAAAGAGTCAGACAAGACTAAAACAACTGAAAAACAACAAATAGCCATTCCCCAATAGATAAATGGTTAAAGGATCTGAACAAAGAATTATCAGAAACAACTGCCAAGAATTCCCAGCCACATGAAAAAATGCCCCAAAACACTAATAAAAGAAAAGTAAACCACACCACGGAGAATTCATCCCACACTCTGCAAAACTGTCAGCAATGACAACAGCACCAGACAATGTTGGAGGAGCTGTGGGAAGCTGGGCACACAAACACACTGTGGATGGAGCTATGGAAAGAGAGAAGATCAGGGAGATCTGAGTTCAAACGCTGCCTCAGACACTTACTAGTTACGTGACCCTGGTTGGTAACTCATTGCATCTGTTGGACTCAGTTTTCTGAACCGTGAAATAAAGATAAGAAGAGGCCCTACGCTATGGGGTTTTTGTGAAGATGGACAAAAGTAGATTTGGGGGAGAAAGGAAGACACTTCACTGGGTCTTTGCCTTTGAGCCCTCACAAAAACTGAGTGTCTCCTTTAGGACCTCCCTTTCTCCCACTGTAAAAGAAAATTCCCAGAATTTTGAACAGTTCCCCAAACTCAGTCCTTTCTTAAATCCTCTCTGACAAAGGAAGTACTAGGCCCTTAATAAATGCTAATTAAGTAACAGTTAAAGATGGCATTCCTTTCTTTGGCCTGGTCCAAACAGCTCTGCTAAGGGCCTCTGAACGTGGGAATGTGACCCCAAAGTCAACTTAACCTGTCTTCTTGGGCTGCCATATCTTCCAGAAAAACAGGACCAGAGTATGCAGGAGGCTGGGAGCACCTCAGCCCCTACTCATAGTATTTACTCCTGTCACCCCTCACTGCCCCCCTCAGTGTGCCCTTGATGATGCCCAACTACAAGACAGTGTGCAACTGACAGATTAACTATTTGTGCAGATCACACCATGGAGGATAAGCAGAGTATCCTGTCTTCCAGGTCTGCCAGGGACAGCTTGGCCAAAGAGGCAAATGTGGGGGGGCAGTCCTATGGATATGTGGAATAGGGGTGGTAGCCATGGATACAGGAACAAAGAAAAGATCTCTACAGAACAGAGAGGAATGAGTGAAGAGGTCTTAGGAGGGCAGCCACTGGGGATGAGTAGTTAGTGACTGTGATGCCAATATGCCATGGATTAATTCAAAGGACAGAGAACGGGATGGTGTTGTTGCTACTGTTTTCAATTTCCTGCCTATTTTTGTAAAGGAACAGTGCATAGGTTGGGGATTGCCAGCCTCACAGACAATCCTCTTTGTCTATGGAAATGGCCTCTTTGGGGGTCAAGTCCATGGACAGAGTGCACTCACCTGGGGTGGGGGTCTGCAACTGCCAAGGGCCATTCCTTCTGGCTCCGCACTCCCAGCCTGGGCCAGGCTTTGGTCTTCTACAAACTGAGCTGGGGAGAGAGAAGGATAATGAGACAGGAGGCTGGCCTACGAAAGTTACAGGGGGTGAGGCCCTGCCCTCAGGACAGAGAATGAAGCCTAGAGATAGGGGCCCTGCTTGAAAAAGATGGTCCCCACCATCTCCTGCTTCTCTTCTTTCCCCTTCCTTTCTCCTGTTATTCAGATAACAAGGGGCAGAAGCTGCTCGGGATCCCACGGGGGATAAGAGCAGTCAGAGCCTCAAGGGCTCCTGAATCAGAAATTTCCCTCTGACTAGGTATGGGACCAGGACCCGGAAAGGGCCACCCACCTCCTGAACTTTCCCCCACACCTAGATACTGAATAATGCTTTCAATCCCCTGTGGTGGTGGCGGCCCCCACCCAGCCCAACCCTTCTTACTGGGTTACCCTGGAGTCATCCCAGGCCCCTTCTTCTTCACCTCAGGATCACCACAGGCAGCCTGCCACCCCTCACTCCCATCCCAAATTTTCCCATCCTCCTTTCTTTTTCTCTATAAAAGTCAGTGTTGACCAGACCAAAGGGACAAATTAAAAAACAATCTCACCCTCCTCTCTCAATCAGCCTTGTCTCTGAATGAAAAAAGGCCTGAGGGGCCCAGTTCTTGGAGGCAGATCCAGGCCTTCACTCGGGCATTTCCAGGGTCACTCAAGCCTTTCACGTGTGTTTCAGTCAAGACAGGATTCCTGGGTCCCTGTGGGTAAGGTGTGAATTTTGTCAAAATTAAATCGTAAATCTGGGGGAGGGGTAGCTCCAGACTCTTAAAAAGTGGTGGGGAGTCCGGAAAGGAGCAGGAGGAAGCTTGTCCAGGGACCAGGCTGGGGGGGGAGGACTGGTCCAGGGGGTCCTGGAGCTAGACTCAGCACAGGGTCAGAGGGGGAGGATGAGACCCAATGGGATGAACAGCCAGCAGGTCTGTGAGGGGCTGGCTCTGACCCACCTGGCACCTGCACCCAGAGATGGCCTCCACAAGGCAGAGATCTCAGGTCCAAGAGAAGACAGCGTGATCCGGGATCTGAGGGAAGAAGGCTGAGGGAGCTCCAGTCCTAGGGTGGAAGGCAGAGAAATCTGAGCACAAGTTCCAGTTTTCAGCCAGCCCACTCTGGGAGGCTCCTCCCAGTCACGGCTGCCCCCTTTTCTCCAATCGCACCCAGGGTCTGGCACTCAGGACCCTTTCTCCCTCTCCTCCCCAAGTCCTGCCCTCCATCACCTGGGCAGCCGTGTGCACTGGGATGACCCCTCTTTCACCCTAGCCTCTCCCCAGGCCTCCAAACTCCACCCCAGAGCTCCTGTTCCATCTGGACCACCCCCCACCAGGCTGGTCATCTCTGAGAGCTCCTCCTCCCCCATCACCCTCCACCTGATTTCTTATTGGAGGAAAGATTCAGGACTTTAGGAGCCGGGAGCGGGAGAACCAGGCAGAGGCGAGCTGCGCATTCCAGGGAAGCTGGGCATTCCCAGCCAAACCGGGCTGACTCTGAGGGTGGGGCTTGTTCACTAAATGCGGGCAGTCTGATGAGCACATTTTCCTAGTCTGAATTAGAATGAGGCTCGTTTCAAGTCAGATCCCAGCAGGATAAATTGGGATGTTTGACCCGCTAAGGGCAGATCCACCCTTAAGGTGAAGTAGACTTAAAATTCAGCATTTAAGGTGCTGACCTGAACTATTTTCCCATTTGCTTTTCTGCCTCCTTTCATAGATGAGGACATCAAGGCCAAGAGCCCTAAGTCACTTGCCCAGGGTTCCAAAGCTAGTAAGGGTCCGAGGCTGGGTTTGAACTTGACTCTTCCTGACCAGTAGTCTGTCCCGTGCTCCACCTGGCTACCCCAAGGGAGTCAATTAGCTTAATGTCAAAGGATACCCTTGCCACTGTGAGGTCCACTCTGAAAATACATACCCTAAGTTTGTAGCGTACCCAGGCAGCCTAGTTTTATGATTGTCTCTCTTTCCATTCAGCAGCATCTAAGTACTAGTAAAGACTGTTGCCTCACTTAGAATTGTTTGAAATGTATGCTTTACATACATCATCTACCTGTGTCCCTTCTTTGATCTCTAAGGCTCAACTTTGGCCCCTTCTTGGAGAATTGTTATGCAGATTTGTTGAATTTGACAGCCACTCTCAGTTTGTTGAAGTGGGAAGTAGAAATTTCCTGGTGTCCCATAGGATAAGATGCTTCAGGAGCCTTAAAAGAAGTCTCTGCAATCTTCAGTATGGACCTGGTCTGGTCCCATCAGGGTGAGAACCAGACTGTTCACTCAAATAGGAGAAAAGGTGCAAGAGAGTAACAGGACTGACAGGGCTGAGGCCAGAACCTGCATTTGCCTAATAAAACAAAGACCAGGATATAGGAATTGAGGTAGAATCTGGGGCCTGGTGTCAGGCATGGGCCTGTCAGTCAGTCAGTAAACATGGAATAAGCACCTCCCCTTTTCTAGACACCTCCCAAGTTTTAGGAAGGGAAAAGGTGCAGTCCCTGCTGTCAGGGAGCTGCCAGTCTGTCATAGACACATGGAAATGGTTGAGAAGAAGCAAGAGATCAGGAACCTTGGTCTTAGGTGATCCAAGGAAAGGAGAGTGTTTGGGAGTGGAAAGGCACCTAGTCCAATGGGATACAATGCAAAAAAGGAGAATTCAAGGAGTGAAATTAATAATAGTTTAAGGAGGGTAGAATTAGGGGAAGAAGATTCAAATCAGCACAAGAATGAGATAAAATCCAGGCACACCTCGGAGATTCCAGAATCAGTTGCAGAGCTTGGCAGTAAAGGAAATATTCCAATCCAATGAGGCACCTGTACTTTTGTTTCTTCAGTACATATAAAAGTTATGTTTATAAATACTGTTGTCTATGACATGCATAATACTATTTTGCTTTTTAAGAGTGCATGTTTTAATTTGGAAATATTTTATTGGTAACAAAAGCTGACTATACCTGAACCTTCAGTGGGGCCCAAACTTCTTTCTGGTGGTGGCTCTGGTCCAGTGCTGCTGGCTGCTGACTCACCAGCGTTGTGATTGCTCAGGTGCCATGGCAGTTTCTTCAAGTAAGACAACAGAGGTTACCATATTGATATTGACTGACTCTTCTTGTCCCTTTGACTTAAAAACCCCATTGTAGGCTTGTAAATTGGCCTAATTTCAGTATTTTTGCATCTCAGAGAATAGGAAGACACAAAGGGAGAGAGAAAACAGTGAAGCATGTCATCAGTTCCATCTTGAATTCCTTGCTGACCTAAGGTGATCAGCTGCTCAATGTGTTTCTACACTGATATAACAAACTCCTTTTAATTCTTCTTGTCCTGAGTTTTGCCTGTTTAATCAAGGTGAAAGCCTGAGTGGAGAATTTGCCAGGTCCTTGGAACTTTTCTCCAAGAGTGAATAATCATACATTTTCAAGCCAAATATACCCAATTTAATAGAGAACAGTTTGGAAACATTATAACCACTCTCTTACAGCTTAAGTCATAAATTCATAGCATTTAGATGAAAAGAAAATTAAGTTTTCTAATGGTACAAGTGCATATCCCTTTAAAAGAATTTTTATTCAAATTAAAAACATACAATGGTTCTCCCAAATCCCCATTTGAGAAAATTTTTGAGCATAACATAAAAGATGTTACAATGTTAACACATGAAATGAACTTGCTAGTCAAAGAATATCAATTCAGCTGATTATCTTAGAATTATCTTAGAAAAAGCACTTTGTCCATTTATGCCTCTGACCCTCTAGGCTCACTGCATTCAGGGAGGAGCAAAGGGTAATTCTGATCCAGTTACGTTGGATTCTTACTCTTTTAGCTCCTAAACACATGCCCTTAAATGCAGCAGATAGTCTGAGTCCCCACGTGGCTTGGTGATGTGGTGAAGAAGAAATACATAGGGGCAGGTGAGGGAAGATGGGCCAACTCCCTTTATTGATCCGAGGGTCAGGGTATTTATAGACAGAAACTGAAAGTCTAGGTGATATACTGCTTGTCTCCTGTCCTGGTGATTTGGCCAGTCTTACTGTCTTAATGACTGTTAGCCTAGAAGGCATCTATTTTACATATCCCTTGTATTCTGTAGTTCTCTAGTTTGTCTCAGGGATACTGCAACATGGGGAGCAGGGGGCATGGAGAGCCATTCCAGATGATAATGAGCACAGTCCCAAAGAAGAGTTTCCCCCAAGGTCTATCCTGAACTTGTCAACTGCACTCCATCCTGGCCCTCAACAATTCCCCCTTTCTTTTGTTGTAACAGGAGATAAGGTACTTGGGTTTGAAGACCTTACCCATGGGAGAGAAGGCACCTATAAATAGGTGACTGATACAGAGAAACAAAGGGATAGAGGTAATATAGACATGAGCCAGTGGAACAGGGACACAAAGGGATTTGTATTAGCAAAATAATCCCAAATCACACTTGCAGCTTCACTGGGGTCAAGATTTTCCTTGGAGGCCAGATCTATATTATTAGCAATCTGATTAAGATCTTCAATATCCAAAGCAAGACTGCTATTCCCTATAGCCCATTCAAATGATTTCTCATCTTAGTCCAATTATATAGAGAGCTATTATAATAGACAGGAGTAACAGAAATAGAAATGAACCTATAATCCCATCTCATGGACAGTCTTGTTTCAAGAACATCCACTTCGTTTCCCACCACAATAGTTTCCCTTAAAGCATCCATTAAGTGGTATGTACAGATAAACCAAGGGATACAGAGGAAGCCAATGCTGCCTCATTCTGTATTTTAGTACAATGCCTAAAATAATGCAACTTATACATCTTTTCTGACTTACTTTCAACATGAACTGATTAAAAGTTTGATCAGATACAGACATATGCCGGCCTTTACTTTTGATAGGCACTAAAGCAAACCTGGGATGCATAATTACACATATAATGCTAATATTAGCTATATGAAAACCAACGTATTCAGTGATAGTACAATTGAAGCATGTTATTTCCCAATCATGAGAGCAAAAATTCTGTCTATATCAGTTTGTTCCCCAAAAACCTTTGACCCTCACCCTACCATAATTACCTCCTCTACCTTCTCTCCCCATGTCACCACCCTAACCCAAGGCGGATTATGTACAAAAAGTCTATCTATCTTCCTCTGCAGTTCCTTCTGCTGCAGTGGTCAGCTGGAGGGTGCCCAGAAGCAGAATGAGTGTCTTCACTGTCCTGTCAGTCTGAAGATCATGGCTTCTGCTTTTTCCTCGATCTGTATCTTCGCCAATGTATGGCAGAGGTCAGATGTTTCTTTCCGGTATCCAGATCGTTTCTTCACCATTTCCTGTGGAATACAAGCACACTCTCGCCCCCATGTTAACAGTTTGGGTCTTTTGATTTCACCTCCACTTTTTTTCAATCAGTGAGGTGTGTTTTGCCTTTTTGAAAATGTTTTTGAGCAGGCGTAAGCCTCTCTCTATCTGGTGTCAGTTATACAACATCATGTTAACTCTTCTCCTTATTGTTTTGCCTTCTTCTCCCCCTTCCTTTTGTTTTTGGAGGGGAGTTTTTATGTCATGCTTGTGACGTTCTACAATGGCCTGACCAGTAGGATTATATGGAATGCCAGTTCTATGCTATATTCTGTATGATAGACAGAACTTAGTAAAGGCTTGACTAGTTTAAGCTGGACCATGATCTGTTTTGTGGAATTTGTGGAGTACCTAGAGTTGCAAAACACCTAAACAGATGATCATAGTAAATTTTGTTGATTCCCCAGTCAGTGGGGTGGCAATAGTATGACCTGAATATGTGTCTATAGTCACATGAAGGTATTCATTCCTTCCAAATTCTGGGATGTATGTGACATCCATTTGCCATATTTCAAGAGGATTTCATCCCTGAGGGTTGATAGATTTATTTGATGGAGCTGGCAAAAATGGAATGCAATGTGGACAAGACTTTACAATGCTTCTTGCTTGTTCTCTAGTAATGTGAAATTGCCTGCGAAGCATGGAAGCTGACTGATGAAACTGGTTGTAGGAATGCTGTACTTCTCAAACTCTCAGTGTGAGCAAGCTGTCTGCTTGTCTATTTCCCTGTAAAATAGGCCCTGGCAGTTGTGTGTGAGATGGGACCCAAGATCTTTTGGGGTAAGGGATGAAGGTCTCAGCCCCTGAAATTGCTTCCTGCTGAGATTGGATGTAGAGCTGTCCCTGCACCTCGATAGGTCCTATTCAAGGGATACATAGCCTTTAGTGGAATCTCCACTCCAGTTCTCTTCCACAAGGACAAAGATTAAATTTATTTTTCTTAAGAGATGCCCCCTTTCAGCTGAGAGAGCTGGTCTCCCCCCTGACCCATGCAGAGCCAAGGAGCAAAGTTCAATGGCTCGCCCCAGTCCTTGACTTGTCAGTCTCTGGTTGTGAGATTGAAAAGGCCTCATTGGCTGCCTGAGACTTCCTGTGTGTGCAACTGAGTGTGTTGCAGTTTACCTCCCACCAGCATGGAGGAGATTCTAGGACAGCAGGTGGCAGAGCCACACACATTCCCTGGCCATTTGTGCTTACTTGGAAGCAGCAAGGAAGCAGTTAGGAGAAAGGGAGTGGCTGAACATTAATGGGAGGATGGTGATGATAGGAGGGGCCATCTGCTGAAAAAGAGAGAATGGAATAGGATCACTTAGGAATGTTGACAGGTTTTCCTTGACAAGGAGCAGGACTTCCTCCTGATGTCAGGCAGGGTGAAGGAGAAGACAGTGGCAGAAGGTGCCTAGAAATCAGAGATGAGGATAGAAGAACAGGGGACTCTGAAAATGACTTCCATTTTCTTCAGTAGAATATTAAGGCAGGTTCTCAGCTGAGAAAGCATGGTTGGCCAAGCTATGGAATGTCTGGGAAGGAAAGAAAATATCCTGAAGAACCAAGGTGGTGAGTGAGAGAGTGAGTTAACAAAGGTATCAAAGGATCCCCTCTGAGCACAGAAGCCCCAGGTGAGATTATGGAGCATCAGTTTGGAGTGGACACAGTCGGAGGGACTCAGGATTTTCTTCACCTTCATTAAGCAACATTGATGTCTGTGTATTTTTTTCTGAATTCAGTTTTCTGGCTGTTTTCCCCTTCCACTCTTAGGCACTGCTTTATCCAGGTCATTAGCCTTCTTCTATCTATTTTAACACAACTCTCTTCCCACTGGCTCTTTTCACCTCAGCCTCCACCTTCTCTCCCAGTTGTCTACCATGTCCCTGTTTGGGAGTTTTACTTAACTTTCTGATTTCGTTATCTTTTCCTCCTTTCTTTAGTTACATAATGCCCCCTTTGGCCCCTTCTTTTCTCTGAGTGAAGCCTTTCATTCATGATCCCTTCTCCTCTATGGCTTGATTTATTTCTTTTTCTACACTTTTTCTTCTAAGAAACATTCCTGAATTTGTGTTTTTCTCTTCCCATTTTGTCCACTATCATCCTTCAGTTCCTGTTCTGTGTATTTATTCATTACTTAAATCCTGTGTGATCACTCACACCTTAGAGAGAGTGTTACATTAGGTGCCTTCCACAAACCCTTCACACTCAGAGATTCCTTTATTCTTACAAACGGTTTTTCTCCCATCATTTTGCCAACTCAGAGAGGCTTAGTCATCTCACCACAGTCACACAGCTGCTCAGGGGGAGGGCTGATACTCAGCAAGGTCCCATCCCAAGGCTTACACTCTTTCCCCAAACATCCTTGGTGTTCTCAGGCCTCTGTTCCCCGAAGTAAATGGAAGGATCCTCAGCCCTCCCTCTTCTCTCTCTGTCCTCATTTCCTCTCCCAGAATAGGTAGATACAGACATGGAAGATACAGATGACAGATAGGTGATATTGATCGATGACACAGTTACAGATATTAATGATACATACGCATGTGATAAAGATGAGGCCATAGGGAATGATGGGCAAGGAGGTGACCTGAGAGTCAAGAAACACATCATCCAGTCCTGATTCTCACCCATGCTGTCTGTGTTCTTCAACTTAACCTCTGAGTGCTGAAGACAACTCCCCAGGGCTCTCCTTTGTAGAGAAGATTCCAAAATGCACTGGTTGATGTTAGTGTATGGAAATTTCTCACACTGAATCACATCGGGATGAATCAGTGCCTCTCTACTTACATTGCGGACAGCAAGGTGGTGCAGTGCAAGGAAAGCAGGGCCTGGATTCAGGAAGAACTAAGTTCAAATCTTGCCTCAGAGATTTACTTGATGATAAACCCTGACCATGTCATTTCAGCTCTGACTATCTCAGTTTACTCATCTGTAAAGTGGTTAGTCCTCCCCATCAGTGCTATTTGTTAAGAGGACTTCCCTCTTAGTGCAATTCTAAGGATAAAAGGAGATAAAATTTTAATGTACTTTGCCAACATGAGTGCAATCAAAAATGTCAACCACATAAAAATAGTAATTAATATTATTATTATCACATCCTCCATTAGATTATGAACCCCTCCGGAGCATGAAGTGTTCTGCATTTTCATTTTTGTCCCAAACACTTAGCATTGTTGTTCCCCATCTTTTTTAAATGTCCTTTGACCTGATGAATTTTCAATGCAGATCAAAGCAAACTTCTTTATTCTTTACTTTTCTTTGGATATTTTGGTCTGTGTCTTCTCTTACAACACGAATAATCTGGAAATGGGTTTGCCTGACTGCCCATGTATAACATACATCAGATTGCGTGCCTTTTCACTGAGAGAAAAGAAGTGGGAGGCAGAAAATTTGGAAGTCAAAAATTTAAAAAAAAGATTAAAATAACTGTTAGATGTAATTGGAAAAAATAAAGTATTTTTTAAAAGCATAAATGTGTGTTCATGTGTTCATTGGTCGAAGAAAGAAAGGAGAGGCTGGGGGCTGGGATGCCAAACAGGAGGCTCTTTTAATCCCCCCAGGACAGAAGTGATTATCCAGAAACCAAAGACTCTCCAGTGTGTCTCTTACTCAGTTATTCTCACTTTCATGTCCTCACATTGGCACACAGATTGACACAGATCCGCACCTCTGGAAAGAGTCACAAGCAGAATATAGGATGGATCACAGAAAGGGTCCTCACCTTCATGGCAAGTCTAGAATGGGAAAATGGGGACAAGGGCAGATATAACCTTTCTTTCCTCAGTGCTCAGAACAAATAGAGTAATGTCTTCTAGGGACTGACAAAACCCATTTCCCTAGGCAAGAGCCTCTGCTGGGCTTTTTCCCAGGGACCCAGGCTAGGATCTGTCCATGAACCTCACCCTCCTCACTGCCTCCTTGAGTTCACACCTTCTCCTGCAGAGGGAGGTAATGGAGCAGGTCCAGAAGCAGGGTCAGTTGAGGCACCTCCAAAGCCTACAAACTGTGAGCTCCTGCTGTCTCTGCCACCTGCCCAGGGTTGGAGCTCTCTCATGGTTATGGGGAATCTAGTCCTGGGACATAGAGAGAAGCCTTTCCTCATTTACCCAAACAAGTAGTACCAGTACTAAACATGAGCTTGCCTTTGCTCTTGATGTAACAGAGCTGGGGACATAAAAGAGTGAGGCTCCTCCCCCAGAGGCAGTCTCACCCAGTGTGACTCAGTGTGGCTTACTGGGTCCCTGAAGTGAGACTCCTACCAGACCTGGGGTTGTTTGGCATGTGGAGACCCAACGAACTTGTAGTGAGCCCTGCTCAGGATATCAAAGCTTCCTCCTTCCTTCTTACCCTCCCAGGGCTCCGAGTGCTCTCTCTGTAGGTGTCTAAAGGCCAGAATGGTCTCCCCATGGCAGCTCCTCTGGTTACTGGTGCTCTGGGCTCAGAGTAAGGCACAAGAGAGCAGTGAACGCTTTAGAAGATCACAAATTATAAGAGATTAAAGACTCAATCCAGTTGGTGAACAAGCTCAGTCTCCACAGAAGCAGATGGGGGCAGACCAGCAAGGCCAGCCACAGACCACAAGCATTGGGAAGTCTGTGGGAAAGATGGTTTCTATCTCATGATGACAGCCAATAAAACTACTTGCAAGTTGCTTACAGTTTCAGTGGTCTCCAGAAAATCTTCTTGTTTCTACGCTGTGACTTGGACATTGACGTTTCTATCTTCTACTTTTGTTGGTTTCCTAGATTCCCAAGAAGCCATTATGATGACTAAGTCTCCAGGACCCTTGTCTACATCTCCAGGAGAGACAGTCACCATCAGCTGCAAGGCCAGTGAGAGTTTTAATAAGTTTTGTGTTGTCTACTTTGATTGGTCCCAGCATAAGCCTGGCCAAGTCCCCAGGCTCCTCATCTACTATGCTACTGCACCGGCATCTGGAGTGCCTGCCTAGTTCAGTGGCAGTGGGTCTGACACAGATTTCACTCTCACCATCAGCAGCTTGGAGCCTCTGAGGATGCTGCAAATTATTACTGTCTGCAGTCTAGGCTCTTCCCATTCCCACAGTGCTTCAGACCTGCACAAAATCCTCCCCAGGCTGTTCAGGGGATTCAGCTCAGAGTAGCTTCCTCTCTGGTCCTCAGGGCAGAGCAGCTGCAACTCTTTGGGCAGGCTCACATCGCCCAGGGCCCACAGGGCCCCTGCTTCTAACAAAACCTTGTCGATCACAAACACTGTCTTCACAGGTAAGGCAGAGTGAAGGTGGCACAGCCCTCTGGGAAACAAAGGGGAAAATCCAAACAGGGGAAATGCTGACACTTCAAGTCCATTGACCTCTTTGCCTCCATAAGATGTTGTTTGGTTTTGTTTTTTGGTTGTTTGGAGTCGAAGTTTATGGGGAAGAGCCTTTGTTCTTGTTTTCTTTAGCAAATGATAGAAAGTTGTTGGCTGCCGATGTTCAGCTGTGTCTGACTCTTTGTGACCCCACTTGGGGTTTTCTTGGGAAATATCCTGGAGTGGTTTGCCATTTCCTTCTCGAGCTCATTTCACAGATGAGGAAACTGAGGGAAATAGGGTTAAGTGATTTACCCAGGTCACCAAGCTAGTAAGTGTCTAAGGTCAGATTTGAACTCAGGAATATGAATCTTTTGGATTCCAGGCCCAGCACTCCATCCACTGAGCCACCTGGCTACCATGATATAGACTAGGTTCCTTTCTCTCCAGTCCTGGCCACACTGGGCTCACAGGGCAGCCTTCATTATGACCTGGGCCTGACCAAAAGCCAAGGTGAATGCCCTGACTCACCCAGACACTGCCCAGTGAGAGACTAACCATTTCCTGCATCTGGAGATCAATGGCCTTTTGGGCTAACTCAGGGTAATGTGTGTACCAGGAGGGTTAGAGAATACCTCCCAGCAGGCATGTTGAGAGTTCCTTATAGAGCTGGTGGCAGAGCCATACCCATTCACTGACTATCTCTGCGAGGTGTCTCTTATTCTACTCTCTGACCCAAGGGATCTCTTGGTGGTATGAAGGCCCAAGGCCCTGTCCTTTCTCTTTAGGACCAAGAACACACAAATGTTTTCACTACTACTCCTCTGCCTTTTAGTCAGCCTTTGTCAGTGAAAAGAAGAGGGGATTGGCTCAACTCCTAGATTCATCTGAGTGGGGTCTTGGGTACCCATCCTCACAATGTTCCCAGATTCTTTCCTTCACTCTCATGGACCCAGTCCCAGGAATGGGCTTGCATGAAGTACCAGCATTTGCTTACATTGAATTTCTTTACATGAATTTTCTTACATGAAATGAAGCCACTGGAAAGCCTAGAGAAAGAGCATCTCAGTTGATGTGTAAAATGATCCTGTGGCAGCAAGGGAAATCAGATTTCCTCTAAGAGGAGGCCCTTGAGCTCAGCTTTAGAGAATAGTGGGCACCCTCAGAGTCAGAGGTATGTAGAGTGTTTTTCTGGAATAGGGTCCACCTTGGTCAAAGGTGTGGGGACAGAAAGTGAAATATCATTTGTGATTGAGAGCAAGGCAACACTTTAGTTTGGATTGTAGATCAAATGAAGGAGTGATTGTGTAATTAGTCTGGAAAGAATATTGAGCTTGATGGCAAAGGCTTTAAATGATAGAATGCTTTGCATTTTATCCTAGAGACCCAAAGAAATCATTCCAATTTAATCAATCAGTCTGTCCATAAAAATTTCTTAAGCACCTTCCATGTGCCAGACACATGGGGAGTTCTATGGTCAGATGACTGCTCCAGCTGAAGGACCAGAGACCCTCAGGACTTGACCTTGTATTTCATTTAATATATGGATACTTTCAGAGGCCTTTGGGGAGCTACCCTTTGGTCTACTGTTCCACTAAAATGAGAACCTTTTCTAAATTACCAAATAAGATGCAGGAATGAGGATGTGTGAAAGAAGCAGCAAGAATTAGGAAGAAGGAGTCTTAACTCTGAAGGTACCATCACAGCATGTGACTGAAATGGTGGTAAAGGACTGAGCCTCCAGCAGCCACAAGGTTTTCCATCAGTTGACCATATGTTACCTGATCTAGTATCCCATCATCTAGACCTAGAGACCCCAACAGCTGCTACTAGTTTACAGAATAAAGCTTCCTTTCCTCGAAATGTGTTTTAGATAGGTTGTGTGTGTATTAAGTATCCCTTACATTCACTGGTACTGACATCTCAGACCCAGCCACACTACCCTTGGGCAGGGTATTTGCATTCTCTGTACCTGTCTGTGAGTCTTCACGGAAATTCCTTTCACTGATTTTGTGAATAAAAAAGAATATTTTGGGTCTTACATTCAAACCTCCAATCATCAAGCTTCCAAGTCTGCCAATCAGCAAAACTGGTTCTATTGAGAAATCTCCCCATCTCCATCCTCCAACTGTGGGGTAGATCCAAGGAGAAACCCTCATGGACTGGGTTAAGAGGAAGGATGTTAGGGAAACAGGCAGGGCTGATTCCCCTGGATGCTGCTCCCTGCTTTAATACAGACATTGGCTCACAAGGTCCTCTTCTAGCCATGTGCTCAATAGGGGACCGGTGCCTTGATATAGAGCCTTACACGTTAGTGTTCATCCAGCAGTTCCCTTACCTGGAGAGTTCCCTGTAGGCCTACAATAAAAATTACATTCCTTAGGAAACTTCATTTTATCCCCTCAGAGCATAGGACCATCACAATTGAGAATGACCTTCTCTGACTCCCCTGAGACTTCCAATGTGGGAGTTTAGAAGAACACCATGGAATGAGGTGAAATGTGTTGGAATACATTGGAGTAGCAGGGGTGAATATTTTGGAAAGATGAATTTGGAATTTCAGTGGAGTCCAGCCCATTGACTGCTGTTGTCTACTCATCTTAAGTTTCCTAGGTTTCTCTCCACTGTTTTAGCTAAAGTATAATTTGAATTTTTTTGAGACTACTGTGTTCCCTGATCCATGAACACTTGGGATCTCTGGGAGATTTTACATACCTCAAAAGATGGGTTTTGGTGGCAAGAATGACCTCTGCATGAAACTACTCACATTCAGTCCAGAGAATTCTCATCTCAGCCCCAGGATACAGTTAATAAGATCCTTGATTTTCAGTTGATTCATGTGTAAAAATGAGACAAAGAGATGTTGTAATTTGTAAGTGAAATTGCTATTCCTTTGATGCAGAGTGAGGGATGGAGGAAGAAAGGTTGTAGAGCAATGGGATAGGGGAGCTCTGAGAGATGATTAGGCTTGTGTTTGGTACCCCTGGGGGAATTCTGTCCCTGGGATGAGCATTGGGACCCTGGGAAGAGGACAGGGAAGAAGACAGGTCATTATAGAAGGCTGAGGGCAGGGTAGGGCAGGGTAGGGTAGGACTCTTGGGGTCAGGAAGACCCTCCCTGAGGAGGTGGGCTGGAAGAAAAAGCACTAGAAGCTGAGAGATCCTTGCCTTCTGGGAGCTATCTCTGCACATGCAGGGGCCAAGTAGGTGTGAACGAGGGCCCCTCCCTCATACCACACTTCTGCTGGCTGCCATTTGCATTGGACTTTTTCTTCCCCCTCTGACCTCTTGGTGAGTGTCCTCCAGATATTCCAGGAGGAGACTCTAGGTCCTGGCTCTCAGGGTGGGCCCTGCTAGTTCTCCAGGCTCCCTGCCCCATCTCAAAGTTCCTAGGGTGCCATCCCTAGTTTTTGGGTTACAGTTCCCTGACCCACATATCTCAGCCACAGTATCTGATGGAGACAGAGCTCTGAGTCTGGAATCACTGAGGTTCTGACTGGTATCATCCCATCTGGGGTCTCAAGTCCCTTCTGACTCTTGGGTCTCTGTGGTAGTATGGAGGAGGGTTATCAGGTCAAAGGGAAGGAGTGAGAGTGGGTGACAAGTCCTCTTCCTGTCCAGGCCAAGCTGTCTTCCCAGCCTGACCCTCCCTTCTGTTCTCAAAGTTTGGTAGGGTCTCTCCTCTGAGGGCAGGCCAGATAACTCCTCTCAGACATCACATTTCATAATTTGCAGCAGGTCAGCATCCAGCCTAGGAAGAAAAGGCATAAACTAAATCTCCCCGCTCTGCCATCATTGTCTTGTCCCTCCCCAGCTCAGTCTGCAAAAGATGAAAGTTTGGAGCCAAAGAGAATGGATACTGGAACCCAGCATCATGGTTGCTCATCCCAGGTCAGGGCAGCCCATCCACAGAGCAGACCAGCATCAGTAAAGATAGAATCCAGGAGAGCCAAGGGAGCTTCATCCCCTTAGACACAGGTTGGCCTTTGCCATGCTGTCAACAGAGCAGAAATTGTCCTCCTGCTTCTGTTCATTTCCTCCTGCCTCAGACCACACACATCTCCCCAGGTCTCTCTGAAACCCTCTCATTTACCGTGTCTTAGTGCGAGTCAAGAAGCATTTAGGAAGTGGCTGCTCTGTGCCCAGCACTGTGCTAACCTCCTGGGGATGCGGAGAACATTAAAAGAATAACAGCCCCCACCCTCCATGAGGTCATAGTCCATTGAGAGAAAGCATCTCATCGGCTGTGTCCACACCAGCTCTCTGCAGCATGGGTGGGAGGCACCTGAGAGGGAAGGCTCTGGCACTTTCCTAACCTGGAAAAGCTTGTTCTCTGAAGGTGAGATTTTAACGGAGATGTGATGGAAACCAGGACACCCAGGTGAAGGGAGAGGGTGAGAGACAGCCATTGGAAAGGCACAGACCAAGGAAGGTCAAGGATCAGCCAGGAGGCCAGTGTCCCTGGTCAGAGAGGAGAAGAGGACCAGGAGGAAAGCCTGGTCCTGGCATAGCAGGAGGAGACTCACCAAGAAGTCAGAGGGGGAAGTCCTATACAAGTGGCAGCCAGTAGAAGTGAGGAATGGGGAGGGGTCCTAGTTCAGACCTACCTGGCACCTGCCTGTGCCCAGATGGCTCCCAGAAGGCAAGGCTCTCTTAGCTTCTAGTGCTTCGGCTTCCAGTCAGCCAGCTCAGGGTAGATCCTCCTGATCCCAAGAATCCCACCCTGCCCTGCCCTACCCTCCACCTTCTAGAATGACCTCTCTTTTTCCCTGTCCTTTTCCTAGGCTTCCAATGTTCACCCCAAGGACAGAATTCCCTGAGGGCTACAACATACAAGCCCAATCATCTCTCAGAGCTCCCCTACACCATTGCTCTACCACCTTTCTCCCTCCATCCCTCACTCTGCACCAAAGGAATAGCCATTTCACTTACAAATTACAGTATCTCTTTGTCTCATTTTTACGGAAGAATCAACTAAAAATCAAGAATCTTCTTAAGTGTCTCCCAGGACTGAGAAAACGATTCTCTGGATTGAATGTGAGTAGTTTCATGCAGGGTACATTTTTGCTACTAAAACCCATCTTTCAAAATACCTATAATCGCCGAGAGATCTCAAATGGTCATGGGTTAGTCTCAAAAAAAGTAGTCTCAAAAAAAAAGGAAAATTATACTTTAGCTAAAAAAATGGAGAGAAATCTAGGGATCTTAAGATTGGCAGACATCAACAGCCAATGGGTCAGACTCCATGAAATTCCAAATTCATCTTTCCAAAATATTTCACCCTGTTTATTGCCTACTCCAATGTATTCCATCACAATTCACCTCATTCCACAGTGTTCTTCTATACTCCCACATTGGAAGTCTCACTGGAGTCAGTGAAGGTCATTCTCAATTGTGATGGTCCTGTGCTCTGAGGGGATAAAATCAAGTTTCCTAAGGAATGACAGAAAAAGAAATGTAATCTTCATTCTAGCCCTATAGGGAACTCTCCAGGTAAGGGAAGTGTTGGATGAACAGTAAAGTATAAGGCTCTATATCGTGGCATTGTAGAGGGCTGAGCTCTGGACCCTGGCCCCCTGGTGAGCCTGGAGATGCCCTGGGGTGAGAACCTGCCTTCGGGTGCTGGGAACGCCCCTTACAGAGCTGGCTCTGCCTCCAGGGCGGAACATGGGTGGAGCTCCGGCAGGGTATATGGGGGTTGGGGGAATAAAGGAAGGTTGGGAGGAATGATGTAAGCAATAAAGTGAAGTAAAGCTACCTCCTCGGGTGCACTCTTTGGTCATTCCCCTCCCCAACAGGAGGAGGCGGAGAGGTCCGAAGACCAGGAAATCGGTTAGCTTACAGGAAGGGTAACTTTCCAGGCAATGGCTCAGGGACAGCCCTGAGCATGGCAACAATCCCCTATTTAGCAGATGGTTAGAAGAGGACATAGTGAGCCAATGTCTGTATTAAAGCAGGGAGCAGCATCCAGGGGAACCAGCCCTGCCTCTTTCTCTAACATTCTTCCTCTTAACGCAGTCCATGAGGTTCTATCATTGGGTCTACCTGACAGTTGGAAGATGGAGATGGGGAGATTTCTCAATGGAAGTTTTACTGAATGGCACACTTGACAGCTTGATGATCTGAAGTTTGAATGTGAGACTCAAAATATTGCCCTTCTTTTAAATTTACAAAGTCAGTGAAAGGAATTTCTATGAAGAATCACATACGGGTACAGAGAATGCAATTCCCCTGCCTGTGGAGGTTGTGGCTGAGCATGAGGTGTCAGTCCCAGTGAATATAAGGGACACTTATACACACACAAGCTATCTGAAACACATTTCTAGGGAAGGAAGCTTTGTTCCATAAAGTAGTACCATGATGGGATATTGGACTGGTTAATGGATGGTCAACTGGTGGAAAACCATTAGGCAACTGGAACCTCAGCCCTCTACTCCCATTTGAACCTCCTGCTGAAGGTACCTGATGGTACCTTCAGAGTTAAGACTCCTTCCTCCTAATTCTGGCGACTTCCTTCACTCTTCCTCATTCCTTCATTCTAATTTGGTTGTTTAGAAAAGGTTTTCATATTTGTGAACCAGTAGATAAAATGGCAGTTCCTCCCAGGCCTCTGAAAGTATCTATATAGCAAATAAGTATCTCCAGTCCTTCAACAGATAACCATAGAACTCCTCATGTGCCTGAAACATAGAAGGTGCTTAATAAAAGTTTATGGACAGACTGATTGATCAAATTAGAATGGTTTCTTTGGGTTCCTAGGATAAAATACAAAGCACTCTGTCATCTAAAGTCTTTGCCACCAAGCTCAGCATCCCTTTCCAGACAAATTATGTGATACATTCCTTTATTTCTTCTACAATCCAAACTAAAGGATTTTCTTGCTCTCCATCACAAATGATATTTCACCTCCTATCTCCACACCTTTGTGACCGTGCCTTATTCCTGAAAAGCACTCTATGCATCTCTTCCTCTGAGAAAGCATATTATTCTTTAAAGCTGAGCTCAAGGCACTCCTCTTAGAGGAAATCTGCTTTCCCTGGCTGCATATGGCTGACTTTCTATATCAACTATTTTCCATATCAGCCTTTCTCTAGGCCTTCCCATGGTTTCATTTCATATAAGAAAACTCTTACAGGTAAGGAAATTCATGCAAAGAAATTCAATGTAAGCAAATGCTTGTACTTCATGCAAGCCTATTCCTGGGACTGGGTCCATGAGAGTGAAGGAAAGAGTGTGGGAACAGGATGGGGAGGATGGGAACTCAAGACCCTCTTGCGATGAATCTAGGAGTTGAGGCAATCCCCTCTTCTTTTCAGTGACAAAGCCTGGCTAGAAAGCCTTGGAGCAGTACTGAACCCATTTGTGTGTTCTTGGTCCTAAATGGAATGGACATGGCCTTGGGCCATCATACCACCAAGAGATCCCTTGGGTCAGAGAGTAGAATCAGAGACACATAGCAGAGATAGCCAGTGAATGGGTGTGACCCTGCCACCAGCACTATAAGGAACTCTCAACATGGCTGCTGGGACGTACACTCCAAACCTCCTGGTACACACATTACTCTTAACCAATAAGGACATTGATCTCCAGATACAGGAAATGATGAGTCTTTCACTGGGCAGTGGTTGGGTGAGTCAGAGCATTTACCTTGGCATTTGGTTAGGCTCACGTCATAAAGAAGCCTGCCCTGTGAGCCCAGTCTGGCCAGGATGGGAGAAAAAGTCATGTACTCTATATCATGGCAGCCAGGTGGCTCAGTGGATAGAGTGCTGGGCCTGGAATCCAAAAGACTCATAATCCTGAGTTCAGTTCTTACCTTCAACACTTGCTAGCTATGTGAGCATGGACAAATTACTTAACCCTGTTTGCCTCAGTTTCTTCATCTCTGAAATGAGCTGGAGGAGGAAATCGCAAACCAGTCTAGGACATTTGCCAAGAAAATTTCAAGTGGGGTCACAAAGAGTCAGACACAGCTGAACATTGGCAACCAACAGTTTTCTATTATTTGCTACAGAGAACTAGAGCAAAGCCTACTCACCATAAACTTAGGCTCCAAACAAGAAAAAAACAACATTATGTGCAGGCAAAGAGATCAAGTGAACTACAAGTGTCAGTATTTCCCCCATTTGGTTTTTCCCCTTTGTTTCCCAGGGGGCTGTGCTACCTTCATTCTGTCTTGGCTGTGCAGACGGTGTTTGTGATTGACAAGGTTTCCTTAGAAGGAGGGGACCTATAAGCCCTGGGAGATGGGAGCCTGCCCAGAGGGCAGGGCCTTCTCTCTCTTGGGGAGTACAGAGGAATCTGCTCTGAGCTGAATCCTCTGAATAGCCTGGGAAGGTTTTTGTTCAGGTCTGAAGCACTGTGGGAATGGGGAGAACCTAAGCTGCAGACAGTAACAATCTGCAGCATGCTTAGTGTCCAAGCTGCTGGGGATGACACTGAAATCTGTGTCAGACCCACTGCGACTGAACTGGGTAGGCAATGCCAATTGCCGGTAGCAATTGAAGCCAATGCTGTAGCATAGTAGATGGGGAATCTGGGGGTTGGCCAGGCTTCTGCTGGTACCAATTAAAGTAGACAATACCAAAGTTATTAAGCTCTCACTGGCCTTGCAGCTGATGGTGACTCTCTCTCCTGGAAATGTAGACAAGGATCCTGTCACCATAATGGCTCCTTGGAAATCTAGGAAATGAACAAAAGTAGCAGATAGAAATAAGTCAACGTCCAAGTCAAAGTGTAGAAAGGAGAAGATTTTCTGGAAACCATCGAAATTGCAAGTAACTTGCAAGTAGTTTTATTGACTGTCAACATGAGACAGAAACTATCTTTCTCACAGACCTCCCAATGTTCGTAACCTGGTGCTGGTCATGCTGGTGTACCCCATCTGCTTCTGTGGAGCCTAAGCTTGCTCACCCACTGGATTGAGGGGCCATCAAGTCTTTAACCCCTTGTAACTCATGATCTTCTAAACCCTTCACTGCTCTGCTGTGTCTCCCTCTGAGCCCAGAGCACCAGTAACCAGAGGAGCTGCCACTGAGAGACCATCCTGGCCTTTAGACACCTGCAGAGAGAGCACTCAGAGCCCTGGGAGGGCAGGAAAGAAGGAAGCTTTCCTATCCTGAGCAGAGCACACTACCGATCCCTTGGGGCTCCACATGCCAAACAGTCCCAGGGCTGGTAAGAGCCTCACCTCAGGGACCCAGTAAGCCACACTGAGTCACACTGGCTGAGACTGCCTCTGGGGGAGGAGCCTCACTCTTTTATGTCCCCAGCTCTGTTACATCAAGAGCAAAGGCAAGCTCATGTTTAGTACTGGTACTACTTGTTTGGGTAAATGAGGAAAGGCTTCTCTCTGTGTCCCTGGACTAGATTCCCCATAACCATGAGAGAGCTCCAACCCTGGGCAGGTGGCAGAGACAGCAGGAGCTCACAGCTTGTAGGCTTTGGAGGTGCCTCAACTGACCCTGCTCCTAACCCTGTCCCACTACCTCCCTCTGCTGCAGAAGGTGTGAACTCAAGGAGGCAGTGAGGAGGGTGAGGTTCATGGACAGATCATAGCCTGGGCCCCTGGGAAAAGCCCAGCAGAGGCTCTTGCCTAGGGAAATGGGTTTTGTCAGTCACTAGATGACATTACTCTATTTGTTCTGAGCATTGAGGAAAGAAAGGTTATATCTGCCCTTGTCCCCATTCTCCCATGCCAGACTTGCCATGAAGGTGAGGACCCTTTCTGTGATCCATCCCATACCCTGCTTGTGACTCTTTCCAGAGGTGCAGATCTGTGTCAATCTGTGTGCCAATGTGAGGACATGAAAGTGAGAATGATTGAGTAAGAGACACACTGGAGAGTAACTGATTTCTGGATAATCACTTCTGTCCTAGGGGATTAAAAGAGCCTCCTGTTTGGCATCCCAGCCCCCAGCCTCTTTTCTTTCATCAGCCAACAGTGAATAAACACACGAACAAGCAGTTATGCTTTTTAAAAATATTTTATTTTTTCCAATTATATCTAATAGATATTTTAAACTTTTTTTTTGAATTTTTGGGTTCCAAATTTTCTGCCTCCCACTCTTTTTCTCTCATTGAGAAGCCAAGCAATCTGACGTATGTTATACATGTGCAGTCAGGCAAACCCAGTTCCAGACTAGTCGTGTTGTAAAATAAGACACAGACCAAAATACCCAAAGAAAAGTAAAGAATAAAGAAGTTTGCTTTGATCTTCATTGAAAATTCATCACGTCAAAGGACATTTAAAAAAGATGTGGAAAAAAACAATGCTAAGTGCTTGGGACAAAAATGAAAAAGTGGAATGCTTCATGCTGCAGAGGGGTTCATAATCTAAGGGAGGATGTGATAATAATATTAATTACTATTATTATAAGGGTGACATTTTTGATTGCCCTCATGTTGGCAAAGTACACTGAAATTTTATCTCCCTTTATCGTTAGAATTGCACTAAAAGGGAGGTGCTACTAAAAGATAGCACTAATGGGGGGACTGACCATTTTACAGATGAGGAAACTGAGAGTCAGAGTTGAAGTGACATGGTCAGGGTTTAACATCAAGTAAATCTCTGAGGCAAGATTCGAACTTAGTTCTTCTGAATCCAGGCCCTGCTCTCCTTGCACTGCACCACCTTGCTGTCTGCAGTGTATCTATAGAGGCACTGATTCATCCAGACGTGATTTGGTGTGAGTAATTCCCATACACAAACACCAACCTGTGCATCTTAGAATATTCTCTATAAAGCAGAGTCCTGAGGAGTTGTGTTTAGTACTCAGAGGTTAAGGTGAAGAACACAGCCAGCATGGGTGAGAATCAGGATTGGATGCTGGGTTTCTTGACTCTCAGGTCACCTCCCTACCCCTCATTCACTGTGGCCTCATCTTTATCACATGAGTTTATATCATTAATATCTGTATTTGTATCATCTGTCTATATTACCTATCCATCTTCTCTACCTTCCATGACCATATCTGCCTGTGCTGGGAGAGGAAATAAGGACAGAGAGAGAAGAGGGAGGGCTGAGGATCCTTCCATTTACTTTGGGAAACACAGGCCTGAGAACACCAAGGATATTTGGGGAAAGAGTGTAAGCCTTGGGATGTGACCTGGCTGAGTATCAGCTCTCCCCCTGAGCAGCTGTGTGACTGTGGTGACATGACAAAGCCTCTCTGAGCTGGGAAAATGATGGGAGAAAAAAACGTTTGTAAGAGTAAAGGAATGTCTGAGTGTGAAGGGTTTGTGGAAGGCATCTAATGTAACACTCTCTCTAAGGTATGAGTGCTCACACAGGATTTAAGTAATGAATAAACATACAGAACAGGAACTGAAGGATGATGGTTCAGCCTAGAAAGAAAGGGAAGAGAAATAAGAATGAGCTTCAGGAATTTTCCTTAGAAGAAAAAGTGTAGAAAAAGAAAAGAATCAAAAATCATAGAGGAAAAGGGATCATGAATGAAAGAGTTCACTTCAAGAGAGAAAAGAAGGGGTAAAGGGGGCATTATGTAACTAAATAAAGAAGGAAGAGATAAAGAAATCAGAAAATAAAACTCTAAAAACAGGGACATGGTGGACAACTAGGAGAGAAGGTGGAGGCTGAGGTGAAAAGAGCCAGAGGGAAGAGTTGGGTTAAAAGAGATAGAAGAAAGCTAATTATCTGGATAAAGCAGTGCCTAAGAGTGGAAGAGGAAAACAGCCAGAAAACTGAATTCAGAAAAAAAATGCACAAAGACACAAATGTTGCTTAATGAATGTGAAGACAATCCCTGAGGCCCTTCTGACTGGGTCCACTCCAAACTGATGCTCCATAAACTCACTGGGGGCTACAGTGCTGAGAGGCAATGTTTTACACCTTTGTTAAATGACCATCTCACTTAGCATCTTTGTTCTTCAGGATGTTTTCATCCTTCAGACTTTCAGTAGCTCAGTCACCCATGCTTTCTCAGTTGAGAACCTGCCCTCATATTCTCCTGAAGAAAATGGAAGTCACTCTCAGAGAGCTCCCTGTTCTTTTCTCCTCATCTCCCATTTCCAGGCACCTTCTTCCACTGTCTCCTCCTTCACCCTGCCTGACCCATAATGAGGAAGCCCTGCTCATGTCAAAGTCAACCTGTCAACATTCCTAAGTGACCCCATTCCATTCCCTCTCTTTCAGTAGATGACACCTCCTATCATTAGAATCCTCTCATTTATGTTCAGTCTCTCCCTGCTTCCTGATTGTTTCCCTCCTGCTTACAAGTCAACAAAAATATCCAGCCTATCCCTTTTACCTGCTGTCCTAGAATCTCCCCCATGGCTGGTAGGAGGCATACTGCAACACACTCAGGTGCACACCCAGGAAGCCTCAGGCAGTCAATGAGGCCTTTTCAGTCCCAGGACCAGAGACTGAAAAGGCAATGACTGGGGTGGGCCATTCAACTTTGCTCCTTGGCCCTGCCTAGGTCATAGGGAGCCCAGCTCTGTGAGGTGAAGGGGAGCAGGTCTTGAGAAAAAGAAATTTAGTCTTTGTCCTTGCTGCGGAGAACTGGAATGGAGACTCCACCAAAGGAAACTGGGTTTGCAGCAAGAGAAAGTATGTCAAGGCAAAGATTTGATGTGGATTTGAAAGGTCAGCAGATCTCCAGCATATCTGCTTTTTGTCTCCCAGGGATCTATGCTGAGTCCCCTCTGCCTGTTGGTTGTGTTTCTCCTTTGTATTTCGAGAGAACTAGGACATCAGGGAAATGATGACATGACTTGCAATTGACTTTGATTTGAGAGAGGGAGGGCTGTGCAAAGTCACCAGCCTCACTTCTCCTTCCAGAGCCATCTGGGACAAGTTCCCAGATATTCATCAAGATGACTGGAAGTGACCCAGGATGCAATGGGAGACCCTGGCCATTTTAGGCCAAGGTCTTTTCAAGTTCCTCACTTTGAGTGAGATAGTGCCCCTTCACTGAATAGGTCTCTTGAAGAAATGAGACAAGGGATAGCCCCTTTAATTAGAAAAAGAAGAAAAAAATCAAACTTCGAGAGGAAAACCCTCACAATTGCTGGGCAAAAGAGAAACAGTTACTATTGACATTCACCCTAAGCCAAGGTGGCCCAAAATATAGGGAAGGAAGGAAAGTAAGGAAAGGAAAAGAAAGCAAATGAAAAGAGGAGAAAAGGAAAAGAAAGGAAAGGAAATAGGAAAGGAAAGGAATTTAGCCACTAAACCCCAAGTTAACTGGTCAGCTTGCAGTCATCAAAATTCACCTTCCTTTGGAGAGAAGGACCCAGCCACTTGAGTAACTCAGTTCATCCTCTCCCACTCCCTCTTCCTCTTCTCCACTCTGCTTTCATTGTAGAGAGGGAGAAGTTCTTATATCCTAATCAGGGCTTGTGAAAACTCCCTTGAGGCTCCAAATGCAAAAGAGAACCAGGACTCATATGAGGCTCATCTCAGGGGCCAATAAAGTAGATGAAGACATCCTGGCTAAATCTACCTGAAAACATCAGCAAGCCTTTTGTAGAATGGGGATAAGCTACAAGCATTTCCAGTAAGACTGGGGGTGAAACAAGGATGTGCATTATCAGCACTGCTGTCAATATGGTGCCAGAAATGGTAGGTTTAGCAATAAGGGAAGAAAAAGGAACTGAAACAATTAAAATAGGCAAAGAAGAGACTAATCTATCACTCTTGGTAGATGATGTGATGATATACTTGCAGAATCCTACAGAATCTAGTAAAAAAACTACTTGAAATAATAAGGAACTTTAGCAGAGTTGCAGGATATAACATAAACCCATATATATCATCAGCATTTCTATATATTATTAACAAAGCCCAAGAGCAAGTGATAGAAAGAAAAATTGCATTTAAAGTTACTGTAGACACTGCAAAATATCTGAGAGTGAACCTGCCAAAACAAACCCAGGAAATACATGGACACAATTACAGAACACATTTCACACAAATCGTCAGATCTAAATATCTGGAAAACATCAGTTGCTTCAGGGTAGCCTGATTTAGTACAATAAAAATGACAGTTCTACTTAAATTAATTTACTTATTCAATGTCATACCAATGAAACTATCAAAAACGTATTTTGTACAGCTGGAAAAAATAACATCAAAATTCATCTGGAAGAACAAAAGGTCCAGAATATCAAGAATGAATAGGATAAAAAAAAATGCTAGGGAAGGTGGCCTAGCCAAGCAAGATCATAAGTGGTATTACAAAGCGGTATCATCAAGACTACCTGTATAGGCTAAGAAATAGACGGGTAGACCTTGTGCACATTAGGTACACAAGACCTGGTACTGAATGATTATAGCAACTTCTGTCTGATAAACCCAAAGACCCGTCTGACAAAAGAATTCATCACTTGACAAAAACTGATGGGAAAACTAGAAAAAAGTACGGGAGAAACTGGGAACAGAGCAGTCTCTGACACTGTATACCGAAATAAAGTCCAAAAGGGCACACGGTTTAGGTGTAAAGGCTGATACTGTAAGCAAATCAGGGGAGCAAGGAGTAGATTATCTGCCAGATCTATGGTGAATGGAGGAATGTATGACCAAAGAAGAGACAGAGAACATTATGGAACGCAAAATGGATAATTTCGATTACACTAAACTGGAAAGTTTTTGCACAGACAAAGCCAATGCAACCAAGTTAAGGAGCAAAGCAGAAAAAGAAAGAATTTTTACAACTGGTGTCTCTGATAAAGGCCTCATTTCTAAAGTGTATAGAAAACTGAGTGAAATTTACAAGAATTCAAGTCATTCCCCAATTGATTAAGGGTCAAAGGATATGAACAGGAAATTTTCAAAGAATTAAAACTATCTACAGTCATATTAAAAAAATTCCTAATATTGTACAGGAAGCAACAAGTAAATATATCCTGAAGAAAAAGAACAAAGCAAAATGGCTCTTTCATGAGGCCTTGCAAATAGCTGAGGAATGAAGGAAAGGGAAATGAAAAGGGGAGATTTCCTCAAATGAATTCATAATTTGTGAGAATATCAAGGAGAATTATGGTTTTCTTAAATGACCATGGCAAAGAAACAGAAGAAAACAATTGAATGGGAAAGACAAGAGTCCTTTTCAAGAAAAATTGAGCTATCAAGGGAGTATTTCCTGAAAATAGGGGCATGAGGGTTTCTGGAGCCAAGATGGCAAGCTGAGGCAATCCCTTGTCTATGCTTTTCAAAATCCCCTTTAAAACAACTGTGCAATAATGGCTCTGAACCAATTTTGGAGCAATGAACCACATTACCAGCCTAGGATAGCTGGAAGGGTAAGCAAGAAAGGTCCCTCACTACAGTGGGAGAGTGCAGTAAAGTGAGGAAGCCAGTGGCAGGCTTCATCCTAGGGGGTCATGGCATATTTTAGGGAAGTCATGAGCAACTTTGGGGTTTCTGAGATAAATTCAGTTTCTTTCTAGGGCTTCATGCACTATATGAAATATACAACGTCTAGTGAGGTCTGTGCTCCAGGGAAAGACCAACACCCATTAATTAAATTCTTAAGTCTTATCTCCAGGAAGATTTCTCCAATGGACACAAACAAAAATATTTATGAGACTCAGGTGATGACTTTCCTACCATTACTGCTTTTCTAAGACTTCCCTGTAGTGTGAAGAATGTGGTGCCTGGTGACATGCCTCTTCCAAGAAAAGGCTGGTCTTCACTGAGCACATTCCTAAGTTTTCTCTCCACTAGGAATCCTTGATGTAAAAGAAGAGATAATCTCTGGCTGCAGACCTTCCCTGAGTCTAGACAGGGCTTGTTCATGAGGTGAAATTTCTGGTGTCTAACAAGTTCAATAGTCCATCTGAATGTTTTTCCCCATTTATTACAGGAATATGGTTTCTATCTCAGGTGAATTCTGATGGAAAATAAGGAATGATGTTAGCCTTAATACTTTTCATATTGATTATATTAATGAGATATATCCTCTAGGATGGATTCTCTGATGTGAGAGAAAAGAATATTTCTCCCATATAAAGAAACAATTACTGAATGAGAACTAAGCTTTTCTCCTATTTCCTCATTCAGCAATTGGCCACTGCAAGTGATTCAGCCAGTCTTTGAAGGGCAGGGCTGATGAGCAGATGAAATCTTGGGCAAGATTTATTCAACCGGGAAAATTTAGATATGACCAAAATGTAAAGAGATTTTATTCTAGGTGGACTCTGGCCCATTGTATTTTAGTAAACCAGGTCTGAGGGGAAGTGGACCTCTCTGATCCAGACTGCCCCAGGCAATGGTGATCTGGATAGAAATAAGTCTCTTTGTCCAAAACTGAGTGAAGATTCATGTCTCCCCACTGAGTCCCTCATTAGAATAAGTCAAAATCTCATTATGATACTCCTTCTGATTAAGTTTTAACTAATCAGGATTGATTTAGGCCTGTAGGTTAACTCTCACTTATCTAAGGGCATATAAATGTTGAAAGGTCTCCATGATTCATCTTTAGTTTGTAAGAGATAGTTAAAAGACCATTGTTTTATTAATTATTAATTGGTCATAATTAAATGATTACCCAGAAATTATGTCTCTTCAACTTTGCTTTCAGCAGAATTGTATGGTAACGTGATAATGTATATAAAAGGTTTTATGACATCGTGTATCTCTCCACTGTGGATTCTGTTATGTGCAGCAAGTAGGGAGTTTAGTTCTGAAAGCTTTTCCACATTGACTATATGCATAAGGTTTCTCTCCAGTGTGGACTCTGCGATGTAAAGCAAGAGTGGAGCTGTAACCGAAAGCCTTTCCACATTCATTGCATTCATAAGGTTTCTCTCAAGTGTGGATTCTCTGATGTAGAATAAGTTTGAAGTTTTGTCTGAAAGCTTTTCCACACTGATTGCATTCATAAGGTTTCTCTGCAGTGTGAATTCTCCGATGACGAGCAAGAGTGGAACTAGAACTGAAAACTTTTCCACATTCATTACATTCATAAGGCTTTTCTCCAGTGTGTATTCTCTGGTGTGCAGCAAGACTGCAGCTCTGTCTGAAAGCCTTTCCACATTGATTACATTCATAAGGTTTCTGTCCAGTGTGGATTCTCTGGTGCACAGCAAGTTGGGAGTTTTGTCTAAAAAGCTTTCCACATTGATTACATTCATAAGGTTTCTCTCCAGTGTGGATTCTCTGATGTGAGGCAAGAGTGGAGCTGTATCCAAAAGACTTTCTACATTGATTACATTCATAAGGCTTTTCTCCAGTGTGGATTCTCTGATGCACAGCAAGAGCTGAACTAGAACTGAAAACTTTTCCACATTCATTACATTCATAAGGCTTTTCTCCAGTGTGTATTCTCTGGTGTGCAGCAAGAGTGGAGCGGTCGCTGAAAGCCTTTCCACATTGATTACATTCATAAGGTTTCTCTCCAGTGTGGATTCTCTGATGTGTAACAAGACTTGGTCTCCTTGGGAATGCCTTTCCACATTGATGACATTCATAAGGTTTGTCTCCAGTGTGGATAATCTGATGTGCAGCAAGACTGGAGCTCCTTGTGAAAGTCTTTCCACATTGATTACATTCATATGGTTTCTCCCTCGTGTGAATCTTCCGATATACAGTAAGGTGACCTTTGAATCTGAATCCATTTCCAAAATGATTACATTCACAAGACTTCTCACCATTGTGGATTCTCTGATGATGAGTAAGACTGGAGCTCTGTGGGAATGCCTTTCCAAGTTTAGTATACCCATAAGGTTGCTCTCTAGTCTCCATGCTCTGATGTACAGCAAGACTAGAGCTGCAATTCCCAGTGTTTCCACACTGAATACATTTGTGGAGTTTCCTCTCACTGTGAATACTGTGAGGAGAAAGGAAGAATGAGTGTTCACTAAAAGGTACACCACATTCATGAGACTCATGTGGTTTCTCTCCAGTATGAATTTTTTGACAGTATTTCAGGGATGACTGTTGACTGATGTTTTTCCCATAATGATGATAACCATAAGGTTTTTCTCCTGTGTGGATTCTGTCATTTATAGCACAAATTTCTCTCCCAGTGATGTCACAGGGACTATCATTCATGAGGTTTTCTTGGTGTGTTTCCTTCACAGAAATCCTTAGCTTTTCAGTAGTCTCTTTCATTCCAGGTCTAATCATTCCTTCTGCAAAAAACAGACAGTAAAACATATACACAGAGACACATGCACACAGATATATAATTAGAAAGTTTTCCCTCCATTGCAAGAAAATAAACTGATATACGTGAGACTTCCCAAGGTGAAGAAAAAAGTCATAAAAGACAGAAACATGATTGTCTTAAAATGCCATTAGCTCAAATTTGCAGGATAACTTGACTTACAAAGAGCTTCACTGACAAACATATTGGGTCTGCAGAAATACCTGTGAAACTGGCAGACCTAGCATTCTTATTACAATGTCTAGTCAGGCCATGAGCTCAGAATTACTGAGTGACCTGAAAAGTATCCCTGCAGGTGACGCTGGACCACCAACCCTGAAAGTGGGCATGATCTGTCCATGGAACTAGATGGCCATTCTCCATGGCACTTACTTTTGTTCTACATTTTTTGAGAAAAAACGTTTTGTTTTTGTATGCTTGACTTTTCTCTCCCTCCCTTTGGGTCTTCTTATTCTCCAAAGCACAAAAATATTGAAATCAGGCCAATTCATAAGCCTAGAATGGGTTTATAAGTTGAAGGGAAAAGAAGAGTCAATCATTGCAGGTGGCAAGCTTAACTGTTGCCTTATTGTAAGAAAGTGCCACGGCAACTGCCAGCCTTGAGCAATCACAAGTGTGATGAGTCAACAGCCAGCAACACTGGACCAGAGACCCCACGAGACAGAAGATGAGGACTCACTGAAGGCTGGGATAGCTTTTATTACCAATGAAATATTTCCAAATTAAAATATGTCCTTTTACAAAGCTAAATAGTATTGTGCATGTAATAGACAATAGTATATCAGAAACATAACTTTATATGCACTGACAAAAAAAAGATCAGGTGACTCACTTGCAATATTTGCTTTACCACCAAAGTCTGGAACTGATTCTGCAATATGGCTGATGTGTACTTGGATTTTTTCTCATTCTTGTCTGGATTCTGAATCCTCCCCAATTCTATTCTCCTTAAATGATTATTAATTTCACACCTAGAGTTCCCCTTTATTCCAATGTATCCCACTGAACTAGACAGCTTTCTACTTCCAAACACTCTCCTTTCCCCAGATCAGTTAAGACCAAGGTTCCTGATCTGTTGTTTCTTCTCAATCATTTCCATGTTTCTATGACAGATGGGCAGCTCCTTGACAGGAGGAACTGCCTTTTCCCTTCCTAAAACTTGATGAGGTGCCTAGAAAAGTGGAGGTGCTTAATCCATGCTTATTGATGGACTGCCAGGACCCATGACTGATGCCAGGTCCCAGTTTCTACCTCAGTCCCTATATTCTGGTCTCTGTCTTATTTGTCAAATGCAGCTTCTGGCCTCAGCTCTGTTTCTCTCCTTTTTGCACCTTATCTCCTATTTCAGTGAACTTTCTCTGGTTCTAACCCTGATGGAACCTGATCAGAACTATGGTAAAGATTACAGAGACTTCTTTTTAGGCTTTTGAAGAATCTCTTACTATGGAACACCTGGGAATTTCCACTACCCACTTCATGAGAATCAGAGTGGCTGTCAGATTCAATGAATCTGCCAAACAATTCTCCAAGAAGGGTCCAAAGATTGAGCCTTAGAGATCAAGGAAGGCACATGGGTTGATGATTTATCTAAAGTATATCCTAGGATTAATTCTATGTGAGTGACACATAGCTAAAAATCTCTGAGAAAGAATCCCAAGTCAGGTGTTCCTGCCCCCAAATCTAGCACTTGCATTACCCCAAGACCCAGCGTCACAGCTTTCATATAACTGCTTTCATGTCACTCACCTGTACAGCAGCTCCTCAGGCCTTCTTGTTCCAGCTTCTGTGATGCTTCCCTTTCCTCTAAATAAAAAACCAAATATTCTCTGGGAACTGGAAGCCCTAAGAATGTAGAATAAGGAATGAACATGGAGAAAAACTTAAAATTCAGTTCGCTTTAGGAAAAATAGTGTATATACAAAGCTGCTCTATTTTGAGAATCACTCCAACATGCTCACACACATCTGGCTTATTTTTCCATTAATGCTTGTAATGAAAGCAACCAAAGAAAGATGTGCCAGATCAGCAATGAGCTCCAGAAAATTAGAGCCTGATGAATCAGTTTTGCCTTCGTCTCCTATCCACCCATGAAACCTATCAAAACCTTTTTACTGTTCCTTCAAAGACTCATTGCCTTTCATGGCAAGATTCTCCTTTGGGGGAACTCAATGAACCTTAGTCAAATTCAAATTGTTGGCCAGTCTCTTAATCCTACCATATATAGGGGTCATGAGAGCAATGAGCAAAGGATGGTTCCCAGAAGTCCTTAAGCATGGTTTCATAGCATTCATTTTTGAGAACTTTGGGGAAAGGTGGGGGAGAAGGTCATGGAGCCAACTGGGAAGGAGAAAATTTGATCATGGTGCACCTTCACCATAGGAATGACTCATTGCAGAGTTTCCATTATTTAGAAATTAGAGGCAGCTGGTAGTGCAGAGGAGAGAGTCCTGGGACAAGAATGAAGAATGCCAAGGTTTAAATCCAGCCTCAGACAGTTACTAACTATGTGTCTCTGGAAAAGTCACTTAACCTCTGTTTGCTTCAGTTTTCCCAAATGCCAGATGGGGATAATAATATGAGCTAATAACATAATATTGTAAAGAAAGTACTCTACACAACAGCTGATGAACAACAGGTGAAGACAAAGGCTTATTTCCCTCTGTCCTTTCCCATCACCTGTACTGGATAGTGGAGGCAATTTAAAAAAAGACTAAGGAGAAACATGTGACACTTGGCACACCCAGAAGCTGAGAGTTACAAACTGATGGTTCTCAAAAAGAAGGATATCCTAAATAATTGGCCCATCCCCAAGAGGAAGAGGGTACAAAGAGAACCATACTTTCTGAGCACTTTTTCAGAGATTTGGCAAAAACAATTAATGTCCAGGGAGAGCTTGGGCTAATTAATCCAGAGGATTAGTTCTACAACTGAGATGCTTCAGCACTGATCTGATCTTTGACGTCAAGCTACCTAGAATTGCCAAGAGACACCTACAGGAGCAACAAGGGAACATACATGTTATCTTCATGCCATCTACTCACCTTCTAGAGGAAAACCAGGCAGCAGAAGGACAGAAGAACACCCCATTTCCCTTCCTGATCATTGATAAATGATCCAAAGCAAGCACAATGAGGGATAAAGATACTGCCTTTGATAACAGAGGGGCCAGGGGAAATGTCCTTACCCAAGGAGAGTAGGTTGTAGGCATTCTCCAGCATGACTGCCTTGTAAAACTCCTTCTGAGAATGGTCTAAGAGGTCCCATTCCTCAGGGGTGAAGTCCACAGACACATCCTGGAATGTCACCAGCTCCTAAAACATCAAGAGTCACAAGACTGAGACCTCAGAAAGACTCCAGAATTTAGGCAGTCCAACCCTCATCAAGTGAGAAGAGGAAATTGAAGCACAAAAAAGGGACTGACCTAAAAGTCATATCCTTGTTGAGTAAGAGAGTCAATACTTAAAACTATAGTCACTGAGAGGTCACTGAAAATTGAGAAAAGTATTTGATATGATCAGTTGGAATAAACCTGAGGAATGTCTTACTATGGAATCTGGGACAAATTTTGTGTGTTATCTGTGATTCTGAAAGATCTCAGGAAGAGAAAGAGAGAAATGTGAAATTTCTTCCTTATTTGAACTGATAAAAGCAATGTTCTAAATAATATTATGCCAGGTTTGTGAGAAGCTGGCAAGTAGAGTGTATTCTGGGGTGTGAGGGGCAGAATGAATGTTTGATTAAAGGAGAGGGAAGAAAAATATCTAGCTAATTACCTCAGAGCCTGAATCAAAGTTCTATCCAGATAAAACATGAAAACGATTCATAAGAGATACTTAATTACAACCTGAAATGAACTAAGGGAGATGAGACTTTTCAGCCAAGTGAAGGAGAATGATGTCATTACATTGGGTCTTGAGACTGCCCTAGATATAACCTGTCATGGCCAAAGCATCTCTACCATCTCTTGATGATTGCTTGCATTTGTCAATAACTTACTATTTCATTATTAAAATATTTAGTAGCATAGTTGTTCATTGTTGTTGGATTTTTGTGTTCAAAGCAGCCTAAAATGACATCACTACGTAAGGGCGAAAGTACAGTGTTTGTGACCATGGATGATCAGACTAAAAGAGGCCAGAAGGCTTTACCACAGGCTGGGAACAAACAGTCCACATGAATATTTGGGGTGGAGAGGCCTCTCCATTTGCACATCTCACTATTCTTTTGACATACTAGACATCTGCTTTGCTTGCACAGCACACCATGTTCTTTGGTGTTGATAAGCTATTCTGGGTAGTCCTTTGCCACTGTCTCTGATGACTCACCACTGATTACAAAATTCTTCAGAGACCTTTGGAATGCCCTTGTATTATGTCTTCTGATCACATTGTCAGTGCCTACTTTGCATGTGTTCTCCATAAAAGTCTTTTAGGGACACATACTTTTGGCATTTCAATAACAAGGCCAGTCCATCAGAGTTGTGCTCTCTGCAGTAGAACGTGAATGATTGGCAATCTAACATGAGAAAGTAAGAATCCAGTACTTTTCCAGGTGACCTTCAAAACCTTCCTAAGATAACTGTAATGGGATTCAAAGAAGATTCACAATTTCTCCATTTGCTGCAGTCAGTGGATGCTGAATGGTGGAGAACCTCTATTTTCCTTGTATACATTTTCTGAAAAATTATTTCCCCTTACTACAGGTTTTGTTTAAAGTTTTGAGTTCCAAATTCGATCACTCTTTCTCTCTCTTCCCTCTGCCACTAATTTACTTACTGTGGGTGTAGGGTGTATTCAGGGAAAACCAGTACCTTTGGTGTGATGACTGTAAAGCCCTATTTGAGGTTCTTTCCAACTTTGGTATCCACTTGTTCCACCTAATTCTCACCTGTGGCTCCAACAAGGTGCAGCATGTGCATTGGTCACACTCCAGTAAACCAGGCTGAGGGTAACCAAGTGTTTCCAAATCCATTGGTGAGTTAGGGGGGTGTCTACCCCAAGTATGTGAAAACTTCCTCTGGTGGAATGGGTGGATGAGAATAATTTTTGCAACGGCCTTGAAGGCAGATGGAGCAAGTGATATGGAGTACTTAGAGCTTAGTTAGACAAGACATCACTGCATCCTGAGACAGTGCCAGCCATCTTGACTTGGTTCTGCCACTGAACTATGATGATTCTGGAGGAGAGAGTGAGGCTGATGACTTCATGCAACTCTGCCTCACTTAAATCCAATTTACACATGAATCAAAAGACAGCACCCACACCATTTGACTATTATACTTCAAAGTCCTGTGGCAATCGTCAAGTGATGAAGCAGCAGGTGTGGATGCACTGGGAGCTATAGTCATGACCCTGCACACAGGTGGCCCAGCAGTGTTTCTCAGTGGAAACAGCAGTGGGACAATTCAGCCCCCTGGGTGTCTGAGCAGCCTTTTAAGGATCGCATTGCTCATCTCCTGGTGTGAGGAAGGGGGCTAGAAAAAGTGCCCTAAACACTGTCTGCTTACCCAACACCCTGGCCTGATTACTGTGGCAAGTGGGGAATCCCACTATGCAGTCAAAACGCACAAAACTTATAAAATGTATGAAAACATCTGCAAAGATGATTCCACTCACCATGGGCCCATAGAACCTGTGCACACTAATAGACAACACAAAATCCATTAGACCTGAAGGAACTGTTCTTGTTGCAAGAGAACTGAACAGGTATCTCATCACATCCAAAGAGCAGCCCTGAGTGAAACAAGGTTGGGAAAAGAAGGCTACCTTAATGAAGTGAGATATACCTTTTTCTGGAATGGGAGCAGTGAAGGGGAATGCCATGAAATTGGCGGGCATTTTGCAATCAAAATTAATCTAATCAACAAGCTGCTATGCCTGCCAAAAACAGTGAATGGCAGGCTCATGACAATGTGATTGCCATTCGCAAGAAAATGCCATGCAACCACCATCAGTGCTTATGCTCCCACAATGACAAACCCTGATGAAGTCAAAGAGAAATTTTATGAAGACCTAGAGACCCTTATCATCAATGTGCCAAAAGAGGACAAGCTTATAATTCTGGGTGACTTTAATGCTAGAGTAGGCTCACAAAGCAGACTTGACAGGGAGTCCTAGGGAGGAATGGAGGTGGAAAGAGCAACAGTGGTGGTCATTTCCTGCTGAAGACTTGTGTATTGTATGACCATCTCATCACCAACACTGTCTTCTGTTTTCCTCAGTGCAATGAAACTTCATGGATGCACCCTTGCAGCAAACATTGGCATCTAATAGACTAGGTGATTGTAAGGAGAAGAGACATAGAAGATATGAGAGCGACAGAGGCAATGTGTGGTGCAGAGTGTTGCACTTATTGGAGACTTATCCTTTCCAAGCTAAGTATTTGCATTCAGCAAAAGCACCATCCCCAAGACAAAATGAATACCAGAAGAATTAATCTCAACCAATTAGAGCTCTTCTCTGAACATAAACAGTTTGTTGCTGACTTGGAGGGAAAGTTGAGCCAACACACAGTTGGCAACAATGGAGCAGAAAAGGAGTGGGCAGCTTTCAGAGATTTGCTATACAGCACTGCATTTGCTCATCTGGGTCAGAACATTCACAAACACCAAGACTGGTTTGATGAAAGTGATGGGAAAATTCAGAAGCTGCTAAATGAAAAACAAGTATTCAACAAGATGTACCAGCAGGACAGATCATTCACCTCTAAGAAAGCAGCATTTAATTCCATCATAAGGAAAGTATAAGCAAAGCTTAGAGAGATGCAGGATTCCTGGCTCAGCAAGAAGGCAGATGAAATTCAGTTTTGTGCCAATAGTAACAAAACAAAGTGCTTTTCTGATCCCCTGAAAGATATTTATGCACCAAAAACCTATGGTGCCTCACAACTACTCAGTGCTGATGGAGCCACATTGATTAGGAACAACAGACCATCATCAATCAATGCTGAAGTCATTGACCATTTACCTCAGGTTGAAGTCAATCCCTCCTTAGCTGAACTTCCAACTGAAGAAGACGTTTAGAGGGCCATTGGACTCATTTCATGTGGCAAAGCACTTGGTACTGAGTCTATTCCAGCTGAGATTTGAAAGGTAGGGTGACCATTGCTCATATAAAAGCTGACTGAAATTTTTCAAGTTATATGAAGGGAAGTAGAAAGGGACTTGCATAAGGGGGGAGGGGAGAGACTGATAGAAGGATAAACTGGAGGAGGCACTGGTCAGAGGCAAAACAGTGGTGAGGAGAGAGGGGAAAAGGTCAAAGAAAGAGAGAGTGAGTAGGGGAAATAGGATGGAGGGATATATACAGGTATCATAACTGCAAATATGAATGCAATTGACTCAATCACAAAATGCATTAATAGATGTGAAACAGGTAATTTTGGTTGTACTAAATCTGAGTTGGTTTTTTTTTCAGAAATAAAATCAAGACAACCAAGATTACAGGGAAAGTTGACAACTGGGAAAAAATTGATAAATACATCAAATATTTAGATAAAGTACTGAGTCAAAATTTATAAGAATGCAAGCCACAAACCAATTGATAAATGGTCAAAGGATATGAATAGGCAGTTGAGAAACAAAGAAATCAAAGCTATTTATAATCATATAAAAATTCTCTAAAGGAGTATTGATTAGAAAAATGCAACTTAAAACAACTCTCAAATTAAAACCAAATTCATACCTATTAAACTGACTAATAAAACAGAAAAGAGAAATGATAAATATTGCAGGGAAACAGGAAAATTGAGGCACTAATGCATTGTTGCTGGATTTGTGAACTCATCCACCCATCATGGAAAGTAATGTGGAACTATACTCAAAATGCTATATAAGGTGGATGCCCTTTGACCTAGCAATAACATTATAAACTTGCTATCCACAAAATGCTTTTTTTTAAAAAGATAGAAAAGGACCTACTCATACGAGAGTATTTATAATAACTCTTTCTGTGGTGGCAAAGTATTTGAAATTGAGGAGATGCCCATGAATTTGGGAATGCCTTTACAAGTTGTAGCATATGATGGCGATGGAATACTATTGTGTTACAGAAAATGACAAGCAGGATGATTTCAGAAAAGCCTAGAAAGACTGAAATGAACTGATGCAGAATAAACTGATGCAGGATGACATTTTGCAGCAATACTGTATGATGAGCAACAGTGACAACTTAGCTATTCTCAGCTATATAATAAATCTTAAGGATTGATGATGAAAAATGCTCTCTCCCTCCATAGAAAGAACTGATTCAGCGTATAGAACTAAAGCATACTAGTTTTCACTTGCTTTCTTTTTCATTCATTTCCCCCCCCATGAAATGACTAATATGAAAATGCTTTACATGACTGCATATGTCGAACCTGTTTTGGATTGTTTCCCGTCTGTAGGAGGGGTAAGAGGAAGGAGACAGGTACAACACTGTGACCTCAAAATTTAGGAATAAAAATATTTTTATATGTAATTGGGGAAAAATGAAATATCGTTTCAAAAAAGACTAAAAGCCAATGGCAGCTAGGTGACACAGTAGATTGTGCCAGGCCTGGAGTCAGGAGGATCTGAGTTCAAATTCAGCCTCAGATGTTTTCTAGCAATGTGACCCTGGGCAAGTCACTTCTCCCTGTTTGTCTCAGGTCCTCCTATGTAAAACGTGCTGGAGAAAGAAATGGGGAAACCCTCCAGTATCTCTGCCAAGAAAACCCCAATGTGTCACAAAGAGTCAGACAAGACTAAAACAACTGGAAAACAACAAATAGCCATTCCCCAATAGATAAATGGTTAAAAGATCTAACAAAAAATTATCAGAAACTGCCAAGAATTTCCAGCCACATGAAAAAATGCTCCAAACTACTAAGAAAAGTAAACCACACCGCTGAGAATTCATCTCACACTCTGCAAAACGGACAGCAATGACAACAGCACCAGCCAATGCTGGAGGAGCTGTGGGAAGCTGGGCACACAAACACACTGTGGATGGAGCTAGGAATGGGAGATCATGGACATCTAAGTTCAAATGCGGCCTCAGACACTGACTAGTTATGTGACCCTGGTTGGTAACTAGCTGAATCTGTTGGCCTCAGTTTCCTGAACTGTGAAATAAAGATAAGAAGAGCAACTACTCTATAGGGCTGTTGTGAAGATGGTTAAAAGTAGATTTGAGGGAGAAAGTAACTCACTCTCCTGGGTCTCTGCTTTGAGCCCTATACCTGTTCGATAAGAACTGAGTGTCTCCTTTAGGACAGCCCTTTCTTTCCCACACTGGAAAAGAAAACTCCCAGAATATTGAATAGTTCCCCAACTCAGTCCTTTCTTATATCCTCTCTAACAAGGGAAGTGCTAAGCCCTTAACAAATGCTAACTAAGTAACAGCTAAAGAAGGCATTCTTTTCTTTGGCCTGGCCCAAACAGCTCTGCTAAGGGACTTTGAACATGGGAATGTGAACCAGAAGCCAACTTAACCTGTTCTCTAGAGTTGCCACATTTTAAAAAACCCAGGAGCACAGTATGCAAGAGGCCAGGAGCACCTCAGCATCTGCTCATAGCATTTACTCCTGTCACCCCTCACTGCCCCCTCGGTGTGCCCTTGATGATGCCCAACTACTGATGCCCAACTACAAGACAGGGTGCAACTGACAGATTAACTATTTGTGCAGATCACATCATGGAACATAACAGAGCATCCTGTCTTCCAGGTCTGCCAGGGAGAGCTTGGACAAAGAGGCAAAGGGGAGAGGGAAAGCAGTCCTATGGATATGTGGGGGAGGGGTGTCAGGCATGGATACAGGACCAAAGACAAGACCACTACAGAGCAGAGGAATGAGTAGAGAGGTCTTAGGAGGGCAGCCACTGGGGATGGGGAGTAGTTCGTGATTGTGACACCAATATGCCATGGATTAATTCAAAGGACAGAGAACAGAGCGGTGTTGTTACTACCATTTTCAATGTCCTGCCTACTTTCATAAAGAAACAATCGATAGAGGATTGCCAAACTTGAAGACAATCCTCTTTGTCTATGGAAATGGCCTCTTTGGGGGTCAAATCTGTAGACACAGTGCACTCACCTGGGGTGGGGGTCGGCAGCTGCCAAGGGCCATTTCTTCTGGCTCCACACACACTCCCAGATTGGGCCAAGCTTTGACTTCTGCAGACTGAGCTGGGGAGAGAGAAGGATTCCAGGAGGCTGGGCTATGGGGATTTACAGGGAGTGAGGCCCTGCCCTCAGCAGAGAGAATGAAGCCCAGAGGCAGGGTCAGCATAGACAGAGATGTTCCCACTCTCTCCCATTCCTCTTCTTTCCCCTTCCTCTCCCCAGTTTTCACTCAGATCACCAAGAGGCAGAAGGGGCTTGGAATCCCACATGGGACAACAGCAGTCAGAACCTCAGTGGCTCCTGAATTAGAGATTTCATTCTGATTGGGTAGGAGACCAGGCACCTGAAAGCGCAACCCAGCTCCTGAAAAATAATCCCTTCAATTGCGTCTCAAGGTGGTCCTCATCCAGCCCAGCCCTCCATTTCGGGTTACCTGGGAAATTTGCCACGCCTCAAACCCATCCCTAATCTTCGTACCATCTTTACTTTTTCCCCATAAAAGTCAGTCTAGACCAGACCAAATGGGCAGATTAAAAAAACAAAACAATCTCACCCTCCTCTATTGATAGCCAACAAAATCAGCCTTATCTCTGAATGAGAAAGGGCTTGAGGGGCCCAATTCCTTGGAGGCAGATCCAGGCCTTCACACTGGCAATTCCAGGGTCACTCAAGCCTTTCACTTGTGTTTTACTCAAGAGAGGATTCCTGGATCCCTGAGGGGAATTCTGTGAAAAGCTGACAAAATCTTAAATGGGGGTACCCCCAGATTCTAGAGAAGTGATTGGGAGTCTGGAAAAGAGTTAGCAGGAGGAAGCTTGTCCATGAACCAGGTTGTGGGGGAAGGATTGCTCCAGGGGGACCTGGAGCTAGACTCACCACAGGGTCAGAGGGAAAGGATGAGATCCAGTGGGATGAACAGCCAGCAGGTCTGTGAGGGGCTGGCTCAGACCTACCTGGCACCTGCACCCACAGAGATGGCCTCCAAAAGGCAGAGATCTCAGGTCCAAGAGAAGATAGTGTGATCCCAGGTCTGAGGAAAGAAGGCAGAGGGAGCTCCAGTCCAAGGGTAGAATGCAGAGAGATCTCAGCACAAGTTCCAGTTTTCAGCCAGCACACTCTGAGAGGCTCCTCCCAGCCTCTGAGGCCTCCTTTCCTCCAATTACACCCAGATTCAGGCACGCAGGACCCTTTCTCCCTCTCCTTCCCAAGACCCACCCTCCATCAACTGGATGCAGCCTTGACTACTGGGATGACCCCTCTTCTGCCCTCGACTCCACCCTGGCCTCCAAACTCCACCCCCGACAAGGCTGGTCATGTCGGAAGGCTCCTCCTCCCCCATCACCCTCCACCTGAATTCTTATTGGAGGAAAGATTCAGGACTTTAGGAGTTGGGAGGTGGAGAACAAGGCAAAGGCAAGCTGGAGATTTCCAGGGAGCAAGGGATTCACAGCCAAAGGGAGCTTAGTTTGAGAATGGAGGCTATTCACCAAATGCAAGCAGTTTGATTAGCATTCTCCTAATTTGAATAGGAATGTGGCTCATTGAAAATCAGATTTTCTGAATTCGGCACTTAAGGGCATGTGTTTAGTGATGAGGTTGAGGGGTGCTGGGGACCCTGGAATACCGACATGCAGGGCCCTGCTCGAATGAATCCCACACAAGCCTTCTTAAAGCCAAAGAAAACAAAGTTTATTAAAGATTCGCCACCTTAGGTTGACTCCTAAGGAATCTAAGCAGTTGTAACGCTTGTATTCCACAAGGGGGCCAGATAGAAGCTTCCGTTAGAGAGTCTGAGCTGGATTGAATGTGAGCACCTTCATGGAGGTAAGATGGACCTTAAATACAGAAAGGAGGGTAGGAGGGATCTGGGGGTGGTCTGATAGTCTCGGGTGATGGGAGGAGGGCTTTAGGGAGGGTCTTGAGGAGATTGGGGTGACTAGTGATGTGGTTGGGTGGGATGTACGAGGGGCAATCCAGAGGTAACAGACAATGGAAGGTCAGGCCAGGCCCGGGGAAACAGATTTGAATGTGAAAGATTCAGGAGAACCTTGCTACAAATCTGAGTATGAAAGGCCAGGTTTGAGGGGAACCTATCTGCAAAGACCAGGTGAGGAGATTCAAAGGGAGTTCAAGGAGGTTTCTAGAGTCTGAACACCATCACTGGCGCAAATGGAAGGGGAATCCAAGGAGCTACCCCTCAAAGGCCAGACTTTCTGGGGGCCTTTCAGACTAATGGGACAAAAGCTCTCCTGATCCAAGGGAAAAAAGTCTTGGCTTGGGCTTGTATCTCATCATTCCCCCCTCAAACAGATTAGACCCAAATTCTTTTGTGGTAAGGGGCGAAGGTCTCAGCTTCTAAAACTGCTTCCTGCTGGCAAGGGGTATAGAGCTGTCCCTGCCTCGATGGGTCCTGTTCAAGGGGTCAGATTTCAGAACCTGGGTGGTGCCAGGTCCAGTGGGCTGGAGACCTAGGATTCAGTCAGAGGTTGGTATATAGCCTGGGTTGTCATCTGCAAGTTGATGGCTTGCACTCTGGAAAAGACGAACCTGGCAAGGAGGTTAGACCAAACAGGCACACAAGGAGTATAAAGAAAAGACAATCTCCCTGGCACAAAAGATAACGTCTGTGGAGAAAATTAAAGACGACTATGGCAAGGCTAAAACACAGAAGGGCATATTTGATAGGGGAGGTTTTTGCTGGCAGATATCCCCTCTCTTTCCAGATTGCTCCATGGGTATAGAGAACAAGGAAAGCATATTTTGAGTAAATAAAAACAACAGCTGGCCTGGGGTCAGGTCCTAAGGAATGGGTTAAGACTCCCAAAGCCTGTCCTCTCCTTTCATCAACATACAGAGTGAAAGGCTTTTCTAGCTTGGGTAGAACCAGTGCTGAAGTGGTGGTCAAATTAGTTTTCAGAGTCTCAAAAGCTTTAGCCTGGTCTGAGTCGGTGGATTGGCTCAGATCCCTACTTAAATCAATTACTCAGAGGCCTCTCAAAGTGATGACAGAAAGTTTATTTACTAGATTCTCAAGAATCAGGACAATCCTACACCAGTTCACCTGGAGTAGGAAAGCAGAAGACAAAGAAAAGGCAGTGATTTATACAGACCCTAATGCAAGGCCCTCCCCCCCCACTGACCATTATTCTCATTAGCTGAGAATACGATCGAAATCTAACCAATCCCTTTTGAAATGAAGACACTGAAGAATTAGGTAAACTTTATCCAATCATTGAGACCCTAATGTGCTACACAGTTTTACATCCTTATATCGAACTATTCTGTTCTAAAAATATAGTAACCTTGAGCCTCTCAGTCTTACCTCACCCCTGGGAGAAGAATTACAATCTGAGAAGTCTTCACGAAACCTATCCCACTCAGTGCCTTGAGGAGGGTCATAAAGGGGTTGAGCAAAAAACTGAAAGTAGCAATCCAGAGTCTCCAAAATCCAGCCATGCCTAAAAACACTGACACTTGTTTCTTAGTGGCTGGAACAGGGATAGACAGGATGGTCCTTTTTAGCTCAGAGGTTGGGGAGTGAGAGGTGGGCCTGAGTTCAGGGCCTAGATACTTTATGGACTGGCATGCTATCTGGACTTTGTTCAAAGAGACCCTATAACCTTCAATGCCCAAGAAATTAAGGGCTTCAGTGGCAGCAGCCAAAGAACCCGCCTGGGTGGGGCTACAGATAAGAATATCCCCCACACACTGAATTAAGCTACTACCTGTTAGTTTCAGGTCCTTTACGTCCCTTACTGAAACCTGGCCAAATAAAGGAGGGTTACATGGAAAGGCAAAAATAAATTGTGAGTATTGTCCATGAGGCTTTTTTGCAGGAAGGATTGCAGTGTTGCATGGAGATGAACAAGAGACAAGGATTTTATACTTAAGGAATTTTTCAATGAAAGGTTGTAGTTCATCCCAGCCCTCAGGTTTAATCAGATACTGGCTGAGATGGAGGAGCACTTTAGGGTCTGAGAGGCTAACAACAGGTGGGGTGGCAGAAGTAGCTCCCTCTGGAGTTCCCAGATCCCAAGCAATTGGCTGCACTGTCTCCCACCCTCTCAAGAGAACATGGGGAGATTTAGTGAACAGAGGGAAAAAGGAGATGGGAGGATTAACTAGAGAAAACTGGCTCCCCCAACTTCACCATTAGCCTCCTTTCCAACAAGGGGACAGAGCAACAGGAGGACATAAGGAAGGAATGTTTAAACAACAGATCCTCTAGTAGGCTGGAGACATTCTTGAGTTTCCCCTTCAATGTCTATGACCCAGGGGGTCAAGGGGTGGTTAGGGCCAGAGTAACTGGCTAAAGCAGAGAACTTAACCATCTTAAGGTGGGTAACCTTACCTTCAGTCTTTGTTTTTGCCCAGGGCTTGGTGAGAGAGGTGGAGAAAGTGTGAGCACTGCCACCACCCAGGCTTTCCCATTGTTCCAAGTCTTCAGAAGACTGGAGGACAGGGTCTTGGGGGCAGCTCCACCACTTTATCAACCTGAGGGGCCCTTCAGACAAATGGGACAAAAGCCCTTCTGATCCAAGGGAAAAAGGTCTGGGCTTGGGCTTCTACCTCATCAACTACTTTAAGCAACTTCTGTCCCAGGGCTTAGATGTGGTAACCCAAACCATTTGGTCAGTCTCCAAAGAATGAGAATCTACGTCTGTTCTACTTTTCCTAAAAGCTAAGTTATTATTTTTCTTTTTTAAATTAAATACATCCAATTAAATACTTAGCAGCTTTTCAACATTGTAATCACATTCTCCTACATTTTAACTCACCATTTCACAGCATCCAGATCAAAAGAGAATTGAATTTCCGAAGAACGTAACTGCATCACCCACTAGGTATGATTTTTAAAGTTCACATTACTTACCAAATAATTTCCTGAAACCACAATGAAATTTTGAAGCATAACAAAAGTAACATTACAGATTGAAAACCAATTTTACTGTTCTGACCAGAAACTTAAAACAAGACTTGTTGCCATTTAAATGACATCAGTTCAGTTGAATACATTCTCCAAATTGTCGACTTACGCAGAAAAACCTTTTGTCCAGCTATAATGCGAACGCTCTAGATCGACTGTTTTGCTTTATAAAAGTATTTGTACCAGAAAGTTTTGTTCTACCAAAATTCAAAATGAGTGCCCATCAACTGTTGAATAGGTAAAGAAATTACAATGTATTCGTTCAAAGGAATATTATTGAAGAATAATGAGAAACATCAGGATTTCAAGGAGAAAAGCTGTATTTTTAGGGATTTAATCAGAGTAAGTAAATTTAGATGTTTAATGAGGTTTCTTATGTAGGGAAATCTATTGAGGGCTTGAGCAAGAGACTTAACCCTGTTAATTAGATCGCTTTTATCTCCAGCAAGATTTTTGCCACATACACTTAAGTGCTGTTCAAATCCAAGGAAAACCATTCAATACCACAACAACAATCATATCTTCCAACCACTGACTCCAAAGAGGCCAATGTTATATGAAACCATAAAACTGCAGAAAAATACTCTAGGGAAAAGGCAGAGTGGGGACACATTCCACACAATCAGTCAAAATGTGAATCTGCAGATGACTGAGGCTCAAGTCCTGAGCTTCTACCTGCAAACTTCAGACTCAAATGGAAGAAAACAGGGAAAACCATTAGACCCTAAAGATATGATAAAATAGGATGACTTATGGATAGGAAATGACAGTGATGCATAGAGGGAGGGGATTAGGTCTGGGAGACAGAGTGGCTGAAGAGCCATTAACAGAGGTTCCTAACATTGTACAGGAGGCAACAACTAAATATATTCCTAAGCAAAAGACCAACAAAGAAAAATTCCTGTTTGATGAGGCCTTACAAATAGCTAAGGAAAGAAGGAAAGGGAAAAGGGGAGATTTCCCCCAAATGAATTCATAATTTATGAGATTAGCAAGGAGAGATGAGGTTTTCTTGAATGAGCATTGCAACAAAACAGAACAATTGAATGGGAAAGACAAAGACCTTTTCAAGAAAATTTGACCTATCAAGGGAGTATTGCTTGAAAACATGGGCATAAGGACTACTGGAGCCAAAATGGTAAGGTGAGGCACTGACTTGTCTAGGCTCTTCCAGATTCCCTTGAAAACAACCTTGCAATAATGGCTCAGAATCAGTTGTAGAGGAGTGAAGCAGATTACCAGCCTAGGACAGCTTGAAGGATGAGCAGGAAGGGTGTCTCACCACAGAGGGAGAATGCAGTAAAGTGAAGAAGCCAGTGGCAGGCTTCACCCTAGGGAGTCATGGCATATTTTAGGGAAGTCTTGAGAAACCTTGGGGTTTCTGAGATAAATTGAATCCCTTTTTAGGGTTTCATGCACTATATGAAATATACAATGTCTGATGAAGCCTGTGCTACAGGGAGAGGGGACAGCTCATTAATTAGATCCATCAGTTTTATCTCTAGGAAGATTTCTTCAACGCACATTTGGAGCACACAAACAAAAATTTATGAGATTCAGGTGATGACCTTGCCACAATTGTGGCTTTTACAAGGCTTCCTTCTACTGTCAACATTGTGCTGTCTACTGACCTGCCTCCTCCAAGGAAGGGCAGGTCCTCATTGAGCACATTCCTAAGTCTTCCCTCCACTAGGAATCCTTGATAGGAAGGAAGAGATAGTCTCTGACTGCAGACCTTTCCTGACTCCAGACAGTGCTTGACTGTTATGTGAAATTTCTGATGTCTAACATGCTCCATAGTCCATCTGAATGTCTTTGTACATTCATTTTGAGAATATGGTTGCTATCTCAGGTGAATTCTGATAGGAAATAAAGGACAATGTTAGCTTGAACACTTTTGATACTGATTACATTAATGAGATATGACCTTTAGAATGGATTTTCTGATGTTAGAGATGAATATTTCTCCCATATCAATAAACAATTAATGAATTAGGACTAAAGTTTTTCCCCATTTCCTCATTCAGAGATTGGCCACTATGATTCAACCAGTCTTTGAGGGGCAGGGTTGATGATCAGATGAAATCTTGGGCAAGACTTGTACAATTGTGAAAATTTAGATCTGACCAAAATTTTTACAGATTTTATTCTAGGTGAATTCTGGCCCATTGTGTTTTATTCAAACAGGTCTGAGGGGCAGTGGACCCATCTGGTCCAGATTGCCCTAGGTAAGGGTGATCTGGATAGAAGTAAGTCTCTTTGTCCAAAATTGAGTCAAGGTTCATGCCACCCCCCCAAACCAGTCCCTCATTAGAATGAGTCCAAATCTCATTATAATACTTATTTTCTCATTAAGTTTTAACTAATCAGAATTGATTAATGCCTTTTGGAAACTCCCACTTATCTGAGGCATATAAGTGTTGAAAGGTCTCCATGATTCATGTCTGGTTTGTAAGAGACAGCTAAATGACCACTGTTTATTAACTGTTAACTGGCCATAATTAAATGATTACCCGGAAATTAAGTCTCTTCAACTTTACTTTCATCAGCATTGTATAGTAAGGTTAGAGTGTATCTAAAAAGTTTTGTCACATTTGATATATCTCTAGTGTAGAGTCTGTTACGTGCAGCAAGCAGGGAGTTTAGTCTGAAAGTTTAGTTTTCTGAAAGCCTTTCTGCATTGCTTAAATTCATAAGGTTGCTCACCATTGTGGATTCTCTGATGCACAGCAAGAGTGGAGCTAGAACTGAAAACTTTTCCACATTCATTACATTCATAAGGCTTTTCTCCAGTGTGTATTCTCCAGTGTCCAGCAAGACTGGAGCTCTGTCTGAAAGCCTTTCCACATTGATTACGTTCATAAAGTTTCTCTCCAGTGTGGATTCCCTGATGTGCCACAAGACTTGAGCTCTGTCTGAAAGTCTTTTCATATTGATTACATTCATAAGGTTTCTCTCCAGTGTGGATTCTCTGGTGTGCAGCAAGAGTGGAGCTTTGTGTGAAAGCCTTTCCACATGAAGAACATTTATAAGGTTTCTCCCCCTTATGGATTTTCTGATGTACGTGAGATCATGTTTAAATCTGAATGCATTTCCACAGTGATTACATTCATAAGGTTTCTCACCATTGTGGATTATCTGATGTTGAGAAAGATTAGAGCTCTGTGTGAATGCCTTAAGAAGTTTATCATACTCATAAGGCTGCTGTCTAGTCTCCATGCTCTGATGTACAGCAAGACTAGAGCTGCAACTCCAAGACTTTCCACACTGATTACATTTGAGGTTTCCTCTCACTGTGAATACTGTCATGAAAAAGGAAGGATGAGTGTTCACTAAAATGTACATCACATTCATGAGACTCATATGGTTTCTCTCCAGTATGACTTTTTTGAAAGTAAATCAGGGATGACTGTTGACCCATGGTTTGCCCACAATGATGACAACCATGAGGTTTCTCTCTTGTGTGGATTCCATCATTTATAGCACAGAGTTCTCTCCCAGTGAAGGCATAGGAACTGTCACTCATGAGGTTTTTTTGGTGTCCTTCCTTCACAGAAATCCTTAGCTTTTCAGTAGTCTCTTCCCTTCTAGGTCTAATCGTTCCCTCTGCAAAAAAAAAAACAAAAACAAATAGTAAAACATATATACAGACACATGTACACACACACATAATTATAAACCTTTCCCTCCATTGCAGGAAAATAAACTCATCTACATGATACGTCCCCAGGTAAAGATAAAAGTCTTCAAAGACACAATCACAATTGTTTGAAAATGCCATTACTCAGATTTGTAGGATAACTTAACTTGCAAAGAGCTTCGCAGACAGTCATATTGGAGCCTCAGAAATACCTGTGAAAATGGCAGAGTCAACATCCTTACTACAACATAAAGTCAGGCCATCAGCTCAGAATGGCTGAGTGATAATGAAAACTATCCCTGCAGCTGAGACTAGACGAAAAATCCTGCAAGTGGGCATGTTCTGCCCACGGAACTAGATGGGCCTTCTCCATGGTACTTACTTTTGTTCTACCTTTTTTTAAGAAACAATGTTATCTTTTAGTATGCTCGACTTTTTTCTCCCTTCCCTTTGGGTCTTCCTATTCTCTGAGACACAAAAATATTGAAATTAGGACAATTTACGTCTACAGTGGGGTTTTTAAGTTCAAGGGGAAAGAAGAGTCAATCTCTACCAATATGGTAACCTCTGTTGCCTTATTTTTAGAAACTGCCATGGCAACTGAGCAATGACAATGCTGATGAGTCAATAGCCAGCAACACTGGATCAGAGCTACCACCAGAAAGAAGTTTGGGACCCACTGAAGGCTCAGATACAGTAAGTTTTTATTACCAATAAAATATTTCCAAATTAAAATATGTACTTTTAAAAAGCAAAATAATATTATGCATGTAACAGACAACAGTATGTCATAAACATAATTTTTATATGTACTCAAAAAACAAAAGTACAGGTGACTCACTTCATTGCAATATTTGCTTTGCTGCTGAGATTTGGAATTGATTCTGTAATATCTCTGAGGTGTACCTGGATTTTTTCTTGTCCTGATTTGAATCTTTTTTCCCTAATTCTCCTCTCCTTAAACTATTATTTCACTCCTTGAATTCCCCTTTATTCCATTGTATCCCATTGGACTAGATTATCCTCCTGCTTCCTAAAACTCTCCTTCCCCTGGATCACCTAAGACCAAGGTTCCTCATCTCTTGCTTTTTCTCAACCATTTTCAAGTTTCTGTGACAAGTTGGCAGCTTCTTGACACCAGGGACTGCACCTTTTCCCTTCCTAAAATGTGAGGTGCCTCAAAAACTGGAGGTGCTTAATCCACGTTTATTGACTGACTGGTCCATGACTGACATCAGGGCCCAGATTCTACCTCAATTCCTGTATTCTCTTCTGTTTCTTATTTGGCAAATGCAGGTTCTGGCCTCAGCCCTGTTACTCTCTTGCACCTTATCTCCTATCTGAGTGAACTTTATCTGGTCCTAACCCTCATGGGACCAGATGAGGTCTATACTAAAGATTGCAGAGACTTCTTTTAAGGCTCCTGAAGCATCTTATACTATGGAACACCTGGGAATTTCTACTATTCACTTCATCAGACTGAGAGTGGCTGTCAAATTCAATGAATCTGCCCAACAATTCTCCAAGAAGGGGTCAAAGACTGAGTCTTAGAGATCAAACAAGGGACACAGGTAGATGATTTAGATAAAGCATATCTTTGAATTAATTCTAAGTGAGGCAACAGCCTTTGCTAGTACTTAGATGCTGCTGAATGGAAAGAGAGACAATCATAAAACTAGGCTCCATGAGTACACCAGAAACTTAGGGTATGTATTTTCAGGGTGGACCTCACTGGGGCAAGAGTATCCTTTGACATTTCCCTGACTCCCTTGGGGTAGTTAGGTGGTGCACTGGAGAGAGCACTGGTTAGGAATACTCAAGTCAAGTCTAGCTTCAGACCCTTACTACAGTTAGGACCCTGGGCAAGTCACTTAGGGGTCTTGGCCTTGATTTCCTCATCTGTAAAAGGAGCCTGAAAAATAAATGGGAAAAAACTCCAGTACCTTTTCCAAGAAAACCCCAAATGGGATCATGACTCACAAATGAGTGAAAGGATTGAAAACCATGTAGCTGAGATCTCCTCTTTCTCTATTTTATTCATGTAGGCATTCAAACACATAAAGTTTCCCCTAAGAGATGCTTTTGCAGTATCCCATAAGATTTGGTAGGTTATCTCATTATTGTCATTCTCTTGAATGAAGTTGTTGATTGTTTCTATGATTTGTTGTTTAACCCACTCCTTCTTTAGGATTAGATAATTTAGTTTCCAATTAATTTTTGGTATATCTTTCCTTGGCTTTGTATTACATATAATTTTGATTGCATTATGATCTGAGAAGGAAGCATTAACTATCTCTGCCTTTCTGCACTGAATTGTGATGTTTTTATGTTCTAGAATATGGTCAATTTTTGTATATGTGCCATGTACCACTGAGAAAAAGGTATATTCCTTTCTATTCCCATTCAGTTTTCTCCAGAGATCTATCATATCTATATTATCCAGAGTTTTATTTACCTCCTTAACCTCTTTCTTGTTTATTTTTAGGTTAGATTTCTCCAGTTCAGAGAGGGGGAGGTTGAGGTGCCCCAGCAGTATAGTTTTGCTGTCTATTTCTTCCTTTGCCTCCTCCAACCTCTCCTCTAAGAATCTGGATGCTATACCACTTGAAGCATAAATGTTTAGTAATGATATTGCTACAATGCATTTTAGCAGGATAGAGTTTCCTTCCTTATCTCTTTTGATTAGAGCTATTTCTGCTTTTGCTTTGTCTGAGATTAGGATTGCTACCCCTGCTTTTTCTGCATCAGCTGAAGCAAAATATATTCTGCTCCAACCTTTTACCTTCACCCTGTGTGTATCCCCCCATTTCAAATGTGTTTCTTGTAAACAACATATTGTTGGATTATGGTCCAGAATATCAAAGGGACTAATGAAAAGTAGGGCTAGGAAAGGTGGCCTAGCGCTACCAGATCTCAAATTGTATTATAAAGCAGCAGTTATCAAAACCACTTAGTACTGGCTAAGAAACAGAAGAGTAGACAAGTGGAATAGGCTAGGTACTCAAGACACAGTAGGCAATGAATACAGCAAACTGCTGTTTGATAAGCCCAAGTATCCCAACTTCTCGGGTAAGAACTAAATCTCTGACAAAAATTGCTGGGAAAACTGGATAACAGTGTGGTGGAAACTACATATAGACCAATACCTGACAGTGTCCACAAGAATAAAGTCCAAATGAGTGCATGATCTAGGTATAAAGACTGATACTATGGACAAAGTGGAGGAGCCAAGGAATAGTGTATTTATGAGATTTATGGAGAAAGGAAGAATTTTTGACTAAAGAAGAGATAGAAAGCATTATGAAGTGCAAGAGGGATATTTTGGATTACATTAAACTGAAAAGTTTATGCACATCCAAACCCAATGCAACCAAAATTCAGAGGGATGTAGTATATTGGGAAAGAATTTTTACATCTAATCTCAGGAATAAAGGCCTCATTTCTAGAATATATAGAGAACTAAGTCAAATGTACAACAATACAAGTCATTCCCCAATTGATAAATAGTCAAAGGATATGAACAGGCAATTTTCAGAGGAAGAAATTAAAGATATCTATAATCATATGAAAAAATACTCTAAAGCACTTTTGATTAGAGAGATGCAAATGAAAACAACTCTGAGGTACCACATCACACCTATCAGACTGACTAACATGACAAAACAGGAAGATGATAGATGTGGGAGAGTTGGAACAGTAATTCATTGTTGGTGGAGCTGTGAGCTCCTCCAACCATTTTGGAGAGTGGTTTGAAACTATTCCCAATGGGCTACAAAAATGTGCATACCCTTTGACCCAGCAATGTCTCTTCTAGAACTGTATCCCCAAGAGATCATAAAAATGGGAAAGGGTCCCACATGTACAAAAATGTTTATAGCAGCACTCTTTGTAGTGGCCAAAAACTGGAAATCAAGGGGATGCCCATCAACTGGGGAATGGCTGAATAAATTATGGTATGTGAATGTAATGGAATACTGTTGTGCTATAAGAAATGATGAACAAGAAGATTTCAGAGAGGCCTCGAAAAACTTATATGATCTGATGCTGAGTGAAAAGAGCAGAACCAGGAGAACTTTGTGCACAGCAACGACTAGAGTATGTGAGAGTTTTTTCTGGTAGGCTTGAAACTTCATAGCAATGAAGGACTTAAAAAAAACATTCCCAATGGTCTCCTAAGGCAAAATATCCTCCACATCCAGGGAAAGAACTATGGAATTCAACTGCAGAATGTAGCACATCATTTTTTTGCGTGTATTATGTTTTGTTATATGCTTTCTCCCATTCATTTTGGTTTTTCTATACAGCATGACTACAGTGAAAATGTATTTAATGGGAACGTATGTGTAGATTCTATATAGAATTGTATGCCATCTTGGGGAGGGAGTGGGAAGGTGTGGGGTAGGTAGGAAAAAAAAATCTTAAGTTTTATGGTAGTGATTGTAGAACACTAAAAATAAATAACATTTAAAAACAAAAGAAAAAATTGGATAGTTATCAACAACTATCTTATCCTCCTCATCTTCTATGAGTCAGATGAAATGATGTTCCATCTGCTAGCTAAAGAAAACACCTTTCCACATTTAACCAACTGATTCCAGGACTTTATCTTCCTCAGTATACTGCCCCCTCCAGCATTCCCTTCTGTCACTACTTTCCAGTCTCTCCCACACTAATGACTCCTTCCCTACTACTACAAAGCGTTTCTCTCTAATGCTCAAAACATGATCCCTTGACCCATTCAATCCCAGAGAGATTTTTCCAATGTCTTTCTTTCGCTTCTTGGCTAAATAGCAGGAGGTGCCCAGGTACAACTGGTGTCTCCATCTCCTTTCTCTGGAATTTGCTGCAGTCTAGCTCCCAGTTTCATTGTTCACCTGAAATTCTTCTCTTCAAAATTACCAAAAACTTCCAAGTTGTTAAATTCACAGGTCATTTCTTCATCCTCATATTTCTTTCCTTCTCTACAGCTTTTCACAGTCAATCACCCTTCTTTTTCTCTCTCACTCTCTCTGGGATTTAGCAACACTAATCTCAATGTTCCCCAAACAAAAGTCATTCTCTTTCCTTCAGCCCTCCCATCCTCCTACTTTCCTAATGCTCTCCAATACATCCTCCCATTAGAGCAGGCTCATAAATGAGGTGTCATGCATTCCTCAGTGACTTTCACAAACACTTCTGTCCCCCATATTCAATCTTCTTCTAAGTCCTGTGATTCCACCCAGATATCATCTCTCCCATACACACCCTTCTCTCCCAACCCTTCCACTGTCTTGATTCAGGTTCCAAACACCACACACCAGAGTTATTCCAAGAACCTTATACTTGGTCCAGCTGCTTCAACTGTCCCTACACTCCACCATTCACTTACAAAGATCATCTTCCTAAAGTTCTTGACTGACCATATCACCACATTCTCAACAATCTCCTGTGGCTCCCTAGGAAAATGATCAAATATAAAATCTGTTCTAAGGCTATTAATCACCTATTCTCCCTTTACATACCCCTCTGCTATTCCTGTAAATATTCGTTCCCTTCACATACCCACCAAACATGCTATAATCCACTGGTTTGAGCCTCACTTCTGTTCTGTGAAGAGGACACTTTGCCTTCCAAATGTTTGGGGTTTCTAAGCCCTCTCCCGCCATGGAATACCATCCTGGCTTCCCTGGAGCCCCAGCTAGAACCCACCTTCCACAATAAGCCTTTCCAGTCCTCCTTCACTGTAGCACCTTCCCTCTCTCAATGAGATCCAATCTGTCTTGTCCATTAACAGGTTTCTACATGATTGCTGGCATGTCATGTGCCCACACAGTCTGTGAACACTAGGAGAGCAAGGGATCTTCCTTGTATCTCTTTATATTGCTTAAGAGAGGGTATGGCACATAGCAGAAACTTTCTAAGTATTCACTGATGAGAAAAATGCCTAAGATAGAGACCATATTTAAAAGCCTAACCCCCTTTTGTACTTTCAGGAAAGTTCCATGCCCCCAAATTCTAAATAATGCTTTTTTTTTTTTTTGGATTATAGATTTATCAGTAGGAGAATGCTTAGTTGCATGGTATCTAACTTTCCAATTTTACAGATGAGGAAACTGAGAATCAGTGGGGTTCAGTGACTTGTGCACAGACTCAATGCTAAAAGTCTCTGAAAAGAAATCCCAATTCAGGTGTTCCTTCCCCCAAATCTAGCACTTGCTTAGCTACAACACCAAGAGACACAGCTCTCATGTGCCTGCTTTTACCTCACTCACCTGGACAGCAGCTCCTCAGGCCTTCTTGTTCCAACATCAATGGCAACTCCCTTTGCTCCAAATAAGAAACCAAATATTCTCTGGGAATTGGAAGCCCTGATAATGTGTGAAAAGGAAGGAACATGGAGAAATATTTAGAATTTAGTTCTCTTTAGGGAAAACAGTGTACATACAAAGCTACTCCATTTAGAGACTCACTCCTTCATGTTCACAAACATCTGGCTTATTCTTCCATTAATGGTTGTAATCCAAGGAACCGAAAAAGGATGTGCCAGATCAGCATTGAGTTTCAGCAAATTAGAGCTTGATGGATCAGCTCTGGCTCTGTCTCCTCCTCAACTCCTCACCCCATGAAACCTATGAAAACCTGGCTACTGTTCATTCAGCAAATCAGTGCTCTTCTGGTGAGATTCTCCTTTTGGGGAAATTGATGAACCTTAGTCAAATTCTAACTCTTGGCCAGTCTCTTATTCCTGCCATTGATAGGGGCATGCAATCAAGGATGACAAGATGGTGGCCAGAAGTCCTTAAGCATAGTTTCCGCAGCATTTATTTTTGAGAACTTTGGGGAAAGATGGGGGAGATCATGGAGCCAACTGGGAATCAGAAAATTTGAACATAGTGCAGCTTCTTGATAGGAAAATGGACTCACTGCAGAGTTCCCATTATCTAGAAATTAGAGGCAACTGGTAGTATAATGAAGAGAAGCCTGAGACTAGAGTGAGGAATGCCAGGGTTTAAATCCAGCTTCAGAGAGTTACTAACTATGTGTGTGGACAAGTCACTTAGCCTCTGTTTGCTTCAGTTTTCTCAAATGCCAGATAGGGATAACAGTATCAGCCAATAACATAATATTGTAAAGAAAAGACTTAACCCCACAGCTGATGAACAGCAAGTGAAAAGAAAGGCTTATTGCCCTCTGTCCTTTCCCACCACCTGTGCTGTATGGTGGAGGCAATTTAAAGAAAGATTAAGGACAAATGTGAGACACTAGGCACAACTAGAAATTGTGACTTACAAATTGATGCTTTTCAAAAAGAAGGATATCCTAAATACTTGGCCCATCCCAAAGAGGAAGAGGTTACAAAGAGAAACAGGCTGAGCACTTTTCATATAAATGGCAGACAAAATTAATATCCAGGGAGAGGTTGGGCTAAATAATCCATAGGATTAGTTCTACATCTGAGATGCTTCCACACTGATCTACCTCAAGCTACCTAGAATTGCCAAGAGACAGCTTCAGGAGCAACAACAGAACATATGTGTTATCTTCACACAATGTACTGACCTTCTAGAGGAAAACCAGACAGCAAAAACACCCTGTCTCTTGGACAATGGAGACCAGCACATTTCCCTTTCTAGTAATAGATAAGTGCTCCAATGTCAGCACACTGAAAAATGAAGATATTTCCTTTGGTAGCAGACTAAGAGTGGCCAGGGGAAATGTCCTTACCCAAGGAAAGCAGGTTGTGGGCATTCTCCAGCATGACTGCCTTGTAAAACTGCTTCTGAGGATGGTCTAAGAGGTCCCATTCCTCAGCAGTGAAGTCCACAGACACATCCTGGAATGTCACCAGCTCCTAAACCATCAGGAGTCTCAAGATTTAGACCTGAGATACCCTCCAGAATTCAGGCAGTCTAACCCTCGTCAAGTGAGAAGAGGAAACTAAAGCACAAAAATTGGACTAACTTAAAAGTCTTATCCTAGTTTAGTGAGAATCAGCATTTAAAACCAGTCATTAAGAGCTCAGTGAAAACTTGAGAGACATATTTGAAATGATCAATTGGAATAAAGTGGAGGAATGTGTTACTATGGAATCTGGGACAAATGTGTCTTTTGTCTGTGAGATAGGAAAACCAAGGAAGAGAGAGAAAAGTGAAATTTCTTCCTTATCAGAACTGATAAAAAATAATATTTTATCAACAATATTCTGTCAGGTTTGTGAGAAGCTGCCAAGTAGAGCATATTCTGGGATGTGAGGGAGAGAATGTTTCCTATAGAAAAGAGAGGGAAGAAAAAATCTAGTTAATTTCCTGAGAGCTTGAAACAAAATGTTATCTAGATAAAAGATGAAAAGGATTTATAAGATAGACTAATTACAATCTAGACTGAACTGAAGGAGATGAGACTTTCCAGCCAAGTGAAGGAGAATTATCTGTTATTACAGTGTCTTGGGGCTGCCCTTTGTATAATCTGTCATGGCCAAAACATCTTATGCCTTTTCTTTATGATTGCTTTCATTTGTCAATAACATATTTCGTTATGAAAGTATTTAGCTAGAGTTGTTCATTTTTGTTTTTCTTTGTGTTCAAAGCAGACTGAAAGGACATCACTATGTAAGGGTTGAAGTCCAATGTGTGACATGGATGATCAGACTAATAGAGGCCACAAGGCTCTACCACAGGGTGGCAACAAATAGTGTCCATGAACATTTGTGGTGGAGATGCCTCTCAATTTGCACATCTCACTATTCTTTTGAAATATTGCAATTCTGCTTTGCTAGCACAGCTTGTTCTTTGATGTTCATAAGTTATGCTGGCTGGTCCTTTGCCACTGTCTCCCATGTCTCACCACTGATTCCAAAATTCTTCAGAGAGACCTTGGGAATATGGCCTTCTACTATGTCTTCTGACCACACTGAGTGCTTTCTTTGCATGTGTTCTCCATGAAATAGTCTTTTAGAGAAACATCCTTTTGGCATTTGAAAAACATGGCCAGTCCATCAGAGTTGTGCTCCCTGCTGCAGAATGTGAATGATTGGCAATCTAACCTGAGAAAGGACCTCAGTGTTCAGTACTTTGCCACATGACCTTCAGAGTCTCCTTAAGAGAATTCAAATGGGTTTCAAAGAAGATTCACAATTTCTCCATTTGCTGCTGTCAGTGGATGGTGCCATGCTGAATGGTGGACAACTTCAATTTTCTTTTTCTACATTTTCTGAAAAATTATTTCCCTCTACTACATGTTACTTTTTAATATTTGTTGTTTTTAAAATTTTAGAGCTCCAAATTCTATCCTTCTTTCCCTCTACTCCTTCCCCCGTAATGTAGATAATAAGCAATAAGATATAGGTTGTACATATTCAATCATGGAAAACATTTCTGTATTAGTAGTTTTGCACAAAAAGACTTGGAAAAAAAAAAGAAAAAGAATGTAAGAAAAGAGTTGAAAAACAGCATGCTCCAGTCTGTATGGTGAAAAGCATCAGTTCTTTCTCTGGAGACAGATAGTAGACTTTAGCATTAGTCCTTTGGGCATTTTCTTGGATCACTGCATTGCTGAGAAGAGCTAAGTCACTCACGGTTCTTCACTGAGCCACATTGCTGCTACTGTATACAAGATTCTCCTGGTTGTGTTCAATTCATGTCGCATCAGTTCAAGTAAGTCTTTCTGGGTATTTCTGAAGTCATCCTTTTCATTTTTTACAATCACATACATCAGTGAAATGATGACAAGACTTGCACTTGACTGTGTTTTGAGTGAGGGAGGGCTGTCCAGGTCACCAGTCTCACCTCCTCCAGAGTCATCTGAATCCAGTGACCACACATTCATGAGCATGAGGGAAGATGACCCAGGATGAGGCAATTGGGGTTAACTGAGTTGCCCAAGGTCACACAGCTAGTGAGTGTCAAGTGTCTGCATGGATACAGGAGCAAAGACAAGATGCAACAGAACAGAGAGGAATGAGTGAAAAGGTCTTAGGAGGGCAGCAAGTGGAGATGAGGGGTAATTAGTGATTGTAATGTCAATATGCCATGGATTAATTCAAAGGACAGAGAACAGGATGGTGTTGTTAGGGCTGTTTTCAATTTCCTACCTATTTTTGTAAAGAAACAGTCCATAGGGAGGGGATTGCCAGCCTCACAGATAATCCTCTTTGTCTATGGAAATGGCCTCTTTATTCTGTCTATGGGGGTCAAGTCTGTAGACAGAGTGCACTCACCTGACTTGGGGGTCTGCAGCTTCCAAGGGTCATTCCTTCTGGCTCCACACTCCCAGCCTGGGTCAGGCTTTAGTCTTCTGCAAACTGAGCTGGGGAGAGAGAAGAATCCCGGGGCAGGAGCCTGGCCTACAGAAAGTTACAGGGAGTGGGGCCCTGCCCGCAGGACAGAGAATGAATCCCAGACATAGGGTCAGATGTGACAAAGATGGTCCCACCATCTCCTACTACTATTCTTTTCCCTTCCTTTCCCCCATTCTCATTCAGATAACAAGGGGCAGTAGGTGCTTGGGATACCATACGGGATAAGAGCAGTCAGAGCCCCAGTGGCTCCTGAATCAGAGAGCTCCCTCTGACTGGGTCAAGGACCTGAGCAGAAGAGAGCAATCCAGGTCCTGACCTTTCCCCCACCCTCACCTAGACACGGAATGATCCTCTCAATTATCCTGTATTTGTGGCCCCCACCAAACCCAACCCTACTTAGTGGGTTACCTTGGAATCACCCCAGGCCCCTTCTCCTTTACCTCAGGATTACCACAGGAAATCTCCCACCCCTCAAACTCCACCCAAATATGCCCACCATTCTTTCATTTTCTGTATAAAAGTCAATGTTGACCCAACCAAACGGGCAGATTGAAAAAAACAAAAAATCTCACCCTCCTCCATTGGCAACACAATAAATCTTGTCTCTGAAGGAAAAAAAGGCCTGAGGGGCCCAGTTCCTTGGAGGCAGATCCAGGCCTTCACTCGGGCAATTCGAGGGTCACTCAGGAGTTTCACTTGTGTTTCATTCAAGACCGGATTCCTGGGTCCCTGAGGGTAATGTTTGAATTCTGTGAAAATTCAAAAATTCCATCGTAAATCTGGGGGAGGTGTAACCCCAGACTCTTGAGAAGTGATCGGGTGTAGCGGAAGGCCCTCGTCCCTACACGGCTCGGTGATGTGGTTGAAGAAAAGAGCCACGGGAGGCTGGAAAAGATAGACCAATTCCGTTTATTGATCTGAGGGTCAAGGTATTTATAGACAGAAACTGCAAGCCTACGAGACATTCTGCTCATCTCCTGTCCCAGTGATTTGGCCAGTCTTATTGTCTTTAAAGACTGTTGGCCTAGAGGACATCTATTTTACATATCCCTCATTTTCTGTAATTCTCACGTTGGTCTCAAGGAGACAGCAACATCTGGGGGGCATGGAGAGCCATTGCGGATGATAATGAGTACAGTCTCAAAGAACAGTTTCCCAAAGGTCTTTCCTGATCTTGTCAACAGCACTCCACCCTGGACCTCAACAATCGGGAGTCTGGAAAAGAGTTAGCAGGAGGAAGCTTGTCCAGGAACCAGGTTGGGGAGGGAGGGTTGCTCCAGGGGGATTTGAAGCTAGACTCACCACAGGGTCAGAGGGAGAGGATGAGACCCAATGGGATGAACAGTCAGCAGGTCTGTGAGGGGCTGGCTCAGACCTACCTGGCACCTGCACCCAGAGATGGCCTCCAGAAGGCAGAAATCTCAGGTCCAAGAGAAGACAGTGATCCCACATCTGAGGAAAGAAGGCAGAGGGAGCTCCAGTACAAGGGTAGAAGGCAGAAAGATCTCAGCTCCAGGGAAGAAGGCAGAACAATTTCAGCACAAGTTCCAGTTTTCAGCCCGCCCACTCCGGAAGGCTCCTCCCAGCCTCTGAGGCCCCCAGGAAGGGCCCTTTCCTCCAATAACACCCAGGACCCTTTCTCCCTCTCCTCCCCAAGCCCTGCCCTCTGTCACCTGGACAGCCTTGGCCACCGGGATGACCCCTCTTCTGCCCTAGACTCCATCCAGGCTGCCACCCTCCACCCCAGAGCTCCTGTTCCACGTGGGCCACCCCCTCGCCCCCAGCCTGGTCTTCTCTGAAAGCTCCTCCTCCTCAATCATACTCACATCTGATTTCTTATTGGAGAAAAGATTGAGGACTTTAGGAGTTGGGAGGGGGAGAGCAAGGCAGAGGCAAGCTGGAGATTTGCAGGCGAGCTGGGGATTTACAGCCAAACAAAGCTGAGTTTGAGGATAGAGGTTGTGGCTCCTTTAAAATCAGATCCCAGCAGGATAAATGGGATGTTTTACTATTTAAGGGCAGATCCACCCATAAGGTGTAGTAGACTTAAAATTCGGCCTTTAAGGGCATGTGTTAGTGATGAGGATGACGGGTGCTGGAGACCCCGAAATACCAACACGTCTGGTCCTGCCGAATGAATTCCACACAAGCCTTCTTAAAGCCAAAGAAAACAAAGCTTATTAAAGATTCGCAACCTTAGGTTGACTCTTAAGGAACTTAAGCATTTGTAATGCTTGTATTCCACCAGATAGAATCTTGACTACACAGAGTCTGAGTTGGATTGAATCTGAGGGCCTACATGGAGGCATGATGGACCTTAAATACAGAAAAGAGTGTAGGAGGGAGCTGGGGGGTGGGGGGCTGAGCTGGTCTGGTAGTCTCAGGTGATGGGAGGAGGGGTTTAGGGAGGGTTTTGAGGAGATTGGGGAAACTAGTGATGTGGTTGGGTGGAATGTAGGTGGGGCAATGCAGTGGTAACAGACAATGGCAGGCCAGGCTAGGCCTAGGGAAACAGATTTGAACATGAAAGATTCAGGAGGTCCTGGCTACAAATTTGAGTATGAAAAGCCAGGTTACATGGCAAGATTCCAGGGGAAGCTATCTGCAAATTTGAGTATGAAAGTCCAGGTGGGGTGATTCAAAGGGAGTTCAGGGAGGTTTCCAGAGCCTGAACCTCATCAGGCGTATAGATCAAGGTAAGCATATTTGAATAAAAACATCAACTGACCTGGGGTGAGGTGCTAAGGAATGGGTTGACTCCCAAAGCCTGTCCTCTCCTTCCATCAACATACAGAGTGAAAAGTTTTTCTAGATTAGGTTTAGTTTTCAAAGTCATGAAAGCTTTAGTCTGGTCTGAGTCACTGCCCTGAGTAGGGTCATAAAGGGTTTTAGTAATAAAACCAGAATTAAGAATCCAATCTACAAAATCCAGCCATGCCTAAAAACACTGGAACTTGTTTCTTAGTGCTTTTGCTCTCAGAGGTTAAAGAGAGAGAGGTGGGCAGGAGTTCATGGCCCAGATACTTTAAGGACTGGCATGCTATCTGGACTATCAAAGAGACCCTATAGCCTTCAATGCCCAAGGAATTAAGGGTTTCCGTGGCAGCAGCCAAAGAACACTCCTGGATGGGGCTACAAATAAGAATATCATGCACATACTGAATTAAGCTACAATCTACTGCTTTCAGGTCCCTTAAAACTCTTCCCAAAGCCTGGAGCCAGACTGTCCATGTTAGCAGGAATGGACTTGTTTCCCCAGGAAGAGTCCATTCAAAGGTAAAAATAAATTGTGAGTCGGTGTGTGTGTTTTCATCCTTCCTTGCCATCAGAGAAATGATGACATGACTTGCACTTGACTTTGTTTTGAGGGAGGGAGGGCTGAAGTCTATGTGAAGAGGTACACAGAAATCCCCAGGGATCTGAGTTAGTGTAGTGTATGTGTTGGGGATTGTTAGAGATGAACTTGACATGCAAAAAAGTTATCAAGAAAAATTTATTTTAAATGGAGTTCAGAGCAGGGAAGGCCTGTGTTCCTTCCGTGGAGGAATGGGTAGCTTCCAGCAGAAGAACTACAACCAGGTCAGCATGAGGCAGGACCCTTGTAGAATTGTGAACTTTGGATTTCCTGAGATACTGTCCCCTGGCCAAGTGACTTCATGTTCTCCTCTCTGATAGGCCCTTCCTCACACAGCTCCTTGGGCCTGCTTATTAGTTCCTGACCTCTAACCTGTCCATGCTAGGTCACAACCCCGATGTAGGAATGTGGACAACAGAACTTTCTTACTTCTCATAAGGACTATTGGAATAACAGCTTCATTAATAGCCCTGAGATCTTGAACCTTTGTTCCTGGAAGGATTTCAGGGTTGCATGGAGATGAACAAGGGACAAGGATTTTATATTTAAGGAATTTTTCAATGAAAGGCTGTAGTTCTTCCCAGGCCTCAGGCTTAATCAGATACTGGCTGAGATGGGGGAGCACTTTAGGGTCTGGGAGGCTAACAACAGGTGAGGTGGCAGAAGTAGCTCACCCTGGAATTCCCAGATCCCAAGCAATTGGCTCGACTGTCTCCTACCCTCTCAAGCAAACGTGGGGAGATTTACTGAACAGAGGGAAAAAAGGAGATGGGAGGATTAAGTAGAGACAACTGGCTCCCCAATTTCACCATCAGGTCCCTTTCCAGCAAGGGGCCAAGGCTAGAGGAGGGCATAAGAAGGAGTGTTTAAGCAACAGATCCTCAATAGGCTGGGGAGGGGGTATGTCTGGAGACATTCCCTAGTTTCCCTTTCGATGCCTACGACCAGAGGGGTCAAGGGGTGGTTAGGGCCAGAGTGACTGGTTACAGCAGAGAACTTAGGCATGTGAAGGTGGGTAACCTTACCTTCAGCCTTCGTTTTTGCCCAGGGCTTGCTGAGAGATGTGGAGAAAGTGGGAGAACTGCCAGCACCCAGGCTTTCCTGTTGTTCCAAGTCTTGAGAAGACTGGAGGACAGGGTACTGGCGGCTCCACCACATTTCCAACCTGAGGGGCCATTCAGACAAATGGGACAAAAGCCCTTCCGATCCAAGGGATAAAGTTCTTGGCTTGGGCTTCTACCTCATCAGCTACTTTAAGCAACTTCTGTCCCAGGGCTTAGATTTGGTAACCCAAAGCATTTGGTCAGTCTCCAAAGAACTCCCCAGATAAGGAAAATCTATATCTTCTCTACTTTTCCCAAAAGCTGTTATATATTGTAATATTATATTTATAATATTAAAATATTATATTATATTTATAATTTTAAATACAAATTTATAATATTAAAATATTATAAATAATGTTTATTTTTAAATTACATACATCCAATTGAATACTTAGCAGTTTTTCAAGATTGTGATCATTCTCTAACAGTTCAGTTCATCATATCCAGATCAAAAGACAAGTTGATTTCCTAAGAGTATAATTGCATCCCCCTCTAGGTATGATTTTTAAAGTTAACAATTATTATCAAATAATTTCCACAAATCCCAATAAAACTTCAAAGCATAATAACAAGAACAACATTACAGAAATAAAACAAATCTTCCTGTTTTGAAGAGAAAACCTTAGAACTTGTTGCCAGTCAAATGACATCAATTCAGTCGAATACATTTTCCATACTATCAACTTAGACAGAAAATCACTTTGTCCATCTATGACTTTAACAGTGCAGACAGACTGTTGTCCTTTATCAAAGTATTGATACAAGAATGCTTTGTTCCAGCAAAGAAAAAAGTGAGTACCCATCAACTGTGGAACCGCTAAAGAAATTACAGTATAAAAATTCAAAGGAATATTATTGAAGAATAATGAGAAACATAAGGATCTCACAGGGAAAAGCCATACTTTTACGGATTTATTCACAGTAACTAATTTTGGATGTTTAAGGAAATCTATTATAGTGGAAAACCTAATGAGGGCAAGCAAGAAACTTAATCTTGTTAATTACATCTCTAAGTTTTATCTCCAGCAAGGTTTTTCCAATATATACTTAAGTACTGTTCAAATCCAAGGAAAATCGTTCAATACCACCGTACCAAATGTATTTGGACAGCTAGGTGGTGCAATGGATAGAGCACCAGTGCAGGAGTCAGGAGGACCTGAGTTCAAATTTCACCTCAGACACTTGACATTGACTAGCTGTGTGACCTTGGGCAAGTCACTTAACCCCAATTGCCTCATTCTGGGTCATCTCCAGTCATCCGGATGAATGTCTAGTCACTGGATTCAGATGGCTCTGGAGGAGAAGTGAGGCTGGTGACCTGCACAGTCCTCCCTCACTCAAAACAAAGTCAAGTGCAAGTCATGTCATTGTTTCTCTGGTGGCATGCTCTTCTTTGCAACGAAGGGTGAACACAAGCAACAATTCTACCTTCCAAGCACTGATTCTGAAGAGGCCAAAGTTGCTCAGTTTTATGAAACCAAAAAACTGGAAAACATTTTCCTAGGGAAAAGGCAGAGGTGGGGGGACATTCTATACAATCATCCAAACATGATCTGGAGCTGACTGAGGCTCAGATTCTGAGATTCTTCCTGCAAAATTCAGACTCAAATGGAAGAAAACAGGGAAAACCATCAGACCTTACAGATATGATCAAAAAGATATGGCTTGTGGATGGGAGTTAGAAGTGATGCACAGATTCAGGGGATTAGATCTGGTAGAGAGGGCACCACAGGAACCACTGACAGAAGTTCTTAATGTTGTACAGCAGGCAATAACTAAATATATTCCAAAGAAAAAGAGCAACAAAGCAAAATGGCTGTTAGATGAGGCCTTACAAATAGCTGAGGAAAGAAAGGAAAAAGGGGAGATTTCCCCAAATGAATTCATAGTTTGTGAGAATAGCAAGAAGAGATAAGGTTTTCTTAAATGAGTTTTGCAAAAAAATAGAAGAAAACAACTGAATGGGAAAGACAAGAGATCTTTTCAAGAAAATTTGAGCTATCAAGGGAGTATTTCCTGACAATATGGGCATGAGGACTTCTAGAGCCAAGATGGCAAGGACAGACAGTCACTTGTCTAGTTTCTTCCAAATTCCCTGGAAATCAACCTTGCCATAATGGCTCAGAACCAATTTTGGAGCAATGAACCAGATTCCCAGGCTAGGACAGCTTGAAAGGTGAGCAGGAAAGATGTCTCACTACATTGGGAGAATGCAGTTAAGTGAGGAAGCCAGTAGCAGGATTCACCAAGGGGGCCATGGCATATTTTAAGGTAGTCATGAGAAACATTGGAGTTTCTGAGATTAATTGAATCCCTTTTTAGGACTTCATGTACTATATGAAATATTGAATGTCTAGTGAGATGCGTGCTGCAGGGAGAGATAGTATCTCATTAATTAAAATCCCTAAGTTTTATCTCCAGGAAGGTATCTCCAATGTACACACTGGAGTACACAAACAAAAATTTGAGATTCAGGTGACGACCTTCCTACCATTATTGCTTTCATAAAGTTTCCTTGTAGAGTGAATATTGTGGTATCTAGTGACATTGAGCACATTCATAGGTCTTCTCTTCACTAGGAATCTCTGATGTAAAGGAAGAGATGATCTCTGTCTGCAGACCTTCCCTGAGTCCAGACAGGGCTGGTTCATTAATATGGTGAAACTTCTTATGTCTAAAAAGCTCAATAGTCCATCGAAATGTCTTTCCACATTCATTATGGGAATATAATTTCTATCTCATGTGAATATTGATAGGAAATAAGGGATGATTCTAGCCTGAACACTTTTCATATTGATTATATTAATGAGATATGTCCTCTAGAATGGATTCTCTGATGTGAGAAAAGAATATTTCTCCAATATAAAAAAACAGTTATTGAATTAGGACTAAGCTTTTCCTCCCATTTCCTCATTCAGAAACCAGTCACTGTAGGTGATTAACTCAGTCTTTGAAGGACAGGGTTGACAATGAGATGAAATCTTGGGCAACACTTGGCCAACTGGGAAAATTTAGATCTGACCAAAATTTAAAGAGATTTTATTCTAGGTGAATCCTGGTCCATTGGGTTTTATTCAAACAGGTCTGAGGGGAAGTGGACCCTTCTGGTCTGGAATACCCTAGGTAAGGATGATCTAGATACAAATGAGCGTTTTTGTCCAAAACTGAGTCAAGATTCATGACTCCCCCATCTCATTAGAATAAATCCAAATCTCATCATAATACTCATGCTCATTAAATTTTACATGATCAAGTGATTTTGATGACTGATGTTTTATAGTCCTTGCCTCCATTGCAAGAAAGTAAATAGGTCTATATAACGTTTCCCAGGTGAAGATAAAACTCTTCAAAGTTAAAAGCTGAAAATGCCATTAGCTAAAAGTTGCAGGACAACTCAAATTACAAATAGCTTCACAGACAGTCACATTGGATCCTCAGAAACACCTGTGAAACTTGCAGACCCAGCATTCTTACTACAACTTGCAAAATAACTGTGGACTAGGGCAGAAAGTTAGTGCAAACATATGTAAAAAGGCAGCAATGACCAATACAGCATTTCATTCTGTAATAAAAGAAAAATGCCAATTGGCTTAAAGACAACAAAAGATTCAAACTCAAATGTAGACTTAACAACAATGTGTGCACATTTGATTCTACAGTAATGAAATTTTGGGGACAACTGGGGGCAGTGTAGATAGAATGCTGGGCCTGGAGTCAGGATAATCTGAGTTCCAATCCAGCTTCAGACTCTTACTGGCTATGTGATCCTGGGCAGGGCATTTAACTCTGTTTGCCTCAGGTTCCCTATCTGAAAAATGAGATGGAGAAATAAAAACCACTCCTGCATCATTGCCAAGAAAACCCCAAACAGGGTCACATGGGGACATGGGGGAACAACATCAATAACAATAGCAGCAAAATGTGAAGCACGTATTTTACAGGGCTGAAGGAAATCACGAAATTCATTTGGAAAAATAAAGGAATTACAATAATATCAAGGGAAATGATGAAAAGAAGTAAGAATATGGGAGAACGAGCACTTCCAGACATCACACTATAGTACACAGCATTGGTCATCACCACCATATTGTATTGGGGTGGGGAGAGGGAGAGAAAAGAATGGAACAGATAATTTATTATTTTTGGAAATCTGAATGTAGGACCCATCTCAAGGTTCGGGAAAGTCAGAAACTTCAGGGGTGACAAGGCGACCGACCCCCCCCCCCAATGCCCATAGGGGTGCTCCTAGGGAGCAAAGGTTGCAGGATCCACCCTTATTCTGTCAGGTCTTGAATCCTTGCAACCCCTTTCCTCTAAATAATAATAGCCAGTTCATGATGGGGATTTCTAACAAGTTTCTGATTCCCCCTCTCTCTGTTGTTAATTGTGAGCTCTGTCTGTATCTGTCCTGTCCTTAATTGTCAATTTGTCTGTCAGTGTATGTCTCTGGCCCTGTCATGTGTGCTGTGAATGAGTCTGTTATCTTGTAAGATTTAAAATGCAAGCAGCCAGAGACTTCTAAGGGTTGCAGCTAGGCAAATAAACAAACAAAACTGTAAGACTCTTTTCCTTGTTTTTCTGGTCTGGACAACCTGGAGTTACAATGAAAAGTTTGATCATCTTAGGTGAAATCATTTTAGAAGATTGTGAGATTAATTATTAAAAAGTTCCAGAACTCATTTGAAATTACTGGGAAAAAATACCTAAGACTGTGGGTAGCTCCAGGAGCTCACCTTGCTAAAACAACCCCCCCCCCCAATCCTGATCATTTAGCATTCCCCACTCCATCCCAAAGTTATGAGAGTATCTCAGAATGGGGATTTTTAACAGCTGCAAGGGTTCATCTTAACCCTCCTCATCCCAGATCAAATTATAGAGAAGAGAATACAGGAGAACTATAGGGGCAGCAATTAGCACTGGCAGTGATTCTAACAGTCCTGTGCCCTTAGGCACCTGGTAGCCCACCTTTCTAGGTAAAGCTTAGAAAAGTCACCTAAGTCCTATACATTCTGCCCATGCTCTCCCAGCAAGGCTTAGAAAATTCTGCAGCAGTGGAGGAAAGGACAGGTGGATGGATCAGGCCTGTCTCAAACATTCACTAAGCCCTGCCAACAAGAATCATCATCACTGGGACACCAGCCTCTCTGACCTTGGTTAACTTCACACTTCTCTGTTCCAATTGAAAAAAAATGCATTTTATCTCTGTTTGACCGGTGTCCAGATTTGTAAAAGGGCAAGTACTAATGGGATCAAAATGATATAATGACTGTAAAACGCTTAACTGGTATGTGTTACATACTGGTATATGTTGCATGGCATGGTTGACTGGTATATGCTACATATGATATTATTATTATTTATCATTCTCTAATATAATCTTTAACTTTGAAGTGGTTTTAATTACCACAAGTAATAAGATCAATAATTACTGGGAATGCAAATGGTATCATCTGAATTTATTGCTGTGTTCTTTCTAAAATTGTATTGTATTTCTGAATTTCTCTTTGATTGGTGAAATCTGAGAGACCACTGGGAGGTAGAAATGTTGTTAAAGCAATTTTAATTTGGATCTGGTATGTGATTTGTATTTTTAGAAGGAAGTGATGAAATTAGATAAGCTGATTTTTACTATTATAGCAGATATTTTTCATCTGAAATCTTGACTATTATGAAAAAACAATATGGTGGTTTAAATTGAGAGTTTCCATGTATTATGCAAGGTGATTTGGAAGTGCATTAACTTATTAAGTTCTTATAAACTGCAAAAGTTTCTGTTGTAGAATTCCTATTGAGCAAATGAGAATCCTTTAAAAAAAATGGCACTGTGATTTTCAAAGCTGTTTCATCTAAGGATGTACTCATGTATGTTAATTTGAAGGTTTATGGACTATCTGTGTATAATGCCAGAATATACTTAATTTCTAGTGATATATTTAAGAAAAATTTGTTATTCTGATAAGGCTAAATGAAATGAATATGTCATTCTTGACTTAGAGAAACTAAATATCTTTCCATTACAAACACCCTTTTTAACCAATGAACTTTGTGATATTTAGGAATTCTGTAATAAGGAAGAACTTACTTTTCTTCTAATACTTTGTGAATTTGGGTTATTTTGCACCAACATGGGTTAATGAGTCCCAACTTGAAAGGTTTATTTTTGCTTTCAGAAGGAAGAGATATCTATCATTTCAAAAGCTCCCAACTAATTTTCTTCATAAAAGTTTCATCAACATCAGAAGAAATTTTAAACATTTTAAAGAAGGGGAAATACTTATAGAAGAAATGTTTTGAAAAATCTTTTGTGAGTATTAGAAGGTCCGCTAAAATTTCAAAATATTTTATTGGTAAATTAGGCTGCAAAGCAGAAGAGATCTTTCTGTTCTAATCTGAATTAGTAGTCATTCCATGACCTAAGCAAGAGTTAACATTTGTGTTTGAATTGATCATATGTAAAGGATTTAATTCCTGAAGCATCTTATTTTTCCAAAGTGAGTATAATAGGGAAGAACAACAAACTTGTGAAACAAAGACATAAAGCTATCAACCTGTAAGGTTAGCAATTAACCTCCTTGCTTTCTTTGAGCTGGAATTCCAGTACTGCTATGCTAATAAAAAGTAATAACTTCTTACCTATCTGGCCTTATGGTTAAAATGTAAAGGAAAGTAGAATAATCTGAATAATGGGATTGAGAGATTTGGAAAGATAAAGTTTTGATTGAAAATATGGAAGGCAGACAATAAGGTTTGGGAACAAATGGGGATTATCCAAAGCCCTCCTCTCCCTAGATAGTTCTTCTGGATACTTTTGTGTCAGTTTCAGATGGCTTAAGTATGTTTAGAGTGTGAGGAAGTATTTTAAGGAGACAGGAAAAATTATGTCACTGCATTTGATAATTAATAGCTCAATCAAATTCGAGATGACCCTTTCTGAAGGACACCACCCAATATTTATTTGCTATGTAAGACTGGGACTGCAATTTACTATTGTTTTAGCCCTGGTTACAGTAATAGTTGTCTAAATTATCAAAAGGCCAATTGGCATGTGCTGCAGGCTCAGAAGTGCTAAAGGTGGATGCCTGGGAAGGTTTTGAAGATGACTTAGGACACAGCCTGGGTAGGATCTTCCTAACTCTCTTTCCCAAATGTGCTATCTCCTTTCTGAAAAAGGAAATTTCCCCATTTGATTACTCCTAAGTCTTGCTTTCAGCACCTAGTGACCACAAGATTAGCTCTCAGATAATGTCTCATTCCTGGAATCCAACAGAGCTAAGGAAGTCCTTTCCTTCTGTTAAGACATATGTCACTGTCCCTCTTTTTCTTTTATAACAAACGTCTATAATCAAGAAGTTCTGTAAGTTCAAGGGTAAATATTTTAAATAAAAGATGGATACTGGAACATCTCTGATTTACTACAATGCAATGCAGAAATGAACTGACACAATTTTAACCTATATTCATGGCCAAATAAATACAACATAGAGTTAAACATCCTCCAGAGGAGGAAATGATTACACAAGATGTAATGTGATAGATGTCTAAATAAAAAGGATAGCAAATTTTGAAGAAAAGCAACAGGATCACACTGAGTCCTCTAAGAATTATACACAGATGTACATGCCTGGCTTCTAAGATATATCATGTTTTTGACAATAAGATCTCAAATTTGGATTTTTGCACAAAAATTTTATAAGACAGTAGTAAAAGTAAGTGAAATTAACTCTTCTTTGTGAAAATATCTGTCCAATAATTTTAAAGGGCAGATGAATTCATTTTATGGTTGAACCCTCACATTTTAAAAGATTCTTATTCCAGGTACAGGATTTAGATAAAGAAAGGACAAATAATAAAATTGAAATTCTATGAAGTTTCAAAAGTGGAGAACCAACCCAAGGACCTCAACTTCAAGAAAAATTTCTGGGAAAACTGGATAACAGTGTGGCAGAAAGTAGGCATAGACCAAGGCCTGACACCATACACAAGAATAAAGTCCATATTGGTACATGATCTAGGCATAAAGACTGATACTATGGACAAATTTGTGCAGCAAGAAATAGTGTATTTATCAGATTTATGGAGAAGGGAAGAATTTTTGACTAAAGAAGAGACACAAAGCATTATGAAGTACAAGATGGATAATTTTGATTGCATTAAACTGAAAAGTTTTTGCATAATCAAACCCAACCAACTAAAATTTGGAAGGATGCAAAAATCTGGGAAAGAATTTTTGTAGCTAGTGTCTGTGATAAAGGCCTCATTTCTAGAATATATAGAGAATTGAGTCAAATGTACAAAAATACAAGTCATTCCCCAATTGGTAAATGGTCAAAGGATATGAACACGCAGTTTTCAGAGGAAAAAATTACGGATATCTATAGTCATATGAAAAATCCTCTAAATCACTATTGATTAGAGAGATGTAAATCAAAACAAGTCTGAGGTACCACATCACACCTATCAGATTGACTAACATGACAAAACAGGAAGATGATAAATGTTGGAGAGGATGTGGGAGAGTTGGAGCTCTAATTCCATGTTGGTGGAGCTGTAAACTGATCCAACTATTCTGAAGGGTAGTTTGGAACTATGTCCAAAGAGCTACAAAAATATGCATACCCTTTGATCTAGCAATATCACTTCCAGGCCTGTATCTCCAAGAGATCATAAACATGGGAAAAGGTCCCACATATACAAAAATATTTATAGCAAGACTCTGTGGTGGCCAAAAACTGGAAATCAAGGGGATGCCCTTCAATTGGGGAATGGATGAAGAAATCATGGTATATGAATGTAATGGAATACTATTGCATTTTAAGGAATGATGAACAGGAAGACTTCAGAGAGGCCTGGAAAGACTTATGTGATCTGAAGCTGAGTGAAAGGAGCAGAACCAGAACTTTGTGCACAGCAATGACCACAGTGTGCCAGTTTTTTCTGGTAGACTTGGATCTTCCTTGCAATGCAAGGACTTAAAAAAATTCCCAATGGTCTTTTTTTTTAAATTTATTTAAATTTTAACATTCATTTTCACAAAATTTTGGGTTCCAAATTTTCTCCCCATTTCTCCCCTCTCCCCACCCTAAAACGCCAAGTATTTTAATTGCCCCTCTCACCAATCTGCCCTCTCTTCTAACATCCTTCCCTTCCCTTGTCCCCATCTTCTCTTTTGTCCTGTATGGCCAGATAACTTTCTATACCCCATTACCTGTATTTCTTATTTCCTAGTAGCAAGAACAATACTTGACAGTTCCTAAAACTTTGACTTCCAACTTCTTCTCATCCCACCCTCCCCACCCATTCCCTTTGGGAAGGCAAGCAATTCAATATAGGCCATACATGTGTAGTTTTGAAAATGACTTCCATAATAATCATGTTGTGTAAGACTAACTATATTTCCCTCCATCCTATCCTGCCCCCCATTGCTTCTATTCTCTCTTTTGATCCTGTCCCTCCCCAAGAGTGTTGACTTCAAATTGCTCCCTCCTTCCACTGCCCTCCCTTCCATCATCCCCCCCACCCTGCTTATCCCCTTCTTCCCCACTTTCCTGTATTGTAAGATAGGTTTTCATACCAAAATGAGTGTGCATTTTATTCCTCCCTTTAGTCAAATGTGATGAGAGTAAGCTTCATGTTTTTCTCTCACCTCCCCTCTTTTTCCCTCCACTGAAAAGTCTTTTGCTTGCTCTATTATGAGTAATAATTTGCCCCATTCCATTTCTCCCTTTCTCCTCCCAATATATTTCTCTCTCACTGCTTAATTTCATTTTTTAAAGATGTGATCCCATCCTTTTCAGTTCACTCTGTGTTCTGTGTGTGTGTGTGTGTGTGTGTAATCCCACCAACTACCCAGATAATGAAAATTTTCAAGAGTTACAAATATTGTCTTTCCATGTAGAAATGTAAACAGTTCAACTTTAGTAAGTCCCTTATGACTTCTCTTTGCTCTTTACCTTTTCATGCTTCTCTTCATTCTTGTGTTTGAAAGTCAAATTTTCTTTTCAGCTCTGGTCTTTTCCTCAAGAATGCTTGAAAGTCCTCTATTTCATTGAAAGACCATTTTCTTTCTCCTGAAGTATTATACTCAGTTTTGCTGGGTAGGTGATTCTTGGTTTTAGTCCTAGTTCTTTTGACTTCTGGAATATAATATTCCAGATCCTTCGATCCCTTAATGTAGAAGCTGCTAGATCTTGTGTTATCCTGATTGTATTTCCACAATACTTGAATTGCTTCTTTTCAGCTGCTTCCAATATTTTCTCTTTGACCTGGGAACTCTGGAATTTGGCTACAATGTTCTAGGAGTTTCTCTCTTTGGGTCTCTTTCAGGAGGTGATTGGTGGATTCTTTCAATATTTATTTTGCCCCCTGGTTCTAGAATATCAGGGCAATTTTCCTTGATAATTTCATGAAAGATGATGTCTAGCCTCTTTTTTTGGTTATGGCTTTCAAGTAGTCCTATAATTTTTAAATTGTCTCTCCTGGAGCTATTTTCCAGGTCAGTTGTTTTTCCCATGAGATATTTCACATTATTTTCCATTTTTTCATTCTTTTGGTTTTGTTTTGTGATTTCTTGGTTTCTCAAAAAGTCACTAGTCTCCATCTGTTCCATTCTAATTTTTAAAGAACTATTTTTTCAGTGAGCTTTTGAACCTCCTTTTCCATTTGGCTAATTCTGCTTTTTAAAGCATTCTTCCCCTCACTGGCTTTTTGAACCTCTTTTGCCAATTGAATTAGCCTATTTTTCAAGGTGTTATTTTCTTCAGCATATTTGGGGGTCTCGTTTAGCAAGGTGTTGACCTGCTTTTCATGCTTTTCTTGCATCTCTCTTATTTCTCTTCCCAGTTTTTCCTCCACCTCTCTTACTTGATTTTCAAAATCCTTTTTGAGCTCTTCAATGGCCTGAGACCATTGAATATTTATTTTGGATGTTTGGGATACAGAAGCCTTGACTTTTATGCCTTTCCTTGATGGTAAGCATTGTTCTTCCTCATCTGAAAGGACAGGAGAAGATATCTGTTCACCAAGAAAGTAACCTTCTATAGTCCTATTTTTTTTCCCCTTTTTTGAGCATTTTCCAAACCACTTATTGACTTTTGGGTCCTTTGTCAAGACTAGGGTATACTCTGGGAATCTGTAATAGCACAGTTCCTCCAAGGTGGCACAATCCAGCGTGTACACTGATCTGGAAGCAGGGAGATATTTTTGTGTCCAGAACCTTAGCACTTACTTCTCCACAGCCACCTGGCCTCCAGTTCCACCAAGTCAGGGCTGGGGGCTGATTTTCGGATAAGCTGGAGGGGCAGGGCCTCCATTCAGTGTGAGACAAAGACCAGGTCCTCCACACAGGGCTGAGGCAAGACTCAGCTCCTCAGTGCCCCCAGGGGTTTTATGATCCAACAATGTATGCGGGCTGATGTAGGGGCTGCCTCTGAGAACTGCTGCTGCCTGCCAGATGTGGCCTCTGCGGGTTGCTGCCTGAGGTTGGAGCTATGGGAAGGCACTTCTCCCTTCCTGGCCAGCTGAGAAAACCCCGTCATTGACCTTTGGCACCTGTGGATTGAGGGATCTGAGGACCTGCTGCTGGGACTGGAGATTCTGCCTCCAAGGTGTCCTCCTCCCAGAGTTTCCTCGAGCTGTGCCACGGGGCCAATGCTGGGCTGGGCTCTGTGCTCTGGTACGCGTCAGGTGCAACTGACGTTTCCCGTGGGCCTTTCAATTCACCCTGGGCTGGAAATCTCCTCCATTTGTTGTTGTCCACTTCTGCTGCTCCAAAATTTGTTGAGAGTCCCTCTCTACAGGTATTTTATGGGCTGTGTGGAGAGACCCTGCGTATGTGTGTCTTTCTACTCCACCATCTTCTGTGCATACCCTTTGACCCAGCAGTAACACTACTACGTCGGTATCCAATGGTGGCAAAACTTGGAAATTGAAGAGAAGTTCATTAACTGGGGAATGCTTTTACAAGTTGTGGTATATGACTGCAATGGAAAACTACTGTGTTATAGGAAATGACAAGCAAGATGATTTCAGAAATACCTAGAGAGACTTACACGAACAGATGCAGAGCGATGTAAGTATCAGAAAAGCATTGTACAACGTAACGGGAACATTGTATGATGAACAAGAGCGAATAACTTAGCTATTGTCAGTGATACCATTATCTAAGACAATCGCAAAGGACTCATGATGAAAAATGCTCTCCCCTTCCGTAGAAAGAATTGAGTCAGAAGACAGACCTAAAGCAAACCATTTTTCACTTTCTTTCCTTTTGCTTCAAGTTTTCTTTCACAAAATGACCAATATGGAAATGCTTTACATGACTACATATGTATAACCTCTGTCTGATTGCTTACCTTATGCAGGAGGTATAAGAGCAAAGAGACAGGTAGAGAATTGTGACTTCAAAATTTAGGAACAAAAAATATTTTCATATGTACTTGGAGGTAAAATGAAATATCAATTGAAAACACACTTGTAGCCAATGAGAGTTAGGTGTAGACAGAGCACCAAACCTGGAGTCAGGAGGATCTGAGTTCCAATGTACCCTCAGACACTTACTAGCAATGTGACCCTAGGCAAGTCACTTCCCCTTGTTTGCCTCAGTTCCTCCCCTGTAAGATGCACTGGAGAAAGAAATGGTGAAACTCTCCAGTATCTCTGCCAAGAAAACCCCATTGAATCACAAGGGGACAGATACTACTAAAACAACAAATAGAAGTTCCCCAATAAATGGTCAAAGGATATGAACAAAAAATTTTCAGAAAAACTGCCAAGTGCTCCCAACCGTATGAACAAAATGTCCCAAAGGACTAATAAGAGAAAAGTAAACCAGAACAACACTGAGGTTTTATCTCATACTCTGCAAAATAGACAAAAATGACAAAAAAATAGTACCGGTCAATGTTGGAGGAGTTGTGGGAAGATGGGCAGACTAATATAAGGTGGATGGAGCTATGAAATGATAGAAGACCATGAAGATCTGAGTTCAAATCCAGCCTCAGACACTGACTACTTATGTGACCCAGGATGGTGACTCATTGAATCTGTTGGCTTCAATTTCCTGAACTATGAAATAATGATAATAAGTACACTTGCCATATAGGGCTGTTGGAAACAGGGTCATAAGTGGATTTTGGGGAGAAAGGAAGTCACTCCACTGGGTCTTTGCCTTTTATCCTGATGTCTCTTTGACAAGACCTGAGTGTCTCCTTCAGTACCACCTCCTTTCCAACAAATGAAAAGAAAATTCCCAGAACTTTGAATAGTTTCCCAAACTCAGCACTTTCCCCATATCCTCCCAAATGAAGTACTGGGCCCTTAACAAATACTCATTAGTTAACAGCTAAAGAAAGTATTGTTTTATTTATTCCAGTCCAAACAGCTTTGGTAAGGGCCTTTGGACAGGTGAATGTGACCCAGAAGCCAACTAAACCTGTGTTCTTGAACTGCCATATTTTCCAGAAACACAGGACCAGAGTGTGCAGGAGGCCAGGAACATCCCCAGCCCTTGCTCATTGTATTTGATCCTTTCACCCCTCACTGCCCCCTCAGTGTGCCCTGGAGGGTCAAACCAGCTACATGACAGGGGCCCAGGCAGTGTGAACCAGAAAGATTAACCACTTATGCAGATCAGACCATGGTAGATGAGCAGAATATCCTGTCTTCCAGGTGTGGCAGGGAGAGCTTGGGCAAAACAATAAAAGAAGAAGGAGAGAGCACTTCCATGGATATGTGGGGGAGGGTTGTTAGGTATGGATAAAAGAGCAAAGACAAGACCCCTACAGAACAGAAAAGAATGAGTGAAGAGGAGTTTCTTGTGACAGAGATCATGAAGAAAAACTCTAAAAAAATACACATAGGAGGGCTGCAATTGGGGGTGAGGGGTAATTAGTGGTTGTGATGCATGCCAATGTGCCAAGAAGTAATTCAAAAAACAGAGAACAGGATGCTGTCGTTACTACTGTTTTCAATTTCCTGCCTATTTTTGTAAAGAAACAATTCAAAGGCAGGGGATTGCCAGTCTTGTAGATGATGCTCTTTGTTTATTAGAAATGGCTTCTTTTGTTGATGTTGATCAAGTCTGCTAGAAAAGAGTTCACTCACCTGGGGTGGGGGTCTACAGCTCTCAGGGGCCATTTCCTCTAGCTCCATACTCCCTGTTCTGGGCCAGACCTTGGTCTTCTGCAGAATGAGTTCGGGAGGGAAAAGGATCCCAGGACAGGAGGTTGGCCTACAGGGATATGTAGGGGGTGAGGCCCTGACCTCAGGGCAGAGAATGAAAACTAGAGGTAGGTTCCTGCTGGGAAAAGAACTTTCACCTTCCATCTCACCATCCTCTTTAAGAGAACCCAGAGGCAGAAGAGGCTTGGGATCCCAGATGGGATGAGATCAGTCAGAGCCTCAATGGTTCCTGAAACACAGATCTTCCTCTGACTGTCTATGGGACCTGGACCCCAAAAGAGCAACTCAGCTCCTGAACAATCCCCCACCTAGATGCTCAATAATCTTTTTAACTGTCTTTCATTGTGGTCCTTTACCCTTACATTTCAAGGTTCATTCAGGCTTCTCACTTGTCTTTCAAGACAGAAATTCTGGGTCCCTGGGGGACCATGGAAAAAGATGACACAATCTTAAATCTGCAGGTGTGAACCAGGACTTTTGGGAAGTAATTGGGAGTCTGGAAAAGAGTTAGCAGCAGGAAGCTTGTCCAGTAACCAGGGTAGGGAGGGAGGATTGCTACAGGTGAACCTGGAGCTGGACTCACCACAGGGTCAGAGGAGGAGGATGAGATCCAATTATAGGAACAGTCCACAGAGGCCAGCAGGTCTATGAGGGGTGGCTCAGACTTACCTGGGACCTGCACCCACAAAGCTGGCATCCTGGAGATAGAGATCTAAGGTCCAAGTGAAGACAATGTGATCTCAGCTTCTGGGAAAAAGGCAGAGAGAGCTCAACTCCAGGGAGGACACAAAAAATTCAGTTGCAAGAGGAGAAGGTAGAGCAATCTCAGCAGAAGTTCCAGTTTTCAGGCAGCCCACTCTGAGAGAGTCCTCCCAGCCTCTGAGCCACCAGGAAGAGCTGTTTTCTCCAATCACACCAGGGTCAGGCACTCAGGACCCTTTTTCCCTCTCCTCCCCAGCCCTACCCTCCATCACTTGGACAGCCTTGACAATTGGGATGGCCCCTCTTCTGCCCTAGGACTCTTTTAAGGTCTCCAAACTCCACCCCAGAGCACCTATTCCACCTGGGCCACCCTCCACCAGGCTGGTCATCTCTGAGAGCTCCTCCTCCCCATCATCCAGTATACCACCTAATTTCTTACTGGAGGAAAGATGCAGGAGTTTAGGAGTTAGGAGGGGAGAACTAGAAAGAGGCAAGCTGAAGATTTCCGGGCAAGCTGGGGATTCACAGCCAAACAGAGCTTAGTTAGTGAATGGACATTGCTCACCAAATGTTAGCAGTTTGATGAGCACATTTCTCCTTGTTTGAATTAGAATGTGGCTCATTTCCAGTCAGATCCCAGCAGGATAACTGGAATGTTTGAACAGCTAAGGGAAGATTAATCCTTAATGGAAAGTATGCTTGAAATTTAGCCATTAAGGGCATATGTACAGGAGCTGAAAGAATAAGAATTCAATGTTACTGGATCAGAATTATTCTTTGCTCCTCCCTGAATGCAATCAGACTCGAGGGTCAAGAACATAAATGGATAAAATCGTTTTTATAGCTAAAATAATACTAACTCAGAAAATGAACAGAATTGATGTTATTTGATAGAAAATTTTGTTCCATATGTTAACACTGTAACAATGTTTATGTTATTATGCTCCAAATTTGTCTCATTGGGTAATTGGGGGAACCATTCTCTCTCTTTCTCTCTCTCTCTCTCTTTCTCTCTCTCTCTGCTTTTAATTTTAATAAAATGTAATGATTTCTAAAAGGACATGCAATTGTACCCTTAGAAAATGAACTTTTCTTTTGATGTGAATGCTATGAGGTTATGAATTAAATTGCAAGATGGTGGTTACAATCTTTCCAAACTGTTTTATGTTCAATTGTGTATATTTTCTTTAAAATGAATAATAATCATATATTCTTTGAGAAAAGTACAAAGGACCTGATAAATTCTCCATTCAAGCTTTTACCTTGATTAAAAAGTCAAAATTCAGAAAAAGAAGAATTAAAAGAAATCTATTATACCATATCAAGGTAGAAACACATTTAGGGGTTGATCACCTTAGATCATCAAGGAATTCAAGATGGAAACAGCTTTTTTTGAGAGTTCTTGTAATGAGATAAAGACAATCTGGCCAGGTCCATGGTAGTAAAATGCAGTAGGACATCACATCTCAGCACCTCCCCTATTGCCAGGACATGAGGGCCACCAGGTGCAAACAGGCAGGTGGTGAATGGACAGGTGATGATTTCGTTGAAGAGAGAGAGATGGGAGAGGTGGTTCAAATTTCAAAGAATTCTCTTAGACCTTCTCTTTAGCCAAAGGGAGCTTTATTGACACAAAAGCAGACAAAGGACTTGTAATTTACAGAGGGACAGGAGCTCATTTTTATAAGGACATTATAAGGGAGACAGGAGAATCTTATGACCCAGGATGGGGGAGGGGAGACAAGGAATTCCATGGATCAGGGTAAGGGGGAGGTTTTATGGTATTCTAAGATAAGGGGAGATTTTAAGGCACCAGGAAAAGAACAATTCAACCCTTAAGGTACCTTCGTATCAAGAGACTTTAGGGAGCTTTAAGAGAATGACACAGGGAAAGGGCAGCTCAACTTCTAAGGCACCCTTGTATATGATGGGGTGCTTGGGTGCATATGCTTGGACCCCAATTCTAAAATCCCATTTCTTCTTAAAAATCCCATTTCTCTCTAGCCTCAAAATACTATCTCAGGCAGACACCCTCCAGATCAAGGACAGCCTGCCCTAGCAGGAACCATTATCTCCCTTTCTGCCACAGTAGCCAGCTGCACCTATAGAATTTATCACTCAAAGCCAGCTGCATACTGAGTGAACTGGCTGTGCATGAGGTCATAATGACATATACTACTCACTGATCCACAGTCACTTGTATCTTATACTGCTATCTATGGTTCCTCACTTTTTTCCTGGTTTGCATCCCTTTGATAATTCTATCTAGGATCCACAACCAGCACAGTTGTAGCTCCCAGAGGGTACCTGGTGGGTGTGGATACAGTCAGATTGTTCCCCAAACCTCTTAGCTAAATCTCAGATCCTCTTTTTCTCCCCAATGGTGCATCAAGTGGAGAGAATTATATTCACGTTTTCCCATGAAAATTCAACTTGGAGATGGATGGCTCTAAAGCTCTCTACAAACTTAGGAGGCTTTTCTGAGAAATGGCAAAGTTTTTCCTTAACCTGGGTGAGGTCAGCTACTGAAAAGGGAACATGCATCGCAATCATTCCTCCAGGGGAATCTGCTACTTCCCTTGATGGGAGTAGCTTGGGAGGGAACTGAGGAGTCAGGAGCTTGGGACAGGGCAAGGTAAGGTGTTCTGCCCCTTGTAAGAGAGGGACTAGGGAGTGAGTGATTCTGGGAAACCAAGTCTGGCTGCAGAGGCCCAGAAGACCAATGAGCAGACAGATCTGGTAGTGTCAGGGGCTGCTAGCAAATGTAGTTTGAGAGTGATGCCCATGGTGAATGCCCTGAAAGTAAAGGTTTAGGGGACCAATGGGTAGACAGCCAGCAGGTAAAGAGGAGGGATTTGTTGCAGGAGTCTGTTAGCTTCCTCATATAGTTTGGACCATCAGGAAGAGGGAGAAGGGACTAATGGGGAGGCAAGTGGGGTGTGAGATTGTGTAGGTGCTCCAGGAAATGAGGCTTGGGAGCCTGAAAGAAGGGGATCATCATGTATGTCAAGTTCATTCTGATTCCTCTTAGCTGGAGTAAATTTATTTAGGCACATCCAAACTGGCTTCTGCGGTTCTGGATTCTGGGACAGAGTCCTAAAAGCCTGAATGTGGGGATTTCTATAAATTTCCCTTCCCTGCGGCAAAATACATCTAGCTGTAAAATGGGGTTAAAATTTAGGGTTCCACCACCAGGCCATTTCTACTGGTCTTCCAGAATGTACTGAGGCCAGGCAGTGTTGCAAAAGAAAACAAGATGTTTTTTATTGAGGTCTTGAAGACCAAATTTTTTCCAGTTGTTCAAGAAATATTCTAGAATCAAATCTCTAGATACAGAAGGAGATTGGTCCAGCTTTTCTGCCTATAACATTTAGGGATTAGTCAAAAGGGGGAAAGGGCACCAGCAGAGCACCTATAGTTTAGCACGTGCCTCAAGGCATCAGGAGAGGGAGCAAACACAGGTGGATCCCCACAAGGCATCCCTTGTCTCAGGGGATTGTGCCAGAGCCTGTAGAAGGCTCCACCCAAACCCCAGTAAGGCTTCCTAGGTTCTTAAGGGATGAACCTCAACTACATGGCTAGGAGAGGAGAAAACTTAGAAAGTTTAAGGGAAAAGAAAGCATATCTTGACTTGGGGAAGGCTTGAGACCTCACACTGTAGGGAAAAGAAAGCTTACCGTGACTTGGAGAAGGCTTGAGACCTCAGACTGTTGCCCCACGTTGGGCGCCAAAATATGATGAGGGTCAGGAGAGGTGCAGGAACTTCTGGAGATCCCTGGCAACTTAGTCTGGAAAGAATTCATTACACTCAAGCAATCTTAAGTCAATTAGGCAAAAAAGTTTATTATTACACCTTTCAGTGGGCAAGAGTTTTAGGGAGCCTTCAATTTAAATGAGCTGTGGATAAAGTTTATATAGATTATTACATAATAACATGTGTCCCAAGTATGCTAAATAGATGATTTGGGGTGGGATTAAGGAGTGATCAGTTCTCAAAGGAACATGAACTTTTGGTATGTACTGCATAGGCATTTTACCCAAAATTCATCAGTAAATAGCCCAAGGAGGAGCTACATGGAGGTGTGGTTTTAGTCCTGAAACATCACTGAGTCATCCAACAGTCAGGGCTGACCTGGGAAAATCAGGCTTCTCTCATCAATATCTTAGTAGACAAGATTAATGCAAAGGGAATACACATAGATCTAAGTACAGGATACATATGATTGGTCAGTGAGTGGTCAATGTCATTATGACCCCATGCACAGACAGTTCACTCAGTATGCAGCTGGCTTTGAGTGATAAATTCTATAGGTGCAGCTGGCTACTGTGGCAGGAAGGGAGATAATGGTTCCTGCTGGGGCAGACTGTCCTTGATCTGGAGGGAGACTGCCTGAGATAGTGTTTTGAGGCTAGAGAAAAATGGGATTTTTGAAGAGAAATGGGATTTTAGAATTGCAGTCCAAGCACATGCACCCAAGAACTCCATCGGTACCTTGAATGGTAAGAATTAATGAAAAAGATAGGTTTTCTCTAGAGAGAAGAATGAATAGACAGTGGATTCAGGCTCAGGGTGGATTGACAAGAAAAGAGTTGTTTGATGCTCTGTTGAGAGCAAGGGTAGATTTTGGAAGAATAGATGGCATTCCAGCTAATGAACTATATAAAATGAATTGAGGAAAGAGGTTTGATTTTAGACTGAGCAAGGACGTGGAAGCTGCCCCTGCAGATCCATCTGAAACATTGCATTCAGGTTCATCACACCTGCAGGGAGAATGGGGGGTTGTCCAGGCCCCAGCTCAGCTTAAAGAGGATATACCTCTTTCTAGAATGATAACCCCAGGACTGCAAATTGTAAAACACCAAATAAAAGTGAATGAGGCTATGATAATGAGTTTATAGACTCCAGAAGCATGGCTGACCCTATATCTACCCTGCTTTTGGTGATTGTCTCCTTATTTCTTTTTGGCTTTTTGTCTGTTCACATTGTTTGTCAGATTTGTTTTCTTCAGGCTTAATACCCTCCACCTGTGGATGTCTGATGACTTAAGATGGATGTCACCCCCTGTCCATGACAGTCCTGTGCCATCTCTTGACTTGAAATCGACCAAACTCCAGAGGCCAGCTACAGAACTGATCTCCCAAATGGGAGCCCTTGGGTCAGGCCAATCTCAGCAGGAAGTAGCTATGGAAAAAGAACTTTGCCCCTTACCCCAAGATTTTGGGCCGTATTTGCTCTGGGGGGAATGATAGTATGCTTGTGCTCAAACCCCATCCTACGATACTATTTCATATGCTCACTTTGCGTGATCCCTGTTGTTGTAAAGCTCTATTGACACCAGTTGCCCCACTGACCTATGTAATGAATATGAAAGATCTTGAAGCCCAGTGTAATGGCAACTTGAATTGGAAAATCTTTCCTGTTCATTAATAGGCCCATTAAATCAGCTGGAAGCCTAAGTCACATGTGGTAGGAGGAGACTGCTGAACAGTCAGAATGGGAAGGGTGGAGCAGAACCAGGAGAGAGTGAGCTCAGTAGGGTCAGAGGGGAGAGGATTCAGACAGGTACAGGCAGCAAGGCTCAGCCATGTCAGTGCTTGCTTATGAGAAGTCTCAGACTGAGGTGAGGGGGGAGGCTTGGAAATGGCTTTGTCCCCATGGTTATCATGTTTATTAACTTCTTGGTCATTATGACAGATTCGGCTTTATGGTTCTGGGATTTGGATTTCTGGTGTGTAAATAAATATTTTTCTTCTGCTTTCTATATGGAGAGTCTTTTATATTTGGCATATTCATAGTCATCATCAGTGCTGTGAATATTGCCTTGGTGATACATCATGTTGGCAAAGTACATTGAAATTGTATCTCCTTTTATCCTTAGAATTGCACTAAGAGAGAGGTGCTATGAAAAAATAGCACCAATGTGGGGTGGGGGCAGGAATAACCATTTTACAGAAGAGGAAACAGAGACAGTCAGAGTTGAAGTGACATAGTCAGGGTTTAACATCAAGTAAATATCTGAGGCAAGATGTGAACTTATTCTTCCTGAATCCAGGCCCTACTTTCCCTGCACTGTACCACCTTGGTGTCTGCAATGTGTCTACAGAGACATTGATATATCCAGATGTGATTCAGCATGAGAAGTCCCCATACACAAACATCACCCTGTGCATTTTGGAATCTTATCTACAAAGGACAGTCCTGGGGAATTGTCTTTAGCACTCAGAGGTTAAGTAGGTGCTGAGGAGCACAGCCAGGGTGAGAATCAGGACTGGATCTTGACTCTCATGTCACTTCCCTGCCCATCAGTCCCTGTGGCCTCATGTTATTGCTTGTGCTTATATCGTTAATATCTATACCTGTGTCATCTGTCTATATCACCTATCTGTCATCTCTACCTTCCATGTCTGTATCTGCCTATTCTGAGAGAGGAAATGAGGACAGAGAGAGAAGAGTGAGGGCTGAGGATCCTTCCAGCTATTTTGGGAAACACAGGCCTGAGACCACCAAGGATATTTGGGGAAAGAGTGTAAGCCTTGGGATGTGACCTTGCTAAGTGCCAGCTCTCCAACTGAGTAGCTGTGTGACTTTGATGAGATTCCTAAACCTCTCTGAGTTGGCAAAAGGACAGTAGAAAAAAGCCTTTATAAGAGTCAAGGAATCTCCGAGCATGAAGGGTTTGTTGAAGTCACCTTGACTTGTGAAATCACACTACTCTCTCTAATGTATGAGTGATCACATGGGATTTCAGCAAAGAATAAATATACAGAACAGGAACTAAAGAATGACAGTTCAGCCTAGACAGAAAGGGAAGAGAAAAAGGAACAAGGTTAAGGAATCTTTCTCAGAAGAAAAAGGGTAGAAAAAGAAAAGAAGCAAGTTGGAGAGGAGAAGGGATTGTGAATGAAAGACTTTAGATATAAAGCTAACACTATAGGCAAATTAGAAGAGCAAGGAATAGTTTACCTGTCCAATTTGTGTAGAAGGGAGGAATTTATGACCAAACAAGAGATAGAGGACATTATAAAATGCAAAGTGGATAATTTTGATCATATTAAATGGAAAAGTTTTTGCAGAAAGAAAGGCAATGCAACCAAGAATAGGAGGGAAGCAGGAAATTGGGAATTTTTATTTGTGTCTCTCATAAAGGCCTCATTTCTAAAATATATATAGAATTGAGTCAAATTTATAAGAACACAAGTCATTCCCCAATTAATGAATGGTCAGAGGATATGAATAGGCACTTTTCAGATGAAGAAATTAAAGCTGTCTATAGTCATGTGAAAAAAATCACTATTCATTAGAGAAACGAAAATCTAAACAACTCTTACATACCACATAACACCTATCAGATTGGCTAACATGACAAAACAGAATATAAATGATGGAGAAGGTGTGGGATAAGTGGAACACTAATCCAGAGTTTGTGGACTTGTGAACTGATCCAATCATTTCGGAGAGTAATTAGTAATTATGCCCAAAGTGCCACAAATATGTGCATACCCCTTGACCCAGCAATACCACTTCAAGGGCTGTATAGCAAAGACATCATCAAAACAGGAAAAGGATCCATATGTACAAAATTATGTATAGCAGCTCTTTTTGTAGTGGCTGACAACTGGAAATTGAGGGCATGTGCATCAATTGAGAAATGGCTGAACAAGATGTGGCGTAAGACTGTAATGGAGTACTATTGTGCTATAAGAAATGATGAGCAGGCCATCTTCAGAAAAATTTGCAAAGATTTCTATGACCTGATGCTGAGTGAAATGAGCAGAACCAGGAGAACATTGTACACAGTAATAACGACATTGTGTGATGACTGTGCTTGGTACAGTTGGCTCTTGTCAGCAACGCAAGAACATAAAACAACTCCAAAAGACTGATAATGGAAGCTGTTTTCCTCATCCAAAGAAAGGAATATGGAGTCTGAAGGCACATTGAAGCATACTACTTGCTCCTTTTTTTGTTTCCTTTGCTTTTTCTTTCTCATGGAATATTGATGTGGTGTAAGAAACAACGAGCTAGCTGATTCAGAAAAACATGGAAGATGCTATTCACCCTCAGAGAAACAGATGATAGGAGGAAATGAGCATAATATGACCTTACATATATGGGTACGAGAATATATGTGAATATATATGTATATATATACATGTTTATAGACATCTAAGTACATACATATGTATATGTTATATCTACATATAGATATAGTTACATATCCACGTTCAAGTGCAGCATTGCAGCCTTCTTCGCAGTGTTGGGGGAGGGAAGGGGGAACACAAAGTAAAAAGGATACAGCACATAACAAAAGTATAGCAAGGAAACAAAGCTGGGTAGCTTCAAAAAATTGTGTAGTATTTATCAACTAGGTTTTCTTGAAATGGAAATTTATTGTTTTATATTCAATCTTCTCTTATGGTCTACTGTGTACATGGCAATTCTCTTTCTTTTCTCATTTTCTATTTAAGTTTAAAATTAGAAAAAAAAAATAACCTACCCTAAAATAGAATAGGGACCACAGAAGTCAACTAAAAGGGTAAAGGTCTAGGCATTCATGGTCATGGTGGATGTCAGCGAGCCAGCTAGGGTGAGCAAAGTAGTAGAGCAAGACCTCACAACTATACAGAAAAAGTATAATTTGCCAAATGCTCTGCATTAGGCCTTTTGACCCTCACAATGGCCCTGGAGATGTAGGGGCTCCTACTAGCCCCTCTTGGTGGTGGAGGAAACGTAGGCTCAGAAAACTTCTGGGGTTGTTAAGATTCAGGGGAAAGGAGGATTCAAATTCACTTCCTCGTGAACTGAAGCAAATCATTCTATTAGTATCTATGCAGATAAATATTAGAACTGATTCTGGAAAGGAACATCCCTGGGCTACACAGACTCTCCAGATCCATGCACTGTTAGCTCATAATCATAGGAGCACTCTTTTAAGACGTCTACATCATTCTTCTTCCCAATACTTGCTTGAGAGGGACAAGATTCTAGCCACTCAGACACAGACAAAAACACATATGAACACACACTTATGTGCACACACAGGGCTTTACCTTTCCTCTCTGGGCCTGGGAGTGGGCTTTCCCCCAGTCCTTATACTGTTCCCATACCTAACACACACATCTCAGGATCCAGCACTTTCTTTAAGATTCAACTCAAGTAGGGATTCATCTGGATCCTTCACTCAGTTGCCTACAGCAATAAAATCCTCCATCATGATAAAAGGAGGGATCATTTGAATTTAACAGCTATGTGCTGCTCACCAGCTCCCATTAATTGGTCATCCAAACAGCAGAGATGTGGAGGAACTATACCAACAGGGTTATTTCACGAGCCATCTTCAACCATCACTGAGTAAACTACGGAATGACTGCCTACCAATGTCTTCCCATCTCACAATGACTCCTGCAACCTGGACCATGTTTTACCCTTCTATAAAACAAGGGATCACTGTCAGTTCTGGTCACAGGTTCAGGCTCATGAGATCCTGACCCCCTCAGTAACAGAAATAGGCTCTTTCTTCTTTCTCTGGTTCAACACCACCACCCCCTTCCCGCCCCCCCCCCCCATCCCAGTCCCAGGGAAATCTACTTAAAACGTAGGTTACACTCATATCTTGGGTCTTCCCAATAGAGAATGTGGAAAGCTAGTCAAGGTACCAGGTAAATTAGTCCAAAGACCACAATCGAATTCCTTTACCTAAAAGACAAACCCATTGCAAAAGGATCCCAAGTGTCCATTGAAAAAAGCCTTGAAGAAGGAACAGCAGTAACACATTTTGCACTATTGCACTCTCTGAAGGTGGGGGGAATTAAACATCAGAAAGTGAAGCAATTTGTAGGAAGAGGAAATGGACATTTCCTGTCAGCTTTGCACTGTGGAAACATATATCTAAATTTTGGGGCAAGCCTGATGGGGAATTGTGCTGGCTCTCCCACATATTGGCTATCTTCTCCAAGTGTAGACTTACAGAACTCTCCTCCTATCAGTCAGCACTGTGTGAGGTACCCAGTGACCCTGAACTTCTAAAATCCCAAGCAGGCCCTTAAGGTGCAGAAATCAACCTCAGGATCACATCTCAGTTTTCTAAGGAAAGAAAAAAACCCAGACTAAGACCCACCTAGGCATGATGTAGGTTTTCTGTACAAATACATAGATGCCATGGTGCCAGGGTGGGAGAAAGGCCTGCATTTTACCTCTGGTTCCCCCAAAGGAGGGCTCCATTAGGAACTCGTGGGCGGGTGACAAGCAGAGAGTGATCATCAGGAGAACAGCTATTTCATTACAAATTCCAGCATCTCTTCATCTCATTTTCATAGATTCCTCAATCAAATCTCAAGGAGCTTATTAAATGGTTCCCCTAGATCACAGAGCTACCATGTGACTCAGATGAGAATTTTCTGGATTCAATATGAGTAGCTTCTTCCTACCAAAACACAACTTTCCAAATGCTACAATCTCCCAGACATGCCAAGTGGCCATGGGTCATGGAACACAGTGGTCTCAAAAGAAGTCCAGTTGTACTTTACCCAAAGAAAAGGAAATATACCTCAGGAATCTGAGATTAGCAGACTTTAGTGGCCAACGGGTAAGGCTCCACTGAATTTGCAAAGTCACATTTACAAAATATCCCTCCTTGTCTACTGTCTGCTCCCATGTACTCCAACATAACTCACCTCAGTTCACAATATGCTGCCAAACTTGCAGACGGGAAGACTCATGGGAGTCAGGGATGGTCATTCTCAATTGGTGTTTTGTTTTGAGGGGACAAAATGAAGTTCCATCAAGAACGATAGACAGGAATGCAGTTTTATTGGAAGGCAGTGGGGGAGTCTCCAGAGAGGGTAACTGCTGGATAAACTCTGAAGAATATGCTGTCCTTCTCTGTCGAGGCACTGGCTCCTTTTACACATGGCTGGAAGAGAAGGATATTAAACTGGGAAGCAGCATCCAGTGGTGTGAGCCCTGCCTGTTTGCCTTAAATTCTTAAAATCCTCATTCTTTTTTTTTTTAATTTTTTTTAATGGTTTACAATCACTTCCACAAAATTAAGATTTTATCCCCCCCACATCTACCCCCCACTACTCCCCTCCCTCCCCACGGCCGCATACAATTCTGTATAGGTTCTACATATGCTTTCCTATTGAATACATTTTCACTATAGTCATGCTATGTAGTTGAACTAAAATACATGGAAGAAATCATATAACAAATCAAAGCATGATACACAAAAACATACACATACACACAAACATGATCGGCTACGTTCTGCGAATGACTTCCATATTTCTTTCTCTGAGTGTGGAAGGCATTTTGCCTTAGAAATCCACCATTGGGATTTTTTTTTCTTTAATAAGTTCTTGCATTATTTCGGAATTCCAAGTCTACCAGAAAAAACTCTCGCACACTGTGGTCGTTGCTGTGCACAAAGTTCTCCTAGTTCTGCTCCTTTCACTCAGTATCAGATCATAAAAGTCCTTCCAGGCCTCTCTGAAGTCTTCTTGTTCATCATTTCTTATGGCACAATAGTACTCCATTACATTCATATACCATAATTTATTCAGCCATTCCCCAATTGATGGGCATCCCCTTGACTTCCAGTTTTTGGCAACTACAAAGAGTGCTGCTATAAATATTTTTGTACATGTGGGACCCTTTCCCATTTTTATGATGTCTTGGGGATACAGTCCTAGTAGTGATATTGCTGGGTCAAAGGGTGTGCACATTTTTGTAGCCCTTTGGGCATAGTTCCAAATTGCTCTCCAGAATGGCTGGATGAGCTCACAGCTCCACCAACAATGAATTAGTGTTCCAACTCTCCCACATCCTCTCCAGCATTTATCATTTTCTTGTTCTGTCATATTTGCCAGTCTTATAGGTGTGATGTGGTACTTCAGAGGTGTTTTGATTTGCATCTCTCTAATCAAAAGTGATTTAGAGCATTTTTTCATATGATTGTAGATATCTTTAATTTCTTCTTCCGAAAATTGCCTGTTCATATCCTTTGACCATTTATCAATTGGGGAATGACTTGTATAAAATCCTCATTCTTAAACCACTCCTTGGGGGTCTGTCATTGGGTCAACCCCACAGGAAGAGGATGCAGATGGGGAGACTTGTCAATGGAGCCAGGTTTACTGATGAGCATGTCCCGCAGGTTTATCATCTGAGGTTGGAATGAAAGTTCCAAAAAATTCCCCTTCTTTTTATTTTACAAATTCACTATCTGTCTGTCCCCCTGGAAAAGTCATACAGTTGGCCAATACTAGATGAATAAGGCCCAACATCCTCTAAGAATATAGAATGTCTGAGGGTGTGGCCTGGGGAGAATCACCTCCTTCCTAGAGGTGAGGCACTGAGCAGGCTGGGGAAGCTTTTGTTTGTGGCTGCAGGATTGTGGGAAACAGGAATCATTGTATTTCCAAGAGTAGTTACTGGCAGAAAACACTGCCTCCACAGGACTGGGGGGGAAAGTGAAATCTGTCCCAGACCCATTGCCAGTGACCTGGGCCAGGACTCTGGAATGCAGCTAAGAAGCTTCACAGATCAGCAGTTTGGGTGACCTTCCTGACTCCTGCTTGCACCAGGTCATCCACTTGCCAGTGCTGGAACCGGCCCTGCCACACGTCGTCACTCTGCCTCCTGGAGCCACAGACAGGGAGGATGGACAATTTTGTGGAAAACAATGAATTCCCAAATTTCTGGCAATCTATTGTTTTTTTTGTTTTTTTAAATCAATTTTTCACATGAGCTATGTTTTCCCACAGACCTCTCAAGCATTTTTATGTGTAGTTTTTATTGGATGGCCTGGTCCTGCTTGTCAGCCCATCTGCCTTCTGCACTCAAGCTTCCTCACCCACTGGATCCAGGGAACCTTAAGTTTCATTTTATTTGGTTGTCCAGTGATAACCTTTACACCAGAGCCTCATTCTCTGATCTGCTGTGTCTTACCCTGAGCCCAGAGCAACAAGAGCCAGAGGAGCTGCCAGGGGGAAGTCATCCTGTCCCTTGGAGATCTTAGACAGAGCACTCTAAGGCCTAAGACAGGCAGGATGAGGAGACTTTATATCCTGAGCAGAGCCTGTGAGAGCTCCCTTGTGTATGTAAAAGAGCCTCAGTTCCAGTATAAGCCTCATCTCAGGGCCCTATCAGTCAGACTAGGTCACATCCCCTGAGGTTGTTCCTGGGGGACATGGCTTCCTCTTTTATGTCCTTGAATTTGTAAACTCAAGAACATAGAGAAGTTCATGTTTTGTGTGTGACACAAGACTAGTTGCTGATACTTGTGGATAAATGAAAGAAGCCTCCGTCTGTGCCTGTAACCAGGACAAAACTCCAAGCCCTGGACAGGTGGTAGAGATGGCAGGAGCTCAGGGTCCCTCCTCTCACTCTCCTCCTGCCCCTGTCCCAGCTAGAGAAGCTAGGAAGTCAAAGAAACAGTAAGGTAGGTCTAGCCAAGGCTGGACAGGCCTTGAGCCAGGGTGCCTGAGAAAAACCTGGATTAAGGGACCCAGACAGTCCTGACATAACTATGTCTTAAACCCAAATCACTCTGACTCCCATTGACTGCCCTAGAATCAGTCCCAGTCCAAGCCTCTGGGGCCCTTGTTTGGGTTGTGATGGCTCAGAGTGAGTGTAAATAGCAATCATTTCTGCTCTGGTAAGAAACCCTGAGAGTCCTTCCCTCCCAGACTGATTTTTTTCTTTTTTTGAATAGCAAACGACAGCATATTTTGCTTCATTTCTTACCAGAACTTAAATCACTAGATGGCCTTTACTCTGGACAAACTGTGACCTGGGCAAGCCCTTTATTTAAAGAGGACAAGGTATCCCACTGCTTCTGGAGCAATTCCAGTCATTCTGATCTGTACCTTGCCACTGGACCAGATGGCTCTGGAGGACAGAGTGAGGCTGGTGACTGTGCAGGGCCCTGCTCACTGAAATCCAATTCATTTGCAAGTCAGATATCACCCTTATGATGTCACTGGTATTCCAGGAGAATGAAGGACAAGCTGTCACTAGAAGAGCAATAGTGCCCTCTCCTGGTTAGAGGGAGAAGGGACAGGAGGCCTTCTTCATGTTCCTCATCCTTTATTCAAGATCCTGCAACAAGCATTGTTAGAGCTACAATGAGTAGATGTTTTCACTGCTGTCCTTAGAGTCCTTAGGGCAACCCTTGTCATGGGAAAAGAGAGAGAGTAGACTCAGCACCTCATACAAACGTGTACGTTTTTTCTGAAGCCTGAAGCCCACGTTTTTAATGCATAAGCTCTGCATTGTGGGAAACTGACAGCAGGAACCCACCACATGAACTCAGAGAAGAGCTATTTTTCTCCCATGTTGACTGAAAGTTTGGTTGAAGGAGAGGCAACAGGCCAAATGCATACATTTATTAATTCATTCCCCTTAAAGTAACGGTTACATAGTACTAAGGAGCCAGATATTATCTGACTGCTCATACAAATACTGGCCAGGCTTAAAACTGTTTGAGGACAAAGAAGGTGGAATATGTCCTTCAGATTTATGGTCTCCATGAGTGACTAACTAGACCATTAGAAAGGAATTTCTTAATTGCATAGGTTGTAAAAACAATAAGATAACAGAATTTGACAAAGTTTCCATTGAAATTATGAACCAGATATCTATTTTCTTTACAACTAACATGCCATAACATATTACATGTCCACAAAATATTAAGATAAGGAAACTATTCCATTATTCAGAAAACGTGTCTTAGGTTAAAGGTCTCTTAAGAGGTGTTAAGTGAGCCCTATCTGGCTTTTGGTGACATAGGAAGAGGCATTCTCTGAGTTTGCTTCAGAGAGAACAAAGAGATTATTGAAAAATTGATAAAAATTTTATAACCTGACACTAGTTTTTTAAGTAGCACACACCTTTCTGGTCTCCATGTACTAAGGATCAGTGGCATCAGCCTCCATGTTATTTGTCACACATGAATCTCCATCTCCTGATGCTGCATATTCACTAGCTTCCACCACTGCCCCACCCCCAACCCCCACCCATTCCTTGAGTGCTGTCTCTCCTTGTCTCAAAGTTTCCTGATTTCACCATATTCCTTCAAGAAGTCTTGCTTGGTCCATTTTCTGTTTATTTCTTCCAATTACCTTGTATATAGATTTTATGTAGGAAACAAGGAATCAAATGGTTTTTTAAGAGTCTGCTTAGTGCCAGGCACAAGAACTTTACAAATATTATCTCATCAGATCCTAACAACCCTGCTAGGTCCTCATGATGGGGAAAATTTGAAACCCTAAAAGGACAGATCCTTGAACTTCCTCACATATTTCAGGAACCCAGCATCTGGCCCACTCTAGCCTACCAGGATTACTGAAAACTCCTTCATCCCATCTAGGCTCCTTTCTCTAATTCCAGATCACCTCAGGATACTTGCCACTGCCAGAGCCCATCCACATCATCTCCTAGTCTTTCTGTATAAAAACATCAATCTCAATCTCATCAAATGCAGATTCTTCAAATCTCGCCCGCTTGTGTTGGTGTCACAACTAGTGCAGACTCACCAGGCATCTGACTGGCTTCTATTGGTGACACAATAAACTTGCTGCTTGGACTGAAAGGTCTCACTGGTTGAATTCTTTTGAGGACCACCCCCACCTGTGCCCTTGGATTTCAGGATTACTAGAACACCTAGACTGCAAGACTGTCAACTCCATTTTACAGTGGAGAAAAATGAGGCAAACTATTCAGTGTCTGAGGCAAGATTTGACTGATTCAAGGCCAATCAATCTATCCCAATATTTCCTAGTGATTGTGCCTTCTCTGGTTGTGGGGGTCACCTGTTTGCAAATTGTCTATTTTCTTTCTCCATTCTGAGAATCATGAGAGCCTACCTCTTGCCTAGAAAAGATCGGGTGTTTAACAAAAACTTGGTGACTTAAATACTTGACCAAATCCTTTAGAATGTGAGCTCCCTGTGGGGAGGGGTACTTTGATTGGTAACCCCAAATCCTAACACAGTCCCTGGCATGCAATATGGGCTTGTTGAATTGACATGATGGAGTACCTGGACAATAAGGACTGGAGTCATTTTCTGCATTCCAACATTTATCAATAGTATTCAAGGAAGGGGACCCATTTTGAACTTGTTGGACTCTATTCAGACTGAATTTGTTCAAAGGTGTAGGAACTGTCATACATATTCCTCTAGGTGGAAATTTCATAATTTTCACAATCAATTGCCAAATTCTCATAAAACTTGGATATTATAAACAAACTTGCAAGCTCCCCCTCCCCAAACCTTTCTTGACCTGTTAACAACTTAATTAGTCAGTAAAACACTTCACTACTTTAGAATTAGAAAACCTCTACTTTAAGCAACTTCTGTCCCAGGGCTGATAACATCTTGTAACCTAAAGCATTCGGTCAGGCCCCAAAAAACTCCCCAGAATAGGAGAATCTCTGTCTTCCCTGCTTTTCCCAAAAGCTAAGTTATTACTTTATCTTTTAAAATATATTCAATTAAATACTTAGCAGTTTGTGAACATTGTAATCACATTCTCCAGCAGTTTAATTCATCATATCACAGCATCTGGATCAAAAGAGAAGCTGATTTCCTAAGAATACAAGGGCATCACCCGCTAGGTATGGTTTTTAAAGTTAATATTACTTATCAAATATTTCCCAAAGCTACAATAAAATTTTGAAGCATAACAAAAGTTACGTTACAGATTTAAAACAAATTTCACTGTTTTGGCAAGAATACCTTAAAAAAAGACTTGGTGACACTAAAATGACATCAATTTCATTGAATATATTTTCCAAATTATCACCTTACATAGAAAGCATTTGTCCAGCTACGATTTTAACACTCTAGATGGACTGTTGTCTTTTAACAAAATATTTATAAGAGAACATTTTGTTCCAGCAAAGAACAACCTGAGTACCCATCAACTGGAGAATGGCAAATGAAATCATAGCATATGAATTCAAAGGATTATTATGGAAGAATAATGACAAACATAAGGATTTCACAGGAAATAGCTGTATTTTTAGGGAATTCATCACAGTAAGTAATTTTGGATGTTTAATGAGGTCTCTTAAACTTCAAAATCTAATTAGATCTTGGGCAAGAGACTTAACCTTGTTAATTAGATCGCTAAGTTTTATCTCCAGCAAGATTTTTCCAATGTATACATAAGTATGGTTCAAATCCAAGGAAAACCATTCACTATCACAGTAACAATTCTGTCTTCCAACCACTGCCTCCAAAGAGGCCAAAGTTGCTCAGTTTTATGAAACCAATAACTCCAAAATATTCTTATAGGGAAAAGATGTGGGAGGGTGACATTCTATACAATCAGTCCAAACACAATCTGGAGCTGACTGAGGTTCAGATCCTAAATTTCTTACAGCAAAATTCAGACTCAAATTTAAGAAATCAGGGAAAACCATTAGACCCTAAAGATATGATCAAAATAGCATGGCTTATGGATAGGAACTGGAAGTGATGCACACATTTAGGGGATTAGATGTGGTAGACAGAATGCCTGAAGAGCCACTGACAGTGATTCCTAATATTGCACAGGAGGCAACAACCAAATATATTTCAAAGTAAAAGAGCAACAAAACAAAATGTCTGTCTGACGAGGCCTTGCAAATAGCTGCGGAAAGAAGGGGAAAGCAAAGGGGAGATTTCCCCAAATAAATTCATAATTTGTGAGAATAGCAAGGAGAGATAAGGTTTTCTTAACTGGGTATTGCAAAGAAATAGAAGAAAACAACTGAATGGGAAAGACAAGAGACTTTGCAAGAAAATTTGAGCTATCATGGGAGTATTTCCTGAATATATGGGCATGGGGACTTCTATGGACAAGGTCAGGCACTCACTTGCTTGGCACCTCCAGATTCTCTTGAAAACAACCTTGAAATAATGACTCAGAACGAATTTTGGAGCAGTGAGCCATATTACCTGTCTAGGACAGCTTGAAAGGTAAACAGGAAAGGTGTCTCACTACAGTGGGAGAGTGCAGTTAAGTGAGGAAGCCAGTGAGAGGTTTCACCCTAGGATGCCATAACACATGTTAGGGAAGACATGAGAAACCCTCGGGTTCCTGAGATAAATTCAATCTCTTTTTTGGGCTTCATGCACTATATGAAATATACTATGTCTAGTGAGGTCTGTGCTACAGGGAGAAAACATTACTCATTAATTAGATCCATATATTTTATGTCCAGCAAGATTTCTTCAACGTACACATTGGAATACACAAAAAATCATCAGATGATCACCATCCTACCATTATTGCTTTTATAAGACTTCCTTGCATTGTGAATATTGTGCAGTCTACTGACTGCCTCTTCCAGGAAAAGGCTGGTCCTCATTGAACACATTCATAAGTCTTTTCTCCACTAGCAATCCTTGATGTAAAGGAAGAGATGATCTCTGGTTGCAGACCTTTCCAGAGTCCAGACAGGGCTAGATCATAAGGTAAAACTTCTGATGTCTACAAGCTCTGTAGTGCTTGTAGAATGTCTTTCCACATTCATTATCGAAATACTTTCTATCCCACGTGAATTCTGATAGGAAATATCAGAATAACATCAATAATGACTTTAGCTTGAACACTTTTCATATTGATTGACAAATTACATGTCTTCTAGAATGGATTCTCTCATGTGAGAGAAAAGAATGTTTCTCCCATAGAAATAAACAATTATTCAATTAGGACAAAGCTTTTTTCCCCCATCTCCTCATTCAGAAATCGGCCAGTGTAGGTGATTCAGTCAGTCTTTGAAGGGCAGGGCTGATGATCAGATGAAATCTTTGGCAAGACCTGGGAAAATTTAGATCTGACCAAAATGTAAAAGGATTTTATTATAGGTGAATTCTGGCCCATTGTGTTTTAGTGAAACAGTTCTGAGGGGAATTGGAACCCTCTGGTCCACACTGCACTAAGTAATGGTGATCAGGCTAGAAATAAGTCTCTTTGTCCAAAACTGAGTCAAGATTCAGGCCCCTCCCCCTCATCCCTCATTAGAATAAGCCCAAATCTCATAATACTCATTCTCATTAAAATTTAATTAATCAGCATTGATTTATGCCTATAGGTAACTCCCACTTAGCTAAGGGAATATAAGTTTTGAGAGGTCTCCATGATTCCTATTTGGTTGGTAAGAGATAGCTAAATGACCATTGTTTTATAAATTTTAAACAAGCCATAATTAAATAATTACCTAGAAACAATGTCTCCTCAAATTTGCTTTCATCAGATTTGTATAATAAGGTGAGAATGTATATAAAAGCATCAATCACATTATATATCTATCCAGTGTGAATTCTATTATGTGCAGCAAGTAGGAAGTCTGGTTCTGAGAGCCTTTCCACACTGATCACATTCAGGGTTTCTTTCCAGTGTGGATACTCTGATGTGCAGCAAGACTGGAGCTAGAACTGAAAGCCTTTCCACATTGATTACATTCATAAGGTTTCTCTCCAGTGTGGATTCTCTGGTGTAAAGTAAGGTGGGAGTTTCGTCTGAAACCTTTTCCACACTGATTACATTGATAAGGTTTCACATCAGTGTGGATTCTCTGATGTAGACTAAGTTTGGTGCTCTCTCTGAAAGTCTTTCCACATTCATTACATTTATAAGGTTTCTCTCCAGTGTGGATTCTCTGATGTGCACCAAGTAGACAGTTTAGTCTGAAAGCCTTTCCACATTGATCACATTCATAGGGTTTTTTTCCAGTGTGGATTCTCTGATGTGCACCAAGCAGAGAGTTTAGTCTGAAAGCCTTTCCACATTGATTACATTGATAAGGTTTCTCTCCAGTGTGGATTCTCTGATGTACAGTAAGTTGGTAGTTTTCTCTGAAAGCCTTTCCACATTGATTACATTCATATGGTTTCTCTCCAGTGTGGATTCTCTGATGCACAATAAGTTTGGACCTCCTATTGAAAGTCTTTCCACATTCATTGCATTCATGAGGTTTCTCTCCAGTGTGGATTCTCCGATGCACAGCAAGACTGGGGCTAGAACTGAAAACCTTTCCACATTGATTACACTCATATGATTTTTCCCCAGTGTGAATTTTCTGATGTGCAGCAAGTAGGGAGTTTAGTCTGAAAGCCTTTCCACATTGATTACATTTATGTGGCTTCTCACCATTGTGGATTCTCTGATGTACATCAAGACTGGAACTAGAACGGAAAGCTTTTGAACACTCATTACATTCAAAAAGTTTCTTTCCAGTATGGATACTCTGATGTACAGTAAGTTGGTAGTTTTCTCTGAAAGCCTTTCCACATTGATCACATTCATAGGGTTTTTTTCCAGTGTGGATTCTCTGATGTGCACGAAGCAGAGAGTTTAGTCTGAAAGCCTTTCCACATTGATTACATTGATAAGGTTTCTCTCCAGTGTGGATTCTCTGATGTACAGTAAGTTGGTAGTTTTCTCTGAAAGCCTTTCCACATTGATTACATTCATATGGTTTCTCTCCAGTGTGGACTCTCTGATGTACAGTAAGTTGGTAGTTTTGTCTGAAAGCCTTTCCACATTGATTACATTGATAAGGTGTCTCTCCAGTGTGGATTCTCTGGTGTACAGCAAGATGGTACTTTCTTCTGAAAGCCTTTCCACATTGATTACATTCATATGGTTTCTCTCCAGTGTGGATTCTCTCATGCACAATAAGTTTGGACCTCCTACTGAAAGCTTTTCCACACTGATTACATTCATAAGGTTTCTTTCCAGCGTGGATACTCTGATGTGCAGCAAGACTGGAGCTAGAACTGAAAGCCTTTCCACATTGATTACATTTATGTGGCTTCTCACCATTGTGGATTCTCTGATGTACATCAAGTAGATCTTTTAGTCTGAAAGCCCTTCCACATTGATCACATTCATAGGGTTTCTTTCCAGTGTGGATACTCTGATGTACAGCAAGATTTGAGCTGTCTCTGAAAGCCTTTCCACATTGATTACATTGATAAGGTTTCTCTCCAGTGTGGATTCTCTGATGCAGAATAAGTTTGGACCTCCTTCTGAAAGCCTTTCCACATTCATTGCATTCATGAGGTTTCTCTCCGGTGTGGATTCTCTGATGTACAGTAAGTTGGAAGTTTTGTCTGAAGGCCTTTCCACATTCATTGCATTCATGAGGTTTCTCTCCAGTGTGGATTCTCTGATGTAGGATAAGATGGCAGCTGTATCTGAAAGTCTTTCCACATTCATTGCATTCATGAGGTTTCTCTCCAGTGTGGATTCTCTGATGGGCTGCAAGACTGGAGCTAGATCTGTAAGTCTTTCCACAATGATTACACTCATACGGTTTTTCCCCAGTGTGAATTCTCTGATGTGCAGCAAGTAGGGAGTTTAGTCTGAAAGCCTTTCCACATTGATTACATTTATGTGGCTTCTCACCATTGTGGATTCTCTGATGTACATCAAGACTGGAGCTAGAACGGAAAGCTTTTGCACACTCACTACATTCAAAAAGTTTCTTTCTATTGTGGATTCTCTGATGTGAAACAAGTAGATAGTTTTGTCTGAAAGCCTTTCCACACTGGTTACATTCATAAGCTCTCGCTGCAGTGTGGATTCTCTGATGTGCAGCAAGATTGGAGCCGCTTGTGAATGCCTTTCCACATTGATTACATTCATAAAGTTTCTCCATATGGGTTTCCTGATGTAGAGTAACATGGCCTTTAAATCTGAATGCATTTCCACAAGGATTACATTCATAAGGTTTCTCACCATTGTGGATTTTCTGATGTTGAGTAAGATTGGAGCTCTGTAGCAATGCCTTTCCATGTTTATCATATTTATAAAGTTCCTCTCTAGTCTCCATGCTCTGATGTACAGCAAGACTACAGGTGCAGCTCCCATCCTTTCCACACTGACTGCATTCAGGAGACTGCCTCTCACTATCAATCATGTGATGAATACGGAAGGAGGAGAGTTCACTAAAATGTACATCACATTCATGAAGATCATGTGGGTTCTCTCCAGTATGAATTTTTTGACAGTAAATCAGGGAGGACTGTTGACTCATGCTTTTCCCACAGTGATGACAACCATAAAGTTTATCTCCAGGGTGAACTTTCTGAAATACAGCACAGATTTGGCTCCTAATGAAGTCACAGTGACCAGCACTCATGAGGTTTTCTTGCTGTGCTTCTTCCACAGAAATACTTAGCTTTTCAGTAGTCTCTCTCTTTCCAGGTCCAATCATTCCTTCTGCAAAAAAACAAATCGTGAAACATATTTACAGAGACACAGGTACACACACACACACAATTATAAACACTTCCCTCCACTGGAAGAAAGTAAACTGATCTATATGACACTTCTTCAGGTAAAGATAAAAGTATTCCAAGTTAAATTGACACAATCACAATGTTTGAAAATGCCACTACAGAATAACTTGACTTGGAAAGACCTTCACAGACAATCACATTGGATCCTCAGAAACACCTGTGAAACTGGCAGACCCAGCATTCATGCTACAACCTCAAGTCAGGCCATGAACTCTTAATGGCTGAGTTACCAGAAAAGTGTCCCTGCAGATGACATTAGATCACCCACCCTGCAATTGGGCATGTTCTGTCCACAGAACTTGATGGCCCTTTTCCATGGCACTTTTGTTCAAATTATTTTTTTAAGAAAAAATGTTTTCTTTTTGCATGCTTGACTTTTTTCTCCCTCTCTTTGGGTCTTCCTATTACCCTGAGACACAAAAATATTGAAATTAGGCCAAATCACGAGCGTACTTTAAACTCCAGGGAAAAGAAGAGTCAGTCAATGGAGGTGGCAAACTTAACTGTTTCCTTATTTTAAGAAACTGCCATGGCAACTGCCAACCTTGAGCAATCACAACTCTGATGAGTCAAGCCAGCAACACTGGACCAGAGACCCCACCAGAAAGAAGATTAGGACTCACTGAAGGCTCAGGCATAGGTAGTTTTATTACCAACAAAATATTGTTAATTAAAATATGTACTTTGAAAAAACAAAATAGTATTGTGCATGTCATAGAAAACAGTATTTATAAACATAAATTTCATATGCACTGAAAAACCAAAAATTAAAGTGACTGACTTGATTGCAATATATGCTTTACTGCAGAGCTCTGGAACTGATTCTGCAATATCTCTGAGGTGGACCTGGATTTGTTCTCATTCTTGTCTTGATTTTTAAGTTTTTTTCCCCTAATTCTACTCTCCTTAATCTATTTTTATATTCACTCCTTGAGTTCCCCTTTATTCCACGGTCTCCCAATGAACTAGATGTCTTTACACTCCCAAACACTCTCCTTTCCCTGGATTAGTTAAGACCAAGGTTCCTGATCTGCTGTTTCTTCTCCACCATTTCCATGTTCCTCTGGCAGACTGACAGCTCCTTGACCTCAGGGACTGCCTTTTCCCTTCCTAAAACTTGGTGAGTTGCCTAGAAAACTGAAGGTGTTTAATCCATACTTGTTCACTGACAGGACCCATGGTTGATACCAGGCCCCAGCTTCTGCCTCAATCCCTATATTCTGTTCTCTGCCTTACTTGGAAAATGCAGACCTGTTTCTCACTCTTTCATTTTATCTCCTTTTTGTGTGAACTTTGTCTGCTTCTAAACCTGATGGGACCTGAGCAAGCCCAGAGAGAACACTGCAGAAACTCTTTTTAGGCTCCTGAAGCATCCCATACTAAGGGACACCTAGGAATTTCTAATTAGCACTTGGCCAAACTGAGAGTGGCTATCAGCTCAATGAATGTGGCCAACAATTCTCCAAGAAGGGGCCAAAGATTGGGCCTTAGAGATCAAGGGAGGGACACAAGTTGATAATTTAGGTAAAGCATATCCTTGGATTAATTCTAAATGAGGCAACAACCTTTGCTTGTACTCACATGCTACTGAATGGAAAGAGAAAATCATAAAACCTGCTGCCTCAGTCAACTACAATTTAAGGGTATTTAAATTCAGGGTGGACCTCATGGTGCCAAGGGTATCCTTTGAGTCCCTTTCGGTAGTTAAGTGGTGCAGTAGCTACTGATTAGGGAGACTGATGTTCAAATCCAGCCTCAGACACACTTACTAGCTTTGCAACCCTTCCCAAGTCACTTAGGGCTCTTGCCCTTGATTTCCTTGTCTATAAAATGAGCCTGAAACGCAAATGGGAAATCACTCCAGCATCTTAGCCAAGAAAACCCCAAAAGAGGTCATAGTGAAACAGAAATGACTGGAAAGACTGAAAACCACGACCTGACTCCCTATCTCCTTCACCACAGCATCTTTCCCAATTCTTTTAATTCTTTCCCAAATGTCCCTGATTACCTGCTCCCACTGTCTACCCCACTAATCACCTTTTCAGTGAAGAAATGTGCCTTCTATTTTTTCTTTGAAAAAACTGGATGCTTATCAAGAGCTATCTTATCCTCCTCATTTTCCATCCATGAAGTGACTTTTTCTCTTTGACGTCACTGTCAGATGAAATGATCCCCCTGCTAGCTAAAGCAAACTCCTTTCCATGAATAAATCATCCCATTCCAGGACATCATCTTCCTCAGTATGCTGCCCCTCCAGCATTCCTTTTAATCACTACTTTCCAGTCTCTCCCACACTAATGACTATTTCCCTACTGCCAGAAACCATTTCTTGCTAATGCTCAAAACATGATCACTTGATCCATTCAATCCAAGAGATATGTTTCCATGATCTTTCTTCTATTTCTTGGCTAAACAGCTGGAAGTGCCCACTTACAAGTGGAGTCACCAAAGCTTTTCTCTATTCTCAGCAGTCTAGCGCCCAGTTTCATTGTTCAACTGAAATTCCTCTCTCCACAATTACCAAGAACATCCACGTTGTGAAATCCACTGGTCACTTCTTCATCCTCATCTTTCTTTCCTTCTCTACAGCTTTTCACAATCAATCACCCTTCTTTTTTTCTCTCACTCTCTCTGGGATTTAGCGACACTAATATCATTGTTGTCCAAAACAAACTTATTCTCTTTCTTCCGGCCCTCCCATCTTCCTACTTTCCTAATGCTGTCCAAGGAATCCTCCCATTAGAGCACATTCATAAATGAGGTATCATGCCTTCCTCATGGAGTTTCACAAACACTTCTGTCTCACATAGTCAATCTGCTCCTATGTCCTCTGATTCCACCCAGATAACATTTCTCCCATAACACCCCCTTCTCTCCCAACACTTCTACTGTCTTGCTTCAGGTCCTGAACACCACACAACAGAGCTATTTCAAGAACCTGATACTTGTTCCAGGTGCTCCAAGTCTCCCTCCACTCCAGTCATTCCACCACTCCCTTACAAAGATCATCTTCCTAAAGTTCTTGACTGACCATATCACCATATCCTCAACAATCTCCTGGGGCTCCCTAGGAAAAGGATCAAATACAAAATCTCTTCTAAGGCTATTAATCACCTACCCTCTCTCTTTACATACCCCTCCCTTATTCTTCTAAATTTTCTTTCCCTTCACATCCCCACCAAACTTGCTATAATCCACTGGTATGAGCCTCACTTTTATTTTGTGAAGGGGACACTCTGCCTTCCAAATGTTTTGGCTTTCCAAGCCATGTCCAGACATGGAATGCCATCCCTGAAGCCCCAGCTAGGGCCCACCTTCCACAATAGGCTTTCCAGTTCTCCTTCACTGTAGTACATTTCCTCTCTCAATGAGATCCAATCTGTCTTGTCCATAATAGATTTCTACATGGTTGTTAGCATGTCATCTGCCCACCCAGTCTGAGAACACCACTAAAGCAAGGAATGTTCCTTGCATCTCTTTATGTTGATTAAGAGCGGGTATGGAACTTAGCAGCAACTTTCTAAGTCTTCACTGATGAGAACAATGCCTAAGAAAGTAACCATATTTAAAAGCCTAACCCCCTTTTGCACTTTCAGGGAAGTTCCATGCCCCCAAATTCTAAACAATGCATTTTTTTTAGGATCATAGATTTATCAGTAGGGGATAGCTTAATTGCACGGTGTCTAACTTCCTAATTTTACAGAAGAGTCAACTGAAAATCAGTGGGGTTCAGTGACTTGTGCACAGACTCACTGCTAAAAGTCTCTGAAAAAGAATCCCAATTCAGGTGTTCCTGCCCCCACATCTAACACTTGCTTTGCTACAACACCAAGAGACACAGCTCTCATGTGCCTGCTTTTTCCTCACTCACCTGAACAGCAGGTCCTCAGGCCTTCTTGTTCCAGCATCATTGGCACCTCCCTTTCCTCCAAATAAGAAACCAAATATTCTCTGGGAACTGGAAGCCCTGATAATGTGGAAAAAGGAATGAACATGGAGACATACTTAGAATTTAGTTCTCTTTCAGGAAAACAGAGTACATACAAAGCCATTCCATTTTGAGAATCGCTCCTTCATGTTCGCAAACCTCTGGCTTCTTCTTCCATTAATGGTTGTAATGCAAGTAACCAAAAAAGGATATGCCAGATCAGCATTGAGCTCCAGCAGATTAGAGCTTGATGGATCAGCTCTGGCTCTGCCTCCTCCTCAACTCCTCACTCCATGAAACCTATAAAAACCTGGTTACTGTTCATTCAGTGAGTCATTGCTCTTCTGGTGAGATTCTCCTTTTGGGGAACTGAATGAACCTTAGGTACTCAAATTTTAACACTTGGCCAGTCTCTGATTCCTGCCATTGACAGGGGCATGCAATCAAGGAGGAAAAGATGGTGGCCAAAAGTGTTTAAACATGATTTCCATAGCATTCATTTTTAAGAACTTTGGGGAAAGGTGGGGGAGAAGATCATGGAGCCAATGGAGAATCAGAAAATTTGATCATGGTGCACCTTCCTCAAAGGAGGCACTCATTGCAGAATTTCATTATCTAGAAATTAGAGGTGACTGGTAGTGAAGTAGGGCAAGGTCTGGGAATAGACTGAGAAATGCCAAAGATTAAATCCCCCCTCAGACAGTTTTTAACTGTGTGTCTGGAAAAGACACTTAACCTGTGTTTGCTTCAGTTTTCTTAAATGCCATTTGGGGATAATAGTATCAGCTAATAACATTATATTGTAAAGAAAGGACATAACACAACAGTTGATGAACAGCAGGTGAATGGAAAGGATTATTTCCTTCTGTCCTTTCCCACCATCTGTACAACATAGTGGAGGCAAATGAAAGAAAGATTAAGGACAAATTTGTGACACTTGACACAATCAGAAACTGAGAGTTACAAAGTGATGCTTCTCAGAAAGAAGGATATCCTAAATACTTGGCCCATCCCAAAGAGGAAGAGGTTACAGAAAAAAGCAGGCTGAGCACTTCTCAGGTACTTGGCAGACAAAATTAATATCCAGGGAGAGGTTGGGTTAAATAATCCATAGGATTAGTTCTACATCTGAGATACTTCAACACTGACCTACCTCAGGCTACCTAGAATTGCCATGAGACAGCTGCAGTAGCAACAACAGAACATACATGTTATCTTCATACCATGTACTGACCTTCTAGAGGAAAACCAGGCAGCAGAAGGACCCTGTCTCTTGGATACTGGAGACCAGCACATTTCCCTTTCTAGTAATAGATAAATGCTCCAAAGTCAGCACACAAGATATTGCTTTTGGTAGCAGACTCAGAGTGGCCAGGGAAAATGTCCTTACCCAAGGAGAGTAGGTTGTGGGCATTCTCCAGCATGACTGCCTTGCAAAACTTCTTCTGAGGATGGTCTAAGAGGTCCCATTCCTCTGGGGTGAAGTCCACAGACACATCCTAAAATGTCACCAGCTCCTAAAGCATCAAGAGCCACAAGATTGAGACCTGAAAAAGACTCCAGAATTCAGGCAGTCTAACCTCACCAAGTGAGAAGAGGAAACTGAAGCACAAAAAGGGGACTGAACTAAAAGTCTTATCCTAGTTCAGTGAGAATCAACATTCAAAACCATAGTCATTGAGCTCAATGAAAACTTGAGAGAAGTATTTCATGTGTCTTTTTTCTGTGAGATAGAAACACCAAAGGAGGGGAGAAAAGTGAAATGTCTTCCTTATCAGAACTGATAAAAATAATATTTTATCAACAATATTCTGTCAGGTTTGTGAGAAGTTGGCAAGTAGAATATATTCTGGGGTGTAAGGCGGAGAATGTTTGCTATAGAAAAGAGAGGGAAGAGAAAGAAAAAAATCTGGTTAATTTCCTGAGAGCCTGGAATAAAGTCTTCTCTAGATAAAAGATGAAAAGGATTCATAAGATATACTAATTACAATCGAAACTGAAGTGAAGGAGATGAGACTTTCCAGCCAAGTGAAGGAGAATTCTCTGTTATTACAGTGTGTCTGGGGCTGCCCTTTTTATAATCCGTCATGGCTAAAACATCTTATGCCTTTTATTTATGATAGCTTTCATTTGTCAATAAGTTATTATTTCCTTATTAAAGTATTTAGTTTTATAGTTCTTCATTTTTGTTGTTCTTTGTGTTCACAGCAGACCAAAACTGCATCACTATGTAAGGGTTCAAGTACAATGTGTCTGACCATGGATGATCAGACTAATAGAGGCCAGAAGGCTCTACCATAGGTTGGGAACAAATAGTCCACAGGAACATTTGGGGTGGAGATGCCTCTCAATTTGCACATCTCACTATTCTTTTGAAATACTGCAATTCTGCTTTGCTAGCATAGCACAGCATGCATGTTCTTTCATGTTCATAACCTATGCTGGGTGGTCCTTTCACAGTCTCCCATGTCTCACCACTGATTTCAAAATTCTTCAGAAAGACCTTGGAAATATGGCCTTGTACTATGTCTTCTGACCACACTGAGTGCCTTCTTTGCATGTGTTCTCCATGAAACAGTCCTTTAGGGAAACATCCTTTTGGCATTTGAACAACATGGCCAGTCCATCAGAGTTGTACTCCCTGTTGTAGAATGTGAAGGACTGGCAATCTAACTGGAGAAAGGATCTCAGAGTTCAGTACTTTGGCAGGAGACCTTCAGATTCTCCCTAAGACAATTTAAATGGGATTCAAAGATGATTCACAATTTCTCCACTTGCTGCAGTCAGTGGATGGCTCCATGCTGAATGGTGAACAACCTCTATTTTCTTTTTCTACATTTTCTGAAATATTATTTCCCTCTACTACATGTTATGTTTTTAATATTTGTTGTTTTTAAAATTTTAGAGTTCCAAATTCTGTCTCTCTTTCCCTCTATTCCTTCCCCCCCAATTTAGATAATAAGCAATAAGATATAAGTTATACATATGCAATCATGTAAAACATTTCTGTATTAGTAATTTTGTACAAAAAGACTTGGAAAAAATAGAAAAAGAATGTAAGAAAAAAGGTGAAAAATAGCATGCTCCAGTCTGTATGGCAAACAGTATCAGTCCTTTCTCTGGAGACAGACTTTGCCATTAGTCCTTTGGGCATTTTCTTGGATCACTGTATTGCTGAGAAGAGCTAAGTCACTCACAGTTCTTCACTGAACCACACACACTGCTGTTACTGTATACAATGTTCTCCTCGTTCTGTTCACTTCAGGCTGCATCAGTTCAAGTAAGTCTTTCTAGGTTTTTCTGAAATCATCCTCCTGGTCATTTCTTATAGCATAATACTATCCCATTACAATCACATACTAGAGATTGTTTAGCCATTCTCAAACTGATGGGCATCTCTTCACTTTCCCACTCCTAAGCAATGCAAAAAAGAGCTACTGAAAATATTTTTGTACAAACAGGTCCTTTCCTCATTATTTTGATGGCTTTGGGCTATAAACATAACAGTGGTATGGTATTTATTGGATCAAAGATTATGCACACTTTCTTAATTCTTTAGGCACAGTTCCAAACTGCTCTCCACAAGTTGGACCAATTCATAACTCCATCAACAGAACATTAGGGTCCCAGTTTTTCTACATCTCTTCAACCTCCATCATTTTCCATGTTTATCATATTAGCTGATCTGGTAAGTATGAGTTGGTGCCTCAGAGTAGTTTTAACATAGCACGTGTCTAATACAAGTTTAGAAGGTTTTTTTCATGAGCATAGATAGGTTTCATTGAATATTCCCAAAACTGCCTGTTCATATCCTTTAATTATTTATCAGTTGGAGAATGAAGTATATTTTTACAAATTAGAATCAGTTCTCTATTATTCATGAAATGAAGCCTTTATCAGAGATACTTACTGAAAAAAATTCCCCAATTCTCTCCTTTCCTTATAATTTTCATAGTATTGACTTCCTTTGTGCTAAAATTTTTTAATTTTATATGGATTTAATTTAATTAAATTTTCTGTGAATTATGGATTGTATAGTTGTATTATTCTCTAGAACTTGTTTGGTCATAAATTCTTCCCTTATCCATGCACCCATGGAATTTTTGCAAAAAGTAACTGGGGACTAGGGCAGGAAGATATTACAAACGTGTAAAAAGGCAGAAACTATCAATATAGCCTTTCATTCTGTAATAAAATAAGAATGGAAATTGCCTCAAAGACAACAAAAGTGTCAAACCAAATGGAGACTTAACAACAATATTTACACATTTAATTCTATAGTAATGAAATGATGGGGACAACTGAGGGCGGTGTGGATAGAATGTTGGAACTGGAGTCAGGAAAATGAGTTCAAATTCAGCTTCAGTCTCTTACTAGCTACGTGATCCTGGCCAGGGCTTTTCATTCTGTTTGGCTCAGTTCCCTCATCGGAAATATGAATTGGAGAAGTAAAAACCACTCCAACATCACTGCGAAGAAAACCGCAAATGGGGTCACAAGGACTGGGACACAGCTGAATAACATCAATAATAACAACAACAAAACTGTGGAGGTCACGTTTCACAGCAGAAGAAAATAACAAAATTCATTTGGAAAAAATAAAAGAACTACAATAATATCATGGGGGATGATGGAAACAAGTAAGAATAGGGGAGGAAGAGACATCGAACTATAGTAAACAGCACTGGTCATCAACACTGTGTAGTACTGGGGGAGAGAGGGAGTGAGAGAGAGAGAGAGAGAGAGAGAGAGAGAGAGAGAGAGAGAGAGAGAGAGAGGGAGGGAGGGAGAAATGAATGGAACAGATTAAACAAGGGAGACTCAGAATCATTAGAACTCAGTAACTCCGTGTTTGGTAAAGTGGACAAAAGCCTGATTAAGGAAAAAATCCATATTTGGCTAAAAAAAAACCACTGCTGAGAAAAGCAGAAAGCTGTCAGGAAGGAAATTAGGAATAGACCCGCACCTCATACAATACTCTACAATACATTCCAAATGGATGTTTTATTACTGTTCAGTTGCTTCAGTCTTATCTCATCCTCCATGGCCACATTTGACGTTTTCTTGGTACAGACCTGATACACTAAGAGGGTAAAATAGAAATTGAAAGAATCCACCAATCATCTCCTAAAAGAGATCTAAAATGAAAACTGCCAGGAATATTAAACTCCAGTGCTCCAAGTTCAAGGAAAAAAAGAGTACAATCAGCCAGAAAGAAGTAATTCATATGTCAGGGAACTACAGTCAAGCTAACTCAAAGGTGAGGAACTTATACATTAAAAATAATCGGAAGGTGTGGAATAGAATATTCACCAAGACAAAGGAACTAGGATGGTGACAGAGAATCATATACCCAGAAAAACTGAATATAATCCTTCAGGGGAAAAAACTGTTCATTCAATAAATAGAGGACATTCAAGCATTCCTAATGAAAAGACCAGACCTCAATAAAACTTGGGTCTTGAAATACAAGACCCAAGAGAAACATCAAAAGGTAAACAGAGCAAACAAAAGAGATTCAATAAGGTTAAAATGTTTATATTCCTACATTGGAAGATGAAGCCTGTAACTCTGAAGACCTTTAAGATGATTAGGGCAATTAAGAGCATTAGAGTATTTGAAATTTTACTAAACTATATTTGGAATTACACTATAAAAGGGGTACAAAAATAGGGATGCCTTTGATCCAGGAATAACAATATGAAGCTGCTATCCACAAAAGGTTTTTTTCAAAAGATACAAAAGGACCTACTCAGACTCTTTCTGTGGGGGCAAAGTACGGGAGATTGAGGAGATGCCCACTGATTGCCTTTACAAGTTGTAGTATATGACTGCAGTGGAATACTACTGTGTTACAGAACATGACAAGCAGGATTTCAGAAAAACCTAGAAATGCTGAAATGAACTGATGCAGAAGAAACTTAGCAGAAAGTAATAGCAATGTTGTATGATGAATAGCAGTGAACAACTTAGCTCTTCTCAGCTATATAATAACCTAAGACAATCTGAAAGGATTCATGATGAAAAATGCTCTCCCTCCTCCATAGAAAGAATTGATTCAGAATATAGACCTAAGCACACTAGTTTTCACTTGCTTTCTTTTCAGCACAATTTTTTTCCCATGAACTAATATGAAAATGCTTTACATGACTGCATATGTAGAACCTATTTCTGATTACTTACCACATGGAGGAGGGGTAAGAAGAAGGAAGCAGGTAGAGAACTGTGACCTCAGAATTTTGGAATAAAAATGTTTTTACATGTAATTGAGGGAAAAGGAAGTATTGTTTTAAAAAAGACTAATAGCCAGTGGCAGCTGGGTGACACAGTAGACAGAGTACCAGACCTAGAGACAGGAGGATCTGAATTCAAATTTAGCCTCAGACACTTACTAGCAATGTGACCCTGGGCAAGTCACTTCCCCCTGTTTTCTCAGTTCCTCCTATGTAAAATGTGCTGGAGAAAAAAATGGGGAAACACTCCAGTATCTCTGCCAAGAAAACTCCAATGTGTCAAAAAGATTTAGACAAGACTCAAACAACTGAAAAACAACCAATAGCCATTCCCCAATAGATAAATGGTTAAAGGATCTGAACAAAATGTTATCAGAAACAACTGCCAAGAATTCCTACCCATATGAAAAAATGTCCCAAAACACTAAGAAAAGTAAACCATACCACAGAGAACTGATCTCACACTCGACAAAACTGACAATAGCACCAGTCAATGATGCAAGAGTTGTGAGAAGGTGGGCACACAAATACATTGTGGATGGAGCTATGGAAGTGGAGAAGATCATGCAGATCTGAGTTCAAATGCTATCTCAGACACTGACTTATGTGACCCTGGTTGATAACTCATTGAATCTGTTGGCCTCAGTTTCCTGTGAAAAAAAGGTAAGAAGAGCAACTACACTATAGGGTTGTTGTGAAGATGGTGAAAAGTAGATTTGGGGGAGAAAGGAAGACACTCCACTGGGTCTTTGCCTTTGAGCCCTACACCTCTTTGATAAGAACTGAGTGTCTCCTTTAGGGCCTCCTTTTTTCCCAGTATAAAAGAAAACTCCCAGAATTTTAAATAGTTCCCCAAACTCAGTCCCTTCTTATATCCTCTCTGACAAAAGAAGTACCAGGCCTTTCATAAATGCAAATAAAGTAATAGCTAAAGAAGGTATTCTTTTCTTTGCCCTGGTCCACACAGCTTGGGGAAGGGCCTTTGATCATGGGAATGTGACCCAAAAGACAACCGGTCTACTTGACTCTGCCAGATTTTCCAGAAACACAGGACCAGAGCATGCAGGAGGCCAGGAACACCTCAGCCCCTCCTCATGGTATTTACTCCTGTCACCCCTCACTGGCCCCTCAGTATATCCTTCATGATGCCCAGCTACAAGACAGTGTGCACCAGACAGATGAACCATTTGTGCACATCAGACCATGGAGAGTAAGCAGAGCATCCTGTCCTCCAGGTCTGCCAGGGAGAGCTTGGCCAAAGAGGCAAAGGAGGTGGAGGGTGGGGCAGTTCTAGGGACACATGGGTAGGGGTGGTAGCCATGCACACAGGAGCAAAGACAAGATCCCTACAGAACAGAGAGGAAGGAGTGAAGAGGTCTTAGGAAGGGAACAATTGGGGGTGAGGGATAGTTAGTGATTGTGATGCCAATATGCCATGGATTAATTCAAAAGACACAGAACAGGATGGTGGTGTTAGTATGGTTTTCAATTTCCCCCCCTATTTTTGTAAAGGAACAATCCATAGGGAGGGGATTGCCAGCCTCACAGACAATCATCTTTGTCTACAGAAATGTCCTCTGTGGGGGTCAAGTTTGTAGAGAGAGTGCACTCACCTGGGGTGGGGGTCTGCAGCTGCCAAGGGCCATTCCTTCTGGCTCCACACTCTCAGCTTGGGCCAGGCTTTGGTCTTCTACAGACAGCTGGGGAGAGAGAAGGATCCTGAAGCCTAGAGGTAGGGTCAGGCAGGACAAAGTTAGTCCCACCGTCTCCTACTACTATTCTTTCCCCTTCCTTTCCCCCATTCTTATTCAGATAACAAGGGGCAGAAGGTACTTGGGATCCCACGTGGAACAAGAGCAGTCAGAGCCTCAATGGCTACGGAATCAGAGATTTCCCTCTGACTGGGTCCAGGACATGAGCAGAAAAGGGCAATCCAGCTCCTGACCTTTCCCCCACCCCCACCTAGAAACTGAACAATCCTCTCAAATATCCTGTATTTGTGGCCCCCACCCAGAGCAACCCTTCTTAGTGGGTTACCCTGGAATCATCCCAGGCCCCTTCTCCTTTACCTCAGGATCACCACAGGCAGCCTGCCACCCCTCAAGCCCATCCCAAATCTTCCCACTGTCCTTTCTTTTTCTCTACAAAGTCAGCGTTGACCCAACCAAACGGGCAGGTTAAAAAAACAATCTCACCCTCCTCTACTGGCAACACAATCAGCCTTGTCTCTAAATGATAAAAGGCCTGAGGGGCCCAGTTCTTGGAGGCAGATCCAGGCCTTCACGCGGGCGTTTTCAGGTTCACTCAATCCTTCCACTTTTATTTCACTCAAGGCAGGATTCCTGGGTCCCTGACGGTGAGGTGTGAATTCTGTGAGAAGGTGACAGAGTCTTAAATCCGGGGGTTGAGGGGGCAGCCCCAGACTCTTGAGAAGTGATCGGGAGTCTGCAAAAGAGTTAGCAGGAGGAAGCTTGTCCAGGGACCAGGCTGGGGGGAGAGGACTGGTCCAGGGGGACCTGGAGCTAGACTCACCACAGGGTCAGAGGGAAAGGACGAGATCCAGTGGGATGAACAGCCAGCAGGTCTGTGAGGGGCTGGCTCAGAACTACCTGGCACCTGCACCCACAGAAATGGCCTCCAGAAGGCAGAGATCTCGGGTCCAAGAGAAGACAGCGTGATCCAAGATCTGAGGAAAGAAGGCTGAGGGAAGCTCCAGACGTAGGGTGGAAGGCAGAGAAATCTGAGCACAAGTTCCCGTTTTCAGCCAGCCCACTCTGGGAGGCTCCTCCCAGCCTCTGAGGCTCAAATTCAGGCACTCAGGACCCTTCCTCCCTCTCCGCCCCAAGCCCTGCCCTCCATCACCTGGACCATCCCTCTTCCGCCCTAGATTCCACCCAGGCCTCCAAACTGCACCCCAGAGCTCCTGTTCCACCTGGACCACCCCCCACCAGGCTGGTCATCTCTGAGAGCTCCTCCTCCCCCATCACCCTCCACCTGATTTCTTATTGGAGGAAAGATTCAGGACTTTAGGAGCTGGGAGGGGGAGAACCAGGCAGAGGCGAGCTGGAGATTTCCAGGGAGCAAGGGATTCCCCGGCTACGGAGCTTAGTTTGAGGGTGGGGGTTGTTTACAAAATGCAGGCCGTCTGATGAGCACATTCTCCTAGTTTGAATTAGAATGTAGCTTATTTAAAGTCAGATCCCAGCAGGATAATTGGGATGTTCGACCAGCTCAGGACAGATCCACCCTTAAGGTGAAGTAGACTTAAAATTCAGCATTTAAGGTGCTGACCTGAACTATTTTCCCATTTGCTTTTCTGCCTCCTTTCACAGATGAGGAAATCAAGGCCAAGAGCCCTAAGTCACTTGCCCAGGGTTCCAAAGCTAGTAACGGTCTGAGGCTGGGTTTGAACTTGAGTTTTCCTGACCAGTACTCTATCCCGTGCACCACCTGGCTACCCCAAGGGAGTCAGTTAGCTTAATGTCAAAGGATACCCTTGCCACTGTGAGGTCCACTCTGAAAATACATACCCTAAGTTTGTAGTGTACCCAGGCAGCCTAGTTTTATTATTTTCTCTCTTTCCATTCAGCAGCATCTAAGTACTAGTAAAGACTGTTGCCTCACTTAGAATTGTTTGAAATGTATGCTTTACATAACTCATCTACCTGTGTCCCTTCTTTGATCTCTAAGGCTCAACTTTGGCCCCTTCTTGGAGAATTGTTATGCAGATGTGTTGAATTGGACAGCCACTCTCAGTTTGTTGAAGTGGGAAGTAGAAATTTCCTGGTGTCCCATAGGATAAGATGCTTCAGGAGCCTTAAAAGAAGTCTCTGCAATCTTCAGTATGGACCTGGTCTGGTCCCATCAGGGTGAGAACCAGACAAAGTTCACTCAAATAGGAGAAAAGGTGAAAGAGAGTAAAAGGGCTGACAGGGCTGAGGCCAGAACCTGCATTTGCCAAATAAGACAAAGACCAGGATACAGGAATTGAGGTCGAATCTGGGGCCTAGTGTCAGGCACAGGCCTGTTAGTCAGTTAACATGGATTAAGCACCTCCAATTTTCTAGGCACCTCACCCCGTTTTAGGAAAGGAAAAGGTGCAGTCCCTGCTGTCAAGGAGCTGCCAGTCTGTCATAGAAACATGGAAATGGTGGAGAAGAAGCAAGAGATCAGGAACCTTGGTCTTAGGTGATCCAGGGAAAGGAGAGTGTTTGGGAGTGGAAAGGCATCTAGTCCAATGGGATACAATGCAACAAAGGAGAATTCAAGGAGTGAAATTAATAATAGTATAAGGAGGGTAGAATTAGGGGAAGAAGATTCAAATCAGGACAAGAATGAGAAAAACTCCAGGCACACCTCAGAGATTTCAGAATCAGTTGCAGAGCTTGGCAGTAAAGCAAATATTCCAATCCAATGAGTCACCTGTACTTTTGTTTCTTCAGTACATATAAAAGTTATGTTTATAAATACTGGTGTCTGTTACACGCATAATACTATTTTGCTTTTTAAGAGTGCATATTTTAATTTGGAAATATTTTATTGGCAAAAAAAGCTGACTATACCTGAGCCTTCAGTGGGGCCCAAACTTCTTTCTGGTGGTGTCTCTGATCCAGTGCTGCTGGCTGCTGATTCACCAGCGTTGTGATTGCTCAGTTGCCATGGCAGTTTCTTCAAGTAAGACAACAGAGGTTACCATATTGATATTGGCTGACTCTTCTTTTCCCTAAAACCCCACTGTAGGCTTATACATTGGCCTAATTTCAGTATTTTTGTGTCTCAGAGAATAGGAAGACACAAAGGGAGAGAGAAAACAGTCAAGGATACAAAAAAAAAAACCCAAAACATTGTTTCTTAAAAAAAGGTAGAACAAAAGTAAGTGCCATGGAGAAGGGCCCTCTAGTGCCATGGACAGAACATGCCCACTTGCATGGTTGGTGGTCTAGTCTCAGCTGCCGGGATACTTTTCAGGTCACTGAGCCGTTCTGAGCTCATGGCCTGACTTTATGTTGTAGTAAGAACGTTGAATCTGCCGTTTTCCCAGGTGTTCCTGAGGATCCAGTATGATTGTCTGTGAAGCTCTTTGTAAGTCAAGTTACCCTACAAATTTGAGCTAATGCCATTTTCAGACAATTATGATTGTGTCTTTGTAGACTTTTATGTGCACCTGGGGAAGGATCATGTAGATGAGTTTATTTTCTTGCGATGCAGGGAAAGGTTTATAATTATATGTGTGTGTACATGTGTCTGTGTATATATATTTTACTATCTGTTTTTTTGCAGAAGGAAAGATTAGACCTAAAAGGAAAGACACTACTGAAAAGCTAAGGATTTCTGTGAAGGAAACATACCAAAAAAACCTCAGGAGTGATAGTTCCTGTGCCTTCACTGGGAGACAAATCTGTGCTATAAATGAGGGAATCTGCACAGGAGAGAAACCTCATGGTTGTCATCATTATGGGAAAACCATGAGTCAACAGCCATCCCTGACTGACTGTCAAAAAATTCATACTGTAGAGAAACCACGAGTATCAAGAATGTGCTGTATCTTTCAGTGAACACTCATCCCCCCTTTTTCATCACGGTATTGACAGTGAGAGGAAACCTCATAAAAGGAATCAGTGTGGAAAGGCTGGGAGTTTGCAGCTGACGTCTTGCTGTACATCAGAGCATGGAGACCAGAGAGCAAACTTATGAATATGAGAAATTTGGAAAGGCATTCCCATAGAGCTCTAATCTTACTCAACATCAGAGAATCCACAATGGTGAGAAACCTTATGAATATAATGACTGTGGAAATGCATTCAGATTAAAATGCCATCTTACTGTACACCAGATAACCCACACTGGGGAGAAACCTTTTGAATGTAATCAATGTGGAAAAGCTTTCAAAGAGACATCCAGTCTTGCTGCACATCAGAGAATCCACACTGGAGAGAAACCTTATGAATTTAATCAGTGCAGAAAGGCTTTCAACACTTACATGCTCTTAGATAAGTGGGAGTTACCTAGAGGCATAAATCAATTCTGATTTGTTAAAAATTAATGAGAATGAGTATTATAATGAGATCTGGACTTTTTCCAGTGAGGGACTGGGGTGGGGGGCCATGAATCTTGACTCATTTTTGGACAAAGAGACTTATTTCTATCCAGATCACCCTTACCCCTTACGTAGGGCAGTCTAGACCAGAGGAGTCCACTACCCCTCAGACCTGTTTAACTAAAACACAATGGGCCAGAATTTACCTAGAATGAAATCTCTTTAAATTTTGGTCAGATCTAAATTTTCACAGTTGTACAAGTCTTGCCCAAGATTTCATCTGATCATCAACCCTGCCCTTCAAAGACTGGATAAATCACTTACAGTGGCCAGTCTCTGAATGAGGAAATGGGGAAGAAGCTTAGTCCTAATTCAAAAATTGTTTATTTATACGGGAGAAATATTCATTCCTCTCACATCAGAGAATCTATTGTAGAGGACATATCTAATTAATGTAATAATGAAAAGTGTTCAAGCTAATGTTGTCCTTTGTTTCCTATCAGAATTCATATTAGATAACAACCATAGTGCAACGGCATTCAGATGGACTCTGGAGCATATTACACACATTATGGTCCAGCCCTGTCTGGAGTCAGGGAAGGTCTGCAGTCAGAGATCATCTCTTCCTTTATATCAAGGATTCTTAGTGGAGAGAAGACTTAGGAATGTGCTTAATGAGGACCTGCCCTTTCCTGGAAGAGGCAGGTCATGAGACAGCATAGTATTCACACTAGAAGGAAGCTTTGTAAAAGCCACAATTGTGGGAAGGTTGTCACCTGAATGTCATAAATTTTTATTTGTGTGCTCCAAACGTACATTGGAGAAATCTTCCTACAGATAAAACTTATGGATCTAATGAATGAGTTATGGTCTCTCCTTGTAACACACACCTCACTAGACATTGTATATTTCATATAATGCATGAAACCCTAAAAAGGGATTCAATTTATCTCAGAAACCCCAAGGTTTCTCAAGACTTCCCTAAACTATGCCATGGCCCCCTAGGGTGAAGCCTGCCACTGGCTTCTTCACTTTACTCTCCCACTGTAGTGAGACACCATTCCTGCTCACCCTTGAAGCTGTCCTAGGCTGGCAATCTGGTTCACTCCTCTACAACTGATTCTAAGTCATTATTGCAAGGTCGTTTTCAAGGGAATCTGGAAGAGCCTAGACAAGTGAGTGCCTCATCTTACCGTCTTGGCTCCAGTAGTGCTTATGCCCACGTTTTCAAGCAATACTCCCTTGATAGCTCAAATTTTCTTGAAAAGGTCTTTTGTCTTTCCCATTCAGTTGTTTTCTTCTATTCCTTTGCAATGCCCATTTAAGAAAACCTCAGGTCTCCTTGTTATTCCCACAAACTATGAATTCATATGGGGAAATCTCCCCTTTTATTTTCCCTTTCCTTCTTTCCTTAGCTATTTGTAAGGCCTCATCAAACAGGAATTTTTCTTTGTTGGTCTTTTGCTTAGGAATATATTTAGTTGTTGCCTCCTGTGCAATGTTAGGAACCTCTGGTAATGGCTCCTCGGCCACTCTGCCTCCCAGATCTAGTCCCCTCAGTCTATGCATCACTGTCATTTCCTATCCATAAGCCATGCTATTTTATCATATCTTTAGGGTCTAATGGTTTTCCCTGTTTTCTTCCATTTGAGTCTGAATTTTGCAGTTACAACCCCAGGACTTGGGCCTCATTCAGCTGCTGATTCACATTTTGACTCATTGTATGGAATGTCTCCCCACTCTGCCTTTGCCCTAGAACATTTTTTTGCAGTTTTGTGGTTTCATGTAACATATGCCTCTTTGGAGTCAGTGGTTGGAAGATAGAATTGTTGCTGTGGTAGTGAATGGTTTTCCTTGGATTGGAACAGTACTTAAGTATATGTTGGGAAAATCTTGCTGGAGATAAAAGTTAGGGATCTAATTAACAAGATTAAGTCTCTTGCTCAAGACCTCATTAGATTTCCCAGTGTAAGAGACCTCATTAAACATCCACATTTACTCACTCTGATTAAATCCCTAAAAATACAGCTTTTCCCCTTGAAATCCTGATGTTTCTCATTATTCTTCAATAATATTCTTTTGAATTAATACACTGTAATTTCTTTAGCTGTTCAACAGTTGATGGATACTCATTTTGTTCTTGGCTGGAACAAAATTTTCTGGAACAAATATTTTTATAATGGACAACAATCCATCTAGAGTGTTCAAATCATAGCTGGACAAAATGTTTTTCTATGTAAGTCAACAATTTGGAGAATATATTCAACTGAATTGATGTTTAAATGGCAACAAGTTTTTAAGTTTTTCTCATTAGAACAGTAAAATTTGTTTTCAATCTGTAATGTTACTTTTGTTATGCTTCAAACTTTTATTGTGGTTTTTGGGAAATTATTTGGTAAGTAATATTTAATTTAAAAAGCATGCCTAGAGGGTGATGGAATTATATTCTTCAGAAATTCAATTCTGTTTTGCTCTGGAGGCTGTGAAATGGTGAATTAAACTGTTAGAGAATGTAATTACAGTGTTGAATAACTGCTTGGTATGTGATTGGATGAATTGAATTTAAAAAAGAAAAATACTAACAGCTTTTGGGAAAAGTAGAGTAGACAGATTCTCCTTCTCTGGGGAGTTCTTTGGAGACTGACCAAATGCTTTGGGTTACCAAATCTAAGCCCTGGGGCAGAAGTTGCTTAAAATAGTTGATGAAATAGAAGCCCAAGTCAAGACCTTTTTCCCTTGGATCAGGAGGGCTTTTGCCCCATCTCTCCCAAGGGCCTGGGATAGTCTGGCATTTGTGGGGGTGTGTGGTGGGGGCAGTGGCTCCTTGGATTCCCCTTCCATTTCTCTCAGCCCAAATACTCCCTATCTGATCACCATTTAGCATTCTCTTCCTTTAATCCTAGCATCCTTCTCATTTTCCCCACTACTTATGTGTGTGTGTTGGTCATTCCTTGCTGAAGAAGACCATGCCATCAGAGAAATGATGACATGACTTGCACTTGACTTTGTTTTGAGTGAGGGAGGGCTGTGCAGGTCACCAGCCTTATTTCTCCTCCAGAGCCATCTGAATCCAGTGACCAGATATATTCATCAGGATGACTAGAGATGACCCAGGATGAGTCAATTGGGGTTAACTGACTAGCCCAAGGCCACACAGCTAGTGAGTGTCAAGTGCCTGAGGTGATATTTGAACTCAGGTCCTCCTGACTCCTGCACTGGTTCTCTATCCACTGCACCACCTAGCTGCCCCATTCCCAACTACTTAGCATTCTCTTGAAGTCCAAGTTGCCCAGTCTGGTTTGTGGTTTGTCTGGACTACCAGCTGCTCCCATCAGGATTCTCCCTGAGATTGATCTATGAAGACCATGTCTAGGACCCTGGGACTACCTGGAGACACCTGGATGCTTTTTCTGTATTTAAGGTCCATCTTGTCTCCATGAAGTCCTTCAGACTGTCTAGTAGAGATTCTCTCTGGCCTGCTTGTGAATACAAGCCTTACAAATGCTTAGGCTCCTTTAAGAGTCAACTCAGTATGGTGAATCCTTAATAAACTTTGTTATTCTTTGGTTTAAGAGGGCTTGTGTTGAATTCATTCGAGCAGGACCCGGCATGTTGGTATTTTGGGGTCCCCAGAACCCCTAAACCTCATCGGTTCCATCTTGAATTCCTTGCTGACCCAAGGGGATCCACTGCTGAATGTGTTTCTACACTGACATAACAAACTCCTTTTAATTCTCCTTGTCCTGAGTTTTGCCTTTTTAATCCAGGTGAAAGCCTGAGTGGAGAATTTACCAGGTCCTCAGTACTTTTCTCAAAGAGTAAATAATCAGACATTTTAAAGCAAAATATACCCAATTAAATATAGAGCAGTGTGGAAACATTACAACCACTCTCTTACAGCTTAAGTCATAAATTGACAGCATTCAGATCAAAAGAAAATTACGTTTTCTAATGGTACAAGTGCATGTCTCTTAAAAAAAAATTTCTTTTCAAATTAAAAACATACCATGGTTCTCGCGAATCCTCATTTGAGAAAATTTTGGAGCATAATAACAACATAAAAGATGTTACAGTGTTAATACATGGAACAAAATTGCCAGTCCAATAACATCAATTCAGCTGATTATCTTAGAATTACCTTAGAAAAAGCACTTTGTCCATTTATGCCTCTGACCCTCTAGGCTGACTGCATTCAGGGAGGAGCAAAGGGTAATTCTGACCCAGTGACACCGAATTCTTATTCTTTCAGCTCCTAAACACAAGCCCTTAAGTGCCACATTTTAAGTCTGTTTCACCTTAAGGGTGGATCTGCCCTTGGCTGGTCAAACATCCCAATCATCCTGCTGGGATCGGACTTGAAATGAGCCACATTCTAATTCAAACCAGGAGAATGTGCTAATCACACTGCCTGCATTTGGTGAGCAACCCCCATCCTCAAACTAAGCTCCGTAGCCAGGGAATCCCTTGCTCCCTGGAAATCTCCAGCTGGCCTCTGCCTCCCCTCCCCCCCCCCCTCCCCCGCCAACTCCTAAAGTTCTGAATCTTTCCTCCAATAAGAAACACGTGGGAGGGTGATGGAGGAGGAGGAGCTCTCAGAGATGACCAGCCTGGTGGGGGGTGTCCCAGGTGGAACAAGAGCTCTGGGGTGCAGTTTGGAGGCCTGCGGAGAGGCTAGGGTGAAAGAGGGGCCATCCCAGTGGCCAAGGCTGTGCAGGTGATGGAGGGCAGGGCTTGGGGAGGAGAGGGAGAAAGGGTCCTGAGTGCTTGACCCTGGGTGTGATTAGGGGAAAGGGCCCTTAAAGGGGCCTCAGAGGCTGGGAGGAGCCTCCCAGCGTAGGCAGGCTGAAAACCGGAGCTGGTGAGATCTCTGCCTTCTTCCCTGGAGCTGAGATCTCTCTGCGTTCTGCCCTTGGACTGGAGCTCCCTCTGCCTTCTTTCCTCAGATCTCGGATCACGTTGACTTTGAGTGGAATAGGTTTAGTGAAGACTTCTCAGATTGTAATTCTTCTCCCAGGGGTGAGGTCAGACCGAGAAGCTCAAGATTACAATATTTTTAATAATTCCATATAAGGGTATAAAACTGTGTAGCACATTAGGGTCTCGATGATTGGATAAAGCTTACATGACTCTTCGATGTCTTCATTTCAAAAGGGATTCGTTAGATTTCGCGTCTAGAATGTAAGATCGTATTCTCAGCTAATGAGGATAATGGTCAGCGGGGGAGGGAGGGACTTGCTTTAGGGTCTGAATGTATCACTGCCTTTTCTTTGTCTTCGGCTTTTGCTGCTCCAGGTGAACTCCAGGAATTGCCCTGCTTCTCGAGAATCGAATAAATCAACTTTCTGTTATCACTTTGAGAGGCCTCTGAGTAATTAATTTAAGTAGGGATCTGAGCCATCCCACTCATCTTCCCTTGGACCTGAGATCTCTGCCTTCTGGAGGCTTTCTCTGTGGGTGCAGGTGCCAGGTGGGTCGGAGCCAGCCCCTCACAGACCTGCTGGCTGTTCATCCCATTGGGTCTCATCCTACCCTTCTGACCCTGTGGTAAGTCTACCTTCAGGTCCCCCTGGAGCAATCCTCCCTCTCCTGCCTGGCTCCTGGACAAGTTTCCTCCTGCTAACTCTTTTCCAGACTCCAGATCACTTCTCAAAGGTCTGGGGTTACCCCTCCCCTAAATTTACGATTGAATTTTTGAATTTTCACAAAATTCACACCTTCCCGCAGGGACCCAGGAATCCTGTCTTGAGTGAAATAAAAATGAAAGGCTCTAGTGACCCTGTAAATGCCTATGGGAAGGCCTGGACCTGCCTCCAAGGAATTGGGCCCCTCAGGCCTTTGTTTTCATTCAGAGCCTAGGCCCATTGTGTTGCTTATAGAGGAGGGTGAGATGTTTTTTTTAATCAGCCTCTTTGGTCTGGTCAAGACTGACTTTTATGGGGAAAAAGTAAAGATGGTATGAAGATTAGGGATGGGATTGAGGGGTGGCAAGCTGCCTGTGGTGATCCTGAGGTAAAGAAGGAGGGGCCTGGGGTGATTCCAGGATAACCCACTCAGAAGGGTTGGGCTGGGTGGGGGCCACCACGACAGGGGATTGAAAGCATTATTCAGTATCTAGGTGTGGGGGGAAGTTCAGGCGGTGGGTGGCCCTTTAGGGGTCCTGGTCCCACACTCAGTCAGAGGGAAATCTCTGATTCAGGAGTCATTGAGGCTCTTATTGCTCTTATCCCATGTAGGATCCCAAGCACCTTCTGCCCCTTGTTATCTGAATAACAGGAGAAAGGAAGGGGAAAGAAGAGTGGTAGGAGATGGTGGGACCATCTTTTTCAAGCAGGACCCCTACCTCTAGGCTTCATTCTCTGTCCTGAGGTCAGGGCCTCACCCCCTGTAACTTCCGTAGGCCAGCCTCCGTTCTCATTATCCTTCTCTCTCCCCAGCTCAGTTTGTAGAAGACCAAAGCCTGGCCCAGGTTGGGAGTGTGGAGCCTGAAGGAATGGCCCTTGGCAGCTGCAGACCCCCACCCCAGGTGAGTGCACTCTGTCCACAGACTTGACCCCCAAAGAAGCTATTTCCATAAACAAAGAGGATTGTCTGTAGGCTGGTGATCCCCAACCTATGCATTGTTTCTTTACAAAAATAGGCAGGAAATTGGAAACAGTAGCAACAACACCATCCTGTTCTCTGTCCTTTGAATTAATCCATGGCATATTGGCATCACAATCACTAACTACTCATCCCCAGTGGCTTCCCTCCTAAGACCTCTTCACTCATTCCTCTCTGTTCTGTAGAGATCTTGTCTTTGTTCCTGTATCCATGACTACCACCCCTACCCCACATGTCCTTAGTACTGCTCCCCCTTCCCCTTTACCTCTTTGGCAGAGCTCTCCCAGGCAGACCTGGAAAACAGGATGCTCTGATTATCCTCCATGGTCTGATCTGCATAAATAGTTAATCTGTCAGTTGCACACTGTCTTGTAGTTGGGCATCATGAAGGGCACAGTCAGGGGGCAGTGAGGGGTGAAAGGAGTTAGTATCATGAGCCAGGGCTGAGGTGTTCCTGACCTCCTGCTTACTCTGGTCCTGTGTTTCTGGAAAATCTGGAAGCTCCAGAAGATAGGTTAAGTTGACTTTGGGCTCACATGCCCACCATGTTCAAAGGCCATTAACAGAGCTGTTTGGACTAGGCCAAAGAAAAGAATGCCATCTTTAGCTGTTACTTAATTAGCATTCGTTAAGGGCCTAGTATGTCCCTTGTTAGAGAGGATATAGGAAAGAACTGAGTTTGGGGAACTACTCAAAATTCTGGGAGTTTTCTTTTCCTGTAGGGGAAAGGGCTGTCCTAAAGGAGATGCTCAGTTCTTATCAAAGAGGTATAGTGCTCGAAGGCAAAGACCCAGCACAGTGAATTACTTTCTTCCCCTAATCTACTTTTGACCATCTTCACAACCCCATACATAGCACAGGTCCTCTTCTTATCTTTATTTCACAGTTCAGGAAACTGAGGCCAATAGATTTCAAAGGCTTACCAGCCAGGGTCACATAACTAGTCAGTGTCTGAGGCGGCATTTGAACTCCGATCTCCCTGATCTTCTCCCATTCCATAGTTCCATCCACAGTGTGTTTGTGTGCCCATCTTCCCACAGCTCCTCCAACATTGACTGGTGCTATTGTCCTTGCTGTCAGTTTTGCAGAGTGTGAGATGAATTCTCAGTGGTTTGGTTTGCTTTTCTCTTCTATGTGGGTTTCGAGCATTTTTTCATATGACTAGGAATACCTGGCAGTTGCTTCTGATAATTTTTTGTTCAGATCCTTTAACCATATATCTATTGGGAAATGCCTATTTGTTGTTTTTCAGTTGTTTTAGTCTTGTCTGGCTCTTTGTGACACACTGGGGTTTTCTTGGCAAAGATACTGGAGTGTTTCTCCATTTCTTTTTCCAACACATTTTACATAGGAGGAACTGAAGCACACAGGGGGACATGATTTGCCCAGGATTACATTGCTGGTTAGCGTCTGAAGCTAAATTTGAGCTCAGATCCTCCTGACTCCAGGCCTGGCACTCTGTCTACTGTGTCACCTAGTTGCCATTGACTACTAGTCTTTTTTAAAACAATACTTCATTTTTCCCCAATTACATGCAAAAACATTTTTATTTCTAAATGTTGAGGTTATAGTTCTCTACCTGCCTCCTTCCTCTTATCTCTCCTGCATGTGGTAAGCAATCAGAAATAGGTTCACATATGCAGTCATGTAAAACATTTCCATATTAGTTTATGGGAAAGAAATTGTACTAAAAAGAAAGCAAGTGAAAACTGGTGTGCTTTAGGTGTATATTCTGAATCAGTTCTTTCTATGGAGGGGGGAAAAGGGCATTTTTCATCAAGAATCCTTTCAGATTGTCTTACTTTATTATATAAGCTGTGAATAGCTAAGTTATTCACCATTGCTCCTCAAACAATATTGCCTCTGCTTTCTACAACGTTCCTCCTGCATCAGTTCATTTCAGCGTTTCTAGGTTTTTCTGAAATCCTGCTTGTCATGTTCTGTAACACACTAGTATTCCACTGCAATCATATACTACAACTTGTAAGGGTATTCTGCAATCAATGGGCATCTCCTCAATTTCCCATAATTTGCCACCCCAGAAAGAGTGTGAGTAGGTCCTTTTGAAACAAACCTTTTGTGGATAGCAATTTCATATGGTTATTCCTGGGTCAAGGGGCATCCACATTTTTGTACCCCTTTTCTTATAGTTTCAAAAACTCTCATCATGGTTGAATCAGTTCACAAATCTAGCAACAGTGCATTATTCTCCCTGTTTTCCTACTTCCTTCCAATATTTATCATTTCCCTTTTCTGTTTTATTTGTCAATTTAATAGGTATGAGGTTTGTTTTAATTTGAGAGTTGTTTCAAGTTGCATTTTTCTAGTTAATAGTCATTTGGAGAATTTTTATATGACTCTAAATAGCTTTGATTTCCTTGTTTCAAAGCTGCCTATTCATATCTTTTGACCATTGATCAACTGGGTTGTGACTTGTAGTCGTATAAATTTGATTCGGTACTCCATACGTCTGAGAAATGAGATCTTTATGAGAGGTACTTGGTGTAAAATTTTCCCAGGTGTCAGTTTTCCTTGTAATCTTGATTTTATTGATTTGGTTTCTGTAAAAAACAACTTTTGAATTTAGTACAATCAAAATTATCCATTTTGCATCTATTAATTCAATATAAGGGTGAGTTAATTCCATTCATATTTACAGTTTTGATACCTGTGTATATCCCTCCATCCTATTTCCCCTTCTCACTCTCTCTTTCTTCCACCTTTTACCCTCTTTCCTCAGCAGTGTTTTCCTTCTGATCAATGCCTCCCCCAATCTACCCTTCCTTCTATCAGTCTCTCCCCTCCCCCATTATCCAAGTCCCTTTTGACTGCCCTGTAGGATGAGTTAGATATCTGTACCCATCCAAGCATGGATATTATTCCCTCTTTGTGCCAATTGTTCAGAGTAAGGCTCAAGGCCTCCATTCCCACCTCCCCCATGTTCCCCTTCACTGTAATACCTCTTCTTTGTCTCTTTTATGTGAGATAATTCATCCACTTCTGCCTTTCCCTTCCTTCTTGTTGGAATGCAATTCTCTTTTTCAACCCTTAGTTTTGTTTTCTTGAATACCACCCCATCACAGTTAATGTATACTATCACTGTATACTCCTTCTCATTGCCCTAATAGTCCTAAAGGTCTTTAGTTACAGGTATCATCTTCCAATGTAGGAATATAAGCAATTTAACCTTATTGAATCTCTTTTGTTTACTCTGTTTACCTTTTGATGTTTCTCTTGGTTCTTGTATTTCAAGATCCAATTTCTGTTCAGGTCTGGTCTTTTCATTAGGAATCTTTGAATGTCCTCTATTTATTGAATGAACATTTTTTTCCCCTGAGGGATATATTCAGTTTTTCTGAGTATGTGATTTTTGTTCACCATCCTACTTCCTTTTTCTTGGTGAATATTCTATTCCACACCCTCCGATTGCTTTTAATGTATCCGTTCCTCACTTGTTGTGTTAGCCTGACTATAGTTCCATGCCATTTGAATTACTTCTTTCTGGCTGATTGTACTCTTTTTATGTCCTTGAACTGGGAGCACTGGAGTTTAGCTATAATATTCCTGGGAGTTTTCATTTTGGTTCTTTTTTAGGAGATGATTGGTAGAATCTTTCAATTTCCATTTTACCCTCTTAGTATATCAGGTCTGTACCAAGGAAACGTCAAATGTGACCATGGAGGGTCAGACATGACTGAAGCAACTGAACAGCAATAAAATATCCATTTAGAATGTATTGTAGAGTATTGTATGAGATGTTGGTCTAATCTTAATTTCCTTCCTGACTGCTTTCTACTTTTCTCAGTAGTGTTTGGTTTTTTTTAGCCAAATATTGATTTTTTCCTAAATCAGTCTTTTGTCCACTTTACCAAACATGGAGTTACTGAGTTGTAATGATTCTGAAATTCCCTTCTTTCATCTGTTCCATTCATTTCTCTCTCTCCCTCCCCCCACTACCACACAGTGCTGATGACCAGTGCTGTTTGATATAGTTGCTCCCCTATTCTTACTTATTTCCATCATTCCCCATGATATTATTGTATTTCTGTTATTTTTCCAAACGAATTTGGTTATTTTCTTCTGCTGTGAAACGTCACCTCCATAATGTTGTTGTTGTTATTGACGTTATTCAGCCGTGTCCAAGTCCTTGTGACCCCGTTTGGGGTTTTCTTGGCAATGATGCTGGAGTGGTTTTTATTTCTCCAGCTCATTTTTCAGATGAGGAAACTGAGCCAAACAGAGTTAAATTCCCTGCCTGGGATCACATAGCTAGTAAGAGTCTGAAGCTGGATTTGAACTCACATTTTCCTGACTCCAGTTCCAACATTGTATCCCCTCTACCCCCAGTTGTCCCCATCATTTCATTACTATAGAATTAAGTGTATAAATATTGTTGTTAAGTCTCCATTTGGTTTGAATCTTTTGTTGTCTTTAAACCAATTTCCTTTCTTATTTTATTACAGAATGAAAGGCTCTATTGACAATTTTTGCCTTCTTACATGTGTTTGCAGTACCTTCCTGCCCTAGTCCGCAGTTATTTTTTGCAAAAATTCCATGGGGTGCATGGATAAGGGAAGAATTGATGACCAAACAAGTTCTAGAGAATAATACAAAATGTACAATCCATAATTTTGATCATATAAAATTTAAATGTGTTAGCACAATCAAAACCAATGAAATGAAAATTATAAGAAATGGAGAGAATTGGGGAATTTTTTTCAACAAGTATCTCTGATAAAGGCTTCATTTCATAAATAATAGACAACTGATTCTAATTTGTAAATTATACATTTGTAAATTTGTAAAGTATACATCTTTCTCCAACTGATAAATAATGAAAGGATTTGAACAGGCAGTTTTGCAAACATTCAATGAAACCTGTCTATAATCATGAAAAAAATGGTCTAAATTTGTATCATACATGTGCTAAGTTAAAACACCTCCAAGGCACCAACTCATACTTATCAGATCAGCTAATATGATGAACATGGAAAATGATGGAGGTTGAAGAGATGTGGAAAAACTGGAACCCTAACGTTCTGTGGGTGTAGTTATGAACTGATCCAACTCTTGTGGAGAACAATTTGGAAGTGCTCAAAGAAGGCACTCAGTGTGGTCAGAAGACATAGTAAAAGGCCATATTCCCAAGGTCTCTCTGAAGAATTTTGGAATCAATGGTTAGACATGGGAGACAGTGGCTAAGTACCAGCCAGCATAGCTTATCAACATCAAAGAACATGGTGTGTTGTGCTAGAGAGGCAGCATTGCAGTATTTCAAAGAATAGTGAGATGATCAAATTGAGAGGCATGTCTACCCCAAATGTTCATGTGCACTATTTGTTCCCAAACTGTGGTAGAGCCTTCTGGCCTCTATGAGTCTGATCATCCATGGTCACACACATTGTACTTGAACCCTTACATAGCGATGCCCTTTTGGTCTGCTTTGAACACAAAGAACAACAAAAATGAACAACTGCGTAAGTAAATACTTTAATAAGGAGGTAATAAATATTGACAAATGAAAGCTATCATAAATAAAAGGCATAAGATGTTTTGGCCATGACAGATTATACAAAGGGTAGCCCCAAGACACAGTGTAATAACAAAGAATTCTCCTTCACTTCACTGGAAAGTCTCATCTCCTTCAGTTCAGTCTAGGTTGTAATTAGTATATCTTATGAATCCTTTTCATCTTTTATCTAGAGAAGATTTTGTTTCAGGCTCTCAGGAAATTAACTAGATTTTTTTCTTCCCTCTCTTTTCTATAATCAAACATTCTCCCCCTCGAACCCCACAGTTGACTCTACTGGCCATCTTCTCCCAAACCTGACAGAATATTGTTGATAAAATTTTATTTTTATCCGTTGTGATAAGGAAGGAATTTCACTTTTCTCTCTCTTCCTTTGGTCTTTCTATCTCACAGACAAAACATACATTTTTTCCCAGATTCCATAGTAAGATGTTCCTCCACTTTATTCCAATTGATCATGTCAAATACATCTCTCAAGTTTTCATTGAGGTCTTAATGATTGTGGTTTTAAAGATTGATTCTCAGTAAAGTAGGAGAAGAATTTTAGGTAAATCCCCTTTTTGTGCTTCAGTTTCCTCTTCTCCCTTGATGAGAGTTAGACTGCTTGAATTCTGGAGTCTTTTCCAGGTCTAAATCTTGTGACTCTTGATGGTTTAGGAGCTGGTGACATTCCAGGATGTGTCTGTGGACTTCACCGCAGAGGAATGGGACCTCTTAGACCATCCTCAGAAGCAGTTATACAAGGCAGTCATGCTGGAAAATGCCCACAACCTACTCTCCCTGGGTAAGGACATTTCCCCCGGCCACTCTTACTTAGTGTGCTACCAAAGGCAATATCTTCATTCCTCAGTATGCTGACTTTGGAGCACTTATCTATTACCAGAATGGGAAATGTGCGGGTCTCCAGTGTCCAAGCGATACAGTCCTTCTGCTGCCTGGTGTGAAGATAATCTGTATGTTCTGTTGTTGCTACTGCAGCTGTCTCATACCAATTTTAGGTAGCTTGAGGCCTAAGGTAATGTCAGTGTTGAAGCATCTCAGATGTAGAACTAATCTCATGGATTTTTTAGTCCAACCTCTGCCTGGACACGAATTTTCTCTGCCAAATATCTGAAAAGTGCTCAGCCTGCTTTTCTCTGTTTCCTCTTCCTTTTTGTGATGGGCCAAGTATTTAGGATATCCTACTTTCTGAGAAGCATCAATTTGTAACTCACAATTTCTAGTTGTGCCTAGTGTTACACAATTGTCCTTAATCTTCCTTTACAGCGCCTCCACTACCCACTACAGGTGGTGGCAAAGCAGAGAGGGCAATAAACCTTTCTCTTCACCTGCTGTTCATCAGCTGTTGTGTTATGTCCTTTCTTTACAATATTATCTTATTAGCTGATATTATTGTTCCCATCTGGTGTTTGAGAAAACTGAAGCAAACAGGGGCTAAGTGACTTTTGCAGACACACAGTTAATAACTGTCTGAGGGTGGATTTAATCCTTGGCATTCCTCAGTCTATTTCCAGGCCTCACCCCACTGCACTATCAGTCACCTCAAATTTCTAGATAATGGGAACTCTGCAATGAGTGCCTCCTTTGAGGAAGGTGCACCATGATCAAATTTTCTGATTCTCCATTGGCTCCATGGTCTTCTCCCCCACCTTTCCCCAAAGTTATCAAAAATTAAAGCTATGGAAATCATGCTTAAGCACTTCTGGCCGCCATCTTTTCCTCCTTCATTGCATGCCCCTGTCAATGGCAGGAATTAGAGACTGGCCAAGAGTTAAAATTTGTGTAACTAAGGTTCATTCAGTTCCCCAAAAGGAGAATCTCACCAGAAGAGCAATGACTCACTGAATGAACAGTAACCAGGTTTTTATAGGTTTCATGGAGTGAGGAGTTGAGGAGGAGGCAGAGCCAGAGCTGATCCATCAAGCTCTAATCTGCTGGAGTTCAATGCTGATCTAGCCCATCCTTTTTGGGTTACTTGCATTACAGTCATTAGTGGAAGAATAAGCCAGAGGTTTGTGAACATAAAGGAATGATTCTCAAAATGGAGTAGCTTTGTATGTACACTGTTTTCCCTAAAAAGGACTAAATTCTAAGTATTTCTCCATGTTCATTCCTTTTTCCATATTATCAGGGCTTCCAGTTCCCAGAGAATATTTGGTGTTTTATCTGGAGGAGAGGGAGGTGCCACTGATGCTGGAACAAGAAGGCCTGAGGAGCTGCTGTCCAGGTGAGTGAGGTAAAAGCAGGCACATGAGAGCTGTGTCTCCTGGTATTGTAGGAAAGCAAGTGTTAGATTTGGGGGCAGGAACACTTGAATTGTGATTCTTTTTCAGAGACTTTTAGCGGTGAATCTGTGCACAAGTCACTGAACCCTACTGATTCTCAGTTTCCCCTTCTGTAAAATTAGGAGGTTAGATACCATACAATTAAGCTGTCTCCTACTGATAATCTATGATCCTAAAAAAAATGCATTGTTTAGAATTTGGGGGCATGGAACTTCCCTGAAAGTGCAAAACGGGGTTAGGCTTTTAAATATCGTTTCTTTCTTAGGCATTTTTCTCATCAGTGAAGACTTAGAAAGTTGCTGCTATGTGCCATACCATCTGTTAAGCAACATAAAGAGATGCAAGGAACATCCCTTCCTCTCCTGGTGTTCACTGACTGGATGGGCAGATGACATGCCAACAGTCATGTAGAAACCTGTTATGGACAAGACAGATTGGATCTCATTGAGAGAGGAAATGTACTACAGTGAAGGAGAACTGAAAAGCCTATTGTGGAACATAGGCCCTAGCTGGGGCTTCAGGGAAGCCAGGATGGCATTCTCTGTTTGGAGATAGCTTGGAAAGCCCAAACATTTGGAAGACAGTGTCCTCTTCACAGAATAGATGTGAAGCCCATACCACTGGATTATAGCATGTTTGGTTAGGATGTGAAGGGAAAGAAAATTTAGAAGAACAGGAGAGGGGTATGTGAAGAGAGATGGTAGGTGATTAGCAGCCTTAGAAGAGATTTTATATTTGATCCTTTTCCTCGGGAGCCACAGGAGATTGTTGAGGATGTGATGATATGGTCAGTCAAGAACTTTAGGAAGATGATCTTTGTAAGAGAGGGGTGGAATGACTGGAGTGGAGGGAGACTTGGAGCAACTGGAACAAGTATCAGGTTCTTGAAATAGCTCTGTTGTGTGGTGTTTGGGACCTGAAGCAAGACAGCTGAAGTGTTGGGAGAGAAGGAAGTGTTATGGGAGAGATGTTATCTGGGTGCTATCAGAGGACTGAGGAGCAGATTGAATATGTGGGACAGAAGTCTTTGTGAAAGTCAGTGAGCAAGACATGACACCTCATTTATGAAAGTTCTCTAATGGGAGAATGCCTTGGAGAACATTAGCAAAGTAGGAAGATAGGAGGGTTGGAGGAAAGAGAATGAGTTTGGTTTGGGGAACAATGAAATTAGTGTCACTAAATTGCAGAGAGAGTAGAGAGTGAGAGAGAAAAAGAAGGGTGATTGATTGTGAAAAGCTGTAGAGAAGGAAAGAAAGATGAAGATGAAGATATGAATAGTGGATTTAACAGAGTGGATGTTTTTGGTAATTTTGGAGAGGGGAATTTCAGTTGAACAATGATACTGGGAGCTAGACTGCTGAGAATTTCAGAGAAAAGAGTCAGCGACTCCACTTGTAAGTGGGCACTTCCAGCTGTTTAAGCAAGAAATGGAATAAAGATCATGAAAAAATATCTCTGGGTTTGAATGGATCAAGTGATCATGTTTTGAGCATTAGCAAGAAATGGTTTGTAGCAGTAGGGAAAGGAGTTTGCTTTAGTTAGCAGGGGGATCATTTCATCTGATAGTGACATCAAAGAGAAAAAAAAAGTCACTTCATGGATGGCAAATGAGGAGGATAAAATAGCTCTTGATAAGTATCCAATTTTTTCAAAGCAAAAATGGAAGGCACATTTCTTCACTGAGCAGGTGAATACGGAGGTGGACAGTGGGAACAGGCAATCAGGGACATTCGGGAAAGAATTAAAAGAATTGGGAAAGATGCTGTGATGAAGGAGATAGGGAGTCAGGTTGTGGTTTTCAGTCCTTCCAGTCATTTCTGTTTCACTATGACCTCATCTGGGGTTTTCTTGGCTAAGATGCTGGAATGATTTCCTATTTGCATTTCAGGCTCATTTTATAGACAAGAAATCAAGGGTAAGAGCCCTAAGTGACTTGGGAAGGGTTCCAAAGCTAGTAAGTGTCTCTGAGGCTGGATTTCAACTTCAGTCCTCCTAATCAGTACCTACTGCACATTTAACTACCTAAAGGGACTCAAAAGATACCCTTGGCACCATGAGGTCCACCCTGAATTTCAATACCCTTAAATTGTAGTTGACCCAGGCAGCAGGTTTTATGATTTTCTCTTTCCATTCAGTAGCATGTGAGTACAAGCAAAGGTTGTTGCCTCATTTAGAATTAATCCAAGGATATGCTTTACCTAAATTATCAACTTGTGTCCCTCCCTTGATCTCTAAGGCCCAATCTTTGGCGCCCTCTTGGAGAATTGTTGGCCACATTCATTGAACTGACAGTCACTCTGAGTTTGGCCAAGTGCTAATTAGAAATTCCTAGGTGTCCCTTAGTATGGGATGCTTTAGGAGCCTAAAAAGAGTCTCTGCAGTGTTGTCTCTGGGCATGCTCAGGTCCCATCAGGTTTAGAAGCAGACAAAGTTCACACAAATAGGAGATAAAGTGAAAGAGTGAGAAACAGGTCTGCATTTGCCAAATAAGGCAGAGAACAGAATATAGGGATTGAGGCAGAAGCTGGGGCCTGGTGTCAGTCATGGGTCCTGTCAGTCAAAAAGCATGGATTAAGCACCTCCAGTTTTCTTTGGTATCTCACCAAGTTTTAGGAAGGGAAAAGGCAGTCCCTGAGGTCAAGGAGCTGTCAGTCTGCCTGAGGAACATGGAAATGGTGGAGAAGAAACAGTAGATCAGGAACCTTGGTCTTAACTAATCCAGGGAAAGGAGAGTGTTTGGGAGTGTAAAGACATCTAGTTCATTGGGATACCGTGGAATAAAGGGGAACTCAAGGAGTGAATATAAAAATAGATTAAGGAGAGTAGAATTAGGGGAAAAAAACTTAAAAATCAAGACAAGAATGAGAACAAATCCAGGTCCACCTCAGAGATATTGCAGAATCAGTTCCAGAGCTCTGCAGTAAAGCACAATCAAGTGAGTCACCTCAGTTTTTGGTTTTTCAGTGCATACGAAATTTATGTTTATAAATATTGTTTTCTGTGACATGCACAATACTATTTTGTTTTTTCAAAGTACATATTTTAATGAAAAATATTTTGTTGGTAATAAAAGCTGCCTGTGTCTGAGCCTTCAATGAGTCCTAATCTCCTTTCTGGTGGGGTTTCTGGTCCAATGTTGCTGGCTTTTGACTCATCAGAGTTGTGATTGCTCAAGGCTGGCAGTTGCCATGGCAGTTTCTTACAATAAGGCAACAGTTAAGTGTGCCACCTGCATTGATTGACTCTTCTTTTCCCTTGAGTTTAAAGCCCCGTTGTACACTTATGACTTGGTCTAATTTCAATATTTCTGTGTCTCAGGTAATAGGAAGACCCAAAGAGAGGGAGAAAAAAGTGCAAAAATAAAACATATTTTCTTAAGAAAAAGTTAACAAAAGTAAGTGCCATGGAAAAGGGCCATCAAGTTCTGTAAACAGAACATGCCCAGTTGCAGGGTTGGTGATCCAATCTCACCTGCAGGGATACTTTTCAGGTAACTCAGCCATTCAGAGTTCATGGGCTGACTTCAGATTGAGGCATGAATGCTGGGTCTGCCAGTTTCAGAGGTGTTTCTGAGGATCCAATGTGATTGTCTGTGAAGGTCTTTCCAAGTCAAGTTATTCTGCAGATCTGAAGTAGTGGCATTTTCAAACATTGTGATTGTGTCAATTTAACTTGGAAGACTTTTATCTTTACCTGAAGAAGTGTCATATAGATCAGTTTACTTTCTTCCAGTGGAGGGAAGTGTTTATAATTGTGTGTGTGTGTACATGTGTCTCTGTAAATATTTTCACCATTTGTTTTTTTGCAGAAGGAATGATTAGACCTGGAATGAAAGGGACTACTGAAAAGCTAAGTATTTCTGTGAAAGAAACACACCAAGAAAACCTCATGAGTGATGGTCCCTGTGACTTCACTAGGAGACAAATCTGTGCTGTATTTCAGAAAGTTCACCCTGGAGGTAAACTTTATGGTTGTCATCATTGTGGGAAAAACATGAGTCAACAGTCCTCCCTGATTTACTGTCAAAAAATTTGTACTGGAGAGAACCCACATGAGCTTCATGAATGTGGTGTACATTTTAGTGAACACTCATCCTTCCTTAATCATGATATGATCGATAGTGAGAAGCAATCTCCTGAATGCAGTCAGTGTGGAAAGGTTGGCAGTTGCAGCTGCAATCTTGCTGTACATCAGAGCATCGAGACTAGAGAGCAACTTTATGAATATGATAAACATGGAAAGGTATTCCTACAGGTCTCCAATCTTACTCAACATCAGAAAATCCACAATGGTGAGAATGCTTATGAATGTAATCCATGTGGAAATGCATTCAGATTTAAAGGCCATCTTACTCTACATCAGAAAATCCATACGAAGAAACTTTATGAATGTAATCAATGTGGAAAGGCATTTGCAAAGGGCTACACTCTTGCTGTACATCAGAGAATCCACACTGGAGAGAAACCTTATGAATGTAATCAATGTGGAAAGACTTTCAGAGAGAGCTCCAAACTTAGTGTACATCACAGAAACCACACTGGAGAGAAACCTTATGAATGTAATCAATGTGGAAAGACTTTCACACGAAACTACCTACTTGCTGTGCATCAGAGAATCCACACTGGGGAGAAACCATATGAGTGTAATCAATGTGGAAAGACTTTCAGGTCTAGCTCCAGTCTTGCAGCCCATCAGAAAATCCACACTGGAGAGAAACCTCATGAATGCAATGAATGTGGAAAGGCTTTCAGAGAGAGCTCCAAACTTATTCTACATCAGAGAATCCACACTGGAGAGAAACCTTATGAATGTAATCAATGTGGAAAGGCCTTCAGAGACAACTCAAATCTTGCTGTGCATCAGAGAATCCACAGTGGAGAGAGACCTTATGAATGCAATGAATGTGGAAAGTCTTTCATTAAGAGCTCCAAACTTATCCAACATCAGAGAATCCACACTGGAGAGAAACCTTATGAATGTAATCAATGTGGAAGGTCTTTCATTTCTAGCTCCAGTCTTGGAGAACATCAGATTATCCACACTGGAAAGAAACGTTATGAATGTAATCAATGTGGAAAGGCTTTCAGACTAAGCTCTCTACTTTGTGCACATCAGAGAATCCACATTGGAGAGAAGCCTTATGAATGTAATGAATGTAAGTAGGTCTTCAGTTCTAGCTCCTCTCTTGCTCTATATCAGAGAATCCACACTGGAGAGAAACCTTAAGAATGTAATCAATGTTGACTTTCAGAGAGAGCTCCAAACAGTCTACATCAGAGAATCCACGCTGGAGAGAAACCTTATGAATGTAATCAATGTGGAAAGGCTTTCGGAACTAGACTTTCTAGTTGCTGCACATAATAGAATTCACACTGGAGAGTACTATAATATAATTGAACCTTTTATATACACTCTCACCTTATACAAACCTGATGAAAGCAAATTTGAGGAGAGATCGTTTCTGGGTAATTATTTAATGATGGCTCCTTTATAATTTATAAAACAATGGTCATTTAGCTATCTCTTACCAACCAAATAGGAATCATGGAGACCTCTCAAAACTTATATTCCCTTAGCTAAGTGGGAGTTACCTATAGGCATAAATCAATGCTGATTAATTAAATTTTAATGAGAATGAGTATTATGAGATTTGGGCTTATTCTAATGAGGGATGAGGGGGAAGGGCCTGAATCTTGACTCAGTTTTGGACAAAGAGACTTATTTCTAGCCTGATCACCATTACTTAGTGCAGCGTAGACCAGAGGGGTCCAATTCCCCTCAGAACGGTTTCACTAAAACACAATGGGCCAGAATTTACCTGTAATAAAATCCCTTTACATTTTGGTCTGATCTAAATTTTCCCAGGTCTTGCCCAAGATTTCATCTGATCATCAGCCCTTCCCTTCAAGGACTGACTGAGTCACCTACACTGGCCAATTTCTGAATGAGAAGATGGGGAAAAAGCTTCGTCCTAGTTGAATAATTGTTTATTTATATGGGACAAACATTCTTTTCTCTCATATCAGAATCCATTCTAGAAGACATGTAATTAGTCAATCAATATGAAAAGTGTTCAAGCTAAAGTCATTATTTATGTTATTCTGATATTTCCTATCAGAATTCCCATGGGTAGAAACTATTCCCATAATGAATGTGGAAAGACATTCAGATGCACTATAGAGCTTGGAGACATCAGAAATTTCACCTTATGATCTAGCCCTGTGTGGACTCTGGACAGGTCTGCAAGCAGAGATCATCTCTTCCTTTACATCAAGGATTCCTCGTGGAGAAAAGAGTTATGAATGTGCTCAATGAGGACCAGCCTTTTCCTGAAAGAGGCAGGTCAGTAGACTGCACAGTATTCACAATGCAAGGAATTCTTATAAAAGCTGTAATGGTAGGAAGGTCATCACCTGAATCTCAATTTTTTGTGTATTCCAATGTGTACATTGAAGAAATCTTGCTGGAGATAAAACTTATGGATCTAATTAATGAGTAATGCTTTCTCCCTGCAGCACAGACCTCAGTAGACATAGTATATTTCATATAGTGCATGAAGCCCAAAAAAGAGATTGAATTTATCTCAGGAACCCCAAGGTTTATCATGAATTCCCTAACATGTGCTGTGGCATCCTAGGGTGAAACCTGTCTCTGGCTTCCTCACTTAACTGCACTCTCCCACTGTAGTGAGACACCTTTCTTGCTCACCTTGCAAGCCGTCCTAGACGGTTCACTGCTCCAGAACTGGTTCTGAGCCATTATTGCAAGGTTGTTTTCAAGGGAATCTAGAAGAGCCTAGACAAGTGAGTGCCTCACTTTGGCCCCAGAAGTCCGCATGCCCACATATTCAGGAAATACTCCCTTGATAGCTCAAATTTTCTTGCAAAGGGCTTTTGTCTTTTCCATTCAATTGTTCTATTTTGTTGCAATGCTCATTCAAGAAAACCTCATCTCCCCTTGCTAATCTCATAAATTATGAATTCATTGGGAGGAAATCTCCCCTTTTCTTTTCCCTTTCCTTCTTTCCTTAGCTATTTGTAAGGCCTCATCAAACAGCCATTTTGATTTGTTGCTCTATTTCTTTGGAATATATTTAGTTGTTGCCTCCTGTGCAATGTTAGGAACCTCTGCTAATGGCTCTTCAGCCACTCTGTCTCCCAGACCTAATCCCCTCACTCTATGCATCACTGTCATTTCCTATCCATAAGTCATCCTATTTTATCATATCTTTAGGGTCTAATGGTTTTCCCTGTTTTCTTCCATTTGAGTCTGAAGTTTGCAGGTAGAAGCTCAGGACTTGGGCCTCAGTCATCTGCAGATTCACATTTTGACTGATTGTGTGGAATGTCTCCCCTCTCTGCCTTTTCCCTAGAGTATTTTTTTTGCAGTTTTATGGTTTCATATAACATTGGCCTCTTTGGAGTCAGTGGTTGGAAGATATGACTGTTGCTGTGGTATTGAATGGTTTTCCTTGGATTTGAACAGTACTTAAGTGTATGTGGCAAAAATCTTGCTGGAGATAAAAGGGATCTCATTAACAGGATTAAGTCTCTTGCTCAAGCCCTCAATAGATTTCCCTACATAAGAAACCTCATTAAACATCTAAATTTACTTACTCTGATTAAATCCCTAAAAATACAGCTTTTCTCCTTGAAATCCTGATGTTTCTCATTATTCTTCAATAATATTCCTTTGAACGAATGCATTGTAATTTCTTTACCTATTCAACAGTTGATGGGAACTCATTTTGATCTTTGGTAGAATAAAACTTTTTGGTACAAAATTTTTATAAAGCACAACAATCGATGTAGAGTGTTCGCATCATAGCTGGACAAAAGGTTTTTCTGCATAAGTCGACAATTTGGAGAATATATTCAACTGAATTGATGTCATTTAAATGGCAACAAGTCTTGTTTTAAGTTTTCTGGTCAGAACAGTAAAATTGGTTTTCAATCTGTAATGTTACTTTTGTTAAGCTTCAAAATTTCATTGTGGTTTCAGGAAATTATTTGGTAAGTAATGTGAACTTTAAAAATCATAGCTACAGGGTGATGCAATTATGTTCTTCAGAAATTCAATTCTCTTTTGATCTGGATGCTGTGAAATGGTGAGTTAAAATGTAGGAGAATTTGATTACAATGTTGAAAAACTGCTAAGTATTGAATTGGATGTATTTAATCTAAAGAAGAAAAATAGTAATAGCTTTTAGGAAAAGTAGAACAGACGTAGATTCTCATTCTTTGGAGACTGACCAAATGCTTTGGGTTACCACATCTAAGCCCTGGGACAGAAGTTGCTTAAAGTAGTTGATGAGGTAGAAGCCCAAGCCCAGACCTTTTTCCCTTGGATCAGAAGGGCTTTTGTCCCATTTGTCTGAAGGGCCCCTCAGGTTGATAAAGTGGTGGAGCTGCCCTCAGTACCCTGTCCTCCAGTCTTCTGAGGATTTGGAACAATGGGAAAGCCTGGGTGGTGGCAGTGCTCACACTTTCTCCACCTCTCTCACCAAGCCCTGGGCAAAAACAAAGACTGAAGGTAAGATTACCCACCTTAAGATGGTTAAGTTCTCTGCTTTAGCCAGTTACTCTGGCCCTAACCACCCCTTGACCCCCTGGGTCATAGACATTGAAGGGGAAACTCAAGAATGTCTCCAGACATACCCCCTCCCCAGCCTACTTGAGGATCTGTTGTTTAAACATTCCTTCCTTATGTCCTCCTGTTGCTCTGTCCCCTTGCTGGAAAGGAGGCTAATGGTGAAGTTGGGGGAGCCAATTTTCTCTAGTTAATCCTCCCATCTCCTTTTTCCCTCTGTTCACTAAATCTCCCCATGTTCTCTTGAGAGGGTGGGAGACAGTGGGCGACAGTGCTCCCAATTGCTTGGGATCTGGGAACTCCAGAGGGAGCTACTTCTTCCACCCCACCTGTTGTTAGCCTCTCAGACCCTAAAGTGCTCCTCCATCTCAGCCAGTATCTGATTAAACCTGAGGCCTGGGAAGAACTACAACCTTTCGTTGAAAAATTCCTTAAGTATAAAATCCTTGTCTCTTGTTCATCTCCATGCAACACTGCAATCCTTCCTGCAAAAAAGCCTCATGGACAATACTCACAATTTATTTTTGCCTTTCCATGTAACCCTCCTTTATTTGGCCAGGTTTCAGTAAGGGACGTAAAGGACCTGAAACTAACAGGTAGTAGCTTAATTCAGTGTGTGGGGGATATTCTTATCTGTAGCCCCACCCAGGCGGGTTCTTTGGCTGCTGCCACTGAAGCCCTTAATTTCTTGGGCATTGAAGGTTATAGGGTCTCTTTGAACAAAGTCCAGATAGCATGCCAGTCCATAAAGTATCTAGGCCCTGAACTCAGGCCCACCTCTCACTCCCCAACCTCTGAGCTAAAAAGGACCATCCTGTCTATCCCTGTTCCAGCCACTAAGAAACAAGTGTCAGTGTTTTTAGGCATGGCTGGATTTTGGAGACTCTGGATTGCTACTTTCAGTTTTTTGCTCAACCCCTTTATGACCCTCCTCAAGGCACTGAGTGGGATAGGTTTCGTGAAGACTTCTCAGATTGTAATTCTTCTCCCAGGGGTGAGGTAAGACTGAGAGGCTCAAGGTTACTATATTTTTAGAACAGAATAGTTCGATATAAGGATGTAAAACTGTGTAGCACATTAGGGTCTCAATGATTGGATAAAGTTTACCTAATTCTTCAGTGTCTTCATTTCAAAAGGGATTGGTTAGATTTCGATCGTATTCTCAGCTAATGAGAATAATGGTCAGTGGGGGGGGAGGGCCTTGCATTAGGGTCTGTATAAATCACTGCCTTTTCTTTGTCTTCTGCTTTCCTACTCCAGGTGAACTGGTGTAGGATTGTCCTGATTCTTGAGAATCTAGTAAATAAACTTTCTGTCATCACTTTGAGAGGCCTCTGAGTAATTGATTTAAGTAGGGATCTGAGCCAATCCACCGACTCAGACCAGGCTAAAGCTTTTGAGACTCTGAAAACTAATTTGACCACCACTTCAGCACTGGTTCTACCCAAGCTAGAAAAGCCTTTCACTCTGTATGTTGATGAAAGGAGAGGACAGGCTTTGGGAGTCTTAACCCATTCCTTAGGACCTGACCCCAGGCCAGCTGTTGTTTTTATTTACTCAAAATATGCTTTCCTTGTTCTCTATACCCATGGAGCAATCTGGAAAGAGAGGGGATATCTGCCAGCAAAAACCTCCCCTATCAAATATGCCCTTCTGTGTTTTAGCCTTGCCATAGTCGTCTTTAATTTTCTCCACAGACGTTATCTTTTGTGCCAGGGAGATTGTCTTTTCTTTATACTCCTTGTGTGCCTGTTTGGTCTAACCTCCTTGCCAGGTTCGTCTTTTCCAGAGTGCAAGCCATCAACTTGCAGATGACAACCCAGGCTATATACCAACCTCTGACTGAATCCTAGGTCTCCAGGCCACTGGACCTAGCACCGCCCAGGTTCTGAAATCTGACCCCTTGAACAGGACCCATTCATTGAGGCAGGGACAGCTCTACACCCCTTGCCAGCAGGAAGCAGTTTTAGAAGCTGAGACTTTTGCCCCTTACCACAAAAGAATTTGGGTCTAATCTGTTGGAGGGGGGAATGATGAGGTAGAAGCCCAAGGTAAGACTTTTTTCCCTTGGATCGGGAGGGCTTTTGTCCCTTTAGTCTGAAAGGCCCCCAGAAAATCTGGCCTTTGGGGCCTGGCTCCTTGGATTCCCCTTCCATTTGTGCCAGTGATGGTGTTCAGACTCTAGAAACCTCCCTGAACTCCCTTTGAAGCTCCCCACCTGGCCTTTGCAGATAGGTTCCCCGTTAATCTTGCCACTTAACCCGGCCTTTCATAGTCAAATTTGTAGTCAGTTCCTCCTGAACCTTTCACATTCAGATTTATTTCCCTTGGCCTAGCCAGGACTTCCATTGTCTGTTACCTCTGGATTGCCCCACCTACATCCCACCCAACCACATCACTACTCACCCCACCTCCTCAAGACCCTCCCTAAAGCCCTCCTCCCATCACCTGAGACTACCAGACCACCCCCCCAGATCCCTCCTACACTCTTTTCTGTATTTAAGGTCCATCTTGCCTCCATGAAGGCCCTCAGATTCAATGTATCTGGCCCCCTTGTGGAATACAAGCGTTCCAACTGCTTAGGTTCCTTAAGAGTCAACCTAAGGTGGTGAATCTTTAATAAACTTTGTTTTCTTTGGCTTTAATAAAGCTTGTGTGGAATTCATTTGAGGAAGATCCAGCATGTCGGTATTCTAGGGTCCCCAGCACCCCTCAACCTCATCACTAAACACGTGCCCTGAAGGAATATTTCATATCCCTGGAATAAAGTAGGTTCACTCCGTCCTCTTGGTGACCTCTCAAGGAACGTAACCTGCGTGAGGTGGCCATGTACCAATGTTCCGGGAACTAGCCACTCCCGGAACACATAGATAATACTTGGAAGATTTGGCTAATCCCCCCAGTAGATGATTCATTAACTTCTATCTTGTGGCCCCCGTATGGTATGTCCTTGATGGGTAAACATCTGCATTCCCATGGCCAGGTGCCGGACCAGCTTGGAACAGCATACAGAGCCGTTGGCCAAAAGCCTTCTTTGTCTGGATCCCTAGAAATTCCCCTCTCTCTGGGTAAGTCCTCGGAATCTCACCCATGGAGAGGATGCTCTGCCTGGGACCTCCTGTTCCCAATGCAGACCCTGCAAGCTGTATCCCGGGATTCCCAGCTAAGAAAATTCAGGAGTTGGTGCTGCCCTGGATTCAGGTTCTCTCTTCCTTTTAACGCTTATTTGATTATCGTTCTGGTTATAGTAGTGTGATTAGTGTTTATTGCACGTTGCTGGATATGTTATTGTAAGAAGCCTTTATCCTGCTGTCTTGGAATATTAAAATCTATTTTTTCCCTATTATTGTGACTGCACGCGTAGTTTGTGGGAGAGAATCGGAACCGAAAGTAAAATTCACCACACATGCCCTTAAATGCCGAATTAAGAACATCTGATTTTCAATGAGCCACATTCTCATTCAAACTAGGAGAATGCTAATCAAACTGCTTGCGTTTGGTGAATAACCTTCGTTCTCAAACTAAGCTCCCTTTGGCTGGAAACCCAGGCTTGCCTGGAAATCTCCAGCTGGCCTCTGCCTTGTTCTCCACCTCCCAACTCCTAAAGTCCTGAATCTTTCCTCCAATAAGAAATCAGGTGGAGGGTGATGGGGGAGGAGGAGCCCTCAGAGCTGACCAGCCTGGTGGGGGTGGTCCAGGTGGAACAGGAGCTCTGGGGTGGAGTTTGGAGGTCTGGGTGGAGTCTAGGGCAGAAGAGGGGTCATCCCAGTAGTCAAGGCTGTATCCAGTTGATGGAGGGCAGGTCTTGGGAAGGACAGGGAAATAGGGTCCTGAGTGCCTGAATCTGGGTGTAATTGGAGGAAAGGGGGCCTCAGAGGCTGGGAGCAGCCTCTCAGAGTGTGCTGGCTGAAAACTGGAACTTGTGCTGAGATCTCTCTGCATTCAACCCTTGGACTGGAGTTCCCTCTGCCTTCTTTCCTCAGATCCCGGATCACGCTGTCTTCTCTTGGACCCGAGATCTCTGCCTTGTGGAGGCCATCTCTGGGTGCAGGTGCAAGGTAGGTGTGAGCCAGCCCCTCACAGACCCGCTGGCTGTTCATCCCATTGGGTCTCGTCCTTCCCTTCTGACCATGTGGTGAGTCCAGCTCCAGGTCCCCCTGGAGCAATCCTTCCCCCACAACCTGGTTCCTGGAGAGGCTTCCTACTGCTATCTCTTTTCCAGACTCCCATTCACTTCTCAAGAATCTGGGGCTACCCCCATTTAAGATTTTGTCAGCTTTTCACAAAATTCCCCTCAGGGATCCAGGAATCCTCTCTTGAGTAAAACACAAGTGAAAGGCTTGAGTGACCCTGGAATTGCCAGTGTGAAGGCCTGGATCTGCCTCCAAGGAATTGGGCCCCTCAAGCCTTTTTTCATTCAGAGACTAGGCTGATTGTGTTGCCAGTAAATAAAGGAGGGTGAGATGGTTTTGTTTTTTTAATCTGCCCTTTTGGTCTGGTCAAGACTGACTTTTATAGGGAAAACGTAAAGATAGTATGAAGTTTAGGGATGGATTTGAGGGGTGGCAATTTGCCTATGGTGATCCTGAGGTAAAGGAGAAGGGGTCTGGATGAAGATTAATATCCTGGGGTGTTTCCAAGGTAACCCACAATGGAGGGCTGGGCTGAACGAGGGCCACCTCGAGATGCAATTGAACGGATTATTCAGTACGTAGGTGGCTGTGTGGGAGAAAGTTCTGGAGCTGGGTTGCCCTTTCGGGTTCCTGGTCCCCTACCCAATCAGAGGGAAATCTCTGATTCAGGAGCCACTGAGCCTCTGACTGCTGTTGTCCCATGTGGGATTCCAAGCCCCTTCTGCTTCTTGGTGATCTGAGTGAAAACTGGGGAGGGGAAGAGGAAAGAAGAGGAATGGGAGAGAGTGGGACCATCTCTTTCCATCTTGACCTTGCCTCTGGGCTTCATTCTCTCTGCTGAGGGCAGGGCCTCACTCCCTGTAAATCCCCATAGCCCAGCCTCCTGCCCAGCAATCCTTCTGTCTCCCCAGCTCAGTCTGCAGAAGACCAAAGCCTGGCCCAGTCTGGGAGTGTGGAGCCAGAAGGAATGGCCCTGGACAGCTGCCGACCCCCACCCCAGGTGAGTGCACTCTGTCTACAGATTTGACCCCCCCAAAGAGGCCATTTCCATAGACAAAGAGGATTGTCTGCAAGTCTGGCAATCCTCTATCGATTGTTTCTTTATGAAAGTAGGCAGGACATTGAAAATGGTAGTAACAACACCGCTCTGTTCCCTGTCCTTTGAATTAATCCATGGCATATTGGTGTCACAATCACGAACTACTCCTCATCCCCAGTGGCTGCCCTCCTAAGACCTCTCCACTCCTTCCTCTGCTCTGTAGTGGTCTTGTCTTTGGTCCTGTATCCATGCCTGACACCCCTCCCCCACATATCCATAGGACTGCTTTCCCCCTTCCCCTTTGCCTCTTTGTCCAAGCTCTCCCTGGCAGACCTGGAAGACAGGATGCTCTGTTATGCTCCATGGTGTAATCTACACAAATAGTTAATCTGTCAGTTGCACCCTGTCTTGTAGTTGGGCATCATCAAGGGCACACTGAGGGGGCAGTGAGGGGTGACAGGAGTAAATGCTATGAGCAGATGCTGAGGTGCTCCTGGCCTCTTGCATACTGTGCTCCTGTGTTTTTGGAAAATATGGCAACTCTAGAGAACAGGTTAAGTTGGCTTCTGGTTCACATTCCCATGTTCAAAGTCCCTTCGCAGAGCTGTTTGGACCAGGCCAAAGAAAAGAATGCCTTCTTTAGCTGTTACTTAGTTAGCATTTGTTAAGGGCTTAGTACTTCCCTTGTTAAAGAGGATACTGGAAAGGACTGAGTTGGGGAACTATTCAAAATTCTGGGAGTTTTCTTTTCCAGTGGGGGAAAGAAAGGGCTGTCCTAAAGGAGACACTCAGTTCTTATCAAACAGGTATAGGGGTCAAAGGCAGAGACCCAGGAGAGTGAATTACTTTCTCCCTCCAATCTACTTTTAACCATCTTCACAACAGCCCTATAGAGTAGTTGGTCTTCTTATCTTTATTTCACAGTTCAGGAAACTGAGGCCAACAGATTCAGTGAGTTACCAACCAGGGTCACATAACTAGTCAGTGTCTGAGGCCGCATTTGAACTTATATCTCCATGATCTTCTCCCATTCCATAGCTGCATCCACAGTGTGTTTGTGTGCCCAGCTTCCCACAGCTCCTCCAGCATTGGCTGGTGCTATTGTCATTGCTGTCCGTTTTGCAGAGTGTGAGATGAATTCTCAGTGCTGTGGTTTTCTTTTCTCTTCTTAGTGTTTTGGGGCATTTTTTCATATGGCTGGGGATTCTTGGCAGTTGCTTCTGAAAATGTTTTTGTTCAGATCTTTTAACCATTTATCTATTGGGGAATGGGTATTTGTTGTTTTCCAGTTGTTTTAGTCTTGTCTGACTCTTTGTGACACATTGGGGTTTTCTTGGCAGAGTTATTGGAGGGTTTCCCCATTTCTTTCTCCAGCACATTTTACATAGGCGAAACTGAGAAAACTGGGGGAAGTGACTTGCCCTAGGTCACATTGCTAGAAAAACGTCTGAGGCTAAATTTGAACTCAGATCCTCCTGACTCCAGGCCTGGCACAATCTACTCTGTCTCCTAGCTGCCATTGGCTTTTAGTCTTTTTTGAAACAATGTTTCATTTTTCCCCAATTACATATAAAAATATTTTTATTCCTAAATTTTGAGGTCACAGTGTTGTACCTGTCTCCTTCCTCTTACCCCTCCTACATACAGTAAGCAATCCAAAACAGGTTCTACATATGCAATTACGTAAAGTATTTTCATATTTGTCATTTTCTTGAGGGAAAAGTGAACGAAAAAGAAAGCAAGCGAAAACTCGTGTGCTTTGGGTCTAGTATTCTGAAACAGTTCCTTCTATGGAGGGAGAGAGCATTTTTCATCATGAATCCTTCAGATAGTCTTAATTTATTATATAGCTGAGAATAGCTAAGTTGTCACTGTTGTTCATCATGCAATATCGCTGTTACTTTGTAAAATGTCATCCTGCATCAGTTTATGCTGCATCAGTTCATTTCAACGTTTCTAGGTTTTTCTGAAATCATCCTCCTTGTCATTTTCTGTAACACAATAGTATTCCATCGCCATCATATGCTACAACTTGTAAAGGCATTCCCCAATTCATGGGCATCTCCTCAATTTCAAATACTTTGCTACCACAGAAAGAGTTATTATAAATACTGTCGTATGAGTAGGTCTTTTCTACCTGTTTAAAAAAAGTATTTTGTGGATAGCGAGTTCATAATGTTATTGCTGGGTCAAAGGGCATCCACCTTATATAGCATTTTGAGTACAGTTCCACATTATTTTCCATGATTAGTGAATCAATTCACAAATCCAGCAACAGTGCATTAGTGCCTCAATTTTCCTATTTCCCTGAAATATTTATCATTTCCCTTTTCTGTTGTATTAGTCAGTTTAATAGGTATGAGTTTGGTTTTAATTTGAGAGTTGTTTTAAGCTGCTTTTTTCTAATCAGTACTCCTTCAGAAAATTTTAATATGATTATAAATAGCTTTGATTTCTTTGTTTGTAAACTGCCTATTCATATCCTTTGACCATTTATCAATTGGTTTGTGACTTGCATTCTTATAAATTTTGACTCAGTACTTTATCTAAATATTTGATATGTTTATCAATTTTTTCCCAGTTGTCAACTTTCCCTGTAATCTTCGTTGAATTGATTTTATTTCTGAACAAAAAAACCAACTCAAATTTAGTACAACCAAAATGACCTGTTTCACATCTATTAATGCATTTTGTGATTGAGTCAACTGCATTCATATTGGCAGTTATGATACCTGTATATATCCCTCCATCCTATGTCCCCTTCTCACTCTCTCTTTCTTTGACCTTTTACCCTCCGCGTCAGTGTTTTGCCTCTGACCAGTACGTCCTCCAGTTTACCCTTCTATCAGTCTCTCCCCTCCCCCCTTATCCAAGTCCCTTTCTACTTCCCTGTTGGATGAGGTAGATATCTGTACCCATCTCAGCATGTATATTATTCCCTCTTTTTGATAAGAGAAAGACTCAAGCCCTCCATTCCCAGCTCCCCTGTGTTCCCCTTCACTGTAATAGCTCTTCTTTGCTTCTTTTCTGTGAGATAATTCACCCCCATGTACCTTTCCCTTCCTTCTTCTTGCAGTGTCATTCTCTTTCTCACTCCTTAGTTTTGTTTTCTTCAATATCACCCTATCACAATTAACGTATACTGTCAATGTATACTCTGTCTATTTGCCCTAATAGTCATAAAGTTCTTCAGAGTTCCAAGTATCCTCTTCCAATGTAAGAATATAAACAATTTAACCTCATGGGACCTTTTGTTTTCTCTTTCCTATTTACCTTTGGATGTTTCTCTTGGGTCTTGTATTTACAGACCCATTTGTTGTTCAGCTCTGGTCATTTCCTTAGGAATGCTTAAATATCCTCTATTTATTGAATGTTCATTTTTTCTTTCCCCTGAAGGATTTTATTCACTTTTTCTGGGTATGTGGTTCTTGGTCACCATCTTAGTTCCTTTGTCCTGCTGAATATCATATTCCATTCTCTCTGATTTTTTTTTTTTATGTAAAAGTTCCTAATTTTTTGTGTTAGCCTGACTGTGGCTCCATAACATGTGAATTGCTTCTTTCTGGCTGATTATGCTCTTTTTTTTTCCTTGACCTGGGAGCTCTGGAATTTGTCTATAATATTCCTGGGAGTTCTCATTTCACGTCTTTTTTAGGAGGTGATTGGTGGGTTCTTTCAATTTGTGTTTTGCCCTTTGGTTCTTAAGATATCAGGTCTGTGACAAGAAAATACCACATGGGGTCATGGAGGGTCAGACATGACTGAAGCAACTGACAGCAACAGTGACATCCATATAGAAGGTGTTGTAGAGTATTGTATGAGATGTTGGTCTAATGCTAATTTCCTTCCAGACTCCACAGTGTTTACTTTAACCAATAAGGAGTATTGCCTCAATCAGTCTATTTTCCATTTTACCAAACATGGTGTTTCTGAGTTCTGATGATTCTGAGTCTCCCTTGTTTGATCTGTTCCATTCATTTCTCTCTCTCTTTCTCTCTTCTCTCTCCCCTGCTCCCCATCCCACATAGTGCTGACCAATGCTGTCTACTTTAGTCTGATGTCTCTTCCTCCTACATTCTTACTTCTTTTCATCATTCCCCTTGATAATATTGTAGTGATTTTATTTTTCCCAATAATTGTTGTTATTTTCTTCAGCTGTGAAATATGTCAGTCATCATTTTGTTATTATTACTGATGTTTTTCAGCCATGTCCAAGTCTTTGCGACCCCATTTGGGGTTTTCTTGGCAATGAGGTTGGAGTGGTTGTTATTTCTCCAGTTCATTTTTCAGATGAGGAAACTGAAGCAGACAGAGTTAAATGCCCTGCCCAGGATCACATAGCTAGTAAGAGTCTGAAGCTGAATTTGAACTCAGATTTTCCTAACTCCAGGCCCAACATTCTATCCACTCTGCCCCCATTATTTCATGACTATAGAATTAAATGTCTATATATTGTCGTTAAGTCTTCATTTGAGTTTGAATCTTTTATCTTTGAACCAATATCCATTTTTATTTTATTGCAGAATAAAAGGCTTTATTCATAATTTCTGCCTTTTTATGTATGTTTGAGTATCTTTCTGCCCCAGACCACAATTACTTTTTTCAAAAATTCCATGGGGTACAAAGCAACAAACACTGTCTTCAATTCTGATTTGATTTCTAAAGACATTTGACTTTTTTAATCATTGAACATCCCTTTTTATCCCTCATTGCTATATATATATTTTCAGGATAAATCTCCCTGTGCTTCATACTGAGCTTCACTGCTCTCTGGAACACATTGTTTCATTCTCTCCTCATATCTAGTAGGTTTGGAATAGTCTTAAATATTTCAGTTTCCTTTTCATTGCATTTGAAAGTTTTTCTCTTACTGGCTTTTAGAAACCTCTTAGCCTCAAGGACCTGACAGTCTAAAAGAAGAGGACAACACACAAACACACAAATGATAAACAGTTTGGAGTAAGCCCCTGTTCAGGGGCTCAGAGCTAAGCCCCAGAGGTGTTGAGCCATCTGAGAAATGAAATGTCTGAAATGGGCTTTCTACTTAAATGAAGGTTGGAGTTCATAACCCCATCCTGTAGGGAGGAGAGATGAACATGGAAGGCCTGCATAGGACAGAGGTCTTAAAGATCTTTTGTTGGGTGTTAGGCATTCATGGATCAGTTATTGATAAATAAGAGGGCTGTCTTCCTGAAGTGAAAGCCCATGTGATGAATACTCCGCAATGAAGAAGAGTAACTCTAGAGACCCTAGTGAAAAACAAGGATTATAAACTCTTGGGAATCTCAATGTCCAATAAACACCTTAATTGTTTCAAAGAAAAATAACAAAGGAAGTGAAAATTTATATCTAGGTTAAAAAATAGACCATGTGTGAGGTATTTTTAAAGAAGAAATTACTATGATCAAATATAAAGTATAATGTGGATGGAGAATTATTCCCAAATGTCAGAATCTCTGATAACTTGAATCATATCCTTATATGGAAATTGAAGACCAACAAATTCGAGGCATATTGACCAAATATTCATTGTGCATGTAACAGATTGGAAATATCAACGACTGTTCACAAGTGTCCAGGCATTATCAGATTTGGCTTGTCTTGCTTGTATATGACCTCTTCTTTTGACGTTTGTCCTCCCAAATTTCCAGAGTTCTAGAGGTATGTTTAGAGCCTTTACTTCTCTTGAGGAAACTGTCAATATCTTTCTGATGCATTAGTTGAAATACAACCTATAATAATTAAATGTTGCTCTTTTTTTAACATAAGAAAGAACCTTCCACCATTACTCTTATTTCTGTGTAACCAAGGAACTGCATATGGCTCCATTCTCTGATGCGTGTGGTCATTTTGACCTGGTAGTAACAACAGGAAAATACAGGTTTACTAAATGGATGAGGTAATCAAAGGAATGAACAAAAAATATCATGGCAGATTTGAAACTGTGTTATAAAGCCATAATTATCAAAACAATGTGGTCCTGACTAAGAATTGAAGTGATGGATCCATGGAGTAGATTGATATAAAGTACCTTATATTAAATGACTGCAGTGATCTGGTATATGATTAACCCAAACCCAAGGGCCTTTCAGGAACTCTTAGTGTGTTGGCTAGAAAAGGGAAATTGAATAGTTGCTCATCAGTGGGAGAATGGCTAAACAATCTCTGGTCTATAATTGTAATGGGATATTATTGTGTTATAAGAAATGACTAGGAGGACGATTTCAGAAAAAACCTAGAAAGACTTACTTGAATTGATGCAAAAGAAGTGAACAGAAGCAGCTGAACATTATATACAGTAACAGCAGTATGGATCAATGAAGAACTGTGAATAACTTCACTATTCTTTCTAATATAGTGACCCAAGAAAATGCTCAAAGGACCAATGCCAAAGTCTATTATCTGCCTCCAGAAAAAGGACTGATACTGTTTGCATACAGCCTGGAGCATGTTATTTTCCACCTTGTATCTTATATTCTTTTTCTCTTTTTTCCCCAAGTTTTTCTGTGCAAAGTTACTACTACAGAAATGTTTTACATTATTGCACATGTGTAACCCATGTCTTACTGTTTAGTTGGTTGTTGTCCGTTGTAGTCAAAGAGGACCAAAATGACATCACCAGGATCAAGTGAAATTTCAGTGTGTCCAGCTGTGGCTGATCAAACCAATACCAGTTCAGAATGTTCTATCACAGGTTGGGGACAGGTTGTCTGTGTGAAGATTTGGGGTGGATATCCCAGATTTGTGCATCCTGCTTTACTTTGTGCTGTCTCAATTCTGCTTTGCTCAAAGAGCACAGCATCCTCTCTGATGTGGGCACACATGCTGAGCGGTCCTGCACCACTGTCTCCCATGTGGCATAGTCAAATCCAAAGTTCTTCAGAGACACCTTGAGAGTATCCTTCTATTGCTTCTTACCACCATGCGATCCCATACCCCATGCAACTTCTCAATAAAATAGTCTTTTTGACAAGCGTACATTTTGCATTTGTTCAATGTGGCCAACCCGTTGCAGTTGCACTCTCTAAAGCACAGTTTGAATACTTGAGTGTTCAGCTCCAACAAGGACTTCAGTTTCTGGTACCTAATCCTGCCAGGTGGTCATCAGAATCTTCCTAAGAGTTCAAATGGAAGCAATTCAGTTACTTTGCACAGAACTGGTAGGTTCTCCATGTTTCACAAGCATGTAACAATAAGGCTAGTACAAAGGCTCTGTAGACCTTCATTATGATACTCTAATACCTCTTCTCTCCCAAACTATTCTTTGGGGTCTCCCAAACATTGAGCTGGCTCTGGCAACGCATGCATCAACCTCATTGTCAGTGTGTACGTCCCTGGAAAGTACATTGGTAAGGTAAGTGAACTTATCAATGGAATTCAAAATTTCTCCATTTGTTGTGACTGATGGTTCCACACATGGATGGTGTGATGGTGGCTGATGGAGCACCTGTCTTTTCTTGGTGTTAATTATGAGTCCAAAATTAGCACAGGAAGCAGAGAATTGATCCTTATGTTGTTGCATCTCAGCTTCAGAGGCTGCATTGAGTGCACAGTCTTGTGTAAAGAGAAAATCATGCACCAACACTCCCTCCACTTTGGTCTTCACTTGTAACCTTTTCAGATTGAAGAACTTGCCATCGGTACAGTCATTGACCTTGATGCTATGTTCATCCTCGTTGAAAGCATTTGTCAACATAGCTGTAAACCTCATGCTAAAAAACATAGGGGCAAGCTTCACAGCCCTGTTTCACTCCACTGCTGACTGGGAAGGCACGAGAGTATTGTCCATTATCCCGAACCTGGGCAAACATGCCATCATGAAATTGATGGACAATGTTGATGAACTTCTCTGGGCAACCAAATTTTGATGTAATTGTCCATTCACTATTAATAGTGTCAAAAGCCTTGATCAGATCTGCAAACGTTGTGTACAGACCACTTTTCTGCTCCTGGCATTTCTCCTGGAATTGTGGGGCAGCAATCACCATATCAACTGTTCTTAACCCTAAATGCCCTTTCTGAAACCTCACTGGCTCTCAGATGTATGCCTGTCTTCCAGGTGAAGGATCAGTCCATTAAGGAGTACTCTTTCAAGAATTTTACCTGCAATGACTAAGAGAGAGTTCCCCCAGTGTTTGTCACAGGACAATCTATTCCCTTTACCCTTATAGAGATGGACAGTGGAGGCATCCTTGAACTCTAGAGGATAACCTCCTCTTGCCATATAACTTGAAAAATTTCAGTCAGTTTTTGCATGAGCAATGGTCACCCTACCTTTCAAATCTCAGCTGGAATAGACTCAGCACCAGGTGCTTGGCCACATGAAATGAGCCTAATGGCCCTCTAAACGTGTTCTTCAGCTGGAAGTTCAGCTAAGGAGGGATTGACTTCAACCTGAGGTAAATGGTCAATGGCCTCAGCATTGATTGATGATGGTCTGTTGTTCCTAATCAATGTGGCTCCATCAGCACTGAGTAGTTGTGATGCACCATAGGTTTTCGGTCCATAAATATCTTTCAGGGAATCACAAAAGCACTTTGGATTGTTACTATCAGCACAAAACTGAATTTCATCTGCCTTCTCACTGAGCCAGGAATCCTGCATCTCTCTAAGCTTTGCTTATACTTTCCTTATGATGGAATTAAATGCTGCTTTCTTAGAGGTGAATGAGCTATCCTGCTGGTACATCTTGTGGAATACTTCTTTTTCATTTAGCAGCTTCCAAGTTTCCTCATCATTTTCATCAAACCAGTCTTGGTGTTTGTGAGTGTTCTGACCCAGATGAGCAAATGCAGGGCTGTGCATCAGATCTCTGAAAGCTGCCCACTCCTTTTCTGTTCCACTGTTCCCAACTGTGTGTTGGCTCAACTTTCCCTCTAAGTCAGCAATAAACTGTTTATGTTCAGAGATGAGCTCTAGTTTGTTGAGATTAATTCTTCTGGTATTCATTTTGCCTTGGGGGTGGTGCTTTTGATGAATGCAAATATTTAGCTTGGAAAGGATAATTCTCCAATAAGTGCAACACTGCACCACACATTGCCTCTGTCACTCTCACATCTTGTCTGTCTCTTCTCCTTACAATCACCTAGTCTATTAGATGCCAATGTTTGCTGCAAGGGTGCATCCATGAAGTTTCATTGCACTGAGGTAAACAGAAGACAGTGTTGGTGATGAGAAGGTCATACAATACACAAGTCTTCAGCAGGAAATGACCACCACTGTTGCTCTTTCCACCTCCATTCCTCCCTAGGACTCCCTGTCAAGTCTGCTTTGTGAGCCTACTCTAGCATTAAAGTCACCCAGAATTATAAGCTTGTCCTCTTTTGGCACAGTGATGATAAGGGTCTCTAGGTCTTCATAAAATTTCTCTTTGACTTCATCAGGCTTTGTCATTGTGGGAGCATAGGCCCTGATGGTGGTTGCATGGCATTTTCCTGCAAATGGCAATCACATTGTCATGAGCCTGCCATTCACTGTTTTTGGCAGGCATAGCAGCTTGTTGATTAGATTAGTTTTGATTGCAAAATGCCCGCCAGTTTCACGGCACTCCCCTTCACTGCTCCCACTCCAGAAGAAGGTGTATCTAACTTCAGTAAGGTGGCCTTCTTTTGCCAACCTTGTTTCACTCAGGGCTGCTCTGTGGATGAGATACCTGTTCAGTTCTCTTGCAACAAGAGCAGTTCTTCCAGGTCTACTGGATTTTGTGTTATCTATTAGTGTGCACACATTCCATGTGCCCATGGTGAGTAAATGTTTTGTTGTTTGCAGATTTTCCATACATTTTATAATTTTTGTGTGTTTTGACTGCATAGTGGGATTCCTCAACTGCTACGGTAATCAGGATAGGGTGTTGGGTAAACAGACAGTGTTTAGGGCACTTTTTCTAGCCCCTGTCCTCACACCAGGAGTTGAGCAATGCAATCCTTAGAGGCTGCTCAGACACCCAGGGGGCTGAATTGTCCCACTGCTGCTTCCACTGAGAAACAATGCTGGGCCACCTGTGTGCAGGGTCATGACTATAGCTCCCAGTGTATCCACACCTGCTGCTTCATCACTTGCCTACTGCCAGAAGACTTTGAGGTATAATAGTCAAATGGTGTGGGTGATGTCTTTTGATTCATGTGTGAATTGGATTTAAGTGAGGCAGAGTTGTATGAAGTCATCAGCCTCACTCCCTCCAGAATCATCATAGTTCAGTGGCAGGACCAAGTGAAGATGGCGGGCACTGTCTCAGGAAGCAGTGATGTCTTGTCTAACTAAGCTCTAAGTACTCCATATCACCTGCTCCATCTGCCTTCATGGCCACGGCAAAAAATTATTCTCATCCACCCATTCCACCAGAGGAAGTTTTTGCATACTTGAGGTAGACACCCCCCTAACTCACCAATGGATTTGGAAACACTTAGCTACCCTCAACCTGGTTTACTAGAGTGTGACCAATGCACATGCTGCACCTTGTTGGAGCCACAGGTGAGAATTAGGTGGAACAGGTAGATACCAAAGTTGGAAAGAACCTCAAATAGGGCTCTGCAGTCATCACACCAAAGGTACTGGTCTTCCCTGAGCACACTCTACACCTACACTATGGAAATTAGTGGCAGAGGGAAGAGAGGGAAAGAGTGATCGAATCTGGAACTGAAAGGTATAGAAAAAAAAACATTAAAAAAAACCCTGTAGTAAGGGGAAATAATATTTCAGAAAATGTATACAAGGAAAATAGAGGTTCTCCACCATTCAGCATGGCACCATTCACCGACTGCAGCAAATGGAGAAATTGTGAATCTTCTTTGAATCCCATTACAATTATCTTAGGAAGATTTTGAAGGTCACCTGGAAAAGTACTGCACTCTGGCTTTCTCACATTAGATTGCCAATCATTCACGTGCTATAGCAAAGAGCACAACTCTGATGGTCTGGCCACGTTGAAAAGCCAAAAGTATGTTTTCCTAAAAGACTTTTATGGAGAACACATGCAAAGTAGGCACTGACAATGTGGTCAGAAGACATAATACAAGGGCATTCCAAAGGTCTCTGAAGCATTTTGTAATCAGTGGTGAGTCATCAGAGACAGTGAGAAAGGACTACCCAGAATAGCTTATCAGCATCAAAGAACATGGTGCAGAATTGTAGCATGTCAAAAGAATAGTGAGATGGACAAATGGAGAGGCCTCTCCACCCCAAATATTCATGTGGACTGTTTGTTCCCAGCCTGTGGTAAAGCCTTCTGGCCTCTTTTAGTCTGATCATCCATGGTCACAAACATTGTACGTTCAACCTTACGTAGTGATGTCTTTTTAGGCTGCTTTGAACACAAAAATCCAACAACAATGAACAACTACCTTACTAAATATTTTATTAATGAAATAGTAAGTTATCGACGAATGCAAGCAATCATAAAGAGAAGGTAGAGATGCTTTGGCCATGACAGTTTATATTTAGGGCATTCTCAAGACCCAATGTAATGACATAATTCTCCTTCACTTGGCTGAAAAGTCTCATCTCCCTTAGTTCAGTTCAGGTTATAATTAAATATCTCTTATGAATCGTTTTCATGTTTTATCTGGATAGAACTTTGATTCAGGCTCTGAGGTAATTAGCTAGATATTTTTCTTCCCTCTCCTTTAATCAAACATTCATTCTGCCCCTCACACCCCAGAATACACTCTACTTGCCAGCTTCTCACAAACCTGATATAATATTATTTAGAACATTGCTTTTATCAGTTCAAATAAGGAAGAAATTTCACATTTCTCTCGTTCCTCTTCCTGAGATCTTTCAGAATCACAGATAACAACACAAAATTTGTCCCACATTCCATAGTAAGACATTCTTCAGGTTTATTCCAACTGCTCATATCAAATACTTTTCTCAATTTTCAGTGACTTCTCAGTGACTATGGTTTTAAGTATTGACTCTCTTACTCAACAAGGATATGACTCTTAGGTCAGTCCCCTTTTTGCACTTCAGTTTCCTCTTCTCACTTGATATGGGTTAGACTGCCTGAATTCTGGAGTCTTTTTTAGGTCTCAGTCTTGTGACTCTTGATGTTTTAGGAGCTGGTGACATTCCAGGATGTGTCTGTGGACTTCACCCCAGAGGAATGGGACCTCTTAGACCATCCTCAGAAGAAATTTTACAAGGAGGTCATGCAGGAGATTGCCCAAAACCTACTCTCCTTGGGTAAGGACATTTCCCCTGGCCCCTCTGCTATCAAAGGCAGTATCTTCATCCCTTATTGTGCTGGCTTTGGATCATTTATCAATTACCAGGAAGGGAAATGGGGTGTTCTTCTGTCCTTCTGCTGCCTTCTACATCAGACTAGATGGTGTGAAGATAACATGTATGTTCCCTTGTTGCTCCTGTAAGCTGTCTCTTGGCAATTCTAGGTAGCTTGAAGTCAAAGATCAGATCAGTGGTGAAGCATCTCAGTTATAGCACTAATCCTCTGGATTATTTACCCCAAGCTCTCCCTGGACATTCATTGTTTTTGCCAGATCTCTGTAAAGTGCTCAGAAAGTATAGTTCTCTTTGTACCCTCTTCCTCTTTGGGATGGGCCAATTATTTAGGATATCTTTCTTTTTGACAAGCATCAGTTTGAAACTCTCAGCTTCTGGGTGTGCCAAGTGTCACATGTTTCTCCTTAGTCTTTCTTTAAATTGCCTCCACTATCCAGTACAGGTGGTGGAAAAGGATGGAGGGAAATGAATCTTTGTCTTCACCTGTTGTTCATCAGCTGTTGTGTAGAGTACTTCTTTACAATATTATGTTATTAGCTCATATTATTATCCCCATCTGGCATTTGGGAAAACTGAAGCAAACAGAGGTTAAGTGACTTTTCCAGAGACACACAGTTAGTAACTGTCTGAGGCTGGATTTAAACCTTGGCATTCCTCATTCTCATCCCAGGACTCTCTCCTCTGCACTACCAGCTGCCTCTTAATTTCTAGATTATGGAAAGTCTGCAATGCATCCCTCCTATGGTGAAGGTGCACCATGATTTAATTTTCTCATTCCCAGTTGGCTCCATGACCTTCTCCCCCACCTTTCCCCAAAGTTCTCAAAAATGAATGCTATGAAACCATGCTTAAGGGCTTCTGGGAACCATCCTTTGCTCCTTGCTCTCATGCCCCCTATACATGGTAGGAATCACAGACTGGCTAACAATTTGAATTTGAGTAAGCTTCATGGAGTTCCCCAAAAGGAGAATCTCGCCATGAAAGGCACTCCTTGAAGAAACAGTGAAAAGGTTTTATAGGTTTCTTGGGTGGATAGGAGACAAAGCCAAAACTGATTCATCAAGCTCTAGTTTTCTGGAGGTCAGTGCTGATATGGCACATCTTTTTTTGGTTACAGGCATTAATGGAAGAAGTCAGATGTGTGTGAGCATGTTGGAGTGATTCTCAAAATGGAGCAGCTTTGTATGTATACTATTTTCCCTAAAGAAAACTCAATTTTAAGTTTTTCTCCATGTTCATTCCTTATTCCACATCCTTAGGGCTTCTAGTTCCCAGAGAATGTTTGGCTTTTTATTTGGAGGAAAGGGAAGTACCACAAAAGCTGGAACAAGAAGGCCTGAGGAGCTGCTGTACAGGTTAGTGACATGAAAGCAGGTATATGAGAGCTGTGACTCTGGGTCTTGGGGCAGTGCAAGTGCTAGATTTGGGGGCAGGAACACCTGACTTGGAATTCTTTCTCAGAGATTTTTAGTTATCTGCCACTCACATAGAATTAATCCTAGGATATACTTTACGTAAATCATCAACCCATGTGCCCTCCTTGATCTCCAAGGCTCGATCTTTGGACCCTTCTTGGTGAACTGTTTGGCAGATTCATTGAATCTGACAGCCACTCTCAGTCTGATGAAGTGGGTAGTAGAAATTCCCAGGTGTTCCATAGTAAGAGATTCTTCAAGAACCTACAAAGAAGTCTCTGTAATCTTTACCATGCATCTGGTCAGGTCCCATCAGGTTTAGAACTAGAGAAAGTTCACTGAAATAGGAGATAAGGTGTAAAAAGGAGAGAAACAAGGCTGAGGCCAGAAGCTGCATTTGACAAATAAGACAGAGACCAGAATATAGGGATTGAGGTAGAAGCTGGGGCCTGGCATCAGTCATGGGTCCTGGCAGTCCATCAATAAGCATGGATTAAGCACCTCCAGTTTTCTAGGCACCTCATCAAGTTTTAGGAAGGGAAAAGGCAGTTCCTGCTGTCAAGGAGCTGCCCATCTGTCATAGAAACATGGAAATGGTTGAGAAGAAACAACAGATCAGGAAGCTTGGTCTTAATTGATCTAGGGAAAGGAGAATGTTTGGGAGCAGAAAGCTATCTAGTTCAGTGGGATACATTGGAATAAAGGGGAACTGTAGGTGTGAAATTAATAATTGTTTAAGGAGAATAGAATTGGGGAGGATTCAGAATCGAGAAAAGAATGAGAAAAAATCCAGGTACACATCAGCCATATTGCAGAATCAGTTCCAGACTTTGGTGGTAAAGCAAATATTGCAAGCAAGTGAGTCACCTGACCTTTTTTTTCAGTGCGTATAAACGTTATGTTTCTAATATACTGTTGCCTATTACATGCATAATACTATTTAGCTTTTTAAAAGGACATATTTTCATTTGGAAATATTTCATTGGTAATAAAAGCTATCCCAGCCTTCAGTGAGTCCTAATCTTCTTTCTGGTGGGGTCTCTGGTCCAGTGTTGCTGGCTGTTGACTCATCACAGTTGTGATTGCTCAAGGCTGGCATTTGCCATGGCAGTTTCTTACAATAAGGCAACAGTTAAGTTTGCCACCTAAAATGATTGACTCTTCTTTTCCCTTCAACTTATAAACCCATTCTAGGCTTATGAATTGGCCTGATTTCAATATTTTTGTGCTTTGGATAATAAGAGGACTGAAAGGGAGGGAGAGAAAAGTCAAGCATACAAAAATAAAACGTTTTTTCTTAAAAAATATAGAACAAAAGTAAGTGCCATGGAGAAGGGCCATCTAGTTCCATGAACAGATCATGCCCACTTTCAGGGTTGGTGGTCCAGTGTCACCTGCAGGGATACTTTTCAGGTCACTCAGTAATTCTGAGCTCATGGCCTGACTAGACATTGTAATAAGAATGCTAGGTCTGCCAGTTTCACAGACATTTCTGCAGACCCAATATGTTTGTCTCTGAAGCTCTTTGCAAGTCAAGTTATCCTGCAAATTTGAGCTAATGGCATTTTAAGACAATCATGTTTCTGTCTTTTATGACTCTTTTCTTCACCTGGGGAAGGACCATGTAGATCAGTTTATTTTCTTGCAATGGAGGGAAAGGTTTCTAATTATATATCTGTGTACATGTGTCTCTGTGTATATGTTTCACTGTCTGTTTTTTGCAGAAGGAATGATTAGACCTGGAATGAAAGAGACTACTGAAAAGCTAAGGATTTCTGCAAAGGAAACACATGAAGAAAACCTCATGAGTGATAGTCCCTGTGACATCACTGGGAGAGAAATTTGTGCTACAAATGACAGAATCCACACAGGAGAAAAACCTTATGGTTATCATCATTATGGGAAAAACATGAGTCAACAGTCATCCCTGAAATACTGTCAAAAAATTCATACTGGAGAGAAACCAGATGAGTCTCATGAATGTGGTGTATCTTTTAGGGAACACTCATCCTTCCTTTCTCCTCACGGTATTCACAGTGAGAGCAAACCCCACAAATGTAATCACTGTGGAAAGACTGGGAGTTGCAGCTCTAGTTTTGCTGTACATCAGAGCATGGAGACTGGAGAGCAACCTTATGGGTATACCAAACTTGGAAAGGCATTCCCACAGAGCTCCAGTCTTACTCATCATCAGAGAATCCACAATGGTGAGAAGTCTTGTGAATGTAATCATTGTGGAAATGGATTCAGATTTAAAGGTCACCTTACTGTACATCGGAAGATTCACACGAGGGAGAAACCATATGAATGTAATCAATGTGGAAAGACTTTCACAAGGAGCTCCAGTCTTGCTGCACATCAGATTATCCACACTGGAGACAAACCTTATGAATGTCATCAATGTGGAAAGGCATTCCCAAGGAGACCAAGTCTTGTTACACATCAGAGAATCCACACTGGAGAGAAACCTTATGAATGTAATCAATGTGGAAAGGCATTTGCAAGGAGATCAAGTCTTGTTACACATCAGAGAATCCACACTGGAGAGAAACCTTATGAATGTAATCAATGTGGAAAGGCTTTCAGAGACAGCTCCAGTCTTCCCGCACATCAGAGAATCCACATTGCACAGAAACTTTATGAATGTAATCAATGTGGAAAGGCTTTCAGAGACAGCTCCAGCCTTGCTGCACATCAGAGAATCCACACTGGAGAGAAACCCTATGAATGTAATCAATGTGGAAAGGCATTCGCAAGGAGATCAAGTCTTCTTAAACATCAGAGAATCCACACTGGAGAGAAACCTTATGAATGTAATCAATGTGGAAAGGCTTTCAGAGACAGCTCCAGTCTTGCTAAACATCAGAGAATCCACACCGGAGAGAAACCCTATGAATGTAATTAATGTGGAAAGGCTTTCACAAGGAGCTACAATCTTGCTGTACACCAGAGTATCCACACTGGAGAGAAACCTTATGAATGTAATCATTGTGGAAAGGCTTTCAGAAGAAACTGCGATCTTGCTGTACACCAGAGAATCCACAGTGGAGAGAAACCTTATGAATGTAATCAGTGTGGAAAGTCTTTCAGATACAGCTCCACTCTTGCTTTACATCAGAGAATCCACACTGGAGAGAAACTTAATGAATGTAATCAGTGTGGAAAGTCTTTCAGATACAGCTCCACTCTTGCTTTACATCAGAGAATCCACACTGGAGAGAAACCTCATGAATGTAATCAATGTGGAAAGGCTTTCAGAATAAAGCGCTGTCTTATTGAACACCAAAGAATCCACACTGGAGAGAAACCTTATGATTGTAATCAATGTGGAAAGGCTTTCAGAGGCAGCTACACTCTAGCTGCACATCAGATGATCCACACTGGAGAGAAACCCTATGAATGTAATCAGTGTGGAAAGTCTTTCAGAGAAAGCTCCACTCTTGCTTCACATCAGATAATCCACACTGGACAGAAGCCTTATAAATGTAATCAATGTGGAAAGGGTTTCAGAGGAAGCTCCAATCTAGCCGCACATCAGAGGATCCACACTGGAGAGAAACCCTATAAATGTAATCAGTGTGGAAAGTCTTTCAGAGAAAGCTCCACTCTTGCTTCACATCAGATAATCCACAGTGGAGAGAAACCTTATGAATGTAATCAATGTGGAAAGGCTTTCAGAAGAAAGTTCCATCTTGCTGTACACCAGAGAATCCACAGTGGAGAGAAACCTTATGAATGTAATCAATGTGGAAAGGCTTTCAGAAGAAAGTGCCATCTTGCTGTACACCAGAGAATCCACAGTGGAGAGAAACCTTATGAATGCAATCAATGTGGAAAAGCTTTCAAACAAAACTTCAGACTTATTCTACATCAGAGAATCCACATTTGAGAGAAACCTTATGAACACAATGAATGTGGAAAGGCTTTCGGTTAAAGCTCCACTCTTGCTGTACATCGCAGAATCCATACTGGAGAGAAACCTTATGAATTTAGTCAGTGTGGAAAAGCTTTGAGAACTAAACACCCTACTTGCTGCACATAACAGAATCCACAGTGGAGAGATACATGATGTCATAAAACCTTTTATATACATGATCACATTACCATACAATTCTGCTGAAAGCAAGTTGAAGAGACATAATTTCTAGGTAATCATTTAATTATGGCCAATTAATAATTAATAAAACAAGGGTCATTTAACTATCTCTTACAAACTAAAGATGAATCATGGAGACCTTTCAACATTTATATGCCCTTAGATAAGTGAGCGTTAACCTACAGGACTAAATCAATCCTGATTAGTTAAAACTTAATCAAAAGGAGTATTATAATGAGATTTTGACTTATTCTAATGAGGGACTCAGTGGGGAGACATGAATCTTCACTCAGTTTTGGATAGAGACTTATTTCTATCCAGATCACCATTGCCTGGGGCAGTCTGGATCAGAGAGGTCCACTTCCCCTCAGACTTGGTTTACTTAAATACAATGAGCCAGAGTCCACCTAGAATAAAATCTCTTTAAATTTTGGTCATATCTAAATTTTCCCGGTTGAATAAATCTTGCCCAAGATTTCATCTGCTCATCAGCCCTGCCCTTCAAAGACTGGTTGAATCACTTACAGTGGCCAATTTCTGAATGAGGAAATAGGAGAAAAGTTTAGTTCTCCTTCAGTAATTGTTTCTTTATATGGGAGAAATCTTCTTTTCTCTCACATCAGAGAATCCATTCTAGAGGACATCTCATTAATAGAATCAATATGAAAAGTATTAAGGGTAACATCATTCCTTATTTTCCATCAGAATTCACCTGAGATAGAAACCATATTCCTGTAATGAATGGGGAAAAACATTCAGATGGACTATTGAACTTGTTAGACACCAGAAATTTTACCTCATGAACAAGCCCTGTCCGTACTCAGGGAAGGTCTGCAGCCAGAGATCATCTCTTCCTTTACATCCAGGATTCCTAGTTGAGAGAAAACTTATTAATGTGCTCAGTGAGGACCAGCCTTTTCCTGGAAGAGGCAGGTCACCAGGCACCACATTCTTCACACTACAGGGAAGTCTTATAAAAGCAGTAATGGTAGGAAAGTCATCACCTGAGTCTCATAAATATTTTTATTTGTGTCCATTGGAGAAATCTTCCTGGAGAGAAGACTTAAGAATTTAATGAATGGGTGTTGGTCTTTCCCTGGAGCACAGACCTCACTAGATATTGTGTATTGCATATAGTGCATGAAGCCCTAGAAAGAAACTGAATTTATTTCAGAAACCCCAAAGTTGCTCATGACTTCCCTAAAATATGCCATGACCCCCTAGGATGAAGCCTGCCACTGGCTTCCTCACTTTACTGCACTCTCCCACTGTAGTGAGGGACCTTTCCTGCTTACCCTTCCAGCTATCCTAGGCTGGTAATGTGGTTCACTGCTCCAAAATTGGTTCAGAGCCATTATTGCAGGGTTGTTTTAAAGGGAATTTGGAAGGGTATAGACAAGTGATTGCCTCAGCTTGCCATCTTGGCTCCAGAAATCCTCATGCCCCTATTTTCAGGAAATACTCCCTTGATAGCTCAATTTTTCTTGAAAAGGACTCTTGTCTTTCCCATTCAGTTGTTTTCTTCTGTTTCTTTGCCATGGTCATTTCAGAAAACGATAATTCTCCTTGATATTCTCACAAATTATGAATTCATTTGAGGAAATCTCCCCTTTTCATTTCCCTTTCCTTCATTCCTCAGCTATTTGTAAGTGCTTATCAAACAGCCATTTTACTTTGTTCTTTTTCTTCAGGATATATTTACTTGTTGCTTCCTGTACAATATTAGGAATTTTTTTAATATGACTGTAGATAGTTTTAATTCTTTGAAAATTTCCTGTTCATATCCTTTGACCCTTAATCAATTGGGGAATGACTTGTATTCTTGTAAATTTGATTCAATTATGTATATACTTCAGAAATGAGGCCTTTATCAGAGACACCAGTTGTAAAAATTCTTTCTTTCTCTGCAGCATTTGTGTCTTGGTGTATTTTTTTCCTGAATTCAGTTTTCTGGCTGTTTTCCCCTTCCACTCTTAGGCACTGCTTTATCCAGATAATTAGCTTTCTTCTATCTATTTTAACCCAACTCTCTTCCCACTGGCTCTTTTCACCTCAGCCTCCACCTTCTCTCCTAGTTGTCCACCATGTCCCTGTTTTTAGAGTTTTATTTTCTGATTTCTTTATCTCTTCCTTCTTTATTTAGTTACATAATGCCCCCTTTGACCCCTTCTTTTCTCTCTTGAAGTGAAGTCTTTCATTCACGATCCCTTTTCCGCTATGAATTTTGATTCTTTTCTTTTTCTACACTTTTTCTTCTAAGGAAAATTCCTTAAGCTCATTCTTATTTCTCTTCCCTTTCTTTCTAGGCTGAACCATCATCCTTCAGTTCCTCTTCCGTATATTTATTCATTACTTAAATCCTGTGTGAGCACTCATACCTCAGAGAGAGCGTTACATTAGATGCCTTCAACAAACCCTTCACACTCAGAGATTCTTTTACTCTTACAAACGTTTTTTTCTCCCATCATTTGGACTACTCAGAGAGGCTTAGTCATCTCATCACAGTCACACAGCTGCTTAGGGGGAGAGCTGACACTCAGCCAGGTCACATCCCAAGGCTTACACTCTTTCCCCAAATATCCTTGGTGTTCTCAGGACTGTGTTCCCCAAAGTAAATGGAAGGATCCTCAGCCCTCCCTCTTCTCTTTCTGTCCTCACTTCCTCTCCCAGCATAGAGAGATATGGACATGGAAGGTGCAGAAGACAGATAGGTAATATAGACAGATGATACAAATACAGATATGAATGATATAAACACATGTGATAAAGATGAGGCCACAGTGAATGAGGGGTAGGGAGGTGACCTGAGAGTCAAGAAACCCAGCATCCAATCCTGATTCTCACCCATGCTGGCTGTGTTCTTCAACTTAACCTCTGAGTGCTAAACACAACTCCTCAGGACTCTGCTTTATAGAGAATATTCTAAGATGCACAGGTTGATGTTTGTGCATGGGAATTGCTCACACCAAATCACATCTGGATGAATCAGTGCCTCTATAGATACATTGCAGACAGCAAGGTGGTGCAGTGCAAGGAAACCAGGGCCTGGATTCAGTAAGAACTAAGTTCGAATCTTGCCTCAGAAGTTTACTTGATGTTAAACCCTGACCATGTCACTTCAACTCTGACTCTCAGTTTCCTCATCTGTAAAATGGTCAGTCCCCCATTAGTGCTATCTTTTAGTAGCACCTCCCTTTTAGTGCAGTTCTAAGGATAAAGGGAGATAAAATTTCAGTGTACTTTGCCAACATGAGGGCAATTGAAAATGTCACCCTTATAATAATAGTAATTAATATTATTATCACATCCTCCCTTAGATTATGAACCCCTCTGGAGCATGAAGCATTCCACTTTTTCATTTTTGTCCCAAGCACTTAGCGCTGGTTTCTTTCCCATCTTTTTTAAATGTCCTTTGACGTGATGAATTTCCAATGCAGGTCAAAGCAAACTTCTTCATTCTTTACTTTTCTTTGGGTATTTTGGTCTGTGTCTTCTTTTACAACACGACTAATCTGGAACTGGGTTTGCCTGACTGCACGTGTATAACATACGTCAGATTGCTTGGCTTCTCAAGAGAAAAGGAGTGGGAGGCAGAAAATTCGGAACTCAGAAATTTAAAAAAAAAAGTTTAAAATATCTGTTAGATATAATTGGAAAAAATAAAATATTTTTCAAAAGCAGAACTGCTTATTCCTGTGTTCATTCACTGTTGGTCCATGAAAGAAAGAAGCTGGGGGCTGGGATGCCAAACAGGAGGCTCTTTTAATCCCCCCAGGACAGAAGTGATTATTCAGAAATCAGTGACTCTCCAGTGTGTCTCTTACTCAGTTATTCTCACTTTCATGTCCTCACATTGGCACACAGATTAACACAGATCCACACCTCGGGAAAGAGTCACAAGCAGGGTATGGGATGGATTGCAGAAAGGGTCCTCACCTTCATGACGTCTAGAATGGGAAAATGGGGACAGGGGCAAATATAACCTTTGTTTCCTCAATGCTCAGAACTAATACAGTAATGTCATCTAGTGACTGGCGAAACTCGTTTCCCTAGGAAAGAGCCTCTGCTGGGCTTTTCCCAGGGGCCGAGGCTAGGATCTGTCCATGAGTCTCACCCTCCTCACTGCCTCCTTGAGTTCACACCTTCTCCAGCAGAGGGTGGTAGTGGGGCAGGTCCAGGAGCAGGGTCAGTGGAGGCACCTCCAAAGCCTACAAGCTGTGAGCTCCTGCTGTCTCTACCACCTGCCCAGGGTTGGAGCTCTCTCATGGTTATGGGGAATCTAGTCCAGGGACACAGAGAGAAGCCTCTCCTCATTTACCCAAACAAGTAGTACCAGTACTTAACATGAGCTTGCCTTTGCTCTTGATGTAACAGAGTTGGGGACATAAAAGAGTGAGGCTCCTCCCCCAGAGCCAGTCTCAGCCAGTGTGACTCAGTGTGGCTTACTGGGTCCTTTAGGTGAGGCTCTTACCAGCCCTGGGACTGTTTGGCATGTGGAGCCCCAAGGGATCTGTAGTGTGCTCTGCTCAGGATACCAAAGCTTCTTCCTTCCTGCCCTCCCAGGGTTCTGAGTGCTCTCTCTGCAGGTGTCTAAAGACCAGGATGGTCTCGCAATGATAACTCCTATGGTTACTGGTGCTCTGGGCTCAGAGGGAGACCCAGCAGAGCAGTGAAGGGTTTAGAAGATCACAGGTTACAAGGGATTAAAGACTCGATGGCCCCTCAATCCAGTGGGTGAGCAAGCTTAGGCTCCACAGAAGCAGATGGGGGTACACCAGCATGACCAGCACCAGGTTACAAACATTGGGAGGTCTATGGGAAAGATGGTTTCTGTCTCATGGTGACAGTCAATAAAACTACTTGCAAGTTGCTTACAATTTCATTTGTCTCCAGAAAATCTTCTTGTCCCTACACTTTGACTTGGACATTGACTTATTTCTGTCATCTACTTTTGTTCATTTCCTAGATTTCCAAGGAGACATTATGATGACTGTGTCTCCAGGATCCTTGTCTACATTCCCAGGAGAGATAGTCACCATCAGCTGCAAGGCCAGTAAGAGCCTAATAAGTTTGGTATTGTCTATGTTAATTGGTACCAGCAGAAGCCTGGCCAACCCCCAGGTTCCTCATCTACTATGCTACACCATTGGCATCAATTGCTACCAGCAATTGGCATTACCTGCCCAGTTCAGTGGCAGTGGGTCTGACACAGATTTCACTGTCATCCTCAGCAGTTTGGACACTGAAGATGCTGCAGATTATTACTGTCTGCAGCTTAGATTCTCCCCATTCCCAGAGTGCTTCAGCCCTGAACAAAAACCTTCCCAGGCTATTCAGAGGATTCAGCTCAGAGCAGCTTCCTCTGTACTCCCCAAGACAGAGAAGGCCCTGCCCTCTGTGCAGGCTCACATCTCCCAGGGCTTATAGGTCCCCTCCTTCTAAGGAAACCTTGTCAATCACAAACACTGTCTGCACAGCCAAGACAGAGTGAAGGTAGCCCAGGCCCTGGGAAACAAAGGGGAAAATCCAAATGGGGGAAATACTGACACTTCTAGTTCACTTGATCTCTTTGCCTGCACATAATGTTGTTTTTTTTTTTCTTGTTTGGAGCCTAAGTTTATGGTGAGTAGGCTTTGCTCTAGTTCTCTGTATCAAATGATAGAAAACTGTTGGTTGCCAGTGTTCAGTTGTGTCTGAGTGTTTATGACCCCACTTGGGATTTTCTTGGCAAATGTCCTAGAATGGTTTGCCATTTCCTCCTCCAGCTCATTTCAGAGATGAAGAAACTGAGGCAAATAGGGTTAAGTGATTTGTCCATGCTCACATAGCTAGCAAGTGTTGAAGGTAAGAACTGAACTCAGGAATATGAGTCTTTTGGATTCCAGGCCCAGCACTCCATCCACTGAGCCACCTGGCTGCCATGATATAGAGTACATGACTTTTTCTCCAGTCCTGGCCACACTGGGCTCACAGGGCAGGCTTCTTTATGATCTGGGCCTGACCAAATGCCAAGGTAAATGCTCTGACTCACCCAACCACTGCCTAGTGAAAGACTCATCATTTCCTCTATCTGGAGATCAATAGCCTTATGGGCTAAGAGTAATGTGTGTACCAGGAGGTTTGGAGTGGACCTCCCAGCAGGCATGTTGAGAGTTCCTTAGAGAGCTGGTGGCAGGGTCACACCCATTCACTGGCTATCTCTGTGAAGTGTCTCTGATTCTACTCTCTGCCCCAAGGTATCTCTTGGTGGTATGATGGCCCAAGGCCTTGTCCATTCCCTTTAGGACCAAGAACACACAAATGGGTTCAGTACTGCTCCAAGGCTTTCTAGCCAGGCTTTGTCACTGAAAAGAAGAGGAGATTGGCTCAACTCCTAGATTCATCGCAAGAGGGTCTTGAGTTCCCATCCTCCCCATCCTGTTCCCACACTCTTTCCTTCACTCTCATGGACCCAGTCCCAGGAGTGGACTTGCATGAAGTACAAGCATTTGCTTACATTGAATTTCTTTGCATGAATTTCCTTACATGTAAGAGTTTTCTTATATGAAATGAAACCATGGGAAGGCCTATTGAAAGGCTGATATGGAAAATAGTGGATATGGAAAATGAGCCATAGGCAGCCAGGGAAAGCAGATTTCCTGTAAGAGGAGGCCCTTGAGCTCAGCTTTAAAGAACAATGTGCTTTCCCAGAGGCAGAGGTGCATAGACTGCTTTTCAGGAATAAGGCACAGTCACAAAGGTGTGGAGATAGGAGATGAAATATCATTTGTGATGGAGAGCAAGAAAATTCTTTAGTTTGGATTGTAGAAGAAATAAAGGAATGTATCACATAATTTGTCTGGAAAGGGATGCTGAGCTTGTTGGCAAAGACTTTAGATGACAGAGTGCTTTGTATTTTATCCTAGAATCCCAAAGAAACCATCCTAATTTAATCAATCAGTCTGTCCATAAGCTTTCATTAAGCACCTTCCATGTTCCAGATACGTGAGGAGTTCTATGGTTAGCTGTGGGAGGACTAGAGACACTCATTTGCTATAGAGATACTTTCAGAGGCCTGGGAGGAACTGCCATTTTGTGTACTGGTTTACTAAAATGAAAACCTTTTCTAAATTACCAAATAAGAATGACACAATGAGGAAGAGTGAAGGAAGCAGCAAAAATTAGGAAGGAGGAGACTTAACTCTGAAGGTACCATCACAGCAGGAGGCTGAAATGGGGGTAGAGGGCTGAGGCTCCACCAGCCCAATGGTTTTCCACCAGTTGACCATCCATTAACCAGTCCAATATCCCATCATCTAGACCTAGACACCCCAAAGACTGGTACTACTTTATGGAAGAAAGCTTCCTTCCCTAGAAATGTGTTTCAGATAGCTCGTGTGTGTATAAGTGTCCCTTATATTCACTGGGACTGACATCTCATGCTCAGCCACAACCTCCACAGGCAGGGGAATTGCATTCTCTGTACCTGTATGTGATTCTTCATGGAAATTCCTTTCACTGACTTTGTAAATGCAAAAGAAGGGCAATATTTTGAGTCTCACCTTCAAACCTCAGATCATCAGGCTGTCAAGTGTGCCATTCAGTAAAATTTCTTCCATTGAGAAATCTTCCCATCTCCATCTTCCAACTGTGAGGTAGACCCAATGGTAGAACCTCATGGACTGAGTTAAGAGGAAGAACGATGGGAAAGAGGCAGGACTGTTTGCCCTGGGTGCTGCTCCCTGCTGTAATACAGACATTGGCTCACTATGTCCTCTTCTAACCATCTGCTCAATAGGGGATTGGTGCCATGATATAGAGCCTTATACTTTACTGTTCATCCAACAGTTCCCTTACCTGGAGAGTTCCCTCTAGGCTCACAATGAAGATTACATTGCTTTTTCTGTCATTCCTTAGGAAACTTGATTTAACCCCTCAGAGCATAGGACCATCACAATTGAGAATGACCTTCACTGACTCCAGTGAGACTTTCAATGCGGGAGTTTTGAAGAACACTGTGGAATGAGGTGAGTTGTGATGGAATATATCGAAGTAAGCAATAAACAGGGTGAAATATTTTTGAAAGACGAATTTGAAATTTCATGGAGTCTGACCCATTGGCTGTTGATGTCTGCTAATCTTAAGATCCCTAGATTTCTCTCCATTGTTTTAGCTAAAGTATAATTTGCCTTTTTTTGAGACTACTGTGTTCCCTAACCCATGACCTTTTGAGATCCCTGGGCAATTATAGGTATTTTGAAAGATGGGTTTTAGTAGCAAAAATGTACCCTGCATGAAACTACTCACATTCAATCCAGAGAATCATCTTCTCAGTCCTGGGAGACACTTAAGAAGATCCTTGATTTTTAGTTGATTCTTCCATAAAAATGAGACACAGAGATACTGTAATTTGTAAGTGATATGGCTATTCCTTTGGTGCAGAGTGAGGGATGGAGGGAGAAAGGTGGTAGAGCAATGGGGTAGGGGAGCTCTGAGAGATGATTGGGCTTGTATGTGGTAGCCCTAGGGGAATTCTGTCCCTGGGGTGAACATTGGAAGCCTAGGAAAAGGACAGGGAAAAGGAAGGTGGAGGGTAGGGCAGGGCAGGGTGGGATTCTTGGGATCAGTAGGACCTACTCTGAGTGGCTGACTGGAAGCAGAAGCACTAGAAGCTGAGAGAGCCTTGCCTTCTGGGAGCCATCTCTGCACAGGCAGGTGCCAGGTAGGTCTGAACTAGGACCCCTCCCCATTCCTCACTTCTACTGGCTGCCACTTGTATAGGACTTCCCTTTCTGACTTCTTCGTGAGTCTCCTCCTGCTATGCCAGGACCAGGCTTTCCTCCTGGTCCTGGCTCCCAGGGCTGCCCCTGCTACTTGTCCAGGCTCCCTGCCATATCTCAAAGTTCCTCAGGTGCCATCCCTGGTTTTGTCATTGGGTCACATATCTGACCCACATATTTCCCCCACAATATCTGATGGAGGCAGAGCTCTCAGTCTGGAGTCACTGAGGTTCTGATTGGTCTCATCCCATCTGGGGTCTCAAGCCTCCTCTGCCTCTTGGGTCTCTGTGGGAGTATGGAGGAGGGGTATAAGGCCAAAGGGAAGGAATTAGAGTGGGTGGCAAGTCCTTTTCAAGTCCAAGCAAAACTGTCTTCCAAGCCTGACCCTCCCTGCTGTCCTCAGATGTTGGTAGGGCTCTTTCCCCTTAGGGCCATACTAGGTGACTCCTCTGAGACTTCATTTTCTATAATTTGGAGCAGGTCAGCATCCAGCCTAGGAAAAAGAGGCAAGGACAAAACTCCCTGTTCTACCATCCTTGTCTTATCCCTCTGTAGCTCAGTCTACAGATGACCAAAGTTTGGAGCCAGAGGGAATGGATGGATGCTGGGACTCAGAAATGCTCATCCCAGGGCAGGGCAGTCCATCCCCAGAGCAGATCAGCATCATCAAAGATGGAATCTAAGAGAGCTAAGGGAGCTTCATCCTGTCAGACCCAGGTTGGCCTTTGCAGTGCTGTCAGCAGAGCACAAACTGTCCTCCTGCCTCAGACCACACATCTCCCCAGGTCTCTCTGAATCCCCCTCATTTACCATCTTTTAGTTCAAGTCAATAATCACTTAGGAATTGACTGCTCCTTGCCAAGCACTGTGCTAACCCCCTGGGGATGCAGAGAGAGGTTAAAAAAATAACCTCCCCTGCCCCCCATGCGTTCGCAGTCTAATTGGGAGAAAAACATCTCATCAGCTGTGTCCAAACCAGCTCTCTACAGTGTGGATGGGAGGCACCTGAGAGGGAAGCCTCTGGCACTTTCCTGACCTGGAAAAGCTTGTTTTCTGAAGGTGAGATTTTAGATGAGATGTGAAGGAAGCCAGGAGGCTCAGGTGAAGGGAGAGGATGAGAGACAGCCATTGGAAAGGCACAGACAAAGGAAGTTCAAGGATCAGTCAGGAGGCCAGTGCCCCTGGTCAGAGAGGAGAAGAGGACCAAAGTGTAAGAGAATGGAAGTTTGAGGCTGCTTTTATGGTGTCTGCTGTCTGCCAGGCACCGTATAATTATTATCTCATTAGATCCTGTTGGGAGCATTTCCTCAGGGTCCTTCCTATGGACAGCCAGAATAAGGGAGCATAGGTTACAGACAGGCAGTAAACTGCAGTTTATTTTTCCACTCAATAGTGTGACACTCTTTAGATAAAAGTATGTGTCTCAGAGTTCCACAGAGGACACAGAAACAGTCTCTCCTCCTGAGCTACATGACTCATACTTTGAAGTCTTGTAGGCAGGTTTACAAAGAAATTTGGGGGGGAGGGGCGGAGCCAAGATGGTGGAGTAGAAAGACACACATATGCTAGCTCCGAACCCACCGCCCATAAAATATCTGTAAAAAATAACTCCCAACAAATTCTGGAGCAGCAGAAGCCACAGAACAATGGAGCAGATGCGATTTCTGTTCCAGAGAGCCCTGAAAACCTCTCAAAAAAGGTCCTTCCCACTGCGGACCCAGAACCGAGCCCAGCCCTGTCTTGGCTGTGCAGCACCAAGAGGAGCGGATACAACCAGGCCTCAGGGACAGAATCTCCAGCAGCTGTGTGGGTCCCTGTACCCCCAGGTGACAAGGGTCGGTGAGAGGGTCTCTTTGGTGGGTTGAGAGGGGAGTGGAGTGCCCTCATAACTCAGGCCCCCTTGGGAGGCAGCAGCGGAGGCGGGAGCAGACCAGGGCTCCCCAAGCAGGCAGGACCTGGGGTCCATTGTTGAAGGTCTCTGCATAAACCCCCTGAGGGAACTGAGCCCATGGGGCGGCCCTGCCCCCACCTGACCACCTGAACTTGATCTCACACTGAATAGCAGCCCTGCCCCTGCCCAAAGCCCTGAGGCTAGGAAGCAGCATTTGAATCTCAGACCCCAAGCTCTGGCTGGGTGGATGTGGAGGCAAAGTGGCTGTGAGGATAATATTTAGAAGTCAAGTCACTGGCTGGGAAAAATCCCAGAAAAGGGAAAAAAATAAGACTATAGAAGTTTACTTTCTTGGTGAACAGGTATTTCCTCCCTTCCTTTCTGATGACGGAAAACAATGCTTACCATCAAGGAAAGACACAGAAGTCAAGGCTTCTGTATCCCAGCCCACTCAATGGGCTCAGGCCATGGAAGAGCTCAAAAAGAATTTTGAAAATCAAGGTAGAGAGGTGGAGGAAAAACTGGGAAGAGAAATGAGAGGCATGCAGGTAAAGCATGAAAAACAAGCAAACACCCTGCCAAAGGAGACCCAAAAAAATGCTGAAGAAAATAACACCTTGAAAAATAGTCTAACTCAATTGGCCAAAGAGGTTCAAAAAGCCAATGAGGGGAAGAATGCTTTCAAAAGCAGAATTAGCCAAATGGAAAAGGAGATTCAAAAGCTCACTGAAGAAAACAGTTCTTTCAAAATTAGAATAGAACAGATGGAGACCAATGACACTATGAGAAACCAAGAAATCACAAAACAAAACCAAAAGAATGAAAAAATGGAAAATAATGTGAAATATCTCATGGGAAAAACAACTGACCTGGAAAATAGATCCAGGAGAGACAATTTAAAAATTATAGGACCATTTGAAAGCCATGATCAAAAAAAGAGCCTAGACATTATCTTTCATGAAATTATCAAGGAAAACTGCCCTGAGATTCTAGAACCAGAGGGCAAAATAAGTATTCAAGGAATCCACAGATCACCACGTAAAAGAGATCGAAAAAGAGAAACTCCTAGGAACATTGTGGCCAAATTCCTGAGTTCCCAGGTCAAGGAGCAAATATTGCAAGCAGCTAGAAAGAAGCAATTCAAGTATTGTGGAAATACAATCAGGATAACACAAGATCTAGCAGCTTCTACATTAAGGGATCGAAGGGTGTGGAATAGGATATTCCAGAAGTCAAAGGAACTAGGACTAAAACCAAGAATCACCTACCCAGCAAAACTGAGTATAATACTTCAGGGGAAAAAGTGGTCTTTCAATGAAATTGAGGACTTTCAAGCATTCTTGATGAAAAGACTAGAACTGAAATGAAAATTTGACTTTCAAACACAAGAATGAAGAGAAGCATGAAAAGATAAATAGCACAGAGAAGTCATAAGGGACTTACTAAAGTTGAACTGTTTACATTCCTACATGGAAAGACAATATTTGTAACTCTTGAAACTTTTCAGTATCTGGGTAGCTGGTGGGAATACACACACACACATGCACATGCACATGCACACACACATAGAGACGGAGTGCACAGAGTGAATTGAAGAGGATGGGATCATATCTTAAAACAATTGAATCAAGTAGTGAAAGAGAAATATATTGGGAGGAGAAAGGGAGAAATGGAATGGGGCAAATTATCTCTCATAAAAGAGGCAAGCAAAAGACTTATTAGTGGAAGGAAAAAGAGGGGAGGTGAGAGAAAAACATGAAGTTTACTCTCATCACATTCCACCAAAGGAAGGAATAAAATGCACACTCATTTTGGTATGAAAACCTATCTTACAATACAGGAAAGTGGGGGATAAGGGGATAAGCAGGGTGGGGGGGATGATGGAAGGGAGGTCATGGGGAGGAGGGAGCAATTTGAGGTGGACACTCATGGGGAGGGACAGGATCAAAAGAGAGAATAGAAGTAATGGGGGATAGGATAGGATGGAAGGAAATATAGTTAGTCTTATACAACACTACTATTATGGAAGTCATTTGCAAAACTACACAGATATGGCCTATATTGAATTGCTTGCCTTCCAAAGGGAAGGGATGGGGAGGGAGGGAGGAAGAGAAGTTGGAACTCAAAGTTCTAGGAACAACTGTCAAGTACTGTTCTTGCTACTAGGAAATAAGCAATACAGGTAAAGGGGTATAGAAAGTTATCTGGCCCTACAGGACAAAAGAGAAGATGGAGACAAGGGCAGAGAGGGATGATAGAAGAGAGAGCAGATTGGTGATATGGGCAATTAGAATGCTTAGTGTTTTGGGGTTGGGGGAGGGGAGAAAAGGGGAGAAAATTTGGAACCCAAGATTTTGTGAAAATGAATGTCAAAAGTTAAATAAATAAATAAAATAAAATAAAATAAAAAAGCAATTTTGGGTAAGATCAGGCTGGAGAACAGAGGCAGAGAAAGGCATATTTGCATGTGTAGGTATGTGTATGTTTGTGTTTGTGTATATACACTCATACACATACACATTCATATAGACAGATGTAGAGACAGATACATGTGTGTGTATATAAAATTATTTTGTTATTAATATTATTATATTAATTAATTTTAAACATATTAACAATTTAATAATATTTTTCACCAATTATACATCCAGACTATTTTCAGCATTTTGGTTTACCAGAATTTGAGTTCCACATTTCCCTTTCTCCTTCATGCCCTCGACTCTTCCTAAAATAGGAAGCCATTTGATATAGGTTGTATAAGTGCTATCATGTAAAACATATTTCCATATTAATCACAGTTGTGAAAGAAAGAACAGATCAAAGGGGAAAAATACAAAAAAAAACATAAGAATAAAGTAAGTGCAAGAAGCATTCTTGGATCTGCACTCAGAGTCCATGAGTCCTTCATCTGCCTGTGGACAGGATTTTCCTTCTGAAGTCCTTTGTAGTTGCCTTAGATTACTGCGTTGCTGAGAAGAGCTGATATTCATCGTTGGAAATCACACAATTTTGCTGACAGTGTGTACAGTGTTTTCCTGGTTCTGCTCATTTTGCTTTGCATCAGTTTATACAAATCTTTCCAGGTTTTTCTGAAAAATGACTGTTCATCATATCTTATTGCATAAAAGTATTCCATTACATTTACATGCCACAGCATGTTCAGCCATTCCCCAGTTGATGGACATCTAAATTCCCAATATTTTGCCAACCAGAAAAAGGGTTGCTCTAAAGATTTTGCCATATGCATGTCCTTTTCCTTTTTTTTGATCTCCTTCACTCCTCATCAGAAGTGATTTAGAGCATTTTTTCATGTGCCCATGGATGATTTTGAGTTCTTCACCTGAAAACTGCCTGTTCATATCCTTTGACCATTTACCAACATGGGAATGACTTCTTGTAAATTTGACTCACTTCTCTATGTATTTGAGAAATGAGGTCTTTTTCAAAGACACTTGCCATAAAGATTGTTTTGCACCTTTCTGCTATCGTTGAAAGGTATATTTTTAGCAAAATCAAAAAAAAAAAAAAAAGGGAATTTAGAGTTATAGTTAGAAAAGTCTGTTACAAAGGCCTTAAGCACAGTTACTTATACTAGTCTGAAGAAAACTGTAGCTGCTTGATTAATTAGGTAGCTAAGCAGCATTTGCTAAGCCCTTTGTGCCTTCTTAGAATAACAGGACAGGAAGGGAATCCTATGGGTTTTCTCAAAGAGATTGAGAGGGTGTGGCATAAAAGTAACCAGGAAGTCGAAGCCAGGGGATAAGGGTTGGGCTGGTTGAGAGATCTCCCCATTCAGGATAGTCAGTCCTCTGGGTCAGCACCAACTCAAAGCGTTACTTCTTTCAACCAGGAGGTCTAGCAGGAAGAGGAGTCCAAGGCAGAACTTGCCCAGAAAGGTACAGTATATGGAAAGCAGAAGAAGCCCCAAGAGCCTTAGTGGGTCAACCCTTTTCTGGGAAGGTTCAAGGACCACTCTCTGTCTCAGTCCTGGGACCCAAGGATCAATCTGTTCCTCCATTCAACTCTGATGGCCAGAAACTGAAAACCCTGATTTCCTCTTTGACCCTATTCCTGGTCTCCACCAACTGTAATGTCAGGGCCATGGGAGTCACCCTTCTTCTGCTTTGACCTTGTCCGGGTTTACCAACTTAAACCCCAGGGATCAAATTCTACCTGGGCTAGAATGGAAAATGTTGGTTTCCATTGAGGGCTCCTCCTCCCTCTTCTGTCTATCCACTTCCACTCCCCCTCTTTCATCCTACTGTGGGAGTGTATCCATAAAAGCTGGTTGCATCTTGAATTCCTTGCTGACCTAAGGTGATCAAGTGCTCAATGTGTTTCTACATTGACAAAGTATAAATAACTCCTTTTAATTCTCCTTGTCCTGAGGTTTGCCTTTTTAATCAAGGTGAAAGCCTGAATGGAAACTTTACCAGCTCCTAGGTACTTTTCTCAAAGAGTAAATTACCCTACATTTTAAAGCAAAATATACCCAGTTAAATAGAGAACAGTGTGGAAACATCATATCCACCCTCTTACAGCTTAAGTCACAAATTCACAGCATTGAGATAAAAAGAAAATTACGTTTTCTAATGGTACAATTAATTGCATATCCCTTCAAAAAATTTTTTTTCAAATTAAAAGCATATATGCAATGGTTCCCCAACTGAGAAAATTTTGGAGCGTAATAACAATGTAAAAGATGTTAGAATGTTAATATACAAAACAAAATCGCCAGTCAAATAACATCAATTCATCTGATTATCTTAGTCAGAATTATCTTAAATAGGAAAACCACTTTGCCCAATTATGCGTTTGACCTCTAGGTTTGCTACATTCAGGGAGGAGCAAAGGGTCATTCTGATCCAGTTACACTGAATTCTTATTCTTTCAGCTCCCAAACACATTCCTTTAAGTGCCAATTTTTTTTTATTTTTAGTGTTCTACAATCACTACCATAAAACTTAGATTTCTTTTCCCCTACCTACCCCACACCTCCCCTCTCCCTCCCCGAGATGACATACAATTCTGACGAGGTTTGGAGGGTGATGGGGGACCCCAAAATACCGACGGTCGGTCCAGGTCATGCTCGAATGAATTCGACTCAAGCCTTCTTAAAGCCAAAGAAAACAAAGTTTATTAAGGATTCACCTAATTGGGTTGCCTCTTAAGGAGCCTAAGCATTTGTAACGCTTGTACTCACAAGCGGGCCAGACACAATCCCAGCTAGACAGAGTCTGAGCTGGATTGCATCTGAGCGCCTTCATGGAGGCAAGGTGGGACTTAAATACAGAAAAGAGTATAGGAGGGATCTGGGGGGGTGGGGGGGATAGTCTGGTAGTCCAGGGTGATGGGAGGAGGGGTTTAGGAAGGGTCTTGAGGAGAAGTCCAAGGAGGGTCAAAGACTGGAAACACCTGCAGGCTATCAGGAGATAAGACAATGGAGGGTTTGGGTGGGAAGCAGGTAGGGGAATCAAGGGATAACAGACAATGTTCACAGATTTGTGTATGAAAGGCCAGATTCTGTGAGGAGAAGCAAAGAGAGCTCAATCTGAGTATGAAAAGCCAGGTTTAGTGAGGAAATTCCAGGGGAGCTCAAGGAAGTTCCCAGAGTCTGAACCTCATCAATTCTATATAGGATCTACACATACATTCCTATTAAATACATTTTCACTGCAGTCATGCTGTGTAGAACAACTAAAATGAATGGGAGAAATCATATAACAAACCAAAACATAATACACACAAAAAAAATGATCTGCCGCATTCTGCGATTGACTTCCATAATTCTTTCTCTGGATGTGGAGGGCATTTTGCCTTAGAAGACCATTGGGAATTTTTTTTAGGTCCTTGCACTGCTGTGAAGTTCCAAGTCTACCAGAAAAGACTCTCGCACACTGTGGTCGTTGCTGTGCACAAAGTTCTCCTGGTTCTACTCCTTTCACTCAGCATCAGATCATATAAGTCTTTTCAGGCTTTCCAGGGACAGCTCTACACCCCTAGCCAGCAGGAAAAAGTTTTAGAAACTGAGACCGTCGCCCCTTACCACAAAAGAATTTGGGTCTGCTCTGTTTGAGGGGGGGATTATGAGGTACAAGCCCAAGCCAAGATTTTTTCCCTTGGATCGGGAGGGCTTTTGTCCCATTAGTCTGGAAAAGGCCCCCAGAAAGTCTGGTCTTTGGCGGGGTGGCTCCTTGGATTCCCCTTCCACTTGTGCCAGTGATGGTGTTCAGACTCTGGAAACCTCTTTGAACTCCCTTTGAAGCTCCCCACCTGGCCTTTGCAGATAGGTTCCCCCTGAATCTTGCCACTTAGCCTGGCCTTTCATACTCAGATTTGCAGATAGGATCCCCCCTAATTTTGCCACTTAACCTAGCCTTTCATACTCAAATTTGTAGCCAGTTCCTCCTGAATCTTTCACATTCAAATCGATTTCCCTTGGCCTAGTCAGGCCTTCCATTGTCTGTTACCTCTGGATTGCCCCACCTACATCCCACCCAAGCATGTCACTAGTCACCCCAGTCTCCTCAAGACCCTCCCTAAAGCCCTCCTCCCATCACTCAAGACTACTAGACCACCCCCCAAATCCCTCCTACACTCTTTTCTGTATTTAAGGTCCATGTTGCCTCCATGAAGGCACTCAGATTCAATTAAGCTCAGGCTCTGCCTAGTTAAGATTCTATCTGGCTGGCTTGTGTTCCTCAAGCTGTACAAATGCTTACATTCCTTAAGAGAAAACCGAAGGTGGGGAATCTTTAGTAAACTTTATTTTCTTTGGCTTTAAGAAGACTTGTGTGGAATTCATTCAAACAGGACCCGGCGTACCCCTCCACCTCATCACTAACACATGCTCTTAAATGCTGAATTGTAAGTCTACTTCACATTAAGGGTGGATCTGCCCTTAGCTGGTCAAATATCCCAATTATCCTGCTGGGATCTGACTTGCAATGAGCCACATTCTAATTCAAACGAGGAGAAAGTACCAATCAAACTGCTGGCATTTGGTGAACAACCTCCATTCTCAAATTAAGCTCCCTTTGGCTGTGAAGCCATTGCTCACCTGGAAATCTCCAGCTTGCCTCTACCTTGTTCTCCCACTCTCAACGCCTAAACTCCTGAATCTTTCCTCCAATAAGAAATAAGGTGTGAGGGTCATGGGGGAGGAGGAGACCTCAGAGAAGACCAGCCTGGGGGGGGGTGGTCCAGTTGGAACAGGAGCTCTGGGGTGGAGTTTGGAGGCCTGGGGGGAGTCTAGGGCAGAAGAGGCATCATCCCAGTGGTCTAGGCTGTCCAGGTGTCAGAGGGCAGGTCTTGGAGAGGAGAGTGAGAAAGGATCTTGAGTGCCTGACCTTGAATGTGATTGGAGGAAAGGGCCCTTCCTGGGGGCCTCAGAGGCTGGGAGAAGCCTCCCAAAGTGGGCTGGCTGAAAACCGGAACTTGTGCTGAGATTGTTCTGCATTCTACCCTTGGAATTGAGCTCCCTCTGCCTTATTTCTTCAGATCTCCGATCACACTGTCTTCTCTTGGACCTGAGATCTCTGCCTTGTGGAGGTGATCTCTTTGAGCATAGGTGCCAGGTAGGTCTGAGCCAGTCCCCCACAGACCTGCTGGTTCTTCCTCCCATTGGGTCTCATCCTCCCCCTCTGACCCTGTGGTGAGTCTAGCTGCAGGTCCCCCTGGAGCAATCCTTCCTCCCCAGCCAGGTTTCTGGACAAGCTTCCTCCTGCTATCTCTTTTCCAGACTCCCAATCACTTCTCAGGAATCTGGGGCTACCCCCTGAACACTGCATTTAAGATTTTGTCACCTATTCACAAAATTCCCCTCAGGGATCCAGGAATCCTGTCCTGAGTAAAACACAAGTGAAAGGCTTGAGTCACGCTGGAAATGCCCCTGTGAAGGCCTGGATCTGCCTCCAAGGACTAGGGCCCCATCATGCCTTTTTTCATTCAGAGATGGAGTGATTGTGTTGCCAATAGAGGAGGCTGAGATTGTTTTGTTTTGGTTTTTAATCTGCCTATTTGGTGGGGTCGAGATTGGCTTTTACAGGGAAAAAAGGTAAAGATGCTATGAAGATTAGGGATAGGTTTGAGGGGTGGCAAAATGCCTGTGGTGATCCTGAGGTATAGGAGAAGGGGTCTGGATGAAGGTTAATAGCCTGGGGTGATTCCAAAGTGACCCACTTTGAAGGACTGGGCTGGGTGGGAACCACCATGACTTGCAACTGAAGCGATTATTTTGTATGTAGATGGTGGTGTGGAGGAAAGTTCCGGAGCTGGGTTGCCCTTTCAGGTTCCTAGTCCCATAGCTAGTGTTGACCTGAAAACTTGATTAAAGAAAAGGCAACAGGCTAAATGCATACATTTTATGATTTATTTAATTAATTGATCAATTCCCTATTAAAGAAAACGGTAACATAATGCATTATGGAGCCAGAAATGTTCTGGCTACCAATACAAAGAATTGGGCAGCCTTAAATATGTTTTTAGGACAAAGAAGTGTTCTGTGTCCTTCAGATTTATGATCTCCATGAGTGATTAACTAGACCATTAGAAAGGAATTTCTTAATGGCGTAGGTTGTAAATACAATAAAATAACAGAGTTTAACAAAGTTTCACATAGAAATTACGACCCAAGGTGTCTGTGTTTTCTTTACCATTAACATGCCATAACATAGTCTATGTCTACAAATATTAAGATATGGAAAACGTCCCATTATTCAAGATAGTGTCTTAGGGTAAAGGTCTCTTAAGGAATGTTAAGTCAGCCCTGGCTGGCTTTTGTTGACATAGGAAGAGGCATTCTCTGAGTTTGCTTCAGAGAGAACAAAGAGATTATTCCAAAATTTTATATTAAACATTATCACTAGTCAAAGGGAAATCTCTGATTCAGGAGCCACTGAGGCTCTGACTGCTCTTATCCCATGTGGGATCCGAAGCCCCTTCTGCCTCTTGGTGATCTGAATGAGAACTGGGGAGAGGAAAAGGCATGGGAGAGGGTGGGACCATCTTTTTCAACCCGACCCTACCTCTTGGCTTTATTCTCTCTCCTGAGGGCAGGGCTTCATCCCAAGTAAATCCCCATAGCCCAGCCTCCTGCCCTGGAATCCTCTCTCCCCAGCTCACTCTGCAGAAGTCCAAAGCCTGGCCCAATCTGGGACTGTAGGTGGAGTCAGAAGGAATGGCCCTTGGCAGCTGCAGACCCTCACTCCAGGTGAGTGCACTATGTCCACGGATTTGACCCCCAAAGAATCAATTTCCATAGATAAAGAGGCTTGTCTGTGAGGCTGGCAATCTCCTCCCTATGGATTGGTTCTTTACCCAAAAAAGCAGGACATTGAAAACAGTACTAATAACACCATCCTCTTCTCTGTCCTTTGAATTAATCCATGGCATATTGGCATCACAATCCCTCATCCCCAGTGGCTGCCCTTCTAAGACCTCTTCACTCATTCCTCTCTGTTCTGTAGGGGTCTTGTCTTTGCTCCTGTATCCATGGCTACCACCCCTATCCCACATGTCCATAGGACTGCTCCCCCCTCCTCACCTTTGCCTCTTTGGCTAAGTTCTCCCTTGCAGACCTGGAAAACAGGATGCTCTGCTTATCCTCCATGGTCTGATCTGCACAAATAGTTCATCTGTCAGTTCCACACTGTCCTGTAGTCAGCATCATCAAGGGCACTGTGAGGGGGCAATGAGGGGTAACAGGAGTAAATGCTATGCACAGATGCTGAGGTGTTCCTGGCCTCCTGCATACTCTGGTCCTGTTTTTCTGGAAAATATGGAAGCCGAAGAAGACAGGTTAAGTTGACTTCGGGCTCACATTCCCATGTTCTAAGACCTTTGCCAGAACTATTTGGACCATGACAAAGAAAAGAAGGCCTTCTTTAGCTGTCACTTAATTAGCATTTGTTAAGGGTCTAGCATTTCCCTTGTTAGAGAGGATATAGGAAAGGACTGAGTTGGGGAACTATTCAAAATTCTGGGAGTTACCTTTTCCAGTGGGGTAAAGAAAGGGCTGTCCTAAAGGAGACACTCAGTTCTTATCAAACAGGTCTAGGGCTCAAAGGTAAAGACCCAGGAGAGTGAATTACTTTCTCCCTCAAATCTGCTTTTAACCATCTTCACAACAGCCGTATAGAGTAATTGCTCTTCTTATTTTTATTTCACAGTTCAGGAAACTGAGGCCAACAGATTCAGTGAGTTACCAACCAGGGTCACATAACTAGTCACTGTCTGAGGCTGCATTTGAACTCTGATTTCCCTGATCTTCTCTCTTTCCATAGCTCCATCCACAGTGTGTTTGTGTGCCCAGCTTCCCACAGCTCCTCCAACACTGACTGGTGCTGTTGTCATTGCTGTCAGTTTTGCAGAGTGTGAGATGAATTCTCAGTGCTGTGGTTTTCTTTTCTTAGTTTGGAGCATTTATTCATATGGCTGGGAATACTTGGCAGTTGCTTCTGATAAATGGTTAAATGATCTGAACAAAAAATTATCTATTAGGGAATGGCTATTTGTTATTTTCCAGTTGTTTTAGTCTTGTCTGACTCTTTTTGATACATTGGGGTTTTCTTGGCAGAGATACTGGAGTGTTTCCTCATTTCTTTCTCCTGCACATTTTACATAGGAGTAACTGAGAAAACAGGGGGAAGTGACTTGCCCAGGGTCACATTGCTAGCAAATGTCTGAGGCTAAATTTGCACTCAGATCCTCCTGACTCCAGGCCTGGCTGACACTCTATCTACTGTGTCTCCTAGCTGCCATTGGCTTTTTGTCCTTTTTGAAGCAATATTTCATTTTTCCCCAATTACATATAAAAATATTTTTATTCCTACATTTTGAGGTCACAGTTTTCTACCTGCCTCCTTCCTCTTACCCCTCCTACATACGGCAAGCAATCCAAAACAGGTTCTACAAATGCAGTCACGTAAAGCATTTTCATATTTGTCATTTCATGGAGGGGAAAATGAACGAAAAAGAAAGCAGGTAAAAACTAGTATGCTTTACATCTCTATTCTGAATCAGTTCTTTCTATGGAGGTGGGAGAGCATTTTTGATCATGAATCCTTCAGATTGTCTTAGTTTATTATACAGCTGAGAATAGCTAAGTTGTCACTGTTCATCCCACATTATTGCTGTTACTTTATAAAATGTCATCCTGCATCAGTTTATTCTGCATCAGTTCATTTCACTCTTTCCAGGTTTTTCTGAAATCATCCTGCTTGTCATTTTCTGTAACACAATCGTATTCCATTGCAATCATATACTACCACTTGTAAAGGCATTCCTCAATTCCTGCGCATCTCCTCAATTTTGAATACTTTGCCACCACAGAAAGAATTATTATAAATAACCTCGTATGAGTAGGTCCTTTTCTATCTTTTTAAAAAAAGTATTTTGTGGATAGCGAGTTCATAATGTTAAAAGGCATCCACCTTATATAGCATTTTGACTATAGTTCCATGATGGGTGGATCAGTTCACAAATCCAGCAACAGTGTGTTAGTGCCTCAATTTTCTTATTTCCCTGCAATATTTATCATTTCCCTTTTCTGTTTTATTAGTCAGTTTAATAGGTATGAGTTTGGTTTTAATTTGAGAGTTGTTTTAAGTTGCATTTTTCTAATCAGTACTCCTTTAGAGAATTTTTATATGTGATAATAAATAGCTTTGATTTCTTTGTTTGAAAACTGCCTATTGATATCCTTTGACCATTTATCAGTTGGTTTGTGATTTGCATTCTTATAAATTTTGACTCAGTACCTTATCTAAATATTTGATATATTTATCAATTTTTTTCCCAGTTGTCAACTTTCCCTGTAATCTTGGTTGTATTGATTTTATTTCTGAAAAAAAAACAACCCTTAAATTTAGCACAATCAAAATTATCTGTTTCACATCTATTAATGCATTTTATGATTGAGTTAATTGCATTCATATTTGCGGTTAAAATACCTGTATATATCCCTCCATCTTATTTCCCCTTCTCACTCTCTCTTTCTTTTACCTTTTCCCCTCTCTCCTCACCATTGTTTTGCCTCTGACCAGTGCCTTCTCCAGTTTACCCTTCTATCAGTCTCTCCCCTCCCCACTTATCCAAGTCCCTTTCTACTTCCCTGTAGGATGAGTTAGATATCTGTACCCATCTCAGCATGTATGTTATTTCCTCTTGAGCCAATTTTGATAAGAGAAAGGCTCAAGCCCTCCATTCCCATCTCCCCTGTGTCCCCCTTCACTGTAATAGCTCTTCTTTGCTTCTTTTATGTGAGATAATTCACCCCTATGTATCTTTCCCTTCCTTCTTCTTGGAGTGTCATTCTCTTTCTCACTCCTTAGTTTTGTTTTCTTCAATATCACCCTATCACAATTCATGTGTACTGTCAACGTATACTCTGTCTAATTGCCCTAATAGCCATAAAGTTCTTCAGAGTTCCAAGTATCTTCTTCCAATGTCAGAATATAAACAATTTAACCTCATGGAGCCTTTTGTTTTCTCTTTCCTACTTACCTTTGGATGTTTCTCTTGGGTCTTGTATTTCCAGACACAATTTTTGTTCAGCTCTGGTCATTTCTTTAGGAATGCCCAAATATCCTCTATTTATTGAATGTTCATTTTTTCTTTCCCCTGAAGGATTTTATTCACTTTTTCTGGGTATGTGATTCTTGGTCACCATCTTAGTTCTTTTGTCCTGCTGAATATCATATTCCATACTCTCTGATTTTTTTTTTATGTAAAAGTTCCTCATTTTTGTGTTAGCCTCACTGTGGCTCCATGACATGTGAATTGCTTCTTTCTGGCTGATTCTGCTCTTTTTTTTCCTTGGCCTGGGAGCTCTGGAATTTGTCTATAATCTTCCTGGGAGTTCTCATTTCACATCTTTTTTAGGAGGTGATTGGTGGATTCTTTCAATTTGTGTTTTGCCCTTTGGTTCTTAAGATATCAGGTCTGTGCCAAGAAAATACCACATGGGGTCATGGAGGGTCAGACATGACTGAAGCAACTGACAGCAACAGTGACATCCGTATAGAATGTATTGTAGAGTGTTATATGAGATGTTGGTCTAGTCCTAATATCCTTCCTGACTGCTTTCTACTTTTCTCAGCATTTTTTTTTTAACCAAATAAGGAGTTTTACCTTCATCAGTCTATTTTTCACTTTACCAAACATGGAGTTACTGAGTTCTAATGATTCTGAGTCTCCCTTGTTTAATCTGTTCCATTCCTCTCTTTTTGTCTCTTCCCTCAACACCACATGGTGTTGATAACTGGAGCTGTATAATATAGTTTGGTGTCTGGAAGTGCTCTTCCTTCCATATTCTTACTTCTTTTCATCACTCCCTTTGATATTATAGTAGTTCTTTAATTTTTCCAAATAAATGTTGTTATTTTCTTCAGCCCTGTAAAATATGTCCTTCATAATTTTGTTGTTATCATTACTGACATTTTTCAGCCATGTCCAAGTCTTCGTGTCCCCATTTGAGGTTTTCCTGCCAATGAAGCTGCAGTGGTTTTTATTTCTTCAGCTCATTTTTCAGATGAGGAAACTGAGGCAAACAGAATTAAATGACCTGCCTGGATCACATAGCTAGTAAGAGCCTGAAGCTGAATTATTACAGAATGGAAGCCTATATTGGTAATTTCTGCCCTTTTATGTATATTTGCAGGGTCTTTCTTCTCTAGTCCACAGTTATTTTTTGCAAGAATTCCAATGGGTACAAAGAAACAAATAATGTCTTCAGTTCTGATTTTCTTTTTAAAGATATTTGACAGCTTTTTTTATCATTGAACATCATTGTCCCTCATTGCTAAGTTGTTTGCAGAATAAATCTCCCTGGGCTGCATACTGAGCTTCACTGCTCTCTAGAACACATTGTTCCATTCCCTCCTCATATCTAATGGGTTTGGAATAGTCTTGCTTATTTCATTTTTGTTTTCATTGCATTTGAAAGTTTTTCTCCTGATGACTCTTAGGAGTCGCTTAGCCTCAAAGACCCAGCAGTATCACAGAAGATGACAACACATACACACACACACACACACACACACACACACAGACACACACACACAAACGCACAAATGATAACCGTTTTGGAGTGAGGTGAAGGTGCCCCAGTTCAGGAGCTCAGAGCTCAGTCCCAGAAATGTTGAGCTAGGTGAGAAATGAAATATCTGAAATAGGCTTTCTACTTCAATAGAGGTTTGGAGTTCATAACCCCATCCTGTGGTAGGGAGAGATGAATGTGGAAGACTTGCAAAGGACAGAGGGTTTGAAGAGCTTTTGTTGGGTGTTAGTTAGACAATCAGGGATCAGTTATTGATAAATAAGAGGGCTGTCTTCCTGAAGGGAAAGCCATATGGTGAATACTCTGCAATGAAGAAGAGTAACTCTAGAGACCCTAGTGAAAAACAAGGATTATAAACTCTTGGGAATCTCAAAGACCAATAAACACCTTAATTGTTCCAAAGAAAAATAATAAAGGAAGTAAAAGGTTATATCTAGGTTAAAAATAGACCATGAGTCAGGTGTTTTAAAGAAGAAAACACAATAATAAAATATAAAGGATAATTTGGATGGAGAATTATTCCCAAATGTCAGAATCTGTGATAAATTGAATCATATCTTTATATGGAAATTTAAGGCCAACAAATTCCAAACATGTTGACCAAACATTCACTGTGCATGAATCAGATTGGAAATAAAAAGAACTGTTCCCAAGTATCTAGGCATTATCAGATTTGGCTCATCTCTTCTGTATATGGTCTGTTCTTTTGGCTTTTGTCCTCTCAAGTTTCCAGAGTTTTAGAGGTGTGTTTAAATCCTTTATTTCTTTTGAGAAAGTCACAGGAAACTGAATATCTTTCTGATGAATTAGATGAAATGCAAACTATAATAATTAAATTTTGATTTTTTTACATGTATGATGGAACCCTCCACAATTACTTTTACTTCTATGTAAGTAAATAGCAGCATATGAGTCTATTCTTTGATGTTTGTGGTAATTTGTCCTGACAGTAAGAAGAAAATATGGGTTTACCAAATGGATGAGGTAATCAAGGGAATCAATAAAAAGAAAAATGAAGAAGGTGTTCTAATCATACCAGGTTTCATACTGTATTATAAAGCCATAATTATCAAAACAATGTGGTACTAGCTAAAAATAAGTGATGGATTGATGGAATACATTAAGTATAAAGCATCTTATATTACACGACCCCGCTAACCTGGTATATGATTAACCCAAACATTCAAGAGTTTGGGGAAAAAGAACCTCCATATTTCAAAAAACTGCTGGAAAAATGGGAAAACACCATAGAAGAAACTAGGTATAGACCCACATTGCACACTGTATACCAAAATAAGGATGCATGATTTACACGTGAAAGGTAATACCATAAGAAATTGGGAGACCATGGAATCATGTATCCCACATATGGGTAAGTGAAGAATTTATGACCAAACAAGTTCTAGAGAATAATACAAAATATAAAATCCATGATTTTGTTCATATGAAATTAAAAAGTTTTAGCACAAATAAAATCAATGCAACAGAAATTATAAGGAAAGCACAGAACCATTTTTTTTCAGCAAGTATCCCTGATAAAGGCTTCATTTCATAAATATATAGATAACTGATCCTAATTCATAAAAATATAAGTCATTTCCCAATTGATAAATGCTTAAAGGAGATGAACAGGCAGTTTTGAGAATATTCAATCAAAGCTATCTGTAATCATGAAAACAATTCTCTGAATTTGTGTTAGAGACATGCTAAGTTATAACAGCTCTAAGGTACCAACTCATACCTATCAGATTGGCTAATATGGTGAAAATGGAAAATGAGGGAGGTTGGAAGAGATGTGGAAAAACTGGGACACTAATGCTCTGTTGGTGGAGTTATGAACTGATCCAGCTGTTGTGGAGAACAATTTGGAACTGTGCCCAAAGAGTTATAAAACTGTGCACACCCTTTGATCCAATGACACCACTGTTAGGTTTATAGCTCAAAGACATGAAAATAATGAGGAAAGGACCCATATGTAACAAAAATATTTTCAGCAGCTCTTACTGTGTTGGCTAGGAATGGCAAAACTGAAGAGATGCCCATCAATTGGAGAATGGCTAAAAAATCTCTGGTATATGATTGTAATAGTATATTATTGTGCTATAAGAAATGATAAGGAGGATGATTTCAGATAAACCTAGGCTTAAATGTACTGATGCAAAATGAAGTGAAGAGAAGCGGCAGAACATTATATACAGTAAGAGCAATATGGTTCAGTGAAGAACTGAATAACTTAACTATTCTCAGCAATACAATGATCCAAGAAAATGCTCAAAGGACCAATGCCAAAATCTACTATCTGCCTCCAGAGAAAGAACTGATATTGATTCCATACAGGCTGGAGCATGCTATTTGTCACCTTTTTTTCTTACATTCTTTTTCTTTTTTTCCAAGCCTTTTTGTACAAAGTAACTAATACTTAAAGTTTTATATACTTGCACATCTATAATGTATATCTGTGATTGCTTACCATCTAAATTAGGGGGGAAGGAATAGAGGAAAAGAAGGATAGAATTTGGAACTCAAAACTTAAAAAAAAAAACATACGTTAAAAAACTGTAGTGAGGGAAATAATTTTTCAGAAAATGTAAAAAAACCCCTAGAGGTTCTCCACCATTCAGCATGGCACAATCCACTGACTGCAGCAAATGGGGAACTTGTGCATCTTCTTTAAATCCCATTTGAATTGTCTTAAGGAGACTCTGAAGGTCATCTGGCATGGTACTGAACACTGAGGTCCTTTCTCAAGTTAGATTGTCAATCATTCACATTCTACTGCAGAGAGCACAACTCTGTTGGACTGGCCATGTTGAAATGCCAAAAGGATGTTTGCCTAAAAGTATTTCATGAAGAACTCATGCAAAGCAGGCCCTGACAGTGTGGTCAGAAGACATAATATAAGGACATTCCCAAGGCCTCTCTGAAGAATTTTGTAATCAATGGTGAGACATGGAAGACACTGAAAAAGGACCACCCAGCATAGCTTATCAACATCAAAGAACATGCTGTGCTATGCAAGTAAAGCAGAATTGCAGTATTTCAAAATAGTGAGGTATGCAAATTAAGAGGCTTCTCCACCCCAAATACTAACATGGACTATTTGTTCCCAACCAGTGGTAGAGCCTTTCAGCTTCTATTAGTCTGATCTTCCATGGTCAGACACATTCTACTTTAACCCTTACATAGTGATGTCCTTTTAGTCTGCTTTGAATGCAAAGAACAACACAAATGAACAACTCTATAACTAAATAGTTTAATAATGAAATGATATGTTATTGACAGAAGAAAGCAATCAGAAAGAGAAGGCATAAGATGTTTTGGCCATGAAAGGTTATACCCAGGGCAGCTTCAAGACCCAATGTAATAACAGATAATTCTCCTTCCCTTGGAAGTCTCATCTCAGTTCAGTCCAGATTGTCATTAGTATATCTTATCCTTTTCATGTTTTATCTAGAAAACATGTTGTTTTGGGTTGTCAGGAAATTAACTAGATATTTTTTCTTCTTCTCTTTTCTGTAATCAAACATTCTGCCCCTCACAGTCCAGAATGCATTGTAGTTGCCAGCTTCTCACAAATCTGACATGATATTATATATAACATTACTTTTATCAGTTCAAATAAGGAAGAAATTTCACACTTTTCTCTTTCTTCTCTTGAGATCCTTCAAAGTCACAGATAAAATGCACACATTGTCCCACATTCCCTAGAAGATAATTTGAGTTTATGACTACTTTGGGTGGCTCACAGGTTGACCTGGGCCCTGATGCTGAGCCATGGAGCAGATTCAGGGCTACCTGCAGAGATGCTATGGTCCTGGACAGTTTGTGCATGAACTGGGGGAACAGGCACCCCTCATCACCCCTTCCTTTACAATGAAGTCTAAAAAAAATCTGAAAAACTTCTAGAGAGCTGGGGCTATGACTCCCAGACTTCACATTTCTTCACCAAAAGAAAAAGCCACCAAACTGCTTAACAGCCCTAAGCCACTGAGCTTTAAAAAAAAAATGCCTATAAATTCTACTTCAATTTTTCAAGGATCAAGTGATCACACTTCTGTCTAGGTTTTCCCTCCACCAGGGGAAATCTTAACCCCTCTGCACCTTCTTACAATTTTCAGAATGCCTGACACTCCTGATGCTCTTCCAGATTTTGAAGAGATGTTTGCCAGTTGATTCACAGAAGATGATAGAGAGTATCAAGAGTACCTGAGACTTCCTGCAGATTCCCTTCCAATTATTGAAGAGTGGAATAGTAGATCTAGTGGTAATCAAAAAAGCAGAGGCAGTCAGCTGCAAGATAACAGACACTTTCAAGGAAGGCATGGCAGGTGTGGTCAGCCAAGTGACAACAGATCTAATCAGTGGCATGGAAGACACTGGGGAAATAATTATCAGCAGCACAGACAAGAACCTTACTACCATCAGCAGTATGGACAATACGGTTATAATCAGCGACCTCTTCATGGCTGCTATTATTGTTGGCAGCCATCAAGTAAAACAAATCACATTCTCTTCTAACGTGTCAGAAATTTGCCTGTTTCCTGTTGGCTCATGTTTTTTATATATGATTTTGTGTGGATAATACTAGGCAACGTGAAACTACCCTATGCAAAAAAACTAGAAGAGTGATGATAAGTGGGAATGATAAATCCTGGAGAGAAGTTATGGACTACATTGTTCAACTTTTACCTTAAATTCATCTTTATTTCATATGTTGTTAGTGCATCGAATTTCATGTGTTGTCCATGTAAGGCTGCCACTAGTCATAAGTTTGTAACACAGGCATAATGAGGAATAAGATAAATGATTTCTTTCTCACAAATTTGAAGGAATTTCTGTAAACCTGGGTGTGATTATTTCTGGAATTTTGCAGACTTCAATGAAGTAATTCATCAAGAGAGTTATAGTTGGCTTACAGAGTATCATATTAACAGCAGCTGAAAACATATTTGACATACCTTTCATTTGACTTTCATGATTTCAAAATAATAACTACTATGTGAATGTATATTTTAAAGGTCTGAGTTCTATACTAATAACAAAAGAAAGACGAATAAACATGTACAATAAGCAAAAAAAAAAAAGACTATTTTGTAAACTCTTAAGAACTACTAAAACATAAGGGATCCTGCCTGGCATTTATTACTCTCATTTTTCTCATCTTGTTCTAATGAGTTCTGATCCAAACTGTTCTGAGGTGTCCTGATATACCTCTTTAAATCCTTTTTATTTAATGTTCTGAAGATGGACAAAATCCTTTTTCACACAAACACCAACAACATTGTAACTAAAAATGGTGAACAGTTCTTGGGTCTTTTGCTAATGGGATTCATTCTTAGATCATGCAGCAATTCATCACTGAGTGGATATTGCTGCAGACAAACTGAGACCTGAGAAAAACCTTAGCTTATGGGCCCATCTCCAGTCGTCCTGATGTATGTCTTACCTACTGGACCCAGATGGCTCTGGAGGTGAGAGTGAGGCTGGTGACTTTGCCTAGATCTCCCTCACTGAAATTCAATTCACCTGAAAGTCAAGACATCATCTTCCTGATGTCATTGGTTCTCTGAGAAGGAAGGATTAAAAAAAAAAGTCTGTGGCTATGAGAAAATAAGTGGTGCCGTCTCCTGGTCAGAGAGAGGACAGAGAGGAGTTATTCATGTTCCACATCCTTTCTCCAAGTTCCATTAATGGGGATTCTTAAAGCTAAAATAGGGATCTGAAAAAAATCATTTATGACACGGTTAAGGTCCATTCATTCATTATTATGCTGGACATGAGCTAATCAAGTTTGGTGAGCAAAGGAGTAGAGCAACAGTTCACATCCATACAGAAATGCTTAATTTGCAGACTGCTCCATATTAGATCTTTGGCCTTATGACAAACCTGGAAGGTGGGTGCTCCTATTAACTCATTTCATGGTGGAGGAAGTAGAGGATCAGAAACCTTTTGGAGAGTTTATATTTCAGGGGAAAGGAGGATTCAAGTCTTTGTCATCATGACCCAGGCCCATTACTTTATTACATTATTAACTGATACATATTTCAATGGATTCTGGAGAAGAGAATTCCAGTGCCACACAGATTCTCTAGATAGGGGCATATGGTGTTCATAACTATTGGAGTCAAATCTGTTCAGACATCTACATCACTATTCTTCATGATGCTTGACTGGTTGGGATGTGGCCACCTTCTAGAGAACCTCACAGGATACCACCTCCCATCTCCTGTGTGCAGGGACAAATCACCTATCTCGTGCAATGTTCCCCCTGCTAACTTCTTAGAATCCCTGACACTAAGCCATGTAGAGGTTTGGTGAGCCTGTTTCTGGGCACATGTAATGAAGGTGACCTTTGTCTCCCAGCCTTGTCAGAGTTGCGGCAAATATCCTACAGTTTACACACTACTTGGTCTGAAAGGGGAATTTAGCAGGTTCCTGAACCAGAACTTAGATTGCATGCAAAAATTACATGGAAAGGATGTTTCATTGTTTTCTGTGGTGTCAAGAAAGATAAGCAATAATCCTATTTTAATGGCTGTATTCTTAGTACTTGGATCTCACACCTGTTTCCACTTCCTCACAAACTTCACTAGCATCTTATGATAGGAGGAAAGAGAAAATGTATCTAGGCAAAAATCAATGTCATTTGTAAGGGACAGCAAACTTTGTCACTTTGCTTAACCCTTAAATTACTTTTGCTCTTTAGTCATTTTATATAGTGCCCAACTTTTTGTGACCCCATTAGAAGTTTTCTTGGTAAATATACTAGAGAGGTGTGCCATTATCTTCTGCAGCTCATTTTACAGATGAGAGAACTGAGTAAAAGAGGGTTAAGTGACATTGGTTGGTCACCCAACCAGGAGGAGTCTGAGACCAGATTTGAATTCAGGAACACAAGTCTTCCTGATTCTAGGCCTAGCACTTTATGCACTTGACTACTTACCTGACCCATAAAAATTACTAAAGGAGAGCAAACTGCAATATCTTGTAAGATAAAATCAGAACAGAAGATAAAAATATTAAATGTCAAGCTGAGCAGTTTGCATTTTATCCTAAAAATAAAAGCAAGTTACTGGAACTTGATTAGAGGTACAGTGTCATGGTTATAACTGATTCAGAAATCTCACTGCGACAAGTGTGGCTGATGGCTGTGAAAGAGACAGACTGAAAGTAAAAGGCCAATTCATTTTGGGGAGGGGTGATACAATCCAACAATGGGGTGATGAAGCCAGTAGGAAGAATTATTCTCCATACTCCATGCTTAAATCTCTATGAGAAATATTCACCCTCAGATGGAAATCCTCCAACTGAGCACAAGGATTTGCCCAAACTCAGAAATGGAACCTTCTTCCAGATTTCACAGGATCTCTGCTGAGGCCAGCCCAGCATCAGCTTGATATTCATAGCTTTATCATACATTTCCTACCCTTTCTACTAGAGGCGTTAGTGGATCATGTGTAATAAAAAGCCATGGAAAGATAGACCAAAAATGAATTGGAAACTAAATAATCTAATCCTAAAGAAGGAGTGGGTTAAACAACAAATCATAGAAACAATCAATAACTTCATTCAAGAGAATGACAATAACGAGACAGCCTACTAAAACTTGTGCGATGATGCAAAAGCAGATCATAGGGAAAGTTTTATAACATCGAAAGCCTCCATGAATAAAGTAGAGAAAGTGGAGGTCAATGAACAGGGTATGCAGCTGAGAAAGCTAGAAAAAGAACAAATGGAAAACCCCAAGTAAATACGAAATTAGAAATATTGAAAACCAAAAGAGAGATTAATAAAATTGAAATTAAGGAAACTATTGAACTAATAAATAAAACTAAGAGTTGGTTATATGAAAAGTAAGGAATATAATTGATAAATCTTTGGTCAATTTGATAAAAGAAAGAAGAAAACCAAATTACCAATATCAACAATGAAAAGGGTAAACTCACCTCCAATGAGAAGGACATCAAAACAATTAGAAATTACTTGGCCCAAGAGTCTGCCCATAACTTTGACAATCTAAGTGATATGGATGAATTTTTAAAAAAATATACAAATTGCCCAGATTAATGGAAGAGTCAGTTGAATACTTAAATAACCCCATCTCAGGAAAAGAAATTGAACAAGAAATTAACGTAATCCTTAGAAAAAAAATTTCCAGGGCCAGGTGGTTTTTCAAGTGAATTCTATCAAACATTTAAAGAACAATTAATTCCAATACTATGTAGACTATTTGGAAAGATTGGTGAAGGAGTGCTACCAAAATGTTTTTTATGATAGAAATATGGTTCTGATTCCTTAACCAGGAAAAGTCAAAACAGAGGAAAAAATTACAGACCAATTTGTAATTGTTTAATGCATGTAGATGTAAAAATTCTAAATAAGATAATAGCTAAAAGAATACAGCAACTTATCACGAGAATAATACATTAGGATCATGTAGGCTTTACACCAGGAATGCATCAGTGGTTCAACATTAAAAAAACTATCTGCATTATTGATCTTCTCTACAACAAAACCAACAGAAACCATATGATTATCTCAGTAGATCCAGAAAAAGCTTTCAACAATACAATATCCTTTCCTATTAAAAACACTGGACAGCACATGGAAAAATGGAACTTTACATAAAATAATAAGCAGGTATATACCTAAGACCATTAGCAACCATTACATGCAACAGGGTAAGCTAGGTGCATGTCCAGTAAGATCAGAGGTGAAACAAGGATGTTCATCATCACCACTGCTGTTCAATATAGTATTAGAAATGTTAGCTTCAACAATAAGAGAAGAAAAAGAAATGGAAGGAATTAGAATAGGCAAAAAAGAAACTAAGTTATCACTCTTTGAAGATGATAGGATGATATACTTAAAGAATCCAGGAGAATCAAGTAAAGAAACTACTAGAAATAATAAAAACTTTGGCAAAGTTGCAGGTTACAAAATAAACTCACATAAATCCTCTGCATTTCTACATATTACTAACAAAGCCCAACAGCAAGAAAGAAAAAGATATGTCCCATTTAAAGGTATAGTAGGCACTGTAAAATATTTGAGAGTCTACCAGTCAAAACAAACCCAGGGACTGTATGAACAAAATTATGAAACACTTTTCTCACAAATAAAGCCAGATCTACATAAATGGAAAAACATCATTTTCTCATGATTAGGATGAGGTAATATAATAAAAATGAAAATTTTACCTAAATTGATTGACTTATTCAGTGCCATACCAATCAAACTCCAGGAAAAGTATTTTCTAGAGCTAGAAAAAATAATATCACAACTCATCTGGAAGAACAAAAGGTCCAGAATATTAAGGGAATTAATGAAAAGAAATGCTAGGGAATCTGGCCTAGCCCAACCAGATCTCAAATTGTCCTATAAAGGAGCAATCATCAAAACTACTTGGTACTGGCTAAGAAACAGAAGGGTAGATCAGTGGAATAGGTTAGATACTCAAGACACAGTAGTCAGTGAATATAACAAAATCTGTTTGATAAACCCAAGGACCCCAGCTTCTGGGATAAGAACTCCCTGTTTGATAAAAATTGCTAGGAAAACTCAATAACAGTGTGGCAGTAACTGGGTATAGACTAATGTCTGACATCGTACACAAGAATCAAGTCCAAATAAAAACATGATCTACGTATAAGAACTGATATTGTAAACAATTTAGGGAAGCAAAGAATTGGGTATTTGTCAGAATTATGGAGAACGGAGAAATACATGATGAAATAAGAGATAGAGAATAAAGAAAAAAGTCCTAGAAATTTTTATAATTTACACTAGAATAAAATGTTATATTTTACTGTGGAATGAAAATATTATTTTGAAGCCTTTGGGGCAAGATATTTCTTGGTCATTCTCCTAAGTACTTAATATATAAATTTAAGAGAATATTATGATTAGCAGAATTATTAATTATAAGGCTTCACGACCACTTTATTTTACTTCTTGAAAGGAGTTCAAAGAGTTCAAGATTTGGGAAACTACTGCTCTGCAGTACTGGTTGTTCACTGTTCTGATCAGTGTTGTAATAGTACAAAGTTTTCTGGATGTGCTCATTTCTCTCTGCATCAGTTCAGAGGACTCCTCCCAACTTCTCTGAAACTGTGCCTTTCACCATTTCTCATGGCTCCATCAATTTCCATTATATTCTTAAATAATCGTTTGTTCAATCATTTCCTTGTTCACAAGCACCATCTTTGTATCCAGATCTTTGCAGCAACAAGAAACATCTGCTGCAATTTCATGTTGTTAGAGATGAACTTGACACACACAAAAAAGTATCAAGAAAAATTTATTAAAAATGGAGTTCAGAGGAGGGAAGGCCTTCTACATTTTTTCCCCTGAAAGAATGGGTAGCTTCCAGCATGGCCACTGGAAGGACTTCAACCAGGTCAGGATGAGGTAGGACTCTTACAGAATTCTGAACTTGGGGTCTCCTGTAATATCATCCCCCGACCATGTTACTTCATGTTCTCCTCTGCCAGACTATCCCTCAAACAACTTATTGAGCATGTGCAGTAGTTTTGTGACCTATACCTCACTAGGTCATACACACCCTGATCCTCCCATCAACCAGAAGTGTGGAAATAAAACTTACTTCCTGTTGCCCACAAACTCCCACCTTTTCTCTTTATTAAAATTTTTGTTTCCACACCAAAATCCAATCAGTCAATACCTCTTTACGTTTTTTCCCCTATGAATTCTTCCCTTCATCTATCTTCCCTTTATAGTAATGTGGAAAGGGGATAAATTTGATGGATGCATTGATAAATTACAAGGGGACAGTCCTGTTGTTATTAATACAGATAAAGAGATTCAAAAGAAAAAAGGAAATCAGTGAATTGTTCTTTTAGAAGTTCCATCTCATACAACAGTCTGGGGAGGAACATCATCTGAGACACTTTTCTGGTCTGGACACTTGTTCAATCCATCTTCAGCACAGCTTCTCAGCATCATCTTCCTTTTACCTTCTTCTAAAAATCCAGATGTCCTCTCTCCTACAAAACTGACCTTGGTACAATTTTAGATTACTATTCCTAAGCTTTATATACTTATAACTCATACAAAATGAAAATCGGAACTTTAGCCCATTTTCACATTTAAGAAATTCATTTTAGAAGCCAGCTTTTACATTTTACATTAATTTACTATTCATTTCTCCCATCAGGAGGATGAAATTTCACTAAGAAAGTAATACTAAGCTCCAGTACTTACACAAATACAATAAACAATCATTTTTAACACAGTACATAACACGTTATAAAACAATTTCAACTTCTGGTCATGTGATGTTTCTTTTAAAGCATTTACAATATACGCCACAAATCATTTTTCTTTTAACATTTACCAGCTGAGACAAAAATAATAATGACTATCTATGCTCACCTCATAGGTCCTCAATCTAACTGTTTCCATACTATTACTAAGAATGAAATGACCCTAACTTATTCTTGTTGGTCTAAAATCCTAAGATAATAGCTTAATTTTAGACTTCATCTCAGATATTCCCCTATCAACAGTCTATTATTTAATGGATCTGGTATTATGCTTACAAAACTTTTGATTACAGGAAACTGCCACTAAGAGTAGGAACCTTTCAGGGAAACAACATCTCCCTATCTTCATGTCGATTCCAGGTGGGAGTAGATTGTCAACTGGCATCCAGGGAGGCTTAAAGTCTGTTAGGTGTCAGTGGGGAAATTGAGTCAAGAGAATCCAACCTCAGTTCAGACTGAACAGCTGTTCTCCCAACCTTCCCATGAGATCACCCCTTTGCAGTTCATACCAGCATCTCACAGGCTCACTGGCATCATGGATCAGTGGCTCAGACCACCTTTCTTACCATCCACACCTGGAGTTAGACTCAGAAGAACAGTCAGTTAATACTCCCATAAGATTTTAAAACAGCAAGGTCCAATAATCAGTTTCAGATATGACTATAATTTCACATTGACAGAGGAGCATCTTTTGGTGCAAGTCTTAAGTAGCTTGCATGCTTTCTCCACTTTTCTACTTCTTCATTAAATAACAGTCATAAAATCAAATTTACCATTAAAACCATCAATTATTGCTCTAATAGATTTACATCTGTTTGCCAAGCTTCTCTATACCTTTCTAACCACCCTCAATCTAAATGACCTACATATATGACAAATTCAAAAACTAACTTCAACTTAAGTTCATGAAATGAAGTCACATCAAAACAGAAACGTTCAACTTTTCCGTCAATGCAAAAAATTACCAGAAGTTACCTGCCTCTAAGAAACTTAGACTGAAATTCTTTTCTCCAAACTGAACATGTCTCTGATTTAGTCTTAGTAATTCATTCAGTTAATTGTTTTAATACCAATTGCTTTTACATCATTTTGTAACATATAAAGACCTTATCCCAAATTGGGACCTTTATCCCTTACCCCAAATGAATTATAGTACCATTTGTCTAAAAGGATCCTGAAAACCTCACCTTGAAAGCTCCTTGGATTTCCCCATGTGAACTGGCTCTCTAGAGGCCCATAAGCTTTTCCATATCGTTATGCCCAAATCTCTGTTTTGTTTCCCACCCTTGATCCTATCAATCCAAATCTCCAGGTTACTGGCCACTCAAGGCCATCCCTGGAACCCCAGACCACCTGGGGTCACCCCTGGACTCCTTCCTCAGAGTCCTTCTGTAGATAAGATACATCTTGGTTTAGCGTTACAAATGCTCAGAATCCCTAAAAGTCCACTCACTGTTGAGCTATCTCAACAAAATTTGATCTTCTTTAGTTGAAAGGAGGCTTGGGTTGAATTCATTTGAGCAGGATCCAACAAGTCACTGTCTTTGGGTCCCAAGCAACCCTATCCTCACAATTCCATACCATTACAGTTAACTTTAAATCCCAGTCTTGTTGTATAGAACAACTTTACATTTATATTTTGGTTTCCTTTCCTTTATCTAATCATTCCCATAATATTCCAGAAGAATGCACTATTTCAGGGATTTTCTCTTTCATACCAGAGCACTCATTTACCCAAGTAATTGAAAACATCAAGATTCCACTACTTGCATTCTACTGACGTCTTCAATTATCTGCTTTGATTATTGAACCATGCCATGTAGATGAAAAGCAAGGACCTAAGTAGATAGCACCACCTTATAACCAGACTCAGAAATAGCCAAAGGGGAAAGCATCCCTTTTCAGAGGAACACAATGGGAAAACTGAGTCAGAGGGATCCTATCCCAGGCTGAGGACTCAATTGGGCCCTGAGGTAAACTTCTGCCTGGAACAGTCACATTCCTCTCTGAGTAATTGAACACAATTTGTATTGTTCCCAAAGGCTTTGCATTGAATGGCAGGTTTCACTAATCAAGACTATTACCAGGCCCTACATCTTAGATCTTAAATTTATACTAACAGTCAATCACTAGAGATCATTTCTATACATTTTCAAATTCTCACCAAAGCAAGTTCTTCATACAATCTCCTTAGAGCTGCTGAGGCTGTACTTTTTGACTAGCCTGAGGACTGCTCCTTTCCGTACATACACACACAGTGTATCAGCTTTAGGTTTTAGCATTAAAACTATAAACAGCAAACCAACAATTTTCATAAATGATAAACAAATTGTTTTAACTGTAAACACGAACATTAAACTTCAAATGACAACAGTTGCATTTCCACATCATATAAAAAAACATTGACAGAAGGATGAGTTGTCTTACCAAGTGCAGGCAGTGATTGACTGGCTTCTCTATCTTGACCCATCCCCCTTCATCCTCTATCCATGGATATGACTATGTGCTGAACCTAGATATTTCTGTGCTGTAGCTGTTGCCCATTCTATTGAGTCAAGATCCAAATTTGTATACTTTTAATAGCTTCTACTAGCTGGTCTTGAAAAAGGGCATGGTTTTCCTCTTCTCCTTGAGTAATTTCCTTAATTTTTTTGAAAATTTATTCCTTTTGAAATGCAGTTCTTAGACCTTCTGACAGGGAAATTATCATATGATCTTACTTTCCCTTATGCTCACTCTTCTGATAATCCCATCCTGGGTCACTAGTGGGAACAGCAGCTGCTCCTGGAGAATATTTTGTGGGGTCATCACTAGCCAAACGATGATCAAACTTTTAGGCTTGTCACCCCAAGAAAGCTGCAATTGTAAGGATATGTCCCTAAAACCTTTGGTAGTGAGGCCTTCCTAGTATCTCCCCAGTTTCTCCCTAACCTGAATGAAGTCTGAGATGGAGAACAGAACATGCACTCTAATTCTCCCACCAGAAGCAGGTGCTTCCCTCAGTGGAAAAAGCCCTGATGACCCAGTGGGAATGGGGGCTTCGTTAGAGATATAGGAAGTCCCACTTCCTGTGAGGGAGGGGCTTGGAATGCTGCCTGAACTGGATTAGACTGCAAGGCAAGGTGATCAGGCTAGCAAGGGGAAAGATCAGCTGACACCTGAGGAGAGGAAAGGATTAGCGGGGAGATACCCAGAGACTGCTGTGGGAGTGGGGCCTGAGGACTAAGAGAGTGTTGCCTCAAGGAGGGAAGCTGCAATGGGTCATTCGTCAATAAAATCCATGACTGGGGTTGGGGGAGGGGGAGAGGGCCAAAGTCCTGAGGGCCATAAGAAGGGGATCATCAAGAATGCCCCTCCTTTGAGGGGAAGTTCTAGCTACAAGCATCTCACAATCTTGCCTGAAATCAGGGTTCTGAGAGAGAGCTCAACAAAGGCCATTATGTAGGAAACTTCTATACAATTTCCTTGCAGGCACACAATATAATTCTAACAGTAAGAGTATTCATTTTTAAAGTCCCCAAAATAGGCCATGTTTCATGGCCCTCCAAGTGATACTAAGGCCAAACAGTGTTGCAAAAGAGCATCAGCTTTTTCTCTTTAAGTTCCTCACAGAAACTCAAGTTTTCGAAATTTTGTAAAAGACAAACCCAAAGGGGAATTTTTGGGGATTCAAAGCAATAGACCCATTTTACGCATGGGGCTGGAAGTCTATTCCTCCACGAAGGAATATTTAAGAATAACCTACCAGGACCTGAGAGGTCCCCCCCCCTCCCCCCCAAAAAAGAACCACTTCCAAGGTACTTGCAGAGGGAGAAGGGGAAAAGGAAAGGGAGAGGCTTCCATACCTTCCAGTCTTGACTGGAGAGGAGCTGTAATTCCTTGTCTCTTATTTTCCAACCCCTGTAAAACTTTTATATAATAAATTAACTTACAAATACAAATTAGATAGGCATTCCAAAAAAATCATACAAAAGATTGTACAAAGCATTTCTTCATATAAAAAATATTTTCCTCTCTTAAGAACACTTTACAATTGATCACATAACCCTCTTGAACCTAATTGCCAAAAATTACAAGAAAAAAACCTAAAACCAAGGTCTTTGTACATTCAACAAGTTTCCTTAAATGCTTGATCAACAGCAAAAACAATCTTAGTTAACACTTCCCTCTTAATAGCAGAAATAAACTTTTCAACATGTTTAATGCATCCTTAGATGGAACATGTCTGAAAATGACACTCATATATATAAATATATGTGTATATTTTCAAAAGAATTTTCATTTTCTCAACAAGAATTCTACAATAAGGAAAGTCTTACACAAAATTCATAACAGCTTCTTAACCAATTCATCATCAATTTAGCAATTCACTGTAATTCATCTCTTTACCACCATGTGGGCACACTCTATCACCTGATCAGATAGAGTCATCTCAAATTTGATTGAGCTACTAACTATTATATCAAATTAATCATTTATTAATACTTATTTATAACCAAATATGATTTTCAAATGATCAAATTTCTGTCACGTCCTTTTAATATTCCTATATATATATATAACAAAATCCAAATTTGATAAATGTGTAACCATTACATTAGGTTAATGTTGCATCTAACATATGCCCATCTTTGTGTCAAGCACTTTACAATCACAAATGCCAAATAGCAATATCTTTTTCTGCTGAATCCTGATAGGAACAGTATACTCAGATGTTGCTTTGTATTCCTTCAGGAGACATTTTAACTTGAATCATATCAAACCTGAATTTATAATCACTAATGATAAACATTTTAACTTTTCTTTCTTAAGTCAGATACTCTTGCTACTTAAAAGAAAATTTCCCTTAAAGGACCAAGTGGCTGGCCATTTTCAACTCTGAATAGCCTTCTCCCTTTTACTCTACTTCCTTAAAGAGCTGAAATGCCATCTTCTGGCTCCCCTCCCCACTCTGATGCCCACCATACAAGGAACTTTCCCAAACAGCTCCATTTGGGAGGGGGAGGGGGTAAACTCCCCTGAGCACATGGTCTAGGCACATGAATACTGCTGTCCTATTAATATCCTTCTGCCTTGGGAACTTTTTTACAGGAGCACTCATTCCCACAAATTTTATGTGACTTCCTCCAAGGCAATGAGTCAGGTACTGCTGTTTTCATGGGGAGAGCCCCACGTTGGGGGCCATGCTTGTTAGAGAAGAACTTGACACACAGAAAAAGGTATCAAGAAATATTTATTAAAAATGGAGTTCAGAGGAGGGAAGGCCATCTATGTTCCTTCCCCTGAAGGAACAGGTAACTTCCAACATGGCCACTGGAAGGACTGCAACCAGGTTAGGAAGAGGCAGGACCCTTACAGAATTCCAAACTTTGGATCTCCCTGATACCATCCCCTGGACATGTGACTCCATGTTCTCCTCTGATAGGCTTTCCCTCAAACAATTTATTGAGCATATGCAGCAGTTTTCTGATTTTCACTGTACTTGGTCACACAACCTCCCCCCCACCCCCCCATCAACCAGCAGTGTGGAATTAAAACTTACTACCTGTTTCTCACAATGGTGTGCAAATGGATCATTTAAGTCTTTTATTTATATGTCTAATGGTTACCATGGGGTCAGAGGGCATATAATGGAGTGACTTTAAGGGTCAAATTCCAAAGGGTATTATGGAATGTCATCCTTTCCTTTGAAGACTGTGTGAATCTTTGTGTTAAAGCAATTTCTTTTACACAACATGGCAAGTTCTGTTTTCTAATGCATTCTGCTACATACCTTCCATTTATACAGGTGAATTCATCCCGTGCAGATATTACTGTGAGAATTCATTATATGTTCTCCATGCTATCCTCTGAGCTTTCCTCTTTGTTCCTTCCTTAGTCCTTAGAAATACAAAGAAGGGAAGGGAAGGGAATGAGCTCAACACTATTAATTGATCATTGAAAGAGGATGATCCCCACTCCTCCTGTTCTTCCATCAATCCCAGTCCCAGATGACTGACTGGAATACTATCTTAAAAGTCTCTTATTTTCTTATCTCCCTTAGTTGAAGCATCCACTCTGGTGCAAAGTTATTTTGCACCAGGAGGCAGCCAGGTGGCACAATGGACAGAGTATGCCTGGAGTGGGGAAGAAGTGAGTTCAAATTCAGACTCAGACACTTTCTACCTGGGTGACACTGGGTGAGGTACAATACCTCTCTTTACCTTGATGTCCATATCTGTAAAGTAAGGGTAATAATAGCACCCTTTCCCATGGTTCCAAGGATCCAATAAGATTATATTTGTAAACTGCATGAAACATAGTGGAGCTCTATGAATATTAGCTATCATTATTGTAAATTTTGCTATTTCTTCACCAACTGAATTCTTACACTTCTATTCTTTTCTGTCTTTGCATTCACTTATTTTCTGCTTGAGTTTCATGTTGTCATTGTTGTTGCTCTTTCTCCTTCGATCTCCAAGAGGACCATGACATCAAGAAATAGATGCCAAGACTTTCAAGAGAATAGGATTTAAGTGAGGGATAGCTGTGCACAGGCACCAGCCTCACTCTCTTTCCAACACTCATCTGGGTCCAGTGGCCAGATATAGATCAGGAGAACTGCAGATGACCCAGGATGAAGTAGAGGAACTCAGCCTTTTTAAGCTAAGGTCTTTACTAGGTCTCAGTTTGACTGAGGTAATGCCCATTCAGTGAAGAAGGCTAAACAAGAAAAGAGGCAGAGAATGGCCTTTTAACCTAGTCAAAAATTAATCTGGGTAGGAAAGACCCTCAGGGTTTCTGGCCAAAACAGAAACAATTGCTATTTGCATTCATTGTGAGCCAATCAGGCCCCAAACAGTGACCAAACAGAGCTTGGCCTGGGACCTATTGTTATCTAGGGAAGGAGAGACAAAACTATTTGGGGTTAAAGCTGGTTCTTAAGGAAAAAAAAAGGTTTCAGAGAGCAAGCAACTGGAGATACAGAGGGATATAAGAAAACAAAACCAAACCAGTCCCTGCCCTCAGGGAGCTTACATTTTCATGGGAGAGACAACCTGCTCACCATCTGCTCACTATCTTTCTACTGATAGGAAAATTTTAAATTTCCTTCTATTTCTCTTGAAACTGTGGTTTAGGCATTGGGGATCAAACTGCAGCCAATTGTATCACCACCCACCTCCATGATACTGACCTGTGCACCTCCTGGCAGCTTGAAGCAGAATGGACACCACAAAGAATCTTCCCTTGTGCTGAGTGGATAACAACCAAATATGTCCTCTATTTTGGTATTTTCAGAATAATCTTATGTTCATGGTCTGGTGACTCAGGAGGACAGAGATTAAGAAGACTGATAAGGATCTGAGGTTGTATTTGAACTCAGGACTTCCTGACTCCTGTCTATCAGTCTGCAATTACCATCTAGCAACCTCAGGTGAAAGTGATACTCATCAGATTAAGGAGGCTGACAGACAAGGAAAATGACAGTTATTGGAGAAGCTGCCCTGTTGGAGCATCTGTAAATCATCTCATCATTCTAGAAAGAAATTTAAAATGAATTCAAACATATAGCTAAACAATCCAAATGCATTGACACAAAGGTCTATAACCCAAAGAGATTGAAGAAGTAGGAGATGAATCTATATCAACAAAATTATTCATGGTAGCTCTTTTTGTAATGGCAAAGAACTTTAAGGGGATGCTCATCAGTTGGGGAATGAATAAACAAATGATGGTCCAATGGAATACAACTGGACCCTGAGAAAATGTAAAATGGATGGTTTACAGAAAAACCTGGGAAAACTGATCTGTTGCACAGTGAAGCAAGCAAATCTAGGAGACAATAACATTTTAAGGATAACTTGGAGAGACTTCAGATTTCTGAACAAAGCAGTAACCACCCATGATTCTAGAGGATACTTGGTACTATGCTGCCTTCCTTCTGTAAGAAGCAGAAGGAGACAGGCACTTTAGATGTGATCAATGCATACTCTTAATGAGAAAATGTACAATACAACAAAAGTTTGCTTAAAACAAAAGGAAACTGTGGGTTAATATTAACCTCACCTGACTAAAACCTGGCCCATGGAATGAGCAAATTTATTCAGAGCCTGAAGCATTCCTTAGAAGAGAAACCAGGGGAAGAATCTCAACTGTCCCTGAGTCTTGGCTATATGTACATCCTCCTCCTCAGTCAATCTGTGAATCCCTTATATGTCATTTAATCTACAACCTGACTCAGTTTACTTGTTGGGTTTCTTTGGAAATTTGTTTCCTTAGATGAGTTCTGAGATTATGACACTGGTTAATGAAGTTTGTTCATGTTTTATGTTAGAGATGTGCTTGACACACAAAAGGGTATCAAGGCAAACCTTCTCATAGTAATCCAGATGTCCACTCTCCTGCAAAACTGATATTAATACAATTTTAAATTACCATTCCTAAGCTTTATACTCTTATCATTCTTACAAAATCAAAATTGCAACTTTGGCCAATTGTCATGTTTAAGAAATTCACATGAGAACCCAGCTTTTATATTTTATATGAATTCACTATTCATTTCCCCCATCAGGGGGATGAGATTTCATTAAGAAATTAATACCAGGCCTTAGTACATACATAAATGCAATAAGTAATCATTTTTAGCACAGTGCATATCACTTCATAAAACAATTCCACCTTCTGGTCATGTGATGCTTCTTTTAAAGCATTTACAATAAAGACCACAAACCATTCTTCTTTTAACATTGACCCACTGAGACAAAAATAATAATGACTACGTATGCTAACCTCCCAGGCCCTTGACCTGATTGTCTCCATACTATTACTAAGAATTAAAGGACCCTAACTTATTGTTGTTGGTCTAAAATCCTAAGTAATATCTAAATTTTTGGAGTTAACTTCAGATGTTCCCCTACCAACAATCTATTATTCAATAGATATGGTATTATGCTTATACAACTTTTGGTTGCAGGAAATTGTCACTAAGAATAGGAACATTTCAGGGAAACAGCATATCCCTAACTTCATGTCAATGCCAGTGTTGACCTGAAAACTTGTTGAAGAAAGGCAACATGGCTAAATGCATACATTTTATGATTTAATTAATTAATCAATTCCCTATTAAAGAAAACAGTAACATAATGCATTATGGAGCCAGAAATGTTCTGGCTACCCAGTGCAGAAATCTTCTGGCTTATATACATTTTGCCGTGAGAAAGGAACTCTCCTAGTTGAACAAATCATAAATTCAGTAAGACAGGACAATTAACAAAGCAATGTCAGTCAAGTCTTGAGATTCCAAGCTGGGTAAACATATGTCCCAGGTGGTAAGGAAATCCCACCACTAGTAAGTGGCAGGCTTCCTGCCCCAAACAGATAACTGATGCAGGAAAGGGCAAACAATGTTCAATAGAAATTATGACCTAAGATGTCTATATTTTCTTTACCATTATTCAAGATATGTCATAACATAGTATGTGTCTATAGATAATAAGATACAAAGGAAAGACCCATTATTCAAGATATGTCATAACATAGTATGTGTCTATAGATAATAAGATACAAAGGAAAGACCCATTATTCAAGATATGTCATAGGTTAAAGGTCTCCAAGGAATGCAGAGTCAGCTTTGGCTGGCTTTTGCTGACATAGGAAGAGGCATTCTCTGAGTTTACTTCAGAGAGAATAAAGAGATTATTCCAAAATTTTATATTAAACATTATCACCAGACAGGGGTAGATTGTCAGTTGGCATTCAGCCAGGCTTAAAAGTCTGCCAGGTGTCAGTGGGGAAATTGAGGCAGGAGACTCCTACCTCAGCTCAAGCTGAACAGCCATTCTCTCAACCTTCCCATGAGATCACCTTTTTGCAGTTCATACCAACATCTCATAGGTTCACTGGCACCAATGCATCAGTGACTCAGACAGCCTCTCTTGCTATCCACACCTGGAGTTAGAGTCAGAAGAACAGTCAGTTAATAGTGCCATAAGATCCAAGTTCCAATAATCAGTTTCAGATATGACTATAATTTCACATTGCTGAGCAATATCTTTAAAGAAAGTGAATCTTAAGGAACTTGCATGCCTTTTTACACATGTTCTAGTTCCTGATTAAATAACAATCATCATAAGTTATTGCTCTAATAGACTTACATCTGTTTCTCAGGCTTCTCTATCCCTTTCTAAACATACTCGGTCTACATATATATGATAAGTTCAAACACTAACTTCAACTTATGTCTATGAAATTAATTCAGATTAAAACAGAAACCTTTAACTTTTCTATCAATACAAAATATTACCAGAGGTTACCTGCTTTGAATAAACTACACTAAAATCCTTTTTCTCAAACTGAAAATGTCTCTGATTTAGTCTCAGTAATTTGATTCAGTCAGTTTTATTTACCCAATTAGTCTTTGCAACATGTAAAGACTTTGTTCCAAGTAGGGATCTCTGTTCCTTACCCCCAAAGAGATTTAGTCTCATTTGTCTAAAAGGGCCCTGGAAAACCTCCCCTTGAAAGCTCCTTCGATTTCCCCACTTGAATTGGCTCTCTTGAGGCCCATAAGGTTTTCCCTAACACTATGCTCTACTGGTCATTCCCATTAAGACCATCTCTTGACCCCCCAGATCACTTGGGGCCACCCCAGACTCCTTCCCCAGTGTCCCTCTGTAGACACAAATGATACAGATGCTCAGATTCCCTAAAAGTCCACCCAATATTGAGAAACCTTAACAAACTTTGACTTTCTTTACATCAGCTGAAGCCAATATATTCTGCTCCAACTTTTGACTTTTACCCTGTATCACCCTATTTCAAATGTGTTTCTTGTAAACAACATACTGTTGGATTATGGCTTTTGATCCAACCTGGTATCTGTTTCCATTTTCTGGGAGTTTACATTCCCATTTACATTCACAGTTAGGATTACTATCTGTTTCTTTTCCTCCATCCTCTTTACCCCATTTATGCTTTTAGTTCTCCCTTCTCCCTTCCCCTCCACAATAGAGTTTTATTTTTTGACCACCGACTCCCTCAGTCTTCCCTCCCTTCTTTTAGCTCCCCATTCTTTGGTCAAAAGAAGGCTTGGGTTGAATTCATTTGGGCAGTATCCAACGTGTTGCTATTGTTGGGTTCCAAACAACTGTAACCTCAACAATTCCATGCAGTTGCAGTTAACTTTAAATCCCAATCCTGTTCTATGAAACAATGATTCAACATCACATTTATACTTTGGTTTCCTTTTCTTTATCTATTTTTTCATATTCATTCATATTCAATTTCAGGGATTTAATCTTTCACAAGACTATATCAGAGTTCCCATTTACCCAATGAATTGAAAACAGCAAGATTCCACTGTTATGGCTGGCTGAGTGGTGAGAATCTTGTTCAGCAGGACGTCTCAATCTCAGGCACTCATTGATGAGGCAGGAGACAAAGATGTAAGAAGCTCCCTTTATTGAATGTAGTTACAAGCCTTATATGCAGTTCAGCCTTTATTCCATACTCGTGGCTAGCTCATGCTCATATACTCTCAGCCAATGATTCTAAAGGTCATTTGTGTGTTCTCTTAAATGCTTGGAAGTGTGTGCTCTCATTACCCTCAAGCCTGTGAGGGTGTTGTAATTCCTTGGAGTGTCGAACCAGCTGAGTTAGCTCAAGCATCTAGGCGAGAGGGCCTGTTAGGCCATCCCTATCCCCTTGAACTGCTGTGGTCCTCGACAAGTCCCTTACAATTCCCCCTTTTTGTTTTGATGGTGGGCTGTCCAGGTTCAGGAATGCACTACATCAAGAGCCTCAGTGAACACTCGTATGACTAGCCTCAGAATAAAAGCCATAATAGCTAGTATGATGAGCACTGCGACAGCAGCTGCGAGCATCACAAGTACATGAGTGGTGAAACTGGGTATAGACAGATGTTTGAAAAAGTCCATGATGTTTTGAGCTGTATGGTGAGGTTTGAGATCAGTGTTGGCCGAATCATATATGTGTCTGGCAATATCATACAAGGCCTTGATATCCACTGCTGTCTGGGGATCATCAATGACCCCACTTAAGTGATTGCAGATTCTATTCCAATTGAATGCTGAGGAATTGTACAAAGCTTTTGACACACAAAGGAAATCCCATCTATAATCACACACAAGCCTTTGACAAAATTCAGTTATTTCTACCTCATCTCCAAATGCCACAATGGCATCCCAGAGTTCTTGTATGGCTTCATGGAATCTCTCGTCTATCTTCCTCTGCTCCTGAAAACCTGCAGACACATTTCTAGCAAGATCCTCCATAAAGTGTGCATGCACCATTTGATTTTGTGCAGTAGATACAGACACAGCAAGAGAAATTGCAGAAGTGATAATTGATGCTCATAGGCTTACACCTAAAATAATGCAGCTAATACATCTTGTAACCCTAGGTGCTGAGCGCAATGCCTGAATTCTTTCCCCTATTCCTTTGAAGATTTGGTCTGCGCGTGAAGCATACCATCCATTTGTCTTAACTGAAGCCAGTGCTAGACGTGGTCTTGTTATGATAAAACATCACTTCATTTTTTTTCCCCAGTGCATTTGGCAACCGAACAATTGTTACAAGTGATATTATACAAGCCAGTAGAATCATTACAGGTGACATTACTCCTTCCCCACATGAATGCATACTGATTCCCTAAACAGACCCTCCCCGCATAGCTCCATTTTCCAGACAGAAGGTGGTGACTTGTGCGGTCCTCATTAGTAAGATTGCTTTTTCCTCCAATGGCTAAAATAATTTTCCACAGCCCTGGGGTGGTTTTCCCATGTTGCGTGACCCAATTTGGAGATGGAAACCCCTGAATATAAGTCTCACTGTCATATGTCACATTGTGCCACGATTGTAGCGTGAGGTTATGAATCTTAAAGAACTGTCTGCTGGAAGTGTTGCAGCAGATGAAGGATGGAGGTGGCAGGTGGTACCCAGGAAGGTGGGGGCTAACTGGGCAATTTTCTCAGTGCATCATCCGGTTTGTTGAGTTTCTTCATGGTCCCACTTTCAGTCCCCATGTCTCTAAATGAACCCAATACCTTGTGCTGGCATATATGCCGTAATGGATGTGATATTAAACTTGAACAATATGGACACAAGTTGAATTATCTCTTAAACTGTTTTTCATTATACATACTGGAGGTTGACTAGCTAGGCCCGTGAAGTTAAACCGCAAATTAGCCTTGGCTTTTTGATTGGGTTCAGGGGTTGTAAAGTTAAATTCCTTTGGATTGATTGGGTAATGTTGTTCTGAAGGACGGGTTCTGGGATCCTCTCCCCCCATGTGGCCACTCTCACCCATGGTGGTTCAGGAATGTAGCCCCATCTTGACTCCCCCCTTTTTTCTACACTCCCTTGATCTATTGATCTTCCCTCTACTGATGCCTGTAGGGTCAAAGTAGCCGGAATGGCGAGGATCTTTGTGATGGTCTGCTGCTCATGTGATCCCTGCCAGTGGGTCCTTCTCCTGACTGTTCTTGACTTTCTCCTCTTTCCCCGTCTCTGGGTTCCACTCAAGCACAATCCTTGCAGCCCTTTCAGGAACCCACCGTTCTCCATCGCCTTTAGAAACACACTTTCCTTCCTTGTCCTTCCACATCACTCTATCTGTTGATTGCATGAGCTGTTTCATCACTGTCTGTTTGTTTTGGGGCTCACCTGGTATTTCATAGATGGTGACACATTGTCTGTGTCGAATTTTAAATAATTAATTGTATATAGTGCCATGTTCAGCCTGTTTATATTATTGCTTTCTCCCCCTTTTTGTTTTTGCAGGAATGTTTTAATGGTCCTATTAGCCCTTTCCACAATGTCCGGTCCCTGGGGGTTGTATGGAATCCCTGTCACATGCATGGTAGAAAACTCTGAGCAGAAGAGTTGGAAAGCATTAGATATGTATGCTGGGCCATTATCAGTCTTGATAGCTTTTGTCACTCCACGCTGTGCAACACAAGTTAAAAGGTGTGTTCTGACATGCTGCATTGACTCTCCTGACTGGGGGGTGGCCATAGTGAACCCTGAAAATGTGTCTACACAAACATGAACATAGCGCTGTTTGCCAAAGGTGGGAATATGTGTGACTTCCATTTGCCAGAGCACATTAGGCGCATAGCCCCTGGGATTATGAGTGGAAGTGGCTGGAGCTGGCTGAAAAGGAATGCACTGTGTACAGCTTTTAACTATCTCTCTCACTTCTTGTCTCTTAATCTTGTACAGTCTTAAGGACTTTGCAGAAATATGAAATTTCTGATGAGCTTGTTGCGCTTCTGCAACGGGGAAAATAAGTGCCCGATTTGCAATGTCATTGCCTTCAGCCAATGGACCTGGGAGACCTGAGTGGGATCTGATGTGTGTGCAATACAATGGCAACTCTCTGTTCCTTATCACCCCTTGCAGTTCTTGGAAGTAGGTGGATAATGTTGCTTTCACTTGGCCTTATGGTTGATTCTTCAAGTCTTTGTATTAGCCACCAGCATACTGACTGTCAGTGACAATGTTGATGGGGTGTGGTACCCTGCACGCCTCTAATATGGCGTTTAGCTCATTTTGCTGTGTGGGTGTGAATTGAGTTTCATAGACATGTAAGATGTCTAGGGAAGGTATATACATAGTAGCCCTATTATCCTTAGTGGCATCAGTGAACACATTGTACCCCTGCACCAGGTATGGTTGCACTATGACTGGGAATTTCCACGACCATTGGGTATATGTGAGTTTGATTCCCAACAGGGATCCGTGGAGAAAGTTGTTGTTGGTGATTATCTGCCAATCATACTCCTCCTTAAGGCATTCTTGTAACTGTTCTATTGTCAAAGGTATATAAATGGCTTCTGGTTTCTTCCCATTGAGTTGCAATACTCATTCCCTAGCCTTCCTTGTTACCTGTGCAATCATGTTGATGTATCTGGTAAGTGTCTTTTTCTTTGCTGTAGGCAAATACACCCACTCTAAGATGACCTGTCCCTGGTGAATTATGGCAGTGGGAGTGTCTGATGTCTCAAGTACTGAAATTTCTATACCCTGAGCTGGGGAATAGCGTGCTGTGTACTCCCTTTCCATGGCCTCTAGAAATGTCTTTACTGCTTCTATTGCCTCTGGTGTCTATTCCCTTATTGACTGTACATTGGGGTCTCCTTTTAACAGGTTGTACAGAGGTTGCATTTTCTCATTTGGGATGCCTACTCTTGGCCGTAGCCATTGGATGTCTCCTATAATATTTTGAAAGTCATTTAGTGTCTTTATCTTGTCAAGATCCATTTTGGGGGGCTTCATTCTAATTATGCCCTCCTCTACCTGATATCCTAAGTATTGAAATGAAGCCTTACTTTGTACCTTCTCTGGAGCTACAGCGAAACTGTGCCAAGCAGGCTCCTCCGTGACAAGCAAGCTCCTCCATGGTATCTCAGAGTATTTGTTCCAATACTACACAATCTGAAGGAGAGGCTAATATGTCATCCATATAATGGATGATGGTGGCATTTGGATACTTATTTCTTATAGGTTGCAAGAACTTATCAACATACCATTGGCAGATGGTGGGACTATTCTTCATACCCTGTGGGAGAACCTTCCACTGGTACCTAGTTGTTGGATGAGCCAAATTAACATCGGGTACTGAGAAGGCAAACCTGATAGCATCCTCTGGTCTTATGGGTATGGACTAAAGGCAATCTTTGATTTCAGTGACCCATAAGGGGTTGCCTTTCTTATCATATTGGGTGAAGGGAGCCCTGGTTGAAGGACTCCCATGGTGTACATTGATGCGTTCACCTGCCTGAGGTCAGTTAACATCCTGCACTTCCCCAACTTCTTTTTTATACAGAAAACTGGTGAGTTCCATTGGCTAGTACTGGGTTTTAAGTGGGCTTGCTGTAATTGTTTGTTTACTATCTTCTCCAGTGCCTGAATCTTTTCAGCATTCAGGGGCCACTGTTCCACCCATACAGGCACATCACTTTTCCATTGTATAGACAGTGGAGTGATGCACCCTCCTTTCTCAACAGCAGCCCCCACTAGAAATCCGTGGTCACTTTCACTCCCATCTGTTGCAAAGTATCTCCTCCCCATAAGATTACTGGTAGCCCTGTTATCGCATAGGGCCACACCCTTTCTGTTTGTCCCTCAAAGTTCCATATAAGGTATTTTTGTGATACCTCTGTGTCCTGCATCCCTCCTATACCTATCAGGTGGGTGAAAGCTGGTTGTGTGGGCCAGTGTGGTGGCCACTGTTCCTGGGGAGTGACTGTCTTATCGGCTCCCATGTCTATGAGCCCCTCAAAATTGTACCCTTCTAGCCTAATTGTGAGCATTGGCCTGAGTGTGGTGACCATGTGGTGAACATAATCGTGTCCTCTGGCTAGTACTATTGTTTGGGCAGTATAAGTACTTGTGCTGTACACTGGTCTTTATCAATATAAACTTGCTCTGGGTTGGTATTTATCATAGGTGCTTTTCTTATGCATCCCCGAATTGGCATGGTAATGGAGAGCAATCCTGTGTATTCATTTATAGAGGTAGAAGTCAATAGTCCTATCTCTCCTTCCTCTATCCCTTCACTTTCTTTTAGAGGAACTTTGACAGGCATGTATGCCCCGACCCGGAAGTCCCCTGCGCTTTTCAATCTTAAAACCCTGTAGGCGGACAAGAGGCTGCTAGAGTGGAGTATTATTGCTTCCTCAGCTCCTGCATTGCCTCACTTGGCTGCTCCTGGGCCCCCATCATGCCCCATGTGCTGTTTCCCTGGGCCCTGGGGAGTGGGCACACCTTGGTGTTTAACAGTCCCCTACACTCTGAGGCCCAATGTCCCAACTTCTTGCATTTTGGGCACGGAGTCACAGACCAACTTCTTTTAGTTTTTTGAGGTTGGTGTTGCGACTGCCAACACTCCTTCCTAAAATGACCTACTTTACCAAACTTATAACAGCCCGGCTTTTGTGGGACAGCCCTGTGGCTTGTTGGACAGCCTGAGCAAATACCTCCACTTGGAAGAGACCTGTTCCTACCTGTTCACACCTTTATACCATCTCTTCTATGGTGGCATCCTTTCTTAACCCTAGCATGGCCTTTTTACAATCTGGATTGCAATTTGACCGAGCTATCTGTTTTATAACTATATTGGTCCCTTGCACCTTCCCCATGGTCTTAGCCACTGCGTCCTGTACACGGGCAAGGAAGTCTACAAATGGCTCTTGTGGCTTTTGTCTCACCTGAGTGAAGGGTTCCCTGGAATCCCCAGCTACTGGGATGGAATCCCCAGCTACCGGGATGACTCTCCACCCCTCTTCCACACATGCTGCTATCCTCTCTATGTCTCAATGGGAAACTCAGTTTAGGTATTATCTGTGGAGTGCCTCCCTGTGCTGCTGAGCTGTTCAAAGTACAATGAGGCATTCGTGGGATTGCCGGGATTGTAATGTAGCGCCATTGTTCTGCACTTCTCCATAAACGCAGCTGCCCAAGCAACGGCTTGTCCCAGAGACAATACTGCTTTTATTAGCACCTTCCAATCATTTGGGGTGAGAACATACTGAACTACTGATCTCAGTTGCAGCATCACATAAGGTGATTTTGCCCCATAAGTCACTGCAACTTTCTTTAGTTCTTTTACTAGTTTGTTTCTAAGGGTGTATGCCTCCTTACTCGGTGTCATTGCCCTGGGTTATTGGGATCACCCTCCTCATCTTCTAGTACTGGCATTGTGAGATCAAAGCTCAATTCTGTGAGATCGTCCCCTCTTTGCTTTCCTTTGGCTGTCATCAATTGGAGAGAACTAAGATTTTTTGTGTAATTTGCCTTTTGTCCACCAGATGGCAGTGTTGTAAAATTTTGTGTGTAATTTGTCCCTTGGCTACCAGATGGCAGTGTTGTCCTACTTTCTGGCTCCCATACATGAACTTCCCTTTTCTCATTCTTGGTAGCAGATACTTCCTCTTCCCTTGGGTAGCTTACTTCTGCTTTCCCACCAGAGCCTACTTCCCCTTTCTCACAGGAAAACTTCAAACCCGCAAGTCTGTTTTGGATCTGTCTCACTTGGCTCTCTAAATCCTGTATTTCTTTTCTGTTACATCTATCTATCTCTTTTTCCCTGCCTTCCCGGAATGTGGAAAGATCAGGGTAGAGAGTGTTGAATACTCTTGTTACCTGTGCTATTATATTGCTAGGTGCCTCTCTAGCGGGGGTCTGTGTGCCAGAAGGTGCCTTGGAGGAAGTCTGAGTTTGAGCTTCAACGCTTCTCCTCTCTTCTAAGTCTAATGGTTCTGACATCCTTGCTTTGACCACATTGTACAAAAAGAAACTGTCTAACGGTCTCTCCTCAGGGTTCTGTCTGTGATATTCTGTAAGTTGTTCCCAAACAAAGGGTGGTCTGCTAGACAGGGTGATACTTTATGTGATGTTTTAGGGAACCTTCTGACCTGTGCAAGGCTTACCACTCAGCCCTGTTTTTTCACTATTTTAAAAATGACCCTGACATAGGCTTGCCTTTCTTTGGTTCCCAACTTCTGCCCTATAGTAAGAAAATTTTTTCTTACCTTCTCTGCTGCCATCCCGAAGTGCTGCCTGGAGACTTCCTCCTCTCGGGAAGCTGCTTATAGTGACCACCATGTGTCTCAGTCCGAATCTGTGGGTGAGGCTCAGGCTGAGCCCTGGACTCTTTCGTCTGGTCAATGTCTTTCCTCTGATTCTTGAGGGGACCCACGTTGGGTGCCACTTGTTACGGCCGCCTCAATGGTTAGAATCCTGTCCCTAGGACATCTGGATCTCAGGCACGCATTGATGAGGCGGGAGACAAAGATGTAAGAAGCTCCCTTTAAGGAATGCAGTTACAAGCCTTATATTCAGTTCAGGCTTAGTTCCGTACTCGTGGCTAGCTCATGCTCATATACTCCCAACCAATGATTCTAAAGGTCACTTGTGTGTTCTCTTAAGTGCTCCAAGTGTGTGCTCTCATTACCCTCAAACTTGTGAGGGTGTTGTAATTCCTTGGGGTGTCGAACCAGCTGAGTTAGCTCAGGAGTCTAGGTGAGATGGCCTGTTAGGACATCCCTATCCTCTTGATCTGCTGTGGTCCTCGACAAGTCCCTTACATCCACTACTTGCATTGTGTTTACATCTTAAACCATCTGCTTTGACTATAGAAACATGCCAAGAAGAGGAAAAGCAAGGACCTAATTAGATGTTATCTGCACTTTATAACCAGACTAAGAAATAGTCAAGAAGAAAAACATTCCTTTTCAGAGAAACAGAATAGGGAAATAGTCAGAAGGATTCCATTCCAGGCTGAGGACAGGATTGTCCCCTGAGGCAAATTTCTCCCTGGAACAATCACAATCTTTTCCAAGTGGAACTTAATTAGTTATGGTCTCAGAGGCATTTGCATCATTTGGCAGATTCCACTCATGAAAAATTTTACCAGGACTTACATCTTAAATCTTAAAATTGTCCTAAAAGCCAATCACTAGAGATCACTTCTACACATTTTCAAATCTTCACCAAAGCAAAATCCTTCTGTAGGAACACCATGACTCAAACAAGCTCCTTTGAGCTGCTGGGGCTATACTTTATGACTAACCTGAGGACTGCTCCTTTCCAGACTTAATCATAAGCACATGGTGTATTTTTAGCATTAAAACTATAAACAGCAAACTTAATTTTAACTCAGTTTTCATAAGAGATCACCAAATTGTTTTAGTTATAAACATGAACAATAAACTTCCAATGACATCAATTGCATTTCCATATCATATAAAAATTATTAACAGAAGGATGGACTGTCTTACCAAGTGCAGACAGCAACTAGTTGGCTTCTTTACCTTGACCCATTCCTTCTTCACCCTCTATCCACGATTGTGGCTATGTGCTGAATCTGGATACTTCCAGGATGTAGCTGCTGCCCCTTCCCCCTCCTTTCTTCTTCCAGTTGGGGGAAGGTGAATTTAAACTTTGGGGGAAAAAAGTGAAACTCGCTTTTCTTAATCTGACCTGGGGTGAAATGGTGCAGTCATAATGAGGTGTCCTCTTGACTCAAGGGAAGGGAGCGACTGGTTGTAAGGAGGTGTTCCAAAATTCCTTTGAATGTTCCCACAAATTTCAGGAATTCAGGCTCTGACTTCACCTGGTGTATCTGGCTTTCCTCAGACCATGTCCATTACTTAATTGGCTTACTTTGCACTCCTTCATCCCATCCAGGCTCTTTCCTCTGTTGTTTCCACACCACCCCAGACCACCTGCCACCACCAGATCACATTCACATCATTCCCCACTTTTTATGTACAAAAATATTGTCCCAACTTCATCAAATGCAGATTCTTAAATTCTAGCCCTCTTCTGTTGGCATCAGAAATAGGGCAGACTTACTAGGAGTCAGACTGGCTTCTACTGGTGATCCAATAAACTTGCTAAATAGAAAGATGGTTTGAGCCTGAATTCTTCTGAGGAAGACCCCACCCCCACCCTGTATCCTTGGATTTCTGGGTTCCTAGAAAACCTCACCTCTATTTTACATTAAAAAAACTCTAGGCCAATCAGTCTATCCCTTGTATGTCCTAGTGATTCTGTGTTGTTTGTGTGTGTGTTTGCGGGGTGTAGCCTATTTTCCTTTTGCATTCTGGGAATCCCAAGAACCTACTACTTGCTTAGATCATACCAGTTGTTTACCAAAAACTTGTTGATTTAATGACTTGACTAAATCCTTTAGAATATGAGCTCCTTGTAGGGAAGGGGTGGTTCACCTTACTTGATTACCCCAGCACCTAACACAGAGCCTAGCAAGTAATCATGCCTTGTTGAATTAATATGATGGAGTCTCCAGATATTGAGGATTGGAGTCATTTTCTGATTTTCTACATTCCAAGATCTGCCTATCAATTTTACTCAAGGAAGGAGACCCATTTTGTATTCCTTGGAGCCTGTTGAGACTAAGTTGGTTCAAATGGGTAGTAACTGTCATACTTACACATATATGAAATTTCATAATTTTCATAATTGGTGGCCACAAAAATTCTCATGATACTTGGATATTATAGATAATCTTGAAGGCTCCCCCTCCCCAAACACTACTTTGGCTGCTGGAGGTCTTAATTACTCAGTAAAACACTTCATTACATTAGAATTGGACAACCTTCTCTTTAAGCAACTTCTTTCCCAGGGCTGACAAGATTTTGTAACTTTACCCAAAAAGAGGGTCCCAAAGCATTTTCTCAGTCCCTGAAGAACATCCCAGAGAAGGAAAATCTACAAGTCTTTCCTACTTTACCCAAAAGGTCTGTAATTTTTTTTAAAGTTTTAGACAAAATATATCCCATGAAACAAATAGCAGTTTTTAAAGACTGTAACCACATTCCCTAACAGTTTATGTCATCATTTCAGAGCATCCAGAAATAAAGAGAAGTTGATTTCCAAAGAATACAATTGCATCACCCTCTGGTATGATTTTTAAAGTAAATATTACTTATCAAATGATTTCCCAAAATCACAATTAAATTTTGAAGCATAATTATAACAAAAGCAACATTACAGATTTAAAGCACATCTTAGTATTTTGACAAGACAATTTTAAAGCAAAACCTTGATATCAATCGAAAGATATCAGTTCACACAATTCACAAAATTTTCATATTACAAAGAAAATCACTTTACCCAGCTTTTTTTCTTGATTTTGATACTCTTGACTGATTTTGGTCAGTTATCAAAACATTTACATGAGAACATTTTGTGCCAGCAAAGACCAAGAAAACAAGTGAGCACCCACCAATATTCAATTATTGAATAGCTCAAGAAATTATAGTTGATAAATTCAAAGGAATATTATTGAAGAATGAGAAATGTCAGAATTTCAGGGGGAAAAATCTATAACATTTATAGGGATTTTAGCACAATACTTTGTTGTGGATATTTAATGAAGTCTCTTAAACTGGGAAATCTAATGAGGTCTTGAGCAAGAGGCCTAACTTTGCTAATTAAATCCCTAAGTTTTACCTCCAGTGAAATTTTTCCAATGTATACTCAATTACTGTTCAAATTCAAGGCAAATCATTCAACATCACAGTAATAAGCCTGTCTTCCAAGCCCTGACTCAAAAGAGGCCAAACTTGTTTAATTCTATGAAAGCCCAAAACAATTTCCAGGGAAAAGGCAGAAGTGGTGAAGTTCTATACAATCAGTCAAAATGTGACCAGGGGATGTCTGAGGATCAGATTGTTAGGTTCCTATTGAAAAATAAGACTCAAATTGAAAAAAAAAAATAGGGAAAATCATTACACCCTACAGGTATGACCTACATAACATTACTTATGGACAGGAATTGGAAGTGATGCATATATTAAGGGGATTAGATCTAGGTGGTAGATTGCCTGAAGAACCATAGACAGAGCTTCCTAAAATTGAAAGGGAAGCAGCAACTAAATGTATTCCAAAGAAAAAGAAGAGCAAGAAAGCAAAATGCCTGTTTGATGAGGCTTTACAAGTAGATAAGGAAAGAAGGAAAGGGAAGGAGAAAAGAAAATGGGAGAAGATAAACCCAAATGAATTCACAATTCCAGAGAAAAGGAATGAGAGATAAGAAGGTATTCTTGAATGAGAAACGCAAAGAAATAGAAGAAAACTATTGAATGGGAAAGACAAGATCTTTTAAAGAAAATGTGAGCTATGGAGGGAATATTTCTTGCAAAAACAGACATGAACACTTCTGGATCTAAGATGGGAAGGTGAGGAGGTAACGTTCCTGGGCTTTTCCAAATTCCCTTCCAAAAAGTCTTGCAAAAATGGCTCAGAAGCAATTTTGGAACAGTGAAGTAGATTACCAGCTAGGACAGCTTGGAGAGGGAACAGAAAAGGTGACCCACTGGAATTGTAGAGTTCAGTTAAGAGAGCAAGCCAGTGGCAGGATTCATTCTAGGGAGCCATGGAATATTTAGGGGAGTCATGAGAAAATTTGGCATTTCAGAGATAAATTGAATCCATTTTTTAAATTAAAGTATTTTATTTGTTTTCAGTGTTCTACAGACACTTCTATATATCTTAGATTTTTCCCCTCCTTCCCCCTTCTTCACCTACCCTCCCCAAGCCCTCCCTGAGGCAACATACAATCTTACATAGGTTCTACACATATATTTCTATTAAATACATTTTCACCTTAGTCATATTGCAAAGAATTAAAATGAATGGGAGAAACCATAAAAGAAAACAAAACATAATACAAAAGGAAATGGTCTGCTTTGATCCACAATTCAATTTGATAGTTCTTTCTTGAGATGTGAAAAAGGTTTTTTCTCTAGAGTCCATTGGGAATTTTTGAAGTCCTTGCATTACAATGAAGTACAAAGTCTACCAGAAAAATTCCTTGCACACTGTGGTTGCTGCTGTGTACAAATTTCTCCTGGTTCTGCTCCTTTCACTCAGCATTAGTTCATACAAGTCTTTCCAGGACACTCTGAAGTCTTTGTGTTCATCATTTCTTATAGCACAATAGTATTCCATTACATTCATATACCACAGCTTGTTGAGTCATTCTCCAGTTGATGGGCATCCTCTTGATTTCTAGCTTTTGGCCACCACAAAGAGAGCTGTTATAAATATTTTTGTACATGTGGGACCCTTTCTCCTTTCTACGATGTCTTTTGGATACAGTCCCAGAAGCGATACTGCTGGGCCAAAGGATATGCACATTTTTGTAGTCCTTTGGGCATAGTTCCAAATTTCTCTCCAGAATGGTTGAATTACCTCACAGCTCCACCAACAATGAATTAATGTTCCAACTCTCCCACATTTTCTCCAACATTTATCATCTTCCTGTTTTGTCATGTTAGCCAATCTGATCAGTATGATGAGGTACCTCAGAGTTGTTTTGATTTGCACCTCTCTAATCAAACGTGAGTTAGAGCATTTTTTCACATGACTATATATAGCTTTGATTTCTTCCTCTGAAAACTCCTAGTTCATGACTTTTGACCATTTATCAATTGGGGAATGACTTGTATTCTTGTACATTTGACTCAGTTCTCTACATATTTTAGAAATGAGGCCTTTATCACAGACACTAGTTGAAGTATTCTTTCTCAGTTTTCTGCTTTCTTCCTAATCTTGATTTCACTGGTTTTGTTTGTGCAAAAAAGATTTCAATTTAATGTAAATGTTCTCTCTCTCTTATTTTGTCAAAAATTTCTCCATTCTCCACAAATCTGACAAATACACTATTCCTTGCTCCCCTCATTTACTTATACTATCAATCTTTATACCTAGATCATGAATCCATCTGGACTTTATTCTTGTGTACAGTGTCAGCCATCTGTTCATGCCCAGTTTCCACCACACTGTTATTGAGTTTTCCCAGCAATTCTTGTCAAAGAGTGAGTTCTTATCCCAGTAGATTGCTATATTCGTTGACTACTGCATCTTGCGTACCTAACCTATTCCACTAGTCTACCCCTGTTTCTTAGCCAGTATCAAGTGGTTTTGATGATTGCTGCTTTATACTACAATTTGAGGTCTAGTAGGGCTAGGTCACCTTCCCTAGCATTTCTTTTCATTAGTTCCCTTAATATTCTGGAACTTTTGTTCTTCCAGATGAACAACACTATCTTTTCTAGCTCTAGAAAATAATTATCTGGTAGTTTGATTGGTGTGGCACTGAATAAGCAAATTAATTTAGATAGAGTTGTCATTTTTATGATATTAGCTCAGTCTACCCACAAACAACTGATGTTTTTTCACATACTTAGATTTGATTTTATTTGTGTGAAAAGTGCTTTGTAATTGTGTTCATATAGCCCCTGGGTTTGTTTTGGTAGGTAGACTCCCAGATATTTTATAGTGTCTACAGTAGCTTTATAAAGGATTTCTCTTTCTATCTCTTGATGTTGGGTTTTGTTAATAATATATAGAAATGCAGATGATTTATGTCTGTTTCTTTTGTGACTTGCAACTTTTCCAAAATTATTTATTACTTTAGGTAGTTAATTCAATCCATTTTTAGAGCTTCATTTACTATATGAACTATGCAATGTCTAGTGAGATGTGTGCTACAGGGAGAGACCATTTCCCCATTAATTAGATTCACGAAATTTATCTTCAGGAAGATTTCTCCTGTGTACACAGTGGAGTATACAAACAAATTTATGAGATTCAGACGATGGTCTTCCCACCATTATTGCTTTTATTAGCCTTCCTTCCAGTGTGAATTCTGTGGCGAATAATGAGCTACCTCTTCCAGAAAAAGGCTGGTCCTCATTGAGGACATTCATTAGTTTTCTTTCCACTAGGAATACTTGGTGAGAAGGAAAAGATAATCTGCAGCTGCACACCTTCCCAGCAGTCCAGATAGGGCTTATGTGCAAGGTGAAAGTTCTCATGTCTAAAAAGCTCTACTGCCCATCTGAATGGCTTTCCACATTCATTACAGGAATGTGGTTTCTATTTCATGTGAATTTTGTTGGGAAATAATAGGTGACTTTAGCTTGAACACATGTCCTGTTGATTATATTAATGAGATATGCCCTCTAAAATATATTGTCTCATGTGAAATGATTATTTATTTCATATTAATAACCAGTTAGTGAATTAGGATTAACCTATTTCCCTCTTTCTATTTCCTTATTCAGAAATCATGCCCTGTAGTTGATTCAGCTAGCCTGAAGGGCAGGGCAAGTATGAGGATGAGATAAAATCTTTGGCAAGATTTAGTCAACTAGGAAAGTTTAGATCTGACCAAAATTTAGAGATTTTACTCCAGGTAATCTAGACTTTTACTCTGGATTTTGCTCTGGCCCAAAGTCAGAAAGGTCTGAGAGGAAGTGGACTTCCCTCTTTTCCAGATTGCACTAGGCAAGGGTGATCTGGATAGAAAGAAGTCTCTTTGTCAAAGACTGAGTCAAGTCATGTCCCCAACCCCTCATTAGAATAAGTCCATCTCTCTTTATAATACTCATCATCATTAAGTTAAAAGCAATCAGAATTAATTTATGCCTCTTGATAACATCCACTTACCTGAGGGCATGTAATTGTTCATCAACTTCCATGATTCAACTTTCATTTCCAAGACATAGCTACTTAATCATATTTTTATTAATGATTCACTAGTCATAATTAATTAAATGATCACCCCAAAATTATGTCTCTTAGACTTTGTTTTCATCAAATTTTTACAGTAAGGGGAGCTTGTACATAAAAGATTTTTATCACATTGAGTTTCATTCCAGTGTGGATTCTCTGGTGTATAGCAAATGTGGAGTTGTATCTGAAAGTTTCTCCACATTGATTACATTCGTAAGATTTCTCTCCAGTGTGGATTCTCTAAAGTTCAGCAAGTTTGGAATTGCCTCTGAAAGCCTTTCCACTTTCATCACATGCATATGTTTTCTCTCCAGTGTGGATTCTCTGATGTACTACAAGACAGGAGCAGTGTGTGAATGTCTTTTCACACTGATTACATTGATAGATTTTCTTATCATTGTGAATACTGCAATGAATAACGAAAGATGACTGTTGACTGAAAGGTCAAACACATTCATGACATTCATGTGCTTTCTCTCCAGTATGAGTTTTTTGACAGAAAATAAGAGATGACTGTTGACTCATGTCTTTTCCACAATGATGACAATCATAAGTTTTCTCTCCTGTGTGGATTCTGTGAAATGCAGCACAGATTTCTCTCCCATTGAAGTCACAGGGACCATCCCTCATTAAGATTTCTTGGTGAGTTTCTTTCACAGAAAGCCTTACCTTTTCATTAGTCTCTTTCATGTCAGCTCTAATCTTTTCTTCTGCAAGAAACAAACAGTAAAACATATATACAGAGACACATATACACACATATATAATTATAATCCCTTCCCTCCATTGCAAGAAAGTAAACTAACTAATCTGTATACTATTTCTCCAGGTAAACGGAAAAGTCTTCACATTTAAATGGATGGAATCAATCATTTGAAAATGCCATTATCTAAAGAACATCACAAATAATCACATCAGATCATAAACACCTGTGATACTGGCAGACTCAGCAATCTCCTTACATTCTTAAGTAAGGTCATGAGTTCAGAATGACTGAGTGACCAGACCAATATCCCTGCAGCTGAAACTCGACCTCCACCCATCCAAATTGGCACGTTCCCTCTAAAGAAGTAGATAGCCTTTCTCCATCCTGCTTGCTATTGTTTTTAAGAAACAATTATTTCTGCATGTTTGACTTTTCTCTCCCTTTCTTTGAGTCATCCTATTCTTTGAGACACAAAAATATTGAAATGACTCCAATTCATAACCCTAAAATGGGGCTTGAAGTTCAAGGGAGAAGAGACAATAAATGTGTCAGACTTCACTGTTGCCTTATTTTATGAAATTGCCATGGCAACTTGAGCAACCACCAACTTGATCAGTCAGCAATCATCAACATTGGGCCAAAGCCTCCACTAGTAAGAAGTTTAAGACTCACTGAAGGCTTAGATGATAGTGAGACTGTATTATCAATGAAATATTTTAAAATTAAAACATGTATTTTTAAAAAGAAAATAGTATTATGCATGTAATAGACAACAGTATACTGTGAACAGGACTTTTATAGGAACTGAAGAAACAAAAATTCTGGTGACTCACTTGATTGCAATATTCACTTGACTGTGGAGCTTTGTAATTGACCCTGCAACATCTCTGAGGTATTTCTGAAATTTTTCTCATTCTTGTTTTGATTTTGATGTTTTTCCCTAATTCTGCTCTCCTTCACCATTACCAGCTTCACTCCTTGAGGTCCCTCATATATCATTCTATCCCGTTGTACTAGATGTCTTTCCACTTCCAAACACTCTCCTTTCCCTGGATGAGCTGAGACCAAGGTTTCTGATCTCTTGCTTCTTCTCAACCATCTCCATGTTTCTATGCCAGATTGAGAGCTCCTTGACACCAGGGACTGGCTTTTCCCTTCCTAAAGTTTGGTGAGTTGCCTAGAAAACTAGAGGTGCTTAATCCACGTTCATTGACTGATTGATAGGGTCCAAGGCTGACACCAGGCCCAATCTTCTACCTTAATCCCTGCATTCTGGACTGTGTCTTATTAGGCAAATGCAGGTTCTAGCCTCAGCTCTTTCTCTCTCTCTTTCTTGCACTTTATTTCCTATTTGAATGACTTTTAGTTATTGCTAACCCTGATGGAACCTAACCTGACTTGTAGCAGAAGATTGCAGAAACTGCTTTAGCAGCTCCTGAAGCATCTCCTGCTATGGGACATTAGGGAATGTCTACTTCCCTGTTCCCCAAATGGAAAGTGCCTGTCAGCTCAATGAATCTGGTCTTGGATTAATTACAAGTAACGAAACAGCCTTTAGTAGTACTTAGATGCTGCTGAAAAGAGAGAAAATCATAAAACCAGACAGCTTGGGTCCACAATTACTCAAATTTCAGAGTGGACCTCCCTGTGGCAAGGATATCATTTGCCATCTCCCTAACTTACTCTCTTATGGTAGCTAGGGGGTGCAGTGAAGAGAATACTGCTTAGGAAGACTCAGGTTCAAATCCAACCTCAGACATTTAATAGCTTTGTGACCCTGGGCAAGTCACTTGGACCTCTTGCCCTAGATTTCTTCATCTGTAAAATGAGCCTGAAAAGGAAATGGCAAATCACTCCAATGGATTTGCCAAGAAAACCAAAATGGGATGATGAAAAGTCGAAAAGGACTGAAAACCACATGACTGACTCCCTACCTCATTCACGACAGCAACTTTTCCAATTATTTTCACTCTTTCCCAACTCTTCCTTATTGATTGCTCCCACTTTCCACCCCCCACTCTCCTTCTCAGTAGAGAAATGTGCCTTCTATTTTTTCTTTGAAATAATTGGATATTTATCAAGAGCTATCTTGTGCTCCTGCTCTGTCATACATTAAGTGCTGTTATTTTTTCATTTTTGATATCCCCAACAGAGGAAATTGTTCTAGTTCTGCTAGTTAAGCAAACTCCTTTCCATGTGTAAATCATCCCACTTCAGGACATCATCTTCCTCAGTATGCTGCCCTTACAGCATTCTCTTTTTTCACTACTTCTCTGTCTCTCCCACACTGATCCCTTCCCTACTGACACAAGTGCCTATGGTCACATGGTCCATTCAATCCAAGAGATATTTTCCAAGATCTTTCTTCCATTTCTTGGCTAAAAAGTTGGAGATGTCCAATTACAACTGGTGTCTCCAATTCCTTTGCTCTGCTTTCTCCGAAATTCTAGGTAGCCTAGCTCCCAATTTCATTGTTCAGCTGAAATTGCTCTCTCCAAAACTACCAAAAATTTAAAAGTCAATAAATCCACTTGCCACTTTTTCGTCCTCATCCTTCTTGCCTGCAGCCTTTGACATTCAATCAATCTCCCTGTTTATCTCCCCCCTCTCTGTTTTACTGATACTCCTCTTATTGTTCCCCCAATAAAGCTCATTCTATTTCCCCCAACCCTCAATCTTCCTCCTTTCAGAATGTTCTCCAAGGCATCCTCCCAGTAGGACAGACTCACAAATGAGGGGTCATACACGCCTCACTGACTCTCAAACACACAATCCTGACCCCCATATTCAATCTGCTACAAATACCTATGACTCAACCCAGATAGCATCTCTCCCATACACCCCCTTCTCTGCCAACACTGCCACTGTCTGGCTTCAGGCCCCAAATACCTCCCATCTGAGGCATTTCAAGAACATTCTACTTGCTCCAACTGCCTCAAGTCTCCCCCCACTCCAGTCATTCCTCCACATACTTATCAAAGATTATCTTCCTAAACTTCTTGATTGATCAGGTTACCATGTCCTCAACATCCTCCTGTGGCTCCCCAGGAAAAGGATCAAATAAAAATCATCTCTAAGGCTATTAATCACCTACCCTTTTTTTTTGCCTATCACTCTCTTACTCTTCTAATTTCCTTTCACCCATCAAACATGCTATAATCCAGTGGTATAGGCCTCTGTTCTCTTCCATCAACAGAAAGGACACTCCACCCCCTGACTGGGATTTCCATGCCAGCTTCCATGAAGCCCCATCTAGAGCCTACCTCCACAATAATAAGCCTTTCCAGTCCTTCTTCATTGTAGTGCCTTCACTCTCTCAATGAGTTCCAATTTGTCGTTTCCATAACAAGTTTCTACATTGGTGGGGGCATGTCCTCTGCCCAACCAATCTGTGAACTCCAGGAGAGCAGGGGATGTTCCTTGTATCTCTTTATATCCATGGTGCTCAGCAGAGAGTCTGGCCCATAGCAGAAACTTATTAAATGTTCACTGACTTAAGAAAAGCCTAAGAAAGTATCCATATTGGAAAGCCTAACCACCTTTTTCACTTTCAAGGAAGGTCCATGCCCACAAATTCAAAACAATGAATTTTTTTAAGAACATACATTTATCAGTAGAAGACAGCTTAATGACCATGGTGTCCAACTTCCTTATTTTGCAGAAGAGGATACTGAGACTCAGTGGGATTAAGTGATTTGTCCACAGACCCACTGCCAGAAGTGTCTGAAGAAAAATTCTAAATCAAGTACTCCTGCTTCCATACCTAGCACTTACTTTGCCATAATAAAAATCACAGCTCTCATATAACTGCTTTTGCCTCACTCACCTGGACAGCAGCTCCTCAGGTTTTCTTGTTCCAGATTCCGTGGTGATTCCCTTTCCTCAATATAAGAAAGCAAATATTCTTCGGGAATTGGAAGCCCTGAGCATGGGGAAACAGGGATGAGCATGGAGAAAAAGATGTAAGTTTGTCTGCTTTACGGAAAAGAGTGTACATACAAAGTTACTCCATTTTGAGAATCACTTCATCACGTTCACAATATATGGCTTGTTTTTCCATTAATAGTTGTAATGCAAGTAACCAATAGAGAATATGCCAGATCTTCCTTGAGCTCCAGCAAATGAGTCTTTGATGTATATCAGCTTTGGTTCTGTCTCCTACTCAACTCCTCACTCCCTGAAACCTATAAAAATCTTGGTACTGTTCATTGAGGGATTCATTACCTCTTCTGGTGAGATTCTCCTGTTGGGAAACACAATGAACCATACTTAGTCAAATTCTGATTCTTGGCAAGTCTGCTGTTCCTGCCATTGATGGGGGTATGAGATCAAGGAGCACAGGATGGTTCCCAGATTTCTTTAAATGTGGTTTCCATAGCATTTATATTGGGAAACATTGGGGAGAGGTGTGGGAGAAGATCATGGAGCCAATTTGGAATCAGAAAATTGGATCTTGTTGCATCTTCTTCATAGGAGGATGGTCTCATTGCATAGATTTCATTATCTAGAATTTAGAGGCAGCCTGTTGTGCAGAGGAGAGAACTCTGGGCCTGGACTAAGAAATATCAGGGTTTAAATCTAGCCTCAGATTCTAGCTGTGTACCTCTGAAAAGTTCACTTAACCTCTGTTTTCTTCAGTTATGCCAAATGTCAAATGGGGATAATAATATCACCTAATAACATAATATTTACAGAAAACACTTAGAACAGCACCTGTTGGAAATCAGTTGAATAGAAAGGTTTATCCCCTTCCTTCCTTCCTCACTATCTGTACTGTAATGTGGAAAGCAAGTAAGGGAGATTGAGGACAAATGTGTCACACTACGCACAACTAGGAACTATGAGATATAAATTGTTGCTTCTCAAATAAAGGATATCCTAAATACTTGTCACTTCCCAAAGAGGAATGAGATGCAAAGAAAAGTCAGCTGAACAGTTTTCAGAGTTTTGGCAGGCAAAATTCCTGACCAAGGAAAGGTTAGATATTTGGGATTAGTTCTATGTCTGAGATGCTTCAACACTGATCTGATCTTTGACTTCAAGAAACCTAGAATTGGCAAGAGACAGCTTCAGAAACAACAAGGAAACTGTCATGCTATCTTCACACAATAAATATACTGAACTTTTATAGGAAAACCAGGCAGCAGGAGGACCCTGTCTCTTGGACATGGGAGATCAGCATATTTTTCTTTCTAGTAATTAAGAAGTGCTCCAGAACCAGCACACTGAGGGATAATGATATTCCCTTTGAAAGCAGACTGAAATAGGCCAGGAAAATGTCCTTACCCAAAAAGAGTAGATTGTGGGCATTCTCCAGCACGACCTCCTTGTAAAACTCCTTCTGAGGATGGTCTAAGAGGTCCCATTCCTCTGGAGTGAAGTCCTCAGACACATCCTGGAATGTCACCAGCTCCTAAACCATCGAGAGTCACAAGATTTTGACGTGAAAAAGACTCCAGAATTCAGGCAGTCTAAACCTCATCGAGTGAGAAGAGGAAACTGAAGGAGAAAAGGGGGACTGACCTAGAAGTCTTATCCTAGTTTAGTGAGAATCAACATTTAAAACCATAGACATTAAGTGCTCAATGAAAAATTGAGAAAAGTATTTGATAAGAACAGTTGGAATAAAGTTGAGGAATGTCTTACTATGTAATGTGTTTCTCTGTGGAATCCATGACAAGGTGTGTTTTATTTGTGAGATAGAAGGGTCTCTGGAGGAGAAAGAAAGACAGTGTGAAATTACTTCCACATCAGAAGTGATAAAAGCTAGGTTGTGAGATGCTGCAAGTACAATGTATTCTCGGGGCAGGTGTAGAATGTTTGATTATAGAAAACAGAGGAAAGAAAAAGAAAAGATCTATCTAATTTCTTGAAAGCCTGAAACACAATCTTGTCTAGATAAAACAAAAAGGATTCATAAGCCATACTAATTACAATCTGGAGTGAACTGAAAGATATTAAACTTTCCAGCCAAGTGAAGGGGAGTTATATATTGTTACACTTAGGGCTTGATATATGGCTATGATGTATCATGGCCAAAACATCTTATGCTTTCACTTTATGATTGCTTTCATTTGTCAATAACATATATTTCCTTATGAAAATGTTTAGTTACATAGTTGGTCATTTTTGTTGTTCTTTGTTCTCAAAGCAGACCAAAATGACATCATTATGTCAGGGTGGAAGTACAATATTTCCAACCATAGATGATCAGGCATTAAGAGAAGATAGAAGGCTCTACCACAATATTTCCAACCATAGATGATCAGGCATTAAGAGCAGATAGAAGACTCTACCACAAGTTGTGAAGAAATAGTCCATGTGAACGTTTAGTGGAGAGATGGCTCTGAATCTGCACATCTCATTAGTCTTTGGAGCTACTGCAATTCTGTTTTGCTAGTACAGTACAGTATGGCAAGTTCTTTGACATGGACAGGCCATCCTGGTTACTCTTTTGCCAGTGTCTCCATGTCTCACAATTGATTACAAAATTCTTCACAGAGACCTTAAGAACATCCTTGTATCACTTCTGACCACGTTGTGAGTGCCTTTTTTGCTTGTGTTCTCTGTGAAATATTCTTTTAAGAAAACATACTTTTGGCATTTGAACAACATGACCAGTCCTTCAGAGTTGTGCTCTCTGCAGCAGAAGGTGAATGCATGGCAATCTAATTTGAGAAACAACCTCAGTGTCCAGTACCTTATCTTCCCAGGGGATGTTCACACTTTTCATAAGACAATTCAAATGGAAATGATTCAGTTTCCTGGCATGGTGCCGGTACACTGTTCAGCTTTCACAGACATGCAACAATGAGGTCAGCACAATACCTCTGTACATCTTCAGTTTGGTAAGCAGCCCAAAACCTCTTTTCTTTCACACGTTCCTTGGGAACCTCTCAAACACTAAGCTGTGTCTGGCAGGGCAGGTATCTAGTGTTAAAATGAGTTATCTGAAATAGAAAATAATCTGAGGTACAAAATTTGCTAGTGAACAATTATTTAATTGTAAGAGTTGACAGGTTATCTTTAAGTAAGGTGTACTAATTTCTCAGCAATTTGTAACAAAGATGTGATTTACAGAGCTTATTTTTATAACAGAAGAGGAAGAAAAAAACACAACTATCTTAGGGCACATATTTTGAACATAATCCAGTTGGACAACGCAGGTCATCTGACTACTTACTCCTGCCAGGTTTTCTTGATCCAGAGTCATCCTGTCTCTCTCAACTTGTCTGTCAATGTGACAATACCCCAGAAGTGCCTGCTGAATTTTGCAGCCAAAAGTATTACTTTTAAGGAGTCTATAATTTGAAGAAAGACTGGAAAAGAGGAACTTGTGCTTTGTACTGAGCACTCATGCCCCATGTTCCAGCTGCCAGAAAGGCAAATCTAAATTTAGAAGATTACACTACTCCATGTAGAGTTAATGTCTTGCTGGAGAAAATGTAAAAAGGAGCTTATCCACTAAACTGAACAAAGGAACTTTGGCTTTTGTCAACCTCTTTACTCTAGCAGCCAGAAAGGGGAATTTAGCCTTAGAAAACAGTTGGATAATGCCATGATTATTTTAGTCCCATGAAGATATTTGTCTTATCATAAAGTATCTGCTACTAAATGATAAAGTCTTATCAATCTATATTAAATCTATAGAAAATGCAGTCTTACAAAAATATCTATTCTAATTTGGCTTAGCTGTTAGGGTTAGTTTTTCCCAAATAAGGGAATTTAATCCTACAATGAACCTAAAAATAAATCAAAATAATTAAATACTAACAGACTTAAAGGTTAATTGTTTTCACAACCTCATCACCTCTGTGTCTTACTAGAAAGCATGCTGTCAAAGAAAGTGAACTTATTCAGAGGATTCCAGATTTCTCCATTTGCTGTAAACAATGGATGTTGCCATGCTGAACGGGGGAGAACCTCTATTTTCTTTCTTTCTTTTTTTTTTTTTTTTTGCAGATAATGTGGTGAATTTATTGGTGGTAGACAATACAGGACTCTAGGCTTCTCCCCCATACTACAGGGGTGTATTGGGACAAGGATGTGAATGGGACGTGGTATCCCCACTACAGAATGTAAGTTAGAAATGTAGGCTCCCCAGTGGAAGAACTCTTTTTTTTTGCCTGGGGATGAAGATCCATGGCTTTAAACTTTACTGTCTGGAGGCCATGTAGACCATGAGGTCCACTTCATAGTTGCTATAGCCATACTCGCTGTCATACCAAGAAATGAGCTTGACATAGTGGTCATTGAGGGCAATACCAGCACCAGCATCAAAGGTGGAAGAGTGGGTGTTGCTGTTAAAGTCACAGGATACAACCTGGTCCTCTGTGAAGCTCAAGATGCCCTTCAAGGGTCCTTCTGATGCCTACTTGACTACTTTCTTGATATCATAATATTTGGCATGTTTCTTCAGGTGGCAGGTCAGATCTACAACAGATATGCTGGGAGTAGGAACACAGAAGGCCATGCCTGTGAGCTTGCCATTCAACTCAGGTATGACCTTGCCTACAGCCTTAGCAGCACCAGTGGAAGCAGGGATGATGTTTTGGGCAGCACCACGGCCATCACTCCACAACTTACGAGAGGGGCCATCTACTGTCTTCTGGGTAGCAGTAATGGACTGTAGTCATGTGTCCTTCCACAATGCCAAAGTTGTCATGAATGATCTTAGCCAAGGAGACCAAGCAGTTGGTAGTGCCGGAAGCATTACTAATAATCTTAAGGGAATTACCATATTTCTCATGGTTCACTCCCATTACAAACATTGGGGCATCAGCAGAAGGGGCAGAGATGATGACCCTCTTGGCTCCACCCTTCAAATGAGCCCCAGCCTTTTCCATGGTGGTAAAGACTCCAGTGGATTCTAGATCATACTCGGCTCTAGCATCTCCCCATTTGATATTGGTGGGATCCCTCTCTTGGAAGAAGGTAATGGCTTTTCCATTGATCACCAGCTTCCCATTCTCAGCCTTAACTCTGCCTTTGAACTTGCCATGAGTAGAGTCATATTGAAACATATAAACCACGTAGTTGAGCCCAATGAAGGGGTCTTTGATGGCCACGATGTCTACTTCACCTGAGGTGAATGCAGCCTTGGTCAGCAGGTGCCCAGTACGGCTAAATCTGTTGACTTAACCATCTTGTTTCTGGGATGCGGCTGAAGTAGCAGATCCTGGCACCTGAGCTTGGGAGAAAAGCTAAAAGTCTATTTTCTTTATTCTGTAAACATTTTTTAAAAATATATTTTGTTTTCCCACCAATTACATATTAATTTAATTAAATGCTGGTTGTTTTATAAAATTTTGATTATATCCCTCCTTCCTTCTATTCCCAACAAATCCTGTAGCAGCAGAAGCCACAGAACAATGGAGAGGAGGAGATTTCTGTTCCAGAGAGACCTGAAAAACTGACCCAAAAGGTCCATCGCGTACCGGACCCAAAACAGAGCCCAGGCCTGCCTTGGCCACGCGGCACCGAGAAGAGCAGATCCAAGCAGGTTTCAGGGACAGAATCTCCAGCGGCAGCACAGGTCCCTCCACCCAGAGGCGCCAAATGTCAGTGAGAGGGTCTTCTTGGCTGGCCAAGAGGGGAGTAGGGTGTCCCCATAACTCAGGCCCCCTCAGGAGGCAGCAGCAGAGGCAGCAGCAGACAGGGGCTCCCAAAGCAGGCTGGAACTGAGCCCTGTGTGGTGGCCCTGTCCCCACCTGAGCAGCTGAACTTAATCTCACACTGAATACTAGCCCTGCCCCTGGCAAAAGCCCTAAGGCTGAGAAGCAGCATTTGAATCTCAGACCCCAAGCATTGGCTGGGAGGATCTGGAGGAGTGGTGGGTGTGGAGAGGAAACTCAGAAGTCAAGTAACTGGCTGGGAAAATGCCCAGAAAAGGGGGGGAAAAATAAGACCATAGAAGGTTACTTTCTTGGTGAACAGATATCTCCTCCCATCCTTTTGGATGAGGAAGAACAATGTTAACCATCAGGGAAAAACATAGAAGTCAAGGCTTCTATATCCCCAACATCCAAAATAAATATTCAGTGGGCTCAGGCCATGGAAGAGCTCAAAAAGGATTTTGAAAATCAAGTTAGAGAGGTGGAGGAAAAACTGGGAAGAGAAATGAGAGAGATGCAAGAAAAGCATGAAAAGCTGGTCAACACCCTGCTAAAGGAGATCCCCAAAAAATACTGAAGAAAATAACACCTTGAAAAATAGGCTAACTCAATTGGCAAAAGAGGTTAAAAAAGCCAATGAGGGGAAGAATGCTTTAAAAAGCAGAATTAGCCAAATAGAAAAGGAGGTTCAAAAGCTCATTGAAGAAAATAGTTCTTTCAAAATTAGAATGGAACAGATGGAGGCTAAAGACTTTTTGAGAAACCAAGAAATCACAAAACAAAACCAAAAGAACGAAAAAATGGAAGACAATGTGAAATATCTCATTGGAAAAACAACTGACCTGGAAAATAGATCCAGGAGAGACAATTTAAAAATTATAGGACTACTTGAAAGCCATGATCAAAAAAAGAGCCTAGACATCATCTTTCATGAAATTATCAAGGAAAACTGCCCTGAGATTCTAGAACCAGAGGGCAAAATAAATATTGATAGAATCCACCAATCACCTCCTGAAAGAGACCCAAAGAGAGAAACTCCTAGGAATATTGTGGCCAAATTTCAGAGTTCCCTGGTCAAGGAGAAAATATTGCAAGCAGTTAGAAAGAAACAATTCAAGTACTGTGGAAATACAATCAGGATAACACAAGATCTAGCAGCTTCTACATTAAGGGATCGAAGGGCATGGAATATAATATTCCAGAAGTCAAAGGAACTAGGACTAAAACCAAGAATCACCTACCCAGAAAAACTGAGTATGATACTTCAGGGAAACAATGGTCTTTCAATGAAATCGAGGACTTTCAAGCATTCTTGATGAAAAGACCAGAGCTGAAAAGAAAATTTGACTTTCAAACACAAGAATGAAGAGAAGCATGAAAAGGTGAACAGCAAAGAGAAGTCATAAGGGACTTACTAAAGTTGAACTGTTTACATTTCTACATGGAAAGACAATATTTGTAACTCTTGAAACTCTTCAGTATGTGGGTATTTGGTGGGATTACACACACACACACACACATACACACACACACAAAGAGAGAGATAGAGAGCACAGATTGAATTGAATAGGAGGGGATCATATCTTAAAAAATGAAATTAAGCAGTGAGAAAGAAATATATTGGGAGGAGAAAGGGAGAAATGGAATGGGGCAAATTATCTCTCATAAAAGAGGCAAACAAAAGACTTTTTTAGTGGAGGGAAAAAGAGGGGAGGTGAGAGAAAAACATGAAGTTTACACTCATCACATTCCACTAAAGAAAGGAATAAAATGCACACTCATTTTGATATGAAAGCCTGTCTTACAATACATGAAAGTGGGGGAGAAGGGGATAAGCAGGGTGGGGGGGATGATGGAAGGGAGGGCAGTGGGAGGAGGGAGCAATTTGAAGTCAACACTCTTGGGGAGGGACAGGATCAAAAGAGAGAATAGAAGCAATGGGGGGCAGGATAGGATGGAGGGAAATATAGTTAGTCTTACACAACATCACTATTATGGAAGTCATTTTCAAAACTACACAGATATGGCCTATATTGAATTGCTTGCCTTCCCAAAGGGAATGGGTGGGGAGGGAGGGATGAAGAGAAGTTGGAACTCAAAGCTTTAGGAACAACTGTTGAGTACTGTTCTTGCTACTGGGAAATAAGAAATACAGGTAATGATGTATTGAAAGTTATCTGGCCCTATAGGACAAAAGAGAAGATGGGGACAAGGGAAGGGAGGGATGATAGAAGAGAGGGCAGATTGGTGATTGATAGGGGCAATTAGAATGCTCGGTGTTTGGGGGCAGGGGGAGGGGACAAATGGGGAGAAAATCTGGAACCAAAATTTTGTGAAAATGAATGTTAAAAGTTAAATAAATAAATTTTAAAAAAAAAGAAAATTAGTTGGAAACTTTTAAAATGATTGATATACCTTTCTTCTTTCCTTAAGCAAAAATAAACCTTTAAAATTGGAATTCATTAAAGCTGAGTTGTTACCAAAATATTCTTAAGTAGTATGAATTTCCAGAGTATTATCACAAACTCAATTCTCAGTTATTGCAGAATTCCTAGATATCACAAAATGTTTTACTAAAAATGGTGTTGGAATGGAATCTCACATTGGTAACAGTAAGAGACTGACTCACAGAACAGCACTACTGTTTTTAAAAATCCTTTAAAACAATGGGAACATCTTAAGGTGGCTCTCAAAGAGTTTACATAAAATTCTGCACATGTTCTAATTTCAGATGAAAACAATATTCGATTTCCCAGTAAGATTACACAAAAGGGCTCATGTATTTTGCTGGTCACTTGCTATTGATCACAGAAGTTTACTATACAAGGAAAAAGCAGGGACATGTGACATACGAAATATGACAGGATAAAACATCCTTTACTCTGTTTAAATTCAGATAAGAGTGAAATTAACGCAGACAACTATACCCAAATTCAAACTCAAAACAAAAAATAGTTATGGTCCCAAATGCCTTTTACCTTAAACTGCAAGTGTCCCTCATCACAGCTTAGAGTCAGATACAGTTATTTCCACTCTCATGGAGTTACAATGAGCAATAAAGATTTGCCAGGACACACACACATAAGGGATTCTATTTAGTATCTTTCCTTCTCAAATTTAAAACTCATCTGATGCAAAAGTAAATTGTTAAAAATCCTTTCTTTCTATTACAATTTCTGACCAAGTCATATTCATTGTTTAGGAATTACATAAACCAAGTTCCTTTCCAAGGGCTGTCTTGCCCACATGAATGGGAATACTGTTCTGAATGGGCAGAAAGAATCTAAATAAAGTTTTGACTCCATTCCCTCCTTTCCATGCATAGTAATCATTTAACAATTTTTGGTTTCAGCATTAAAACAATACTGCCAAGTAATTTAGTTAACAATCTACAACTTCATAGAAGATAGTCAAATTGTTTTAGCTACAACTTTTTAACATGCAAATGTGGAAATATCTGATTTTCTAAATGGCTATTACAAAACATTATATGACAAGGTTAGCAGGACAGATAAAGTAACATACCTACTTTTACACAATTTTCTCCACATCTTTTCAGTTTCAACAAAATTCAGATTAAAAATTGCTTTGTCTAACACCACTTCTGGATTACAGTGGTCACTCAGTTTTCACAATCCAAGAGAAATTCAGAAATACAATCTTAGAAATACAGTTTTAATACAACAATAACTTCAGACAGAATTATTTGCATGTCCGGAAATGATTGATCTTATTACTTTCAGTAATTAAAACCACCTTAAAGTTAATAATTACATTAGAGAGAGATAATAATACAGTGTGTAACATATCAATCATTATGTGAACCATTTTGGCATCATTTTATCATTTTGATCCCATAACAACCATAATTATTTTTACTTTAACAAATCAGAAAACAGGTCAAACAGACGTAAAATACATTTTGCAACTGAAACAGAGAAGTGATGCTTGCCAAGAGCAGAGAAGCTGGTGTCCCAGCAGCGGTGATTTTTGCAGGCAAGAGTTTAGTGAATGCTTGTCACAGGCCTGATCTATCCACCTTTCTCATTCTCCCACGGCTGCAGAATTTACTGAGGCTCAGGCACTTTGCAGCTGCTGGGACAGGGTGGGCAGAGTGTATAGGACCTAGGTGACATTTCCAAGCTTTACCTAGAAAGGTGGGTTAAAAGGATACCCAAGGGCACAGGACTGTTGGAATCATTGCGATTGCTGCCCCTACACTTCTCCTACATTTTCCTCTCTATAATTAGATCTGGGATGAGAGGAGTTAACATGAACTCCTGTAGTTGCTAAAGAATCCCTGTTCTGAAATACTCCCTTAACTCTAAGAGGGAGTGGGGAATGTTAGGTGATCAGGATTAGCAAGGTGAATTTCTAGGGCTAACCACAATCTTGGAGGTATTTTTTTCCAGTAATTTCAAATGATCAGTTCCCGAAATTTTTTTAAGATTAATCTCACAACATACAAGTCTGCGAAAATGATTTTACCTCATATGGTTCAACTTTACATTGTAATTCCACGTTGGCCAGACCAGAACAACAAGGAAAAGTGTTAAAGTTTTGTTTCTTTCCCCAGCTGCAGCCCTGGATGTCCAGCTGCTTGCATTTAAATCTTACAAGATAACAGACTCATTCACAGCACACACAAGAGAGAGAGAGAGAGAGAGAGAGAGAGAGAGAGAGAAAGAGAGAGAGAGAGAGAGAGAGAGGGAGAGAGAGAGAGCAATTAGAAGCTGGTCACTTTGTAGGTGAATTGTAACTCTCCTCTTCAAGACCAGAGTCCTTAAAAGGAAAAGTGGGGAGGGGGAAGAAGGAGGCAAAGGAGCCTTGAACAGAGGTTGCCTTCCTCAGGGCTAAGGCAGGTAGGGGAAGGTGAGGGGGAAAAGAGCGGCTAGGTGCCATCATCTTCCCCAGATCAGAGGCCTTCAAGGGAAGGGGGAGAGAAGAAGGAGGACAGAGGGGGAATTGGACCCAGAGAGTGAAGAGAAGGACAGACTGGAGAACTTTGAAGAAGAAAGGAATTTGGCCAGTACTGGGCTAGCACAGAAGCGGCTCTGCGAGGCCTAAAGGGAAGAGGCTTCTCTCTCTTGTTCTACCTCAGCCACATCAGCAAGCCCAAGATGAAACATTCCTGCTGCTGGCTACAGGTTTTGTTGGCCTTGAAACAGAATTTGGTTGTAAGATAAAGCAACGTTGACCTGTCCAAAAGAGCCCTGTGGTAGCCAAGAGAATTTACAGCTATCTTTAGTTGATTGACACTAGTGCTGGCAATAGCTGTGATCATCAGGTGGGTAACAGCTTGACATATGAGAAGCAGGGGTCTTATCAGCCAGATTTCTAACTTTAGTTGCTTTCTTTTTAACTGACCCATAGCTAGCTGATTTTCCTAGATCGATGCTCAAAGGAGACCCAATTAGCACAGGGCAATTTATCCCAAATTGGTCTCCGCCCCCAATGTTACCTTGAAAGGGAATTTTTGGACGTCAGTCAAGCTAGTGGGAGTCCTTTGGAAGCTGGAAGGGAGAGGACTTACACGGACCCTGTCAAGACCCAGGACTCTAGGAAAAATGGATCCTCTGGCACCTGAGTCCTGGCGTTGGTGTGATGAGGAAATGTCCATCCCATTCCTCAGTTCCAATCCACCCTGGACACCAATACTGTTGACCTGAAAGTTTAGTTGAAGGAGAGGCAACAGGCCAAATGCATACATTTATTAATTCATTCCCCTTAAAGCAATGGTTACATAGTACTATGGAGCTGGATATTATCTGACTGTTGATACAAAAATTGGCCAGGCTTTAACCTGTTTTAGAACAAAGAAGGTGGGCTCCGTCCTTCAGATTTATGGTCTCTATGAGTGATTAATTAGACCATTAGAAAGGAATTTCTTAATTGCATAGGTTGTAAATACAATAAGAGAACAAGAGTTTGACAAAGTTTCAATTGAAATTAAGACCCAGGATGTCTATGTTTTCTTTACCATTAATATGCCATAACATAGTATATGTCCACAAAATATTAAGAAAAGGAAAATGTCCCATTATTCAGAAAGAGTGTCTTAGGTCAAATTAAAGGTCTCTTAAGGAGTGTTAAGTGAGCCCTATTTGGCTTTTGTTGACATAGGAAGAGGCATTCTCTGAGTTTGCCTCAGAGAGAACAAAGAGATTATTGGAAATTTATATTAAATATTATAACCTGACACTAGTTTTTTAGGGAGCACACACCTTTCTGGTCTCCATGTACTAAGGATCAGTGGCATCGGCCTCCACGTTGTCACACCTGAATCTCCATCTCCTGATGCTGCATGTTCACTAGTTTCCACCACTGCCGCCCCCTGCCCCCCCACTCCCCCCCCCCCATTCCTCGAGTACTGTCCCTCCTTGTCTCAAAGTTTCCTGATTTCATTAGCTTCCTTCAAGAAGCCTTGCTTGGTCCATTATCTGTTTATTTCTTCCAATTTACCTTGTATATAGATTTTATGTAGCAAAAAAGGAATCAAATGGTTTTTTAAGAGTCTGCTTAGTGCCAGGCACAAGAACTTTACAAATATTATCTCAACAAATCCTAACAACCCTGCTAGGTCCTCATGATGGGGAAAATTTGAAACCCTAAAAGGAGAGATCCTTGAACTTCCCCACATATTTCAGGAACCCATCATCTGGCCCACTCTAGCCCACCAGGATTACTGAATACTCCTTCATCCCATCTAGGCTCCTTTCTCTGTTAATTCCAGGCCACCTCAGGATACTTGCCACTGCCAGATGCCATCTACATCATCTCCTAGTCTTTCTGTATAAAAACATCAGTCTCAACCTCATCAAACGCAGATTCTTCAAATCTTGCCCACTTGTACTGGTGTCACAAATAGTACAGACTCACCAGGCATCTGACTGGCGTCTATTGATGACACAATAATATTGCTACTTGGACTGAAAGGTCTGAGTGGTTGAATTCCTTTGAGGACCACCCCCAACCGTGTCCTTGGATTTCAGGACTACTAGAACACCTACACTGCAAGAATGTCAACTCCATTTTACAGTGGAGAAAAATGAGGCAAACCACTCAGTGGCTGAGGCAAGATTTGAATGATTCAAAGCCAATCAATCTATCCCCAATATTTCCTAGTGATTATGCCTTCTCTGGGTGTGGGGGTCACATAATTGTTTGCAAATTGTCTATTTTCTTTCTCCATTCTGGGAATCGCAAAAGCCTACCACTTGCTTAGAAAAGATCTGGTGTTTAACAAAAACTTTTTGACTTAAATACTTGACCAAATCCTTTAGAATGTGAGCTCCCTGTGGGGAAGGGTACCTTGATTGGTAACCCCAAATCCTAACACAGAGCCTGGCATGTAATCTGGGCTTGTTGAATTGACATGATGGAGTACCTGGACAAGAAGGACTGGAGTCATTTTCTCATTTTCTGCATTCCAAGACTTGACTATCAATTTTATTGAAGGAAGGTAACCAATTTTGAACTTGTTGGAGTCTATTCAGACTGAATTTGTTCAAAGGTGTAGGAAATGTCATACATATTACTCTAGGTGGAATTTCATAATTTTCGTAATCAGTTGCCACACAAATTCTCATAAAACTTGGATATTATAAACAAACTTGCAAGCTCCGCCTCTCCAAACCTTTCTTGACCTGTTAGACAACTTAATTACTCAGTAAAACACTTAACTACTTTAGAATTAGAAAACCTCTACTTTAAGCAACTTCTGTCCCAGGGCTGATAAGATTCTGTAACCTAAACCCTTTGGTCATTCCCCACAAAATTCCCCAAATACGGAGAATCTATGTCTTCTCTGCTTTTCCCCAAGCTAAGTTATTACTTTATTTTTTTTTAATTTAATTTTATTATTATTATTTTTTAATGTTTAACAATCACTGCCATAAAATTAAGATTTTATCCCCCCCACGCCTACCCTCCCGCTGCTAACCCCTCCCTCCCCATGACCGCATACAATTCTGTATAGGTTCTACATATACTTTCCTATTGAGTACATTTTCACTATAATCATGCTATGCAGTCGAACTAAAATAAATGGAAGAAATCATATAACAAATCAAAACATGATACACAAAAACACACACACACACAAACATGATCTGCTACATTCTGCGAATTACTTCCATATTTCTTTCTCTGAGTGTGGAAGGCATTTTGCCTTAGAAAACCACCATTGGGATATTTTTTTTTTAAGAAGTTCTTGCATTATTACGAAATTCCAAGTCTACCAGAAAAAACTCTCGCACACTATGGTCATTGCTGTGCACATAGTTCCCCTGGTTCTGCTCCTTTCACTCAGCATCAGATCATATAAGTCCTTCCAGGCCTCTCTGAAGTCTTCTTATTCATCATTTCTTATGGCACAACAGTACTCCATTACATTCATATACCATAATTTATTCAGCCATTCTCCAATTGATGGACATCCCCTTGACTTCCAGTTTTTGGCAACTACAAAGGGTGCTGCTATAAATATTTTTGTACATGTGGGACCCTTTCCCATTTTTATGATCTCTTCAGGATTACTACTTTATTTTTTAAAATAAATATATTCAATTAAATACTTAGCATTTTGTGAACATTGCAATCACATACTCCAGCAGTTTAATTCATCACTTTACAGCATCTAGATCAAAAGAGAAGTTGATTTCCTAAGAATACACGTGCATCACCCAACAGGTATGATTTTTAAAGTTCACATTACTTACCAAATATTTCCCAAAACCACAGTAAAATTTTGAAGCATAACAAAAGTTATATTACAGATTTGAAACAAATTTCACTGTTTTGGCAAGAATACCTTAAAAAAAACTTGGTGACACTGAAATGACATCAATTCCATTGAATATATTTTCCAAATTATCACCTTACATAGAAAGCATTTGTCCAGCTATGATTTTAACACTCTAGATGTATTGCTGTCTTTTAACAAAATATTTATAAGAGAACATTTTGTTCCAGCAAAATACATGAGCACCCATAAACTGGAGAATGGCTAATGAAATTATAGCATATAAATTCAAAGGATTATTATTGAAGAATAATGACAAACATCAGGATTTCACTGGAAACAGCTGTATTTTTAGGGAATTCATCACAGTAGTAATTTTGGATGTTTAATGAGGTCTCTTAAACTGCAAAATCTAATGAGATCTTGGGCAAGAGATTTAACCTTGTTAATTAGATCCCTAAGTTTTATCTCCAGCAAGATTTTTCCAATGTATGCTTAAGTATGGTTCAAATCCAAGGAAAACCTTTTAATACCACAGTAACAATTCTATCTTCCAACCACTGCCTCCAAAGTTGCTCAGTTTTATGAAACCAAAAACTGTAAAATATTCTTACAGGGAAAAAATGTGGGAGGGTGACATTCTATACAATCAGTCCAAACATGATATGGAGGTGACTGAGGCTTAGATCCTAAATTTCTCACTGCAAAATTCAAACTCAAATTTAAGAAATCAGGGAAAACCATTAGACCCTAAAGATATGATCAAAAATAGCATGGCTTATGGATAGGAACTGGAAGTGATGCACACATTTAGGGGATTAGATGTGGTAGACAGAGTGCCTGAAGAACCACTGACAGCAATTCCTAATATTGCACAGGAGGCAACAACTAAATATATTTCAAAGAAAAAGAGCAACAAAACAAATTAGCTGTTTCATCAGACCTTACAAATAGCTGAGTAAAGAAGGGAAAAGCAAAGGGGAGATTTCCCCAAATGAATTCATAATTTGCGAGAATAGCAAGGAGAAATAAGGTTTTCTTAACTGGGCATTGCAAAGAAATGGAAGAAAACAACTGAATGGGAAAGACAAGAGACCTTTGCAAGAAAATTTGAGCTATCAAGGGAGTATTTCCTGAATATATGGGCATGAGAACTTCTGGAGCCAAGGTGAGGCACTCACTTGTCTGGGCTCTTCCAGATTCCCTTGAAAACAACTTTGCAATAATGGCTCAGAACCAGTTTTGGAGCAGGGAACCACATTACCAGTCTAGGACGGCTTGTAAGGTGAGCAGGAAAGGTGTCTCGCTACAGTGGGAGAGTGCAGTTAGGTGAGGAAGCCAGTGACAGGTTTCACCCTAGGATGCCATAGCACATGTTAGGGAAGTCATGAGAAACTTTAGGGATTCTGAGATAAATTCAATCTCTTTTTTTGGGCTTCATGCACTATATGAAATGTACTATGTCTAGTGAGGTCTGTGCTGCAGGGAGAAAACATTACTCATTAATTAGATCCATGAGTTTTATCTCCAGCAAGATTTCTTCAATGTACACACTGGAATACACAAAAAATTGAGATTCAGGTGATGACCTTCCTACCATTACTGCTTTTATAAGGCTTCCTTACATTGTGAATATTGTGCAGTCTACTGACCTGCCTCTTCCAGGAAAAGGCTGGTCCTCATTGAACACATTGATAAGTCTTTTCTCCACTAGCAATCCTTGATGCAAAGGAAGAGATGATCTCTGGTTGCAGACCTTTCCAGAGTCCAGAGAGGGTTAGATCATAAGGTGAAATTTCTGATGTCTACAAGCTCTATAGTGCTTGTAGAATGTATCTCCACATTCATTATGGGAATAGTTTCTCTCCCATGGGATTTCTGATAGGAAATATCAGAATAACATAATGACTTTAGCTTGAACACTTTTCATATTGATTGACTAATTACATATGTCTTGTAGAATGGATTCTCTGATGTGAGAGAAAAGAATGTTTCTTCCATATAAATAAACAATTATTCAGTTAGGACAAAGCTTTTTCCCCATCTCCTCATTCAGAAATTGGCCAGTGTAGGTGATTCAGTCAGTCTTTCAAGGGCAGGGCTGATGATCAGATGAAATCTTGGACAAGACTTATTCACCGGGGAAAATTTAGATCAGATCAAAATGTAAAGGGATTTTATTATAGGTTAGTTCTGGCCCATTGGGTTTTAGTGAAACAGTTCTGAGTTCTACACCCCACTGGTCTAGACTGCACTAAGTAATGGTGATCTGGCTAGAAATAAGTCCCCCTGTCCAAAACTGAGTCAAGATTCAGGCTCCTCCCACCCAGTCTCTCATTAGAATAAGTCCAAATCTCATAATATTCATTCTCATTAAGATTTAAGTAATCAGCATTGACTTATGCCTACAGGTAACTCCCACTTAGCTAAGGGAATGTAAGTTTTGAGAGGTCTCCAGGATTCATGTTTGCTTGGCAAGAGACAGCTAAATGACCATTGTTTTATAAACTGTAAACAAATCATAATTAAATAATTACCAAGAAACGATGTCTCCTCAAATTTGCTTTCATCAGATTTGTATAACAAGGTGAGTGTATATAAAAGTTTCAGTTATATTATATATCTATCCAGTGTGAATTCTATTATGTGCAGCAAGTAGGAAGTCTAGTTCTGAAAGCCTTCCCACATTGATTACATTGATAAGGTTTCTCTCCAGTGTAGATTCTCTGATGTAGACTAAGTTTGGAGCTCTCTCTGAAAGCCTTTCCACATTGATTACATTGATAAGGTTTCACTCCAGTGTGGATTCTTTGATGTAGACTAAGTTTGGAGCTCTCTGAAAGTCTTTCCACATTCATTACATTCATAAGGTTTATCTCCACTGCAGATTCTCTGATATACAGCAAGAGGTGAGCTGGAACTGAAGACCTTTTCACGTTGATTACATTCATAAGGTTTCTCTCCAGTGTGGATTCTCTGGTGTAAAGTAAGGTGGGAGTTTCGTCTGAAAGCCTTTCCACATTGATTACAAGGATATGGTTTTACTCCAGTGTGGATTCTCTGATATAGACTAAGTTTGGTGCTCTCTCTGAAAGTCTTTCCACATGCATTACATTGATAAGGCTTCTCTCCAGGGTGGATTCTCTGATGTATAGTAAGTTGGTAGTTTAGTCTGAAAGCCTTTTCACACTGATTACACTTATATGGTCTCTCACCAGTGTGGATTCTCTGGTGGGCTGCAAGATTGGAGCTAGACCTGAAAGTCTTTCCACATCGATTACACTCATATGGTTTCTCCCTAGTATGAATTCTCTGATGTACATCAAGTAGGGAGTTCAGTCTGAAAGTCTTTCCACATTGATTACATGTATGTGGCTTCTCACCAGTGTGGATTCTCTGATGGGCTGCAAGATTGGAGCTAGACCTGAAAGTCTTTCCACATCGATTACACTCATATGGTTTCTCTCCAGTGTGGATTCTCTGATGTGCAGCAAGTAAGGAGTTTCGTCTGAAAGCCTTTCCACATTCATTACACTCATACGGTTTCTCCCCAGTGTGAATTCTCTGATGTGTAGCAAGTAGGGAGCTTAGTCTGAAAGTCTTTCCACATGGATTACATTTAGGTGGCTTCTCACCAGTGTGGATTCTCTGGTGTACAGCAAGAGTGGAGTTAGAACTGAAAGCTTTTGCACAATCACTACATTCAAAAAGTTTCTTTCTATTGTGGATTCACTGATGTGAAACAAGTAGGGAGTTTTCTCTGAAAGCCTTTCCACATTAATTACATTCATAAGGTCTCTCTCCAGTGTGGATTCTCTGATGTGCAGCAAGATTGGAGCTCTTTCTGAAAGCCTTTCCACATTGATTACATTCATAAGTTTTCTCTCCAGTGTGGATTCTCTGATGTACAATAAGTTGGTAGTTCTCCCGAAAAGCCTTTCCACATTGATTACGTTCATAAGGTATCTCTCCAGTGTGGATTCTCTGATGTACAGCAAGATTTGACCTGTATGTGAAAGCCTTTCCACACTGATTACATTCATAAGGTCTCTCTCCAGTATGGATTCTCTTATGTACAATAAGTTGGTAGTTCTCCCTAAAAGCCTTTCCACATTGATTACATTCATAATGTATCTCCATATGGATTTTCTGATGTAGAGTAAGATGGCCTTTAAATCTGAATGCATTTCCACATGGATTGCATTCATAACCTTTCTTACCATTGTGGATTTTCTGATGTTGAGTAAGATTGGAGCTCTGTAGCAATGCCTTTTCACGTTTATCATATTTATAAAGTTCCTCTCTAGTCTCGATGCTCTGATGTACAGCAAGACTACAGATGCAACTCCCAGCCTTTCCACACTGACTGCATTCAGGAGGTTGCCTCTCACTGTCAATAATGTGATGAATAAGGAAGGAGAAGTGTTCACTAAAATGTACACCACATTCGTGAAGCTCATGTGGGTTTTCTCCAGTACAAATTTTTTGACAGTCAATTAGGGAGGACTGCTGACTCATGTTTTTCCTACAATGATGACAACCATAAATTTTATCTCCAGGGTGAACTTTCTGAAAGACAGCACAGATTTGTCTCCTAGTGAAGTCACAGGGACCATCACTCATGAGGTTTTCTTGGTGTGTTTCTTTCACAGAAATACTTAGCCTTTCAGTAGTCTCTCTCTTTCCAGGTCTAATCATTCCTTCTGCAAAAAAACAAATCGTGAAACATATTTACAGAGACACAGGTACACACACACACAATTATAAACACTTCCCTCCACTGGAAGAAAGTAAACTGATCTACATGATACTTCTTCCGGTAAAGATAAAAGTCTTCCAAGTTAAATTGACACAATCACAATGTTTGAAAATGCCACTACTTCAGATTTGCAGAATAACTTGACTTGGAAAGACCTTCACAGACAATCACATTGGATCCTCAGAAACACCTGTGAAACTGGCAGACCCAGAGTTCTTGCTACAACCTCAAGTCAGGCCATGAACTCTGAATGGCTGAGTTACCTGAAAAGTATCCCTGCAGATGACATTAGATCAGCAACCCTGCAAGTGGGCATATTTTGTCCACAGAATTTGATGGCCCTTCTCCACGGCACTTACTTTTGTTCAATTTTTTTTAAAGAAGAAAGGTTTTATTTTGGCACTTTTTTCTCCCTCTCTTTGGGTCTTCCTATTACCTGAGACACAAAAATGTTGAAATTAGACCAAGTCATAAGTGTACAATGGGGCTTTAAACTCAAGGGAAAAGAAGAGTCAATCAATGTAGGTGGCAAACTTAACTGTTGCGTTATTTTAAGAAACTGCCATGGCAACTGGCAGCCTTGAGCAATCACAACTCTGATGAGTCAACAGCCAGCAACAATGGACCAGAAACCCCAGCAGAAAGAAGATTAGGACTCACTGAAGGCTCAGGCACAGGTAGCTTTTTTTACCAATAAAGTATTTTTCATTACAATATGTACTTAGACAAAACAAAACAGTATTGTGCATGTCATAGACAACAGTATTTATAAACATAAATTTTATATGCACTGAAAAACCAAAAATTGAGGTGACTCACTTGATTGCAATATTTGCTTTACTGAAGAGCCCTGGAACTGATTCTGCAGTATCTCTGAGGTATACCTGGATTTGTTCTCACTCTTGTCTTGATTTTTAAGCTTTTCTCCCCTAATTCTACTCTCCTTAATCTATTATTACATTCACTCCTTGAGTTCCCCTTTATTCCACTGTATCCCATTGAACTAGATGTCTTTACACTCCCAAACACTCTCCTTTCCCTGGATTAGTTAAGACCAAGGTTCCTCATGTGCTGTTTCTTCTCCACCATTTCCATGTTCCTCTGATAGACTGACAGCTCCTTGACCTCAGGGACTGCCTTTTCCCTTCCTAAAACTTGGTGAGTTGCCTAGAAAACTGAAGGTGCTTAATCCACGCTTATTCACTGACAGGACCCATGGTTGATACCAGGCCCCAGCTTCTGCCTCAATCCCTATATTCTGTTTTTTGCCTTATTTGGCAAATGCAGACCTGTTTCTCACTCTTTCACTTTATCTCCTATTTGTGTAAACTTTGTCTGGTTCTAAACCTGATGGTACCTGAGCATGCCAAGAGAGAACACTGCAGAGACTCTTTTTAGGCTCCTGAAGCATCCCATACTAAGGGACACCTAGGAATTTCTAATTAGCACTTGGCCAAACTGAGAGTGGCTATCAGCTCAATGAATCTGGCCAACAATTCTCCAAGAAAGCGCCAAAGATTGGGTCTCAGAGATCAAGGGAGGAACACAAGTTGATAATTTAGGTAAAGCATATCCTTGGATTAATTCTAAATGAGGCAACAACCTTTGCTTGTACTTAGATGCTACTGAATGGAAAGAGAAAGTCATAAAACTTGCTGCCTAGGTCAACTACAATTTTAGGCTATTTAAACTCAGGGTGGACCTCAGGGTGGCAAGGGTATCCTTTGAGTCCCTTCGGGTAGTTAAGTGGTGCAGTAGGGACTGATTAGGGAGACTGATGTTCAAATCCAGCCTCAGACACACTTACTAGCTTTGTAACCCTTTGCAAGTCACTTAGGGCTCTTACCCTTGATTTCCTTGTCTATAAAATGAGCCTGAAATGCAAATGGGAAATCACTCCAGCACCTTAGACAAGAAAACCCCAAAAGAGGTCATAGTGAAACAGAAATGACTGGAAGGACTGAAAACCATCATCTGACTCCCTATCTCCTTCACCACAGCAGCTTTCCCAATTCTTTTAATTTCTTCTTTTAATTCTTTCCCAAATGTCCCTGATTGCCGGCTCCCACTGTCCAAATGCCTTCTATTTTTTTCTTTCAAAAAACTGGATACTTATCAAGAGCTATTTTATCCTCCTCATTTTCCTCCTCATCCTCATCCATGAAGTGACATTTTTTTTCTCTTTGATGTCACTGTGAGATGAAATCATCCCTCTGCTAGCTAAAGCAAACTCCTTTCCATGAGTAAATCATCCCATTCCAGGACATCATCTTCCTCAGTATGCTGTCCCTTCAGCATTCCCTTTTTTGACTACTTTCCAGCCTCTCCCACACTAATGACTCCTTCCCTACTGCTACAAACCATTTCTTCCTAATACTCAAAACATGATCCTTTGATCCATACAATCCCAGAGATATTTTTGCATGATCTTTCTTCCATTTCTTGGCTAAACAGCTGGAAGCACTCAATTGCAACTGAAGTTACTGATACTTTTCTCTGAAATTCTCAGCAGTCTAGCTCCCAGTTTAATTGTTTAACTGAAATTCCCCTCTCCAAAATTTCCAAAAACATCCATGTTGTTAAATCCTCAGCTCATTTCTTCATCTTCATCTTTCTTTCCTTCTCTACAGCTTTTCACAATCAATCACCCTTCTTCTTCTCTCTCACTCTCTCTGGGATTTACTGACACTAATCTCATTGTTCTCCAAACCAAACTCATTCTCTTTCTTCCAACCCTCCCATCTTCCTACTTTCCAAATGCTCTCCAAGGAATCCTCCCATTAGAGCACATTCATAAATGAGATGTCATGCTTTGCTCACTGACTTTCAAAAATACTTCTGTCCCACATATTCAATCTGCTCCTAAGTCCTCTGACTGCACCCAGATAACATCTCTCCCATAACACCCCCTTCTCTCCCAACACTTCTACTGTCTTGGTTCAGGTCCTGAACACAACACACCAGAGCTATTCCAAGAACCTGATACTTGTTCCAGCTGCTCCAAGTCTCCCTCCACTCCAGTCATTCCATCACTCACACAGATCATCTTCCTAAGTTCTTGACTGATCCTATCACTATATCCTCAACAATCTCCAGTGGCTCCCTAGGAAAAGGATCAAATATAAAATTTGTTCTAAGGCTATTAATCACCTACCCTCTCTCTTTACATATCCCTCTCCTATTCTTCTAAATTTTCTTTCCCTTCATATCCCCACCAAACATACTGTAATCCAGTGGTATGGGACTCACTTCTGTTCTGTGAAGATGACACTCTGTCTTCCAAATGTTTGGGCTTTCCAAGTCATGTCCAGACATAGAATGCCATCCTGGCTTCCCTGAAGCCCCAGCTAGGGCCCAACTTCCACCAATAGGCTTTCCAGTCCTCCTTCACTACAGTACATTTCCTCTCTCAATGAGATGCAATCTCTCTTCTCCGTAACAAGTTTCTACATGATTGTTGGCATGGCACCTGCCCACCCAGTCAGTGAACACCAGGAGAGCAAGGGATGTTCCTTGTATCTCTTCATGTTGCTTAAGAGAGGGTATGGCTCATATCAGCAACTTTCCATGTCTTCATTGATGAGAAAAATGCCTAAGAAATAAACCATATTTAAAAGCCTAACCCCCTTTTGCACGTTCAGGGAAGTTCAATGCCCCTTAATTCTAAACAAGGCATTTGTTTTAGGATCATAGATTTATCAGTAGGGGATAGCTTAATTGCATGGTGTCTAACTTCCTAATTTTACAGAAGGGAAAACTGAGAATCAGTAGGGTTCAGTGACTTGTGCACAGACTCACTGCTAAAAGTCTCTAAAAAGAATCCCAATTCAGGTGTTCCTGCCCCCAAACCTAACACTTGCTTTCCTACAATACCAAGAGACACAGCTCTTATGTGCCTGCTTTTACCTCACTCACCTGGACTGCAGCTCCTCAGGTCTTCTTTTTCCAGCATCAATGGTATCTCCCTTTCCTCCAAATAAGAAACCAAATATTATCTGGGAACTGGATGCCCTGATAATGTGGAAAAAGGAATGAACATGGAGAAATGCTTAGAATTTAGTTCTCTTGAGGGAAAACGGTGTACATACAAAGCTACTCCATTTTGAGAATCACTCCTTCATGTTCACAAACCTCTGGCTTATTCTGCCATTAACGGTTGTAATGCAAGTAACTAAAAAAGGATGTGCCAGATCAGTATTGAGCTCCAGCAGGTTAGAGCTCGATGGATCAGCTCTGGCTCTGTCTCCTCCTCAACTCCTCACTCCATAAAACCTATAAAAACCTTGTTCCTGTTCATGCAGCGAGTCATTGCTCTTCTAGTAAAATGCTCCTTTTGGGAACTTAATGAACCTTAGGTAGTCACATTCTAACTCTGGGCCAGTCTCTAATTCCTGCCATTGACAGGGGCATGCAATCAAGGAGGAAAAGATAGTGGCCAGAGGTGCTTAAGCATGGTTTCCATAGCATTTATTTTTGAGAACTTTGAGGAATGGTGGGGGAGAAGATCATGGAGCCAACAGAGAATTAGAAAATTTGATCATACCGCACCTTCTTCAAAGGAGGCACTCATTGCAGAGTTTCCATTATCCAGAAATTAGAGGCAGCTGGTAGTACAGTGAAGACAGGCCTGAGACTAGAGTGAGGAATGCCAGGGTTTAAATCCAGCCTCAGACAGTTACTAACTGTGTGTCTGGAAAAGTCACTTACCCTCTGTTTGCTTCAGTTTTCTCAAATGCCAGATGGGGATAATAATATCAGCTAATAATACCATATTGTAAAGATAGGACATAACACAACAGTTGATGAACAGCAGGCGAAAGGAAAGGATTATTTCCCTCTGTCCTTTCCCACCATCTGTACAACATAGTGGAGGCAATTGAAGGAAAGATTAAAGACAAATGTGTGACACTTGGCACAACCAGAAACTGAGAGTTACAAATTGATGCTTCTCAGAAAGAAGGATATCCTAAATACTTGGCCCATTCCAAAGATGAAGAGGTTATAGAGAAAAGCAGGCTGAGCACTTTTCAGGTACTTGGCAGACAAAATTACTGTCCAGGGCGAGGTTCGGCTAAATAATCCATGGGATTAGTTCTACATCTGAGATGCTTCAACACTGACATTCCTCAGGCTACCTAGAACTGGCAGGAGACAGCTGCAGTAGCAACAACAGAACATACATGTTATCTTCTTACCACATACTGATCTTCTAAAAGAAAACCAGGAAGCAGAATGACCCTGTCTGTTGGACACTGGAGATCAGCACATTTCCCTTTCTAGTATGAGATAAATGCCCCAAGGTCAGCACACTGGAAAATGAAGATATTTCCTTTGATAGCACACTCAAGAGGGGCCAGGGAAAATGTCCTTACCCAAGGAGAGTAGGTTGTGGGCATTCTCTAGCATGACCTCCTTGTAAAACTCCTTCTGAGGATAGTCTGAGAGGTCCCATTCCTCTGGGGTGAAGTCCACAGACACATCCTGAAATGTCACCAGCTCCTAAAGCATCAAGAGTCACAAGATTTAAACCCGAAAAAGACTCCAGAATTCAGGCAGTCTAACCCTCATCAAGTGAGAAGAGGAAACTGAAGCACAAAAAGGAGACTGACCTAAAAGTCTTATCCTAGTTTAGTGAGAATCAACATTTAAAACTATACTCATTAAGAGCTCAATGAAAACTTGAGAGAGGTATTTGATGTATGTGTTTTGTCTGTGAGATAGAAACACCAAAGGAGGAGAGAAAAGTGAAATTTCTTCCTTATCAGAAGTGATAAAAATAATATTTTATCAACAACATTCTGTCAGGTTTGTGAGAAACTAGCAAGTACAGTATATTGTGTGGTGCAATGGGGAGAATGTTTGCTATAGAAAAAAGAGGGAAGAGAAAGAAAAAAATCAAGTTAATTTCTGAGAGTCTGGAATAAAGTCTTATCTAGATAAAAGATGAAAAGGATTCATAAAACAGACTAATTACAATCCCGACTAAACTGAAGGAAATGAGACTTTCCAGCCAAGTGAAGGAAAATTCTCTGTTATTACACTGTGTCTTGGGTCTGCCCTTTGTATACTCTGTCATGGCCAGTACATGTTATGCCTTTTATTTATGATAGCTTTCATTTGTCAATAAATTATTATTTCCTTATTAAAGTATTTAGTTTTATAGTTGTTCATTTTTGTTGTTCTTTGTGTTCAAAGCAGACCAAAAGTGCATCACTCTGTAAGGGTTAAAGTACAATGTGTCTGACCATGGATGATCAGACTAATAGAGGCAAGAAGGCTCTACCACAGGTTGGGAACAAAGAGTCCACATGAACATTTGGGGTGGAGATGCCTCTCAATTTGCTCATCTCACTATTCTTTCAAATACTGCAATTCTGCTTTGCTAGCCCAGCACAACACGTTCTTTAACGTTGATAAACTATGCTGGGTGGTCCTTTCCCACTGTCTCCCATGTCTCACCACTGATTCCAAAATTCTTCAGAGAGACCTTGGGAATATAGCCTGGTACTATGTCTTCTCACCACGCTGAGTGCCTTCTTTGCATGTGTTCTCCATAAAACATCCTTTTTTAGGCAAACATCCTTTTGGCATTTGAACAACATGGCCAGTCCATCAGAGTTGTGCTCCCTACTGTAGAATGTGAAGGACTGGCAATCTAACTTGAGAAAGGACCTCAGTGTTCAGGACTTTGCCAGATGACCTTCAGAGTCTCCCTAAGACAATTCAAATGGGATTAAAAAAAGATTCACAATTTCTCCATTTGCTGCAGTCAGTGGATGGCTCCATGCTGAATGGTGAACAACCTCTATTTTCTTTTTCTACATTTTCTGAAATATTATTTCCCTCTACTACATGTTATTTTTTCAATATTTGTTGTTTTTAAAATTTTAGAGTTCCAAATTCTATCCCTCTTTCCCTCTATTCCCTCCCCCCTAATTTAGATAATAAGCAATAAGATATAAGTTGTACATATGCAATCATGCAAAACATTTCTGTATTAGTAATTTTGTACAAAAAGACTTGGAAAAAATAGAAAAAGAATGTAAGAAAAAAGGTGAAAAATAGCATGCTCCAGTCTGTATGGCAAACAGTATCAGTCCTTTCTCTGGAGACAGACTTTGGCATTAGTCCTTTGGGCATTTTCTTGGATCACTGTATTGCTGAGAAGAGCTAAGTCACTCACAGTTCTTCACTGAACCACACACACTGCTGTTACTGTATACAATGTTCTCCCTGTTCTGTTCACTTCATGTTGCATCAGTTCAAGTAAGTCTTTCCAGGGTTTTCTGAAATCCTCCTCCTTGTCATTTCTTATAGCACAATAATATTCCATTACAATCATATACTAGAGATCGTTTAGCCATTCTCAAACTGATGGGCATCTCTTCAATTTCCTATTCCTAAGCAACACAAAAAAGAGCCACTGAAAATATTTTTGTACAAACAAGTCCTTTCCTCATTATTTTGATGTCTTTGGGCTATAAACATAAGAGTGGTATAGTATTATTAGATCAAAGGTTGTGCACACTTCCATAACTCTTTGGGCACAATTCCAAATTGCTCTCCACAATAGTTGGATCAATTCATAACTCCACCAACAGAACATTAGGGTCCCAGTTTTTCCACATCTCTTCAACCTCCATCATTTTCCATGTTTATCATATTAGCTGATCTGCTAAGTATGAGTTGGTGCCTCAGAGCTGTTTTAACTTAGCACATGTTTGATACAAATTTAGAGCATTTTTTTCATGATTATGGGTAGCTTTGATGGAATATTCTCAAAACTGCCTGTTCATATCCTTTAATTGTTTATCAGGTGGAGAATGATGTGTATTTTTACAAATTAGAATCAGTTCGCTATTGTTTATGAAATGAAGCCTGTATCAGAGATACTTGTTGAAAAAAATTCCCCAGTTCTCTCCTTTCCTTATAATTTTCAGAGTATTGGCTTTCTTTGTGCTAAAACTCTTAAATTTTATATGATCAAAATTATGGATTGTACATTTGTATTATTCTCTAGAACTTGTTTGGTCATAAATTCTTCCCTTATCCATGCACCCCATGGAATTTTTGCAAAATATAACTGTGAATGAGGGCAGAAAGATATTGCAAACATATGTAAAAAGGCAGAAATTACCAATATAGCCTTTCATTCTGTAATAAAATAAGAATGGAAATTGGCTCAAAGACAACAAAAGAGTCAAACCAAATGGAGACTTAACAACAATATTTATATATTTAAATCTATAGTAATTAAATGATGGGGACAACTGGGAGCAGTGTGGATAGAATGTTGGAACTGGAGTCAGGAAAACATGAGTTCAAATTCAGCTTCACACTCTTTACTAGCTAGGTGATCCTAGGCAGGGCTTTTCATTCTGTTTGGGTCAGTTCCCTCAGCTGAAAAATGAATGAGCTGGAGAAATAAAAACCACTCCAGCATCATTGCCAAGAAAACCCCAGAGGGGTCACAGGAGGACATGGCTGAACAACAGCAATAATAATCACAACAAAATTATAGAGGACACATTTCACAGCAGAAGAAAATAACAAAATTTATTTGGAAAAATAAAAGAAATACAATAATGTCATGGGAATGATGGAAATAAGTAAGAATAGGGGAGGAAGACACATGAAACTATAGTAAACAACACTGGTCATCAACACTCTGTGGTACTGGGGGAGAGAGGGAATGAGAGAGAGAAAGAGAGACAGGGAGAGAGAGGAGGGAGAGAGAGAGAGAGAAAGAGAGGGAGGGAGGGAGAGAAAGGCAGAGAAAGAGAGAAAGAGAGAGAAGGGGGGAGAGGGAGAAATGAATGGAACAGACTAAACAAGGCAGCCTCAGAATCATTACAACTCAGTAACTCCATGTTTGGTAAAGTGAACAAAAGAATGATTAAGGAAAGCATCCTTATTTGGCTAAAAAAAAAAACACTGCTTAGAAAAGGAGAAAGCTTTCAGCAAGGAAATCAGGATTAGACCAGCATCTCATACAATTCTCTACAATACATTCTAAATGGATATTTTATTGCTGTTCAGTTGCTTCAGTCATGTCTGACCCTCCATGGCCACATTTGATATTTTCTTGGTACAGACCTGATATACTAAGAGGGTAAAATAGAAATTGAAAGAATCCACCAATCATCTCCTATACAAGATCCAAAATGAAAACTGCCAGGAATATTCTAGCTAAACTCCAGTGCTCCCAGTTCAAGGAAAAAAAGAGTACAATCAGCCAGAAAGAAATAATTCAGATGTCATGGAACTACAGTCAAGCTAACACACAGGTGAGGAATTTACACATTAAAAAAAATCGGAGGGTGTGGAATAGAATATTCACCAAGACAAAGGAACCAGGATGGTGACCAAGAATCACATATCCAGAAAAACTGAATATAATTCTTCATGGGAAAAAAATGAACATTCAATAACTAGAAGATATTCAAGTATTCCTAATGAAAAGACCAGAAGTGAACAAAAATTGGCTCTTGAAATACAAAACCCAAGAGAAATATCAAAAGGTAAACAGAGCAAACAAAAGAGATTCAGTAATGTTAAATTGTTCATATTCCTACATTGGAAGATGATACCTGTAAGGCTGAAGACCTTTATGATTATTAGGGCAATCAGAAGGAGTATATATTGATAATACACATTAACTGTGATGGGGTGGTATTCAAGAAAACAAACTAAGGGGTGAGAAAGAGAAGTGCATTCCAACAAGAAGGAAGGGAAAGGTAGAAGTGAATGAATTATCTCACATAAAAGAGGCAAAGAAGAGCTATTCCAGTGAAGGGGAACATGGGGAAGGTGGGAATGGAGGCTCAAAGACAGAAAAACATATATGTTTAGACAGGTACAGATACATAACTCATCCTATATGGAAGTCAAAGAGGGAATAACATGCTTAAATGGGTACAGATATCTAACTCATCCTATATGGAACTCAAAGAGGGAATAACATACATGCTTCGATGGGTACAGATATATAACTCATCCTACATGGAAGTAGAAAGGGACTTGGTAAGGGGGAGAGGGAAGAGACTGATAGAAGCAAGGGAAGATTGGGGGAGGCATTGGTCAGAAGCAAAACACTGGTGAGGAGAGAGAGTAAAAGGTGAAAGAGAGAGTGAGAAGGGGACATAGGATGGAGGGATATACATAGGTATCATAACTGTAAATATGAATGGAATTAACTCACCCATATATTGAATTAATAGATGCAAAATGGATAATTCTGATTGTACTAAATTGAAAAGGGCTTAGTACTTCCTTTGAAAGAGAGGAGATAAGAAAGGACTGAGTTTGGGGAACTATTCAAAATTCTGGAAGTTTTCTTTTATAGTGGGAGAAAGGGAGGTCCTAAAGGAGACAAACAAATTCAATAAGATCAAGACTACAAGGAAAGCTGATACCTGGGAAAATTTTACACCAAGTAAATCTTCTAAAGATCTCATTTCTCAAATGTATAGAGTAGTGAGTCACATTTATACGAATACAAGTCACAACCCAGTTCATCAATGGTCAAAGGATATGAACAGGCAGCTTTGAAACAAGGAAATCAAGGCTTTTTATAGTCATATAAAAATTCTCAAAATGACTATTAATTAGATAAAGGCAACTTAAAACAACTCTCAAATTAAAACAAACCTCATACCTATTTAATTGGCTAATAAAATAGAAAAGGGAAATGCTAAGTATTGGAGGGAAGTAGGAAAACAGGGACCAAAAAGCTCTGTTGCTTCATTTGTGAACTGAACCAACCATGATGAGAGTATTTGGAACTATACTACAAGGGGTACAAAAATGTGGATGCCGTTTGACCCAGGAATAACAACATGAAGTTGCTATCCACAAAAGGTTTTTTTCAAAAGACAGAAAAAGACCTACTTACACTCTTTCTGTGGTGGCAAAGTATGGGAAATTGAGGAGATGCCCATTGATTGCAGAATGCCTTTCCAAGTTGTTGTATATGATAGCAATGGAATACTATTGTGTTACAGAACATGACAAGCAGGATTTCAGAAAAACTTAGGAACACTGAAATGAACTGATGCAGAAGGAACTTTGTAGAAATAACAGCAACACTGTATGATGAACAACAGTAAATAACTTAGCGATTCTCAGCTACATGATAACCTAAGACAATCTGAAAGGATTCACGATGAAAAATGCTCTCCCCCTCCGTAGAAAGAAATGATTCAGAATACGGACCTAAAACATACTAGTTTTTACTTGCTTTCTTTTCAGTACCATTTTTTCCCCATGAACTAATATCGAAATGCTTCACATGATTGCATACATAGAACCTATTTCTGATTGCTTACCACATTGCAGGAGGGGTAAGAAGAAGAAGGTAGGGAAAGAACTATGACCTCTGAATTAAGAATAAAAATGTTTTTACATGTAATTTGGGGAAAATGAAGCATTGTTTTAAAAAAGACTAAAAGTCAATGGCAGATAGGTGACACAGTAGACAGAGTGCCAGGCCTAGAGTCAGAAGGATCTGAGTTCAAATTTAGCGTCAGACACTTACTAACAATGTGACCCTGAGCAAGTCACTTCTCTGTGTTTGTCTCAGTTCCTCCTATGTAAAATACGCTGGAGAAAGAAATGAGGAAACACTCCAGTATCTCTGCCAAGAAAGCCCCAATGTATCACAAACAGATAAGGCTAAAACAAATGGAAAATAACAAATAGTCATTCCCCAATAGACAAATGGTTAAAGGATCTGAACAAAAAATTGTCAGAAACTGCCAAGAATTCCCAGTCACATGAAAAAACGCTCCAAACCACTAAGAGAAAAGTAAACCAAACCACTGAGAATTCATCTCACACTCTGCAAAACTGACAAAAATGATAATAGCACCAGCCACTGTTGGAGGAGCTGTGGGAAGCTGGGCACACAAATACATTGTGGATGGAGCTCTGGAATGGGAGAAGATCATGCAGATCTGAGTTCAAATGCTGCCTCAGATACTTACTAATTACGTGACCCTGGTTGGGAACTCGTTGATTCTGTTGGCCTCAGTTTCCTGAACTGCGAAATAAAGATAAGAGCAACTACTCTATAGGGTTGTTGTGAAGAAGGTCAAAAGTAGATTTGAGGGAGAAAGGAAGACACTCCACTGAGTCTTTGCCTTTGAGCCCTATGCCTCTTGGATAAGAACTGAGTGTCTCCTTTAGGACCTTCCTTTCCCCCACTACAAAAGAAAACTTCCAGAATTTTGAATAGCTCCCCAAACTCAGTCCTTTTCTATATCCTCTCTAACAAAGGGAAGTACTAGGCCCTTAACAAATGCAAATAAAGTAACAGCTAAAGAAGGTATTCTTTTCTTTGGCCTGGTCCAAACAGCTCTGTTAATGGCCTTTGAACAGGGAAATGTGACCACCCAAGAGCCAACTTAACCTGTCTTCTTGAGCTTCCATATTTTCCAGAAACACAGGACCAGAGTATGCAGGAGGCCAGGAGCACCTCAGTCCCTGCTCACAGTATTTACTCCTGTTACCCCTCACTGCCCCTCAGTATGCCCTTGATGATGCCCAGCTACAGGACAGTGTGCAACTGACAGATTAACTATTTGTGTAGATCAGACCATGGTGGATAAACAGAGCATCCTGTCTTCCGGGTCTGCCTGGGAGAGCTTGGCCAGAGGCAAAAGGGGCGGGGGTGGGGAGTGGTGGTGGCAGTCCTACCGATATGTGGGGGAGGGTGACAGGCATGGATACAAGAGCAAAGACAAGATCCCTACAGAGCAGAGAGGAATAAGTGAAGCTGCCTGAGGAGGGCAGCCACTGGGGATGAGGGGTAGTTAGTGATTGTGATGCCAACATGCCAGGGATTAGTTCAAAGGACAGAGAAGAGGATGGTGTTGTTACTACTGTTTTCAATTCCTGCCTATTTTTGTAAAGGAACGATTCATAGATAGGGTATTGCCAGCCTCCCAGACAATTCTCTTTTGAAATGGCCTCTTTGGGGGTCAAGTCCGTGGACAGAGTGCACGCACCTGGGGTGGGGGTCTGCAGCTGCCAAGGGCCATTCCTTCTGGCTCCACTCTCAGGCTGGGCCAGGCTTTGGTCTTCTGCAGACTGAGCTGGGGAGAGAGAAGGATCCCGGGACAGGAAGCTGGCCTACAGGAAGTTACAGGGGGTGAGGCCCTGCCCTCAGGACAGAGAATGAAGCCTAGAGGTAAGGGTCCTGCTTGAAAAAGATGGTCCCACCATCTCCTACTACTATTCTTTCCCCTTCTTTTCCTGCATTCTTATTCAGATAACAAGGGGCAGAAGATGCTTGGGATCCCACGTGGAACAAGAACAGTCAGAGCCTCAATGGCTCCCTCTGACTGGGTCCAGGACATGAGCACAAAAGAGCAATCCAGCTCCTGACCTTTTCCCCCACCCCCACCTAGACACTGAACAATCCTCTCAATTCTCCTGTATTTGTGGCCCCCACCCAGAGCAACCCTTCTTAGTGGTGTTGACCCGAAAACATGTTAAGAAAAGAGGCAACAGGCTAAATGCATATATTTTATGATTTAATTAATTAATTAATCAATTCCCTATTAAAGGCAACGGTAACATAATGCATTATGGAGCCAGAAATGTTCTGGCTACCCAGTACAGAAATCTTCTGGCTTATATACATTTTGCCATGAGAAAGAAACTCTCCTAATTAAGCAAACCATAAATTCAGTAAGACAGGACAATTAACAAAGCAATGTTGGTCAGGCCTTGGGATTCCAGCTGGGTAAGAAAATCCCACCAGGCTTCCTGTCCTAAACAGGCCTTTGAAGTTGTTATCTTAACAGAGTTTGGCAAAAGTTGAAGTTACAACCCCAGGCATCTGTGTTTTTCTCTTAACACTAGGATGCTAGAAGAAGGGTCTGATAAGGAAGTCCCATTTGCCCATCAAAAGGCATCCTCTAAGCAAAGGAGACTATTAGGTCCAGACTCTTCTTAATTCAAACTTTGGCCCTTATTAAAGTCTAAAATTTATATTAAATATTAACAGTGGGTTACCCTGGAATCATCCCAGGCCCCTTCTCCTTTACCTCAGAATCACCACAGGCAGCCTGCCACCCCTCAAGCCCATCCCAAATCTTCCCACCGTCCTTTCTTTTTCTTTATAAAAGTCAATATTGACCCAACCAAAGGGGCAGATTAAAAAAAATCTCACCCTCCTCTACAGGCAACACAATCAGCCTTGTCTCTGAATGAAAAATGGCCCGAGGGGCCCAGTTCTTGGAGGCAGATCCAGGCCTTCACACGAGCGTTTCCAGGTTCACTCAATCCTTCCACTTTTATTTCACTCAAGGCAGGATTCCTGGGTCCCTGAGGGTAAGGTGTGAATTCTGTGAGAAGGTGACAGAGTCTTAAATCCGGGGGTTGAGGGGGCAGCCCCAGACTCTTGAGAAGCGATCGGGAGTCTGCAAAAGAGTTAGCAGGAGGAAGCTTGTCCAGGAGCCAGGCAGGAGAGGGAGGACTGGTCCAGGGGGACCTGAAGGTAGACTTACCACAGGGTCAGAAGGGTAGGACGAGACCCAATGGGATGAACAGCCAGCAGGTCTGTGAGGGGCTGGCTCCGACCCACCTGGCACCTGCACCCACAGAGATGGCCTCCAGAAGGCAGAGATCTCAGGTCCAAGAGAAGACAGCGTGATCCGGGATCTGAGGAAAGAAAGTTGAGGGAGGTCCAGACCTAGGGTAGAAGGCAGAGAGATCTCAGCACAAGTTCCGGTTTTCAGCCAGCCCACTCTGGGAGGCTCCTCCCAGCCTCTGAGGCTCAAATTCAGGCACTCAGGACCCTTCCTCCCTCTCCGCCCCAAGCCCTGCCCTCCATCACCTGGACCATCCCTCTTCCGCCCTAGATTCCACCCAGGCCTCCAAACTGCACCCCAGAGCTCCTGTTCCACCTGGGTCATCCCCCCCACCAAGCTGGTCATCTCTGAGAGCTCCTCCTCCCCCATCACCCTCCCACGTGTTTCTCTTTGGAGGAAGGATTCAGGACTTTAGGAGCTGGGAGAGGGAGAACAAGGCAGAGGCGAGCTGGAGGAGTCCAGGTAAGCTGGGCATTCACAGCCAAACGGAGTTTAGTTGCAGAATGGAGGCTGCTCACCTAGTGCAGACAGCGGGATTAGCACATTCTCCTGGTTTGAATGAGAATGTGGCTCATTTCCAGTCTGATCCCAGCAGGATGATTGGGATGTTTGACCCGCTAAGGACAGATCCACCCTTACTGTGAAATAGACTTAAAATGTGGCACTTAAGGGCTTGTGTTTAGGAGCTGAAAGAATAAGAATTCAGTGTCACTGGGTCAGAATTACCCTTTGCTCCTCCCTGAACGCAGTCAGCCTAGAGGGTCAGAGGCATAAATGGACAAAGTGCTTTTTCTAAGACAATTCTAAGTAAAATAATCAGCTGAATTGCTGTTCTTTGACTGGCAACTTTGTTTCATGTATCAACATTGTAACATTTTTATGTTGTTGTTTTGCTCCAGAATTTTCTCCGTTGGGGATCTGGGAGAACCAATATCTATTTATGTATTTGTGTACGTTTTTAATTTGAAAACAAATTTTTAAAGGCATATGCAATTGTACCGTTAGAAAATGTCATTTTCCTTTTATCTCAATGCTATGAATTTGTGAATTAAGCTGTAAGAGGGTGGCTATAATGTTCCAGACTGTTCTATATTTCATTGGATATATTTTCCTTTAAAATGTATGATAATTTGCTCTTTGAGAAAAGTGCCAAGGACCTGGTAAATTCTCCATTCAGGTTTTCACCTTGATTGAAAAGGCAAAACTCAGGACAAGGAGAATTAAAAGGAGTTTGTTATGCTATGTCAATGTAGAAACTCATTGAGGAGTTGATCACATTAGGTCAGCAAGGAATTCAAGATGGAACCAGCTTTTATGGATACCTTTTGTAATGAGATAAAGACCATCTGTCTAGGCACAGTGCAGTAAAACGGGATGGGCCATCACATCTCAGCACCTCCCCAGTTCCCAGAACCTGAGGCCTACCAGGTGCAAACAGGCAGAGGATGACTGGCTAGGTGATGATGTGACCGTTAGTGTCATTTGTCAACCAATGGGATTCTGTATTTTGTGTAGACCATCCCCCACCCCCTTCCCATGGAGGTCTATCCATCACTAAGACTCTGTATTTTTGGTCTGCTCTACCCATATTATCTGGATAGGAAGCACTATAAAACTAAGGTCCAGGAGGAAAGGGTCATCTCAGACAGGAAGGATGATTGGAAATCCCTTCATTAGAGAAGGCCTTTGACCCTTTAATGAAATGCCACTTGGTTATGGCTCTACCTCAATTTCTTTAAGTTGGGCAATTTTTAATCCCCACATTTCACTCATTTTAATTTTAATAGAGAATTAAGAGTGGGGAAACAAGGATTCATTCATTAAAAATGTAATATTTTATCAACTGGGGTTAGAGCTAATGCACAGAATAGACTGATAGCTTATTTATGAAAAACAGTTATTTGGACCTGCTGCCAGAAATCTGGAAGATTGGGATCAGGAGCTAAGAGGCAGGCTGCTGGATAACTTGAGAGAGTGGCCACTTCCACAAATCCTGTGATATTGGGGAGGGGCCGTTATTTTCCAAACCTGGTATCAAGAGAACACGTATTTGGTGAAAGGCCTTGGCATCTGATGCTCTGCCATATCTAGCAGAAGGATACGATTCCCTTGTTCAGAAGTTCTGTTATTTTCTTGTTGATAAAAATCTCTTTTCACTTTTTTTGCATTTTGGTTTCTTGGGAAAAAAAATCTCATTGAGGTTAAATTTTAATCTGTATTTGAGTTATAGCTTCCTTTATTTCTATTATTGGGCATCTGAACAATTAAAGAACTTATTAAACTTTTCTTTCTTTTTTTTATTCCCAGGAATTAAAAGCTTGGTCTCCTTAATCATTATTCTTTACTGTATTGTGTTTATTCATACTATGAATACCAGCTGGCCAAGAAGCCTTTCATTGATTTGTACTTAGAGTTACACCTTCCACATAACAGGGTGAAGACAGATCAACACAGCACACTTGAGGGCTGCTAGCACAGGTTCACTCTTGATTTGGTCAGACAGGAAAGACACTAAGAAGGGGTGAAGAATCTTACTTTATTCTAGTCTAGTTTCCTCACAAGAGGCTGCTGATCATGTGAGCACAAACTCTTAATGCCTTCCTTACTGACCCTTCTCCCAGGGTCAGTGAGAAGGGGGGGCTTACTTCTCTATGGGCTCAATCCAGACAGACACAACTTGTGCTTCCCCTAAATCCCCTCACATGTCAAAGGAAGTCAGTTGAGGCAAACACAGATTCCCTCCAAGCCTTGATGGGAGCCCATTAAGGCACACACAGCATTTGTGCATTCACCCCTAAGGGTTCCCCATTCATAGAGCAACACGCAAAGAAGGCATAATATCAGCACTAGCCCATAAGTTTACATTACTTCATCCCTGTATGTCACTGTGCAGGTGCAGTTGATTTTTGTATTATTGATCATTATATAAAGTTGAGTGGAGAAGAGATTTTGAATGATAACTGTGGGAACTCATATCTAGTACCTCAGAACAGGAGATTGTTATGGCTGTGGATCTTGGCAAACTGAACTCTGAGAAATAATAACAAAAATTCACTTTATACGCATTAAAATTCACCTTACATACACGGGAGCTAAGGCACCCCAACAATCTGGAAAATCTACAAAAATGTTTTAGCCCTCTTTCCATACCAGAGAAGAAGACTGGAGTGTTTACAGTATCTTAAAATTTGGATTAAGTATTTGGTCAAAGCTCTGTATCATTTGCTGGACTTTGGGTATCATCTGTGGTTGTCACAGGAGTCCCATTTAGGTTCTTATGCCAAACTGCTATTTATTGAAAGTGCAATGGAGAAAGTTATGAACTCTAATCTACTGCATCCCTTTAAGAGAGAAGCACTTCCACATCTCTCTTTCTGTGTCCTCCAACGTTCTCTCTTGCCCAGGTGGGGAGAGCTCATGTTCTCCAAACCTCCACAAAAGGAGGGGGTCAGCTCATACATCTCCATATTTTGTACCTGGCTGCTCTATTTCTATAGACATTGCCACCATGTCCCATTGTCTGGTGTCTTTTGCCCAAAATCTCTTCCTTTGGTGTGATCTCTTCCTCTTGAAAGTGTAAATGCCATGGGCACGGGACAATCTTTTCTATTTGAATCCCCAGGCCTTGACACAGTGCCTGGCACATACCCAGGGGCTTACTAAATGCTTGTTCACCAGTGACTGCCCAAACATTTTCGTCTGAGATCTTGCTTGTTATTTTGCTTTATAAGCTCCCCATAACCTAGCCATCACCTCTTTGTCGGTCTTCTTAACCCTAATTTCCTGTTACCTACTCTTGGATCCAAACACACTGGTCTCCTTGTTGTGCCAGGAAGAAGACCCTCCATCTCTAGGCTCAGGGCATTTTCCTGGCTCTCCAAAATGGCTGGAATTCTCTGCCTCCTCATTTTGGCCTCCCAGGTTCCTTCAAGTCTCAACTAAAGTCTCACCTGCAGCAGTGTAGGAAGCCTTTCTCACCTCCTCTTCATCCTAGTGCCTTCTTTCATTTCATTATATCCTGGATGCCAGTTTATAGTTTCTGTGTACATGTTGGTGTGCTTGTTGTAATCCCTGTTGGACTTTGAGCTCCCTGAGGACAGACACTGTTTTTTGGTTCCTTTTTCAAGACCTCTACTAAGTACAGTGCCCTACACATAGTAGGCACTTCATAACTGGTTATTGAAAATTTCTGTCCCATTGGATTCAATGTCTCCAACTAGTCTCTACAGGCAGTTTCCCACCTTGCAGTGCCTTTCCTTTGGGGAACAAGAACTACTGAAGTGTTGGACAGCTTTTGTGTATGACAACACTAGCAAAGCACAAGTAAGGACCCAAAGGCTAGAGCTTCCCAACTGCTGCTCTAGAAGCTTGCAAAGCTTAAGATGGATGACATTATGTGAACAGATAGAAGAAACATAGAAACTGCCATAGACATGGAAACATTGGACCAGAGGTGACATAGAAGGAAAGGGTAAAGGCATCCAATTTGTTGATAAGGGACAGGAATGGTCAGATTAATTTAGGTTTGAGGAGGTGAATGGGAATCATTTAATACTTGAATCTACTCCATAATGGACACTAATTTCAATTTTTTCAAGCCCCGTTTTAAGCTCAGAAGTGAGGCCTCTCACAATTAGAACAAAGGCATAGTTGAAGTAGATGATCACTCCAACCCTTCCCCCACTCCATTTCCTTTCTAAGGAGCTAACTCTAAGTCTTACAAATCACCCCACCGTCTCCTATTTCTCAATATAAATATTTTTTTTCTCTACTAATGGGGTCACTGACCTAAGTGAGGAGATCAGTCTGATCCATGTTTTTAACACCTATACATGTCACTGTTAACAGGTAACCTCATTCCCCACCCCCCTCAAAAAAAGAAACAAACCAAAAACCTTGCATTCTCTTCTTCTGAAAACCTTTACATGTAACCTTACAGTGCCATCTTTCCTCCATTTTCATCCCTGTATGACGCTTTAAGACCTAATTTGGAGTTTTCTTGGCAAAGACACTGGGATGGTTTGCTGTTTCCTTCTCCAGCTCATTTTACAGATAAGGAAACAAAGTTAAGTGACTTGCCCAGCATCACACAGATAGTGTCTGAGGCCAGATTTGAAATCACCATGATGAGTCTTCCTGATTCCACGCCCAGTACTCTATCCACTGGGCCACCTTTCTAACCCCCAAATATTCTTTAACCCTTCACAAATTGGTTTTCATCTTCACTCTCCTGAAAGTGCTCTTTCCAAAGGGATTATTGAACTCTTTAATTGCCAAATTTGCTGGTCTTTTCTCAGCTCTAATCCTATTTGACCTCTCTTTCTCCTTCAACACTCTTGACCACCCATGTTCTACAAGAAGTCTTTCTTGGTCCACTTTCTACCTTGGATTTCCTGAAATTTACCTTCTACATAGTTTGTATGTGAGAAACAAGGAAACAAAACATTTCTTAGGTTCTACTCTGTTCCAAGCACAAATACTTCAAATATTATCTCATCATATCCTAAAATTAACTGTTATGTAGGCAGGTCCTATTGCTACTATTTGACAGTAGAGAAAATTGAGACAATCTCTCTGTGTCTGAGGCCAGATTTGAACTCAGATTTCCCTGAATCCAGACCCCCCACCTCTATCCACTGTAATCCTGGCTTCTGATTTTATATGTGTGTGTATGTATGTATGTATGTGTGTGTGTGTGTATTTATATACAAAATCCCTTCTATTTTCTTTTTCCCTTCTTAGCCCCTCAAGAGCCTATAAATTGCTTAATTCATGCCAGATGCTTAATAAAGCTGTTCGACCTGATACTCTGACTAAAACAATGGGTTCAGTTTAGAAAGTGAGCTCTTTCAGGGCAGGGGCTGTTTCACCCCACTTGGCACCCCAAGCACTTAGCATAAAACCTGACATATCATGAACACTTTTTGAATTACCATGAGGGAATCCCAAGATCCGGGGGATTGAAGCCATTTTCTTAGGTTCTACATTCTAAGATGTGACAATATCAATTGTATTCAATCAAGGAGTCCCAATGTGAATCAAGGCTGGGAACTCCTAATATTGAGATGACTCAAACATGGAGCTGTCATACATGCTATTCCAGGTGGGATTTTACAATTCCTAAACCACTTCATTACTTTCTTCAGGCAACTTCTTTCCAAGGCTGATAAAATTTTATGATCTTCCCCAAAAGAATATCCCAAGGTACCTACCTTCTGAGTCTCCCCAAAGAACTTCCGAGATAAGGAGAATTGACAGGCTCTGTTTCACTTTTCCTAAACATAAATTCTTATTATTGATTTTGATTCAAAATATACCTAATTGTATTCATAACTTTTGAAACATTACAATCACATACTCTGTCAGCTTAATTCATGATTTAGCAGCATCAAGTTGAAAAGAGGAGTTCATTTCCTAGGGATACAACGGGATAAACCTCTAGGATTTATGTGGGGATTGGAAGCTCAATTCCGTGTGGACAGTCTCAGGCAGGTAAAGGTGGGAGCTTCTAAATCTTAGAGCTCTCACGAGACCCCCCCAGGAAACGGCTGGGAATCGAGGTGAACTGAGCTATCTCGAGTAATTCCGCCTCTTCCCGTGAGAAACGTGATGGGAGAGAGATCTCCCCGCCCTCGAGATTGTCCCGGATCTGGGCACATTATTGTTATCTAATAGCACGGTATTCAGATGCAAACTATGCGGCTGAAGGTTAAGTAGGATTGAGGAAGCCTGAAAGCTCTCTTAGCACGTGAGGAGCCAAGAGGACAGTAGGCTCCGCTTCTCTTCTTTCCTCTCTCCCCTCCCCCTCTCTCCCCGCTTGTACTTCTACTTCCAATCCCTTAAGATCTTAGCCTCCTTAGGAAATCTCCCCCTCTTCCTCCTAAGGAAGACCCCCCTGCACTTGTAACCGAGACCCTGAAATAAAGCTCAACCCTTGTTCGACTCTGGAACGTCCTTTCTCTCATACGAGCATCCGGTTTGGCCAACCAAAGACCTCAGGAAGTGAGGTAAGAAGACTCGGGTAGCACACAGGCCTCTAGGCCTGACAGATTTATTTTTTAAATTAGAAAAAAATTATAATAAAAGAAACATTAGAATAATAATAATAATATAAAAGTATCAACTTGTCAAGCAAATAACATCAGTTCAGCTGAATACATTTCTGAACTATCTGACATACAAAATCACTTTATCCCTTCATCATTTGGACACTCTAGACTGATTGTATTCAGGAACCAAAGGATTCAATGATCCTTTTAACCCTTATCTTTATAATCTCTAAAAATATTGCCTCAATGCCCAAAGATAAGTGTATTTGCATGAAGGAATAATCTCCCTAAGAAGGGTCAAACATCACAAGTATTCTAAGGGGAGAACACATGTGACTTTTAAGGAGACTGCATATGAATTTCATTTAGGACAAAGTTTTGTGAATGACAGATTTGCAGTTACAAATGGTATATCATGCAGTATCTCAATTTTCCCTAAAGCCATTTGCTACTGGGACCTCCAAATGCAGGGCCCACTCCTTTGGGTTAATGGACTGCCAAAGTTTTATTGTGGCAGACTTTCCATTCAGGAGGAGAAGGGTTCTTTTCATCACAGAAGGATGAAAAAGGGAGACTGGGAGGGGACGGACAGATGAGGGAGGAGGAGCTCTCATTGGAAACCAATCCTTTCCATTTTAGCCCAGGTAGAATTTGAGCCCTGGGCTTTAAGTTGATACACCATGACAAGGGTAAGGCAGAAGAAGGGTCCTTCCCATGACCATGGCATTACAGCTGATGGAGACCAGGAATAGGGGCAGAGGGGAAGACAGCAGCCTGAGTTTCTGGCCATGAGAGTTGAGTGGAGGAACAGGATGATCCTGGGGCCTAAGGACTGAGGTAGAGAGGGGTTCTTGAACCTGCAGAGCAAGAGGTTGGCCCACTGACACTCTTGGGGTTTCTTCTGCTTTCCACCTACTGTACCTTTCTAGGCAACTTTTGCCTTGGACTCCTCTTCCTGTCAGACCCCCTGGTTGAAAGAAGTAACCTTTTGAGTTGAGATAACTATCTTCTAGAAATACAAGGCTGGGCTTGCAGGTCCTAGTCAAGTATGATCCAGGATGTCAGAGAGGTCAGAAAACCTACCTCTACTCTAACTGACTAGTCTTCTAAGCATGACAAGTGGTCTTTGATGTCACCTTCATGCCATGATCCCTGCTTCCCTTAGCCCCCTGGTGCTGACCCAGAGGCCTGACTATCCTGACTGGGGACGACTCTCAACCAGCCCAACCCTTATCTCCTGACTGTTGCTTTCTAGTTAGTGTTATCCCATCCCCTGCCAATCTCTTTCCTCCTTTAACTCTGGGAAGGATGATTATATCTTTTCTACTCATATCCACCAATTCTCACCACTGAGGCTTTCATGTAACAAGTTCATGAGGTTTTCAAAATAGAATTTTTGAGAAAATATAACTGATTCTATTAGATGATTTACATATATCAATGTAAAGAATGTCCCTTTCAGTACCTCCCTTCCCCCAATCTTTGAGAAAACTCATAGACTCATTTCCTGTCCTGTTACTCTATCTAAGATGGCACAAAGGGATCAACAAATCTTGCTTAACTACCTGACTAATCAAGCAGCTAATGTTTTCTTTGGACTAGTATAAGTACTTATGCTAAAGGCCTTTTTAACTGACCTTTCTTACTATAACTGTAGATTAACATATTTTTCCTTTTGCTAAAAAATATGCCTTTCAATGAAAACAGAACAATGTAAAACAATCTTTATAGCAAGTGTCTCTGATAAAGACCTCTTTCTCATATACATAGAAAAGTGAGTCAAATTTGCGACAAGTCATTCCCATGTTGGTAAATGGTCAAAGGATATGAACAGGCAGTTCTCAGATGAAAAAATCAAAATCATCTATGGGCACATGAAGAAATGCTCTATTTCTGTATCATGTTTTGATTTGTTATATGATTTCTTCCATTTATTTTAGTCTGACTCCATAGCATGACTATAGTGAAAATGTACTCAATAGGAAAGTATATGTAGAACCTATACAGAATTGTATGCAGTCATGGGGAGGGAGGGGGGTAGTGGGGGTAGGTGTGGGGGGGATAAAATCTCAATTGTATGGCAGTGATTGTTAAACATTAAAAAAGAATAATAATAAAAAAGAAATGCTCTAAATCACTTTTGATTAAAGAAATTCAAATAAAAACCATTTCTGGGTACTATCTCACACCTATCAGATTAGGTAATATTATAAAAAAGGAAAACAATAAATGTAGGGGAGGATGTGAGAAAATTGGAACACTAATACACTGTTGGTGGAGTTATGAACTGATCTAAACTTTCTGGAGAACAATTTGACACTGTTCCTGAAGGCAACCAACCTATACATACCTTTCCATTCAGCAATACCACTACTAGGTCTATATTCCAAGGAGATCATCAAAAAGGGAAAAGGACATACATGTGCCAAAATCTTAACAGGAACCCTTTTTGTGGTTGGGAAAATATTGAAAATTGAGGTGTCCATCAGTTGGGGAATGGCTGAAGAAACTGTGCCATATGAATGCAATGGAATACTATTCTGCAATAAGAAATGATGAAAAGTCATATTTCAGAAAAACCTGGAAAAATTTGTACAAACTGATGCAAAGTGAAATGAGCAGAACAAGGAAAACATTGTACACACTGTCAGCAAAATTGTGTGATTTCTAATTATGAATGTCAGCTCTTCTCAGCAACACAGTGATCCAAGACAATTACAAAGGACTCCAGAGGGAAAATCCTATCCACAGCCAAGTAAAGAACTGATGGACTTGGGATGCAGATCCAAGCACACTTCTTTCCCTTTATTATTTTTTGCATTTTTTCCCCTACGATATGTTGCTTCTTTCCCAACTATGATTAATAGGGAAATTTGTGTTACATGATAGCACATGTGTAACCTATATCAAATGGCTTCCCATTTTAGGAAGAGGTGAGGGCATGAAGGAGAGAGAGAAATGTGAAACTCAAAATCTTGTGAAACAGTATGATGAAAATTGTCTGTATGTATAATTGGGAAAAATACTACTCAGTTATTAATATCATTAATATTGAAATGAATAATATAACAATATTATTAAAATAATTTTATACACACACATATACAGAATCTACATCTATCTTTATGAATGTATGTATGTGTATATGTGTATACACACACAAAGATGTACATATATACCTACATACATATGTATACATATACATATGTATATACACACACAAATACCCCTTTCCCTAGCTTTGTTCCCCAACCTGATCATACCCAAAACTTCTTTGGAAGTCTGCCTAAAAGACCTCACATATCGTACCCAAAGTGTGGGTCATGTCACTCAGGAGGAGAGACTGTCTCTATATCCTCTGTGCAACTCTGAGACATACACTTCAATCTGAAGTGTATCACACTGTTGAATGGATAAATAAACCAGCGTTTACTGTCTGTATGTAATCTATGCTCCCTTACTCTGGCTGTCCCTAACAAGGACCCTGAGGAAATTCTCCCAACAGGATCAAATCTGATAATATTTATGTGGCTCCTAGCACACAGTGTACACCATAAAACAAGCCCCTTAACTTCCCTTCTTTTACACTTCGGTTCCTTCTCCTCTCTGACCAGGGACACTGGCCTCCTGGCTGATCCTTGACCTTCCTTGGTCTGTGCCTTTCCAATGGCTGTCTCTCCTGCTTGGAATGTCCTCTCTCTTTACCTGGGCCTCCTGGCTTCCTTCACATCTCAGCTAAAATCTCACCTTCTGAAAACAAGCTTTTAATGGTCTAAGAAAGTGCCAGAGCCTTCCCTCTCAGGTGCCTCCCATCCATGCTGTAGAGAGCTGGTTTGGACACAGCTGATGAGATGTTTCCTCCCAGTTATACTGTCAACACATAAGTGGTAGGGCCTGTTATACTTTTAACCTTTCTCTGCATCTCTAGCACAGTGCTGGGCACAGAGCAGCCACTTCCTAAATGCTTCTTGACTTGCACTAAGATACGGTAAATGAGAGGGATTCAGAGAGACCTGGGGAGATATGTGTGATCTGAGGCAGGAGGAAATGAGAAGAAGCAGGAGGGCAATTAATGCTCTGCTGACAGCACTGCAAAGGCCAACCTGTGTCTAAGGGGATGAAGCTCCCTTGGCTCTCTTGGATTCCATCTTTGATGATGCTGGTCTGCTCTGTGGATGGGCTGCCAGCCCTGGGATGAGCGTTTTTGGGTCCTATCATCCATTCTCTCTGGATTCAAACTTTGGTCTTCTGCAGACTGAGCTGGGGAGGGATAAGACAAGGATGGCAGAGGGAGGAACTTTGTTCTTGCCTTTTCTTCCTAGGCTGGATGCCGACCTGCTCCAAATTATAGAAAATGAAGTCTCACAGGAGTCACTTGATATTGCCCTCAGGGGTAAGACCCCTACCAACATCTGAGGACAACAGGGAGGGTCAGGTTTGGAAGACAGCTTGACCTGGACAGGAAGAAGACTTGCCACCCACTCTAATTCTTTCCCTTTGACTTTATACCCCTCCTCCATACTCCCACAGAGACCCAAGAGGAAGAAGGGGCTTGAGACCCTAGATGGGATGAGACCAATCAGAACCTCACGGATTCCAACCCAGAGCTCTGCCTCCATCAGATACTGTGGGGGAGATATGTGGGTCAGGCAATTGTGACCCAAAGATAAAACTAGAGTTGGCACCCTAGGAACTTTGGGATGGAGCAGGATGGATAATTGACAGGGCAACCCTGGGAGCCAGGACCAGCAGGAAAGCCTGCTCCTGGCATAGCTGAAAGATACTCACCAAGAGGTCAGAGGGGGAAGAAGTCCAATGCAGATGGCAGATGGCAGCCAGCACAAGTGTGGTACGGGAAGGGGCCCTCATTCAGACCTACCTGACACCTGCCTATGCACTCAGCTTCTAGTGCTTCTGCTTCCAGCCAACCTGCTCAGGGTACGTCCTCCTGATCCAAAGAGTCCCACCCTGCCCTGCCCTCCACCTTCTAGAATGACCTCTGTTCTCCTCCCTGTCCTCTTCCCAGGCTTCCAATGTTCACCCCAGGTACAGAAGTCCCCCAGGGATATCATCCACAAGCCTAATCATCTCACAGAGCTTCCCTACACCATTGCTCTATCACCTCTCTCTCTCCATCCCTCACTCTGCATCTAAGGTACTGTCTGTCTGTCTTTGTCCTTCATTTTCAAAGAAAACCACTGCATCAGACAAATGATGACATAACTTCCACTTGACTTTGTTTTCAGTGAGGTAGGGCTGTGTAAGGTCCTCTCCAGGGCCATCTGGATCCAGTGACCAGATATTCATCAGGATGACTGGAGAAGGCCCAGGATGCACTAGGAAACCTTGGTCTATTCAGGTACTCACAGTGAGGTAATGCCCATTCAGTGAAGAGGCCTCTTTAAGAAGTAAACAGGGAATGGCCCCTTTAATGAGCAATAGGAAAAATAGAAGTCAATCCAGGGGGAAGGGAAAGAGCAACAGTTACTACTGATAATCACTCTGAAGCCATCAAGTGGAGTTTGGGAAGGGACCTATTGTTGTGCAACGTGTGGACTACAGAGTACATCAAAGGAATTGAACATCCAGTTAGAGCATCTCTTCCTCTCATTTTTCCACATGAATCAACTGAAAATGAAGGATCTTATGAAGTGGCTCCCAGGACTGAGATGAGAATTGTCTGGATTGAATGTGGGTACTTTCATGCAGAGTTCATTCTTGCCACTGAAACCCATCTTTGTAAATATCTATAATCTCCCAGAGATCCCAGGTGGTCATGGATCATGGAAAACAGCAGTCTCCAAAAAAGGCAAATTATACTTTAGCTAAAGCAATGGAGCAAAAACTAGGGCGTTGAAGATTAGCAGACATCAACAGCCAATGGGTCCTACTCCAATGAACTTCCAAATTCATCTTTCCCAAATATTTCACCCTGTTTATCGCCTATTCGCATGTATTCCAACAAAATTTGCCTCATTCCACAGTGTTCTTCTAAACTCCCACACTGGAAGTCTCATGAGAGTCAGTGATGGTCATTCTCAATTGTGATGGTCCTGTGTTCTAAGGGGATAAAATGAAGTTTCCTAAGGAATGACAGAAAAAGGAAAGTAATCTTTCTGGTAAGTCTCTAGAGAACTCTCCAGGTAAGTGAACTGCTGGATGAACACTAAAGGATAAGGTTTTATGTAACGGGACGAGTTAGAGCCGACCCCTATCCATTTCAGGACGCCACACTGAGAGCCTGCCTAGATAACCTAGGGGCTTGTCAGTAGGGGTGGGACTAGATGGATTCAGGAGGAAGGGTCTCGTCCTTGTTTGCAACGTGGCAGTTCTTTGTCCTGGCTCCGGATGTCCAGTGGAGAAGACACCCATGTAAGGAAAGGTGATAGGTGATAGGTTCAATGTGAAAGGTGATAGGTGATAGGTCCTACGTAATTAGGAATGTATGTAGGTTAGACTATATATGCATGTGAATTAGATGAATAAAACGGGGTCTTCACCACCTTTGTCTCCTGCCCCATTTCATTACTCACGAGATCAAGGCCTCTTGCCGGACAAGAGCCTTGGGTTGGGGTCAGGGGTTCCCGTAAATGGTCTAGGGGACCCCAACAGCTCTATATCATGGCACTGGTCGTGGTTAGAAGAGGAGATAATGAGCCAATGTCTACATTAAAGTAGGGAGCCACATCCAGGGGAATCAGCCCTGCCTCTTTTCCTAAAATTCTTCCTCTTATCCCTCTCCATGAGGTTCTATGATTGGTTCTACCCTACAGCTGGAGGATGGAAATGGGGGGATTTCTCAGTGGAACCAGTTTTACTGAATGGCATGTCTGGAAGTTCAAGGATCTGAGGTTTGAATGTGAGACTCAAAATATTGCCCTTCTTTTTAATTTACACATTCAGTGCAAGGAAGTTCAGTTCAAATGAAGAATCACAGAGAGGTATAGAGAGTGCAAGTCCCCTGCCTGGGGCTATTGTGGCGGGGTCTGAGATGTCAGTCTCAGTGAATATAAGAGACAGTTGTACACACACAAGCTATCTTAAATACATTTCTAGGGAAGGAAGCTTTGTTCTATAAAGTAGTACAAGCCTTTGAGTTGTCTAGGTCTAGATGATGGGATGCTGGACCAGATAATGGATGGCCAACTGATGGAAAGCCATTTGGCTGCTGGAGCCTCGGCCCTCTACCCCCATTTCAGCTTCCTGCTGTGATGGTACCTTCAGAGTTAAGACTCCTTCCTAATTCTTGCTGCTTCCTTCACTCTTTCTCATTCCTTCATCCTTATTTGGTAATTTAGAAAAGATTTTTATTTTAGTGGACCAGAAGACAAAAGGGTGGTTCCCCCCAAGTCCTCTGAAAGTGTCTATATATCAAATGAAATACAAGATCAAGCCCTGAGTGTCTCTGGTCCTTCAACAACTGACCATAGAACTCCTCATGTGCCTGGAACGTGGAAGTGCTTAATAAACGTTTATCGACAGACTGATTGATTAAATTGGAATGGTTTCTTTGGGTCTCTAGGACAAAATCCAAAGCATTCTGTCATTTGAAGTCTTTGCCATCAAGTTCAGCATCCCTTTCCAGGTTAATTACATGATACACTCCCTTATTTCTTCTACAATCCAAAATAAAGAATTGTCTTGCTCTTCATCACAAATGATATTTCACCTCCTATCTCCACAACTTTGCCCAGGCTGTGCCCTATTCCTGAAAAACACTCTACACTCCTCTGACTCTGAGAATATATACTGTTCTTTAAAGCTGAGCTCAAGGCCCCACTCTTGGAGGAAATCTGCTTTCCCTAGCTACCCATGGCTCACTTTCCATATGAACGTTTTTCCACATCAGCCTTTCTCTAGGCTTTCCCATAGCTTCATTTCATGTAAGAAAACTCTCACATGTAAGAGACTTTATGTAAAGAAATTCAATGTAAGCAAATCCTTGTACTTCATGCAAGCCCCCTGCTGGGGTCAGGTCCACAAGAGTGAAGGAAAGAGTCTGGGAACATTGCAAGGATGGGGACCCAAGACCCCATTGAGATGAATGTAGGAGTTGAGCCAATCTCCTCTTCCTTTCACTTATAAAGGCTGACTAGAAGGTAGAGGACTGGTAGTGAATACATATGTGTGTTCTTGGCCCTAAAGGGAATGGACAGGGCCTTGGGCCTTCATACCACTAAAGATTCCTTGGGTCAGAAAATACAGTCAGGGACACCTCACAGAGATAGCCAGTGAATGGGTGTGACCCTGCCACCAGCTCTATAAGGAACTCCCAACATGCCTGCTGGGAGGTATGCTCTAACCCTCCTGGTACACACATTACCCTGAGTTAGCCCATAAGGCCATTGATCTCCAGATGCAGGAAATGATGAGTTTCTCACTGGGCACTGGCTAGGTGAGTCAAGGCATTCACCTGGGCTTCTGATCAGGCTCAGGTCATAATGAAGCCTGCCCTGTGAGCCCAGTGTGACCAGGACTCAAGAGAAAGGAATCTAGTCTATATCATGGCACACAAGTGGCTCAGTGGATGGAGCATTGGGCCTGGAATCCAAAAGACTCATACTCCTGAGTTCAAATGTGACCTTAGATACTTCCTAGCTTGGTGACCCTGGGTAAATCACTTAACCCTATTTGCCTCAGTTACCTCATCAGTGAAATGAGCTGGAGAAGGAAATGGCAAACCACTCCAGGACAATTCCCAAGAAAATCCCAAGTGGGATCACAAAGAGTCAGACACAGCTGAACATCAGCAACCAACAACTTTCTATTATTTGCCACAGAGAACAAGAACAAAGCCTCCTTCCCATAAACTTCGTCTCCAAATAAGAAAAAAAATATCTTGTGGAGGGAAAGAGATCAATGGACTTGAAGTGTCAGCATTTCCCCTGCTTGGATTTTCCCCTTTGTTTACCAGGGGCCTGTGCTACCTTCACTCTGCCTTGGCTGTGGAGACAGTGTTCGTGATTGACAAGGCTTTGTTAGAAGGAGGAACCCTGTAAGCCCTGGGAGATGAGAGGCTGCCCAGAGAGCAGGGTCTGCTCTGCCTTGGGGACCAGAGAGGAAGCTGCTCTGAGCTGAATGCCCTGAACAGCCTGGGAAGGTTTTTCTTCAGGGCTGACGCACTATGGGAATGGGGAGAGCCTAGACTGCAGACAGTAATAATCTGCAGCATCCTCATAGGCTCCAGGTTGCTGATGGTGAGAGTGAAATCTGTGTCAGACCCACTGCCACTGAACCAGGAAGGCACTCTAGTTGCCAGGCTGGTGGCCAAGTAGATGAAGAGCCTGGGGGCTTGGCCAGGCTTCTGCTGGTACGTATTAAAGTAGACAATACCAAATTTATTTAAACTCTCACTGGCCTTGCAGCTGCTGATGACTGTCTCTTCTTGAGATGTTGACAAGTGTCCTGGAGACTCAGTCATCATAATGGCTCCTTGGAAATCTAGGAAACCAACAAAAGTAGAAGACAGAAATAAGTTAATATCCAAGTCAAAATGTAGGAACAAGAAGATTTTTCTGAAGAGTTGCAAGCAATGTGCAAGTAGTTTTTTTGGCTGTCAACATGAGACAGAAGCCTTCTTTCTTACAGACCTCCCAATGTTTGTAACCTGGTGCTGGTCATGCTGGTCTGCCCCCATCTGCTTCTGTGGAGCCTAAGCTTGCTCACCCACTGGATTGAGGGGTCATCAAGTCTTTAATCCCTTGTATCCTGTGGTCTTCTAAACCCTTCACTGCTCTGCTGTGTCTTCCTTTGAGCCCAGAGTACTTGGAGTCAGAGGAGCTGCCATGGAGAGACGATCCTGGCCTTTAGACACCTGCAGAGAGAGCACTCAGAGCCCTGGGAGGGCAGAAAGGAGGAACTTTTTATATCTTGAGCAGGGAGAGTTTACAAACTAAATTATTTTTGGTGGAGCTGTGAGCTGACCAACCATTCTGGACAGCAATTTGGAACCATGCCCAAAGGGCTCCAAAAATGTGTGTACCCTTTGACCCAGCAATACCACTTTTCGGGCTGTATCCCAATGAGATCATACAAATGGGAAAAGGACCCTCATGTACAAAATTATTTATAGCAGTTCTTTTTGTGATGGCCAAGACCTGGAAATTGAGGGCAGGCCCATCAATTGGGGAATGACTGAACAAGGTATGGTATATGAATTTAATGGAATGCTATTGTACTATAAGAAATGAAGAAGAGGTGTACTTCAGAAAAACCGGGAAAGATTTATATGAACTGAAGCTGAGTCAAGTGAACAGAAGCAGGAGAATATTGTTAACAGAACCAGCCACAGTGTGTGATGACTGATTTTGATAGACTTAGTCCTTCTCAGCAAGGCAAGGCCTTGAAACAACTCCAAAGGTTCACGATGGTAAACGCCATCCACATCCAGAGAAAGAACTATGGAGTCAGAATGCAGAGTGAAGTAGACTATTTTCTTTTTTGTTTTGTTTTATCTTTTTCTTTCTCTTGGTTTCATTCATTCTCATGCAATTCTTCTATGCAACTGATTCATATGAAAATAGGAATGTTTAATAGGAATGTATGTGTAGAGTCTATATCACCTTGGATGCCATCTTGGGGAGGGAGGAGGGGAAGAAGGGGGAGAAAATTTAAAACTTATGGAAGAGAATGTTGAAAACTAAAAACAAAAGAACCTTAAAAGAAGACATTCTGGCTAACACAAACACTGGAGACTTATTTTTCCTATTTCTTGAATTTTGAATTGGGACTTTAGAAACATGGACAAGTTCATATTTAATGACTGCTAGAGGAATCACTGCATTTGATTAGAGATAACAAAGAGATTCTTCTCTCTGTCCCCCACAACTCAATTCTCTGAAACCAAGAGAAAACTCCAAGCTCTGAGGAGGAGGCAGAGAGGGCAGAAACTCACAGTTTGAAGGCTTTGGGGGTTCCCCACCTTCCTCTCTTCCTCTACCTGCCCCACTAGTCTCTGGAGAATGTGTGAATTCAAGGAGGCAATAAGGAGGGTCTAGCTGAGACTGAACGGGTCTTAGGCAGGGCCCATGAGAAAAACCTAGGAAAATGTCACTCTGAGATGAATGGATCTTGTCATTGACTGGATGAAGTTACTAGGGTTGTCCTGAACTTTGTGGAGTGAAAAACTATGTCCATCCTGGTCTCCATTGCCCCATTCAACAAATACCCCATAAGGGAGAAAATATAGTCCTAGAGATATATTCCATCCCATGTCTGTCTGTGCCTTTACTGGGAAGGTGAATATGGGTCAATCTGTGTGCCAAAGGGAGACCACGGAGGTGAGGGAGACTGGTTTAGAGGCAGAGACTGAGAGGCTGGAGGCTGAGTACTTTCCCTTATGGCTAATCTTTCCTTTCCTGGGGGATGACAATGGCTCCATATTTGTTCTCATTGTCTCCTGTCTCTCCTTTCTCCGGTCAGTTAGTCACAACTGAAACATTGAATGAATGAATGAATGAATGAATGAATGAATGAATGTGTGAATGAGAAAGTGACTGGACAGTAAGATTTAAGTTACTCAGCTACAAGAAGTGTCAGTGCCCTGACATTCATAGGCTCTTGACCAGAACCAAGGATTCCAAATCATTGAGGAAGGGTCTGATTCACCTTAAACCTTTAGCTTCACACAACTACCAGGAAATCCAACCTAGAAGATATTTGTAGTGCTTTGTAAACTGCACCAGTACTGAATGAAAATGAGAAAGCAAAGGCAATACCTCTTTATGTAACATTTACTCTGTGCCATGCACTGTGCCAATTGCTTTACCAGTCTAAATTTATTGTATTCTCACAACAACCTGATGCTGCTATTATCCCCATTTTACAGTTGAGGAAAATGAGGGAAACAGAGAATGAGTGATGTGTTCCGACTCACAGAGAAGCACTATAGGGCTCTGCAACTTGAACTGGAGCCCACAAGAAGAGAAAGTCTCTTGATGTGACATAAAAGGTTTCAAATGATCTTCATCTCTCAGCAAATCTATGCCATGGTGTTTCCCAGCAGTCTGTGCTATCTCCAACTCACGTTGGCTACAAGAGTGTCTATGTGATACCTCTGGTAGGACAACGAGAGCCGATGGGCGAGGGGCAGCAAAGGGGAAGCCCTAGCAGATGGGAGCCTGCCCAGAAAGCAAGGTCCGCTCTGCCCTAAGGACCCACAAAGAAGCAGCTGCTGCTCTGAACTGAATCCTCTGAACAGCCTGGGGAGGGTTTTGTTCAGGGCTGAAGCACTATGGGAATGGGGAGATCTTGGACCGTTGACAGTAATGACCTGCAGCATCTTCAGGCTCCAGCCTGCTGATGTTGAGTTTGAAATTGGCCCCACACCTACTGGCACTGAAGGAGGCAGGCACTTCTTGTACCACCCTGGTTACCCTGTAGATGAGGAGCCTGGGGGTTTGGTCAGGTTTCTGCTGGTACCAGTTTAATCATTCGCGTAAAAAACAAAGCCAAACAAACCATGTCCTTCTGAGTAAGGCTCTCACTGGCTTTGCAGAGAATGGTGACCCCTTCTCCTGGAAATCTATACAGAGAGTCTAGATACTGTATTGGTACAATTCCCACTGGAGTCTAAGAAGAAACAAGAATTACATCAAGACAAATGAATGAATGACCATGTTAAAATGTAAGAACAAAACAATTTTATGGAAAACCATGAATTCCCAAATTTCTGACTATCAACCATATTTGTTATCGAGGCCTGACATGAGCCGTGTTTTCCCACAGACCTCACAGCTATTTTTTATTTGTATTTTTTATTGTGTGGCCTGGTCATGCCTGTCAGCCCATGTGCCTTTGCTGGAATTAAACTTCTTAACCCACTGCATCAAGGGAAACATAGGTTTAGTTTAGTTTTGTTTTGTTTTCTAGGGAAAACCCCTACTCTGGAGGCTCCTTCTCTGATCTTCTATGTCTTACCCTGAGCCCAGAGCACCAAGAGCCAGAGGAAGCTCACAGTGGGAAATCATCCTGGCCCCTGGAGATCTGTAAATAGAGCACCAAGCACTAAGACAGACAGGGAGAGGGCCCCATGTATCCTGAGCAGAGCCTGTGAGAGCTGCCTTGGGTCTCCATGTGCAAAAGAGCCCCAGATCTGGTATGAACCTCACCTCAGGATCCTTGCAGCCAGACTAGGTCACACCACTTGAGGTTGGTCCTGGGGGACATGGCTTCCTATTTTGTGTACCCAAATCAGAAACCCCCAGGCCATAGAAAAGTTCACGTTTAGTGTCTGACATAAGAACGGTTGCCACTAGTTGTGGATAAATGAGGAAAGGCTTCTGTCTGTGCCCCAGAATTAGATTCCCTGTAGCCAGGAGAGAACTCCAAGTCTTAGGGATGTGGCAGAGATTGCAGGAGCTCAGGGTGCCTCACCTGCCCCAACACCTCCCACTATTGGGGAAGCTAGGAAGTCAAGGGGGGAGTGAGCAGGGTCTATCCAAGGCTGGACAATCCTTTAGATAAGGTCCCTGAGAAATACCCAGTTGAATGGATCAGTCAGTCCCTACGTGAGGTCACTGGAGTTATGCCGCGCATTGAGGAGGCAAACATTGTGCCTGCTCCCGTCCCCACATTCCCATCCCAGACATAAAAAAGGGAGAAGCTATAGGCCTGTAGAGATGATGTCTCCCAAGTCTGGCCACTTCTCAGAACTTGGATCTGGGCCAATCTATGTGAAAGAGAGAGTGATTGGCTTAGAGACAGAGACAAGGAAGCAGGAGAATGAGTCATTCACATCTGGCCAATCACTTCTCTCTTAGGGGAAGATCATAGTCTTCTTGTTGAAGTCTCTGCCTCTGGTCTCTCCTCTCTCCAATCAATCAACCGCAGTGAAGGAATAAATGACAAAGCAGTCAATAAGTTATGGGCAAAAACAGAATGCTAAGTCCTGCAGATGGAAATAACAAACAGGGCCTGTTTCATGGCAGCTAAAACATATTAATAACAGTATTGTTATTAATAATAACAACTAACATTTAGTGAGTGCCTTGTCTCATCTCGTCCTCATAATGGTTCTAGGGGGTAGGTTCTCTGAACTGAAAACACAGATGTGAGGTACCATTCCCATTTTACAGAAGAGAAAGCTGAGACACTCAGCAGTTAAGTGACATGCTCACAGGGGAACAGCTATAAATAAATGAGGCAGGATCTGAAGTCAGACGTTCTAAGCACAAAACTCTATCCCCTGTACTCCCCAGTAGTCAGAGTTCCATAGATAAAGACATAGATCAGTCTATTTATCCATTCATCCATCTGTCTCCCTTCTATCGAACCTTCTCTCTTATGCAGGCAGAGTTGGGGGTGAAAAGCTCCCAATCCAAACCTTCTCCCAGAAAGCTAGGTAATTTCTCTACAAGGTATACTTGTAGGAGGGCCCTCCATTCTAGAGAGGTTATTAGTATCACATGACCAGTGGGAATCAGAAACAGGATGCTGTTCTGGGATTCTTGATTACTGGGTTACTCAGTTAATCAATAAACAATGGATTTTGCCACGGCAACCAGGGCCATCTTCAGTCTTCTCAATCTATATCTTGCCACTGAATCCAGATGGCTCTAGAGGACAGAGTGAGGCTGGTGACTTTGCACGGCCCTGCCTCACTGACATCCAATTCATTTTCAAGTCAAGACATCACCCTCAAGTTGTCATTGGTCCTCTCTGAGAATGAAGGACAAACAATCTGTCCCTAGGAGAAGAGCAATAGCGCCCTCACGTGGTCAGAGGCAGGAGGAAGAAGAGGCCTTCATCTTCCTCATTCTTTTTTAAAGATCCAGCAACAATTGTTAGAGTTAGAATGTTAGATATTTTCACTGCTGTACTTAGAGCTCTTAGGGCAACCCTTATCATGCGAAGAGACAAGAGTAGATGCAGCACCTTGGTTACATGCATGTTGATTTTTTCTGAGGCCTGAACCTATACTTGAGCATTAATAAAGCCCAAGTTTTAATCTACATAAGCTCTACATTGTGCGAAGTTGGCAGCAGTTACCCACCACTTGAACTCAGAAAAGAGCTGTTTCTCTCCTGACACTAGTTTTCTAGGTGTCATACACCTCGCTCCTCTCCATGTACTAAGGATCAGTGACATTGGCCTCCATGTTGTTTGTCACACATGAATCTCCATCTCCTGACTCTGCATGTTCACTAGTTCCCACCACTGCCCCTCCTCACCCATTCCTTGAATGCTCCCCTTCCTTATCTTAGTCTCCTGATTTCAAGAAGCTTTCCTTGTTTCATTATCTGTTTATTTCTTCCAATGTACCTTGCATATAGATTTTACGTAGGAAACAAATGGGTTTTTAAGAACCTGCTTAGTTGGAGGTGCAAATATTATCTCCTCAGATCCTAACAACAACCCTGCTCTGTAGGTCACAATGATGGGGAAATCTGAACCCCTCAAAGGAGAGGCCCTTGAACTTCCCTACGTATTTCAGGAACCCAGCATCTGGCCCACTCATCTACCTCAATTACTTAACACTCCTTCATCCCATCTAGGCTCCTTTCTCCATTACTTCCAGACCACCCTAGGCTACTTGTAACTGCCAGATTTCATTCAGATGCTCCCCTAGTCTTTCTGTATAAAAGTATCAGTCCCAACCTTATCAAATGCAGATTCTTCAGATCTAGCCTACTTGTATTGGTTTCACAAACAGCAGACTCACTAGGTGGTTGGCTTCTATTGATGATACTTGATACTTAGACTAAAAGGTCTGAGTGGATGAATTTTTTTTTTTTCATTTTTAACAGTTTATAACAGATAAAACAATTCAAACTTTTGGTCAGGTGATACTTCTTTTTAAAGTATTCACAATATGGACCACAAAAGAATTTTTTTTAAACATTAGCCAACTGAGACACAAATATATGTATGTTGCTAACTTCACAAACTCTTGACCTAATTGTCTCTCCACATATTACTAAGAATTAAAGGACCCTAACTTGTTGGTCTAAAGTCCTATGCCTAATAGCTTAATTTTAGACAACCTTGGATGTTCCCCTATCCGTAATCTGTAATTGAATAGATCTGGTATTAAGCTTATAAACCTTTTGACTATAGGAAATTGCCACCAAGAGTAGGGATATTGCAGGGATACAATATCTCCCCAACTTCATGTCAATTTCAGGCACGATTAGATTGTCCACTTGCATTCAGTCAGGCTTCAAGTCTGCCAGGTGTCAGTGGGGAAATTGAGTGGATGAATTCTTTTGAGAAGGACCCCTACCCTGCACCTTTGGATTTGAGGATACCTAGCACACCTAGACTGCAACACTATCAATTCCTTTTTTTATGGAGGAGAAAACTGAGGCTAGATCTGACTGACTCCAGGCCAATTAGCCTATCCCCCTGTATCTCCTTGTGATTATGCATTGTTTGGGTGTATGTGTGGGTGTAGGGGAGGAGGTGGTGGTGGTGTAATTGCTTGCAAATTGTCTATTTTCTTTTCACATTATGGGAATCCCAAGAACCTACCAGTTGCTTGGAAAAGACCAGATGTTTAACAAAAGCTTGTTGACTTAAATATTTGACCAAATCCTTTAAATGTGAGCTCCTTATGGGCAAGGGTTGTTTGGCCTTCCTTGGTACCCCCTGTATCTAATACCGAGACTGGCACGCAATCAGGGCTTGTGGAATTGACCTGATAGAGTGCCTGGACAATGAGGATTGCAGTCATTTTCTTATTTTCTGCATTCCAACATCTGTCAATTTTACTCAATTTGTTGGTTTACTCAATTTGAAACTGAGTTGCTTCAAAGATGTAGTAATTCTCAGACATATTACTCGAGATGAAGTTTCATAATTTTCATAATCAGTTGCCAGGCAAATTCTCACAAAACTTGGATATAATAAACAAACGTGCAAGCTCCCCCTCCCCAAACCTTACTTTGGCTGTTTGACTTCATTACGCAGTAAAACATTTCATTACTTGGGAATTGGAAGACCTGAACTTTCAGCAACTTCTGTCCCAGGGCTGATAAGCTTTTGTAACCCAAAGCATTTGCTCAATCCCCAAGGAACTCCCCAGGTAAGGAGTATCTATGTCTTCTCCACTTTTCCCAAAAGCTAAGTTATCTTCATTTTGTAAACTAAATATATCCAATTAAATACTTAGCAGTTTTTCAACATTGTAGTCACATTCTTTAACAGTTTAATTCATCATTTCGTAGCATCCAGATCAAAAGACAAGTTGATTTCCTAAGGGTACAATTGCTTCACCCAGTAGGTATGATTTTTAAAAGTGACATTTCTAATCCAATAATTTCCAGAATCACAATGATGGGATGCTTGGGAACATGTACTTGGGCCCCAATTCTGAAATCACATTTCTCTTTATAGCCTCCAAATACTATCCCAGGCAGTTCCTCCCCAGCCCAAGGAAACCGCCTATCCAGCAGCAACCACTGTCTCCCTTCCTGCTAAGGCAGCCAGGTGCAACTGCAGAACTTATCAGTCTGATCCCACCGCGCACTGACTGAACGGGCTGTGCACTGGGTCATGACAACATTGACTACTCACTGACCGATCATACGTATCCTAGACTTAGACATAGGTACACTTCCTTACGTTTACCTTGTCTAACAAGACTTTGATGAGAGTAACCTGACATTTCTGAGCCAGACAAGACCTTTAGTTGACTTACTGATTTTTCAGGCCTAAAAGAACACCCTTAGACAGCACCCCCCTTGGGGTATTTCCTGAGGAACTCTAAGTAAAATGCCTGTGCAGTAAATCTCAAAAGTGCATGTTCCTTTAAGAACTAACCACTCCTTAACCACTCCCTAATTCTACCCCAAAGCGCCTACTTAGCATATTTGGCACATGTTTCACTATAGAATATCCTATATAAACTTTTAATAAGGTTGCAGGTTCCCTAAGAACTCCTGCCCTCTGAAAAGCATAATAAATGTTTACCTTGATGTCAACAATGCTTGAGTCTGTGAATTCCTTCCAGGCTGCCTGCCCTTGGTGCACTGGTCTTTGTGATGATCCCACCCCACCCCTTCCAGCACTCATCAACAATAAAGTTTTGAAGCATCATAATAACAAAAGTAACATTACAAATTTAAAACAAATCTTATTGTTTTGACGATAAAAACTTAAAACAAAAACGTGTTGCCATTCAAATGATAATCCAGTTGAAAACAGTTTCCAAATTATTGACTTACACAATCACTTTGTCCAGCTATGATTTTAACATTCTAGACAGATTGTTGTGCTTTATCAAAATATTTATACCAGAACATTTTGTTCCAGCAAAGAACAAAGTGAATACCCATCAGCTGTTGAACAACTGAAGAAATCACAGTACATTAATTAAAAGGAGTATTATTGAAGAATAATAAGAAACACCAGGATTTTGCAAGCAAAGTTCTATTTTTAGAGATTTCATCACAGTAAATAACTTTGGATGTTTACAGAGGTCTCTTATGCTGCAAAATCTAATGAGGTCTTGAGCAAGACACAATCCTGTTCATTAGAGTCCTAAATTTTGTCTCCAGCAAGATTTTTCCAATGTATGCACATATACAGTTCAAATTCAAAGAATACCATTCTTTGACAGTGACAATTAAGTCATCCAATCCCTGACTCCAAAGAGGCCCAAACTGTTGAGTTTTATGAAACCATAAAACTGTACAACATTTTCTAAGGAAAAGGCAGAGGGGGGTGACATTCTACACAATTTGGAAAAACATGATCTGGAGCTGACTGAGGCTCAGATCCTGAGGTGATTATTGCAAAATACAGACTCAAATAGAAGAAAACCATTAGACCCTAAAGATATGATCGAAATAGCATGGCTTACAGGTAGGAATTCAAAGGGATGCATGAATTTAGGGGATCAGATCTGGTAGATAAAATATCCTGAAGAGCCATTGACTGAGATTCTTAACATTGTACAGGAAGCAAGAACTAAATATATCACAAAGAAAAAGAACAAAGCCAAATGGCTGTTTGATGAGGCCTTACAAATAGCTGAGGAATGAAGGAAAGGGAAAGAAAAGGTAATTTCCTCAAACGAATTCATAATTTGTGAGAATATCGAGGAGGAATAAGGTTTTCTTAAATGACCATGGCAAAGAAATAGAAGAAAACAACTGAATGGGAAAGACAAGAGTCCTTTTCAAGAAACACTGAGTTATCAAGGGAGTATTTCCTGAAAATATTGGCATGAGGACTTCTGGAGCCAAGGTGTCAAGGTGAGGCAATCACTTGTCTATGCTCTTTCAAATTCCCTTGAAAACAACCTTGCAGTAATGATTCAGAACCAATTTTAGAGCGCTGAACCACATTACTAGCCTAGGACAGCTTAAAGGGTGAACAGGAAAGGTATCTCCCTAGAGTAGCAGAGTGCAGTAAAGTCAGGAACCAATGGAAAGCTTCATCCTAGGGGGTCATGGGATATTTTAGGGAAGTCATGAGGAACTCTGGGGTTTCTGAGATAAATTCAGTTTCTTTCTGGGGCTTCATGCACTATATGAAATATACAATCTCTGCTAAGGTCTGTACTCCAGGGAAAGACCATATCCCATTAATTAAATCCTTAAGTCTTATCTCCAGGAAGATTTCTCCAACGCACACATTGGAGTACACAAACAAAAAAATTTAAGAGACTCAGGTGATGACCTTCCTACCATTACTGCTTTTATAAGACTTCCTTGTAGTGTGAATAATGTGGTGTCTAGTGACCTGCCTCTTCCAGGAAAAGGCTGGTCTTCATTGAGCACATTCATAAATCTCACCACTAGGAATCCTTGATGTAAAGGATGAGACGATCTCTGGTTGCAGACCTTCCCTGAGTCCAGATAGGGCTTGTTCATGAGGTGAAATTTCTGATGTCTAACAAGCTCAATAGTCCGTCCATCTGAATGTTTTTCCCCATTCATTAAAGGAATATGGTTTCTATTTCAGGTGAATTCTGATGGAAAATAAAGGATGACCTTAGCTCTTACACTTTTCGTATTATTTTAATGACATATGTCCTCTAGAATGGATTATCTGATGTGAGAGAAAAGAATATTTCTCCCATATAAAGAAACAATTATTGAATTAGAACTAAGCTCTTCCCCCATTTCCTCATTCAGAAACTGACCACTGTGATTCAGCCAGCCTTTGAAGGGCAGGGCTGATGATCAGATGAAATCTTGGGTAAGACTTATTCAACTGGGAAAATTTAGATCTGACCTAAATTTAAAGAGTTTTTATTCTAGGTGAACTCTGGCCCATTGTATTTTTGTCAAACAGGTCTATGGGGAAGTGGATCTCTCTGGTCCAGACTGACCCAGGCCATGGTGATCTGGATAGAAATAAGTCTCTTTCTCCAAAACTGAGTGAAGATTCATGCCTCCCCTCATTAGAATAAGTCAAAATCTCATTATAATACTCCTTCTGATTAAGTTTCAACTAATCAGAATTGATTTCGGCCTGAAGGTAACTCCCGCTTATCTAAGGGCATATAAATGTTGAAAGGTCTCCATGATTCATCTTTAGTTTGTAAGAGATAGTTAAATGACCATTGTTTTCTTAATTATTAATTGGCCACAATTAAATAATTACCCAGAAATTATGTCTCTGCAACTTTGCTTTCAACAAAATTGTACGGTAATGTGATAGTGTATATAAAAAGTTTTATGGCATCATGTATCTCTCCACTATGGATTCTGTTATGTGCATCAAGTAGTGAGTTTAGTTCTGAAAGCCTTTCCACAGACTAAATTCATAAGGTTTCTCTCCAGCGTGGGTTCTCTGGTGTACAGCAAGATGAAAGTTTCGTCTAAAAGCCTTTCCACATTGATTGCATTCATAAGGTTTCTCTCCAGTGTGGATTCTCTGATGTGCAGCAAGTAGGAAGTTTATTCTGAAAGTCTTTCCACATTGATTACATTTATGAGGTTTCTCTCCAGTGTGGATTCTCTGATGTAGAATGAGTTTGAAGTTCTCTCTGAAAGCTTTCCCACATTGATTGCATTCATAAGGTTTCTCTCCAGTGTGGATTCTCTGGTGTACAGCAAGACTGGAGCTGTCTCTGAAAGCCTTTCCACACTGATTGCATTCATAAGGTTTCTCTCCAGTGTGGATTCTCTGATGTGAAGCAAGACTGTAGCTGTCTCTGAAAGCCTTTCCACATTGCTTACAATCGTAAGGTTTCTCTCCAGTGTGGACTTTCTGATGTGCAGCAAGATTGGAGTTCCTTGTGAAAGTCTTTCCACAATGATTACATTCATAAGGTTTCTCTCCAGTGTGGATTCTCTGATGTGTAGCTAGAGTGGAGCTGTCTCTGAAAGCCTTTCCACACTGATTGCATTCATAAGGTTTCTCTCCAGTGTGGATTCTCTGATGTATAGCAAGACTGGAGCTGGAACTCAAAGATTTTCCACACTGATTGCATCCATAAGGTTTCTCTCCAGTGTGGATTCTCTGATGTATAGCAAGACTGGAGCTGGAACGCAAAGATTTTCCACACTGATTGCATTCATAAGGTTTCTCTCCAGTGTGGATTCTCTGATGTACAGCAAGATTGTAGCTGTCTCTGAAAGCCTTTCCACACTGCTTACACTCATAAGGTTTCTCTCCAGTGTGGATTCTCTGATGCACAGCAAGAGTGGAGCGAAAACTGAAAACCTTTCCACATTCATTACATTCATAAGCTTTCCCTCCAGTGTGGATTCTCTGATGCACAGCAAGAGTGGAGCTAGAACTGAAAACCTTTCCACATTCATTACATTCATAAGGTTTCTCTCCAGTGTGGGTTCTCTGGTGTGCTGCAAGTAGGAAGTTTATTCTGAAAGTCTTTCCACATTGATTACATTTATGAGGTTTCTCTCCAGTGTGGATTCTCTGGTGTACAGTAAGAAGCCAGTTTCTTCTGAAAGCCTTTCCACACTGATTACATTCGTAAGGTTTCTCTCCAGTGTGGATTCTCTGATGTGAAGCAAGAGCGGAGCTGTCTCTGAAAGCCTTTCCACACTGATTACATTCATAAGGTTTCTCTCCAGTGTGGATTCTATGATGTGTAGCTAGAGTGGAGCTCTTTCTGAAAGCCCTTCCACAAGGACTGCATTCATAAGGCTTCTCTCCAGTGTGGATTCTCTGATGTACAGCAAGATTGGAACTCTTTGTGAAAGTCTTTCCACAATGATTACATTCATAAGGTTTCTCTCCAGTGTGGATTCTCTGATGTACAGCAAGACTGGAGCTGGAACTCAAAGATTTTCCACACTGATTGCATTCATAAGGTTTCTCTCCAGTGTGGATTCTCTGATGCACAGCAAGAGTGGAGCTAGACCTGAAAACCTTTCCACATTCATTACATTCATAACGTTTCTCTCCAGTGTGGATTCTCTGATGTGAAGCAAGAATGTAGCTGTCTCTGAAAGCCTTTCCACATTGCTTACAATCGTAAGGTTTCTCTCCAGTGTGGACTTTCTGATGTGCAGCAAGATTGGAGTTCCTTGTGAAAGTCTTTCCACAATGATTACATTCATAAGGTTTCTCTCCAGTGTGGATTCTCTGATGTGTAGCTAGAGTGGAGCTGTCTCTGAAAGCCTTTCCACACTGATTGCATTCATAAGGTTTCTCTCCAGTGTGGATTCTCTGATGTACAGCAAGACTGGAGCTGGAACTCAAAGATTTTCCACACTGATTGCATTCATAAGGTTTCTCTCCAGTGTGGATTCTCTGATGTGTAGCTAGAGTGGAGCTGGCTCTGAAAGCCTTTCCACACTGATTGCATTCATAAGGTTTCTCTCCAGTGTGTATTCTCTGATGTGCAGCAAGACTGTAGCTGTCTCTGAAAGCCTTTCCACATTGCTTACACTCATAAGGTTTCTCTCCAGTGTGGATTCTCTGATGCACAGCAAGAGTGGAGCTAGACCTGAAAACCTTTCCACATTCATTACATTCATAAGGTTTCTCTCCAGTGTGGATACTCTGATGTGCAGCAAGATTGGAGCTCCTTCTGAAAGTCTTTCCACATTGATTGCATTCATAAGGTTTCTCCCCAGAAAGGATTTTCCGATGTACAATAAGATGGCCTTTAAATCTGAATCCATTTCCACAATAATTACATTCACAAGACTTCTCACCATTGTGGATTCTCTGATGTGGAGTAAGACTGGAGTTCTGTGAGAATGCCTTTTCAAGTTTATCATATACATAAGGTTGCTCTTTAGTCTCCATGCTCTGATGTACAGAAAAACTACAGCTGCAACTCCCAGCCTTTCCACACCAATTCCATTCATGACGTTTTGTCTTCCTGTGAATACTGTGATGAACAAGGAAGGATGAGTGTTCACTAAAAAGTACACCATACTCACGACACTCATGTGGTTTCTCTCCAGTAGGAATTTTTTGACAGCAAATCAGAGATGACTGTTGACTCATGTTTTTCCCACAATGAGGACAACCATAAAGTTTTTCTCCTGTGTGGATTCCATCATTTATAGCACAGATTTGTTTTTCAGTGAAGTCACAGAGACCAGCACTCATGAGGGTTTCTTGGTGTGTTTCCTTCACAGAAATCCTTGGCTTTTTAGTAGTCTCTTTGATTCCAGATCTAATCATTCCTTCTGCAAAAAACAGACAGTAAAACATATACACGGAGACACATGTATACAGATATATAATTAAAAACCTTGCCCTCCATTTCAAGAAAATAAACTGATCTACATGATCCTTTCCCAGGTGAAGAAAAAAGCCTTAAAAGACAGAAACATGATTGTCTTAAAATGCCATTAGCTCAAATTTGCAGGATAACTTGACTTACAAAGAGCTTCACAATCATATTGGATCCACAGAAATACCTGTGAAACTGGCAGACCCAGCATTCTTATTACAACTGCAAGTCAGGCCATGAACTCAGAATGGCTGAGTGACCTGAAAAGTATCCCTGCAGCTGAGACTAGACCACCAACCCTGCAAGTGGACATGTTCTGTGCATGGAACTAGAAGGTCCTTCTCCATGGCACTTACTTTTATTCTACCTTTTTTTAAGAAAAATTGTTTACTTTTTGTATATTTGACTTTTTGCTCCCTCCCTTTAAGTCTTCCTATTCTCTGAGACAAAAAATATTGAAATTACACCAATTCATAAGCCTAGAATGGGTTTTTAAGTTGAAGGGAAATGAAGAGTCAATCAGTGTGGTAACCTTCTCTGTTGCCTTATTTTAAGAAACTGGCATGGCACCTACCAACCTGGAGCAATTACAACTCTGATGAGTCAACAGCCAGCAACACTGGACCAGAACCACCACCAGAAAGATTAGGACTCACTGAAGGCTGGGAAATAGGTAGCTTTTACTACCAATGAAATATTTCCAAATTAAAATATGTACTTTTAAGAAGCAAAATAGTATTCTCTATGTAATATACAACAGTATATTAGAAGGATAACTTTTATGTGCACTAAAAAAAGAAAATTTCAGATGACTCACTTGCTTGCAATATTTGCTTTACCACAAGGTCTGGAACTGATTTTATAATATGGCTGAGGTGTACCTGGATTTTTTCTCATACTTGTCTTGATTTTGAATCTTCCCTAATCCTATTCTCCTTAAACTATTACTAATTTCACTCCTTGAGTTCCCCTTTATTCCAGTGTATCCCACTAAACTAGATAGCTTTCCACTCCCTAACACTCTCCTTTCCGTACATCAGCTAAGAGCAATGCTCCTGATCTGTTATTTCTTCTCAATCATTTCCATATTTTGATGACAGATTGGCAGTTCCTTGACAGTAGGAACCGCCTTTTCCTTTCCTAAAACTTGGTGAGATGCCTAGAAAACTGGAGGTACTTAATCCATGCTTATTGACTAACTACCAGGGACCATGACTGACAGCGGGCCTCAGCTTCCATCTCAGTCCCTATATTCTGGTCTCTATCTTATTTGTCAAATGCAGCTTCTGGCCCCAGCCCTGTTTCTCTCCTTTTTGCACCTTATCTCCTATTTCAATGAACTTTCTCTAGTTCAAACCCTGATGGGACCTGGCCAGGTCCATATTGAAGACTGCAGAGACTTCTTCTTAGGTTCCTAAAGAATCTCTTACTGTGGAACACCTGGGAATTTCTACTACCCACTTCATCAGACTGAGAGTGGCTGTCAAATTGAATGAATTTGCCAAACAATTCTCCGAGAAGGGTCCAAAGATGGAGCCTTAGAGATCAAGGAAGGGACATGGATTGATGATTTAGGTAAAGCATATCCTAGGATTAATTCTAAGTGAGTGACACATAGCTAAAAATCTCTGAGAAAGAATCCCAGGTCAGGTGTTCCTGCCCCCAAATCTAGCACTTGCATTGCTAGAGACCCAGAGTCACAGCTCTGGTATACCTGCTTTCACCTCACTCACCTGCACAGCAGCTCCTCAGGCCTTCTTGTTCCAGCATCTGTGGTGTTTCCCTTTCCTCCAAATGAAAAACCAAATATTCTCTGGGAACTGGAAGCCCTAAGAATGTGGAATAAGGAATGAACATGGAGAAAAACTTATAATTGATTTCTCTTTAAGGAAAATAGTGTACATACAAAGCTGCTCCATTTTGAGAATCACTCCATCATGCTCACAGATATCTGATTTATTCTTCCATTAATACTAGTAATGTAAGTAACTAAAAAAAGAATGTGCCAGATCAGCATTAAGCTCCAGAAAATTAGAGCTTGATGAATCAGTTTTGCCTTTGTCTCCCATCCAACCATGAAACCTATAAAAACCTGGTTACTGTTCCTTCAAGGAATCATTGCCTTTCATGGCCAGATTCTCCTTTTGGAGAACTCAATGAATCTTAAGTCAAATTCAAATGCTTAACCAGTCTCTTATTCCTACCATGGATAGGGGCATAAGAGCAAGGAGCACAGGATGGTTCTCAGACCTCTGTAAGCATGGTTTAATAGCCTTTATTTCTGAGAACTTTGGGGAAAGGTGGGCAAGAAGGTCATGGAGCCAACTGAGAATGAGAAAATTTGATTATAGTGCACCTTCTTCATAGGCAGATGGGCTCATTGTAGAATTTCCATTATCTAGAAATTAGAGGCAGCTGGTAGTGCAGAGGAGAGAGTCCTGGGATGAGAATGAGGAAGGCTAGGATTTAAATCCAGCCTCAGACAGTTACTAACTGTGTGTCTCTGGAAAAGTCACTTAACCTCTATTTGCTTCAGTTTTCTCAAATTTCAGATAGGGATAATAATATCAGCTAATAACTTAATATTGTAAAGCTAACACTTAACACAACAGCTGATGAACAGCAGGTGAAGAGAAAGGCTTATTGCCCTCTGTCCTTTCCACCACCTGTACTGCATAGTGGAGGCAATTTAAAGAAAGACTAAGGACAAATGGGTGACACTTGGCACAACCAGAAACTGAGAATTATAAATTGATGCTTCTCAAAAAGGAGGATATCCTAAATAATTGGCCCATCCCAAAGAGGAAGAATGTACAAAAGAAAGCAGGCTGAGCACTTTTCAGAGATTTGGCACAAAAACTTAATGTTCAGGGAGAGGTTGGGCTAAATAATCCAGAGGATTAGTTATACAACTGAGATGCTTCAACACTGACCCAATCTTTGACCTCAAATTACCTAGAATTGCCAAGGGACAGCTACAGGAGCAACAACTGAACAGGTATGTTATCTTCACACAATCTACTCACCTTCTAGAGGAAAACCAGGCAGAAGGAGGACAGAAGAACACCCCATTTCCCTTCCTAGTAACTGATAAATGACCCAAAGCCAGCATGAGGGATAAATATATTGCCTTTGATAGCAGAGGGGCCAGGGGAAATGTCCTTACCCAAGGAGAGTAGGTTGTGGGCATTCTCCAGCATGACCTCCTTGTAAAACTCCTTCTGAGGGTGGTCTAAGAGGTCCCATTCCTCTGGGGTGAAGTCCACAGACACATCCTGGAATGTCACCAGCTCCTAAACCATCAAGAGTCACAAGATTTAGACCTGAAAAAGACTCCAGAATTCAGGCAGTCTAACCCTCACCAAGGGAGAAGAGGAAACTGACCTAAAAGTCATATCCTTGTTGAGTAAGAGAGTCAATACTTAAAACCATAGTCACTAAGAGGTCATTGAAAATTGAGAAAATTATTTGATATGATCAGTTGGAATAAACCTGAGGAATATCATACTATGGAATCTGGGACAAATTGTCAGTGTTATGTGTGATTTTCAAAGACCTCAGGAGAAGAAAGAGAGAAATGTGAAATTTCTTCCATATTTGAACTGATAAAAACAATGTTCTAAATAATATTATGTCAGGTTTGTGAGAAGCGGGCAGGTAGAGTGCATTCTGGGGTAGGAGGGGGAGAATGAATGTTTGATTAGAGGACAGGTAAGAAAAATATCTAATTACCTCAGAGCCTGAATCAAAGTTTTGTCTAGGTAAAACATGAAAATGATTCATACGAGATACTTAATTACAACCTGGATTGAACTGAGGGAAATGACTTTTCAGCCAAGTGAAGGAGAATAATCTGTCATTGCACTGCGTCTTGATGCTGCCCTAGGTATAACCTGTCATAGTCTAAACATCTTATGCCTTCTCTTCATGACTGCTTTCATTTGTCAATACCTTATTATATCATTATTAAAATGTTCAGTTATATACTTGTCCATTTTTGCTGATTTTTATGTTCAAAGTACACTAAAATGATGTCAATATGTAAGGGTGAAAGTACAATGTTTCTGACCATGGATGATTAGACTAAAAGAGGCCAGAAGGCTTTACCACAGGCTGGGAACAAATACTCCACAGGAATATTTGAGGTGGAGATGCCTGTCAATTTGCACATCTCACTATTCTTTTGAAATACTGCAATTCTACTTTTCTTGCACAGCACAGCATGTTCTTTGATGGCAATAAGCTATGCTGGGTAGTTCTTTGCCACTGTCTCCCATATCTCACCATTGATTACAAAATTCTTCAGAGACCTTGGGAATGCCCTTGTATTATGTCTTCTGACCACATTGTGAGTGTCTTCTTGCATGTGATCTCCATGAAATAGTCTTTTAGAAAAACATACTTTTGGCATTTCAACAACATGGCCAGTCCATCAGAGTTGTGCTCTCTGCAATAGAATATGAATGACAGGCAATCTAACATGAGACAGCCAGAGTCCAGCACTATGCCAGGTGACCTTCAGAATCTTACTAAGATAATTCAATTGGAATTCAAAGAAGATTCACAATTTCTCCATTTGCTGCAGTCAATGGATTGTGCCATGCTGAATAGTGGAGAACCTCTATTTTCTTTGTTTACATTTTCTGAAAAATGATTTCACCTTACTACATGTGTTTTTTAAATGATAATGCCACCTTACTGAAGTTGGAGTTGGATACACCTTTTTCTGGAGTGGGAGCAGTGAAGGTGAGCACCTTGAAACTGGAGAGGGTTTCGCAATCAAAACAACAATAGCAGTGGTCATTTCCTGCTGAAGACTTGTGCATGACATTACCTTCTCATCACTAACACTGTCTGCCATTTACCTAAACGCAATAAAACTTCATGGAGGAAGCCTTGCAGCAAACATTGGCATCTAATACACTAGGTGACTGTAAGGAGAAGAGATAGGCAAGATGTGAGAGTGACAGAGGCAATGTGTGGTACAGAGTGCTGGACTAATCATAGACTTATCCTCTCCAAGCTAAAAATTTGCATTCCTCAAAAGCACTACCCCCAAGGCAAAATGAATACCAGAAGAATTAATCTCAACCAATTAGAGCTCTTCTCTGAGCATCAACAGTTTGTTGCTGCCTTGGAGGGAAAGTTGAGCCAACACACAGTTGGCAAGAGTGAGGCAGAAAAGGAGTGGGCAGCTTTCAGAGATTTGATGCACAGCACTGCATTTGCTCATCTGGGTCAGAACACTCACAAACACCAAGACTGGTTTGATGAAAGTGATGGGAAAATTCAGAAGCTGGTAAAGGAAAAACAAGTATTCCACAAGATGTACCAGCAGGACAGCTCATTCACCTCTAAGAAAGTAGCATTTAATTCCATCATAAGCAAAGTATAAGCAAAGCTTAGAGAGATGCAGGATTCCTGGCTCAGTAAGAAGGCAGATGAAATTCAGTTTTGTGCTGATAGTAACAATCCAAAATGCTTTTGTGATTCCCTGAAAGATATTTATGGGCCAAAAACCTATGGTGTATCACAACTAATCAGGGCTGATGGAGCCACATTGATTAGTGATAAGGACGTGATCCTAGAGAGATGCACTTCACACTTCCATAGTGTTTTCAACAGACTATCATCAATCAATGCTAAGGTGGTTGACCATTTACCTCAGGTTGAAGTCAATCCCTCCTTAACTGAAATTCCAACTGAAGAAGAGGTTTAGAGGGCCATTAGGCTTATTTCATGTGGTAAAGCACCTGGTGCTGATTCTATTCTAGCTGAGATTTGAAAGGTAGGGGGACAATTGCTCCTAAAGGGTAACTGAATTTTTCCAGATTATACGGCAAGAGGAGGTTATCCCCCAGGAGTTCAAGGATGCCTCCATTCTCAATCTCGATAAGGGTAAAGGGAACAGATTGTCCTGTGACAATCACAGGGGGATCTCTCTCTTAGTCATTGCTGGCAAAATTCTTGAAAGGGTCCTCCTTAATAGGCTGAGCCTTCACGTAGAAGATAGTCATACATCTGAGAGCCAATGAGGTTTCAGAAAGGGCCAAAGAAGAGTAGATATAGTGTTTGCTGCCCCACAACTTCAGGAGAAATGCCAGAAGCAGAAAAGAGGTCTGTACACAATGTTTGTAGATCTGATCAAGGCCTTTGATACTGTTAGTCGTGAATGGAAAATTACATCAAAATTTGGTTGCCCAGAGAAGTTTATCACCATTGTACATCAGTCTCATGATGGCATGTTTCTCCAGGTTCTGGATAATGGACAATATTCTTGTGCCTTCCCAGTCAACAATGGAGTGAAACAGGGCTGTGTGCTTGCTCCCATGCTTTTTAGCATGATGTTTTCAGCCATGTTGACAAATGTGTTCAATGAGGATGAACACAGCATCAAGGTCAACTACTGTACTGATGGCAAGTTCTTCAATCTGAAAAGGTTACAAGTGAAGACCAAAGTGGAGGGAGTGTTGGTGCATGATTTTCTCTTTGCACAAGACTGCACTCAATGCAGCCTCTGAAGCTGAGATGCAACAACATAAGGATCAATTCTCTGCTTCCTGTGCTAATTTTGGCTTCATAATTAACACCAAGAAAAGACAGGTGCTCCATCAGCCACCATCACACCATCCATATGTGGAACCATTGGTTACAACAAATGGAGAAGTTTTGAATGCTGTGGATAAGTCCACTTATCTTAGCAATGTACTTTCCAGGGATGTACACACTGACAATGAAGTTGATGCATACATTGCCAGCTAGTTCAGTGTCTGGGAGGCTCCAAAGAAAAGTTTGAGAGAGAAGAGGTATTAGACTGAAGATCTACAGAGCCATTGTGCTGGCCTCATTGTTATATGCTTGTGGAACATGTAGAATCTACCAGCACCATGCAAAGAAACTGAACTGCTTCCATTTGAACAGTTTTAGGAAGATTCTGAGGATCACCTGGCAGGATTAGGTAGCAGACACTGAAGTCCTTCCTCTAGCTGAACAGTCACGTATTCAAATTGGGCTTCAGAGAGTGCAACTCCCATGGGCTGGCCACATTGTTTGAATGCAAAATGTATGCTTGCCAAAACGACTATTTTATGGAGAACTTGCATGGGGCAGGTGATCACATGGTGGCCAGAAGAGATGATGCAAGGATACTTTCAAGAACTCTGGATTTGACTGTGCAACGTGTGAGGCACTAGTACAGGACGGGTCAGCATAGCGTGCCCACATCAGAAAGGGTGCTGTGGTCTTTGAGCAAAGCAGAATTGAGACAGCACAAAGTAAATGCAAGATGTGCCAATTTGGAATATCCACCCCAAATCTTCACAGGGATTATCTGTGCCCAACCCGTGGTAGAACATTCTGAGCTGGTATTGGTCTGATCAGCCACAGCTGGACACACTGAAATTTTACTTTATCATGGTGATGTCATGTTGGTCCTCTTTGACTACAAGGGTCAACAACCAAGTAAGCAATAAGACATAGGTTATACATGTGCAATCATGTAAAACATTTCTGTATTAGTTACTTTGTACAGAAAGACTTGGGGTAAAAAAAGAAAAAGAATTTAAGATAAAAGGTGACAAATAGCATGCTCCACGCTGTATGCAAACAATATCAGTCCTTTCTCTGGAGGCAGATAGTAGGCTTTGGCATTGGTCCTCTGAGCATTTTCTTGGGTCACTGCATTGCTGAGAATAGTTAAGTTATTCACAGTTCTTCACTGAACCATACTGCTGTTACTGTATATAATGTTCTGCTGCTTCTGTTCACTTCTTTTTGCATCAGTTCAAGTAAGTCTTTCAAGATTTTTTTTGAAATCATCCTCCTAGTCATTTCTTATTGCACAACAATACCCCATTACAATTACAGACCAGAGATTGTTTAGCCATCCTCCCACTGATGGGCAGCTATTCAATTTCCCATTCCCAGCCAACATGATAAGAGCTGCCGAAAATATTTTTGTAGAAATAGGCCCTTGGGTTTGGGTTAATCATATACCACATTACTGGGGTCCTTTAATATAAGATACTTTATACCAATCTATTACATTGATCCATCACTTTAATTCTTAGCCAGTACCACACAGTTTTGATAATTATGGCTTTAAAACCAGTTTGAAATCTGCTAGGATTAGATCACCTTCTTCATTTTTTTTGTTGATTCCCTTGATTCCCTCATCCTCTGAGTAAACTTGTATTTTCTTGTTGTTACTATCAGGTCAAAATTACCATAAGCATCAGAGAATGGAGCCATATGCTGTTCCTTAGTTAAAAAGAAATAAGAGTAATGGGAGAAGGTTGCTTCATAGAGTTAAAAAACGAGTAAAATTTAATTAGAGGTTGTATTTCAGCTAATTTATCAGAAAGATAATGACAGTTTCCTCAAGAGAAATAAAAGATCTAAACATACCTCTAGAATTCTGGAAACTTGGGAAGAAAAAAGCCAAAAAACCCAAACCATATGCAGGAGAGATGAGCCAAATTTGATAATGCCTTCATACTTGGAAACAGTCCTTTATATTTCCAGTCTGCTCCATGCACAATGAATGTTTGGTGTATGTGCTTGCGATTTGTTGGTCTTACATTCCCATATAAGGATATGATTCAAGTTGTCAGAGATTCTGATATTTGGGAATAACTTTCCATCAAAATTATCCTTTATACTTAATCATAGTGATTTCTTCATCAAAACATTCTGACTCATGGTCTATTTTTTAACCTACAATTAAACTTTCACTTCCTTTAATATTTTTTTTTGGAACAGTTAAAGTGCTTATTGGTCATTGAGTTTATAATCCTTGTTTTTCACTAGGGTCTCTAGAGTTACTTTTCTTCATGGCAGAGTAGTCATCACATGGGCTTTCACTTCAGGAAGACAGCCCTCTTATTTATCAATAACTGCTCCTTGATTGCCTAACACCCAATAAGAGATCTTCAAAACCTCTGTCCTTTGCAAGCCTTCCCCATTCATCTCTCCTCAGCACAGGATGGGGTTATGAACTCCAACCTTCATTTAAGTAGAAAGCCCATTTCAGACATTTCATTTCTCAGCTGGCTCAACATCTCTGGGGCTCAGCTCTGAGCCCCTGAACAGGGGCTTACTCCAAACTGTTTATCATTTGTGTGTGTGTGTTGTCTTCTTCTGTTAGACTGTCAGGTCCTTGAGGCTAAGAGACTTCTAAAAGCCATCAGGAGAAAAACTTTCAAATGCAATGAAAAGGAAACTGAAATATTTAAGACTATTCCAAACCTACTAGATATGAGGAGGGAATGAAACAATGAGAGACAGCAGTGAAGCTCAGTATGCAGCCCAGGGAGATTTATCCTGAAAATGCGTACTTAGCAATGAGGGACAAAAGGGATGTTCACTGATTTAAAAGAAAAAAACAGTCAGATGTCTTTAGAAATCAAATCAGCACTGAAGACATTATTTGTTTCTTTGCACCCACGGAATTTTTGCAAAAAGTAACTGTGGACTAGGGCTGAAAGATACTCAATTATATGTAAAAAGGCAGAAATTATCAATAAAGCCTTTTATTCTATAATAAAATAAGAATGGAAATTGGTTCAAAGATAACAAAAGATTCAAACTCAAATGGAGGATTAAAAACAGTATGTACATATTTAATTCTATAGTCATGAAATGCTGGGTGCAGAGTGGATAGAATGTTGGGCCTGGAGTTAGGAAAATCTGAGTTCAAATTCAGTGCTCCTGGGAAGGGCATTTAACTCTGTTTGCTTCACTATTTTCATCTGAAGAATGAGGTGGAGAAATAAAAACCACTCCAGCATCATTGCCAAGAAAACCCCAAATGGGGTCACAAAGATTTGGACATGGCTGAAAAACAAGAATGTAAGAATGGAGGAGGAAGAGACATCAAACTGTACTGTACAGCATTGGTCAGCAACATCATTGCTATTGGGGGGGAGAGAGAGAGAGAGAGGGAGAGAGGGAGAGAGAGAAATCAATGGAACAGAACAAACAAGGGAGACTTGGAATCATTAGAACTCAGTAACTCCATGTTTGGCAAAGTGGAAAATAGACTGATTGAGGTAAAAATCCTTATTTGGTTAAGGTAAACACTGTGGAGTCAGGAAGGAAATTAGGACTAGACCAACATCTCATACAATACTCTACAGTACATTCTATATTGATGTCACTGTTGCTGTCAGTTGCTTCAGTCACGTCTGACCCTCCATGACCCCATGTGGTATTTTCTTGGCATACACCTGGTATCTTAAGAGCCAAAGGGTAAAACAGAAATTGAAAGAATCCACCAATCACCTCCTAAAAAAGATCCAAAATGAAAACTGCTAGGAATATTATAGACAAATTCCAGAGCTCCCAGTCCAAGAAAAAAAGAGCATAATCAGCCAGAAAGAAGCAATTCACATGTCATGGAGTCACAGTCAGGCTAACACAAAAGTGAGGAAATTTTACATTAAAAAATAAAAAAATTAGAGGCTATGCAATATATTTAGCAAAACAAAGGAACCAGGATGGTGATCAAGAATCACATACTCAGGAAAAGTGAATATAATCCTTCAGGGGAAAGAAAAAATGAACATTCAATAAATAGAGAATATTCAAGCATTCCTAAAGAAATGACCAGAGCTGAACAAAAATTGGGTCTTCAAATACAAGACCCAAGAGAAACATCCAAAGGTAAACAGGAAAGGGAAAACAAAAGGTTCCATAAGGTTAAATTGTTTATATTCTTACACTGGAAGAGGATACCTGTAACTCTGAAGAACTTTATGACTAATAGGGCAATTAGAAGGAGTATACGTTGACAGTATACATTAATTGTGATGGGGTGGCATTCAAGAAAACAAGACTAAGGAGTGAGAAAGAGAACTGCACTCCAAGAAGAAGAAAGGGAAAGGTACATGGGGGTGAATTATCTCACATAAAAGAGGCAAAGAAGAGCTATTACAGTGAAGGGGGAACACAGGGGAGGTGGGAATGCAGGGCTTCAGTCTTACTCTTAGAAAAATTGGCTCAGAGGGAATAACATACATGCTTAGATGGGTACAGATATCTAACTCATCCTACATGGATGTAGAAAGGGACTTGGTTAAGGGGGGAGGGGAGAGACTGATAAAAGAAGGGTAGACTGGGGAAGGCAGAGAGTGAGAAGGGGAAACAGGATGGAGGGATATACACAGGTATCATAGATACAAATATGAATGCAATTCACTCAACCATAAAATGCATTAATAGATGTAAAACAGGCAAATTTGATTGTACTAAGTTTGAAAGTGTTTTTCTTTCAGAAATAAAATCAATACAACCAAGATTACAGGGGAAGTTGACAACTGGGAAAAAAATTACAGCAAGTATCTCTGATAAAGGCCTCATTTCTCAAATATATAGATAAAATACTGAGCTCAAATTTATAAGAATGCAAGTCAACCCAACTGATAAATGGTCAAAGGATATGAATAGGCAGTTTTCAAACAAAGAAATCAAAGCTATTTATAGTCATATAAAAATTCTCTAGAGGACTACTGATTAGAAAAAGGCAACTGAAAACAACTGTCAAATTAAAACCAACCTCACACCTATTAAATGGACTGATAAAACAGAGGAGGGAAATGATAAATATTGCAGGGATATAGGAAAAGTGAGACACTAAGGCATTGTTGCAGGATTTGTGAACTGATCCACCCATTATGGAAAGTAATGTGGAACTACACTCAAAATGCTATAGAAGGTGGATGCCCTTTGATTCAATAATAACGTTACGAAGTCAGTATCCACAAAATACTTTTTTAAAAAGATAGAAAAGGACCTACTCATATGAGGGTATTTATACTAACTCTTTCTGTGGTGGCATAGTATTTGAAATTGAGGAGATGCGCAGGAATTAGTAAATACCTTTATAAGTTGTAGTATATGATTGCAATGGATAATATTGTGTTACAGAACATGACAAGCAGGATGATTTCAGAAAAACCTAGAAAGACTGAAATGAACTGATGTAGAATAACTTGATGCAGGATGACATTTTACAAAGTAACAGAGATATGGTAACTTAGCTATTATCACTTATATAATAAACTAAGACAATCTGGAAAGATTCATAATGAAAAATGTCATCCCCCCTTCTAAGAAAGAACTGATTCAGAATTTAGACCTAAAGCATACTAGGTTTCACTTAGTTTCATTTTTGTTCAATTTTTTCCCCCCATGAAATGACTAATATGGAAATGCTTTAGATGCCAGCAGATTTATAGGATTACAAATGTAGAACCTGTTTTGGATTGCTTATCGTATGCAGGAGGGGTAAGAGGAAGGAGGCAGGTCCAAAACTGACCTCAAAATTTAGGAATAAAAATGTTTTTACTTGTAATTGGGGAAAAATGAAGTATTGTTTTAAAAAAGGCTAAAAGCCAATGGCAGCTAGGTGATACAGTAGATAGAGTGCCAGGCCTGGAGTCAGGAGGATCTGAGTTCAAATTTAGCCTCAGACACTGTCTAGCAAGGTGACCCTGGGCAAGTCACTTACTTCCCCCTGTTTGTCTCAGTTCCTTCTATGTAAAATGTGCTGGAGAAAGAAATGGGGAAACCCTCCAGCATCTCTGCCAAGAAAACCCCAATGTATAGCCAAGAGTCAGACAAGACGAAAACAACTGGAAAACAACAAATAGGTAAATGGTTAAAGGATCTGAACAAAAAATTTTCAGAAGCAACTGACAAGTATTCCCAGCCAATGAAAAAGGCTCCAGATCGCTAAGAAAAGTAAACCACACCCTGAGAATTCATCTCAAAACTGACAAAACTGACAAAACTGACAGCACCAGTTAATATAGGCGGAGCTGTGGGAAGGTGGGCACACAAACACATTGTGGATGGAGCTACGGAATGGGAGAAGATCTTGGGATCTGAATTCAAATGCGGCCTCACACACTGACTCATTGAAATCTGTTGGCCTCAGTTTCCTGAACTGTGAAATAAAGGTAAGAAGAGCACCTACCCTATAGGCTTGTTGTGAAGATGGTCAAAACTGGATTAGGGGGAGAAAGTAATTCCCTCTGCTGGGTCTTTGCCTTTGAGCCCTATGCCTCTTTCATAAGAACTGAGTGTCTCCTTTAGGACCTCCCTTTCCCCCACTGGAAAAGAAAACTCCCAGAATTTTGCATAGTTCTCCAGACTCAGTCCTTTCCTAAATTCTCTCCAACAAGGGAAGTACTAGGCCCTTAACAAATGCTAATTAAGTAACAGCTAAAGAAGGCATTCATTTCTTTGGCCTAGTCCAAACAAAAGGTAAAGGTCTTCGAAGAGGGGAATGGGACCCAAGACAGCTTAACCTGTCTTCTTGAGCTGTCATATTTTCCAGAAACACAGGACCAGAGTATGCAGGAGGCCAGGAGCACCTCAGCATCTGCTCATAGCATTTACTCCTGTCACCCCTCACTGCCCCCTCAGTGTGCCCTTGATGATGCCCAGCTACAAGACAGTGTGCAACTGACAGATTAACGATTTGTGCAGATCAGACCATGGTGGATAAGCACAGCATCCTGTCTTCCAGGTCTGGAAGGGAGAGTTTGGACAAAGAGGCAAAGGGGGTGGGGGGGTGGGGCAGTTCTATGGAATTGTGGGGGAGGGGTGCCAGGAATAGATAAAGGAACAAAGACAAGATCCCTACAGAAGAGAGGAATGCTAGAAGAAGGCTGAGGAGGGCAGCCACTGGGGATGAGGGGTAGTTAGTGATTGTGATGCCAATATGCCATGGATTAATTCAAAGGACAGAGAACAGGATGGTGTTGTTAGGGCTGTTTTCAATTTCCTGCCTATTTCTGTAAAGAAGCAAACATGGGGAGGGGATCACCAGCCTCAGACAATCCTCTTTGTCTCTGGAAATGGCATTCATGGGGGTCAAGTTTGTAGAGAGAGTGCACTCACCTGGGGTGGGGGTCTGCAGCTGTCCAGGGCCATTCCTTCTGGCTCCACACTCCCAGCCTGGGCCAGGCTTTGGTCTTCTGCAGACTGAGCTGGGGAGAGAGGAGGATTCCTGGGCAGGAGGGTTGACTGTGGGGATATACAGGGGGTGAGGCCCTGCCCTCGGGAGAGAGAATGAAGCCAAAAGGTAGGATCAGGTTTCAGGGTCCCACCCTCTCCCATTCCTCTTCTTTCCCCTTCCCCTCCCCAGTTCTCATTCAGATCATCAAGAGGCAGAAGGGGCTTGGGATTCCACATCCGACAAGAGCAGTCAGAGCCTCAATGGCTCCTGAATCAGAGATTTCCCTTTGACTGAGTAGGGGACCAGGAACCTGAAAGGGCAACCCAGCTTCTGACCTTTCCCCCACACCTCCACCTACATACTAAATAATCCCTTCAATTTCCTGTCAAGGTGACCCCCACCCAGTCCAGCCCTTCATTGTGGGTCACCTTGGAATCACCCTAGGCTCTTAATCTTCATCCAGGCACCTTCTCCTCCACCTCAGGATCACTGCAGCCAATTTGCTACCCCTCAAACCCATCCCAAATCTTCCAAACCATCTTTCCTTTTTCCCTATAAAACTCACTCTTGAGGAGATCAAATGGGCAGATTAAAAAAAAAAATCTTACCCTCCTCTACAGGCAAAACAATCAGCCTTGTCTCTGAATGGAAAAAGGCCTGAGGGGCCCAATTCCTGGGAGGCAGATCCAGGCCTTCACACGAGCGTTTCCAGGTTCACTCAAGCCTTCCACTTTTATTTCACTCAAGGCAGGATTCCTGGGTCCCTGAGGGTAAGGTGTGAATTTTGTGAAAAGGTGACACAATCTTAAATTGGGGGGTTGAGGGGGCAGCCCCAGACTCTAAAGAAGTGGTCGGGAGTCTGGAAAAGAGCAGCAGGAAGCTTGTGCAGGGACCTGGCTGGGGAGGGAGGATTGCTCCCAGGAGCAATGGAGCTAGAGTCACCACAGGCTCAAAGGGGGAGGATGAGACCCAATGGGATGAACAGCCAGCAGGTCTGTGAGGGGCTGGCTCCGACCCACCTGGCACCTGCACCCAGAGATGGCCTCCACAAGGCAGAGATCTCGGGTCCAAGAGAAGACAGCGTGATCCGGGATCTGAGGAAAGAAGGCAGAGGGAACTCCAGTCCAAGGGTTGAATGCAGAGAGATCTCAGCACAAGTTCCAGTTTTCAGCCAGCACACTCTGAGAGGCTGCTCCCAGCCTCTGAGGCCCCCTTTCCTCCAATTACACCCAGATTCAGGCACTCAGGACCCTATTTCCCTGTCCTTCCCAAGACCTGCCCTCCATCAACTGGATACAGCCTTGACTACTGGGATGACCCCTCTTCTGCCCTAGACTCCACCCAGACCTCCAAACTCCACCCCAGAGCTCCTGTTCCACCTGGACCACCCCCACCAGGCTGGTCAGCTCTGAGGGCTCCTCCTCCCCTATCACCCTCCACCAGATTTCTTATTGGAGGAAAGATTCAGGACTTTAGGAGTTGGGAGGTGGAGAACAAGGCAGAGGCCAGCTGGAGATTTCCAGGCAAGCCTGAGCTTCACAGCCCAAGGGAGCTTAGTTTGAGAATGGAGGTTATTCACCAAACGCAAGCAGTTTGATTAGCATTCTCCTAGTTTGAATGAGAATGTGGCTCATTTCCAGTCTGATCCCAGCAGGATGATTGGGATGTTTGACCAGCTAAGGGTAGATCCACCCTTAAGGTGAAACAGACTTAAAATGTGGCACTTAAGGGCTTGTGTTTAGGAGCTGAAAGAATAAGAATTCGGTGTCACTGGGTCAGAATTACCCTTTGCTCCTCCCCGAATGCAGTCAGCCTAGAGGGTCAGAGGCATAAATGGACAAAGTGCTTTTTCTAAGGTAATTCTCAATAAGATAATCAGCTGAATTGATGTTATTGGACTGGCAATTTTGTTTCATGTATTAACACTGTAACATCTTTTATGTTGTTATTAGGCTCAAAATTTTCTCACATGGGGATCTGGGAGAACCATTGTATATATTTTTAATTTGAAAAAAAATTTTTTAAAGGGACATGCACATCTTTTTATCTGAATGCTATGAATTTATGACATACTCTAAGAGAGTGGTTATAATGTTTCCAAACTGTTCTCAATTTAATTGGGTACATTTTACTTTACAATGTATGATTATTTACTCTTGGAGAAAAGTTCCTAGGACCTGGTAAATTCTCCATTCAAGGCAAAACTCAGGACAAGGAGAATTAAAAGGAGTTTGTTATGCTGCGTCAATGTAGAAACACATTGAGGAGTTGATCACCTTAGATCACCAAGGAATTCAAGATGGAACTAATGAGGATTAGGGGACCCCAAAATACTGACACACCGGGTCCTGCTTGAATGAACTCAACACAAGCCTTCTTAAACCAAAGAAAAACAAAGTTTATTAAAGATTCCCCTTACTGGGTTGACTCTTAAAGGAGCCTAAGCATTTGTAACACTTGTATTCACAAGCGGGTCAGAGAGAATCTCAGGTAGACAGTGTGAGTTTGATTGAATGTGAGCACCTTCATGGAGGCAAAATGGACCTTAAATACAGAAAAATACTCAGGGAAGCATCCAAGTGTCTCAAGGTAGTCCCAGGGTCAGAGATCAACCTCATGGAGGATCCTAATGGGAGTGGCTGGTAGTGCAGGCAATCCACAAACCAGGCTGGGCAACTTGGACTTTAAGAGAATGCTAAGTAATGGGGAATATGAAAAGGATGCCTGGATCAAAGGAAGAGAATGCTAAATGGTGCTCAGATAGGGAGTATCTAGATAAAACATGAAAAAGATTCATAAGAGATACTTAATTAGAACCTGGACTGAACTGAGGAAGATGAGACTTTTCAGCCAAGAGAAGGGGAATTATGCGTCATTACATTGGGTCTGGAGGATGCCCTGGATATAACCTGTCATGTCCAAGGCATCTTTCACCTTCTCTGTATGAGTGCTTCCATTTCTCAATAACTTATTATTTCATTATTAAAATATTCATTTGTATAGTTGTTTGTGTTCAAAGCAGCCTAAAATGAAATCACCATGTAAGAGTGAAATTATAATGTTTCTGACCATGAACGATGAGACTAAAAGAGGCCAGAAGGCTTTACCACAGGCTGGGAACAGAGTCCACATGAATATTTGGGGTGGAGATGCCTGTCAATTTGCACATCTCACTATTCTTCTGAGATGCTGCAATTATGCTTTGCTTGCACAGCACAGCATGTTCTTTGATGGCAATAAGCTGTGCTGGGTAGTCCTTTGCCACCGTCTCCCATGTCCCACCACTGATCACAAAATTCTTTAGAGACCCTGGGAATGCCCTTGTATTATGTCTTCTGACCACATTGTGAGTGCCTTCTTTGCATGTGTTCTCCATGAAATAGTCTTTTAGAAAAACATACTTTTGGCATTTCCACAACATGACCAGTCCATCAGCGTTGTGCTCTGCAGTAGAATGTGAATGATTGGCAATCTAACTTGAGAAAGTCAGAGTCCTGTACTATGCCAGGTGACCTTCAGAATCTTCCTAAGATAATTCAAATGGGATTCAAAGAAGATTCACAATTTCTCCATTTGCTGCAGTTAATGGATGGTGCCCTGCTGAGTGGTGCAGAACCTCTATTTTCCTTTTTTCCATTTTCAAAAAAAAATATTTCCCCCAACTACATTTTTTGTTTTTAATTTGTTGTTTTTTTAAAGTTTTCAGTTCCAAATTCTATCACTCTTTCCCTCAATTCCCTACTCTGTAATTTAGATAGTGTAGGTGTAGGGTGTGTTCAGGAAGGACCAGTGCCTTTGGCGTGATGGCTGTCCAGCCCTTTTTGGGACTCTTTCCACCTTTGGTGTCAACCTGTTCCACCTAACTCTCACCTGTGGTTCCAAGAAGCTGCAGCATGTGCATCAGCCACACTCCTATAAACCATTTCAGCAAACTGGCCAAAACAGGTTAAGGGTAAACAAGGGATCTCATACCAGTTGGTGAGTTGGGGGGGTGTCTACTCCAAGCACGTGAAGACTTCCTCTGGTGGAATGGGTGGATGAGAACAATTTGTTCCAAAGGCCATGAAGGCAGATGAAGCAGGTGATGTGGAGCACTTAGAGCTTGGTTAGACACTGAAGATGCCAAGGTTATCCACTGCAACCTGACCCAATACCAGCTGTCTTGACTCTGTCCTGCCACTGGACTATGAGGACTCTGGAAGAGAGAGTGAGGCTGATGACTTTATGCAATTCTGCCTTACTTAAATCCAATTTATACATGAATCAAAAGACATCACCCATACTATTTGACTATTATACCTCAAAGTTCTGTGGTGGCAGGCAAGTGATAAATCAGGAGGTGGGAATACACAGGGAGCTGTAGTCACAACCCTGCAAACAGGTGTCCCAGGCCACTGGGTCCTTTCTCATTGGAAGCAGCAGAGGGACCTGGCAGACCCCTGGGTGTCTAAGCAGCCTTTTATGGATAGCACTGCTCACCTCTGGTGTGAGGAAGGGGGCTAGAAAAGGTGCCTAAACATTGTCTCCTTACCCAGCCCTGGCCTTATTACCATGGCAAGCAGGGAATCCCACTATGTAGTTGAAACACAAAAAGGATAAACAAAAACGTACAAAAACATCTGCAAAGATGATTCCACTCACCATTGGCACATGGAATGTGTACACAGTAATAGACAACACAAAATCCAGTAGACCTGAAAGAAGAACTGCTCTTGTTGCAAGAGAACTCAACAAGTATAGCATCCAAAGAGCAGCTCTGAGTGAAACAAGGTTGGCAAATGAAGGCCAGCTTACTGAATTTGGGGCTGGATACAGCGATTTCTGGAGTGGGCACAGTGAAGGGGAGTGCTGTGAAGCTGCCATGGGTTTTGCAATCAAAACTAATCTAATCAGCAAGCTGGTATGCCTGATAAAAGGACTGAAGGACAGGCTCATGACAATGCGATTGCCACTCACAGGAAAACGTCCTGCCACCATCATCAGTGCCAATCCTCCCACCATGACAAACTCTGATGAAATCAAAGACAAATTTTCAGAAAATCTATAGACCCTTATCATCAATGTGCCAAAAGAGGGCAAGATTATAATTCTGAACAACTTTAATGCTAGAGTAGGCTCAGAAGGCAGACTTGACAGGGAGTATGAGGGAGGAATGGAGTTGGAAACAGCAATAGCAGTGACCATTTACTGCTGAAGACTTGTGCATCATATCACCTTCTCATCACCAACACTGTCTTCCATTTACCTAAACACAATAAAACTTCATGGATGCACCCTTGCAGCAAACATTGGCATCTAATAGCCTATGTGATTATAAGGAGAAGGAACAGACAAGATGTGAGAGTGACAAAGGAAATGTGTGGTGCAGACTGATTGACCATAGACTTATCCTTTTCAAGCTAAATATTCACATTCGTCAAAAGTGCCACCCTCAAGGCAAAATGACTACCAGAAGAATTAATCTCAACAAATTAGAGTTCTTCTTAGAGTGTGCACAGTTTGTTGCTGACTTGGAGGAAAAGTTGAGCCAACACACAGTTGGCAACAGTGGAAGACAAAAGATATGGGCAGCTTTCAGAGATTTGCTGTACAGCACTGCATTTGCTCATCTGGGTCAGAACACTTGCAAACACCAAGACTGGTTTGATGAAAATGATGGGGAAATTCAGAAGCTGCTAAATGAAAAACAAGTATTTCACAAGATGTGCCAGCAGGATAGTTCATCCACTTCTAAACAGGCAACATTTATTTCCATCAAAAGGAAAGTACAAGCAAAGTTTAGAGAGATGCAGGATTCCGGGCTCAGTAAGAAGATGAAATTCAGTTTTATGCTCATAGTAACAATCCAAAGTGCTTTTATGATTCCCTGAAAGCTTTGAATGGACCAAAAACCTATGGTGCATCACAACTACTCAGTGCTAATGGGGCCACACTCATCAGTGATAAGGACATGATCCTAGAGAGATGAGCTGAACACTTCCATAGTGTTCTCAACAGACCATCATCAATCAATGCTGAGGTCATTGACCCTTTACCTCAGGTTGAAGTCAATCCCTCCTTAGCTGAACTTCCAACTGAAGAGGTTTAGAGGGCTCAATTAGGCTCCTTTCATGTGGCAAAGCACCTGGTACTAATTCTATTCCAGCTGAGATTTACAAAGTAGGGGGACCCCTGCTCATACAAAAGCTAACTGATTTTTTCCAGGTTACATGCAAGAGGAGGTTATCCCTCAGGAGTTCAAGAATGCCTCCATTGTCCATCTCTAAAAAGGTTAAAGGGAACAGATTGCCCTCGAGAATCACAGGGGGATCTCTCTCTTAGTCATTGCAGGCAAAGTTCTTGCTAGAGTACTCCTTAATGGGTTGATCCTTCACCTGGAAGATGGGGATATACCTGTCAGCCATTGTGGCTACAGAAAGGGTCGAGGAACAGTCAATGTGCTACTTGCTGCTGGACAACTCCAGGAGAAATGCCAGGAGCAGAAGAGAGGTCTGTACACAATATTTCCCGGGTTCGGGGTACTGGACAATTCTCTTGTGCCTTCCCAGTCATCAGTGGAGTGAAACAAGTCTGTGTACTTCCCCCATGCTTTTGAGCATGATGTTTTCAGCCATGCTGACAAATGGTTTCAATGAGGATGAAGACAGTATCAAGGTCAACTACTGTACTAATGGCAAGTTCTTCAATTTGAAACAGTTACAAGCCAAGACTAAAGTGGAGGGAGTGTTGGTGCATGATTTTCTGTTTGCAGAAGACTGCACTCAATGCAGCCTCTGAAGCTGAGATGGAACAAAATATGGATCAATTCTCTTCTCCTGTGTTAATTTTGGCCTAATAATTAACACCAAGAAAACACAGGTGCTCCATCAGCCAACATCACACCATCCATATGTGGAACCATCGGTTGCAACAAATGGAGAAGTTTTGAAAGCTATGGATAAGTTCACTTACCTTGGAGGTATACTTTCCAGGGAAGTACACATTGAAAATGGGGTTGATGTATGCAATGCCAGAGCCAAATCTGATAATGCCTTGATACTTGGGAACAGAGGGGAAAAAGGAGATGGGAGGATTAACTAGCAAAAATTGGCTCCCCAATTTCACCATCAGGTCCCTTTCCAGCAAGGGGGCAGGGCTAGAGGAGGGCATAAGGAAGGAGTGTTTAAACAAGAGATCCTCAAGTATGCTGGGGAGGGGATACGACTGGAGCCATTCCTTAGTTTCCCCTTCAATGCCTATGACCCCAGGAGTCAAAGGGCAGGTAGGGCTAGAGTAACTGGTTACAGCAGAAAATTTAGCCTTGTTATGATGGGTAACATAACCCTCAGCCTTCGTTTTTGGCCAGGACTTGGCGAGAGAGGTGGAGAAAGTGACAGCACTTCCAGCACCTAGACTTTCCAGTGGTTCCAAGTCTTGAGAAGACTGGAGGACAGGGTACTGGGGGGCAGCTCCACCACTCTTCCACCCTGAGGGGCCCTTCAGACAAATGGGACAAAAGCTGTACCAATCCAAAAGAAAAAGGTCTTCACTTGGGCTTCTACATCTTCAAGTACTTTGAGCAACTTCTGTCCCAGGGCTTAGATTTGGTAACCCAAAGCATTTGTTCAATCCCCAAAGAACTCCCTGGAGAAGGAGAATCTATATCTTTTCTACCTTTACCAAAACCTAAATTATTATTTTTCTTTTTTAAATTAAATACATCCAATTAAATACTTAGCAGTTTTTCAATATTGCAATCACATTCTCTAACAGTTCAATTCACCATTTCACAGCATCCACATCAAAAGAGAGTTGAATTTCTGAAGAACATAATTGCATCACCCTCTAGGTATGACTTTTAAAGTTAGCATTACTTACCAAATAATTTCCCAAAAACCACAATAAAATTTTGAAGTATAATGAAAATAACATTTCAGATTGAAAACAAATTTTACTGTTCTAATGAGAAAAACTGAAAACAAAAACTTGTTGCCCTTTAAATGAAATCAATTCAGTTGAATATATTCTCCAAATTGTTGAGTTACATAGAAAAACATATTGTCCAGCTATGATTTGAACACTCTAGATGGACTGTTGTCCATTATAACAATATTTGTACCAGAAAATTTTGTTCCACCAAAGAACAAAATGAGTATCCATCAACTGTTGAATAGCTAAAGAAATTACAGTGTATTAATTCAAAGGAATATTATTGAAGAATAATGAGGAACATCAGGATTTCAAGGGAAAAGCTGTACTTTTAGGGATTTAATCAGAGTGAGTAAATTTGGATATTTAATGAGGTCTCTTACACTGGGAAATCTAATGAGGTCTTGAGTAAGAGACTTAAGCTTCTTAATTAGATCCCTAACTTTTATCTCCAGCAAGATTTTCCCAATATACACTTTAGTACTGTTCAAATCCAAGGAAAACCATTCAATACCACAGCAACAATTCCATCTTCCAACCACTGACTCCAAAGAGGCCAATGTTACATGAAACCATAAAACTGCAAAAAAAATGTTCTAGGGAAAAGGCAGAGTGGGGAAACATTCCATGCAATGAGTCAAAATGTGAATCAGCAGCTGACTGAGGCCCAAGTCCTGAGGTTCTAACTGCAAAATTCACAATCAAATGGAAGAAAACAGGGAAAAACCATTAGACCCTAAAGATATGATACAACAGCATGGCTTATGGATAGGAAAGGACAGTGATGCACAGATTGAGGGGACTAAATCTGGGAGACAGAATGGCTGAGGAGCCATTACCAGAGGTTCCTAACATTGTACAGGAGGCAACAATTAAACATATTCCTAAGCAAAAGACCAACAAAGAAAAATGTCTGTTTGATGAGGCCTTACAAATAGCTAAGGAAAGAAGGAAAGGGAAAAGAAAAGGGGAGATTTCCCCCAAATGAATTCATAATTTATGAGATTAGCAAGGAGAGATGAGGTTTTCTTGAATGAGCATTGCAACAAAATAGAACAATTGAATGAGAAAGACAAAAGACCTTTTCAAGAAAATCTGAATTATCCTGGGAGTATTGCTTGAAAACATGGGCATAAGGACTACTGGAGCCAAGATGGTAAGGTGAGGCACTGACTTGTCTTGGCTCTTCCAGATTCCCTGGAAAACAACCTTGCAATAATGGCTCAGAATCAGTTTTAGAGGAGTGAACCAGATTACCAGCCTAGGACAGATTGAAGGGTGAGCAGGAAAGCTGTCTCACTACAGTGGAAGAGTGCAGTAAAGTGAAGAAGCCAGTGGCAGGCTTCCCCCTAGGGGGCCATGGCATATTTTAGGGAAGTCTTGAGAAACCTTGGGGTTTCTGAGATAAATGTAATCCCTTTTAGGGTTTCATGCACTATATGAAATATACAATGTCTGATGAGATCTGTGCTCCAAGGAGAAACCACAGCTTATTAATTAGCTCCATAAGTTTTATCTCCGGGAAGATTGCTCCAGTGTACATATTGGAGCACACAAATAAAAATTTATCAGATTCAGGTGGTAACCTTCCCACAATTGTGGCTTTTACCAGGCTTCCTTCTAGTGTGAATATTGTGCTGTCTACTGACCTGCCTCTTCCAGGAAAGGGCAGGTCCTCATTTACCACATTCATAAGTCTTCTCTCCACCAGGAATCCTTGATGTAAAGGAAGAGAGACCCTCCCTGAAGCCAGACAGGGTTCGACCATAAGGTGAAATTTCTGTTGTCTAACATGCTCCATAGTCCATCTGAATGTCTTTGCACATTCATTATGGGAATATGGTTGCTATCTCATGTGAATTCTTATAGGAAATATAGGACATTACCTTCAACTTTTCATACTGATTGCATTAATGAGATATTTTCTCTAAAAGATTCTCTGATGTGAGAGGAATGAATATTTCTCCCATATAAACAATTATTGAATTAGGACTAAGCTTTTTCCCCATTTCCTCATTCAGAGATTTGGCTACTGTGATTCAACCAATCTTTGAAGGGCAGAGTTGATGATCAGATGAAATCTTGGGAAGACTTGTACAACTGTGAAAATTTAGAACTGACCAAAATTTAAAGAGATTTTATTCTAGGTTTATTCTGGCCCATTGTGTTTTAGTCAAACTGGTCTGAGGGACAGTGGACCCCTCTGGTCTAGATTGCCCTACGTAAGGGTGATCTGGATAAGAATAAGTCTCTTTGTTCAAAATTGGGTCAAGATTCATGCCTCCCTCCCCTAAACCCAGTTCTTCTTTAGAATAAATCCAAATCTCCTTATAATTCTCATTCTTTTCAAGTTTTAACAAATTAAAATTGATTTACGCCTATAGGTAACTCCTACTTATCTAAGGGCATAGAAATGTTGAAAGGACTCCATGATTCACCTCTAGTTTGTAAGAGATAGCTAAATGACCACTGTTGTATTAACTAGAAGCTGTCCATAAATGAATGATTACCCAGAAATTATGTGTCTTCAACTTTGCTTTCATCAGAATTGTATAGTAAAATGATGAGTAGCAAGACTGGATCTCTCTCTGAAAGCTTTTCCACACTGATTACATGGTTTTATCTCCAGTGTGGATTCTCTGATGTGCAGCAAGAGTGGAGTTCCGTGTGAAAGCCTTTCCACACTGATTACATTTATAAGGTTTCTCTCCCGTGTGGATTCTCTGATGTACAGCAAGTTGGTTGTTTCGTCTGAAAGCTTTTCCACAATGATTACATTCATAAGGTTTCTCTCCAGTGTGGATTTTCTGGTGTGCAGTAAGACTGGATCTCTCTCTGAAAGCTTTTCCACATTGATCACATTCGTAAGGTTTTTCTCCAGTGTGGATTCTTTGATGTGCAGCAAAACTGTAGATCTCTCTGAAAGCCTTTCCACATTCATTACATTCATAAGGTTTCTCTCCAGTGTGGATTCTCTGATGTGCACCAAGCTTGGAGCTGTCTCTGAAAGACTTTCCACACTGATTGCATTCATAAGGTTTCTCTCCAGTGTGGATTCTGTGGTGTACAGCAAGTTGGGAGTTTTGCCTAAAAACCTTTCCACATTGATTACATTCGTAAGGTTTCTCTCCCGTGTGGATTCTCTGATGTACAGCAAGTAGGAAGTTTACTCTGAAAGTTTTTCCACATTGATTACACTCATAAGGTTTCTCTCCAGTGTGGATTCTCTGGTGTACAGCAAGATGGCACTTTCTGATGAAAGCCTTTCCACATTGATTACATTCATAAGGTTTCTCTCCACTGTGGATTATCTGATGTGAAGCAAGAGTGGAGCTTTCTCTGAAAGACTTTCCACACTGCTTACATTCATAGGGTTTCTCTCCAGTGTGGATCCTCTGATGTGCAGCTAGACTGTAGCTGCCTCTGAAAGCCTTTCCACACTGATTACAATCATAAGGTTTCTCTCCAGTGTGGATTCTTTGGTGTTCAATAAGACGGCGCTTTATTCTGAAAGCCTTTCCACATTGATTACATTCATGAGGTTTCTCTCCAGTGTGGATACTCCGGTGTACAGCAAGATAGCAGTTTCTTCCAAAAGCCTTTCCACATTGATTACATTCATAGGGTTTCTCTCCAGTGTGGATTCTCTGATGTTTAGCAAGACTGGAGCTGTCTCTGAAAGCCTTTCCACACTGATTACATTCATAAGGTTTCTCTCCAGTGTGGATTCTCTGATGTTTAACAAGACTTGATCTCCTTGCGAATGCCTTTCCACATTGATTACATTCATAAGGTTTGTCTCCAGTGTGGATAATCTGATGTGCAGCAAGATTGGAGCTCCTTGTGAAAGCCTTTCCACATTGATTACATTCATAAAGTTTCTGTGCAGTGTGGATTCTCTGATGTGCGGGAAGACTGGAGCTGTCTCTCAAAGCCTTTCCACATTGATTACATTCATATGGTTTCTCCCTCGTGTGAATCTTCCAATGTACAGTAAGGTGACCTTTAAATCTGAATCCATTTCCACAATGATTACATTCACAAGACTTCTTACCATCGTGGATTCTCTGATGATGAGTAAGACTGGAGCTCTGTGGGAATGCCTTTCCAAGTTTGGTATACCCATAAGGTTGCTCTCTAGTCTCCATGCTCTGATGTACAGCAAGACTAGAGCTGCAACTCCCAGTCTTTCCACACTGATTACATTTGTGGGGTTTCCTCTCACTGTGAATACTGTGAGGAGAAAGGAAGGATGAGTGTTCACTAAAAGGTACACCACATTCATGAGACTCATGTGGTTTCTCTCCAGTATGAATTTTTTGACAGTATTTCAGGGATGACTGTTGACTCATGTTTTTCCCATAATGATGATAACCATAAGGTTTTTCTCCTGTGTGGATTCTGTCATTTGTAGCACAAATTTCTCTCCCAGTGATGTCACAGGGACTATCACTCATGAGGTTTTCTTCATGTGTTTCCTTTGCAGAAATCCTTAGCTTTTCAGTAGTCTCTTTCATTCCAGGTCTAATCATTCCTTCTGCAAAAAACAGACAGTAAAACATATACACAGAGACACATGTACACAGATATATAATTAGAAACCTTTCCCTCCATTGCAAGAAAATAAACTGATCTACATGGTCCTTCCCCAGGTGAAGAAAAGAGTCATAAAAGACAGAAACATGATTGTTTTAAAATGCCATTAGCTCAAATTTGCAGGATAACTTGACTTATGAAGAGCTTCAGAGACAAACATATTGGGTCTGCAGAAATGTCTGTGAAACTGGCAGACCTAGCATTCTTATTACAATGTCTAGTCAGGCCATGAGCTCAGAATTACTGAGTGACCTGAAAAGTATCCCTGCAGGTGACACTGGACGAGCACCCCTGAAAGTGGGCATCATCTGTTCATGGAACTAGATGGCCCTTCTCCATGGCACTTACTTTTGTTCTACATTTTTTAAGAAAAAACGTTTTATTTTTGTATGCTTGACTTTTCTCTCCCTACCTTTGGGTCTTCTTATTCTCCAAAGCACAAAAATATTGAAATCAGGCCAATTCATAAGCCAAGAATGGTTTATAAGTTGAAGGGAAAAGAAGAGTCAATCATTGTAGGTGGCAAGCTTAGCTGTTGCCTTGTTGTAAGAAACTGCCATGGCAACTGGCAGCCTTGAGCAATCACAACTGTGATGAGTCAACAGCCAGCAACACTGGACCAGAGACCACACCAGAAAGAAGATTAGGACTCACTGAAGGCTGGGATAGCTTTTATTACCAATGAAATATTTCCAAATTAAAATACGCCCTTTTCAAAAGCTAAATAGTATTGTCCATGTAATGGACAACAGTATATTGGAAACATAACTTTTGTATGCACGGAAAAAAAAGGTCAGGTGACTCACTTGCAATATTTGCTTTACCACCAAAGTCTGGAACTGATTCTGCAATATGGCTGATGTGTACCTGGATTTTTTCTCATTCTTGTCTCGATTCTGAATCCTCCCCAATTCTATTCTCCTTAAACAATTATTAATTTCACACCTACAGTTCCCCTTTATTCCAATGTATCCCACTGAACTAGATAGCTTTCTGCTCCCAAACATTCTCCTTTCCCTAGATCAATTAAGACCAAGGTTCCTGATCTGTTGTTTCTTCTCAACCATTTCCATGTTTCTATGACAGATGGGCAGCTCCTTGACAGCAGGAACTGCCTTTTCCCTTCCTAAAACTTGATGAGGTGCCTAGAAAACTGGAGGTGCTTAATCCATGCTTATTGATGGACTGCCAGGACCCATGACTGATGCCAGGCCCCAGCTTCTACCTCAATCCCTATATTCTGGTCTCTGTCTTATTTGTCAAATGCAGCTTCTGGCCTCAGCCTTGTTTCTCTCCTTTTTACACCTTATCTCCTATTTCAGTGAACTTTCTCTAGTTCTAAACCTGATGGGACCTGACCAGATGCATGGTAAAGATTACAGAGACTTCTTTGTAGGTTCTTGAAGAATCTCTTACTATGGAACACCTGGGAATTTCTACTACCCACTTCATCAGACTGAGAGTGGCTGTCAGATTCAATGAATCTGCCAAACAGTTCTCCAAGAAGGGTCCAAAGATCGAGCCTTGGAGATCAAGGAGGGCACATGGGTTGATGATTTACGTAAAGTATATCCTAGGATTAATTCTATGTGAGTGGCAGATAACTAAAAATCTCTGAGAAAGAATTCCAAGTCAGGTGTTCCTGCCCCCAAATCTAGCACTTGCACTGCCCCAAGACCCAGAGTCACAGCTCTCATATACCTGCTTTCATGTCACTAACCTGTACAGCAGCTCCTCAGGCCTTCTTGTTCCAGCTTTTGTGGTACTTCCCTTTCCTCCAAATAAAAAGCCAAACATTCTCTGGGAACTAGAAGCCCTAAGGATGTGGAATAAGGAATGAACATGGAGAAAAACTTAAAATTGAGTTTTCTTTAGGGAAAATAGTATACATACAAAGCTGCTCCATTTTGAGAATCACTCCAACATGCTCACACACATCTGACTTCTTCCATTAATGCCTGTAACCAAAAAAAGATGTGCCATATCAGCACTGACCTCCAGAAAACTAGAGCTTGATGAATCAGTTTTGGCTTTGTCTCCTATCCACCCAAGAAACCTATAAAACCTTTTCACTGTTTCTTCAAGGAGTGCCTTTCATGGTGAGATTCTCCTTTTGGGGAACTCCATGAAGCTTACTCAAATTCAAATTGTTAGCCAGTCTGTGATTCCTACCATGTATAGGGGGCATGAGAGCAAGGAGCAAAGGATGGTTCCCAGAAGCCCTTAAGCATGGTTTCATAGCATTCATTTTTGAGAACTTTGGGGAAAGGTGGGGGAGAAGGTCATGGAGCCAACTGGGAATGAGAAAATTAAATCATGGTGCACCTTCACCATAGGAGGGATGCATTGCAGACTTTCCATAATCTAGAAATTAAGAGGCAGCTGGTAGTGCAGAGGAGAGAGTCCTGGGATGAGAATGAGGAATGCCAAGGTTTAAATCCAGCCTCAGACAGTTACTAACTGTGTGTCTCTGGAAAAGTCACTTAACCTCTGTTTGCTTCAGTTTCCCCAAATGCCAGATGGGGATAATAATATGAGCTAATAACATAATATTGTAAAGAAGTACTCTACACAACAGCTGATGAACAACAGGTGAAGACAAAGATTCATTTCCCTCCATCCTTTTCCACCACCTGTACTGGATAGTGGAGGCAATTTAAAGAAAGACTAAGGAGAAACATGTGACACTTGGCACACCCAGAAGCTGAGAGTTTCAAACTGATGCTTGTCAAAAAGAAAGATATCCTAAATAATTGGCCCATCCCAAAGAGGAAGAGGGTACAAAGAGAACTATACTTTCTGAGCACTTTACAGAGATCTGGCAAAAACAATGAATGTCCAGGGAGAGCTTGGGGTAAATAATCCAGAGGATTAGTGCTATAACTGAGATGCTTCACCACTGATCTGATCTTTGACTTCAAGCTACCTAGAATTGCCAAGAGACAGCTTACAGGAGCAACAAGGGAACATACATGTTATCTTCACACCATCTAGTCTGATGTAGAAGGCAGCAGAAGGACAGAAGAACACCCCATTTCCCTTCCTGGTAATTGATAAATGATCCAAAGCCAGCACAATAAGGGATGAAGATACTGCCTTTGATAGCAGAGGGGCCAGGGGAAATGTCCTTACCCAAGGAGAGTAGGTTTTGGGCAATCTCCTGCATGACCTCCTTGTAAAATTTCTTCTGAGGATGGTCTAAGAGGTCCCATTCCTCTGGGGTGAAGTCCACAGACACATCCTGGAATGTCACCAGCTCCTAAAACATCAAGAGTCACAAGACTGAGACCTAAAAAAGACTCCAGAATTCAGGCAGTCTAACCCATATCAAGTGAGAAGAGGAAACTGAAGTGCAAAAAGGGGACTGACCTAAGAGTCATATCCTTGTTGAGTAAGAGAGTCAATACTTAAAACCATAGTCACTGAGAAGTCACTGAAAATTGAGAAAAGTATTTGATATGAGCAGTTGGAATAAACCTGAAGAATGTCTTATTATGGAATGTGGGACAAATTTTGTGTTGTTATCTGTGATTCTGAAAGATCTCAGGAAGAGGAACGAGAGAAATGTGAAATTTCTTCCTTATTTGAACTGATAAAAGCAATGTTCTAAATAATATTATATCAGGTTTGTGAGAAGCTGGCAAGTAGAGTGTATTCTGGGGTGTGAGGGGCAGAATGAATGTTTGATTAAAGGAGAGGGAAGAAAAATATCTAGCTAATTACCTCAGAGCCTGAATCAAAGTTCTATCCAGATAAAACATGAAAACGATTCATAAGAGATATTTAATTATAACCTGAACTGAACTAAGGGAGATGAGACTTTTCAGCCAAGTGAAGGAGAATTATGTCATTACATTGGGTCTTGAGAATGCCCTAAATATAAACTGTCATGGCCAAAGCATCTCTACCTTCTCTTTATGATTGCTTGCATTCGTCGATAACTTACTATTTCATTAATAAAATATTTAGTAAGGTAGTTGTTCATTGTTGTTGGATTTTTGTGTTCAAAGCAGCCTAAAAAGACATCACTACGTAAGGTTGAACGTACAATGTTTGTGACCATGGATGATCAGACTAAAAGAGGCCAGAAGGCTTTACCACAGGCTGGGAACAAACAGTCCACATGAATATTTGGGGTGGAGAGGCCTCTCCATTTGTCCATCTCACTATTCTTTTGACATGCTACAATTCTGCACCATGTTCTTTGATGCTGATAAGCTATTCTGGGTAGTCCTTTCTCACTGTCTCTGATGACTCACCACTGATTACAAAATGCTTCAGAGACCTTTGGAATGCCCTTGTATTATGTCTTCTGACCACATTGTCAGTGCCTACTTTGCATGTGTTCTCCATAAAAGTCTTTTAGGAAAACATACTTTTGGCTTTTCAACGTGGCCAGACCATCAGAGTTGTGCTCTTTGCTATAGCACGTGAATGATTGGCAATCTAATGTGAGAAAGCCAGAGTGCAGTACTTTTCCAGGTGACCTTCAAAATCTTCCTAAGATAATTGTAATGGGATTCAAAGAAGATTCACAATTTCTCCATTTGCTGCAGTCGGTGAATGGTGCCATGCTGAATGGTGGAGAACCTCTATTTTCCTTGTATACATTTTCTGAAATATTATTTCCCCTTACTACAGGGTTTTTTTTAATGTTTTTTTTTCTATACCTTTCAGTTCCAGATTCGATCACTCTTTCCCTCTCTTCCCTCTGCCACTAATTTCCATAGTGTAGGTGTAGAGTGTGCTCAGGGAAGACCAGTACCTTTGGTGTGATGACTGCAGAGCCCTATTTGAGGTTCTTTCCAACTTTGGTATCTACCTGTTCCACCTAATTCTCACCTGTGGCTCCAACAAGGTGCAGCATGTGCATTGGTCACACTCTAGTAAACCAGGTTGAGGGTAGCTAAGTGTTTCCAAATCCATTGGTGAGTTAGGGGGGTGTCTACCTCAAGTATGCAAAAACTTCCTCTGGTGGAATGGGTGGATGAGAATAATTTTTTGCCGTGGCCATGAAGGCAGATGGAGCAGGTGATATGGAGTACTTAGAGCTTAGTTAGACAAGACATCACTGCTTCCTGAGACAGTGCCCGCCATCTTCACTTGGTCCTGCCACTGAACTATGATGATTCTGGAGGGAGTGAGGCTGATGACTTCATACAACTCTGCCTCACTTAAATCCAATTCACACATGAATCAAAAGACATCACCCACACCATTTGACTATTATACCTCAAAGTCTTCTGGCAGTAGGCAAGTGATGAAGCAGCAGGTGTGGATACACTGGGAGCTATAGTCATGACCCTGCACACAGGTGGCCCAGCATTGTTTCTCAGTGGAAGCAGCAGTGGGACAATTCAGCCCCCTGGGTGTCTGAGCAGCCTCTAAGGATTGCATTGCTCAACTCCTGGTGTGAGGACAGGGGCTAGAAAAAGTGCCCTAAACACTGTCTGTTTACCCAACACCCTATCCTGATTACCGTAGCAGTTGAGGAATCCCACTATGCAGTCAAAACACACAAAAATTATAAAATGTATGGAAAATCTGCAAACAACAAAACATTTACTCACCATGGGCACATGGAATGTGTGCACACTAATAGATAACACAAAATCCAGTAGACCTGGAAGAACTGCTCTTGTTGCAAGAGAACTGAACAGGTATCTCATCCACAGAGCAGCCCTGAGTGAAACAAGGTTGGCAAAAGAAGGCCACCTTACTGAAGTTAGATACACCTTCTTCTGGAGTGGGAGCAGTGAAGGGGAGTGCCGTGAAACTGGCGGGCATTTTGCAATCAAAACTAATCTAATCAACAAGCTGCTATGCCTGCCAAAAACAGTGAATGGCAGGCTCATGACAATGTGATTGCCATTTGCAGGAAAATGCCATGCAACCACCATCAGGGCCTATGCTCCCACAATGACAAAGCCTGATGAAGTCAAAGAGAAATTTTATGAAGACCTAGAGACCCTTATCATCACTGTGCCAAAAGAGGACAAGCTTATAATTCTGGGTGACTTTAATGCTAGAGTAGGCTCACAAAGCAGACTTGACAGGGAGTCCTAGGGAGGAATGGAGGTGGAAAGAGCAACAGTGGTGGTCATTTCCTGCTGAAGACTTGTGTATTGTATGACCTTCTCATCACCAACACTGTCTTCTGTTTACCTCAGTGCAATGAAACTTCATGGATGCACCCTTGCAGCAAACATTGGCATCTAATAGACTAGGTGATTGTAAGGAGAAGAGACAGACAAGATGTGAGAGTGACAGAGGCAATGTGTGGTGCAGTGTTGCACTTATTGGAGAATTATCCTTTCCAAGCTAAATATTTGCATTCATCAAAAGCACCACCCCCAAGGCAAAATGAATACCAGAAGAATTAATCTCAACAAACTAGAGCTCATCTCTGAACATAAACAGTTTATTGCTGACTTAGAGGGAAAGTTGAGCCAACACATAGTTGGGAACAGTGGAACAGAAAAGGAGTGGGCAGCTTTCAGAGATCTGATGCACAGCCCTGCATTTGCTCATCTGGGTCAGAACACTCACAAACACCAAGACTGGTTTGATGAAAATGATGAGGAAACTTGGAAGCTGCTAAATGAAAAAGAAGTATTCCACAAGATGTACCAGCAGGATAGCTCATTCACCTCTAAGAAAGCAGCATTTAATTCCATCATAAGGAAAGTATAAGCAAAGCTTAGAGAGATGCAGGATTCCTGGCTCAGTGAGAAGGCAGATGAAATTCAGTTTTGTGCTGATAGTAACAATCCAAAGTGCTTTTGTGATTCCCTGAAAGATATTTATGGACCGAAAACCTATGGTGCATCACAACTACTCAGTGCTGATGGAGCCACATTGATTAGGAACAACAGACCATCATCAATCAATGCTGAGGCCATTGACCATTTACCTCAGGTTGAAGTCAATCCCTCCTTAGCTGAACTTCCAGCTGAAGAACACGTTTAGAGGGCCATTAGGCTCATTTCATGTGGCCAAGCACCTGGTGCTGAGTCTATTCCAGCTGAGATTTGAAAGGTAGGGTGACCATTGCTCATGCAAAAACTGACTGAAATTTTTCAAGTTATATGGCAAGAGGAGGTTATCCTCTAGAGTTCAAGGATGCCTCCACTGTCCATCTCTATAAGGGTAAAGGGAATAGACTGTCCTGTGACAAACACTGGGGGAACTCTCTCTTAGTCATTGCAGGTAAAATTCTTGAAAGAGTACTCCTTAATGGACTGATCCTTCACCTGGAAGACAGGCATACATCTGAGAGCCAGTGAGGTTTCAGAAAGGGCATTTAGGGTTAAGAACAGTTGATATGGTGATTGCTGCCCCACAATTCCAGGAGAAATGCCAGGAGCAGAAAAGTGGTCTGTACACAACGTTTGCAGATCTGATCAAGGCTTTTGACACTATTAATAGTGAATGGACAATTACATCAAAATTTGGTTGCCCAGAGAAGTTCATCAACATTGTCCATCAATTTCATGATGGCATGTTTGCCCAGGTTCGGGATAATGGACAATACTCTCGTGCCTTCCCAGTCAGCAGTGGAGTGAAACAGGGCTGTGAAGCTTGCCCCTATGTTTTTTAGCATGAGGTTTACAGCTATGTTGACAAATGCTTTCAACGAGGATGAACATAGCATCAAGGTCAATGACTGTACCGATGGCAAGTTCCTCAATCTGAAAAGGTTACAAGTGAAGACCAAAGTGGAGGGAGTGTTGGTGCATGATTTTCTCTTTACACAAGACTGTGCACTCAATGCAGCCTCTGAAGCTGAGATGCAACAACATAAGGATCAATTCTCTGCTTCCTGTGCTAATTTTGGACTCATAATTAACACCAAGAAAAGACAGGTGCTCCATCAGCCACCATCACACCATCCATGTGTGGAACCATCAGTCACAACAAATGGAGAAATTTTGAATTCCATTGATAAGTTCACTTACCTTACCAATGTACTTTCCAGGGATGTACACACTGACAATGAGGTTGATGCATGCGTTGCCAGAGCCAGCTCAATGTTTGGGAGACCCCAAAGAATAGTTTGGGAGAGAAGAGGTATTAGAGTATCATAATGAAGGTCTACAGAGCCTTTGTACTAGCCTTATTGTTACATGCTTGTGAAACATGGAGAACCTACCAGTTCTGTGCAAAGTAACTGCATTGCTTCCATTTGAACTCTTAGGAAGATTCTGATGACCACCTGGCAGGATTAGGTACCAGAAACTGAAGTCCTTGTTGGAGCTGAACACTCAAGTATTCAAACTGTGCTTTAGAGAGTGCAACTGCAATGGGTTGGCCACATTGAACAAATGCAAAATGTACGCTTGTCAAAAAGACTATTTTATTGAGAAGTTGCATGGGGTATGGGATCGCATGGTGGTAAGAAGCAATAGAAGGATACTCTCAAGGTGTCTCTGAAGAACTTTGGATTTGACTATGCCACATGGGAGACAGTGGTGCAGGACCGCTCAGCATGTGTGCCCACATCAGAGAGGATGCTGTGCTCTTTGAGCAAAGCAGAATTGAGACAGCACAAAGTAAAGCAGGATGCACAAATCTGGGATATCCACCCCAAATCTTCACACAGACAACCTGTCCCCAACCTGTGATAGAACATTCTGAACTGGTATTGGTTTGATCAGCCACAGCTGGACACACTGAAATTTCACTTGATCCTGGTGATGTCATTTTGGTCCTCTTTGACTACAACGGACAACAACCAACTAAACAGTAAGACATGGGTTACACATGTGCAATAATGTAAAACATTTCTGTAGTAGTAACTTTGCACAGAAAAACTTGGGGAAAAAAGAGAAAAAGAATATAAGATACAAGGTGGAAAATAACATGCTCCAGGCTGTATGCAAACAGTATCAGTCCTTTTTCTGGAGGCAGATAATAGACTTTGGCATTGGTCCTTTGAGCATTTTCTTGGGTCACTATATTAGAAAGAATAGTGAAGTTATTCACAGTTCTTCATTGATCCATACTGCTGTTACTGTATATAATGTTCAGCTGCTTCTGTTCACTTCTTTTGCATCAATTCAAGTAAGTCTTTCTAGGTTTTTTCTGAAATCGTCCTCCTAGTCATTTCTTATAACACAATAATATCCCATTACAATTATAGACCAGAGATTGTTTAGCCATTCTCCCACTGATGAGCAACTATTCAATTTCCCATTTCTAGCCAACACACTAAGAGTTCCTGAAAGGCCCTTGGGTTTGGGTTAATCATATACCAGATCACTGCAGTCATTTAATATAAGGTACTTTATATCAATCTACTCCATGGATCCATCACTTCAATTCTTAGTCAGGACCACATTGTTTTGATAATTATGGCTTTATAACACAGTTTCAAATCTGCCATGATATTTTTTGTTCATTCCTTTGATTACTTCATCCATTTAGTAAACCTGTATTTTCCTGTTGTTACTACCAGGTCAAAATGACCACACGCATCAGAGAGTGGAGCCATATGCAGTTCCTTGGTTACACAGAAATAAGAGTAATGGTGGAAGGTTCTTTCTTATGTTAAAAAAAGAGCAACATTTAATTATTATAGGTTGTATTTCAACTAATGCATCAGAAAGATATTGACAGTTTCCTCAAGAGAAGTAAAGGCTCTAAACATACCTCTAGAACTCTGGAAATTTGGGAGGACAAACGTCAAAAGAAGAGGTCATATACAAGCAAGACAAGCCAAATCTGATAATGCCTGGACACTTGTGAACAGTCGTTGATATTTCCAATCTGTTACATGCACAATGAATATTTGGTCAATATGCCTCGAATTTGTTGGTCTTCAATTTCCATATAAGGATATGATTCAAGTTATCAGAGATTCTGACATTTGGGAATAATTCTCCATCCACATTATACTTTATATTTGATCATAGTAATTTCTTCTTTAAAAATACCTCACACATGGTCTATTTTTTAACCTAGATATAAATTTTCACTTCCTTTGTTATTTTTCTTTGAAACAATTAAGGTGTTTATTGGACATTGAGATTCCCAAGAGTTTATAATCCTTGTTTTTCACTAGGGTCTCTAGAGTTACTCTTCTTCATTGCGGAGTATTCATCACAGGGGCTTTGACTTCAGGAAGACAGCCCTCTTATTTATCAATAACTGATCCATGAATGCCTAACACCCAACAAAAGATCTTTAAGACCTCTGTCCTATGCAGGCCTTCCATGTTCATCTCTCCTCCCTACAGGATGGGGTTATGAACTCCAACCTTCATTTAAGTAGAAAGCCCATTTCAGACATTTCATTTCTCAGATGGCTCAACACCTCTGGGGCTTAGCTCTGAGCCCCTGAACAGGGGCTTACTCCAAACTGTTTATCATTTGTGTGTTTGTGTGTTGTCCTCTTCTTTTAGACTGTCAGGTCCTTGAGGCTAAGAGGTTTCTAAAAGCCAGTAAGAGAAAAACTTTCAAATGCAATGAAAAGGAAACTGAAATATTTAAGACTATTCCAAACCTACTAGATATGAGGAGAGAATGAAACAATGTGTTCCAGAGAGCAGTGAAGCTCAGTATGCAGCACAGGGAGATTTATCCTGAAAATATATATATAGCAATGAGGGATAAAAAGGGATGTTCAAGGATTAAAAAAGTCAAATGTCTTTAGAAATCAAATCAGAATTGAAGACAGTGTTTGTTGCTTTGTACCCCATGGAATTTTTGAAAAAAGTAATTGTGGTCTGGGGCAGAAAGATACTCAAACATACATAAAAAGGCAGAAATTATGAATAAAGCCTTTTATTCTGCAATAAAATAAAAATGGATATTGTTCAAAGATAAAAGATTCAAACTCAAATGAAGACTTAAAGACAATATATAGACATTTAATTCTATAGTCATGAAATAATGGGGGCAGAGTGGATAGAATGTTGGGCCTGGAGTTAGGAAAATCTGAGTTCAAATTCAGCTTCAGACTCTTACTAGCTATGTGATCCTGGGCAGGGCATTTAACTCTGTCTGCTTCAGTTTCCTCATCTGAAAAATGAACTGGAGAAATAACAACCACTCCAACCTCATTGCCAAGAAAACCCCAAATGGGGTCGCAAAGACTTGGACATGGCTGAAAAACATCAGTAATAATAACAAAATGATGACTGACATATTTCACAGCTGAAGAAAATAACAACAATTATTGGGAAAAATAAAATCACTACAATATTATCAAGGGGAATGATGAAAAGAAGTAAGAATGTAGGAGGAAGAGACATCAGACTAAAGTAGACAGCATTGGTCAGCACTATGTGGGATGGGGAGCAGGGGAGAGAGAAGAGAGAAAGAGAGAGAGAAATGAATGGAACAGATCAAACAAGGGAGACTCAGAATCATTAGAACTCAGAAACACCATGTTTGGTAAAATGGAAAATAGACTGATTGAGGCAATACTCCTTATTGGTTAAAGTAAACACTGTGGAGTCTGGAAGGAAATTAGCATTAGACCAACATCTCATACAATACTCTACAACACCTTCTATATGGATGTCACTGTTGCTGTCAGTTGCTTCAGTCATGTCTGACCCTCCATGACCCCATGTGGTATTTTCTTGTCACAGACCTGATATCTTAAGAACCAAAGGGCAAAACACAAATTGAAAGAACCCACCAATCACCTCCTAAAAAAGACGTGAAATGAGAACTCCCAGGAATATTATAGACAAATTCCAGAGCTCCCAGGTCAAGGAAAAAAAAAGAGCATAATCAGCCAGAAAGAAGCAATTCACATGTTATGGAGCCACAGTCAGGCTAACACAAAAAATTAGGAACTTTTACATAAAAAAAAAAAATCAGAGAGAATGGAATATGATATTCAGCAGGACAAAGGAACTAAGATGGTGACCAAGAACCACATACCCAGAAAAAGTGAATAAAATCCTTCAGGGGAAAGAAAAAATGAACATTCAATAAATAGAGGATATTTAAGCATTCCTAAGGAAATGACCAGAGCTGAACAACAAATGGGTCTGTAAATACAAGACCCAAGAGAAACATCCAAAGGTAAATAGGAAAGAGAAAACAAAAGGTCCCATGAGGTTAAATTGTTTATATTCTTACATTGGAAGAGGATACTTGGAACTCTGAAGAACTTTATGACTATTAGGGCAAATAGACAGAGTATACATTGACAGTATACGTTAATTGTGATAGGGTGATATTGAAGAAAACAAAACTAAGGAGTGAGAAAGAGAATGACACTGCAAGAAGAAGGAAGGGAAAGGTACATGGGGGTGAATTATCTCACAGAAAAGAAGCAAAGAAGAGCTATTACAGTGAAGGGGAACACAGGGGAGCTGGGAATGGAGGGCTTGAGTCTTTCTCTTATCAAAAAGAGGGAATAATATACATGCTGAGATGGGTACAGATATCTACCTCATCCAACAGGGAAGTAGAAAGGGACTTGGATAAGGGGGGAGGGGAGAGACTGATAGAAGGGTAAACTGGAGGACGTACTGGTCAGAGGCAAAACACTGACGCGGAGGGTAAAAGGTCAAAGAAAGAGAGAGTGAGAAGGGGACATAGGATGGAGGGATATATACAGGTATCATAACTGCCAATATGAATGCAGTTGACTCAATCACAAAATGCATTAATATATGTGAAACAGGTCATTTTGGTTGTACTAAATTTGAGTTGGTTTTTTTGTTCAGAAATAAAATCAATTCAACGAAGATTACAGGGAAAGTTGGCAACTGGGAAAAAATTGATAAACATATCAAATATTTAGATAAAGTACTGAGTCAAAATTTATAAGAATGCAAGTCACAAACCAATTGATAAATGGTCAAAGGATATGAATAGGCAGTTTACAAACAAAGAAATCAAAGCTATTTATAATCATATTAAAATTTTCTGAAGGAGTACTGATTAGAAAAAAGCAGCTTAAAACAACTCTCAAATTCAAACCAAACTCATACCTATTAAACTGACTAATAAAACAGAAAAGGGAAATGATAAATATTTCAGGGAAATAGGAAAATTGAGGCACTAATGCATTGTTGCTGGATTTGTGAATTGATTCACTCATCATGGAAAATAATGTGGAACTGTACTCAAAATGCTATATAAGGTGGATGCCCTTTGACCCAGCAATAACATTATGAACTCGCTATCCACAAAATACTTTTTTTAAACAGGTAGAAAAGACCTACTCATACGAGAGTATTTATAATAACTCTTTCTGTGGTAGCAAAGTATTTGAAATTGAGGAGATGCCCATGAATTGGGGAATGCCTTTACAAGTTGTAGCATATGATGGCGATGGAATACTATTGTGTTACAGAAAATGACAAGGAGGATGATTTCAGAAAAACCTAGAAACGTTGAAATGAACTGATGCAGCATAAACTGATGCAGGATGACATTTTACAAAGTAACAGCGATATTGCATGATGAACAACAGTGACAACTTAGCTATTCTCAGCTATATAATAAATTAAGACTATCTGAAGGATTCATGATGAAAAATGCTCTCTCCCTCCATAGAAGGAACTGTTTCAGAATACTAGACCCAAAGCACACGAGTTTTCGCTTGCTTTCTTTTTCGTTCACTTTTCCCTCAAGAAAATGACAAATATGAAAATACGTAATTGCATATGTAGAACCTGTTTTGGATTGCTTACTGTATGTAGGAGGGGTAAGAGGAAGGAGACAGGTACAACACTGTGACCTCAAAATTTAGGAATAAAAATATTTTTATATGTAATTGGGGAAAAATGAAACATGGTTTCAAAAAAGACTAAAAGCCAATGGCAGCTAGGAGACATAGTAGATTGTGCCAGGCCTGGAGTCAGGAGGATCTGAGTTCAAATTTAGCCTCAGACGGTTTTCTAGCAATGTGACCTAGGGCAAGTCACTTCCCCCAGTTTTCTCAGTTTCGCCTATGTAAAATGTGCTGGAGAAAGAAATGGGGAAACCCTCCAATAACTCTGCCAAGAAAACCCCAATGTGTCACAAAGAGTCAGACAAGACTAAAACAACTGGAAAACAACAAATACCCATTCCCCAATAGATAAATGGTTAAAAGATCTGAACAAAAACATTTTCAGAAGCAACTGCCAAGACTCCCCAGCCACATGAAAAAATGCCCCAAAACACTAAGAAGAGAAAAGAAAACCACAGCACTGAGAATTCATCTCACACTCTGCAAAACGGACAGCAATGACAATAGCACCAGCCAATGCTGGAGGAGCTGTGGGAAGCTGGGCACACAAACACACCGTGGATGCAGCTATGGAATGGGAGAAGATCATGGAGATATAAGTTCAAATGCGGCCTCAGACACTGACTAGTTATGTGACCCTGGTTGGTAACTCACTGAATCTGTTGGCCTCAGTTTCCTGAACTGTGAAATAAAGATAAGAAGAGCAACTACTCTATAGGGCTGTTGTGAAGATGGTTAAAAGTAGATTGGAGGGAGAAAGTAATTCACTCTCCTGGGTCTCTGCCTTTGACCCCTATACCTGTTTGATAAGAACTGAGTGTCTCCTTTAGGACAGCCCTTTCTTTCCCCCACTGGAAAAGAAAACTCCCAGAATTTTGAATAGTTCCCCAACTCAGTCCTTTCCAGTATCCTCTTTAACAAGGGAAGTACTAAGCCCTTAACAAATGCTAACTAAGTAACAGCTAAAGAAGGCATTCTTTTCTTTGGCCTGGTCCAAACAGCTCTGCGAAGGGACTTTGAACATGGGAATGTGAACCAGAAGCCAACTTAACCTGTTCTCTAGAGTTGCCATATTTTCCAAAAACACAGGAGCACAGTATGCAAGAGGCCAGGAGCACCTCAGCATCTGCTCATAGCATTTACTCCTGTCACCCCTCACTGCCCCCTCAGTGTGCCCTTGATGATGCCCAACTACAAGACAGGGTGCAACTGACAGATTAACTATTTGTGTAGATTACACCATGGAGCATAACAGAGCATCCTGTCTTCCAGGTCTGCCAGGGAGAGCTTGGACAAAGAGGCAAAGGGGAAGGGGGAAAGCAGTCCTATGGATATGTGGGGGAGGGGTGTCAGGCATGGATACAGGACCAAAGACAAGACCACTACAGAGCAGAGGAAGGAGTGGAGAGGTCTTAGGAGGGCAGCCACTGGGGATGAGGAGTAGTTTGTGATTGTGACACCAATATGCCATGGATTAATTCAAAGGACAGAGAACAGAGCGGTGTTGTTACTACCATTTTCAACGTCCTGCCTACTTTCATAAAGAAACAATCGATAGAGGATTGCCAGACTTGCAGACAATCCTCTTTGTCTATGGAAATGGCCACTTTGGGGGGGTCAAATCTGTAGACGGAGTGCACTCACCTGGGGTGGGGGTCGGCAGCTGTCCAGGGCCATTCCTTCTGGCTCCACACTCCCAGACTGGGCCAGGCTTTGGTCTTCTGCAGACTGAGCTGGGGAGACAGAAGGATTGCTGGGCAGGAGGCTGGGCTATGGGGATTTACAGGGAGTGAGGCCCTGCCCTCAGCAGAGAGAATGAAGCCCAGAGGCAAGGTCAAGATGGAAAGAGATGGTCCCACTCTCTCCCATTCCTCTTCTTTCCTCTTCCCCTCCCCAGTTTTCACTCAGATCACCAAGAAGCAGAAGGGGCTTGGAATCCCACATGGGACAACAGCAGTCAGAGGCTCAGTGGCTCCTGAATCAGAGATTTCCCTCTGACTGGGTAGGGGACCAGGAACCCGAAAGGGCAACCCAGCTCCAGAACTTTCTCCCACACAGCCACCTACGTACTGAATAATCCGTTCAATTGCATCTCGAGGTGGCCCTCGTTCAGCCCAGCCCTCCATTGTGGGTTACCTTGGAAACACCCCAGGATATTAATCTTCATCCAGACCCCTTCTCCTTTACCTCAGGATCACCATGGGCAAATTGCCACCCCTCAAATCCATCCCTAAACTTCATACTATCTTTACGTTTTCCCTATAAAAGTCAGTCTTGACCAGACCAAAAGGGCAGATTAAAAAAACAAAACCATCTCACCCTCCTTTATTTACTGGCAACACAATTAGCCTAGTCTCTGAATGAAGAAAGGCTTGAGGGGCCCAATTCCTTGGAGGCAGATCCAGGCCTTCACACTGGCAATTCCAGGGTCACTCAAGCCTTTCACTTGTGTTTTACTCAAGAGAGGATTCCTGGATCCCTGAGGGGAATTTTGTGAAAAGCTGACAAAATCTTAAATGGGGGTAGCCCCAGATTCTTGAGAAGTGAATGGGAGTCTGGAAAAGAGATAGCAGTAGGAAGCCTCTCCAGGAACCAGGTTGTGGGGGAAGGATTGCTCCAGGGGGACCTGGAGCTAGACTCACCACATGGTCAGAAGGGAAGGACGAGACCCAATGGGATGAACAGCCAGCGGGTCTGTGAGGGGCTGGCTCAGACCTACCTGGCACCTGAACCCAGAGATGGCCTCCAGAAGGCAGAGATCTCAGGTCCAAGAGAAGACAGCGTGATCCGAGATCTGAGGAAAGAAGGCAGAGGGAGCTCCAGCCCAAGGGTGGAAGGCAGAGACATCTCAGCACAAGTTCCGGTTTTCAGCCAGCACACTCTGGGAGGCTCCTCCCACTCACTGCAGCCCCCTTTCCTCCAATCCCACCCAGGGTCAGGCACTCACGACTCTCTCCTCCCCAAGCCCCGCCCTCCATTACCTGGACAGCCTTGGCCACTGGGATGGCCCCTCTTCCACCCTAGACTCTCCCCAGGCCTCCAAACTGCACCCCAGAGCTCCTGTTCCACCTGGACCACCCCGCACCAGGCTGGTCATCTCTGAGAGCTCCTCCTCCCCCATCACCCTCCACCTGATTTCTTATTGGAGGAAAGATTCAGGACTTTAGGAGTTGGGAGGTGGAGAACAAGGCAGAGGCCAGCTGGAGATTTCCAGGGAGCAAGGGATTCCCCGGCTACGGAGCTTAATTTAAGGGTGGGGGTTGTTGACAAAATGCAGGCCGTCTGATGAGCACATTCTCCTAGTTTGAATTAGAATGTAGCTTATTTAAAGTCAGATCCCAGCAGGATAATTGGGATGTTCGACCAGCTCAGGACAGATCCACCCTTAAGGTGAAGTAGACTTAAAATTCAGCATTTAAGGTGCTGACCTGAACTATTTTCTCATTTGCTTTTCTGCCTCCTTTCACAGATGAGGAAATCAAGGCCAAGAGCCCTAAGTCACTTGCCCAGGGTTCCAAAGCTAGTAACGGTCTGAGGCTGGGTTTGAACTTGAGTTTTCCTGACCAGTACTCTATCCCGTGCACCACCTGGCTACCCCAAGGGAGTCAGTTAGCTTAATGTCAAAGGATACCCTTGCCACTGTGAGGTCCATTCTGAAAATACATACCCTAAGTTTGTAGTGTACCCAGGCAGCCTAGTTTTATTATTTTCTCTCTTTCCATTCAGCAGCATCTAAGTACTAGTAAAGACTGTTGCCTCACTTAGAATTGTTTGAAATGTATGCTTTACATAACTCATCTACCTGTGTCCCTTCTTTGATCTCTAAGGCTCAACTTTGGCCCCTTCTTGGAGAATTGTTATGCAGATGTGTTGAATTGGACAGCCACTCTCAGTTTGTTGAAGTGGGAAGTAGAAATTTCCTGGTGTCCCATAGGATAAGATGCTTCAGGAGCCTTAAAAGAAGTCTCTGCAATCTTCATTATGGACCTGGTCTGGTCCCATCAGGGTGAGAACCAGACTGTTCAAAAAGAAGATAAGGTGCAAGAGAGTAACAGGGCTGACAGGGCTGAGGCCAGAACCTGCATTTGCCAAAGAAGACAGAGACCAGGATACAGGAACTGAGGTCAAATCTGGCGCCTAGTGTCAGGCACAGGCCTCTTAGTCAGTTAACATGGATTAAGCACCTCTAATTTTCTAGGCACCTCACCACGTTTTAGGAGAGGAAAAGGTGCAGTCCCTGCTGTCAAGGAGCTGCCAGTCTGTCATAGAAACATGGAAATGGTGGAGAAGAAGCAAGTGATCAGAAACCTTGGTCTTAGGTGATCCAGGGAAAGGAGAGTGTTTGGGAGTGGAAAGGCATCTAGTCCAATGGGATACAATGGAACAAAGGAGAATTCAAGGAGTGAAATTAATAATAGTATAAGAAGGGTAGAATTAGGGGAAGAAGATTCAAATCAGGACAAGAATGAGAAAAACTCCAGGCACACCTCAGAGATTCCACAATCAGTTGCAGAGCTCAGCAGTAAAGCACAGATTGCCATCCAGTGAGTCACCTGTACTTTTATTTCTTCAGTACATATAAAAGTTATGTTTATAAATACTGTTGTCTATGGCATGCATAATACTATTTTGCTTTTTAAGAGTGCATATTTTAATTTGCAAATATTTTATTGGTAACAAAAGCTGACTATACCTGAGCCTTCACTGGGAGACAAATCTGTGCTGTAAATGATGGAATCCACACAGGAGAGAAACCTCATGGTTGTCATCATTGTGGGAAAACCATGAGTCAACAGACATCCCTGATTTACTGTCTAAAAATTCATACTGGAGAGAAACCACATGAGTCTCATGAATGTGGTGTACCTTTTAGTGAACGTTCATCCTTCCTTTTTCATCACGGTATTCACAGTGAGAGGAAACCTCATAAATGTAACCAGTGTGGAAAGGCTGGGAGTTTGCAGCTGAGGTCTTGTTGTACATCAGAGCATGTAGACCAGAGAGCAAACTTATGAATATGAGAAACTTGGAAAGGCATTCCCATAGAGCTCTAATCTTACTCAACATCAGAGAATCCACAATGGTGAGAAACCTTATGAATATAATGACTGTAGAAATGCATTCAGATTAAAATGCCATCTTACTATACACCAGATAACCCACACTGGGGAGAAACCTTTAGAATGTAGTCAATGTGGAAAAGCTTTCAAAGAGACATCCAGTCTTGCTGCACATCAGAGAATCCACACTGGAGAGAAATTTTATGAATGTAATCAATGTGGAAAGGGTTTCAGAGGAAACTCCCATCTTGCTGTATACCAGAGAATCCACACTGAAGAGAAACCTTATGAATTTAATCAGTGCAGAAAGGCTTTCAACACTTATATGCTCTTAGATAAGTGGGAGTTACCTAGAGGCATAAATCAATTCTGATTTGTTAAAAATTAATGAGAATGAGTATTATAATGAGATCTGGACTTTTTCCAGTGAGGGACTGGGGTGGGGGGCCATGAATCTTGACTCATTTTTGGACAAAGAGACTTATTTCTATACAGATCAGCCTTACCTAGGGCAATCTAGACCAGAGGGGTCCACTACCCCTCAGACCTGTTTAACTAAAACACAACGGGCCAGAATTCACCTAGAATGAAATCTCTTTAAATTTTGGTCAGATCTAAATTTTCACAGTTGTACAAGTCTTGCCCAAGATTTCATCTGATCATCAACCCTGCCCTTCAAAGACTGGATGAATCACTTACAGTGGCCAATCTCTGAATGAGGAAATGGGGAAGAAGCTTAGTCCTAATTCAAAAACTGTTTATTTATATGGGAGAAATATTCATTCCTGTCACATCAGAGAATCTATTGCAGAGGACATATCTCATTAATGTAATAATGAAAATGTTCCAGCTAACGTTGTCATTTATTTCCTATCAGAATTCATATTAGATAACAACCATATTCCCCAAATAAATGTGCAACGGCATTCAGATGGACTCTGGAGCATATTACACATCAGACATTTCACCTTATGGTCCAGCCCTGTCTGGAGTCAGGGAAGGTCTGCAGCCATATATCATCTCTTCCTTTACATCAAGGATTCCTAGTGGAGAGAAGACTTAGGAATGTGCTTAATGAGGACCTGCCCTTTCCTGGAAGAGGCAGGTCATGAGACAGCATAATATTCACACTAGAAGGAAGCCTTGTAAAAGCCACAATTGTGGGAAGGTTGTCACCTGAATGTCATAAATTTTTATTTGTGTGCTCCAAATGTACATTGGAGAAATCTTCCTACAGATAAAACTTATGGATCTAATTAATGGGCTATGTTCTCTCATGGCACAGACCTCACTAGACATTATATATTTCATATAATGCATGAAATCATAAAAAGGGATTCAATTTATCTCAGAAACCCCAAGGTTTCTCAAGACTTCCCTAAACTATGCCATGGCCCCCTAGGGTGAAGCCTGCCACTGGCTTCTTCACTTTACTCTCCCACTGTAGTGAGACACCATTCCTGCTCACCCTTGAAGCCGTCCTAGGCTGGCAATCTGGTTCACTCCTCTACAACTGATTCTAAGTCATTATTGCAAGGTCGTTTTCAAGGGAATCTGGAAGAGCCTAGACAAGTGAGTGCCTCATCTTACCGTCTTGGCTCCAGTAGTGCTTATGCCCACGTTTTCAAGCAATACTCCCTTGATAGCTCAAATTTTCTTGAAAAGGTCTTTTGTCTTTCCCATTCAGTTGTTTTCTTCTATTCCTTTGCAATGCCCATTTAAGAAAACCTCAGGTCTCCTTGTTATTCCCACAAACTATGAATTCATATGGGGAAATCTCCCCTTTTATTTTCCCTTTCCTTCTTTCCTTAGCTATTTGTAAGGCCTCATCAAACAGGAATTTTTCTTTGTTGGTCTTTTGCTTAGGAATATATTTAGTTGTTGCCTCCTGTGCAATGTTAGGAACCTCTGGTAATGGCTCCTCAGCCACTCTGTCTCCCAGATCTAGTCCCCTCAGTCTATGCATCACTGTCATTTTCTATCCATAAGCCATGCTATTTTGTCATATCTTTAGGGTCTAATGGTTTTCCCTGTTTTCTTCCATTTGAGTCTGAATTTTGCAGTTACAACCTCAGGACTTGGGCCTCAGTCAGCTGCTGATTCACATTTTGACTCATTGTATGGAATGTCTCCCCACTCTGCCTTTGCCCTAGAACATTTTTTTGCAGTTTTATGCTTTCACGTAACATTGGCCTCTTTGGAGTCAGTGGTGGGAAGATAGAATTGTTGCTGTGGTGGTGAATGGTTTTCCTTGGATTGGAACAGTACTTAAGTATATATTGGGAAAATCTTGCTGGAGATAAAAGTTAGGGATCTAATTAACAAGATTAAGTCTCTTGCTCAAGGCCTCATTAGATTTCCCAGTGTAAGAGACCTCATTAAACATCCACATTTACTCACTCTGATTAAATCCCTAAAAATACAGCTTTTCCCCTTGAAATCCTGATGTTTCTCACTATTCTTCAAGAATATTCCTTTGAATTAATACACTGTAATTTCTTTAGCTGTTCAACAGTTGATGGATACTCATTTTGTTCTTGGCTGGAACAAAATTTTCTGGAACAAATATTTTTATAATGGACAACAATCCATCTAGAGTGTTCAAATCATAGCTGGACAAAATGTTTTTCTATGTAAGTCAACAATTTGGAGAATATATTCAACTGAATTGATGTTTAAATGGCAACAAGTTTTTAAGTTTTTCTCATTAGAACAGTAAAATTTGTTTTCAATCTGTAATGTTACTTTTGTTATGCTTCAAACTTTTATTGTGGTTTTTGGGAAATTATTTGGTAAGTATTATTTAATTTAAAAAGCATGCCTAGAGGGTGATGGAATTATATTCTTCAGAAATTCAATTCTGTTTTGCTCTGGAGGCTGTGAAATGGTGAATTAAACTGTTATGTAATTACAGTGTTGAATAACTGCTAGGTATTTGATTGGATGAATTGAATTTAAAAAAGAAAAATACTAACAGCTTTTGGGAAAAGTAGAGTAGACAGATTCTCCTTCTCTGGGGAGTTCTTTGGAGACTGACCAAATGCTTTGGGTTACCAAATCTAAGCCCTGGGGCAGAAGTTGCTTAAAGGAGTTGATGAAATAGAAGCCCAAGTCAAGACCTTTTTCCCTTGGATCAGGAGGGCTTTTGGCCCATCTCTCCGAAGGGCCTGGGATAGTCTGGCCTTTGTGGGGGTGCGTGGTGGGGGCAGTGGCTCCTTGGATTCCCCTTCCATTTCTCTCAGCCCAAATACTCCCTATCTGATCACCATTTAGCATTCTCTTCCTTTAATCCTAGCATCCTTCTCATATTCCCCCTACTTATGTATGTGTGTTGGTCCTTCCTTGCTGAAGAAGACCATGCCATCAGAGAAATGATGACATGACTTGCACTTGACTTTGTTTTGAGTGAGGGAGGGCTGTGCAGGTCACCAGCCTCACTTCTCCTCCAGAGCCATCTGAATCCAGTGACCAGATATATTCATTAGGATGACTGGAGATGACCCAGGATGAGGCAATTGGGGTTAAGGGACTTGCCCAAGGTCACACAGCTAGTGAGTGTGAAGTGCCTGAGGTGAGATTTCAACTCAGGTCCTCCTGACTCCTGCGTTAGTGTTCTATCCACTGCACCACCTAGCTGCCCCATTCCCAACTACTTAGCATTCTCTTGAAGTCCAAGTTGCCCAGCCTCTTTTGTGGACTGTCTGGACTACCAGCTGCTCCCATCAGGATCCTCCCTGAGGTTGATCTATGAAGACCATGTCTAGGACCCTGGGACTACCTGGAGACACCTGGATGCTTTTTCTGTATTTAAGGTCCATCTTGCCTCCATGAAGTCCTGCAGACTGTCTAGCTGAGGTTCTATCTGGCCTGCTTGTGAATATAAGCTTTACAAATGCTTAGGCTCCTTTAAGAGTCAACTCAGTATGGTGAATCTTTAATAAACTTTGTTATTCTTTGGTTTAAGAGGGCTTGTGTTGAATTCATTCGAGCAGGACCCGGCATGTTGGTATTTTGGGGTCCCCAGAACCCCTAAACCTCATCGGTTCCATCTTGAATTCCTTGCTGACCCAAGGGGATCCACTGCTGAATGTGTTTCTACACTGACATAACAAACTCCTTTTAATTCTCCTTGTCCTGAGTTTTGCCTTTTTAATCCAGGTGAAAGCCTGAGTGGAGAATTTACCAGGTCCTCAGTACTTTTCTCAAAGAGTAAATAATCAGACATTTTAAAGCAAAATATACCCAATTAAATATAGAACAGTGTGGAAACATTACAACCACTCTCTTACAGCTTAAGTCATAAATTGATAGCATTCAGATCAAAAGAAAATTACGTTTTCTAATGGTACAAGTGCATATCTCTTTAAAAAAAATTTCTTTTCAAATTAAAAACATACCATGGTTCTCGCAAATCCTCATTTGAGAAAATTTTGGAGCATAATAACATAAGAGATGTTACAATGTCAATACATGAAACAAAACTGCCAGTCCAGTAACATTAATTCAGCTGATTATCTAAGTTAGAATTACCTTAGAAAAAGCACTTTGTCCTTTTATGCGTTTGACCCTCTAGGCTGACTGCGTTCAGGGAGGAGCAAAGGGTAATTCTGGTCCAGTTACGTTGGATTCTTAGGCTTTCAGCTCCTAAACCCGTGTCCTTAAGTGCCAGATTTTAAGTCTATTTCACCTTAAGGGTGGATCTGCCCTTGGCTGGTCAAACATCCGAATTTATCCTGCTGGGATCGGACTTGAAACGAGCCACATTCTAATTCAAAGTAGGAGAATGTGCTAATCACACTGCCTGCATTTGGTGAGCAACCCCCATCCTCAAACTAAGCCCCACTTGCCTGGAAATCCCCAGCTTGTGTTGTTCCCCCTCTCCCAACTCCTAAAGTCCTGAATCTTTCCTCCAATAAGAAATCAGGTGGAGGGTGATGGGGGAGAGGAGCTCTCAGAGATGACCAGCCTGGTGGGGGGTGGTCCAGGTGGAACAGGAGCTCTGGGGTGCAGTTTGGAGGCCTGGGGAGAGTCTAGGGCAGAAGAGGGGTCATCCCAGTGGCCAAGGCTGTCCAGGCAATGGAGAGCAGGGCTTGGGGAGGAGAGGGAGAAAGCGTCCTGAGTGCCTGACTCTGTGTGTGACTGGAGGAAAGGGGGCTTCCTGGGGGGCCTCAGAGGCTGGGAGGAGCCTCCAAGGGTGGGCGGGCTGAAAGCTGGAACTTGTGCTGAGATTGCGCTGCCTTTTCCCTGGAGCTGAGATGTCTCTGCTTTCTATCCTTGGACTGGAGCTCCCTCTGCCTTCTTTCCTCAGATCTCGGATCACGTAGTCTGCAGCAGGCGGCCCGCATCCCTACACAGCTCGGTGAGGTGGTGAAGAAGAAAGACGGGGAGGCGGGAGAAGATATTCATAGACAGAAACTGCAAGCCTACTTGTCATTCTGCTTGTCTCTAGCCCTAAGGATTCAATCAGTCTCATCTTAAAGACTATGAGCCTAGAGGGCATCTATTTTACATATCCCTTGTTTTCTGTAATTCTCGATTGTCTCTCAGAGGCAGCAACTTCTGGGGGGCATGGAGAGCCATTCTGGATGATAATGAGCACTGTTTCAAAGTAAAATTTCCCCAAAGGTCTGTCCTCATCTTGTGAACCGCACTCCACCCTGGCCCTCAACAATTGTCTTCTCTTGGACCTGATAATGTTTAATATAAAATTTTGAAATAATCTCTTTGTTCTCTCTGAAGCAAACTCAGAGAATGCCTCTTCCTATGTCAGCAAAAGCCAGCCAAAGCTGACTCTGCATTCCTTGGAGACCTTTAACCTATGACATATCTTGAATAATTGGTAAAGAAAATATAGACATCTTAGGTCCCAATTTCTATTGAACATTGTTTGCCCCTTCCTGTGTCAGTTATCTGTGGTGGGATTTCCTTCCTTGTCACCGAGACATATGTTTACCCAGCTTGGAATCTCAACATTTGATTGACATTACTTTGTTAATTGTCTTGTCTTACTAAATTTATGATTTGTTCAACTAGGAGAGTTCCTTTCTCACGGCAAAATGTATATAAGCCAGAAGATTTCTGCACTGGGTAGCCAGAACATTTCTGGCTCCATAATGCATTATGTAACTGTTTTCTTTAATAGGGAATTGACCAATTAATTAATTAAATCATAAAATGTATGCAATTAGCCTGTTACCTTTCTTAACCAAGTTTTCAGGTCAACAGTTATGGCGCCCAAACGTGGATTGGAACTGTGGAACCGAATGGACATTCCCTCATCTCGCCAACGCCAGGACTCCGGCGCCAATAGGATCCGTTTTTCCTAGAGTCCTGGGCCTTGACGGGGTCGGGGTAAGTCCTTCCATTCCCAGCTTCCAAAGAACTCTCACTTTAAATTCCCTTTAAAGAAAACTCTGGGGATGTTACCGTTTTCTTTAGTGGGGAATTGATTAAATTCCCTATTGAAGGAAACTCTGGGGACCGGAGACCAACTCGCGTTCAATCGCTCTGTATTACTTAGGTCTCCTCTGGCGATCGATCTCAGGAAACTTAGTACAGATATTGCTAGCACTAGTGTCAATCAACTAAAGATAGCCCTAAATTATGTTGGCCACCACAGGGCTCTTTTGGACCGGTCAAAGTTACTTTATCTTACAACCAAATTAAGAAAGGCCAACAAAACAACTAGCCAGCAGCGAGAATGTTTCATCTTGGGCTTGCTGACTTGACTGAGCGAGAACCAAAGACAGGTAGCCTCTTCCCTGCAGGGCTGGGAGCTGCTTCAGCACCTAGCCATGTCCTGGCAAAAATCCTTTCTTCTTCAAGGGCTCCAGTCTGTCCTTCCCTTCACTCCCTCCGTCCTATTCCTCACCCCTTTCCTTCCTCCCCTTCCCCTTGAAGGCCTCTGATCTGGGGAAACTGAAGGCACCTAGATGCAATCTTTCCCCCTCGCCTTCCCCTTCCCCTACCTTAGACCTGAGGAAGGCAGCCTCTGTTCAAGCCTGTGTTGCCTCCCTCCTCCCCATTCCCCCTCCCCGCTTTCCCGTAAGGGCTCTGGTCCTGAAGAGGACAGTTACAATCCACCTAAGAACTAGAGGCCTGAACCTATTCCCATGGGGCCTGTTCCTTTAAGACAGTCAGAAACTTTGGGGCACCAAGGCTCCCCACCCAATGACCGCAGGGGTGCTCTGAGCAAAGGCTGCAGGATTCCCCTTTATTATCAGACCTTGGATTCTTGCAACCCCCTTTCCTCAGACTGATAATAGCCAATTCATCATGGGGATTTCTAGCAAGCTTCTAATTGCCTTCTCTCTCTGGGTTGTTTTTTTGTGAGCTACGTTTGTATTTGTCCTGTTGTCAGTTTGTCTGTTGGTGTATGTCCCTGTCCACATCATGTGTGCTGTGAATGAGTGTGTTATCTTGTAAGATTTAAATGCAAGCAGCCAGACTTCAAGGGCTGCAGCTAGGGAAATAAACAAACAAAACTTTGAGACTTTTCCTTGTCATTCTGGTCTGGCCAACCTGGAATTACAATGAAAAGTTAGATCATCTTAGGTAAAATCATTTTAGCAGATTTGTATGTTGTGAAATTAATCAGAAATATTTCGGGAACTGATCATTTGAAATAACTCCTAAGATTGTGAGTAGCCCACCTTTCTAGGTAAAACTTGGAAATGCCACCGAGGTCCTAGACACCCTGTCCCAGCACCTGCATATCGCCTTAGGGGCTCAGTAAATTCTGCTGCTGGGGAGGTTGGGGGAAACGTGGAAGAATTCTCTAAACTCTGCCTGCGAAAGTCACCACTGGGACATCAGTTTCTCTGCTCTTGGTAAGCTTCACTTCTCTGTTCAGTTGCAAAAAGTACTTTATCTCTGTTTGACCCATTTTCTGATTTGTAAAAATAATTATGCTTGTTATGGGATCAAAATGATAAAATGATTGTAAAATGCTTAACATAATGACTGGTATATGTTACATACAACATTATTATCTCTCAAATGTAATTGTTACCTTTGAAGTGGTTTTAATTACTAAAAGTAATAAGATCAATAATTTCTGGAAATGCAAATTATACCATCTGCAGTTATTGTTGTGTTAAAACTATTTCTAGGATTGTATTTTTGAATTTTTCTTAGATTGTGAAAATTGAGTGACCACTGTAATCTAGAAATAGTGTTAGACAAAGCAATTTTTAATTTGAACTTTGTTGAAACTAAAAGATGTTGGGAAAATTGTGTAACACCAGTTGTATTACTTTATCAGTCCTGCTAACTTTGTCTTATGATGTTTTGTAATGGCCATTTAGAAAACAAGGTATTTTCACCCTTGTCTGTTAAAAAAGTTAAAGCTAAAGAATTTGGCTATCTTCTATGAAGTTGTAGGATTGTTAACTAAGTTATTTGGGATTACTGTTTTAATACTGAAATCTAAAATTGTTAAGTGATTCCTGTGTATGGAAAGGAGGGAATGGAGTGAAAATTAGATTCCCTCTGCCCATTCAGAACAGTCCCACAATGGAGTGAAAACTTTCTTTAAATTCCTTCTGCTCATTCAGAACAGTCCTCCCATTCCTGTGAGTAAGATCATCAGTCCTAGTAAAGGAATTTGGGTGGTTAATGCAATTTCTAAACAATGAGTATTACTTGCTCAGAAGTTGTAATAGATAGAGAGAATTTTTAATAATTGGTTTTTACGTCAGGACAAGTTTTAAATTTGAGAAGGAAAGATGTTAAATGGAATCCCTTATGTGTGTGTGTCCTGGTAAATCTTTATTGTTTATTGTAACTCCAAGAGAGTGGAAATAACTGTTATCTGACTCTAAGTTGTGATTAGTGAGACTTGCTGTTTAAGGTAAAAGGCATTTGGGACCATAATTATTTTTGTTTTGAGTTTGAATTTGGGTATAGTTGTCTGCATTAAATCAGTATCTGAGATACATGCCATTTCTCAGCTGACTAAACATCAAGGGAACAATTCTAGACTCAATCTAGAATGGGCTCCCCCTGGCTCAGTTTCCCTATTGTGTTCCTTAAAAAAAAAAAAAGGAATGTTTCTCACCTGTCTATTCCTGAGTCTGGCTATGAAACAGATACTGCATGATTGGAGAATTTCACTCTTATCTGAATTCAAACAGAGTAAAGGATGTTTTATCCTGTCATATTTGGTATGTCATATGTCCCTGCTTTTTCCTTCTACAGCAAATTTCTGTGGTCAATAACAAGGGACCAGCAAAATATGTGAGACCTTTGTATAATCTTACTGGAAAATCTAATATTATTTTTATCTGAAATTAGAATATATGCAGAAATTTATGTAAACTACTTAAGACTCACCTTAAGATGTTCCCATTGTTTAAAAAAAAAAAAAAGGATTTAAAAAGCAACAGCGTTTTTCTGTGAGTCAGTCTCATATCTAAGAATACTGCAATAATTAAGAATTCAGTTTGTTATAATACTTTGGAAATTCATATTACTTAAGAACATTTTTGTAACAACTCAGCTTTAATGAATTCCAGTTTTAAAGGTTTATTTTTGCTTAAAAAAAAAAAGAAAGAGATATCAAGCATTTTAAAAGTTTCCAACTAGTTTTCTTCATAAAAGTTTAGTGAATATTAGAGTAAATTTTAAGCTGTTTTTAAAGAAGAGAAATACTTTTAGAAGAAATGTTTTGAAAAAAAACATGTGTGATTCTTAGAAGGCCTACTAAAGCTTCAAAATAATATACTGCTAAATTAAGCTGTTTTGATCTGAATATGTAGTCATTCTATGGCCTAAGTTCGAGTTAAAGTTTGCGTTTGAATTTATTATGTAAAAGATTTAATTCCTGAAGTATCTCATTCTTCCAGAGTGAGTATAATTAGGGAAGAATAACAACTTGTGAAACAAAGACATAATTCCATCAAACTGTAAATTTAGTCATTAACCTCTTTGTTTTGTTTAAGCTGGAATGAGATTCCAGTGCAGTTATGCTAGCAAAAAGTAATAACTTATGAGCTATCTCGTCTTATGGTTAAAATGTAAAAGCAAGTGGAAGAATAGGATTGAGAGATTTGGAAAGATAAATTAAGTTCTGATTGAAACTATGAAAGGTAGATAAGATTTGGGAATAAATATGGGTTATCTAAACCCCTCTTGCTCCTAGATAGTTATTCTGGACACTTTTGTGTCAGTTTCAGATGGTTTAAAGTGTGAGGAAGTATTTTATCTGAGGGATACCAGCCAATATTGATTTGCTATATAAGACTGGGACTGCAATTTACTATTGTTTGAAGCTCTGATTACAGGAATACTTGTCGAAGTTATCATAAAGCCAATTGACATGTGCTGTAGGCTAATGGTGGATGCTTGGAAAGGTTTTGAAGACGACCTTGGACACGGCCTAGGTAGGATCTTCCTAACTTTATTTCCAAATGTGCTGTTTCCTTTCTGAAAAAGGAAATTCCCCACCTGATCACCTCTAATCCCTGCTTTCAGCACCTGGTAACCTCATGATTACGTGTCAGATAATGGCTTATTCCTGGAATCAACCAGAACTAAGGAAATCCTTTCCTTCTGTTAATATTGTCCCTCTCTTTTTCTTTTATAGCAAATCTTTGTAATTGAGAAGTTCTGTAAGTACAACTAAGTCTATCAAATAATAAATGGATATTGGAGCATCTCTGAGTTATTATAATGGGGTGCAGGAATGAATAGCTTACAACTTTAACCTATATTCCTGGCCAAATAAATAAATATAATATAGAGATAATATCGAGGAATTGATTAGGCAAAGTAATAAGAGCAAATTTTGAGGAAAAGTAACAGGATCAGACTGATTCCTCTAAGAATTATATACAGGAGTATATGATTGGCTTCTAAAATTTATCATGCTTTTGATAATAAGATCTCAAATCTGGATTTTTGCACAAGATTGTATAAGATAGTGGTAAATTATTTCTTGTCTGTTAAAGTACCTGTCCAATAATTTAAAGGGCAGGTGAGTTCATTTTATGGTTGAACTCTCACATTTTGAAAGATTCTTATACCAGGTACAAGATTTAGTTAAAGATAGAAACAGTAAATAATGTGAACCAAAATTTTCTGAAATTTCAAAAGTGGAGAACAAATTGTAATTGTAATTGTAATTGTACTAATTCATATTGTCCGAAGTATCTGGGAACTTCTAGATCTGAACCAGAAAAGCAGAATTCTCTTTTTGAACTATCCCAAGAATGAAACCTATTGTCAAGGAAAAGATATCTAGGTATCAGATAACTACATGAGAAATCTGGGATTCAAAAAGTTTTGTCTAAATGAAAATTGAGAATGGATTACTGGGATACAAGGAACTTAATGTTAATTAACTTTGAAATAATAATTGCATTGATTTGTATGGTTCATGTTTAATTTTCTTGTTTATATTAGTGACATGTAGATCTCCCTTTCAAAACTAGTCTATTGTGAGCCATCTAAGTTTTAACCTGTACCTGACTTAATGTAAAAATATAATTTGTGAATTGTAAAAAACTTCACTGTGTTGTTTGAACCTAGCCCTGCATGGCTGGGAAACTGAACTATTGCTAAGTGTCTTTAGCCAAGTTAACTATGTTGTATTGTTTCATTTCAATTATCAAACCATGTTTTCTGGGAGACCCTGTCAAGTTTTCTGTATAGACTCTTGGATCCATCTGTCACCTCTGTTGCTCCTGCTCCTGAGTGGATCGTGCCCTCCAATTTTGAAGAGGCCTGAAGAAGATGCCATCAGACATAGACAACTTTCCCAAGAGCCTGGACCAGACTTGCATGAAGAGTAAACTCTCACACTAATGGTTATTTAGAGATTTTTATCATATCTTTGTTGGTCTACAGGCGAAGCCTTCGGCTTGCCTTTGACCAAAAGGAGGGAATGATAATGTTTAATATAAAATTTTGAAATAATCTCTTTGTTCTCTCTGAAGCAAACTCAGAGAATGCCTCTTCCTATGTCAGCAAAAGCCAGCCAAAGCTGACTCTGCATTCCTTGGAGACCTTTAACCTATGACATATCTTGAATAATTGGTCTTTCCTTTGTATCTTATTATCTATAGACACATACTACGTTATGACATATCTTGAATAATGGTAAAGAAAATATAGACATCTTAGGTCCCAATTTCTATTGAACATTGTTTGCCCCTTCCTGTGTCAGTTATCTGTGGTGGGATTTCCTTCCTTGTCACCGAGACATATGTTTACCCAGCTTGGAATCTCAACATTTGATTGACATTACTTTGTTAATTGTCTTGTCTTACTAAATTTATGATTTGTTCAACTAGGAGAGTTCCTTTCTCACGGCAAAATGTATATAAGCCAGAAGATTTCTGCACTGGGTAGCCAGAACATTTCTGGCTCCATAATGCATTATGTAACTGTTTTCTTTAATAGGGAATTGACCAATTAATTAATTAAATCATAAAATGTATGCAATTAGCCTGTTACCTTTCTTAACCAAGTTTTCAGGTCAACAGACCTGAGATCTCTGTCCTTTGGAGGCCATCTCTGGGTGCAGGTGCCAGGTAGGTCTGAGCCAGCCCCTCACAGACATGCTGGCTGTTCATATCATTGGGTCTTATCCTCCCCCTCCGACCTTATGGTGAGTCTAGCTCCAGGTCTCCCTGGAGCAATCCTTCCTCCCCAGCCTGGTCCCTGGACAAGCTTCCTCCTTCTAACTCTATTACATACTCTCACTACTTCTCAAGAGTCTGGGGCTACCCCCTCAACCTCCCTCATGAGTGAGATGAGGAGACTTTTCATAATAAAAATATGGGGAATATTGGATTTTCTAGATAAAATTTCTCTTCCATAAGGCCTCTCCTTGAATACCTGAGTTTCAGGTATCCAGGGCTTGTGGACAGTCAGTTGGTTTCCCCCCCTTACCAGCTACCAGCTTTCTTTGTGAAAGTGCTGTGGGCTGTAGCCGAAACTTGGAAGTTACTCAAATCTCCCCTTTGTTTGTTGTACTGCCGCCACATCAACATTACCAGCTCCTGCTTCTCCCCCTCCCCTCTTTTCTAAAGCCACATCAGCAGTTAAGTTAGATATTAGATGAGGTCTTTGTGTTGGGACAGGTGAAGATTTCCCAGGGTTTGTCCGGTATTTCCTGCTTAGATTGTGAGCGCACCTTTCAGCCAGTAGAGAGGTGGGATAGTGGGGAGGTGGGATTCTCTGCGTTAGGGTATAAAAATTGTGCTTCAATTTCTGTAAGTTGCCTCCCTCCACCAGGTTCCCCAACCTCTTGGAAGGACGTCCCTTTCTTGAGAACTGTAATACATCCTTTTCTTTCTGTTCATATTGAGAAGACTCTTTTATTTAAGATTTTGAGTAAGGGTCTTTTTATCCCACACACTCCCCACCCCCCTTTTAAGATTGTGTCACCTTTTCACAAGCTTCACACCTTATCCTCAGGGACCCAGGAATCCTGTCTAGAGTGAAACATAAGTGAAAGACTTGAGTGATCCTGGAAATGCCCATGTGAGAAGGCCTGGATCTGCCTCCAAGGAATTGGGCCCTTAAGCCTTTTTCCATTCAGAGAAGGCTGATTGTGATGCCAATAGATGAGGGTGAGATTGTTTGGTTTTTTTTTTTTTTTAATCTGCCCATTTGGTCTTGTCAAGACTGACTTTTATAGGGTAAAAGTAAAGATAGTGGGAAGATTTGGGATGGGTTTGAGGGGTGGCAAATTGCCTGTAGTGATCCTGAGGTAAAGGAGAAGGGGTCTGGATGAAAGTTCACAGCCTGGGGTGATTCCAAGGTGACCCACAAGGAAGGGTTGGGCTGGGTGGGGGCCACCTGGACTAGCAATTGAAAGGATTATTCAGTATGTAGATGGTGGAGTGGGGGAACATTCAGGAGCTGGGTTGTCCTTTCAGGTTCCTGGTCCAAAGCTAGTCAAAGGGAAATCTCTGATTCAGGAACTGTTGAGGCTTTTACTGCTCTTATCCCATGTGTGATCCCAAGCCCCTCCTGCATGTTGGTGATCTGAATGAGAACTGGAGAGAGGAAGGGGAAAGAAGAGGAATGGGAGAGGGTGGGACCCTCTTTGTTAAGCCTGACCCTACCTCTGGGCTTCATCCTCTCTCCTGAAGGCAGGGTCTCACCTCCTGTAAATCCCCATAGCCCAGCCTCCAGCTCAGGAATCCTTCTCTCTCCCCAGCTCTATTTGCTGAAGAAGACCTGTTAAGTTGGCTTCTGGCTCACATTCCAGTGTTCAAAGGCCCTGTTAACCTGAAAACTTGGTTAAAGAAAAGGCAACAGGCCAAATGCATACATTTCATGATTTAATTAAGTAATTAATCGATTCCCTATTAAAGAAAACAGTAACATAATGCATTATGTAGCCAGAAATGTTCTGGCTACCAATACAAAGAATTGGGCAGCTTTAAATCTGTTTTAGGACAAAGAAGTATTCTGTATGCTTCAGATTTATGGTCTCCATAAGTGATTAACTAGACTATTAGAAAGGAATTTCTTAATTGCATGGGTTGTAAATACAATAAGATAACAGAGTTTGACAAAGTTTCACATAGAAGTTATGACCCAAGATGTCTGTGTTTTCTTTACCATTAACATGCCATAACATAGTATACGTCTACAAATATTAAGATATGGAAAACGTCCCATTATTCAATATGGTGTCTTAGGTTAAAGGTCTCTTAAGGAATGTTAAGATAGCCCTGGCTGGCTTTTGTTGACATAGGAAGAGGCATTCTCTGAGTTTGCTTCAGAGAGAACAAAGAGATTATTCCAAAATTTTATATTAAACATCATTCCCTCCTTTTGGTCAAAGGCAAGCCAAAGGCTTCGCCTGTAGACCAACAAAGATGAAAAAACCTCTAAATAACCAGTAGTGTGAGAGTTACTCTTCATGCTAGTCTGGTCCAGGCTCTTGGGAAAGCTGTCTATGTCTGAAGGCATCTTCTTCAGGCCTCTTCAAAATTGGAGGGCACGATCCACTCAGGAGCAGGGGCAATGGAGGTGACAGATGGATCCAAGAGTCTATACAGAAAACTTGACAAGAGTCCCCCAGAAAACATGAGTTGATAATTGAGATGAAACAATACAACATAGTTAACATGGCTAAAGACACTTAGCAATAGTTCAGTTTCCCAGCCATGCAGGGCTAGGTTCAAACAACACAATGAAGTTTTTTACAGTTCACAAATTGTATTTTTACATTAAGTCAGGTACAGATTAAAACTTAGATGGCTCACAATAGACTAGTTTTGGAAGGGAGATTTACATGTCACCAATATAAACAAGAAAATTAAACATGAACCACACAAATCAATGCAATTATTATTTCAATGTTAATTAATATTAAGTTCCTTGTATCCCAGTAATCCAGTCTTAATTTTCATTTAAACAAAACTTTTTGAATCCCAGATTTCTCATGTAGTTATAATGGTACCTAGATAACTTTTCTTTGACAATAGGTTTTATTCTTGGGATAGTTCAAAAAGAGAATTCTGCCTTTCTGGTTCAAATCTAGAAGTTCACAGATACTTCTGACAATATAAATTAGTAAAATTACTTAAAAATTTGTTCTCCATTTTTGAAATTTCAGAAAATTTCGATTCACATTATTTGTTGTTTCTGTCTTTACCTAAATCTTGTATCTGGAATAAGAATCTTTTAAAATGTGAGGGCTTAACTATATAATAAACTCATCTGCCTTTTAAATTATTGGACAGATATTTTAACAGAGAAGAAATAATTTCACTTACTTTTACTACTATCCTGTACAAATTTTATGCAAAAATACAAATTTGAGGTCTTATTATCAAAAGTATGACAAATTTTAGAAGTCAATGATAAACATTTGCATATAATTCTTAGAGGAATCAGGCTGATCCTGTTGTTTTTCCTCAAAATTTGCTACTCTATTTAATTAGACATCTATCACATTACATCTTTGTCTTATTACCTGATCTAATCATTTCCTCGATGTTATCTCTATATTATATTTATTTATTTGGCCAGGAATACAGGTTAAAGTTGTAAGCTATTCATTCCTGCACCCCATTATAATAACTCAGAGATGCTCCAATTTCCATTTATTATTTGATAGAATTAGTATTGTACTTACAGAACTTCTTAATTACAAAGATTTGCTATAAAAGAAAAAGAGGGACAATGTTAACAGAAGGAAAGACTCTCCTTAGTTCTGGTTGATTCCAGGAATAAACTATTATCTGACATGTAATCATGAGGCTACCAGGTGCTGAAAGCAGGGCTTAGAGGTGATCAGGTGAGGAATTTCCTTTTCCAGAAAGGAAATAGCACATTTGGGAAATAAAGTTAGGAAGATCCTACCTAGGCCGTGTCCAAGGTCGTCTTCAAAACCTTTCCAAGCATCCACCATTAGCCTGCAGCACATGTAAATTGGCTTTATGATAACTTGGACAAGTATTCCTGTAATCAGAACGTCAAACAATAGTAAATTGCAGTCCCAGTCTTATACAGCAAATAAAAATTGGCTGGTATCCCTCAGATAAAATACTTCCTCACACTCTAAACCATGTAAAACTGACACGAAAGTATCCAGAACAACTATCTAGGAGCAAGAGGGGTTTAGATAAGCCATATTTATTCCCAGATTTTATCTACCTTTCATAGTTTCAAGCAGAACTTTATTATCTTTCCAAATCTCTCAATCCTATTCTTCCACTTGCTTTTACATTTTAACCATAAGACAAGATACCTCATAAGTTATTACTTTTTACTAGCATAACTGTACTGGAATCTCATTCCAGCTTAAACAAAGCAAAGAGGTTAATTACTAACCTTATAGTTTGATGGAATTATGTCTTTGTTTCTCAAGTTGTTGTTCTTCCCTAATTATACTCACTCAGGAAGAATGAGATACTTCAGCAATTAAATCTTTTACATATAATAAATTCAAATGCAAACTTTAACTCTGACTTAGGCCGTAGAATGACTACATATTCAGATCAAAACAGCTTAATTTAACACTACATTATTTTGAAGTTTTAGTAGACTTTCTAAGAATCACACATGATTTTTCAAAACGTTTCTTCTAAAAGTATTTCCCTTCTTTAAAAACAGTTTAAAATTTCCTCTGATGTTCACTAAACTCTTATGAAAAAAACTAGTTGGAAACTTTTAAAATGCTTGATATTTCTTTTTTTTTTCTTAAGCAAAAATAAACCTTTAAAACTGGAATTCATTAAAACTGAGTTGGTACAAAAATATTCTTAAGCAGTATGAATTTCCAAAGTATTATAACAAACTGAATTCTTAATTATTGCAGTATTCTTAGATATAAGAGACTGACTTACAGAAAAACACTGTTGCTTTTAAAATCCTTTTTTACACAATGGGAACATCTTAAGGTGAGTTTTAAGTAGTTTACATAAATTTCTGCACATGTTCTAATTTCAAATCAAAATAATATTTGATTTCCCAGTAAGATTACACAAAAGGCTCACATGTTTTGCTGGTCTCGTTATTCACCACAGAAATTTGCTATAGAAGAAAAAGGCAGGGACATGTGACATACCAAATATGACAGGATAAAACATCCTTTACTCTGTTTGAATTCAGGTAAGAGTGAAATTCTCCAGTCATGCAGTATCTGTTCATAGTCAGATTCAGGAATAGGGAAACTGAGCCAGGGGGATCCCATCCTAGACTGAGTCTAGAATTGTCCCCTCGGTGTTGAGTCAGGTGAGAAACATTCCTTTGTGGCATGTGTCTCAGATACTGATTTAATGCAGACAACTGTACCCAAATTCAAACTCAAAACAAAAATAGTTATGGTCCCAAATGCCTTTTACCTTAAACAGCAAATTTCAGTAATCAGAGCTTAGAGTCAGATAACACTTATTTCCACTCTTATGGAGTTACAATAAGCAATAAAGATTTACCGCACACATAAGGGATTCCATTTGACATCTTTCCTTCTCAAATTTAAAACTTGTCCTGATGTAAAAGCCAATTATTAAAAATCCTTCCTATTTATTAGAACTTCTGAGCAAGTCATATTCATTGTTAGGAGCTACCTACAACAAGTTCCTTTCCTAGGGTTGATGATCTTACCTACAGGAATGGGAGGACTGTTCTGAATGGGCAGAGGGAATCTAGATAAAGTTTCCACTCCATTCCCTCCTTTACGTACACAGGAATCACTTAACAATTTTAGGTTTCAGCATTCAAATAGTAATCCCAAATAACTTAGTTAACAATCTTCCCACTTCGTAGAAGACAGCCAAATTGTTTAGCTTTAACTTTTTTTTCTTTAACAGATAAAGGCGAAAATACCTGATTTTCTAAATGGCAGTTACAAAACATTATAAGACAAAGTTAGCAGGACTGATAAAGTAACATAACTGGTGTTACACAATTTTCCCAAAATCTTTTACTTTCAATAAAATTCAGATTAAAAATTGCTTTGTCTTTACAGTCTAAGAGAAATTCAGAAATACAATCCTAGAAATAAAGTGTTAACACAACAATAACTGCAGGTGGTATAATTTGCAATTCCAGAAATTATTGGTCTTATTACTCATAGCAATTAAAACCACTTCGAAGTTAACAATTACATTAGAGAGAGATAATAATATTGTATGTAGCATATACCAGTCATTACGTTAAGCATTTTACAATCATTTTATCATTTTGATCCCATAACAACAAGCATAATTATTTTTACAAATCAGAAAATGGGTCAAACAGAGATAAAATACTTCTTGCAACTGAAATAGAGAAGTGAAGCTTACCGAGAGCAGAAAAGTTGGTGTCCCAGCAGTGGTGATTTTTGCAGGCAGAGCCTAGAGAATGCTTGCCACAGGCCTGATTCATTTATCCACCTCTCCCTCCCTCCACAGCAGCAGAATTTATTGAGCCTAAGGTGGTATGCTGCTGGGACAGGGTGGGCAGAATGTCCAAGACCTAGGTGACATTTCCAAGCTTTACCTAGAAAGGTGGCCTAAAAGTTTACCCAAGGGCATAGGACTGCTAGAATCACTGCCAGTCTATGAATTGTTGCCCCTATACACTTCTCCTGCATTTTCCTCTCTATAATTAGATCTGGGATGAGAGGGGTTAACATGAACCTTGTGGTTGCTAAAGGGTCTCCATTCTGAGATACCCCCTTAACTCTGAGAGGAAGTGGGGAATATTAGGTGATCGGGATTAGCAAAGTGAGTTTCTAGGGCTACATACAATCTTAGGAGTTATTTTTTCCCCATAATTTCAAACGATCAGTTCCTGAAATTTTTTATGATTCATCTCACAACTAACAAATCTGCTAAAATGATTTTATCTCAGATGATCCAACTTTCCATTGTTAAGTTCAGGTTGGCCAGACCGCAACAACAAGGAAAAGTGTTAAAGTTTTATTTGTCTGTATCCCTGGCTGCAGCCCTTAAAATCCAGCTGCTTGCATTTAAATCTTACAAGATCACAGACTTTTTCACAGCACACCCAATACCGACAGGGACATACACCAACAGACAAACTGACAACAACACGAATACAAACGTAGCTCACAAAAAACCACCCAGAGAGAGAGGGCAATTAGAAGCTTGCTAGAAATCCCCATCATGAATTGGCTGTTATCATTCTGAGGAAAGGGGGTTGCGAAAATTCAAGTTCTAGTAATAAAGGGGAATCCTGCAGCCTTTGCTCAGAGCACCCCTGTGGTCGTTGGAGGGGTGGGGAGCCTTGGTGCCCCAAAGTTTCTGACTGTCTTAAAGGAACAGGCCCCATGGGAATAGGTTCAGGCCTCTAGTTCTTAGATGCATTGTAACTGTCCTCTTCAAGACCAGAGTCCTTAAAGGAAAGCCGGAAGGGAGAATGGGAAGGAGGGAGGCAACAGAGGCTGCCTTCCTCAGGTCTAAGGTAGGGGAAGGCGAGGGGGAAAGATTGCATCTAGGTGCCGTCAGTTTCCCCAGATCAGAGGCCTTCAAGGGGAAGGGGAGGGAAGAAAGGGGCAAGGAATAGGGCCGAGGGAGTGAAGGAAAGGACAAACTGGAGCCCTTGAAGAAGAAAGGATTTTTGCCAGGATACAGCTAGGTGCTGAAGCAGCTCCCAACCTTACAGGGAAGAGGCTACCTGTCTTTTGTTCTTGCTCAGCCAAGTCAGCAAGCCCACGATGAAACATTCTCGCTGCTGGCTAGTTGTTTTGTTGGCCTTTAAACTTAATTTGGTTGTAAGATAAAGTAACTTTCACTGGTCATTGTGGTGGCCAACATTATTTAGGGCTATCGCTAATTGATTGACACTAGTGCTGGCAATACCTGTACTAATTTTCCTGAGATCGATTGCCAGAGGAGACCTAATTAATACAGAGCAATTTAATGCGACTTGGTCTCTGGTCCCCAGAGTTTCCTTTAAAGGGAATTTAAAGTGAGAGTTCTTTAGAAGCTGGGAAATAAAAGGACTTACCCTGACCCTGTCAATGCCCAGGACTCTAGGAAAAATAGTTCTTATTGGCACTGGAGTCCTGGCATCGGCGAGATGAGGAAATGTCCATCCTATTCCTCAGTTCCAATCCATGTTTGGGCTCCATAACTGTTAACCTGAAAACTTGGTTAAGAAAAAGGCAACAGGCTAATGCATACATTTTACGATTTAATTAATTAATTGGTCAATTCCCTATTAAAGAAAACAGTAACATAATGCACTATGGAGCCAGAAAAATGTTCTGGCTACCCAGTGTAGAAATCTTCTGGCTTATATACATTTTGCTGTGAGAAAGGAACTCTCCTAGTTGAACAAATCATAAATTTAGTAAAACAAGACAATTAACGAAGTAGCGTCGGTTGTGCCTTGCGATTCCGGGCTGTGTAGACATATGTCTCTGTGACATATGATGAGAAAATCCCACCAGGCTTCCTGTCCTAAACAGGTACTCGAAATAGCTGACACAGGAAAGGGTTTCAATTGAAATTACGACCTAAGATGTCTGTATTTTCTTTACTATTAACATGCCATAACATAGTATATGTCTACAAATATTAAGATATGGAAAACCTCCCATTATTCAAGATAGTGTCTTAGGTTAAAGGTTCCCAAGGAATGTTAAGTCAGCCTTTGCTGGCTTTGTTGACATAGGAAGAGGCATTCTCTGAGTTTGCTTCAGAGAGAGCAAAGAGATTATTCCAAAATTTTATATTAAATGTTATCACTATCCAGACAATATGGGTAGAGCAGACCAAAACTGCAGTTTTATTGATGGATAGACCTCCATGGGGAAAGGGTGGGGGATGGCCTACACAAAATACAGAATCCCATTGGTTGACAAATGACACTAAATGACACATCATCACCTAGCCAGTCATCCTCTGCCTGTTTGCACCTGGTAGGCCTCAGGTTCTGGGAACAGGGGAGGTGCTGAGATGTGATGGCCCATCCCATTTTACTGCAGTGTGCCTAGATAGATGGTCTTTATCTCATTACAAAAGGTATCCATAAAAGCTGGTTCCATCTTGAATTCCTTACTGACCTAATGTGATCAACTCCTCAATGAGTTTCTACATTGACATAGCATAACAAACTCCTTTTAATTCTCCTTGTCCTGAGTTTTGCCTTTTTAATCAAGGTGAAAACCTGAATGGAGAATTTACCAGGTCCTTGGCACTTTTCTCAAAGAGCAAATTATCATACATTTTAAAGGAAAATATATCCAATGAAATATAGAACAGTTTAGAACATTATAGCCACCCTCTTACAGCTTAATTCACAAATTCATAGCATTCAGATAAAAGGAAAATGACATTTTCTAACGGTACAATTGCATATGCCTTTAAAAATTTGTTTTCAAATTAAAAACGTACACAAATACATAAATAGATATTGGTTCTCCCAGATCCCCAACTGAGAAAATTCTGGAGCAAAACAACAACATAAAAATGTTACAATGTTGATACATGAAACAAAGTTGCCAGTCAAAGAACAGCAATTCAGCTGATTATTTTACTTAGAATTGTCTTAGAAAAGGCACTTTGTCCATTTATGCCTCTGACCCTCTAGGCTGACTGCATTCAGGGAGGAGCAAAGGGTAATTCTGACCCAGTGACACCGAATTCTTATTCTTTCAGCTCCTAAACACAAGCCCTTAAGTGCCACATTTTAAGTCTATTTCACAGTAAAGGTGGATCTGTCCTTAGCGGGTCAAACATCCCAATCATCCTGCTGGGATCTGACTTGAAACAAGCCACATTCTAATTCAAACCAGGAGAATGTGCTAATCACACTGCCTGCATTTGGTGAGCAACCCCCATCCTCAAACTAAGCTCCGTAGCCAGGGAATCCCTTGCTCCCTGGAAATCTCCAGCTGGCCTCTGCCTTCTCCCCCTCCCAACTCCTAAAGTCCTGAATCTTTCCTCCAATAAGAAACACGTGGGAGGGTGATGGGGGAGGAGGAGCTCTCAGAGATGACCAGCCTGGTGGGGGGTGTCCCAGGTGGAACAAGAGCTCTGGGGTGCAGTTTGGAGGCCTGCGAAGAGGCTAGGGTGAAAGAGGGGCCATCCCAGTGGCCAAGGCTGTGCAGGTGATGGAGGGCAGGGCTTGGGGAGGAGAGGGACAAAAGGTCCTGAGTGCTTGACCCTGGGTGTGATTAGGGGAAAGGGCCCTTAAAGGGGCCTCAGAGGCTGGGAGGAGCCTCCCAGCGTAGGCAGGCTGAAAACCGGAGCTGGTGAGATCTCTGCCTTCTTCCCTGGAGCTGAGATCTCTCTGCGTTCTGCCCTTGGACTGGAGCTCCCTCTGCCTTCTTTCCTCAGATCTCGGATCACGTTGTCTTTGAGTGGAATAGGTTTAGTGAAGACTTATCAGATTGTAATTCTTCTCCCAGGGGTGAGGTCAGACCGAGAGGCTCAAGATTACAATATTTTTAATAATTCCATATAAGGGTATAAAACTGTGTAGCACATTAGGGTCTCGATGATTGGATAAAGCTTACATGACTCTTCGATGTCTTCATTTCAAAAGGGATTCGTTAGATTTCGCGTCTACAATGTAAGATCGTATTCTCAGCTAATGAGGATAATGGTCAGCGGGGGAGGGAGGGATTTGCGTTAGGGTCTGAATGTATCACTGCCTTTTCTTTGTCTTCGGCTTTTGCTGCTCCAGGTGAACTCCAGGAATTGCCCTGCTTCTCGAGAATCGAATAAATCAACTTTCTGTTATCACTTTGAGAGGCCTCTGAGTAATTAATTTAAGTAGGGATCTGAGCCGTCCCACTCATCTTCCCTTGGACCTGAGATCTCTGCCTTCTGGAGGCTTTTTCTGTGGGTGCAGGTGCCAGGTGGGTCGGAGCCAGCCCCTCACAGACCTGCTGGCTGTTCATCCCATTGGGTCTCGTCCTACCCTTCTGACCCTGTGGTAAGTGTACCTTCAGGTCCCCCTGGAGCAATCCTCCCTCTCCTGCCTGGCTCCTGGACAAGTTTCCTCCTGCTAACTCTTTTCCAGACTCCAGATCACTTCTCAAAGGTCTGGGGTTACCCCTCCCCTAGATTTACGATTGAATTTTCACAAAATTCACACCTTCCCGCAGGGACCCAGGAATCCTGTCTTGAGTGAAATAAAAATGAAAGGCTCTAGTGACCCTGTAAATGCCTATGGGAAGGCCTGGATCTGCCTCCAAGGAAATGGGCCCCTCAGGCCTTTGTTTTCATTCAGAGCCAAGGCCCTTTGTGTTGCCAAGAGAGGAGGGTGAGATGTTTTTTTAATCGGCCTCTTTGGTCTGGTCTAGACTGACTTTTATGGGGAAAAAGTAAAGATGGTATGAAGATTAGGGATGGGATTGAGGGGTGGCAGGCTGCCTGTGGTGATCCTGAGGTAAAGAAGGAGGGGCCTGGGGTGATTCCAGGATAACCCACTCAGAAGTGTTGGGCTGGGTGGGGGCTACCACGACAGGGGATTGAAAGCATTATTCAGTGTCTAGGTGTGGGGGGAAGTTCAGGCGGTGGGTGGCCCTTTAGGGGTCCTGGTCCCACACTCAGTCAGAGGGAAATCTCTGATTCAGGAGTCATTGAGGCTCTTATTGCTCTTATCCCATGTAGGATCCCAAGCACCTTCTGCCCCTTGTTATCTGAATAACAGGAGAAAGGAAGGGGAAAGAAGAGTGGTAGGAGATGGTGGGACCATCTTTTTCAAGCAGGACCCCTACCTCTAGGCTTCATTCTCTGTCCTGAGGGCAGGGCCTCACCCCCTGTAACTTCCGTAGGCCAGCCTCCGTTCTCATTATCCTTCTCTCTCCCCAGCTCAGTCTGTAGAAGACTAAAGCCTGGCCCAGTCTGGGAGTGTGTGGAGCCAGAAGGAATGGCCCTGGACAGCTGCACACTCCCAAGTCAGGTGAGTGCACTCTGTCCACAGACTTGACCCCCAAAGAGGCCATTTCCATAAACAAAGAGGCTGGCGATCCCCAACCTATGCACTGTTTCTTTACAAAAATAGGCAGGAAATTGAAAACAGTAGTAACAACACCATCCTGTTCTCTGTCCTTTGAATTAATCCATGGTATATTGGCATCACAATCACTAACTACTCATCTCCGGTGGCTGCCCTCCTAAGACCTCTTCGCTCATTCCTCTCTGCTCTGTAGAGATCTTGTCTTTATTCCTGTATCCATGGCTACCACCCCTACCCCACATGTCCTTAGGACTGCTCCCCCTTCCCCTTTACCTCTTTGGCAGAGCTCTCCCAGGCAGACCTGGAAGACAGGATGCTCTGCTTATCCTCCATGGTCTGATCTGCATAAATAGTTAATCTGTCAGTTGCACACTGTCTTGTAGTTGGGCATCATGAAGGGAACAGTCAGGGGGCAGTGAGGGGTGAAAGGAGTTAGTATCATGAGCCCTGGCTGAGGTGTTCCTGACCTCCTGCTTACTCTGGTCCTGTGTTTCTGGAAAATCTGGCAGCTCAAGAAGACAGGTTAAGTTGACTTTGGGCTCACATGCCCACCATGTTCAAAGGCCATTAACAGAGCTGTTTGGACTAGGCCAAAGAAAAGAATGCCATCTTTAGCTGTTACTTAATTAGCATTTGTTAAGGGCCTAGTACTTTCCTTGTTAGAGAGGATATAGGAAAGAACTGAGTTTGGGGAACTATTCAAAATTCTGGGAGTTTTCTTTTCCTGTAGAGGAAAGGGTTGTCCTAAAGGAGATGCTCAGTTCTTATCAAAGAGGTATAGTGCTCGAAGGCAAAGACCCAGCACAATGAATTACTTTCTTCCCCTAATCCACTTTTGACCATCTTCACAACAACCCCATACATAGCACAGGTCCTCTTCTTGTCTTTATTTCACAGTTCAGGAAACTGAGGCCAGTAGATTTCAAAGGCTTACCAGCCAGGGTCACATAACTAGTCAGTGTCTGAGGCAGCATTTGAACTCCAATCTCCACCATCTTCTCCCATTCCATAGCTCCATCCACAGTGTGTTTTTGTGCCCACCTTCCCACAGCTCCTCCAACATTGACTGGTGCTGTTTTCTGCTGTCAGTTTTGCAGAGTGTGAGATGAATTCTCAGAGGTTTGGTTTGCTTTTCTCTTCTATGTGGTTTGGAGCATTTTTTCATGTGACTGGGAATACCTGGCAGTTGCTTCTGATAATTTTTTGTTCAGATCCTTCAACCATTTATCTATTGGGAAATGGCTCTTTGTTGTTTTTTGGTTGTTTTAGTCTTGTCTGGCTCTTTGTGACACACTGGGGTTTTCTTGGCAAAGATACTGGAGTGTTTCTCCATTTCTTTTTCCAGCACATTTTACATAGGAGGAACTGAAGCACACAGGGGGACATGATTTGCCCAGGATTACATTGCTAGTTAGTGTCTGAGGCTAAATTTGAACTCAGATCCTCCTGACTCCAGGCCTGGCATTCTGTCTACTGTGTCACCTAGTTGCCATTGGCTACTAGTCTTTTTTAAAACAATACTTCATTTTTCCCCAGTTACGTGCAAAAACATTTTTATTTCTAAATTTTGAGGTCATAGTTCTCTACCTGCCTCCTTCCTCTTATCTCTCCTGCATGTGGTAAGCAATCAGAAATAGGTTCACATATGCAGTCATGTAAAACAGTTCTATATCAGTTTATGGAAAAGAAATTGTACTAAAAAGAAAGCAAGTGAAAACTGGTATGCTTTAGGTGTATATTCTGAATCCGTTCTTTCTATGGAGGGGGGAAAAGGGCATTTTTCATCAAGAATCCTTTCAGATTGTCTTACTTTATTATACAAGCTGGGAATAGCTAAGTTATTCACCATTGCTCATCAAATAATATTGCCGCTGCTTTCTACAACATTCCTCCTGCATCAGTTCATTTCAGCGTTTCTACGTTTTTCTGAAATCCTGCTTGTCATGTTCTGTAACACACTAGTATTCCATTGCAATCATATACTACAACTTGTAAAGGTATTCTCCAGTCCATGGGCATCTCCTCAATTTCCCATAATTTGCCACCCCAGAAAGAGTGTGGGTAGGTCCTTTTGAAACAAACCTTTTGTGGATAGCAATTTCATATGATTATTCCTGGGCCAAGGGGCATCCACATTTTTGTACCCCTTTTCTTATAGTTTCAAAAACTCTCATCATGGTTGAATCAGTTCACAAATCTAGCAACAGTGCATTATTCTCCCTGTTTTCCTACTTCCCTCCAATATTTATCATTTCCGTTTTCTGTTTTATTTGTCAATTTAATAGGTATGAGGTTTGTTTTAATTTGAGAGTTGTTTCAAGTTGCATTTTTCTAGTTAATAGTCATTTGGAGAATTTTTATATGACTATAAATAGCTTTGATTTCCTTGTTTCAAAGCTGCCTATTCATATCTTTTGACCATTGATCAACTGGGTTGTGACTTGTAGTCGTATAAATTTGACTCGGTACTCCATACGTCTGAGAAATGAGATCTTTATGAGAGGTACTTGGTGTAAATTTTCCTAGGTGTCAGCTTTCCTTGTAATCTTGATTTTCTTGATTTGGTTTCTGTAAAAAACAACTTTTGAATTTAGTACAATCAAAATTATCCATTTTGCATCTATTAATTCAATGTAAGGGTGAGTTAATTCCATTCATATTTACAGTTTTGATACCTGTGTATATCCCTCCATCCTATTTCCTCTTCTCATTCTCTCTTTCTTCCACCTTTTACCCTCTTTCCTCAGCAGTGTTTTCCTTCTGATCAATGCCTCCCCCAATCTACCCTTCCTTCTATCAGTCTCTCCCCTCCCCCCTTATCCAAGTCCCTTTTGACTTCCCTGTAGGATGAGTTAGATATCTGTACCCATCTAAGCATGTATGTTATTCCCTCTTTGACCAATTTGTTCAGAGTAAGGCTCAAGGCCTCCATTCCCACCTCCCCCATGTTCCCCTTCACTGTAATACCTCTTCTTGGTCTCTTTTATGTGAGATAATTCATCCACTTCTACCTTTCCCTTCCTTCTTGTTGGAATGCAATTCTCTTTTTCAACCCTTAGTTTTGTTTTCTTGAATACCACCCCATCACAGTTAATGTATACTATCAGTGTATACTTCTTCTCATTGCCCTAATAGCCCTAAACTTCTTGAGTTACAGGTATCATCTTCCAATGTAGGAATATAAACAATTTAACCTTATTGAATCTCTTTTGTTTACTCTGTTTACCTTTTGATGTTTCTCTTGGTTCTTGTATTTCAAGATCCAATTTCTGTTCAGGTCTGGTCTTTTCATTAGGAATGCTTGAATGTCCTCTATTTATTGAATGAAGATTTTTTTCCCCTGAGAGATTATATTCAGTTTTTCTGAGTATTTGATTCTCAGTCACCATCCTAATTCCTTTGTCTTGGTGAATATTCTATTCCACACCCTCCGATTACTTTTAATGTATATATTCCTCACTTGTGTGTTAGCCTGACTATAGTTCCATGCCATTTGAATTACTTCTTTCTGGCTGATTGTACTCTTTTTTTTTTCCTTGAACTGGGAGCACTGGAGTTTAGCTATAATATTCCTGGGAGTTTTCATTTTGGTTCTTTTTTAGGAGATGATTGGTGGAATCTTTCAATTTCTATTTTACCCTCTTAGTACATCAGGTCTGTACCAAGAAAACGTCAAATGTGACCATGGAGGGTCAGACATGACTGAAGCAACTGAACAGCAATAAAATATCCATTTAGAATGTATTGTAGAGTATTGTATGAGATGTTGGTCTAATCTTAATTTCCTTCCTGACTGCTTTCTACTTTTCTCAGTAGTTTGGCTTTTTTTAGCCAAAAATTGATTTTTTCCTAAATCAGTCTTTTGTCCACTTTACCAAACATGGAGTTACTGAGTTGTAATGATTCTGAAATTCCCTTCTTTCATCTGTTCCATTCATTTCTCTCTCTCCCTCCCCCCACTACCACACAGTGCTGATGACCAGCGCTGTTTGATATAGTTGCTCCCCTATTCTTACTTATTTCCATCATTCCCCATGATATTATTGTATTTCTGTTATTTTTCCAAATGAATTTGGTTATTTTCTTCTGCTGTGAAACGTCACCTCCATAATTTTGTTGTTGTTGTTATTGACGTTATTCAGCCGTGTCTAAGTCTTTGTGACCCCGTTTGGGGTTTTCTTGGCAACGATGCTGGAGTGGTTTTTATTTCTCCAGCTCATTTTTCAGATGAGGAAACTGAGGCAAACAGAGTTAAATTCCCTGCCTGGGATCACATAGCTAGTAAGAGTCTGAAGCTGGATTTGAACTCACATTTTCCTGACTCCAGTTCCAACATTGTATCCCCTCTACCCCCAGTTGTCCCCATCATTTCATTACTATAGAATTAAATGTTGTTGTTAAGTCTCCATTTGGTTTGAATCTTTTGTTGTCTTTAAACCAATTTCCTTTCTTATTTTATTACATAATGAAAGGCTATATTGACAATTTCTGCCTTCTTACATGTGTTTGCAGTACCTTCCTGCCCTTGTCCGCAGTTATTTTTTGCAAAAATTCCATGGGGTGCATGGATAAGGGAAGAATTGATGACCAAACAAGTTCTAGAGAATAATACAAAACGTTCAATCCATAATTTTTATCATATAAAATTTAAATGTGTTAGCACAATCAAAACCAATGAAATGAAAATTATAAGAAATGGAGAGAATTGGGGAATTTTTTTCAAGAAGTGTCTCTGATAAAGGCTTCATTTCATAAATAATAGACAAGTGATTCTAATTTGTAAATTATACATTTGTAAATTTGTAAAGCATACATCTTTCTCCAACTGATAAATAATTAAATGATTTGAACAGGCAGTTTTGCAAATATTCAATGAAACCTATCTATAATCATGAAAAAAATGGTCTAAATTTGTATCATACATGTGCTAAGTTAAAACACCTCCAAGGCACCAACTCATACTTATCAGATCAGCTAATATGATGAACATGGAAAATGATGGAGGTTGAAGAGATGTGGAAAAACTGGAACCCTAACGTTCTGTGGGTGTAGTTATGAACTGATCCAACTCTTGTGGAGAACAATTTGGAAGTGCTAAAAGAAGGCACTCAGTGTGGTCAGAAGACATAGAAAAAGGCCATATTCCCAAGGTCTCTCTGAAGAATTTTGGAATCAATGGTTAGACATGGGAGACAGTGGCTAAGTACCAGCCAGCATAGCTTATCAACATCAAAGAACATGGTGTGTTGTGCTAGAGAGGCAGCATTGCAGTATTTCAAAGAATAGTGAGATGATCAAATTGAGAGGCATGTCTACCCCAAATGTTCATGTGCACTATTTGTTCCCAAACTGTGGTAGAGCCTTCTGGCCTCTATGAGTCTGATCATCCATGTTCAGACACATTGTACTTGAACCCTTACATAGTGATGCCCTTTTGGTCTGCTTTGAACACAAGGAACAACAAAAATGAACAACTGTATAAGTAAATACTTTAATAAGGAAGTAATAACTATTGACAAATGAAAGCTATCATAAATAAAAGGCATAAGATGTTTTGGCCATGACAGATTATACAAAGGGTAGCCCCAAGACACAGTGTAATAACAAAGAATTCTCCTTCACTTCACTGGAAAGTCTCATCTCCTTCAGTTCAGTCTAGGTTGTAATTAGTATATCTTATGAATCCTTTTCATCTTTTATCTAGAGAAGATTTCGTTTCAGGCTCTCAGGAAATTAACTAGATTTTTTTCTTCCCTCTCTTTTTTATAATCAAACATTCTCCCCCTCACACCCCACAGTTGACTCTACTGGCCATCTTCTCCCAAACCTGACAGAATATTGTTGATAAAATTTTATTTTTATCCGTTGTGATAAGGAAGGAATTTCACTTTTCTCTCTCTTCCTTTGGTCTTTCTATCTCACAGACAAAACGTATATTTTTTCCCAGATTCCATAGTAAGATGTTCCTCCACTTTATTCCAATTGATCATGTCAAATACTTCTCTCAAGTTTTCATTGAGGTCTTAATGACTGTGGTTTTAAATGTTGATTCTCAGTAAAGTAGGATAAGAATTTTAGGTAAATCCCCTTTTTGTGCTTCAGTTTCCTCTTCTCCCTTGATGAGAGTTAGACTGCCTGAATTCTGGAGTCTTTTTCAGGTCTAAATCTTGTGACTCTTGATGGTTTAGGAGCTGGTGACATTCCAGGATGTGTCTGTGGACTTCACCCCAGAGGAATGGGACCTCTTAGACCCTCCTCAGAAGCAGTTATACAAGGCAGTCATGCTGGAAAATGCCCACAACCTACTCTCCTTGGGTAAGGACATTTCCCCTGGCCACTCTTACTTAGTGTGCTACCAAAGGCAATATCTTCATTCCTCAGTATGCTGACTTTGGAGCACTTATCTATTACCAGAATGGGAAATGTGCGGGTCTCCAGTGTCCAAGCGATACAGTCCTTCTCCTGCCTGGTGTGAAGATAATCTGTATGTTCTGTTGTTGTTACTGCAGCTGTCTCATGCCAATTTTAGGTAGCTTGAGGCCTAAGATAATGTCAGTGTTGAAGCATCTCAGATGTAGAACTAATCCCATGGATTTTTTAGCCCAACCTCTGCCTGGACACGAATTTTCTCTGCCAAATATGTGAAAAGTGCTCAGCCTGCTTTTCTCTGTTTCCTCTTCCTTTTTGGGATGGGCCAAGTATTTAGGATATCCTACTTTCTGAGAAGCATCAATTTGTAACTCACAATTTCTAGTTGTGTCTAGTGTTACACAATTTTCCTTAATCTTCTTTACATCGCCTCCACTACCCACTACAGGTGGTGGCAAAGGAGAGAGGGCAATAAGCCTTTCTCTTCACCTGATGTTCATCAGCTGTTGTTTTCTGTCCTTTCTTTACAATATTATCTTACTAGCTGATATTATTCCCATCTGGTGTTTGAGAAAACTGAAGCAAACAGAGATTAAGTGACTTTTCCAGACACACAGTTAATAACTGTCTGAGGGTGGATTTAATCCTTGGCATTCCTCAGTCTATTTCCAGGCCTTACCCCACTGCACTACCAGTCGCCTCAAATTTCTAGATAATGGGAACTCTGCAATGAGTGCCTCCTTTGAGGAAGGTTAACCATGATCACATTTTGATTCTCTGTTGGCTCCATGATCTTCTCCCCAAAGTTCTCAAAGATGAATGCTATGGAAATCATGCTTAAGCACTTCTGGCCACCATCTTTTCCTCCTTGATTGCTTGCCTCTGTCAATGGCAGGAATTAGATGCTGGCCAAGAGTTAGAAATTGACTACCTAAGGTTTGTTAAGTTCCCGAAAAGGAGAATCTCAGCAGAAGAGCAATGACTCACTGAATGAACAGTAACCAAGTTTTTATAGGTTTCATGGAGTGAGGAGTTGAGGAGGAGACAGAGCCAGAGCTGATCCATTGAGCTCTAGTCTGCTGGAGCTGAATGCTGATCTGGCACATCCTTTTTTGGTTACTTGCGTTACAACCATTAAAGGAAGAATAAGCCAGAGGTTTGTGAACATAAAGGAATGATTCTCAAAATGGAGTAGCTTTGTATGTACACTGTTTTCCCTAAAAAGAACTAAATTCTAAGTATTTCTCCATGTTCATTACTTTTTCCATGTTATTAGGGCATCCAGTTCCCAGAGAATATTTGGTGTTTTATTTGAAGGAAAGGGAGGTGCCACTGATGCTGGAACAAGAAGGCCTGAGGAGCTGCTGTCCAGGTGAGTGAATTAAAAGCAGGCACATGAGAGCTGTGTCTCCTGGTATTGTAGGAAAGCAAGTGTTAGATTTGGGGGCAGGAATACTTGAATTATGATTCTTTTTCAGAGACTTTTAGCAGTGAATCTGCACAAGTCACTGAACCCTACTGATTCTCAGTTTCCCCTTCTGTAAAATTAGGAGGTTAGATACCATTCAATTAAGGTGTCTCCTACTTGTAAATCCATGATCCTAAAAAAAATGCATTGTTTAGAATTTGGGGGCATGGAACTTCCCTGAACGTGCAAAAGGGGGTTAGGCTTTTAAATATGGTTTCTTTCTTAGGCATTTTTCTCATCAGTGAAGACTTAGAAAGTTGCTGCTAGGTGCTATACCATCTGTTAAGCAACATAAAGAGATGCAAGGAACATCCCTTGCTCTCCTGGTCTTCACTGACTAGGTGGGCAGATGACATGCCAACAATCTTGTAGAAACCTGCTATGGACAAGACAGATTTGATCTCATTGAGAAAGAAAATGTACTACAGTGAAAGAGAACTGGAAAGCCTATTGTGGAACATGGGCCCTAGCTGGGGCTTCAGGGAAGCCAGGATGCCATTCTCTGTCTGGAGATAGCTTGGAAAGCCCAAACATTTGGGAGACAGAGTGTCCTCTTCACAGAATAGATGTGAGGCCCATACCACTGGATTATAGCATGTTTGGTTGGGATGTGAAGGGAAAGAAAATGTAGAAGAACAGGAGAGGGGTATGTAAAGAGAGAGGGTAGGTGATTAGCAGTCTTAGAAAAGATTTTATATTTGATCCTTTTCCTCGGGAGCCACAGGAGATTGTTGAGGATGTGATGATATGGTCAGTCAAGAACTTTAGGAAGATGATCTTTGTAAGGGAGGGGTGGAATGACTGGAGTGGAGGTAGACTTGGAGCACCTGGAACAAGTATCACTTTCCTGAAATAGCTCTGTTGTGTGGTGTTCAGGACCTGAAGCAAGACAGTAGAAGTGTTGGGAGAGAAGGGGGTGTTATGGGAGAGATGTTATCTGGGTGCAATCAGAGGACATAGGAGCAGATTGACTATGTGGGACAGAAGTGTTTGTGAAACTCCATGAGGAAGGCATGATACCTCATTTATGAATGTGCTCTAATGCAAGGATTCCTTGGAGAGCATTAGGAAAGTAGGAAGATGGGAGGGCTGGAAGAAAGAATAAGTTTGTTTTGGAGAACAATGATATTAGTGTCACTAAATTGCAGGGAGAGTGAGAGAGAAAAAGAAGGGTGATTGTGAAAAGCTGTAGAGAAGAAAAGAAAGGTGAGGATGAAGAAGTGACCAGTGGATTTAACAACGTGGATGTTTTTGGTAATTTTGGAGAGGGGAATTTCAGTTGAACAATGATACTGGGAGCTAGACTGCTGAGAATTTCAGAGAAAAGAGTCAGCGACTCCACTTGTAAGTGGGCACTTCCAGCTGTTTAGCCAAGAAATAGAAGAAAGACCATGGAAAAATATCTCTTAGATTGAATGGATCAAGTGATCATGTTTTGAGCATTAGCAAGAAATGGTTTGTAGCAGGAGGGAAGGAGTCATTAGTGTGGGAGAGACTGGAAAGTAGTGATTAAAAGGAATGCTGTAGGGATAGCATACTGAGCAAGATGATGTCCTGGAATGGGATGATTTATTCATGGAAAGGAGTTTGCTTTACCTAGCAGGGGGATCATTTCATCTGACAGTGACGTCAAAGACAAAAAAAACTCACTTCATCCATGGAAAATGTGGAGGATAAGATAGCTCTTGATAAGTATCCAATTTTTTCAAAGAAAAAATAGAAGGCACCTTTCTTCACTGAGAAGGTGAGTAGGGGGGTGGATAGTGGGAGCAGGAAATCAGGGACATTTGGGAAAGAATTAAAAGAATTGGGAAAGATGCTATGGTGAGGGAGATAGGGAGTCAGGTCGTGGTTTTCAGTCCTTCCAGTCATTTCTGTTTCACTATGACCTCTTTTGGGGTTTTCTTGGCTAAGATCCTGGAGTGATTTCCCATTTGTGTTTCAGGCTCATTTTATAGACAAGGAAATCAAGGGCAAGAGCCCTAAGTGACTTGGGAAGGGTTGCAAATCTAGTAAGTGTGTCTGAAGCTGAATTTGAACTTTAGCCTTCCTAATCAGTACCTACTGCACCACTTAACTGCCTAAAGGGGCTCAAAGGATACCCTTTGCACCATGAGGTCCACCCTGAATTTAAATACCCTAAAATTGTAGTTGACCCAGGCAGTGGGTTTTATGATTTTCTCTTTCCATTCAGTAGCATCTAAGTACAAGCAAAGGTTGTTGCCTCATTTAGAATTTATCCAAGGATATGCTTTACCTAAATTATCAACTTGTGTCCCTCCCTTGATCTCTAAGGCCCAATCTTTGGCCCCTTCTTGGAGAATTGTTGGCCAGATTCATTGAGCTGACAGCTACTCTCAGTTTGGCCAAGTGCTAATTAGAATTTCCTAGGTGCCCCTTAGTATGGGATGCTTCAGGAGCCTAAAAAGAGTCTCTGCAGTGTTCTCTCTGGGCATGCTCAGGTCCCATCAGGTTTAGAAGCAGACAAAGTTCACACAAAAAGGAGATAAAATAAAAAAGAGTGAGAAACAGGTCTGCATTTGCCAAGTAAGGCAGAGAACAGAATATAGGGATTGAGGCAGAAGCTGGGGCCTGGCATCAACCATGGGTCCTGTCAGTGAATAAGCATGGATTAAGCACCTTCAGTTTTCTAGGCAACTCACCAAGTTTTAGGAAGGGAAAAGGCAGTCCCTGAGGTCAAGGAGCTGTCAGTCTGTCAGAGGAACATGGAAATGGTGGAGAAGAAACAATAGATCAGGAAGCTTGGTCTTAACTAATCCAGGGAAAGGAGAGTGTTTGGGAGTGTAAAGACATCTAGTTCAATGGGATACAATGGAATAAAGGGGAACTCAAGGAGTGAATGTAATAATAGATTAAGGAGAGTAGAATTAGTGGAAAAAAGATTAAAAATCAAAACAAGAGTGAGACAAAATCCAGGTACACCTCAGCGATATTGCAGAATCAGTTCCAGAGCTCTGCAGTAAAGCAAATATTGCAATGAAGTGAGTCACTTCCATTTTTGGTTTTTCAGTGCATGTGAAATTTATGTTAAAAATACCATTTTCTATGATTTGCACAATACTATTTTGTTTTTTCAAAGTACATATTTTAATGAAAAATATTTTGTTAGTAATAAAACTACCTGTGCCTGAGCCTTCATTGAGTCCTAATCTTCTTTCTGGTGTGGTCTCTGGTCCAGTGTTGCTGGCTTTTGAGTCATCAGAGTTGTGATTGCTCAAGGTTGGCAGTTGCCATGGCAGTTTCTTACAATAAGGCAACAGTTAAATTTGCCACCTCCATTGATTGACTCTTCTTTTCCCTGGAGTTTAAAGTACACTTATGATTTGGCCTAATTTCAATATTTTTGTGTCTCAGGTAATAGGAAGACCCAAAGAGAGGGAGAAAAAAGTCAAGCATGCAAAAAGAAAACATTTTTTCTTAAAAAAAATTTGAACGAAAGTAAGTGCCATGGAAAACGGCCATCCAGTTCTGTGAACAGAACATGCCCATTTGTGGGGTTGGTGATCTAATCTCACCTGCAGGGATACTTTTCAGGTAACTCAGCCATTCAGAGTTCATGGCCTGACTTGAGGTTGTAGCAAGAACTCTGGGTCTGCCAGTTTCAGAGGTGTTTCTGAAGATCCAATGTGATTGTCTGTGAAGGTCTTTCCAAGTCAAGTTATTCTGCAGATCTGAAGTAGTGGCATTTGATTGTGTCAATTTAATTGGGAAGACTTTTATCTTTACCTGAAGAAGTATCATGTAGATCAGTTTACTTTCTTCCAGTGGAGGGAAGTGTTTATAATTGTGTGTGTGTGTACATGTGTCTCTGTAAATATGTTTCACTATTTGTTTTTTTGCAGAAGGAAAGATTAGACCTGGAATGAAAGAGACTACTGAAAAGCTAAGTATTTCTGTGAAAGAAACACAGCAAGAAAACCTCATGAGTGATGGTCCCTGCGACTTCACTAGGAGCCAAATCTGTGCTATATTTCAGAAAGTCCACCCTGGAGATAAACTTTATGGTTGTCATCATTGTGGGAAAAGCATGAATCAACAGTCCTCCCTGATTTACTGTCAAAAAATTCATACTGGAGAGAACCCACATGAGCTTCATCAATGTGATGTACATTTTAGTGAACACTCCTCCTTCCTTATTCATCACATTATTGACAGTGAGAGGCAACTTCCTGAATGCAGTCAGTGTGGAAAGGCTGGGAGTTGCAGCTGTAGTCTTGGTGTACATCAGAACATCGAGTCTAGAGAGGAACTTTATGAATATGATAACCATGGAAAGGCATTCCTACAGAGCTCCAGTCTTACTCAACATCAGGAAATCCACAACGGCGAGAAAGCTTATGAATGTAATCCCTGTGGAAATGCATTCAGATTTAAAGACCATCTTACTCCACATCAGAAAATCCATACGAAGAAACTTTATGAATGCAATCAGTGTGGAAAGGCATTCGCAAAGGGCTACACTCTTGCTGTACATCAGAGAATCCACACTGGAGAGAAACCTTATGAATGTAATCAATGTGGAAAGACTTTCAGAGAGAGCTCCAGACTTCGTCTACATCAGATAATCCACACTGGAGAGAAACCTTATCAATGTAATCAATGTGGAAAGGCTTTCACAAGCAGCTCATATTTTGCTGTACATCAGAGAATCCACACTGGAGAGAAACCTTATGAATGTAATCAATGTGGAAAGGCTTTCACAAACAGCTCAAATCTTTATGTACATCAGAGAATCCATACTGGAGAGAAACCATATGAATGTAATCAGTGTGGAAAGGCTTTCAGACAAAACTATCTACTTGTCTCACATCAGAGAATCCACAATAGAAAGAAAGTTTTTGAATGTAGTGAGTGTGCAAAAGCTTTCCATTCTAGCTCCAGTCTTGATGTACATCAGAGAATCCACAATGGTGAGAAGCCACGTAAATGTAATCAATGTGGAAAGACTTTCAGTTCTAGCTCCAGTCTTGCTGCACATCAGAGTATCCACGCTGGAAAGAAACCTTATGAATGTAATCAATGTGGAAAGGCTTTCAGACTAAGCTCTGTACTTGGTGCACATCAGAGAATCCACACTGGAGACAAACCTTATGAATGTAATCTTTGTGGAAATGCATTCAGCTTTAAAGGCCATCTTACTCTACATCAGAAAATGCATATGAAGAAACCTTATGAATGTAATCAATGTGGAAAGGCTTTCAGACAAAACTCCCTACTTGTCTCACATCAGAGAATCCACAATGGAAAGAAACTTTTTGAATGTAGTGAGTGTACAAAGGCTTTCAGTTCTAGCTCCAGGCTTGCTGCACATCGGAGAATCCACACTGGAGAGAAACCTCATGAATGCAATGAATGTGGAAAGGCTTTCATAAAGAGGTCCGAACTTATCCGGCATCAGAGAATCCACACTGGAGAGAAACCATATGAATGTAATCAATGTGGAAAGGCTTTCAGAGTAAACTACCAACTTACTCTACATCAGAGAATCCACACTGGAGAGAAACCTTACAAATGTAATGAATGTGGAAAGACTTTCAGAGAGAGCACCAAACTTAATCTACATCAGAGAATCCACACTGATGTGAAACCTTATCAATGTAATCAGTGTGGAAAAGGTTTCAGACGAAACTCCCACCTCACTTTACACCAGAGAATCCACACTGGAGAGAAACCGTATAAATGTAATCAATGTGGAAGGGCTTTCAGTTCTAGCTCCAATCTTGCTGCACATCAGAGTGTCCACACTGGAAAGAAACCCTGAATGTGATCAATGTGGAAAGGCTTTCAGAACTAGACTTCCTACTTGCTGCACATAATAGAATTCACACTGGATAGATATATAATATGATTGATCCTTTTATATACATGCTCACCTTATTATACAAATCTGATGAAATCAAGTTTGAGGGGACGTCGTTTCTATTTAATTATTTTATTATGGCTCGTTTACAATTTATAAAACAATGGTCATTTAGCTATCTCTTACCAAGGAAACATGAATCATGGAGACCTCTCAAAACTTATATTCCCTTAGCTAAGTGGGAGTTACCTATAGGCATAAATCAATGCTGATTACTTAAATTTTAATGAAAATGAGTATTATGAGATTTGGGCTTATTCTAAGGAGGGGCTGAGTAGGAGGGGCCCGAATCTTGACTCAGTTTTGGACAAAGAGACTTATTTCTAGCCTGATCACCATTACATAGTGCAGTCTAGACCAGTGGGTTCCAATTCCCCTCAGAACTGTTTCACTAAAACACAATGGGCCAGAATTCACCTATAATAAAATCCCTTTACATTTTGGTCTGATCTAAATTTTCCCAGGTCTTGCCAAAGATTTCATCTGATCATCAGCCCTGCCCTTCAAAGACTGACTGAATCACCTACACTGGCCAATTTCTGAATGAGGAGATGGGAATAAAGCTTAGTCCTAATTGAATAATTGTTTATTTATATGGGACAAACATTGTTTTCTCTCACATGAGAGAATCCATTCTAGAAGACATGTAATTAGTCAATCAATATGAAAAGTGTTCAAGCTAAAGTCATTATTGATGTTATTCTGATATTTCCTATCAGAATTCACATGGGATAGAAAGTATTTCCATAATGAATGTGGAAAGACGTTCTACTAGCACTATAGAGCTTGGAGACATCAGAAATTTCACCTTATGATCTAGCCCTGTCTGGACTCTGGAAAGGTCTGCAACCAGAGATCTTCTCTTCCTTTACATCAAGGATTGCTAGTGGAGAAAAGACTTATGAATGTGTTCAGTGAGGACCCCCATTTACCTGGAAGAGGCAGGTCAGTAGACTGCACAATATTCACAATGCAAGGTAGCCTCATAAAAGCAATAATGGTAGGATGGTGATCATCTGATGATTTTTTGTGTATTCCAATGTGTACATTGAAGAAATCTTGCTGGAGATAAAACTTATGAATCTAATTAATGATTAATGTTTTCTCCCTGCAGCACAGACCTCACTAGACATAGTATATTTCATATAGTGCATGAAGCCCCAAAAAGAGATTGAATTTATCTCAGAAACCCTAAGGATTATCATGCCTTCCCTAACAAGTGCTATGGCACCCTAGGGTGAAACCTGTCTCTGGCTTCCTCACTTAACTGCACTTTCCCACTGTAGTGAGACACCTTTCCTGCTCACCTTTGAAGCTGTCCTAGACTGGTAATGTGGTTCACTGCTCCAAAACAGGTTCTGAGCCATTGCAAGGTTTTTTTCAAGGGAATCTGGAAGACCCTAGACAAGTGAGTGCCTCACCTTAGCCCCAGAAGTCCCCATGCCCATATATTCAGGAAATACCACCTTGATAGCTCAAATTTTCTTGCAAAGGTTCCTTATCTTTCCCATTCACTTGTTCTATTTCTTTGCAATGCCCAGTTAAGAAAACCTTATCTCTCCTTGCTATTCTCACAAATTATGAATTCATTTGGGGAAATCTCCCCTTTGCTTTCCCCTTCTTTCCTCAGCTATTTGTAAGGCCTCATCAGACAGACATTTTGTTTGTTGCTCTTTTTCTGTGAAAGATGTTTAATTGTTGCCTCCTGTGCAATATTAAGAATCACTGTCAGTGGCTCTTCAGGCACTCTGTCTACCACATCTAATCCCCTAAATGTGTGCATCACTTCCAGTTCCTATCCATAAGCCATGCTATTTTGATCATATCTTTAGGGTCTAAGGGTTTTCCCTGATTTCTTAAATTTGAGTCTGAATTTTGCTGTAAGAAATTTAGGATCTGAACCTCAGTCAGCTCCAGATCGTGTTTGGACTGATTGTATAGAATGTCATCCTCCCACATCTTTTCCCTATAAGAATATTTTGGAGTTATTGGTTTCATAAAACTGAGCAACTTTGGCCTCTTTGGAGGCAGTGGTTGGAAGATAGAATTGTTACTGTGATATTGAATGGTTTTCTTTGGATTTGAACCATACTTATGTATATATTGGAAAAATCTTGCTGGAGATAAAACTTAGGGATCTAATTAATAAGATTAAGTCTCTTGCTCAAGATCTCGTTAGGTTTTGCAGTTTAAGAGACCTCATTAAACATCCAAAATTACTCACTGTAATGAATTCCCTAAAAATACACCTGTTTCCAGTGAAATCCTGATGTTTGTCATTATTCTTCAATAATAATCCTTTGAATTCATACGCTAGAATTTCTTTAGCCATTGTCCAGTTGATGGGTACTCAGGTTGTTCTTTGCTAGAACAAAATGTTCTCTTATAAATATTTTGTTAAAAGACAACAGTCCTTCTAGAGTGTTAAAAGTGTAGCTAGACATATGCTTTTCTATGTAAGGTGATAATTTTGAAAATATATTCATCGGAATTGATGTCATTTCAATGGCATCAAGTTTTTTTTTTTTGTTATTCTTTCCAAAACAATAAAATTTGTTTTAAATCTGTAATGTAACTTTTATTATGCTTCAAAATTTTATTGTAGTTTTGGGAAATATTTGATAAGTAATGTTAACTTTAAATATCATACCTAGTGGGTGACGCACTTTTATTCTTAGGAAATCAGCTTCTCTTTTGATCTAGATGCTGTGATATGATGAATTAAACTGCTGGAGAATGTGATTGCAATGTTCACAAACTGCTAAGTATTTAATTGAATATATTTTAAAAGATAAAGTAATAACTTAGCTTTTGGGAAAAGCAGAGAAGACAGAGATTCTCCTTTTCTGGGGAGTTTTTTGGGGCCTGACCAAATTCTTTAGGTTACAAGATGTTATCAGCCCTGGGACAGAAGTTGCTTAAAGTAGAGGTTTTCTAATTCTAAAGTAGTGAAGTGTTTTACTGAGTAATTAAGTTGTTAACAGGTCAAGAAAGGTTTGGGGAGGGGGAGCTTGCAAGTTTGTTTATAATATCCAAGTTTTATGAGAATTTGTCTGGCAACTGATAATGAAAATTATCAAATTCCACCTAGAGTAATATGTATGACAGTTCCTACACCTTTGAACAAATTCCGTCTGAATAGACTCCAACAAGTTCAAAATGGGTCCCCTTCCTTGAATACAATTGATAGTCAGATCTTGGAATGCAGAAAATGAGAAAATGACTCCAGTCCTTATTGTCCAGGTACTCCATCATGTCAATTCAACAAGCTCAGATTGCATGCCAGGCTCTGTGGTAGGATTTGGGGTTACCGATCAAGGTACCCCTCCCCACAGGGAGCTCACATTCTAAAGGGTTTGGTCAAGTATTTAAGTCAACAAGTTTTTGTTAAACACCAGATCTTTTCTAGGCAAGAGGTAGGCTCTTGCAATTCTCCAGAATGGAGAAAGAAAATAGGCAATTTGCAAACAATTACGTGACCCCCACACCCAAAGAAGGCATAATCGAAATACTGGGGATAGGTTGATTGGCCTTGAATCAGTCAAATCTTGCCTCAAACACTGAGTAGTTTGCCTCATTTTTCTCCACTGTAAAATGGAGTTGACAGTCTTGCAGTCTAGCTGTTCTAGGAATCCTGAAATCTAAGGGCACAGTTGGGGCTGGTCCTCAAAAGAATTCAACCAGTCAGACCTTTCAGTCCAAGCAGCAAGTTTATTGTGTCACCAATAGAAGCCAGTCAGAAGCCTAGTGAGTCTGTACTATTTGTGACACCAACACAAGTGGGCGAGATTTGAAGAATCTGCATTTGATGAGGTTGAGACTGATATTTTTATACAGAAAGACTAGGAGATGATGTGGATGGGATCTGGCAGTGGCAAGTATCCTGAGGTGGTCTGGAATTAGAGACAGGAGCCTAGATGGGATGAAAGAGTGTTCAGCAATCCTGGTGGGCTGGAGTGGGCCAGATGCTGGGTTCCTGAAATATATGGGGAAGTTCAAGGATCTGTCCTTTTAGGGTTTCAAATTTCCCCCATCATGAGGACCTAGCAGGGTTGTTAGGATCTGATGAGATAATATTTGTAAAGTTCTTGTGCCTGGCACTAAGCAGACTCTTAAAAAGCCATTTGATTCCTTGTTTCCTACATAAAATCAACATACAATATAAATTGGAAGAAATAAACAGATAATGGACCAACCAAGGCTTCTTGAAGAAAACTGGTGAAATCAGGAAACTTTGAGACAAGGAGAGACAGCACTCAAGGAACGGGTGGTGGGGGCAGTGGTGGAAACTAGTGAACATGCAGCATCAGGAGATAGAGATTCATATGTGAGAAATCACATGGAGGCTGATGCCACTGATCCTTAGTACATGGAGAAGAGAAAGGTGTGTGCTACTTAAAAAACAAGTGTCAGGTTATAATATTTAATATAAATTTTGTGATAGTCTCTTTGTTCTCTCTGAAGCAAACTCAGAGAATGCCTCTTCCTATGCCAACAAAAGCCAGTTAGAGCTCACTTAACACTCCTTAAGAGACCTTTAACCTAAGGCACTTTTTCTGAATAATGGAACGTTTTCCATATTTTAATATTTTGTGGACATATACTATGTTATAACGTGTTAATGGTAAAGAAAACATAGTCATCCTGGGTCTTAATTTCAATTCAAACTTTGTCAAGCTCTGTTATCTTATTGTATTTACAACCTATGCAATTAAGAAATTCCTTTCTAATGGTCTAGTTAATCCCTCATGGAAACCATAAATCTGAAGGACACAGCCCACCTACTTTGTCCTAAAACAGGTTAAAGTCTGGCCAATTTTTGTATGAGCAGTCAGATAATATCTGGCTCCGCAGTACTATGTAACTGTTACTTTAAGGGGAATGAATTAATAAATGTATGCATTTGGCCTGTTGCCTCTCCTTCAACTAAACTTTCAGGTCAACAGTACTGGCGACCAATGTGGATTGGAACTGAGGAATGGGACAGACATTTCCTCATCTCACCAAGGCCAGGACTCAGGTGCCAGAGGATCCAGTTTTCCTAGAGTCCTGGGCCTTGACGGGGTTGGTGTAAGTCCTCTCCCTTACAGCCTTCCAAAGGACTCCCACTAGCTTAACTGAAGTCCAAAAATTCCCTTTCAAGCTAACTCTGGGGGCAGAGACCAATTCGGGTTAAATTGCTCTGTACTAATTGGGTCTCCTCTGAGCATCAATCTGGGAAAATCAGCTAGCTATGGGTCAGTTAAAAAAAAAGCAACTAAAGTTAGAAATCTGGCTGGTAAGACCCCTGCTTCTTATATGTCAAGCCATTACCCACCTGATGATCACAGCTATTGCCAGCACTAGTGTCAATCAACTAAAGATAGCTGTAAATTCTGTTGGCCACCACAGGGCTCTTTTGGACAGGTCAAAGTTACTTTATCTTACAACCAAATTCTGTTTCAAGGCCAACAAAATCTGTAGCCAGCAGCAGGAATGTTTCATCTTGGGCTTGCTGATGTGGCTGAGGGAGAACAAGAGAGAGAAGCCTCTTCCCTTTAGGGCTGGCAGAGCTGCTTCAGTACTGGCTGAGTACTGGCCAAATTCCTTTCTTCTTCAAAGTTCTCCAGTCTGTCCTTCCCTTCACTCCCTGGGTCTGATTCCCCCTCTTTCCTCCTTCTTCCCTCTGCCTTCCCTTGAAGACCTCTGATCTGGGGAAGATGATGGTACCTAGCCGCTCTTTTCCCCCCTCACTTTCCCCTACCTGCCTTAGCCCTGAGAAACGCAACCTCTGTTCAAGCCTCCACTGCCTCCTCCTTCCCCGTCCCTGCTTTTCCTTTTAAGGACTCTGGTCTTGAAGAGGACAGTTACAATCCATTTATGAACTATCAAGCTTCTAATTGTTCTCTCTCTCTCTCTCTCTCTCCCTCTCTCTCTCTCTCTCTCTGCCTCCCTCTCTTACTTCCTCTCTGTCTCTGTCTCTCTGTCTCTCTGTCTCTCTGTCTCTCTCTTTCTCTCTTTTTTGTGTGTGTGCTGTGAATGAGTCTGTTATCTTGTAAGGTTTAAATGCAAGCAGTGGGACATCCAGGTCTGCAACTGGGGAAAGAAACAAACAAAACTTTAACACTTTTCCTTGTTGTTCTGGTCTGGCCAACCTGGAATTACAATGGAAAGTTAGACCATCTGAGGTAAAATCATTTTATTAGATTTGTATGTTGTGAGATTAATCATAAAAAAATTTCAGGAACTGATCATTTAAAATTACTAGAAAAAAATACCTCCTAAAATGGTGGTTAGCCCTAGAAATTTACCTTGCTAATCCTGATCATCTAACATTCCCCACTCCCTCTCAGAGTTAAGGGAGTATTTCAGAATAGGGATTCTTTAGCAACTACAGGAGTTCTTTTTAACCCCTCTCATTCCAGATCTAATTATAGAGAGGAGAATGTAGGAGAACTGTAGGGACAGCAATCTCAATGATTTCAACAGTCCTGTGCCCTTGGGTATCCTTTTAGCCCACCTTTCTAGATAAAGCTTGGAAATGTCACCTAGGTCCTATACACTCTGCCCACCCTATCCCAGCAGCTGCAAAGTGCCTGAGGCTCAGCAAATTCTGCAGCTGTGGGAGAATGAGAAAGGTGAATAGATCAGGCCTGTGACAAGCATTCACTAAACTCTTGCCTGCAAAAATCACCGCTGCTGGGACACCAGCTACTCTGCTCTTGGCAAGCTTCACTTCTCTGTTTCAGTTGCAAAATGTATTTTACGTCTGTCTGACCCGTTTTCTGATTTGTAAAAGTAAAAATAATTATGGTTGTTATGGGATCAAAATGATAAAATGATGCCAAAATGGTTCACGTAATGATTGATATGTTACACACCGTATTATTATCTCTCTCTAATGTAATTATTAACTTTAAAGTGGTTTTAATTACTAAAAGTAATAAGATCAATCATTTCTGGAAATGCAAATAATTCCGTCTGAAGTTATTGTTGTGTTAAAACTGTACTTCTAAGATTGTATTTCTGAATTTCTCTTAGATTGTGAAAATTGAGTGACCACTGTAATCCAGAAATGGTGTTAGACAAAGCAATTTTTAATCTGAATTTTGTTGAAACTAAAAAGATGTTGAGAAAATTGTGTAAAACTAGGTATGTTACTTTATCCATCCTGCTAACCTTGTCTTATAATGTTTTGTAATAGCCATTTAGAAAATCAGATATTTCCACGTTTGCATGTTAAAAAGTTGCAGCTAAAACAATTTGACTATCTTCTATGAAGCTGTAGAATTGTTAACTAAATTATTTGGGAGTACTGTTTTAATGCTGAAACCAAAAACTGTTAAGCGATTACTGTGTATGGAAAGGAGGGAATGGAGTGAAAACTTTATTTAGATTCTTTCTGCCCATTCAGAACAGTCCTCCCATTTGTGTGGGCAAGATAACCCTAGGAAAGGAACTTGGTTTATGTAATTCCTAAACAATGAATATGACTTGCTCAGAAATTGTAATAGATAGAAAGGATTGTTAACAATTGACTTTTGTATCAGGATGAGTTTTAAATTTGAGAAGGAAAGATATTAAATAGAATCCCTTATGTGTGTGTGTCCTGGTAAATCTTTATTGCTCATTGTAACTCCATGAGAGTGGAAATAACTGTATCTGGCTCTAAGCTGTGATGAGTGAGACTTGCAGTTTAAGGTAAAAGGTTTTGGGGACCGTAACTATTTTTTGTTTTGAGTTTGAATTTGGATATAGTTGTCTGCATTAATTTCACTTTTACTGAATTTAAACAGAGTAAAGGATGTTTTTATCCTGTCATATTTCGTATGTCACATGTCCCTGCTTTTTCCTTGTATATTAAACTTCTATGATCAATAGCAAGTGACCAGCAAAATACATGAGCCCTTTTGTGTAATCTTACTGGGAAATTGAATATTGTTTTCATCTGAAATTAGAACATGTGCAGAATTTTACGTAAACTCTTGGAGAGCCACCTTAAGATGTTCCCATTGTTTGAAAGGATTTTTAAAAGCAGTAGTGCTTTTCTGAGTCAGTCTCTTACTGTTACCAATGTTACCAATGTTACCACTGTTACCAATGTTACCATTCCAACCCCGTTTTTACTCAAGCATTTTGTGATGTCTAGGAATTCTGCAATAAGTGAGAATTCAGTTAGTTATAATACTTTGGAAATTCATATTACTTAAGGATATTTTGGTAACAACTCAGCTTTAATGAATTCCAATTTTAAAGGTTTATTTTTGCTTAAGGAAAAAAGAAAGGGATATCAATCATTTTAAAAGTTTCCAACTAATTTTCTTTATAAAAGTTTGTCCCTTAACATCATAATAAATTTTAAACTGTTTTTCAAGAAGGGGAGGTACTTTTAGAAGAAATGTTTTTTAAAAACTAATATCTTGTGTGATTTTTAGAAGGCCTACTAAAATTTCAAAATAATTTACTTTTAAATTAAGGTGTAAAGCCGAAGAGATCTTGCTGTTTTGATCTGAATTTGGAGTCATTCTATGGCCTAAGCAAGAGTTAAAATTTGTGTTTGAACTTGTTATATATAGAAGATTTAATTCCTGAAGTATCTCATTCTTCCAGAGTGACTATAATTAGGGAAGAATAACAAACTTGTGAAACAGACATAGTACCAACAAACTATGAAGATTAGTCACTAACCTCTTTGCTTTGTTTAAACTGGAAGAGGATTCCAGTCCAGTTATGCTAGTAAAAAGTAATGACTCAAGAACTACCTTGTCTTATGTTTAAAATATAAAAGCAAGTGGAATAATCTGAAGAACAGAATTGAGAGATTTGGAAGGACAAATTAAGTTGTGATTGAAACTATGAAAAGTAGATAAGGTTTGGGAACTAGCGTGGGTTATCTGAACCCCTCTTGTTCCTGGATAGTTGTTCCGGATACTGTTGTGTCAGTTTCAGATGGTTTAAAGTGTGAGGAAGTATTTTAAGAAGACAGAAAACAATTAATAGGTCAATCAGTTTTGAGATGGCCCTATCTGAAGGATACCAGCCAATATTTATTAGCTACAAGATTGGGACTGCAATTTAGTCTTGTTCGAAGCTCTGATTACAGGAATAGTTGTCTAAGTTGTCATAAAGCCAGTTGACATGTGCTGCAGGCTAACGGTGGATGCTTGGAAAGGTTTTGAAGACGACCGTGAACACAGCCTAGGTAGGATCTTCCTGACTTTATTTCCCAAATGTGCTGTTTCCTTTCTGAAAAAGGAAATTCCCCACCTGATTACTTCTAAGCCCTGCTTTCAGTACCTGATGACCACATCTCACAGTTGTGAGATAATGACTCATTCCTGGAATCAACCAGAACCAAGGAAATCTTTTCCTTCTGTTAACATTGTCCCTCTTTTTTCTTTTATAGCAAATCTTTGTAATTAAGAAGAATATAATACAGAGATAACATCAAGGAAATGATTAGATCAGGTAATAAGACAAAGATGTAATGTGATAGATGTCTAATTAAATAGAGTAGCAAATTTTGAGGGAAAACTACAGGATTAGCCTGATTCCCCTAAGAAGTATATAAAGATATATGTGATTGGCTTTTAAAATTTATCATGTTTTTGAAATAAGATCTCAAATTTGGATTTTTGCATAAAATTTGTATAAGATAGTGGCAAAAGAAAGTGAAATTATTTCTTCTTTGTTAAAGTATCTGTCCAATAATTTAAAGATGAGTTCATTTTATGGTTGAACCCTCACATTTTAAAAGATTCTTATTTCAGAAACAGCAAAAAATAAATGGAAATTTTCTGAAATTTCAAAAATTTGGAGAACAAATTTTAAGTGATTGTACTAATTTATACTGTCAGAATTATCTGAGAACTTCTAGATCTGAACAAGAAAAGCAGAACTCCCTCTTTGAATTATCCCAAGAATAAACCCTATTGTCAAAGGAAGGATATCTAGACATCAGATAACTACATGAGAAATTTGGGATTCAAAAAAGTGATGTTTAAATGGAAATTAAGAATGGATTACTGGGATACAAGGAACTTAATGTTAATTAACATTAGAAACAATGGTTGCATTTATTTGTCTGGTTCGTGTTTAATTTTCTTGTTTATATTGGTGACATATAAATCTGCCTTTCAGACATAGTCTATTGTGAGCCATCTAAGTATTAATCTCCTTCTGACTTAATGTAAAAATGCAATTTTGTCTTGTTTGAACCTAGCCCTGCGTGGCTCAGAAACTGAACTATTGCTATGTGCCTTTATCCATATCAACTATAGCGTACTGTATCATCTCACTTATCAAATTATCTGTTTTCTGGGAGACCCTGTCAGGTTTTCTGTATAGACTTTTGGATCCATCTGTCACTTCCATTGCCCCTGCTCCTCAGTGGACTGTCCTCCAATTTCGAAGAGGCCTGAAGAAGATAGCATCAGACATAAGCAGCTTTCCCAAGAGCCTGGACCAGACTTGCATGAAGAATAACTCTCACACTACTGGCTATTGAGAGGTTTTTTTTTTCATATTTTTGTTGGTCTACAGGCCTTTGACCAAAAGGAGGGAATGACAATATTTAATATAAATTTTGGAATAATCTCTTTGTTCTCTCTGAAGCAAACTCAGAAGATGCCTCTTCCTATGTCAACAAAAGCCAGATAAGGCTCACTTTACAGTCCTTAAGAGACCTTTAACCTAAGCCACTTTTTCTGAATAATGGGACGTTTTCCATATTTTAATATTTTGTGGACATATACTATGTTATAGCGTATTAGTGGTAAAGAAAACATAGACATCTTGGGTCGTAATTTCAATTGAAACTTTATCAGATTGTTATCTTATTGTATTTACAATCTATGCAATTAAGAAATTCCTTTCTAATGGTGTAGTTAATCACTCATGGAGACCATAAATCTGAAGGACACAGATTACCTTCTTTGTCCTAAATCAGATTTAAGCCTGGCCAGTTTTTGTATCAGCAGTCAGATAATATCTGGCTCCATAGTACTATGTGACAGTTACTTTAAGGGGAATGAATTAATAACAAATGTATGCATTTGGCCTGTTGCCTCTCCTTCAACCAAACTTTCAGTCAACATGGGAGAAAAATAGCTCTTCTCTGAGTTCATATGGTGGGTTCCTGCTGTCAGTTTCCCACAATGCAGAGCTTCGGCAGGAAAAATGTGGGCTTTAGTATTATGCTCAAGTATAGGTTCAGGCCTCAGAAAAAAGTGCACGTATGTAACTGAGGTGCTGAGTCTACTCTCTCTCTTTTCCCATGACAAGGGCTGCTCTAAGGGCTCTAAGGACAGCAGTGAAAACATCTGCTCATTGTAGCTCTTAACAATGCTTGTTGCAGGATCTTGGATAAAGGATGAGGAACATGGAGAAGGCCTCTTGTCCCTTCTCCCTCTGACCAGGTGAGGGCACAATTGCTCTTCTAATGACAGATTGTCCTTCATTCTCCAGGAGTACCAATGACATCATAAGGGTGATGTCCTGACTTGCAAATGAATTGGATATCAGTAAGGCAGGGCCCTGCAAAGTCACCAGCCTCACTCTGTCCTCCAGAGCCATCTGGTCCAGTGGCAAGATACAGATCAGAATGACTGGAATGGCTCCAGAGGCAGTGGGATACCTTGTCCTCTTTAAACAAAGGGCTTGCCCAGGTTGCAGTTTGTCCGAAGTAAAGGCCATCTAGTGATTTAAGTTCTGGCAAGAAATGAAGCAAAATATGCTGTCGTTTGCTATTCAAAAAAAGAAAAAAAAATCAGTCTGGGAGGGAAGGACTCTCAGGGTTTCTTACCAGAGCAGAAATGATTGCTATTTACACTCACTCTGAGCCATCACAACCCAAACAAGGCCCCCAGAAGCTTGTCAGTGAGAGCCAGAGTGATTCTGGGTTTAAGACATAGTCATGTAGGGAGTATCTGGGTCCCTTAATCCAGGTTTTTCTCAGACTCCCTAGCTCAAGGCCTGTCCTTACTGTTTCCTTGACTTCCTACCTTCTCTAGCAGGGAGAGGTATAGGGACAGGTGCAGGAGGAGAGTCAGAGGAGGCACCCTGAGCTCCTGCCATCTCTGCCACCTGTCCAGGGCTTCAAGTTCTGTCCTACAGGGAATCTACTCCTGATGCACAGATGGAACCTTCTCTCACTTATCCACAAGTATCAGCAACTATTCTTGTGTCAGACACAAAATATGAACTTCCCTATGTTCTTGAGTTCACAAATTCAAGGACATAAAAGAGGAAGCCATGTCCCCCAGGAACAACCTCAGGGGATGTGGCCCATTCTGGCTGAAAAGGCCCTGAGATGAGGCTTATACTAGAGCTGATGCTCTTTTACATACCCAAGGGAGCTCTCACAGGCTCTGCTCAGGACATAAAGTCCCCTCATCCTGCCTGTCTTAGGCCTTAGGGTTCTCTGTCTAAGATCTCCAAGGGACAGGATGACTTCCCCCTGTCAGCTCCTCTGGCTCTTGTTGCTCTGGGCTCAGGGTAAGACACAGCAGATCAGAGAGTGAGCCTGTGGTGTAGAGGTTATCACTGGAAAACCAAATAAAATGAAACTTAAGATCCCCTGGATCCAGTGGGTGAGGCAGATGGACTGACAAGCAGGACCAGACCATCCAATAAAAACTAAATATAAAAATGCTTGAGAGATCTGTGGGAAAACATGGCTCATGTCAAAAATTGATTTAAAAAAACAAAAAACCAATAGATTGCCAGAAATTTGGGAATTTATTGTTTTCCACAAAATTGTCTATCCTCCCTGTCTGTGGCTCCAGGAGACAGAGTGACAATGTGTGGCAGGGCCAGTTCCAGCACTGGCAAGTGGATGACCTGGTACAAGCAGGAGTCAGGAAGGTCACCCAAACTGCTGATCTTTGAAGCTTCTTAGCTGTATTCCAGAGTCCTGGCCCAGGTCACTGGCAATGGGTCTGGGACAGATTTCACTTTCACCCCCAGTCCTGTGGAGGCAGTGTTTGCTGCCAGTAATTACTCTTGGAAATATAATGATTCTTGTTTCCCACAATCCTGCAGCCACAAACAAAAGCTTCCCCAGCCTGCTCAGTGCCTCACCTCTAGGGAGGAGGTGCTTCCCCCCAGGTCACAGCCTCAGACATTCCATATTCTTAGAGGATGTTGGGCCTTATTCATCTAGTATTAACCAACTGTATGACTTTTCTAGGGGGACAGACAGATAGGGAATTTGTAAAATAAAAAGAAGGGGAATGTTTTGGAACTTTCGTTACAACCTCAGATCATAAACCTGACAGACATGCTTATCAGTAAACCTGCCTCCATCGACAAATCACCCCATCTGCATCCTCTTCCTGTGGGGTTGACCCAATGACAGACCCCCAAGGAGTGGTTTAAGAATGAGGATTTTAAGAATTTAAGGCAAACAGGCAGGGTTCACACCACTGGATGCTGCTTCCCAGTTTAATACCCTCCTCTCCCAGCCATGTGTTCAAAAAGGAGCCAGTGCCTCGACAGAGAAGGACAGCATATTCTTCAGAGTTTATCCAGCAGTTACCCTCTCTGGAGACTCCCCCACTGCCTTCCAATAAAACTACATTCCTGTCTATCGTTCTTGATGGAACTTCATTTTGTTCCCTCAAAACAAAAAACCAATTGAGAATGACCATCCCTGACTCCCATGAGTCTTCCTGTCTGCAAGTTTGGCAGCATATTGTGAACTGAGGTGAGTTATGTTGGAGTACATTGGAGTAGACAGTAGACAAGGAGGGATGTTTTGTAAATGTGACTTTGCAAGTTCAGTGGAGCCTTACCCGTTGGCCGCTGAAGTCTGCTAATCTTAGATTCCTGAGGTATATTTCCTTTTCTTTGGGTAAAGTACAATTGGACTTCTTTTGAGACCACTGTGTTCCATGACCCATGGCCACTTGGCATGTCTGGGTGATTGTAGCATTTAGAAAGTTGTGTTTTGGTAGCAAGATGCTACTCATACTCAATCCAGAAAATTCTCATCTGAGTCACATGGTAGCTCTGTGATCTAGGGGAACCATTTAATAAGCTCCTTGAGATTTGATTGAGGAATCTATGAAAATGAGATGAAGACATACTGGAACTGGTAATGAAATAGCTGTTCTGCCAATGATCACTCTCTGCTCATCACCTGCCCAGCGAGTTCCTAATGGAGCTCTCCTTTTGGGGAAGCAGAGGTAAAATGGAGGCCTTTCTCCCACCCTGGCACCATGGCATCTCTGTATTTGTACAGAAAACCTACATCGTGACTAGGTGGGTCTTAGTCTGGGTTTTTTCTTTCCTTAGAAAACAGATGTGATCCTGAGGTAGCTTTCTGCACCTTAAGGGCCTGCTTGGGATTTGAGAAGTTCAGGGTCACTGGGCACCTCACACAGTACTGACTGGTAGGAGGAGAGTTCTGTAAGTCTGTACTTGGAGAAGATAGCCAATATGTGGGAGAGCCAGCACAATTCCCCATCAGGCTTGCCCCAAAATTTAGATATATGTTTCCACAGTGCAAAGCTGAGAGGAAATGTCCATTTCCTCTTCCTACAAATTGCTTCACTTTCTGATGTTTAATTCCCCCCACCTTCAGAGAGTGCAATAGTGCAAAATGTGTTACTGCTATTCATTCTTCAAGGCTCTTTTCAATGGACACTCGGGATCCTTTTGCAATGGGTATGTCTTTTAGGTAAAGGAATTTGATTGTGGTCTTTGGACTAATTTACCTGGTGTCTTGACTAGCTTTCCACATTCTCCATTGGGAAGACCCAAGATATGAGTGTAACCTAAGTTTTAAGTAGATTTCCCTGGAACTGTGTGTGGGGGTGGGTGGGAGGGGTGGGGGTGGTGTAGAACCAGAGACAGAAGAAAGAGCCTATTTCTGTTATTGAGGGGTCAGGATTTCATGAGCCTGAACCTGTGACCAGAACTGAGAGTGGTCCCTTGTTTTATAGAAGAGTAAAACATGGTCCAGGTTGCAGGAGTCATTGTGAGACAGGAAGACATTGGTAGGCAGTCATTCCGTAGTTTACTCAGTGATGGTTGAAGATGGCTCGTGAAATAACCCTGTTGGTATAGTTCCTCCACATCTCTGCTGTTTGGATGACCAATTAATGGGAGCTGGTGAGCAGCACATAGCTGTTAAATTCAAATGATCCCTCCTTTTATCATGATGGAGGATTTTATTGCTGTAGGCAACTGAGTGAAGGATCCAGATGAATCCCTACTTGAGTTGAATCTTAAAGAAAGTGCTGGATCCTGAGATGTGTGTGTTAGGTATGGGAACAGTATAAGGACTGGGGGAAAGCCCACTCCCAGGCCCAGAGAGGACAGGTAAAGCCCTGTGTGTGCACATAAGTGTGTGTTCATATGTGTTTTTGTCTGTGTCTGAGTGGCTAGAATCTTGTCCCTCTCAAGCAAGTATTGGGAAGAAGAATGATGTAGACGTCTTAAAAGAGTGCTCCTATGATTATGAGCTAACAGTGCATGGATCTGGAGAGTCTGTGTAGCCCAGGGATGTTCCTTTCCAGAATCAGTTCTAATATTTATCTGCATAGATACTAATAGAATGATTTGCTTCAGTTCACGAGGAAGTGAATTTGAATCCTCCTTTCCCCTGAATCTTAACAACCCCAGAAGTTTTCTGAGCCTACGTTTCCTCCACCACCAAGAGGGGCTAGTAGGAGCCCCTACATCTCCAGGGCCATTGTGAGGGTCAAAAGACCTAATGCAGAGCGTTTGGCAAATTATACTTTTTCTGTATAGTTGTGAGGTCTTGCTCTACTACTTTGCTCACCCTAGCTGGCTCGCTGACATCCACCATGACCATGAATGCGTAGACCTTTACCCCTTTAGGTGACTTCTATGGTCCATATTCTATTTTGGGGTGGGTTATTATTTTTTTGTAATTTTAAACTTAAATAGAAAATGAGAAAAGAAAGAGAATTGCCATGTACACAGTAGACCATAAGAGAAGATTCAATATAAAACAATAAATTTCCATTTCAAGAAAACCTAGTTGATAAATACTACACAATTTTTTGAAGCTACCCAGCTTTGTTTCCTTGCTATACTTTTGTTATGTGCTGTGTACTTTTTACTTTGTGTTCCCCCTTCCCTCCCCCAACACTGCAAAGAAGGCTGCAATGCTGCACTTGAACGTGGATATGTAACTATATCTATATGTAGATATAACATATACATATGTATGTACTTAGATGTCTATAAACATGTATATATATACATATATATTCACATATATTCTCGTACCCATATATGTAAGGTCATATTATGCTCATTTCCTCCTATCATCTGTTTCTCTGAGGGTGAATAGCATCTTCCATGTTTTTCTAAATCAGCTAGCTCGTTGTTTCTTACACCACATCAATATTCCATGAGAAAGAAAAAGCAAAGAAAACAAAAAAAGGAGCAAGTAGTATGCTTCAATGTGCCTTCAGACACCATATTCCTTTCTTTGGATGAGGAAAACAGCTTCCATTATCAGTCTTTTGGAGTTCTTTTAGGTCCTTGCATTGCTGACAAGAGCCAACTGTACCAAGCACAGTCATCACACAATGTCGTTATTACTGTGTACAATGTTCTCCTGGTTCTGCTCATTTCACTCAGCATCAGTTCATATATATTTTTCTAAATTTTTCTGAAGTTGGCCTGCTCATCATTTCTTACAGCACAATAGTATTCGAGTACAGTCATATGCCACAACTTGTTCAGACATTCCTCAGTTGATGGATATGCCCTCAATTTCCAGTTATCTGGCCACTACAAAAAGAGCTGCTATAATTTTGTACATGTGGATCCTTTTCCTGTTTTGATGATCTCTTTGCTGTACAGCCCTTGAAGTGGTATGCACATTTTTGTGGCACTTTGGGCATAATTCCCAATTACTCTCTAAGATGATTGGATCAGTTCACATTTCCACAAACTCTGGATTAGTGTTCCAATTATCCCACACCTTCTCCATCATTTATAGTTTTTTCTGTTTTGTCATATTAGCCAGTCTGATAGGTGTTATGTGGTACCTAAGAGTTGTTCTGATTTTCATTTCTCCAATGAATAGTGATTTAAAGCATTTTTTTCACATGAGTATAGACAGCTTTAATTTCTTCATCTGAAATGTCCCTGTTCATATCCTCTGACCATTTATTAATTGGGGAATGACTTGTGTTCTTATAAATTTGATTCAATTCTCCATATATTTTAGAAATGAGGCCTTTATCAGAGACACGAATAAAAATTCCCAGTTTTCTGCTTCCCTCCTATTCTTGGTTGCACTGGCTTTCGTTGTGCAAAAACTTTTCAATGTAATGTAATCAAAATTATCCACTCTTCATTTTATAATTTCCTCTATCTCTTGCTTGGTCATAAATTCCTCCCTTCTACACAAATCTGACAGGTAAATTATTCCTTGCTCTTCTAATTTGCTTATAGTGTTACCCTTTATATCTAAAGGTCTTTCATTCACAATCCCTTCTCCTCTTCAACTTGCTTCTTTTCTTTTTCTACTCTTTTTCTTCTAAGAAAGATTCCTTAACCTTGTTCCTTTTTCTCTTCCCTTTCTGTCTGGGCTGAACTGTCATTTTTTAGTTCCTGTTCTGTGTATTTATTCTTTGCTGAAATCCCATGTGATCACTCATACATTAGAGAGAGTAATGTGACTTCACAAGTCGAGGTGACTTCAACAAACCCTTCATGCTCAGAGATTCCTTGACTCTTACAAAGCTTTTTTTCTCCCATCGTTTTGCCAACTCAGAGAGGTTTAGGAATCTCATCAAAGTCACACAGCTACTCACTTGGAGAGCTGGCACTTAGCAAGGTCACATCCCAAGGCTTACACTCTTTCCCCAAATATCCTTGGTGGTCTCAGGCCTGTGTTTCCCAAAATAGCTGGAAGGATCCTCAGCCCTCACTCTTCTCTCTCTGTCCTCATTTCCTCTCCCAGAATAGGCAGATACAGACATGGAAGGTATAGATGACAGATAGGTGATATAGATAGATGACACAGGTATAGATATAAGCACAAGCAATAACATGAGGCCACAGGGACCGATGGGCAGGGAAGTGACATGAGAGTCAAGATCCAGTCCTGATTCTCACCCTGGCTGTGCTCCTCAGCACCTACTTAACCTCTGAGTGCTAAAGATAATTCCCCAGGACTGTCCTTTGTAGATAAGATTCCAAAATGCACAGGGTGATGTGTGTGTATGGGGACTTCTCATGCTGAATCACATCTGGATATATCAATGTCTCTGTAGACACATTGCAGACACCAAGGTGGTACAGTGCAGGGAAAGTAGGGCCTGGATTCAGGAAGAATAAGTTCACATCTTGCCTCAGATATTTACTTGATGTTAAAACCTGACTGTGTCACTTCAACTCTGACTGTCTCAGTTTCCTCCTCTGTAAAATGGTTATTCCTGCCCCCACCCCACATTGGTGCTATTTTTTCATAGCACCTTCCTCAGTGCAATTCTAAGGATAAAAAGAGATACAATTTCAATGTATTTTGCCAACATGATGTATCACCAAGGCAATATTCATAGCACTGATGATGACTATGAATATCCAAAATATAAAAGACTCTCCATATAGAAGGCAGAAGAAAAATATTTATTTACACACCAGAAACCCAAATCCCAGAACCAGAAAGCCGAATCTTTCATAGTGACCAAGAAGTTAATAAACATGATAACCATGGGGACAAAGCCATTTCCAAGCCTCCCCCCTCACCTCAGTCTGAGACTTCTCATAAGCAAGCACTGACATGGCTGAGCCTTGCTGCCTGTACCTGTCTGAATCCTCTCCCCTCTGAACCTACTGAGCTCACTCCCTCCTGGTTCTGCTCCACCCTTCCCATTCTGCCTGTTCAGCGATCTCCTCCTACCACATAGACTTAGGCTTTCAGCTGATTTAATGGGCCTATTAATGAATAGTAAAGATTTTCCAGTTCAAGTTGCCATTACACTGGGCTTCAAGATCTTTCATATTCATTACATAGGTCAGTGGGGCAACTGGTGTCAATAGAGCTTTACAACAACAGGGATCACACAAAGTGAGCATATGAAACAATATCTTAGGATGGAGTTTGAGCACAAGCATACTATCATTCCCCCCTGGAGCAAATACGGCCCAAAATCTTGGGGTAAGGGGCAAAGTTCTTCTTCCATAGCTACTTCCTGCTGAGATTGGCCTGACCCAAGAGCTCCTATTTGGGAGATCAGTTCTGTAGCTGGCCTCTGGAGTTTGGTCGATTTCAAGTCAAGAGATGGCACAGGACTGTCATGGACAGGGGGTGACATCCATCTTAAGTCATCAGACATCCACAGGTGGAGGGTATTAAGCCTGAAGAAAACAAATCTGACAAACAATGTGAACAGACAAAAAGCCAAAAAGAAATAAGGAGACAATCACCAAAAGCAGGGTAGATATAGGGTCAGCCATGCTTCTGGAGTCTATAAACTCATTATCATAGCCTCATTCACTTTTGTTTACTGTTTTCCAATTTGCAGTCCCAGGATCATCATTCTAGATAGAGGCACACCCTCTTTAAGCTGAGCTGGGGCCTCGACAACCCCCCATTCTCCCTGCAGGTGTGATGAACCTGAATGCAATGTTTCAGAAGGATCTGCAGGGGCAGCTTCCACCTCCCTGCTCAGTCTAAATCAAACCTCTTTCCTCAATTCATTTTATATAGTTCATTAGTTGGAATGCCATATGTTCTTCCAAAATCTACCCCTGCTCTCAACAGAGCATCAAACAACTCTTTTCTTGTCAGTCCACTCTGACCCTGAATCCACTGTCTATTCATTCTTCTCTCTAGAGAAAACCTATCTTTTTCATTAATTCTTACCATTCAAGGTACTGATGGAGTGCTTGAGTGCATGTGGTTTGACCCCAATTCTAAAATCCCATTTCTCTTTAAAAATCCCATTTCTCTCTAGCCTCAAAACACTATCTCAGGCAGTATCCCTCCAGATCAAGGACAGCCTGCCCCAGCAGGAACTGTTATCTCCTTTCCTGCCACAGTAGCCAGCTGCACCTATAGAATTTATCACTCAAAGCCAGCTGCATACTGAGTGAACTGGCTGTGCATGGGGTCATAATGACATTGACCACTCACTGACCAATCATATGTATCCTATACTTAGATCTATGTGTACTTCCTTTGCATTAATCTTGTCTAATAAGATATTGATGAGAGAAGCCTGATTTTCCCAGGTCAGCCCTGACTATTGGATGACTGAGTGACGTTTCAGGACTAAAACCACACCTCCATGTAGCTCCTCCTTGGGCTATTTACTGATGAATTTTGGGTAAAATACCTATGCAGTACATACCAAAAGTTCATGTTCCTTTGAGAACTGACCACTCCTTAATCCCAGCCCAAATCATCTATTTAGCATCCTTGGCACACATTTTACTATGCAATAATCTATGTAAACTTTATCCATAGCTCATTTAAATTGAAGGCTCCCTAAAACTCTTGCAAACTGAAAGGTGTAATAATAAACTTTTTTGCCTAATTGACTTAAGATTCCTTGAGTGTAATGAATTCTTTCCAGACTAAGTTGCCAGGGATCTCCAGAAGTTCCTACACCTCTCCTGACCCTCATCATATTTTGGCGCCCAACGTGGGGCAACAATCTGAGGTCTCAAGCCTTCTCCAAGTCACGGTAAGCTTTCTTTTCCCTACAGTGTGAGGTCTCAAGCCTTCCCCAAGTCAAGGTATGCTTTCTTTTCCCTTAAACTTTCTAAGTTTTCTCCTCTCCTAGCCATGTAGCTGAGGTTCATCCCTTAAGAACCTAGGAAGCCTTACTGGGGTTTGGGTGGAGCCTTCTACAGGCTCTGTCACAATCCCCTGAGACAAGGGATGCCTTGTGGGAATCCACCTGTGTTTGCTATCTCTCCTGATGCCTTGAGGCAAGTGGTAAACTATAGGTGCTCTGCTGGTGCCCTTTCCCCCTTTTGACTAATCCCTAAATGTTATAGGCAGAAAAGCTGGACCAATCTCCTTCTGTATCTAGAGATTTGATTCTAGGATATTTCTTGAACAACTGGAAAAAAATTGGTCTTCAAGACCTCAATAAAAAGCGTCTTGTTTTCTTTTGCAACACTGTCTGGCCTCAGTACATTCTGGAGGACCACGAGAAATGGCCTGGTGGTGGAACCCTAAATTTTAACCCCATTTTACAGCTAGATGTATTTTGCCGTAGGGAAGGGAAATTTATAGAAGTCCCCACATCCAGGCTTTTAGGACTCTGTCCCAGAATCCAGAACTGCAGAAGCCAGTTTGGATGTGCCTAAATAAATTTACTCCAGCTAAGAGGAATCAGAATGAACTTGACATACATGATGATCCCCTTCTTTCAGGCTCCCAAGCCTCATTTCCTGGAGCACCTACACAATCTCACACCCCACTTGCCTCTCCATTAGCCCCTTTTCCCTCTTCCTGATGGTCCAAACTATATGAGGAAGTTAACAGACTCCTGCAGCAAATCCTTCCCCTTTACCTGCTGGCTGTCTACCCATTGGCCCCCTAAACCTTTATTTTCAGGGCGTTCACCACTGGCATCACTCTCAAACTACATTTGCTAGCAGCCCCTGACACTACCAGATCTGTCTGCTCATTGGTCTTCTGGGCCTCTGCAGCCAGACTCGGTTTCCCAGAATCACTCACTCCCTAGTCCCTCTCTTACAAGGGGCAGAACTCCTTACCTTGCCCTGTCCTAAGCTCCAGACTCCTCAGTTCCCTCCCAAGCTACTCCCATTAAGGGAAGTAGCAGATTCCCCTGGAGGAATGATTGCGATGCATGTTCCCTTTTCAGTAGCTGACCTCACCCAGGTTAAGGAAAAACTTGGCCATTTCTCAGAAAAGCCTCCTAAGTTTGTAGAGAGCTTTAGAGCAGTCCATCTCCAAGTTGAATTATCATGGGAAGACGTGAATATAATTCTCTCCACTTGATGCACCACTGGGGAGAAAAGAGGATCTGAGATTTAGCTCAGAGGTTTGGGGAACAATCTGACTGTATCCACACCCACCAGGTACCCTCTGGGAGCTACAACTGTGCTGGTTGTGGATCCTAGATGGAATTATCAAAGGGATGCAAACCAGGAAAAAAGTGAGGAACCATGGATAGCAATATAAGATACAAGTGACTGTGGATCAGTGAGTAGTATATGTCATTATGACCTCATGCACAGCCAGTTCACTCAATATGCAGCTGGCTTTGAGTGATCAAATCTATAGGTGCAGCTGGCTACTGTGGCAGAAAGGGAGATAATGGTTCCCGCTGGGGCAGGCTGTCCTTGATCTGGAGGGAGACTGCCTGAGATAGTATTTTGAGGCTAGAGAGAAATGGGATTTTTAAGACGAAATGGGATTTTAGAATTGGGGTCCAAGCATATGCACCCAAGCACCCCATCATATACAAGGGTGCCTTAGAAGTTGAGCTGCCTTTTCCCTGTGTCATTCTCTTAAAGCTCCCTAAAGTCTCTTGGTGTGAAGGTACCTTAAGGGTTGAATTGTTCTTTTCCTGGTGCCTTAAAATCTCCCCTTATCTTAGAATACCATAAAACCTCCCCCTTACACTGATCCATGGAATTCCTTGTCTCCCCTCCCCCATCTTGGGTCATAAGATTCTCCTGTCTCCCTTATCATGTCCTTATAAAAATGAGCCCCTGTCCCTCTGTAAATTACAAGTCCTTTGTCTGCTTTTGTGTCAATAAAGCTCCCTTTGGCTAAAGAGAAGGTCTAAGAGAATTCTTTGAAATTTGAACCACCTCTCCCATCTCTCTCTCTTCAACAAAATCATTACCTGTCCATTCACCTCCTGCCTGTTTGCACCTGGTGGCCCTCATGTCCTGGCAATAGGGGAGGTGCTGAGATGTGATGTCCTACTGCATTTTACTACCATGGACCTAGCCAGCTTGTCTTTATCTCATTACAAGAACTCTCAATAAAAGCTGTTTTCATCTTGAATTCCTTGATGATCTAAGGTGATCAACCCCTAAATGTGTTTCTACCTTGATATAGTGTAATAGATTTCTTTTAATTCTTCTTTTTCTGAATTTTGACTTTTTAATCAGGGTAAAAGCTTGAATGGAGAATTTATCAGGTCCTTTGTACTTTTCTCAAAGAATATATGATTATTATTCATTTTAAAGAAAATATACACAATTAAACATAAAACAGTTTGGAAACATTGTAACCACCATCTTAGAATTTAATTTATAACCTCATAGCATTCAGATCAAAAGAAAAGTTCATTTTCTAAGGATACAATTGCATATCCTTTTAGAAATCATTACATTTTATTAAAATTAAAAGCAGAGAGAGAGAGAAAGAGAGAGAGAGAGAGAGAGAGAGAGAGAATGGTTCCCCCAATTACCCAATGAGACAAATCTGGAGCATAATAACATAAACATTGTTTCAGTGTTAACATATGGAACAAAATTGTCTATCAAATAATATCAGTTCTGTTCATTTTCTTAGTTAGTATTATTTTAGCTATAAAAACCATTTTATCCATTTATGTTCTTGACCCTCTAGGCTGATTGCATTCAGGGAGGAGCAAAGAGTAATTCTGGTGCAGTAACATTTAATTCTTATTCTTTCAGCTCCTGTACGTATGCCCTTAATGGCTAAATTTTAACCATACTTTCCATTAAGGATTAATCTTCCCTTAGCTGGTCAAACATTCCAATTATCCTGCTGGGATCTGACTGGAAATGAGCCACATCCTAATTCAAACAAGGAGAAATGTGCTCATGAAACTGCTAACATTTAGTGAGCAGCCTACATTCTCTAACTAAGCTCTGTCTGGCTGTGAATCCCCAGATTGCCTGGAAATCTTCAGCTTGCCTCTTTCTAGTTCTCCCCTCCTAACTCCTAAAGTCCTGAATCTTTCCTCCAATAAGAAATCAGGCAGTATACCAGGTGATGGGGAGAAGGAGCTCTCAGAGATGACCATCCTGCTGGAGGGTGGCCCAGGTGGAATAGGTGCTCTGGGGTGGAGTTTGGAGACCTTAAAAGAGTCCTAGGGCAGAAGAGGGGCCATCCCATTGGTCAAGGCTGTCCAAGTGATGGAGGGTAGGGCTGGGGAGAAGAGGGAAAAAGGGTCCTGAGTGCCTGACCCTGGTGTGATTGGAGAAAACAGCCCTTCCTGGTGGCTCAGAGGCTGGGAGGACTCTCTCAGAGTGGGCTGGCTGAAAACTGGAACTTCTGCTGAGATTGCTCTACCTTCTCCTCTTGCAACTGAATTTTTTGTGCCTCCCTGGAGTTGAGCTCTCTCTGCCTTTTTCCCAGAAGCTGAGATCACATTGTCTTCACTTGGACCTTAGATCTCTATCTTCAGGATGCCAGCTTTGTGGGTGCAGGTCCCAGGTAAGTCTGAGCCACCCCTCATAGACCTGCTGGCCTCTGTGGACTGTTCCTATAATTGGATCTCATCCTTCTCCTCTGACCCTGTGGTGAGTCCAGCTCCAGGTTCACCTGTAGCAATCCTCCCTCCCTACCCTGGTTACTGGACAAGCTTCCTGCTGCTAACTCTTTTCCAGACTCCCAATTACTTCCCAAAAGTCCTGGTTCACACCTGCAAATTGAAGATTGTGTCATCTTTTTCCATGGTACCCCAGGGACCCAGAATTTCTGTTGAGTGTAAGACAAGTGAGAAGCCTGAATGAACCTTGAAATGTAAGGGTAAAGGACCACAATGAAAGACATTTGAAAGGATTATTGAGCATCTAGGTGGGGGATTGTTCAGGAGCTGAGTTGCCCTTTTGGGGTCCAGGTCCCATAGACAGTCAGAGGAAGATCTCTGTTTCAGGAACCATTGAGGCTCTGACTGATCTCATCCCATCTGGGATCCCAAGCCTCTTCTGCCTCTGGGTTCTCTTAAAGAGGATGGTGGGATGGAAGGTGAAAGTTCTTTTCCCAGCAGGAACCTACCTCTAGTTTTCATTCTCTGCCCTGAGGTCAGGGCCTCACCCCCTACAAATCCCTGTAGGCCAACCTCCTGTCCTGGGATCCTTTTCCCTCCCGAACTCATTCTGCAGAAGACCAAGGTCTGGGCCAGAACAGGGAGTATGGAGCTGGAGGAAATGGCCCCTGGGAGCTGTAGACCCCCACCCCAGGTGAGTGAACTCTTTTCTAGCAGACTTGATCAACATGAACAAAAGAAGCCATTTCTATAAACAAAGAGCATCATCTACGAGACTAGCAATCCCCTACCTTTGAATTGTTTCTTTACAAAAATAGGCAGGAAATTGAAAACAGTGGTAACAAGAAAGACCTCTTCACTCATTCCTTTCTGTTCTGTGGGGGTCTTGTCTTTGCTCTTTTATCCATACCTAACAACCCTCCCCCACATATCCATGGAAGTGCTCTCCCCTTCTTCTTTTATTGTTTTGCCCAAGCTCTCCCTGCCACACCTGGAAGACAGGATATTCTGCTTATCTACCATGGTCTGATCTGCATAAGTGGTTAATCTGTCTGGTTCACACTGCCTGGACCCCTGTCATGTAGCTGGTTTGACCCTCAAGGGCACACTGAGGGGGCAGTGAGGGGTGAAAGGATGAAATACAATGAGCAAGGGCTGGGGGTGTTCCTGGCCTCCTGCACACTCTGGTCCTGTGTTCTGGAAAATATGGCAGTTCAAGAACACAGGTTTAGTTCGCTTCTGGGTCACATTCACCTGTCCAAAGGCCCTTACCAAAGCTGTTTAGACTGGAACAAATAAAATAATACTTTCTTTAGCTGTTAATTAATGAGTATTTGTTAAGGGCCCAGTACTTCCCTTGGGAGGATATGGGGAAAGGGCTGAGTTTGGGAAACTATTCAAAGTTCTGGGAATTTTCTTTTCATTTGTTAGAAAGGAGGTGGTACTGAAGGAGACACTCAGGTCTTGTCAAAGAGACATCAGGATAAAAGGCAAAGACCCAGTGGAGTGATTTGCTTTCTCCCCCAAATCCACTTATGACCCTGTTTCCAACAGCCCTATATGGCAGGTGTACTTATTATCATTATTTCATAGTTCAGGAAATTGAAGCCAACAGATTCAATGAGTCACCATCCTGGGTCCCATAACTAGTCAGTGTCTGAGGCTGGATTTGAACTCAGATCTTCATGGTCTTCTATCATTTCATAGCTCCATCCACCTTATATTAGTCTGCCCATCTTCCCACAACTCCTCCAACATTGACTGGTACTATTTTTTTTGTCATTTTTGTCTATTTTGCAGAGTATGAGATAAAACCTCAGTGTTGTTCTGGTTTACTTTTCTCTTACTAGTTCTTGGGGACATTTTTTTCATACGGTTGGGAGCACTTGGCAGTTTTTCTGAGAATTTTTTGTTCCTATCCTTTGACCATTTATTGGGGAACTTCTATTTGTTGTTTTAGTAGTATCTGTCCCCTTGTGATTCAATGGGGTTTTCTTGGCAGAGATACTGGAGAGTTTCACCATTTCTTTCTCCAGTGCATTTTACAGGGGAGGAACTGAGGCAAACAAGGGGAAGTGACTTGCCTAGGGTCACATTGCTAGTAAATGTCTGAGGCTGCATTAGAACTCCGATGCTCCTGACTCCAGGTCTGGTGCTCTATCTACACCTAAATCTCATTGGCTATAAGTATGTTTTCAATTAATATTTCATTTTACCTCCAAGTTCATTTGAAAATATTTTTTGTTCCTAAATTTTGAAGTCACAGTTCTCCACCTGTCTCTTTGCTCTTACCCCTCCTGCATACGGTAAGCAATCAGACAGAGGTTATACAGTCATGTAAAGCATTTCCATATTGGTCATTTTGTGAAAGAAAACTTGAACCAAAAAATAAGAAAGTGAAAAATGGTTTGCTTTAGGTCTGTCTTCTGACTCAATTCTTTCTATGGAAGGGGAGAGCATTTTTCATCATGAGTCCTTTGGGATTGTCTTAGATAATGGTATCACTGACAATACCTACATTATTCGCTCTTGGTCATCATACAATGTTCCTGTTACTTTGTACAATGCTTTTCTGATACTTACATCACTCTGCATCTGTTCATGTAAGTTTCTCTAGGTATTTCTGAAATCATCTTGCTTGTCATTTCCTATAACACAGTAGTTTTCCATTGCAATCATATACCACAACTTGTAAAAGCATTCCCCAGTTAATGAACTTCTCTTCAGTTTCCAAGTTTTGCCACCATTGGATACCGACGTAGTGGTGTTACTGCTGGGTCAAAGGGTATGCACAGAAGATGGTGGAGTAGAAAGACACACATATGCAGGGTCTCTTCACGCAGCCCATAAAATACCTGTAGAGAGGGACTCTCAACAAATTTTGGAGGAGCAGAAGTGGACAACAACAAATGGAGGAGATTTCCAGCCCAGGGTGAATTGAAAGGCCCACGGGAAATGTCAGTTGCACTGGATGCAGAGCAGAGCACAGAGCCCAGCCCAGCATTGGCCCCATGGCCCAGCTCGAGGAAACTCTGGGAGGAGGACCCCTTGGGGGCAGAATCTCCAGTCGCAGCAGCCGGTCCTCAGATCCCTCAATCCACAGGTCAGTGACGGGGTTTTATCAGCTGGCTGGGAAGGGAGAAGGGCCTTCCCATAGCTCCAACCTCAGGGAGCAACCTGCAGAAGCCACACCTGGCAGGCAGCAGCAGGTCTCAAAGGCAGCCCCTACATCAGCCCGCATCCATTGTTGGATTGTAAAACCCCTGTGGGCACTGAGGAGCTGAGTCTTGCCTCAGCCCTGTGTGGAGGCCATGGGGGAGCTGGTCTTTGTCTCACACTGAATGGAGGCCCTGCCCATCCAGCTTATCTGAAAATCAGCCCCTAGCCCTGACTTGGTGGAACTGGAGGCCAGGTGGCTGTGGAGAGATAACTGCTAAGGTTCTGGATACAAAAATCTCTCCTTTCTTCCAGATCAGTGTACATGCTGGATTGTGCCACTTTGGAGAAACTGAGCTATTACATATTCCCAGAATATACCCTAGTCTTGACAAAGGACCCAAAAGTCAAGTAACTGGTTGGGAAAATGCCAAAAACTGGGGAAAAAAATAACACTATAGAAGGATACTTTCTTGGTGAACAGATATCTTCTCCCTTCCTTTTCGATGAGGAAGAACAGTGCTTACCATCAGGGAAAGACATAGAAGTCAAGGCTTCTGTATCCCAGACATTCAAAATAAATATTCAATGGTCTCAGACCATTGAAGAGCTCAAAAAGGATTTTGAAAATCAAGTAAGAGAGGTGGAGGAAAAACTGGGAAGAGAAATGGGAGAGATGACAGAAAAGCATGAAAAGCAGGTCAACACCTTGCTAAAGGAGACCCAAAAAAATGCTGAAGAAAATAACACCTTGAAAAATAGGCTAACTCAATTGGCAAAAGAGATTCAAAAAGCCAATGAGGGGAAGAATGCTTTCAAAAGCAGAATTAGCCAAAAGGAAAAGGAGATTCAAAAGCTCACTGAAGAAAATAGTTCTTTCAAAATTAGAATAGAACAGATGTAGGCTAATGACTTTGTGAGAAATGAAGAAATCACAAAATAAAACCAAAGGAATGAAAAAATGGAAGATAATGTGAAATATCTCATTGGAAAAACAACTGACATGGAAAATAGATCCAGGAGAGACAATTTAAAAATTATGGAACTACCTGAAAGGCATGATCAAAAAAAGAGCCTAGACATCATCTTTCATGAAATTATCAAGGAAAACTGCCCTGAGATTCTAGAACCAGGGGGCAAAATAAATATTGATAGAATCCACCGATCACCTCCTGAAAGAGATCCAAAAAGAGAAACTCCTAGGAACATTGTGGCCAAATTCCAGAGTTCCCAGGTCAAGGAGAAAAGACTGCAAGCAGCTAGAAAGAAACAATTCAAGTACTGTGGAAATACAATCAGGACAACACAAGATCTAGCAGCTTCTACATTAAGGGATCAAAGGGCCTGGAATAGGATATTCCAGAAGTCAAAGGAACTGGGACTAAAACCAAGAATCACCTACCGAAGCAGAACTGAGTATAATACTTCAGGGAAAAAAATGGTATTTCAATGAAATAGAGGACTTTCAAGCATTCTTGATGAAAAAACCAGAACTGAAAAGAAAATCTGACCTTCAAACACAAGAATCAAGACAAGCATGAAAGGGTAAACAGTAAACAGAAATCATAAGGGACTTACTAAAGTTGGACTGTTTACATTCCTACATAGAAAGACAATATTTGTAACTCTTGAAACTTTTATCAGCGTCTGGGTCATTGTTGGGATTACACACACACACACACACACACACACACACAAACAGAGAGCACAGGGTGAATTGAATAGGATGGGATTATATCTTAAAAAAATGAAATTAAGTGGTAACAGAGAAATATATTAGGAGGAGAAAGGGAGAAATGGAATGGGGCAAACTATATCCTAAAAGAGGCAAGCAAAAGACTTTTCAGTGGAGGTAAAAAGAGGGGAGATGAGAGAAAAACATGAAGCTTACTCTCATCACATTCGACTAAAGGGAGGAATAAAATGCACACTCATTTTGGAATGAAAACCTATCTTACAATACAGGAAAGTGGGGGAGAAGGGGATAACCAGGGTGGGGGGGATGATGGAAGAGAGGGCACTGGGAGGAGGGAGCAATTAGAAGTCAACACTCTTGGAGAGGGATAGGATCAAAAGAGAGAATAGAAGCAATGGGGGCAGGATAGGATGGAGGGAAATATAGCTAGTCTTACATAACACGATTATTATGGAAGTCATTTGCAAAACTACACAGATATGGCCTATATTGAATTGCCTGACTTCCCAAAGGTAATGGGTGGGGAGGGAGGGAGGAAGAGAAATTGGAACTCAAAGATTTAGGAACAACTGTCTAGTATTGTTCTTGCTACTAGGAAATAAGAAATACAGGTAATGGGGTATGGAAAGTTATCTGGCCCCACAGGACAAGAGAAGATGGGGACATGGGAAGGGAGGGATATTAGAAGAGAGGGCAGATTGGTTATAGGGGAAATTAGAATGCTTGGTGTTTTGGGGTGGGGGGAGGGGAGAAATGGGGAGAAAATTTGAAACTCAAAATTTTGTGAAAATGAATGTTAAAAGTTAAACAAATTTTTTTTAAAAAAGACCACTTGGAATTTTTTTAAGTCCTTGCATTGCAAGGAAGATCCAAGTCTACCAGAAACAAATGGCACACTGTGGTCATTGCTGTGCACAAAGTTCTGCTTTTGCTCCTTTCACTCAGCTTCAGATCACATAAGTCTTTCCAGGCCTCTCTGAAGGCTTCCTGTTCATCATTCCTTAAAATGCAATAGTATTCCATTACATTCATATACCACAATTTATTCAGCCATTCCCCAATTGATAGGTATCCCCTTGATTTCCAGTTTTTGGCCAACACAGAGTGTTGCTATAAATATTTTTGTATACATGGGACCTTTTCCCATGTTTATGATCTCTTTGAGATACAGGCCTGGAAGTGATATTGCTAGATCAAAGGGTATGCATATTTTTGTAGCTCTTTGGACATAGTTCCAAACTACCCTTCAGAATAGTTGGATCAGCTTACAGCTCCACCAACATGGAATTAGAGCTCCAACTCTCCCACATCCTCTCCAACACTTATCATCTTCCTGTTTTGTCATGTTAGTCAATCTGATAGGTGTGATGTGGTACCTCAGACTTGTTTTGATTTGCATCTCTCTAATCAATAGTGATTTAGAGGATTTTTTTCATATGACTATAGGTATCGGTAATTTTTTCCTCTGAAAACTGCCTGTTCATATCCTTTGACTATTTATCAATTGGGGAATGACTTATATTGTTGTACATTTGACTCAATTCTCTATATATTCTAGAAATGAGGCCTTTATCACAGACACTAGCTGCAAAAATTCTTTCCCAGTTTTCTGCATCCTTCCAAATTTTAGTTGCATTGGGTTTGGTTGTGCAAAAATTTTTCAGTTTAATGCAATCAAAATTATCCATCTTGCACTTCATAATGCTTTCTATCTCTTCTTTAGTCAAAAATTCTTCCCTTCTCCATAAATCTGATAAACACACTATTTCTTGCTGCACAAATTTGTCCATAGTATCAGTCTTTATACCTAGATCGTGTACCCATATGGACTTTATTCTTGTGTATGGTGTCAGGCCTTGGTCTATGCCTAGTTTCTGCCACACTGTTATCCAGTTTTTCCAGCAATTTTTCTCGAACAGTGAGTTCTTATTCAAGAAGCTGGGGTCATTACGTTGGTTCTCCATTTTTGAAACTTCCTAGAATTCCAGTTTGTATTATTTGCTGTTTCTTTCTTTACCTAAATCCTGTACCTGGAGTAGGAATCTTTTAAAATGTGAGGATTCAACCATAAAATGAATTCATCTGCACTTTAAAATTACTGGACAGATATTTTCACAAAGAAGAATTAATTTCACTTACTTTTACCACTGTCATACAACTTTTGTGCAAAAATCCAAATCTGAGATCTTATTGTCAAAAACATGATGTATCTTAGAAGTCAGGCATGTACATCTGTATATAATTCTTAGAGTTATCAGTCTGATCCTGTTGCTTTTCCACAAATTTTGCTGTCCTTTTTATTTAGACATCTATCACATTACATCTTTGTCTAATTATTTCCTCCTCTGGAGGATGTTTAACTCTATGTTATGTTTATTTGGCCATGAATATAGATTAAAATTGTGTCAGTTCATTTCTGCATCCCATTATAGTAACTCAGAGATATTCCAATATCCATCTTTTATTTAATATATTTATCCTTGAACTTACAGAACTTCTTGATTATAGACATTTGTTATAAAAGAAAAAGAGGGACAGTCTTAACAGAAGGAAAGGACTTCCTTAGCTCTGTTGGATTCCAGGAATGAGGCATTATCTGAGAGCCAATCTTGTGGTCACTAGGTGTTGAAAGCAACACTTAGGAGTAATCAAGTGGGGAATTTCCTTTTTCAGAAAGGAGATAGCACATTTGGGAAAGAGAGTTAGGAAGATCCTACCCAGGCTGTGTCCTAAGTCATCTTCAAAACCTTCCCAGGCATCCACCTTTAGCACTTCTGAGCCTGCAGCACATGCCACTTTGCTTTTTGATGACTTAGACAACTATTCCTGTAACCAGGGCTAAAACAATAGTAAATTGCAGTCTCAGTCTTACACAGCAAATAAATATTGGGCGGTATCCTTCAGATAGGACAATCTTGAATTTGATTAAGCTATTAATTATCAAATGCAGTGGCATAATTTTTCCTGTCTCCTTAAAATACTTCCTCACACTCTAAACATACTTAAGCCATCTGAAACTGACACAAAAGTATCCAGAAGAACTATGTAGGGAGAGGAGGGCTTTGGATAACCCCCATTTGTTCCCAAACCTTATTGTCTGCCTTCCATATTTTCAATCAAAACTTTATCTTTCCAAATCTCTCAATCCCATTATTCAGATTATTCTACTTTCCTTTACATTTTAACCATAAGGCCAGATAAGTAAGAAGTTACTACTTTTTATTAGCATAGCAGTACTGGAATTCCAGCTCAAAGAAAGCAAGGAGGTTAATTGCTAACCTTGCAGGTTGATAAGTTTATGTCTTTGTTTCACAAGTTTGTTGTTCTTCACTATTATACTCACTTTGGAAAAATAAGATACTTCAGGAATTAAATCCTTTACATATGATCAATGCAAACACAAATGTTAACTCTTGCTTAGGTCATGGAATGACTACAAATTCAGATCAGAACAGCAAGATCTCTTCTGCTTTGCAGCCTAATTTAACAATAAATTATTTTAAATTTTAGTGGACCTTCTAAACCTCACAAAAGATTTTTCAAAACATTTCTTCTAAAAGTATTTCCCCTTCTTTAAAAAGTTTAAAATTTCTTCTGATGTTGATTAAAGTTTTATAAAGAAAATTAGTTGGGAGCTTTTGAAATGATAGATATCTCTTCCTTCTGAAAGCAAAAATAAACCTTTCAAGTTGGGACTCATTAACCTGCGTTGGTGTAAAATAACCCACATTCACAAAGTATTAGAAGAAAAGTAAGTTCTTCCTTATTACAGAATTCCTAGATATCACAAAGTTCATTGGTCAAAAAGGGTGTTTGTAATGGAAAGACATTTAGTTTCTCTAAGTCAAGAATGACATATTCATTTCATTTAGCCTTATCACAATAACAAATTTTTCTGAAATATATCACTAGAAATTAAGTACATTCTGGCATTACACATAGATAGTCCATAAACCTTCAAATTAACATACATCAATACATCCTTAGATGAAACAGCTTTGAAAATCACAGTGCCATTTTTTTAAAGGATTCTCATTTGCTCAATAGGAATTCTACAACAGAAACTTTTGCAGTTTATAAGAACTTAGTAAGTTAATGCACTTCTAAATCACCTTGAATAATATATGGAAACTCTCAATTTAAACCACCATATTGTTTTTTCATAATAGTCAAGATTTCAGATGAAAAATATCTGCTATAATAGTAAAAATCAGCTTATCTAATTTCATCACTTCCTTCTAAAAATACAAATCACATACCAGATCCAAATTAAAATTGCTTTAACAACATTTCTACCTCCCAGTGGTCTCTCAGATTTCACCAATCTAAGAGAAATTCAGAAATACAATACAATTTTAGAAATAACACAGCCATAAATTCAGATGATACTATTTACATTTCCCGAAATTACTGATCTTATTACTTTTGGTAATTAAAACAACTTCAAAGTTAAAGATTACATTAGAGAGAGATAATAATAATAATATCATATGTAGCATATACCAGTCAACCATGCCATGCAACATATACCAGTATGTAACACATACCAGTTAAGCGTTTTACAGTCATTATATCATTTTGATCCCATTGTTACTTGCCCTTTTACAAATCGGGACACTGTTCAAACAGAGATAAAATGTATTTTTTTTCAATTGGAACAGAGAAGTGTGAAGTTAACCAAGGTCAGAGAGGCTGGTGTCCCAGTGATGATGATTCTTGTTGGCAGGGCTTAGTGAATGTTTGAGACAGGCCTGATCCATCCACCTGTCCTTTCCTCCACTGCTGCAGAATTTTCTAAGCCTTGCTGGGAGAGCATGGGCAGAATGTATAGGACTTAGGTGACTTTTCTAAGCTTTACCTAGAAAGGTGGGCTACCAGGTGCCTAAGGGCACAGGACTGTTAGAATCACTGCCAGTGCTAATTGCTGCCCCTATAGTTCTCCTGTATTCTCTTCTCTATAATTTGATCTGGGATGAGAAGGGTTAAGATGAACCCTTGTAGCTGTTAAAAATCCCCATTCTGAGATACTCTCATAACTTTGGGATGGAGTGGGGAATGCTAAATGATCAGGATTGGGGGGGGTTGTTTTAGCAAGGTGAGCTCCTGGAGCTACCCACAGTCTTAGGTATTCTTTCCCAGTAATTTCAAATCAGTTCTGGAACTTTTTAATAATTAATCTCACAACCTACACAATCTGCTAAAATGATTTTACCTAAGATGATCATACTTTCCATTGTAATTCCAGGTTGTCCAGACCAGAAAAAGAAGGAAAAGGGTCTTACAGTTGTGTTTGTTTATTTGCCTAACTGCAGCCCTTAGAAGTCTCTGGCTGCTTGCATTTTAAACTTACAAGATAACAGACTCATTCACAGCATACATGATAGGGCCAGAGACATACACTGACAGACAAATTGACAATTAAGGACAGGACAAATACAGACAGAGCTCACAATTAACAACTGAGAGAGGAGGAATCAGAAACTTGTTAGAAATCCCCATCATGAACTGGCTATTATTATTTAGAGGAAAGGGGTTGCAAGGATTCAAGACCTGACAGAATGAGGGTGGATCCTGCAACCTTTGCTCTATGGGCATTGGGGGGGGGGGGGGTTGGTCGCCTTGTACCCCTGAAGTTTCTGACTTTCCCGAACCTTGAGATGGGTCCTACATTCAGATTTCCAAAAATAATAAATTATCTGTTCCATTCTTCTCTCTCTCTCTCTCTCTCTCTCTCTCTCTCTCTCTCTCTCTCTCTCTCTCTCTCTCTCTCTCTCTCTCTCTCTCTCCTCTCCCTCTCCCTCTCCCTATCCCTCTCCCTCTCTGTCTCCCTCCCCTCCCCCCAATACAACATGATGGTGATGACCAAAGCTGTGTACTATAGTTTGATGTCTGGAAGTGCTCGTTCTCCTATATTCTTACTTTTTTTCATCATTTCCCTTGATATTATTGTAATTCCTTTATTTTTCCAAATGAATTTTGTTATTTCCTTCAGCCCTGTAAAATACGTGCTTCACATTTTGTTGCTATTGTTATTGATGTTGTTCCCCCATGTCCCCATGTGACCCCATTTGGGGTTTTCTTGGCAATGATGCAGGAGTAGTTTTTATTTCTCCAGCTCATTTTTCAGATTAGGGAACCTGAGGCAAACAGAGTTAAATGCCCCGCCCAGCATCACATATCTAGTAAGAGTCTGAAGCTGGATTGGAACTTAGATTTTCCTGACTCCAGGCCCAGCATTCTATCCACACTGCCCCCAGTTGTCCCCAAAATTTCATTACTGTAGAATCAAATGTGCAAACATGGTTGTTAAGTCTACGTTTGAGTTTGAATCTTTTGTTGTCTTTAAGCCAATTGGTGTTCTTATTTTATTACAGAATGAAAAGCTGTATTGGTCATTTCTGCCTTTTTACAGATGTTTGCACTATCTTTCTGCCCTAGTCCACAGTTATTTTTTGCAAAAATTTCATGGGGTGCATAGATAAGGGAAGAATTTATGACCAAACAAGTTTTAGAGAATAATACAAAACACAAAATCCATAATTTTGATTGTATAAAATTTAAAAGTTTTAGCACAAACAAAACCAATCGAATGAAAATTATAGGAAAAGCAGAGAAATGAGGATTTTTTTCAACAAGCATCTCTGATGAAGGCTTCATTTCATAAATATGTAGAGAACTGATTCTAATTGGTAAAAATATACATCATTCCCCAATTGATATATAGTTAAAGGATATGAAGAGGCAGTTTTGAGAATATTCAATCAAACTGATCTATAATCATGTGAAAAACGTTCTCTAAGTTAGTGTTATAGACATGCCAAGTTAAAACAACTCTGAGGTACCAACTCATACCTATCAGATTGGCTAATATGATGAAAATGGAAAAACTGAGACATTAATGTTCTACTGGTTGAGTTATGAACTGATCCAACTATTGTGGAGAACAATTTGGAACTGTGCCCAGAGAATTATAAAACTGTGTGTACCTACTGATCCAATAATACCACTGTTAGGTTCACAGCCCAAAGGCATCAAAATAATGAGGAAAGGACCTATTTGTACAAATATTTTCAGCAGCTCTTTTTTGTGTTGGTTAGGAATGGGAAATTGAAGAGATGCCCATCAATTGGAGAATGGCTAAGCAATTTCTGTTATATGATTGTAGTGGCATATTATTGTGCTATAGGAAATGACAAGGAGGATGATTTCAGAAAAACCTAGAAAGACTTACATGAACTGATGCAAAATGAAGTGAACAGAACCAGGAGAACATTATGTAGAGTAAAAGCAATGTGATTCAATGAAGAACTGTGAAAGACTTAGCTATTCTCACCATTACAATGATTCAAGAAAATGCTCAAAGGACTGATGCCTCCCAATGCCTACACTATCTACCTCCAGAGAAAGGACTGATATTGTTTACATACAGACTGGAACATTCTAGTTTTCATCTTTTTTCTGATATTCTTTTTCCTTTTTCCAAGTCTTTCTGTACAAAGTAACTAATACAGAAATGTTTTATATGATTACACATGTATAACCTATATCTTATTGCTTCCTATCTAAATTAGGGGGTGGGTAACACAGGGAAAGACTGATAGAATTTGAAACTCAAAACTCTAAAAAAACAACAAACTTTAAAAATAACGTAGTAGGGGGAAATAATTTTTGAGAAAATGTAAAAAGAAAAGAAAATACAGATTCTCCACAGTTCAGCCTGGCACCCTGCACTGACTATAGCAAACAAAAAAATTGTAAATATTCTTTGAATCCCATTTGAAGTGTCTTAGGAAGATTCTGAAGATCACCTAGCAAAGTACTGGACACTGAGGTCCTTTCTCAAGTTAGATTGCCAGTCATTCACATTCTACTGCAGAGATCACAACTATGATGGACTGGCCATTTTGTTCAAATGCCAAAAGTATGTTTCCTTAAAAGATATTTCATACCAGGAGAATTTTGTACACAGCAACAAGCACAGTGTGTGAGAATTTTTTCTAGTAGCCTTAGAACTTCATTGCAATGCCAGGACTTCAAAAATTCGGAATAGTCTTTTAAGGCAAAATGCCTTCCACACCCAGAGAAAGAACTATGGAATTCAATCACAGATTGTAGCAGATCTTTTTGTTTTGTGTTACATTTTGGTTTGTTATATGATTTCTCTCATTCATTTTAATTCTTCCATACATGACTGGTGAAAATATATTTACTAGGAATGTATGTGTAGGACCTATATAAAATGGTATGCCATCTTGGGGAGGGAGAAGGGAGGTGAGGGAGAGAGGGAAAGAAAAAATCGAGGTTGTATGGTCATGATTGGGGAACATTGAAAATACATTTAAAAAAAGATTATTTCATGGAGAAGACATGCAAAGAAGGCACTCACAGTTTTGTCATAAGACATAATACAAGGGCATTCCCAAGGTCTCTCTGAAGGATTTTGTAATCAGTGGTGAGACTTGGGAGACACTGGCAAAGAACCACCCAGCATAGCTTACTGACATCAAAGAACATGCTGTGCTGTGCAAGTAAAGCAGAATTGCAGCATTTCAAAAGAATAGTGAGATGTGCAAATTGAGAGGCATCACCACCCCAAATATTCATGTGCACTATTTGTTCCCAAACTGTGGTAGAGCCTTCTGACCTCTACTAGTCTGATCATCCCTGGTCAGACACATTGTACTTTAACTCTTACATGGTGATGTTCTTTTGGTCTGCTTTGAACATAAAGAACGACAAAAATGAACAAGTATATAACTAAATTTTATTTTAATAAGGAAATAATAACTTATTGACAAATGAAAGCAATCATAAAGAGAAGGCATCATGTCAGGTTATACCCAGGGCAGTGTCAAGACCCAATGTAATGACAGATAATTCTCCTTCACTTGGCTGCAAAGTCTCATCTCCCTCTCTTCAGTCCAGATTGTAATTAGTATATCTTAAGAATCCTTTTCATCTTTTATCTAGATAAGATGATGTTTCAGGCTCTCAGGAAATTAACTAGATCTTTTCTTTTTCTTCCCTCTCTTCCGCAGTCAAGCATTCTGCCTCTCACACTTCAGAATACACTGTACTTGCCAGCTTCTCACGTATGTGACAATATTATTTATAACATATTGCTTTTATCAGTTCTGATAAGGAAGAAATTTCACATTTCTGTCTTTCTTCTCCTGAGATCCTTCAAAGTCACAGATAAAATACACAGTTTTGTCCCAGATTCCCTAGACATATTTCATAGTTAGACATTCCTTAACTTTATTCCAGCTGATCATATCAAATACTTTTCTCAGTTTTTTGGTGAGCTCTTAATGGCTATGGTTTTAAGTGTTGACTCTTACTCAGTAAGGATACGACTTTTAGGTAAATCCGTTTTTGTGCTTCAGTTTCCTCTTCTCACTTGATGAGAGTTTGACTGCTTGAATTCTGGAGTCTTTTTCAGGTCTAAATTTTGTAACTCCTGGTGGTTTAGGAGCTGGTGCCATTCCAGGATGTCTGTGGACTTCACCCCTGAGGAATGGGACCTCTTAGACCACCCTCAGAAGCAGTTTTACAAGGCAGACATGCTAAAGAATGCCCACAACCTACTCTCCTTGGGTAAGAACATTTCCCCTGGCCACTCTCAGTCTGCTACCAAAGGGAATATCTTCATTCCTCAGTTTGCAGGTTTTGGAGCATTTATCAATTACTAGAAAGGGAGATGGTCTGGTGTTCTGTTTCTAAGAGACAGGGTCCTTCTGCTGCCTGGTTTTTTTCTACAAGGTCAGTATATTGTGTGAAGATAACACGTATGTTCCCTTGTTGCTCCCAAAGCTATCTTTTGTCAATTCTAGGTAGCTTGAGGTCTAAGATCAGGTCAATGTTGAAGCATCTCAGATGTAGAACTGATCTCATGGATTTTTTAGCCCAACCTCTCCCTGGACTTTAATTTTGTCTGCCAAATATTTCAAAAGTGCTCAGCCTGCTTCTCTTTGTAACCTCTTCCTCTTTGGGATGGGCCAAGTATTTAGGATATCCTTCTCTTTGAGAAGCATCAGTTTGTAACTAACAATTTCTAGTTGTTCCTAGTGTTTCACTTTTGTCCTGAATCTTCCCTCAAATTGCCTCCACTGCCCAGTACAGGTGGTGGGAAAGGACAGGGGGAAATAAGCCTTTCTCTTCACCTGCTGTTCCTCAGCTGTGGAATTAAGTCCATTCTTTACAATATTACATTATTGGCTCATACTGTTATCCCCATCTGGCATTTGAGGAAACTGAAGCAAACATAGGTTAAGTGACTTTTCCAGACACACACAGTTAGTAACTGTCTGAGGCCGGATTTAAACCCTGGCATTCCTCACTCTAGTCCCAGGCCTCTCTCCTCTGCACTACCAGCTGCCTCTAATTTCTAGATAATGGAAACTGTACAATGAGTCCATCTTCCTATGAAGAAGCTGCACCATGATCAAATTTTCTGATTCCCTGTTGACTCCATGATCTCTCCCACCTTTCCCCAAAGTTCTCAGAAATAAATGGTATGGAAACCATGCTTAAGGGCTTCTGGGAACTGTCCTGTGCTCTTTGCTCTCATGCCCCTATCAATGGCAGGAATAACAGAATGGACAAGAATTAGAATTTAACTTACTCAGGTTCATTGAGATCCCCAAAAGGAGACTCACCAGAAGAGGCAATGGCTCCCTGAATGAACAGTAACCAAGTTTTTATAGGTTTCATGGAGTGAGGAGTTGGGTAGGAGACAGAACCAAAGCTAATCCATCAAACTCTAATTTGCTATAGCTCAAGGCTGATCTGATACATTCTTTTTGGTTACTTGTATAACAACCATTCACAGAAGAATAAGCCACATACATACGTGTTAACATGATAGAGTGATTCTCAAAATGGAGTGTCTTGGTATGTTTTCCCTAAAGAGATCTATATTATAAGTTATTCTCCATGTTCATCCTGATTCCACATCCTCAGGGCTTCCAGTTCCCAGAGGATGTTTGGTTTCTTATTTGGAGGAAAGGGAAGCACCACAGATGCTAGAACAAGACCTGAGGAGCTGCTGTCCAGGTGAGTGAGGTGAAAATAGGAACAAGAGAGCTGTGACTCTGGGTGTTGTGGCAAAGCAAGTGCTAGATGTGGGGCAGGAATATCTGACAGGATTCTTTTTCAGAGCCTTTAAGGAATGGGTCTATGGACAAGTCATTAACCCCACTGAATCTCAGTTTCCCCTACTGTAAAATAAGGAAGTTAGATACCATGCAATCCTAAAAAAAAGTCATTGTTTGGAATTTGGGGGCATCGACCTTCCCCTGAAAGTGTAAAAGAGGCTTAGACTTATTAATATGATCTGGTGTTCACAGCCTGGATGAGGAGATGGCATGCCAACAATCTTGTAGAATCCTTTTATGGAGAAGACAAATTGGATCTCATTGAGAGAGGAAAAGTACTGCAGTGAACAAGGACTATAAAGGCTTATTGTGGAAGGTGGACTCTAACTGGAGTTTCAGGGAAGCCAGGGTGGCATTCTATGTCTGGAGATGGCTTGGAAAGCCCAAAGATTCAGGAGTCAGAGGGAAACAGAACAGAAGGGAGGCCCATACCACTGGATTATAGCATGTTTGCTGGGGATATGAAAGGGAAGAAAATTTGGAAGAGTTGGAGAGAGGTAGGTAAAGATTGGGCAGGTGATTAATACTCTTAGGAAAGATTTTATATTTGATTCTTTTCTAGGGAAACACAGGAGGTTGTTGAGGATGTGGTCATATGGTCAGTCAAGAACTGTAGGAAGATGATCTTGGTAAGTAAGTGGAGGACTGACTGGAGTGGAGGGAGACTTGAAGCAGCTGGAACAAGTATCAGGTTCTTGAAATAGCTCTGGTGTGTGGTGTTTGGGACCTGAACCAAGAAATTAGTAGTGGTGGTAGAAAAGGGGGTGTATGGGAGAGATGTTTCCTGGGTAGAATCAGAGGACTTTGGAGCATATTAAATATGGGAGTCAGAGTGTTTGTGAGAGTCAGTGAAGAGTACATGACACCTCTTTTGTGAGCCTACACTATTGGGAGGATGCCTTGGAGAGTAGGAAGGTAGGAGGGTTGGGGGAAAGAGAATGAGTTCAGTTTGAGGAACAATGAGAGGGAAAGAGAGAGAGAGAAAGGTGGGTGATGGTGAAAAGGTACAGAGAAGGTAAGATGGATGAGGATGGAGAAGTGGCCAGTGGAGTTAGTAACTTTGAGGTTTTTGGTAATTTTGGAGAGATGAATTTCAGTTCAACAATGAAATTAGGAGCTATTTTGCAGAGAATTTCAGACAAAGGATTTGGACACATGAGTTTCAACTGTGCACCTCCAACTGTTTAGCCAAGAAATGGAAGAAAGATATTGGAAAAATATCTCTGTGGTTGAATGGATCAAGTGATCATGTTTTGAGCATTAGAAAGAAATGGTTTTATTTGTGGCAGTAGGGAAGGAGTCATTAGTGTGGGAGAGGCTGGAAAATAGAGCAAAAAGGAAGCGTTGGAGGGGCAGTATATTGAGGAAGATGATGTCCTGGAATCAGATGATTTACACGTAGAAAGGAGTTTCTTTTAGCTAGCAGATGGATCTTTTCATCTGATAGTGGTATCAAAAAGAAAAAAAAATGGCTCTTGATATATGGAAAATGAGGAGGATAAGATAACTCTTGAGAACATCCAACTCTTTCAGTGAAAAAATAGAAGGCACATTACTCTGCTGAGAAGGTGAGTTGGGGTGGACAGTGGGAGCTGTTACCTCACTTAGAATTAATCCAAGAATATGCTTTACCTAAATTATCAACCTGTGTCCCTCCCTTGATCTCTAAGGCTCAATCTTTGGCCCCTTCTTGGAGAATTGTTGGCCAGATTCATTCAGCTCACAGCTACTGTCAGTTTGGCCAACTGCTAATTAGAAATTCCCAGGTGTCCCTTAGTATGAGATGCTTCAGGAGCCTAAAAAGAGTCTCTGCAGTGCTCTCTCTGGGCCTGCTCAGGTCCCATCAGGGTTAGAACCAGACAAAGTTCACACAAAGAGGACATAACATGAAAGAATGAGAAACAGGTCTGTATTTGCCAAATAACACAGAGACCAGAATATAGGGACTGAGGTAGAAGTTGGGGCCTGGTGTCAGCCATGGGTCCTGTCAGTCAGTCAATAAGCATGGATTAACCTCCTCCAGTTTTCTAGGCACCTCACCAAGTCTGAGGAAGGGAAAAGGCAGTCCCTACTGTCAGGGAGCTGTCAGTCTGTCACAGAAACATGGAAATGGTTGAGAAGAGGCAACAGATCAGGAAACTTGGTCTTAATTAATCCAGGGAAATGAGAGTGTTTGGGAGTGTAAAGACAAGTAGTTCAATGGGATATGATGGAATAAAGGGGAACTCAAGGAGTGAACATAATAATAGATTAAGGACAGTAGAATTAGGGGGAAAAGATTAAAAATTAAGACAGGAATGAGAAAAAATCCAGGTGCACCTCAGAGATAATTGTAGAATCAGTTCCAGAGCTCGGCAGTAAAGCAAATATTGCAGTCAAATGAGTCACCTTAATTTTTGGTTTTTCAGTACATATAAAATTTATGTTTACAATATACTGTTGTCTATTACATTCACAATACTGTTTTGTTTTTTCAAAGTACATATTTTAATTTAAAAATATTTTATTGGTAATAAAAGCTACCTATGTCTGAGCCTTCAGTGAGTCCTAATCTTCTTTCTGGTGGTCCAACGTTGCTGGCTGTTGACTCATCAGAGTTGTGATTGCTCAAGGTTGGCAGTTGCCATGGCAGTTTCTTAAAATAAGGCAACAGTTAAGTTTGACACATCGATTGACTCTTCTTTTCCCTTGAATTTAAAGTCCCATGATAGGGTTATGAATTGGCCTAATTTCAATATTTTTGTGTCTCAGATTATAAGAAGACTCAGAGAGAGAGAGAAAAAAATCAAGTATGCAAAAATAAAGACTTTTTTCCTTAAAAACAGGAGTAAGTTCCTTGGAAAAGGGCCATGTAGTTCCATGGACAGAACCTGCTCAGTTGCAAGGTTGGTGGTCTAGTTTCAGCTGCAGGTATATTTCTCAGGTCTCTCAGCCATTCTGATTCATGGCCTGACTTGAAGTTGTAGTAAGAATGCTGGGTCTGCGAGTTTCACAGGTGTTTCTGAGGATCCAGTATGATTGTCGGTGAAGTTATTTGTAATTTGTGTTGTCCTGCAAATTTTAGCTAATGGCATTTTCCGTTTTTAACTTTGAAGAGTTTTATCTTTACCTGGGAAACATTATATAGATCTGTTTACTTTCGTGCATTGGAGGAAAGGGTTTATAATTATCTTTGTCTGTCCATGTGTCTCTGTAAATATGTTTTACTGTCTGTTTTTTTTAGAAGGAGCAATTAGACCTGGAATGAGAGAGACTACTGAAAAGCTAAGGATTTCTGTGAAAGACTCACACCAAGAAAACCCCATTAGTGATAGTCCCTGTGACTTGACTGGGAGACATATCTGTGCTATAAATCACAGAATCCACACTGGAGAGAAACCTTATGAATGTAATCAATGTGGAAAGGCTTTCAGACAAAAGCACCAACTTATTGTACACCAGAGAATCCACACTGGAGACAAACCTTATGAATGTTGTGAATGTGGAAAGTTTTTAATTTCTAGCTCCACTCTTGCGGTACATTAGAAAATCCACACCGAAGAGAAACCTTATGAATTTCATGAAAACACTGGAGAGCACAGGAATAAATGAAGCCTTCCATGAAATAATAAGTAGTGTCTACCTAACACCATCAGCAAGCTTTATATGTAATAGGAATGAGCTGGATGCAAAGTTGAAGGTTACAAAATAAACCCAGATAAATCATCTGCATTTCTATATATTACTAACAAAGCCCATCAGCAACAGATATAAAGAGAAATCGCATTTGAGAGTCTACCTGCCAAAACCCAGGGACTATGTGAACACAGTTACAAAACACTTTTTGCACAAACAAAGTGAGCTCTAAGTAAGTGGAAAAACAGGACAACTCTACCTAATTGAATTTACTTATTCAGTGCCATACCAATCAAACTACGAGATAATTATTTTCTAGAGCTAGAAAATTATCAAAATTCCTCTGGAAGAACAAATGGTTCAGAATATCAAGGGATCTAATGAAACTAATGAAAAGAAATGCTAGGCTTACCAGATCTCAAACTGGATTATAAAGCATCAGTCATCAAAATCACTTGATTATGTAAAATTTAATGAGCATGAGTATTATGATGAGATTTGGATTTATTCTAATGAGAGATGGGGGAGTCATGAATCTTGACTCAGTTTTGGACAAAAACACTCATTTTTTTCCAGATCATCCTTGCCTAGGGTATTCTAGACCAGAAGGGTCCACTTCCCCTCAGACCTGTATGAATAAAACCCAATGGACCAGAATTCACCTAGAATAAAATCTCTTTAAATTTTGGTCAGATCTAAATTTTCCCAGTTGGCCAAGTGTTGCCCAAGATTTCATCTCATCATCAACCCTGTCCTTCAAAGACTGATTTAATCACCTACAGTGGCTGGTTTCTGAATGAGGAAATGGGAGGAAAAGCTTAGTCCTACTTCAATAACTGTTTTTTTATATTGGAGAAATATTCTTTTCTCACATCAGAGAATCCATTCTAGAGGACATATCTCATTAATATAATCAATATGGAAAGTGTTCAGGCTAGAATCATCCCTTATTTTCTATCAATATTCACATGAGATAGAAATTATATTCCCATAATGAATGTGGAAAGACATTTCGATGGACTATTGAGCTTTTTAGACATCAGAAGTTTCACCTTATTAATGAACCAGCCCTGTCTGGACTCAGGGAAGGTCTGTAGCCAGAGAGCATCTCTTCCTTTACATCAGAGATTCCTAGTGGAGAGAAGACCTATGAATGTGCTCAATGCCACTAGATACCACAATATTCACTCTATAAGGAAACTTTATGAAAGCAATAATGGTAGGAAGGTCGTCATCTGAATCTCAAATTTTTGTTTGTGTACTCCAGTGTGTACATTGAAGATACCTTCCTGGAGATAAAACTTACAGATTTTAATTAATGAAATACTGTCTCTCCCTGTAGCATGCATCTCACTAGACATTGAATATTTCATATAGTACATGAAATCCTAAAAAGGGATTCAATTAATTTCAGAAACCCCAAGGTTTCTCATGACTACCTTAAAATATGCCATGGCCCCCTTGGTGAATCCTGCCACTGGCTTCCTCACTTAACTGCATTCTCCCAATGTAGTGAGACACCTTTCCTGCTCACTTCTCAAGCTATCCTAGCCTGGGAATCTGGTTCACTGCTCCAAAGTTGGTTCTGAGCCATTATGGCAAGGTTGGTTTCCAGGGAATTTGGAAGAGCCTAGACATGTGATTGTCTGTCCTTGCCCTCTTGGCTCTAGAAGTCCTCATGCCCATATTGTCAGGAAATACTCCCTTGATAGCTCAAATTTTCTTGAAAAGATTTCTTGTCTTTCCCATTCAGTTGTTTTCTTCTATTTCTTGGCAATGCTCATTTAAGAAAACCTTATCTCTTCTTGCTATTCTCACAAACTATGAATTCATTTGGGGAAATCTCCCCTTTTCCCTTTCTTTTCTCAGCTATTTGTAAGGCCTCATCTAACAGCCATTTTGTTTTGTTGCTCTTTTACTTCGGAATATATTTAGTTGTTGCCTCCTGTACAACATTAAGAACTTCTGTCAATGGTTCTTGTGGTGCCCTCTCTACCAGATCTAATCCCCTGAATCTCTGCATCACTTCTAATTCCTATCCACAAGCCATGTTTTTTCGATCATATCTGTAAGGTCTAATGGTTTTCCCTGTTTTCTTCCATTTGAGTCTGAATTTTGCAGGAAGAATCTCAGGATCTGAGCCTCAGTCAGCTCCAGATCATGTTTGGATGATTATATAGAATGTCATCCCCCCTCTGCCTTTTCCCTAGGAAAATGTTTTCCAGTTTTTTGGTTTCATAAAACTGAGCAACTTTGGCCTCTTCAGAATCAGTGCTTGGAAGGTAGAATTGTTGCTTGTGTTCACCCTTCGTTGCCAAAGAAGACCTTGCCACCAGAGAAACAATGACATGACTTGCATTTGACTTTGTTTTGAGTGAGGGAGGGCTGTGCAGGCCACCAGCCTCACTTCTCCTCCAGACCTGTCTGAATCCAGTGACTAGACATTCATCAGGATGACTGGAGATGACCCAGGATGAGGCAATTGGGGTTAACTGACTTGCTCAAGGTCACACAGCTAGTGAAGGTCAAGTGTCTGAGGTGAAATTTGAACTCAGGTCCTCCTGACTCCTGCACTGGTGCTCTATCCACTGCACCACCTAGCTGTCCAAATAGGTTTGTTACAGTGGTATTGAACGATTTTCCTTGGATTTGAACAGTACTTAAGTATGTATTAGAAAAATCTTGCTGGAGATAAAACTTAGAGATCTAATTAACAAGATTAAGTTTCCTGCTAAAGACCTCATTAGGTTTCCCACTATAACAGATTTCCTTAAACATCCAAAATTAGTTACTGTGAATAAATCCGTAAAAGTATAGCTTTTCCCTGTGAGATCCTTATGTTTCTCATTATTCTTCAATAATATTCCTTTCAATTTTTATACTGTGATTTCTTTAGCGATTCCACTGTTGATGGGTACTCACTTTTTTCTTTGCTGGAACAAAGCATTCTTGTATCAATACTTTGATAAAGGACAACAGTCTGTCTGCACTGTTAAAGTCACAGATGGACAAAGTGATTTTCTGTGTAAGTTGATAGTATGGAAAATATATTCCATTGAATTGATGTCATTTGACTGGCAACAAGTTTTAAGTTTTTCTCTTCAAAACAGGAAGATTTGTTTTATATCTGTAATGTTATTTTTCTTATTATGCTTTGAAATTTTATTGTGATTTTTGGAAATTATTTGATAATAAATGTTAACTTTAAAAATAATACGTAGAGGGTGATACAATTGTATTCTTAGGAAATCAACTTCTCTTTTGATCTGGATACTGTGAAATGATGAATTAAACTGTTAGAGAATGATTACAATCTTGAAAAACTGCTAAGTATTCAATTAGATGTATGTAATTTAAAAGTAAATATTATTTATAATATTTTAATATTATAAATTTGTATTTAAAATTATAAATTTAATATAATATTTTAATATTATAAATACAATATTACAATATATAACAGCTTTTGGGAAAAGTAGAGAAGATATAGATTTTCCTTATCTGGGGAGTTCTTTGGAGACTGACCAAATGCTTTGGGTTACAAAATCTAAGCCCTGGGTCAGAAGTTGCTTAAAGTAGCTGATGAGGTAGAAGCCCAAGTCAAGAACTTTATCCCTTGGATCGAAAGGGCTTTTTTCCCATTTGTCTGAATGGCCCCTCAGGTTGGAAATGTGGTGGAGTCCCCAGTACCCTGTCCTCCAGTCATCTCAAGACTTGGAAGAACGGGAAAGCCTGGGTGCTGGCAGTTCTCCCACTTTCTCCACATCTCTCGCCAAGCCCTGGACAAAAACGAAGGCTGAAGGTAAGGTTACCCACCTTCACATGGCTAAGTTCTCTGCTGTAACCAGTTACTCGGGCCCTAACCACCCCTTGACCCCTCTGGTTCTAGGCATTGAAGGGGAAAGTAAGGAATGTCTCCAGACATATCTCCTCCCCAGCCTACTTGAGGATCTGTTATTTAAACACTCCTTCTTATGCCCTCCTCTAGCCCTGCCCCCTTGGTGGAAAGGGACCTGATGGTGAAATTGGGGAGCCAATTGTCTACTTAATCCTCCCATCTCCTTTTTTCCCTCTGTTCAGTAAATCTCCCCACGTTTGCTTGAGAGGGTGGGAGACAGTCGAGCCAATTGCTTGGGATCTGGGAATTCCAGGGTGAGCTATTTCTGCCACCCCACCTGTTGTTAGCCTCCCAGACCCAAAAGTGCTCCCCCATCTCAGCCAGCATCTGATTAAGCCTGAGGCCTGGGAAGAACTACAACCTTTCGTTGAAAAATTCCTTAAGTATAAAATCCTTGTCCCTTGTTCATCTCCATGCAACCCTGAAATCCTTCCAGGAACAAAGGTTCAAGATCTCAGGGATATTAATGAAGCTGTTATTCCAATAGTCCTTATGGGAAGTAAGAAAATTCTGTTGTCCACATTCCTAGATCAGGGTTGTGACCTAGCATGGAAAGGTTAGAGGTCAGAAACTAATAAGCAGGCCCAAGGAGCTGTGTGAGGAAGGGCCTGTCAGAGAGGAGAACATGAAGTCACTTGGCCAGGGGACAGTGTCTCAGGAAATCCAAAGTTCACAATTCTACAAGGGTCCTGCCTCATGCTGACCTGGTTGGAGCTCTTCTGCTGGAAGCTACCCATTCTTTCATGGAAGGAACACAGGCCTTCCCTAATCTGAACTCCATTTAAAATAAATTTTTCTTGATAACTTTTTTGCGTGTCAAGTTCATCTCGAACAGTCCCCAACCCATACACTACACTAACTCAGATCCCTGGGGATTTCTGTGTACCTCTTCACATAGACTTCAGCCCTCCCTCACTCAAAACCAAGTCAAGCGCAAGTCATGTCATCATTTCTCTGATGGCAAGGAAGGATGAAAACACACACACTGACTCACAATTTATTTTTGCCTTTGAATGGACTCTTCCTGGGGAAACAAGTCCATTCCTGCTAACACAGACAGTCTGGCTCCAGGCTTTGGGAAGAGTTTTAAGGGACCTGAAACTAGTAGATTGTAGCTTAATTCAGTATGTGCATGATATTCTTATTTGTAGCCCCATCCAGGAGTGTTCTTTGGCTGCTGCCACGGAAACCCTTAATTCCTTGGGCATTGAAGTCTATAGGGTCTCTTTGATAGTCCAGATAGCATGCCAGTCCATAAAGTATCTGGGCCATGAACTCCTGCCCACCTCTCTCTCCTTAACCTCTGAGAGCAAAAGCACTAAGAAACAAGTTCCAGTGTTCTTAGGCATGGCTGGATTTTGTAGATTGGATTCTTAATTTTGGTTTTATTGCTAAAACCCTTAATTACCCTACTCAGGGCAGTGACTCAGACCAGACTAAAGCTTTCATGACTTTGAAAACTAAACCTAACCTAGAAAAACTTTGCACTCTGCATGTTGATGGAAGGAGAGGACAGGCTTTGGGAGTCAGCCCATTCCTTAGCACCTCATCCCAGGTCAGTTGATGTTTTCATTTATTCAAATATGCTTACCTTGATCTATATGCCCGTGGAGCAATCTGGAAAGAAAGGAGACATGTGGCAGCAAAAAACTCCCCTATCAAACATGCCATTCTATGTTTTGGCCTTGCCATAGTCATCTTTAATTGTCTTTCATGCCCGGGAAATTACCTTTTCTTTATACTCCTTTTGTGCCTATTTGGTCCCTGTATGCCTTGTTTGTCTTTTCCGGAGTGCGAGCCATCAACTTCCAGATGACTGCTTAGGCTACATATCGCTTGAACTGGACCCATTGAGGCAGGGACAGCTCTATGTCCCTGGCCAACAGGAAGCAGTTTCAGAAGCTGAGACCTTCGCCCCTTACCAAAAAAGAATTTGGGTCTTATCTGTTTGAGGGGGGAATTATGGGGTTCAGACTCTGGAAACCTCCCTGAACTTTCTTTGAATCTCTCCACCTGGCCTTTCATACTCAAATTTGCACATCGGTTCCCCCTGAATCTTGCCACTTAACCTGGCCTTTCATACTCAAATTTGTAGCCAGGTCCTCCTGAATCTTTCATATTCAAATCTGTTTCCCTAGGCCTAGCATGGCCTTCCATTGCCTGTTAACACTGGATTGCCCCACCTACATCCCACCCAACCACATCACTAGTTTCCCCAATCTCCTCAAAACCCCCCCTAAACCCTTCCTCCCATCACCTGAGACTACCAGACCGCGCCTCCCCCCCCCATCCCTCCTACAGTCTTTTCTCTATTTAAGGTCCGTCTTGCCTCCATGAAGGCCCTCAGATTCAATCCAACTCAGACTATGTCTAGTTAAGATTTGTTGACCTGAAAACTTGGTTAGAGAGAAAAGGCAACAGGCTAAGTGCATACATTTTATGATTTAATTAATTAATCAATTCCCCATAAAGATAACAGTTACATAGCTTATGGAGCCAGGATCAGAACTGTCTGACTTAGTACAGAAATTGACTGTCTTAAGTACATTTTGCCATGAGGAAGGAGTTCTCTTAGATAAACACATTGTAAACAAAGTGGTGTCAGTTGGGTTTTATGATCCCAAGCTATGGGCATCTTCTTTCCATAGCTGTCTCTTGGATTTAAGATAAGGAAAAAGTCCCATCACCCAGATAACAGATATCCTGTCCTAAACAGGCCTTTGAAGTTGTTTATCTTAACAGAGTTTGACAAAGCTGAAGTCACACCCCAAGGTATTTGTGTTTTTCTCTTAACACTAGGATGCTAGAAGAAGGGTCGGATAAGGAAGTCCCATTTGCCCATCAAAAGGCATCCTTTAAACAAAGGAGACTATTAGGTTCAGGCTCTTCTTAATTCACACTTTGGCCCTTACTAAAGTCTAAAATTTATATTGATAATGTTTATTATAAAATTTTGGAATAATCTCTTAGTTCTCTCTGAAGTAAACTCAGAGGGTGCCTCTTCCTATGTCAACAAAGCCATCCAAGGCTGACTCTACATTCCTTAGGAGACCTTTAACCTAAGATACTATCTTGAATAATGGGACTTTCCTTTATATCTTATTATCTACAGACATATACTATGTTATGGCATATTAATGGTAAAGAAAATATAGACATCTTAGGTCATAATTTCTATTGAACTTTGTTTACCCTTTCCTATGTCAGTTATCTGTTTAGGGCAGGAAGCCTGCCACTCACTGGTGGTGGGATTTCCTTCCTTGTCACCCAGACATATGTTTACCCAGCCTGGAATCGCAAGGCCAGACTGACATTGCTTTGTTAATTGTCCTGTCTTACTAAATTTATGATTTGCTCAATTAGGAGAGTTTCTTTCTCATGGCAAAATATACTTAAGACAGATGATTTCTGTACTAGGTCGTCAGAGTCACCTCTGACTCCATAGTGCTATGTGTTGACCTGAAAACTTTATTAAGAAAAGGCAACAGGCTAATGCATACATTTTATGATTTAATTAATTAATTGATCAATTCCCTATTAAAGACAACGGTAACGTAATGCATTATGGAGCCAGAAATGTTCTGGCTATCCAGTGCAGAAATCTTCTGACTTACATACATTTTGCCGTGAGAAAGGAACTCTCCTAGTTGAACAAATCATAAATTTAGAAAGACAAGACAATTAACAAAGTAATGTTGGTCAGGCCTTGGGATTCCAGCTGGGTAAACATATGTCTCGGTGATAAAGAAGGAAATCCCACCACTAGTAAGTGGCAGGCTTCCTGCCCTAAACAGATAACTGACATAGGAAAGGGTAAACAAAGTTCAATAGAAATTACGACCTAAGATGTCTGTGTTTTCTTTACCATTAACATGCCATAACATAGTATATGTCTACAAATATTAAGATATGGAAAATGTCCCATTATTCGAGATAGTGTCTTAGGTTAAAGGTCTCTTAAGGAATGTTAAGTCAGCCTTGGCTGGCTTTGTTGACATAGGAAGAGGCACCCTCTGAGTTTGCTTCAGAGAGAACAAAGAGATTATTCTAAAATTTTATATTAAACATTATCATATGTAACTGTTTTCTTTATGGGGAATTGATTAATTAATTAATTAATTAAATTATAAAATGTATGCATTTAGCCTGTTGCCTTTTCTTTAACCAAGTTCTTAGGTCAACCATATTAAATATTATCAGCTTCTATCTGCCCTGATTGTGGAATACAAGCATTACAAATGCTTAAGTTCCTTAAGACTCAACCTAAGGTGGCGAATCTTTAATAAACTTTGTTTTCTTTGGCTTTAAGAAGGCTGGTGTGGAATTCATTCAGCAGGACCCAACATGTTGGTATTTCAGGGTCTCCAGCACCCCTCATCCTCATCACTAACACACACCCTCAAATGCCGAATTTTAAGTCTTCTTCACATTAAGGGTGGATCTGCCCTTAGCTGGTCTAACATCCCAATAATCAATCCTGCTGGGATCTGATTTTAAATGAGCCACATTCTAATTCAAGCTAGGAGAATATGCTAATCACACTACCTGCATTTGGTGAGCAATCTCCATCCTCAAACTCGGTTTTGTTTGGGTGTAAATCCCCAGCTCACCTGGAAATTTCCAGGTTGCCTCTGCCTTGTTCTCCCCCTCCCAACTCCTAAAGTCCTGAATCTTTTCTCCAATAAGAAATCAGGTATGAGGATGATGGAGGAGGAGGAGCTTTCAGAGAAGACCAACCTGGGGGTGAGGGGGTGACCCACGTGGAACAGGAACTCTGGATTCGAGGGCGGCCTGGATGGAGTCTAGGGCAGAAGAGGGGTCATCCTGATGAGGTTGAGGGCTGATTGTGGACCCCACGATACCAACAGTCTGGGTTGTGCTTGAATGAATTCGACTCAAGCCTTCTTAAAGCCAAAGAAAACAAAGTTTATTAAAGATTCGCCAAATTGGGTTGCCTCTTTAGGAGCCTAAGCATTTGTGATGCTTGTATTCACAAGCGGGCCAGATAGAATCCCAGCTAGACAGAGTCTGAGCTGGATTGAATCTGACCATCTTCATGGAGGCAAGATAAAACTTAAATACAGAAAAGAGTATAGGAGGGATCTGGGGGGTAGTCTGGTAGGCCAGGGTGATCGGAGGAGGGATTTAGGAAGGGTCTTGAGGAGAACTTCAAGGAGGGAATCCAAGGAGGGTCAAAGGCTGGAAACAGCTGGAGGCTATCAGGAGATATCAGATCCTGGAAGGTTTGGGTGGGAAGCAGGTGGGACAATTTAGAGATCTTGATAGAGGCAGTATGGGAATGAATACAGATCTTGAGGAGCTTCCAGAGACTGCTGGAACGAATGGGAAGATTAGATTTGAGTAAGAAAGGCCAAATTAAGTGGGAATATTCAAGGGGAGCTCAAGGAGGCCCCCAGAGTCTGAACCCCATCAATCCCAGTGGCCAAGGCTGTCCAGGTGATGGAGGGCAGGGCTTAGGGAGGAGAGGGAGAAAGGGTCCTGAGTGCCTGACCCTGAGTGTGACTGGAGGAAAGGGCCCTTCTTGGGGGCCTCAGAGGCTGGGAGGAGCCTTCCAGAGTGGGTGGGCTGAAAACTGGAACTTGTGCTGAGATTGCTCTGCCTTCTTCCCTCGAGCTGAGATCTTTCTGCCTTCTACCCTTGTACTGGAGCTCCCTCTGCCTTCTTTCCTCAGATGTGGGATCACTCTGTCTTCTCTTGGACCTGAGATCTCTGCCTTCTGGAGGCCATCTCTTGGTGCAGGTGCCAGATAGGTCTGAGCCAGCCCCTCACAGACCTGCTGGATGTTCATCCCATTGGATCTCATCCTCCCCCTCTGACCCTGTGGTAAGTCTAGCACCAGGTCCCCCTGGAGCAATCCTCCCTCCCCAACCTGGTTTCTGGACAAGGTTCCTCCTGCTAACTCTTTTCCAGACTCCCGATCACTTCTCAAGGGTCTGAGGTTACTCCTCCCCCAGATTTACGATGGAATTTTTGAATTTTCACAAAATTCAAACCTTACCCTCAGGGACCCAGGAATCCGGTCTTGAGTGAAACACAAGTAAAAGTCTTGAGTGACCCTGGAATTGCCAGTGTGAAGGCCTGGATCTGCCTCCAAGGAATTGGACCGCTCAGGCCTTTTTTCATTCAGAGACAAGGCTGATTGTGTTGCCCATAGAGGAGGGTGAGATTTTTTTTAATCTGCCCGTTTGGTTGGGTCAACACTGACTTTTATAGAGAAAATGAAAGAATGTGGGAATATTTTGGGTGAGTTTGAGGGGTGGCAGATTGCCTATGGTGATCCTGAGGTAAAGGAGAAGGGGCCTGGATGTGATTCCAAGGTAACCCACTAAGAAAGGTTGGGTTTGGTGGGGGCCACAAATACAGGACTGAGAGGATCACTCTGTGTCTAGGTTGGGGTGAGGGCCCTGGGGGAAAGGTCAGGAGCTGGATTGCTCTCTTCTGCTCAGGTCCTCAACCCAGTCAGAGGGAAATCTCTGATTCTGGAGCCATTGAGGCTCTGATTGCTCTTATCTTGTATGGTATCCCAAGCACCTACTGCCCCTTGTTATCTGAATGAGAATGGGGGAAAGGAAGGGAAAAGAATAGTAGTAGGAGATGGTGGGACTATCTTTATCAAGCCTGACCCTACATCTGGGATTCATTCTCTGTCTTGCGGGCATGGCCCCACCCCCTGTAACTTCCTGTAGGCTAGCCTCCCGCCCTGGGATCCTTCTCTCTCTCCAACTCAATCTGTAGTAGGCCAAAGCCTGGCCCAAGCTGAGAGTGGAGCCAGAAGGAATGGCCCTTGTCAGCTGCAGACCCCCACCCCAGGTGAATGCATTCTGTCCTCGGACTTGACCCCCAAAGAGGCCATTTCCATAGACAAAGAGGATTGTCTGTGAGGCTAGCAATCCCCTCCCTATGGATTGTTTCTTTACAAAAATAGGCAGGAAATTGAAAATAGCAGTAACAACACCATCCTGTTCCCTGTCCTTTGAATTAATCCATGGCATATTGACATTACAATCACTAATTACCTCTCATCCCCAGTTGCTGCCCTCCTAAGACCTTTTTACTCATTCCTCTATTCTCTCTAGTGTCTTGTCTTTGCTCCTGTATCCATGCAGACACTTGACACTCACTAGCTGTGTGACCTTGGGCAAGTCAGTTAACCCCAATTGCCTAATCCTGGGTCATCTTCACTCATCCTGATGCATATCTGGTCACTGGATTCAGATGACTCTGGAGGAGGTGAGACTGGTGACCTGGACAGCCTCCCTCACTCAAAACAAAGGCAAGTGCAAGTCATGTCATCATTTCGCTGATGTATATGATTGTAATCGGATATTATTGTGCTATAAAAAATGAAATGGATGATTTCAGAAATACCCAGAAAGACTTACTTGAACTGATGCAACATGAATTGAACAGAACCAGGAGAATCTTGTATACAGTAGCAGCAATGTGGTTCAGTGAAGAACTGTGAGTGACTTAGCTCTTCTCAGCAATGCAATGATCCAAGAAAATGCCCAAAGCACTAATGCTAAAGTCTACTACCTGTTTCCAGAGAAAGGACTGATACTTTTCGCTATACAGACTGGAGCATGCTATTTTTCACCTTTTTTATTACATTCGTTTTCTTTTTTTTCCATCTTTTTGTACAAAATTACTAATACAGAAATGTTTTCCATGATTGAATATGTACAACCTATATCTTATTGCTTATTATCTAAATTAGGGGGGAGGGAATAGAGGGAAAGAAGGAAAGAATTTGGAGCTCTAAAAATTTAAAAACAACAAATATTAAAAAAATAACGTAGTAGAGGGAAGTAATTTTTCAGAAAATGTAGAAAAAGAAAATTGAAGTTGTCCACCATTCAGCATGGCACCAGCCATTGACAGCAGCAAATGGAGAAATTGTGAATCTTCTTTGAATCCCATTTGAATTCTCTTAAGGAGACTCTGAAGGTCATGTGGCTGGCAAAGCACTGAACACTGAGGTCCTTTCTCAAGTTAGATTGCCGGTCATTCACGTTCTGCAGCAGGGAGCACAACTCTGATGGACTGGCCATGTTGTTCAAATGCCAAAAGGATGTTTGCCTAAAAGACTATTTCATGGAGAACACATGCAAAGAAGCCACTCAGTGTGGTCAGAAGACATAGTAGAAGGCCATATTCCCAAGGTCTCTCTGAAGAATTTTGGAATCAGTGGTGAGACATGGGAAATGGTGGCAAAGGACCACCCAGCATAGCTTATGAACATCAAAGAACAAGCTGTGCTAGCAAAGCAGAATTGCAATATTTCAAAAGAATAGTGAGATGTGGAAATTGGGAGGCCTCTCCACCCTAAATGTTCATGAGCACTATTTGTTGCCACCCTGTGGTAGAGCCTTGTGGCCTCTATTAGTCTGATCATCCATGGTCAGACACATTGTACTTTAACCCTTACATAGTGATGTCCTTTTGGTCTGCTTTGAACACAAAGAACAACAAAAATGAACAACTCTGGCTAAATACTTTCATAAGGAAATATATGTTATTGAGAAATGAAAGCAATCATAAAGAAAAGACATTAGATGTTTTGGCCATGACATATTATACAAAGGGCAACCCCAAGACACTGTAATAACAGATAATTCTCCTTCACTTGGCTGGAAAGTCTCATCTCCTTCAGTTCAGTCTAGATTGTAATTAGTCTTATCTTATGAATCCTTTTCATGTTTTATCTAGATAAGACTTTGTTTCAGACTTTCAGGAAATTAACCAGATTTTTTTCTTTTTCTTCTCTCTCTTTTCTATAATCAAACATTCTCCCCCTCACATCCCAGAACATGCTCTACTTGTCAGCTTCTCACAAACCTGACAGAACATTGTTGATAAAATATTATTTTTTATCCTTTCTGATAAGGAAGAAATTTCACTTCTCTCTCTTCCTTTGGTTTTTCTGTCTCACAGACAAAAGACACATTTGTCCCAGATTCCATAGTAAGACATTCCTCCACTTTATTCCAACTGATCATATCAAATATGTCTCTCAAGTTTTCATTGACCTCTTAATGACTGGTTTTAAATGTTGATTCTCACTAAAAGAGGGTAAGACTTTTAGGTTAGTTCCCTTTTTGTGCTTCAGTTTCCTCTTCTCACTTGATGAGGGTTAGACTGCCTGAATTCTGGAGTGTTTCTCAGGTCTAAATCTTGTGATTCTTGATGGTTTCGGAGCTGGTGACATTCCAAGATGTGTCTGTGGACTTCACCCCTGAGGAATGGGACCTCTTAGACCATTCTCAGAAGCAGTTTTACAAGGCAGTCGTGCTGGAGAATACCCACAACCAGCTTTCCCTGGGTAAGGACATTTCCCCTGGCCACTCTTATTCTGCTACCAAAGGAAATATCTTCATTTTTCAGTGTGCTGACATTGGAGCACTTATCTATTACTAGAAAGGGAAATGTTCTGGTCTCCAGTGTCCAAGAGACAGGGTGTTTCTGCTGCCTGGTTTTCCTCTAGAAGGTCAGTACATTGTGAGAAGATAACACGTATGTTCTGTTGTTGCTCCTGAAACTGTCTCTTGGCAATCCTAGGTAGCTTGAGGTAGGTCAGTGTGAAAGCATCTCAGATGTAGAACTAATCCTATGGAGTATTTAGTCCAACCTCTCCCTGGATATTAATTTTGTCTACCAAATATCTGAAAAGTGTTCAGCCTGCTTCTCTTTGTAACCTCTTCCTCTTTGGGATGGGCCAAGTATTTAGGATATCCTTCTTTTTGAGAAGCATCACTTTGTACGTCACAATTTCTAGTTGTGCCTAGTGTCTCACATTTGTCCTTAATCTTTCTTTAAATTGCCTCCAGTATACAACACAGGTGGTGGGAAAGGACAGAGGGAGATGAGCCTTTCTTTTCATTTGCTGTTCATCAGCTGTGGGGTTAAGTCTTTTCTTTACAATATTATGTTATTGGCTCATACTGTTATCCCAATCTGGCATTTGAGAAAACTGAAGCAAACATAGGTTAAGTGACTTTTCCAGACACACACATTTAGTAACTGTCTGAGGCTGGATTTAAACCCTGGCATCCCTCACTCTAGTCTCAGGCCTCTCTCCACTATACTACCAGCTGCCTCTAATTTCTAGATAATGGGAACTCTGCAATGAGTCCATCTTCCTATCAAGAAGCTGCACTATGTTCAAATTTTCTGATTCCCAGTTGGCTCCATGATCTCCCCCACATTTCCCCAAAGTTCTCAAAAATAAATGCTGTGGAAACCATGCTTAAGGACTTCTGGCCAGCATCTTGTCATCCTTGATTGCATACCCCTAACAATGGCAGGAAAAAGAGACTGGCCAAGAGTTAGAATTTGACTAACTGAGGTTCATCAAGTTCCCCAAAAGGAGAATCTCACCAGAAGAGCAGTGATTTGCTGAATGAACAGTAACCAGATTTTTATAAGTTTCATGGGGTGAGGAGTTGAGGAGGAGACAGAGCCAGAGCTGATCCATCAAGCTCTAGTCTGCTGGAGCTGAATGCTGATCTGGCACATCCTGTTTTGGTTGCTTTTATTACAACCATTAAGAGAAGAATAAGCCAGATGTTTGTGAACATGAAGGAGTGATTCTCTAAATGGAGTAGCTTTGTATGTACACTGTTTTCCCTAAAGAGAACTAAATTCTAAGTATTTCTCCATGTTCATTCCTTTTCACACATTATCAGGGCTTCCAGTTCCCAGAGAATATTTGGTTTCTTATTTGGAGGAAAGGGAGGTGCCATTGATGCTGGAAAAAGAAGGCCTGAGGAGCTGCTGTCCAGGAGAGTGAGGTAAAAGCAGGCACATGAGAGCTGTGTCTCTTGGTGTTGTAGCTAAGCAAGTGCTAGATTTGGGGGAAGGAACACCTGAATTGGGATTCTTTTTCAGAGACTTTTAGCAGTGAGTCTGTGCACAAATCACTGAACCCCACTGATTCTCAGTTTCCCCATCTGTAAAATTAGAAAGTTAGATACCATGCAAATAAGCTTTCTCCTACTGATAAATCTATGATCAAAAAAAAAAAATGCATTGTTTAGAATTTGGGGCCATGGAACTTCCCTGGAAGTGCAAAAGGGGGTTAGGCTTTTAAATATGGTCTCTTTCTTAGGCATTTTTCTTATCAATGAAGACTTAGAAAGTTGCTGCTATGTGCCATACCCTCTCTTAAGCAATATAAAGAGATACAAGGAACATCCCTTGCTCTCCTGGTGTTCATGGACTGTGTGGGCACATGACATGCCAGCAATCATTTAGAAACCTGTTACAAACAAGACATTGGATCTCATTGAGAGAGGGAATGTACTATAGTGAAGGAGGACTGGAAAGGCTTATTGTGGAGGGTGGGCTCTAGCTGGGGTTTCAGGGAAGCTGGGATGGCATTCCATGTCTGGAGATGGCTTAGAAAGCCCAAACATTTGGCAGGTGGAGTGGCCTCTTCACAGAACACAAGTGAGGCCCATACCAGTGGATTATGGCATGTTTGGTGGGGATGTGAAGCAAAAGAATATTTACAAGAACAGGAGAGTGGTATGTAAAGAGAAGGTGGATGATTAATAGCTTTAGAACAGATTTTATATTAGATCATCTTCCTAGGGAGCCACAGGAGATTGTTAAGAATGTGGTGATATGGTCAGTCAAGAATTTTAGGAAGATGATCTTTGTAAGTGAATGGTGGAGTATAGGGAGTGGAGGGACAGTTGAAGCAGCTTGACCAAGTATAAGGTTCTTGGAATAACTCTGGTGTGTGGTGTTTGGAACCTGAATCAAGACAGTGGAAGTGTTGGGAGAGAAGGGGGTGTATGGGAGAGATGTTATTTGGGTGAAACCAGAGGACTTAGGAGAAGATTGAATATGGGGGACAGAAGTGTTTGTGAAAGTCAGTGAGGAATGCATGACACCTCATTTATGAACCTGCTCTAATGGGAGGATGCATTGGAGAGCATTAGGAAAGTAGGAAGATGGGAGGGTTGAAGGAAAGAGAATGAGTTTGGTTTGGGGAACAATGAGATTAGTGTTGCTAAATCCCAGAAAGAGTGAGAGAGAAAAAGAAGCGTGATTGCCTATGAAAAGCTGTAGAGAAGGAAAGAAAGTTGAGGATGAAGAAATGACTAGTGAATTTAACAACTTGCAGGTTTTTGGTAATTTTGGAGAGAGGAATTTCAGTTGAACAATGAAACTGGGAGCTAGACCGCAGAGAATTTCAGAGAAAGGAATTGGAGACACCAGTTGTACCTCCTGCTATTTAGCCGAGAAGTGGAAAAAAGACGCTGGAAAAATATCTCTGGGATTGAATGGGTCAAGTGATCATGTTTTGAGCATTAGAGAGAAATGGTTTGTAGTAGTAGGGAAGGAGTCATTAGTGTGGGAGAGACTGGAAAGTAGTGAAAAAAGGGAATGCTGGAGGGGGCAGTATACTGAGGAAGATAAAGTCCTGGAATCAATTGGTTTAAACGTGGAAAGGTGTTTCCTTTAGCTAGAAGATGGAACATCATTTCATCTGACTCATAGAAGATGAGGAGGATAAGATAGTTCTTGATAAGTATCCAATTTTTTCTTTCTTTTTAAATTTTATTTATTTTTAGTGTTCTACAATCACTAGAATAAAACTTAAGATTTTTTTCCCTACCTACCTCACATGTTCCCCCTCCCTCCCCAAGATGGCCTACAGTTCTATATAGGATCCACACATACATTCCCATTAAATACATTTTAACTATAGTCACGCTGTATAGATTAACCAAAATGAATGGGAGAAATCATATAACAAACCAAAACATAATACACATGCAAAAAAAATTCTGCTACATTCTGCAGTTTAATTCCATAGTTCTTTCTCTGGATGTTGAGGGCATTTTGCCTTAGAAGACCTTTGGGATTTTTTTTTTAAGTCCATGCATTGCTATGAAGTTCCAAGCCTACCAGAACAAAACTCTCACACACTGTAGTCATTGCTGTGCACAAAGTTCTCCTGGTTCTGCTCCCTTCACTCAGCATCAGATCATAAAAGTCTTTCCAGGCATCTCTGAAGTCTTCTTCTTCATCATTTCTTATAGCACAACAGTATTCCGTTACATTTACATACCATAATTTATTCAGCCATTCCCCAGTTGATGGGCATCCCCTTGATTTCCAGTTTTTGGCCACTACAAAGAGTGCTGCTATAAATATTTTTGTACATGTGGGACCCTTTCCCATTTTTATAATCTCTTGGGGATATAGTCCTAGAAATGATATTGCTGGGTCAAAGGGTATGCACATTTTTGTAGCCCATTGGGAATAGTTCCAAACCACTCTCCAGAATGGTTGGAGGAGCTCACAGCTCCACCAACCATGAATTACTGTTCCAACTCTCCCACATCCTCTCCAACATTTATCATCTTCCTGTTTTGTCATGTTAGTCAGCCTGATAGGTGTGATGTGGTACCTCAGAGTTGTTTTCATTTGCATCTCTCTAATCAAAAGTGCTTTAGAGTATTTTTTCATATGATTATACATATCTTTAATTTCTTCCTCTGAAAATTGCTTGTTCATATCCTTTGACCATTTATCATTTGGGGAATGACTTGTATTGTTGTACATTTGACTTAGTTCTCTATGTATTCTAGAAATGAGGCCTTTATTCCTGAGATTAGATGTAAAAATTCTTTCCCAATATACTACATCCCTCTGAATTTTGGTTGCATTGGGTTTGGTTGTGCATAAACTTTTCAGTTTAATGTAATCAAAATTATCCATTTTGCACTTCATAATGCTTTCTACCTCTTCTTTAGTCAAAAATTCTTCCTTTTTCCATAAATCTCATAATTACAGTATTTCTTGCTCCTCCAATTTGTCCTTAGTATCAATCTTTATACCTAGATCATGTACCCATTTGGACTTTATTCTTGTGTACACTGTCAGGCATTGGTCCAGGTGTAGTTTCCACCACACTGTTATCCACTTTTCCCAGCAATTTTTATCAAACATTGAATTCTTATCCCAGAAGCTGGGGTCCTTGGGTTTATCAAACAGTAGTTTGCTATATTCATTGCCCACTGTGTCGTGAGTACCTAGCCTATTCCACTTGTCTACTCTTCTGTTTCTTAGCCAGTACCAAGTGGTTTTGATAATTGCTGCTTTATAATACAATCTGAGATCTGGTAGTGCTAGGCCACCTTTCCTAGCATTTCTTTTCATTAATCCCTTTGATATTTTGGATCATAATCGAACAATATGTTGTTTACAAGAAACACATTTGAAATGGGGGAATACACACAGGGTGAAGGTAAAAGGTTGGAGCAGAATATATTGTGCTTCAGCTGATGCAGAAAAGGCAGGGGTAGCAATCCTAATCTCAGACAAAGCAAAAGCAGAAATAGATCTAATCAAAAGAGATAAGGAAATAAACCATATCCTGCTAAAATGTGTTGTAGCAATGTCATTACTAAACATTTATGCTTCAAGTGGTATAGCATCCAAATTCTTAGAGGAGAGGTTGGAGGAGGCAAAGGAAGAAATAGACAGCAAAACTATACTGCTGGGGCACCTCAACCTCCCCCTCTCTGAACTGGATAAATCTAACCTCAAAATAAACAAGAAAGAGGTTAAGGAAGTAAACAAAACTCTGGATAAGGTAGATATCATAGATCTCTGGAGAAAATTGAAATGGAAATAGAAAGGAATATACCTTTTTCTCAGTGGTACATGGCACATATACAAAAATTGGCCATGTTCTAGAGCATAAAAACATCACAGTCCAGTGCAGAAAGGCAGAGATAGTTAATGCATCCTTCTCAGATCATAATGCAGTAAAAATTATATGTAATACAAGGCCATGGAAAGATAAACCAAAAATTAATTCAAAACTAAATAATCTAATCCTAAAGAAGGAGTGGGTTAAACAACAAATCATAGAAACAATCAACAACTTCATTCAAGAGAATGACAATAATGAGATAACCAACCAAATCTTATGGGATACTGCAAAAGCAGCTCTTAGGGGAAACCTTATGTGTTTGAATGCCTACATGAATAAAATAGAGAAAGAGGAGATCAATGACTTGAGTATGCAGCTGAAAAAGCTAGAAAAAGAACAAATTGCAGATCCCCAAGTAAATACCCAATTAGAAATACTGAAAACCAAAGGAGAGATTAATAAAATTGAAATTAAGAAAACTATTGAACTAATAAATAAAACCAATTGTTGGTTTTATGAAAAAACTAATAAAATTGATAAACTTTTGATTAATTTGATTAAAAAAAGAAAAAAACAAATTACTAATATCAAAAATAAAAGGGGTGACCTCATCTCCAATGAGCAGGAAATTAAAACAATAATTAGAAATTACATTGCCCAACTTTATGTCCATAAATTCGACAATCTAAATGAGATGGATGAGTATGTTAAATAATAGAAATTGCCCAGATTAACAGAAGAGGGAGTTGAATGCTTAAACAACCCCATCTCAGAAAAAGAAATTGAACAATCCATTAATGAACTCCCTAGGAAAAAATCTCCAGGGCCAGATGGATTTACAAGTAAATTCTATCAAACATTTAAAAACAGTTAATTCCAATACTATATAGACTATTTTAAATAAGATTTTAGCAAAACAAATACAGCATCTTATCATGAGAATAATACATTATGACCAGGTAGTATTCATACCAGAAATGCAGAGCTGGTTCAATATTAGGAAAACTATTAGCATTATCGATCATATCAACAACAAAACTAACAGAAACCACTTGATTATCTCAATAGATGCAGAAAAAGCTTTTGACAAAATACAGCACACATTCCTATTAAAAACACTGGACAACATAGGAATAAAGAGAACTTTCCATAAAATAATAAGCAGTATATACCTAAAACCTTCAGCAAGCATTATATGCAATGGAGATAAACTAGGTGCATTTCCAATAAGATCAAGGGTGAAACATGGAGATCCATTTTCACCACTATTATATTCAATATGGTACTAGAAACGTTAGCTATAGCAATTAGACAAGATAAAGAAATTGAAGGAATTAGAATAGGCAAAGAAGAAACTAAGTTATCACTCTTTGCAGATGATATGATACACTTAGAGAATCCCAGAGATTCAAATACAAAAATACTTCAAATACTAAACAACTTTGGAAAAGTTGCAAGTTACAAAATAAACCCATACAAATCTTCTGCATTCCTATATATTAGTAACAAAGTCCAACAGCAAGAGATAGAAAAAGAAATCACATTTAAAGCTAGGGTAGACACTAAAATATTTGGGAGTTTACCTGGCAAAACAAACCCAGGGACTATATGAACACAATCAAAAGTTACTTTTCACACAAATAAAGTACCCAATTTTTTCAAAGAAAAAATAGAAGACAAATTTCTCTGCTGAGAAGGTGAGTGGAGGGGTGGAGAGTGGGAACAAGCAATACAGGTTAGTCGTGAAAAAAATTAAAGGAATTGGAAAAGCTCCTGTGGTGTACCAGATAAGGACTGAGGTACATGGTTTTCAATTCCTTCAGTCACTTGTGAGTCATAATGCCATTTGGGATTTTCTTGGAAAAGATACTGGAGTTTATTCCCATTTATTTTTCAGGCTCCTTTTACAGATGAGGAAATCAAGGGCAAGAACCTTAAGTGACTTGCCCAGTGTCCTAACTCTAGTAAGGGTCTGAAGCTAGATTTGACTTGAGTCTTCCTAACCAGTGCTCTCTCCAGTGCACCACCTAACTACCCCAAGGAAGTCAGGGAAAGGTCAAAGGATACCCTTGTCACAGTGAGGTCCACCCTGAAGATACGTACCCTAAGTTTGTAGTGTATCCAGGCAGCCTAGTTTTATGATTGTCTCTCCATTCAGCAGCATCTAAGTACTAGCAAAGGCTGTGGCCTCACTTAGAATTAATTCAAATATATGCTTTACCTAAATCATCTACCTGTGTCCCTTCTTTGATCTCTAAGACTCAATCTTTGGCCCCTTCTTGCAGAATTGTTGGGCAGATTCATTGAATTTGACAGCCACTCTCAGTCTGATGATGTGAGTAGTAGAAATTCCTAGGTGTTCCATAGTATAAGATACTTCAGGAGCCTTAAAAGATGTCTCTGCAATCTTTAGTATAGACCTCATCTGGTCCCATGAGGGTTAGGACCAGATAAAGTTCACTCAAATAGGAGATAAGGTGCAAGAGAGTAACAGGGCTGAGGCTAGAACCTGCATTTGCCAAATAAGAAACAGACCAGAACATAGGAATTCAGGTAGTATCTGGGGCCTGATGTCAGTCACGGACCAGTCAGTCAATAAGCATGGATTAAGCAGCTCCAGTTTTCGAGGCACCTCACCACATTTTAGGAAGGGAAAAGGTGCAGTCCCTGCTGTCAAGGAGCTGCCAGTCTGTCATAGAAACATGAAAATGGTTGAGAAAAAGCAAGAGATCAGGAACCTTGGTCTTAGGTGATCCAGGGAAAGGAGAGTTTTTGGTAGCAGAAAGATATCTAGTCCAATGGGATACAGTGGAATAAAGGGGAATTCAAGGAGTGAAATAATAGTTTAAGGAGAGGAGAATTAGGGAAAAAAGATTCAAATCAGGACAAGAAAAAATCCAGGTACACCTCAGAGATATTACAGAATCAATTCCAAATCTCAGCAGCAAAGCAAATATTGCAATGAAGTGAGTCACCTGTACTTTTGTTTTTTGAGTACATATAAAAATTATGTTTATGACATACTGTTGTCTGTTACATGCATAATATTATTTTGCTTTTTAAAAGTACATATTTTAATTTGGAAATATTTTATTGGTAATAAAAACTTACTGTATCTGAGCCTTCAGTGGGTCCCAAACTTCTTTCTGGTGGTAGCTCTGATCCAGTGTTGCTGGCTATTGACTCATCAGCATTGTCATTGCTCAGTTGCCATGGCAGTTTCTAAAAATAAGGCAACAGAGGTTACCATATTGATAATGATTGACTCTTCTTTTCCCTTGAACTTAAAAACCCCACTGTAGGCTTAAATTGGCCTAATTTCACTATTTTTGTGTCTCAGAGAATAAGAAGACCCAAAGGGAAGGGAGAAAAAAGTCAAGCATACTAAAAGATAACATTGTTTCTTAAAAAAAGGTAGAACAAAAGTAAGTACCATGGAGAAGGCCCATCTAGTTCTGTGGACAGAACATTCCCACTTGCAGGATTTTTGTTCTAGTCTCAGCTGTAGGGATAGTTTTCATTATCACTCAGCCATTCTGAGCTCATGGCCTGACTTTATGTTGTAGTAAGAACATTGAGTCTGCCATTTTCACAGGTATTTCTGAGGCTCCAATATGACTGTCTGCAAAGCTCTTTGCAAGTCAAGTTATCCTACAAATCTGAGTAATGGCATTTTCAAACAATTGTGATTGTGTCTTTGAAGACTTTTATCTGCACCTGGGGAAGGATCATGTAGATCAGTTTCTTTTCCTGCAATGGAGGGAAAGGTTTATAGTTGTATGTGTGTGTACATGTGTCTCTGTATATATGTTTTACTATTTGTTTTTTTGCAGAAGGAACTATTAGACCTAGAAGGAAAGAGACTACTGAAAAGCTAAGGATTTCTGTGAAGGAAAGACACCAAAAAAACCTCATGGGTGATAGCTACTGTGACTTCACTGGGAGAGAACTCTATGCTATAAATGATGGAATCCACACAAGAGAGAAACCTTATGGTTGTCATCGTTGTGGGCAAACCATGGGTCAACAGTCATCCCTGATTTACTTTCAAAAAAGTCATACTGGAGAGAAACTACATGAGTCTCATGAATGTGCTGTATCTTTCAGTAAACACTCATCCTTCCTTTTTCATCACAGTATTCACAGTGAGAGGAAACCTCATAAATGTAATCAGTGTGAAAAGGCTGGGAGTTGCAGCTCTAGTCTTGCTGTACATCAGAGCATGGAGACTAGAGAGCAACCTTATGAATATGATAAACTTCTTAAGGCATTCCCACAGAGCTCTGAGTTTTCTGAACATCAGAGAATCCACAATGGTGAGAAACCTTATGAATGTAATCACTGTGGAAATGCATTCAGATTTAAACATGATCTCACTGTACATCAGAAAATCCATAAGGGGGAGAAACATTATGAATGTTCTCAATGTGGAAAGCCTTTCACATATAGCTCCATTCTTGCTGCACACCAGAGAATCCACACGGGAGAGAAACCTTATGAATGTAATCAGTGTGGAAAGGTTTTTAGACAAAACTCCCAAATTGCTGTACACCACAGAATCACACTGGAAGGTAACCTTATGAATGTAATCAATGTGGAAAGACTTTCAGACAGAGCTCAAATCTTGTGGCACACTAGAGAATCCACACTGGAGAGAAACCTTATGAATGCAATCAACGTGGAAAGGCTTTCAGATGAAACTCTCATTTTGCTGTACACCAGAGAACCCACACTGGAGAGAAACCTTACGAATGTAATGAATGTAGAAAGGTTTTGAGTTCTAGCTCCACTCTTGCTGTGCATCAGAGAATCCACAATGGAGAGCAACCTTATGAATTTAAGCAATGCAGAAAGGCTTTCAGAAAACTAAACTTTCAGACTAAACTCCCTACTTGCTGCATGTAGCAGACACACAAGAGAGATATCAAATGTGACAAAACTTTTTAGATACACTCTAACTTTACTATACAATGCTGATGAAAGCAAAGCTGAAGAGACATAATTTCCGGGTAATCATTTAATTATGGCCAGTTAATAATTAATAAACAGTGGTCATTTAGCTATCTCTTACAAACCAGAGATGAATCATGGAGCCCTTTCAACACTTACATGCCTCAGATAAGTGGGAGTTTCCTACAGGCATAAATCAATTCTTATTAGTTAAAACTTAATGACAAAATAAGTATTATAATGAGATTTGGACTCATTCTAATGAGGGATTCGTTTGGGGGGGGGGGGGGGCGGAGTGGCATGAACCTTGACTCTATTTTGGAGAAAGAGACTTATGTCTATCCAGATTGCCCTTACCTAGGGCAATCTGGACCAGATGGGTCCACTGCCCCTCAGACCTGTTTGAATAAAACACAATGGGCCAGAATTCACCTAGAATAAAATCTGTTTAAATTTTGATCAGATCTAAATTTTCACAGTTGTGCAAGTCTTGCCTATGATTTCTTCTGATCATCAACCCTGCCCTTCAAAGATTGGTTGAATCAGAGTGGCCAATCTCTGAATGAGGAAATGGGGAAAAACTTTAGTCCTAATTCATTAATTGTTTATTTATATGGGAGAAATATTCATCTCTCACATCAGAAAATCCATTCTAGAGGTCATATCTCATTAATGTAATCAGTTATTTCCTATCAGAATTCACCTGAGATAACAATCATATTCCCAAAATGAATGTACAAAGACATTCAGATGGACTATGGAGCATGTTAGACATCAGAAATTTCACCTAATAGTCAAGCACTGTCTGGAGTCAGGGAAGGTCTGCAGCCAGAGATCATCTCTTCCTTCATATCAAGGATTCCTAGTGGAGAGAAGACTTATGTACGTGCTCAATGAGGACCTGCCCTTCCTTGGAAGAGGCAGGTCAGTAGAGAGCACAATATTCACAGTAGAAGGAAGCCTTGTAAAAGCCACAATTGTGGGAAGGTCATCACCTGAATCTCATAAATTTTTGTTGGTGTGCTGCAAATGTATGCTGAAGAAATCTTCCTAGAGATAAAACTGATGGATCTAATTAATGAGCTGTCCTCTCTCCCTGTAGCACAGGCTTCATCAGACATTGTATATTTCATATAGTGCATGAAACCCTAAAAAGGGATTCAATTTATCTCAGAAACCCCAAGGTTTCTCAAGACTTCCCTAAAATATGCCATGACCCCCTAGGGTGAAGCCTGCCACTGGCTTCTTCACTTTACTGCACTCTCCCACTGTGGTGAGACACCTTTCCTGCTCACTCTTCAAGCTGTCCTAGGCTGGCAATCTGGTTCACTCCTCTACAACTGATTCTGAGCCATTATTGCAAGGTTATTTTCAAGGGAATCTGGAAGAGCCTAGACAAGTCAGTGCTTCACCTTACCATCTTGGCTCCAGTAGTCCTTATGCCCATGTTTTCAAGTAATAGTCCCTTGATAACTCAAATTTTCTTGCAAAGGTCTTTTGTCTTTCCCATTCGATTGTTCTATTTTGTTGCAATGCTCATTCAAGAAAACCTCATCTCCCCTTGCTAATCTCATAAATTATGAATTCATTTGGAGGAAATCTCCCCTTTTCTTTTCCCTTTCCTTCTTTCCTTAGCTATTTGTAAGGCTTCATCAAACAGCCATTTTGATTTGTTGCTCTATTTCTTTGGAATATATTTAGTTGTTGCCTCCTGTACAATGTTAGGAACCTCTGTTAATGGCTCTTCAGCCACTCTGTCTCCCAGACCTAATCCCCTCACTCTATGCATCACTGTCATTTCCTATCCATAAGTCATCCTATTTTATCATATCTTTAGGGTCTAATGGTTTTCCCTGTTTTCTTCCACTTGAGTCTGAATTTTGCAGGTAGAAGCTCAGGACTTGGGCCTCAGTCATCTGCAGATTCACATTTTGACTGATTGTGTGGAATGTCACCCCCCTCTGCCTTTTCCCTAGAGTATTTTTTTTGCAGTTTTATGGTTTCATATAACATTGGCCTCTTTGGAGTCAGTGGTTGGAAGATAGAATTGTTGCTGTGGTATTGAATGGTTTTCCTTGGATTTGAACAGTACTTAAGTATATGTGGGAAAAATCTTGCTGGAAATAAAAGTTAGGGATCTAATTAACAAGATTAAGTCTCTTGCTCAAGCCCTCAATAGATTTCCCTACATAAGAAACCTCATTAAACATCGAAATGTACTTACTCTGATTAAATCCCTCAAGATACAGCTTTTCTGGGAGCCAAGATGGAGGAGTAGAAAGACACACATATGCTAGCTCTGAAGCCCATAAAATATCTGGAAAGAAGAACTCCCAACAAATTCTGGAGCAGCAGAAGACACAGAACAACACAGTGGATGAGATTTCTGTTCCAGAGAATCCTGAAAACCTGATGCAAAAGGTCCATAGTGCACTGGGCCTGGAGCAGAGCCCAGCCCTGCCTCGGCCGCGCAGCGCCGAGGGGAGTAAATCTGAGCGGGCCTCAGGGATGGAATCTCCAGTAGCCTCGTGGGTCTCTCCACCCACAAGTGAGAAGGGTCGGTGAGAGGGTCTCTTTGGCTGGTCAAGAGGGGAGTGGATTGTCCCCGTAACTAAGGCCCCCTTGGGAGGCAGCAGCAGAGGACAAGGGCAGGAGCCTGGATCCACTGTTGAAGGTGTCTGCATAAACCCCCAGAGGGAACCGAGCGGTGAGGCAGCCCTGCCCCTACCTGAGCACCTGAACTTAATCTCACACTGAACAACAGCCCTGCCCCCACCCAAAGCCCTGAGGCTGGGAAGCAGCATTTAAATCTCAGACCCCAAGCGCTGGCTGGGCGGATCTGGAGGCATGGTGGCTGAGGAAAGAAAACTCAGAAGTCAAGTCACGGGCTGAGAAAATGTCCAGAAAAGGGGGAAAAAAAATAAGACCACAGAAGGTTACTTTCCTGGTGAAGAGATATCTCCTCCCTTCCTTTCTGATGAGGAAGAACAATGCTTACCATCAGGGAAAGACACAGAAGTCAAGGCTTGTGTATCCCACACATCCAAAATAAATATACCATGGGCTCAGGCCATGGAAGAGCTCAAAAAGGATTTTGAAAATCAAGTAAGAGAGGTGGAGGAAAAACTGGGAAGAGAAATGAGAGAGATGAAAGAATAGTATGAGAAGCAGGTCAATACCTTGCTAAAGGAGACCCAAAAAAATGCTGAAGAAAGTAACACCTTGAAAAATAGGCTAACTCAATTGGCAAAAGAGATTCAAAAAGCCAATGAAGGGAAGAATGCTTTCAAAAGCAGAATTAGCCAAATGGAAAAGGAGGTTCAAAAGCTCACTGAAGAAAACAGTTCTTTCAAAATTAGAATAGAACAGATGGAGGCTAATGACTTTATGAGAAACCAAGAAATCACAAAACAAAACTAACAGAATGACAAAATGGAAGATAATGTGAAATATCTCATTGGAAAAACAACTGACCTGGAAAATAGATCCAGGAGAGACAATTTAAAAATTATGGGACTACCTGAAAGGTATGATCAAAAAAAGAGCCTAGACATCATCTTTCATGAAATTATCAAGGAAAACTGCCCTGAGATTCTAGAACCAGGGAGCAAAATAAATATTGAAAGAAACCTCCTGAAAGAGATCCAAAAAGAGAAACTGCTAGGAACATCGTGGCCAAATTCCAGAGTTCCCTGGTCAAGGAGAAAAGATTGCAAGCAGCTAGAAAGAAACAATTCAAGTATTGTGGAAATACAATCAGGATAACACAAGATCTAGCAGGTTTTACATTAAGGGATCGAAGGGCGTGGAATAGGATATTCCAGAAGTCAAAGGAACTAGGACTAAAACCAAGAATCACCTACCCAGCAAAACTGAGTATAATACTTCAGGGGAAAAAATGATCTTTCAATGACATTGGGGACTTTCAAGCATTCCTGATGAAAAGACCAGAGCTGAAAAGAAAATTTGACTTTCAAACACAAGAATGAAGAGAATTATGAAAAAGTAAGCAGCAAAGAGAAGTCACAAGGGACTTACTAAAGTTGAACTGTTTACTTTCCTACATGGAAAGAAAATATTTGCAACTCTTGAAACTTTTCAGTATCTGGGTAATGCGTGGGATTACACACACATGCACACACACACAGAGACAGAGAGCACAGAGTAAATTGAATAGGATGGGATTATATCTTAAAAAATGAAATTAAGTGGTGAGAGAGAAATATATTGGGAGGAGAAAGGGAGAAGTGGAATGAGGCAAATTATTTCTCATAAAAGAGGCAAGCAAAAGACTTTTTAGTGGAGGTAAAAAGGAGGTGAGAGAAAAACATGAAGTTGACTCTCATCACATTCGACTAAATGAAGGAATAAAATGCAAACTCATTTTGGTATGAAAACCTATCTTACAGTACAGGAAAGTGGGGGAGAAGGGGATAAGCAGGGTGGGGGGGATGATGGAAGAGAGGGCAGTGGGAGGAGGGAGCAATTAGAAGTCAACACTCTTGGGGAGGGACAGGATCAAAAGGGAGAATAGAAGCAGTGGGGGGCAGGATAGGATAGAGGGAAATATAGTTAGTCTTACACAACATGATTATTATGGAAATCATTTGCAAAACTACACAGATATGGCCTATATTGAATTGCTTGCCTTCCAAAGGGAAGGGGTGGGGAGGGGAGGGATGAAGAGAAGTTGGAACTCAAAGTTTTAGGATCAACTGTTGAGTACTGTTCTCGCTACTACGGAATAAAAAATACAGGTAAAGGGGTATAGAAAGTTACCTGGCCCTACAGGACAAAGAGAAGATGGGGACAAGCGAAGGGAGGGATGATAGAAGAGAGGGCAGATTGGTGATAGGGGCAATTAGAATGCTGGGTGTTTTGGGGTGGGGAGAGGGGAGAAATGGGGAGAAAATTTGGAACCCAAAATTTTGTGAAAATGAATGTTAAAAGTTGAATAAATTAATAAAAAAATAAATAAATAAAAATACAGCTTTTCTCCTTGAAATCCTGATGTTTCTCATTATCCTTCAATAATATTCCTTTGAACGAATACATTGTAATTTCTTTACCTATTCAACAGTTGATGGGCACTCATTTTGATCTTTGGTAGAACAAAACTTTCTGATACAAATATTTTTATAAAACATGACAATCAATCTAGAGTGTTCGCATCATAGCTGGACAAAATGCGTAAGTCGACAATTTGGAGAATATATTCAACTGAATTGATGTCATTTAAATGGCAACAAGTCTTGTTTTAAGTTTTCTGGTCAGAACAGTAAAATTTGTTTTCAATCTGTAATGTTACTTTTGTTATGCTTCAAAATTTTATTGTGGTTTTAGGAAATTATTTGGTAAGTAATGTGAACTTTAAAAATCATACCTAGAGGGTGATGCAATTATGTTCTTCGGAAATTCAATTCTCTTTTGATCTGGATGCTGTGAAATGGTGAATTGAACTGTTAGAGAATGTGATTGCAATGTTGAAAAGCTGCTAAGTATTGAATTGGATGTATTTAATCTAAAGAAGAAAAATAGTAACAGCTTTTAGGAAAAGTAGAACAGACGTAGATTCTCATTCTTTGGAGACTGACCAAATGCTTTGGGTTACCACATCTAAGCCCTGGGACACAAGTTGCTTAAAGTAGTTGATGAGATAGAAACCCAAGCCAAGACATTTTTCCCTTGGTTCGAAAGGACTTTTGTCCCATTTGTCTGAAGGGCCCCTCAGGTTGATAAAGTGGTGGAGCTGCCCCCAATACCCTGTTCTCCAGTCTTCTGATGACTTGGAACAATGGGAAAGCCTGGGTGGTGGCAGTGCTCACACTTTCTCCACCTCTCTCACCAAGCCCTGGGCAAAAACAAAGACTGAAGGTAAGGTTACCCACCTTAAGATGGTTAAGTTCTCTGCTTTAGCCAGTTACTCTGGCCCTAACCACCCCTTGACCCCTTGGGTCATAGACATTGAAGGGGAAACTCAAGAATGTCTCCAGACATACCCCCTCCCCAGCCTACTTGAGGATCTGTTGTTTAAACATTCCTTTCTTATGCCCTCCTATAGCTCCGTCCCCTTGCTGGAAAGGGACCTGATGGAGAAGTTGGGGAGCCAATTTTCTCTAGTTAATGCTCCCATCTCCTTTTTCCCTCTGTTCACGAAATCTCCCCATGTTCTCTTGAGAGGATGGGAGACAGTCCATCCAATTGCTTGGGATCTGGGAATTCCAGAGGGAGCTACTTCTGCCACCCCATCTGTTGTTAACCTCCCAGACCCGAAAGTGCTCCACCATCTCAGCCAGTATCTGATTAAGCCTGAGGCCTGGGAAGAACTACAACCTTTCATTGAAAAATTCCTTAAGTATAAAATCCTTGTCCCTTGTTCATCTCCATGCAACACTGCAATCTTTCCTGCAAAAAAGCCTCATGGACAATACTCACAATTTATTTTTGCCTTTGCATGTAACCCTTCTTTATTTGGCCAGGCTTCAGTAAGGGACGTAAAGGACCTGAAACTAACAGGTAGTAGCTTAATTAAGTGTGTTCCGGATATTCTTATCTGTAGCCCCACCCACGCGAGTTCTTTGGCTGCTGCCACTGAAGCCCTTAATTTCTTGGGCATTGAAGGTTATAGGGTCTCTTTGAACAAAGTCCAGATAGCATGCCAGTGCATAAAGTATCTAGGCCCTGAACTCAGGCCCACCTCTCACTCCCCAAGCTCTGAGAGAAAAAGGACCATCCTGTCTATCCCTGTTCCAGCCACTAAGAAACAAGTGTCAGTGTTTTTAGGCATGGCTGGATTTTGGAGACTCTGCATTGCTACTTTCAGTTTTTTGCTCAACCCCTTTATGACCCTCCTCAAGGCCCTGACTCAGACCAGGCTAAAGCTTTGGAGACTCTGAAAACTAATTTGACCACCACTTCAGCACTGGTTCTACCCAAGCTAGAAAACCTTTCACTCTATGTTGATGAAAGGAGAGGACAGGCTTTGGGAGTCTTAACCCATTCCTTAGGACCTGACCCCAGTCCAGCTGTTGTTTTTATTTACTCAAAATATGCTTTCCTTGTTCTATGTACCCATGGAGCAATCTGGAAAGAAAGGGGATATCTGCAAGCAAAAGGCTCCCCTATCAAACATGCCCTTGTATGTTTTGGCCTTGCCATAGTTGTCTTTAATTTTTCTCCAGAAACATTATCTTTTGTGCCAGGGACACTGTCTTTTCTTTATACTCCTTGTGTGCCTGTTTTGTCTTTATTTAACCTCCTTGCTGGGTTTGTCTTTTGCAGAGTGCAAGCCATCTACTTGCAGATGACAACCCAGGCTATATACCAACCTCCAACTGAATCCTAGGTCTCCAGCCCACTGGACCTGGCACAGCCCAGGTTCTGAAATTTGACACCTTGAACAGGCCCCATAGAGGCAGGGACAGCTCTACACCCCCTGCCAGCAGGAAGCAGTTTTAGAAGCTGAGGCCTTCGCCCCTTACCACAAAAGAATTTGGGTCTAATGTGTTTGAGGGGGGAATGATGAGGTACAAGCCCAAGCCAAGACTTTCCCTTGGATTGGGAGAGCTTTTGTCCCATTAGTCTGAAAGGCCCCCAGAAAGTCTGGCCTTTGGGGGGTGGCTCCTTGGATTCCCCTTCCATTTGTGCCAGTGATGGTGTTCAGACTCTGGAAACCTCCTTGAACTCCCTTTGAAGCTCCCCACCTGGCCTTTGCAGATAGGTTCCCCATTAATCTTGCCTCTTAACCCGGCCTTTCATACTCAAATCTGTAGCCAGTTCCTCCTGAATCTTTCACATTCAAATCGATTTCTCTTGGTCTAGCCTGGCCTTCCATTGTCTGTTACCTCTGGATTGCCCCTCGTACATCCCACCCAACCACATCACTAGTCACCCCAATCTCCTCAAGACCCTCCCTAAAGCCCTCCTCCCATCACCCGAGACTATCAGACCACCCCCAGATCCCTCCTACCCTCCTTTCTGTATTTAAGGTCCATCTTACCTCCATGAAGGTACTCACATTCAATCCAGCTCAGACTCTCTAACGGAAGCTTCTATCTGGCCCCCTTGTGGAATATAAGCGTTACAACTGCTTAGGTTCCTTAGGAGTCAACCTAAGGTGGCGAATCTTTAATAAACTTTGTTTTCTTTGGCTTTAAGAAGGCTTGTGTGGGATTCATTCGAGCAGGGCCCTGCATGTCGATATTCCAGGGTCCCCAGCACCCCTCAACCTCATCACTAAACACATGCCCTTAAATGCCGAATTCAGAAAATCTGATATTCAATGAGCCACATTCCTATTCAAATTAGGAGAATGCTAATCAAACTGCTTGCATTTGGTGAATAGCCTCCATTCTCAAACTAAGCTCCCTTTGGCTGTGAATCCCTTGCTCCCTGGAAATCTCCAGCTTGCCTTTGCCTTGTTCTCCACCTGCCAACTCCTAAAGTCCTGAATCTTTCCTCCAATAAGAATTCAGGTGGAGGGTGATGGGGGAGGAGGAGTCCTCCGAGATAACCAGCCTTGTCGGGGGTGGAGTTTGGAGGCCAGGGTGGAGTCGAGGGCAGAAGAGGGGTCATCCCAGTAGTCAAGGCTGCATCCAGTTGATGGAGGGTGGGTCTTGGGAAGGAGAGGGAGAAAGGGTCCTGCGTGCCTGAATCTGGGTGTAATTGGAGGAAAGGAGGCCTCAGAGGCTGGGAGGAGCCTCTCAAGAGTGTGCTGGCTGAAAACTGGAACTTGTGCTGAGATCTCTCTGCATTCTACCCTTGGACTGGAGCTCCCTCTGCCTTCTTTCCTCAGACCTGGGATCACACTATCTTCTCTTGGACCTGAGATCTCTGCCTTTTGGAGGCCATCTCTGTGGGTGCAGGTGCCAGGTAGGTCTGAGCCAGCCCCTCACAGACCTGCTGGCTGTTCATCCCACTGGATCTCATCCTTTCCCTCTGACCCTGTGGTGAGTCTAGCTCCAGGTCCCCCTGGAGCAATCCTTCCCCCACAACCTGGTTCATGGACAAGCTTCCTCCTGCTAACTCTTTTCCAGACTCCCAATCACTTCTCTAGAATCTGGGGGTACCCCCATTTAAGATTTTGTCAGCTTTTCACAGAATTCCCCTCAGGGATCCAGGAATCCTCTCTTGAGTAAAACACAAGTGAAAGGCTTGAGTGACCCTGGAATTGCCAGTGTGAAGGCCTGGATCTGCCTCCAAGGAATTGGGCCCCTCAAGCCTTTTTTCATTCAGAGACTAGGCTGATTGTGTTGCCAGTAAATAAAGGAGGGTGAGATGTTTTTGTTTTTTTTTAATCTGCCCTTTTGGTCTGGTCAAGACTGACTTTTATAGGGAAAAAGTAAAGATAGTATGAAGTTTAGGGATTGGTTTGAGGGGTGGCAAATTGCCTGTGGTGATCCTGAGGTAAAGGAGAAGGGGTCTGGAGGAAGATTAATAGCCTGGGATGTTTCCAAGGTAACCCACAATGGAGGGCTGGGCTGAATGAGGGCCACCTTGAGATGCAATTGAAGGGATTATTCTTCAGGAGCTGGGTTGCCCTTTCGGGTTCCTGGTCCCCTACCCAATCAGAGGGAAATCTCTGATTCAGGAGCCACTGAGCCTCTGACTGCTGTTGTCCCATGTAGGATCCCAAGCCCCTTCTACCTCTTGGTGATCTGAGTGAAAACTGGGGAGGGGAAGAGGAAAAAAGAGGAATGGGAGAGAGTGGGACAATCTCTTTCTATCCTGACCCTGCCTCTGGGCTTCATTCTCTCTGCTGAGGGCAGGGCCTCACTCCCTGTAAATCCCCATAGCCCAGCCTCCTGCCCAGCAATCCTTCTGTCTCCCCAGCTCAGTCTGCAGAAGACCAAAGCCTGGCCCAATCTGGGAGTGTGTGGAGCCAGAAGGAATGGCCCTGGACAGCTGCAGACCCCCACCCCAGGTGAGTGCACTCTGTCTACAGATTTGACCCCCAAAGTGGCCATTTCCATAGACAAAGAGGATTGTCTGCAAGTCTGGCAATCCTCTATCGACTGTTTCTTTATGAAAGTAGGCAGGACATTGAAAATGGTAGTAACACCACTCTGTTCTCTGTCCTTTGAATTAATCCATGGCATATTGGTATCATAATCACGAACTACACCTCATCCCCAGTGGCTGCCCTCCTAAGACCTCTCCACTCATTCCTCTGCTCTGTAGTGGTCTTGTCTTTGGTCCTGTATCCATGCCTGGCACCCCTCCCCTACATATCCATAGGACTGCGTTCCCCCTCCCCTTTGCTTCTTTGGCCAAGCTCTCCCTGGCACACGTGGAAGACAGGATGCTCTGTTATGCTCCATGGTGTGATCTACACAAATAGTTAATCTGTCAGTTGCACCCTGTCTTGTAGTTGGGCATCATCAAGGGCACACTGAGGGGGCAGTGAGGGGTGACAGGAGTAAATGCTATGAGCAGATGCTGAGGTGCTCCTGGCCTCTTGCATACTGTGCTCCTGTGTTTTTGGAAAATATGGCAACTCTAGAGAACAGGTTAAGTTGGCTTCTGGTTCACATTCCCATGTTCAAAGTCCCTTCGCAGAGCTGTTTGGACCAGGCCAAAGAAAAGAATGCCTTCTTTAGCTGTTACTTAGTTAGCATTTGTTAAGGGCTTAGTACTTCCCTTGTTAAAGAGGATACTGGAAAGGACTGAGTTGGGGAACTATTCAAAATTCTGGGAGTTTTCTTTTCCAGTGGGGGAAAGAAAGGGCTGTCCTAAAGGAGACACTCAGTTCTTATCAAACAGGTATAGGGCTCAAAGGCAGAGACCCAGGAGAGTGAATTACTTTCTCCCTCAAATCTACTTTTAACCATCTTCACAGCAGCCCTATAGAGTAGTTGCTCTTATGTTTTTGTCACAGTTCAGGAAACTGAGGCCAACAGATTCAGTGAGTTACCAACCAGGGTCACATAACTAGTCAGTGTCTGAGGCCGCATTTGAACTTAGATGTCCATGATCTCCCATTCCATAGCTCCATCCACAGTGTGTTTGTGTGCCCAGCTTCCCACAGCTCCTCCAGCATTGGCTGGTGCTGTTGTCATTGCTGTCCGTTTTGCAGAGTGTGAGATGAATTCTCAGCGGTGTGGTTTACTTTTCTCTTCTTAGTGTTTTGGGCATTTTTTCATATGGCTGGGGATTCTTGGCAGTTGCTTCTGATACTTTTTTTGTTCAGATCCTTTAACCATTTATCTATTGGGGAATGGCTATTTGTTGTTTTCCAGTTGTTTTAGTCTTGTCTGACTCTTTGTGACACATTGGGGTTTTCTTGGCAGAGATACTGGAGGGTTTCCCCATTTCTTTCTCCAGCACATTTTACATAGGAGGAACTGAGAAAACAGAGGGAAGTGACTTGCCCAGGGTCCCATTGCTAGAAAAACATCTGAGGCTAAATTTGAACTCAGATCCTCCTGACTCCAGGCCTGGCAATCTACTATGTCTCCTAGCTGCCATTGGCTTTTAGTCTTTTTTGAAACAATATTTCATTTTTCCCCAATTTCATGTAAAATATTTTTATTCCTAAATTTTGAGGTCACAATTTTGTACCTGTCTCCTTCCTCTTACCCGTCCTACAGACGGGAAACAATCTAAAACAGGTTCGACATATGCAATTATGTAAAGTATTTTCATATTTGTCATTTCATTGAGGGAAAAGTGAATGAAAAAGAAAGCAAGCGAAAACTCGTGTGCTTTGGGTCTAGTATTCTGAATCAGTTCCTTCTATGGAGGGAGAGAGCATTTTTCATCATGAATCCTTCAGATAGTCTTAGTTTATTATATAGCTGAGAATAGCTAAGTTGTCACTGTTGTTCATCATGCAATATCGCTGTTACTTTGTAAAATGTCATCCTGCATCAGTTTATGCTGCATCAGTTCATTTCAACGTTTCTAGGTTTTTCTGAAATCATCCTCCTTGTCATTTTCTGTAACAATAGTATTCCATCGCCATCATATGCTACAACTTGTAAAGGCATTCCCCAATTCATGGGCATCTCCTCAATTTCAAATACTTTGCTACCACAGAAAGAGTTATCATAAATACTGTCGTATGAGTAGGTCTTTTCTACCTGTTTAAAAAAAGTATTTTGTGGATAGCGAGTTCATAATGTTATTGCTGGGTCAAAGGGCACCCACCTTATATAGCATTTTGAGTACAGTTCAACATTACTTTCCATGATGAGTGAATCAATTCACAAATCCAGCAACAATGCATTAGTGCCTCAATTTTCCTATTTCCCTGAAATATTTATCATTTCCCTTTTCTGTTTATTAGTCAATTTAATAGGTATGAGTTTGGTTTGAATTTGAGAGTTGTTTTAAGCTGCTTTTTTCTAATCAGTACGCCTTCAGAAAATTTTAATATGATTATAAATAGCTTTGATTTCTTTGTTTGTAAACTGCCTATTCATATCCTTTCACCATTTATCAATTGGTTTGTGACTTGCATTCTTATAAATTTTGACTCAGTACTTTATCTAAATATATGATGTATTTATCAATTTTTTTCCACTTGTCAACTTTCCCTGTAATCTTGGTTGTATTGATTTTATTTCTGAAAAAAAAAACCAACTCAAATTTAGTACAACCAAAATTACCTGTTTCACATCTATTAATGCATTTTGTGATTGAGTCAACTGCATTCATATTTGCAGTTATGATACCTGTATATATCCCTCCATCCTATGTCCCCTTCTCACTCTCTCTTTCTTTGACCTTTTCCCCTCTCTCCTCACCACTGTTTTGCCTCTGACCAGTACCTCCTCCAGTTTACCCTTCTATCAGTCTCTCCCCTCCCCCCTTATCCAAGTCCCTTTCTACTTCCCTGTAGGATGAGTTAGATATCTGTACCCATCTCAGCATGTATATTATTCCCTCTTTTTCATAAGAGAAAGAAAGACTCAAGCCCTCCATTCCCACCTCCCCTGTGTTCCCCTTCACTGTAATAGCTCTTCTTTGCTTCTTTTCTGTGAGATAATTCACCCCCATGTACCTTTCCCTTCCTTCTTCTTGCAGTGTCATTCTCTTTCTCACTCCTTAGTTTTGTTTTCTTCAATATCACCCTATCACAATTAACGTATACTGTCAATGTATACTCTAATTGCCCTAATAGTCATAAAGTTCTTCAGAGTTCCAAGTATCCTCTTCCAATGTAAGAATATAAACAATTTAACCTCATGGGACCTTTTATTTTCTCTTTCCTATTTACCTTTGGATGTTTCTCTTGGGTCTTGTATTTACAGACCCATTTGTTGTTCAGCTCTGGTCATTTCCTTAGGAATGCTTAAATATCCTCTATTTATTGAATGTTCATTTTTTCTTTCCCCTGAAGGATTTTATTCACTTTTTCTGGCTATGTGATTCTTGGTCACCATCTTAGTTCCTTTGTACTGCTGAATATCATATTCCATTCTCTCTGATTTTTTTTTTTATGTAAAAGTTCCTCTTTTTTTGTGTTAGCCTGACTGGCTCCATGACATGTGAATTGCTTCTTTCTGGCTGATTATGCTCTTTTTTTGCCTTGACCTGGGAGCTCTGGAATTTGTCTGTAATATTCCTGGGAGTTCTCATTTCACGTCTTTTTTAGGAGGTGATTGGTGCATTCTTTCAATTTGTGTTTTGTCCCTTTGGTTCTTAAGATACCAGGTCTGTGCCAAGAAAATACCATATGGGGTCATGGAGGGTCAGACATGACTGAAGCAACTGACAGCAACAGTGACATCAACATAGAATGTGTTGTAGAGTATTGTATGAGATGTTGGTCTAATGCTTATTTCCTTCCAGACTCCACAGTGTTTACTTTAACCAATAAGGAGTATTGCCTCAATCAGTCTATTTTCCATTTTACCAAACATGGTGTTTCTGAGTTCTGATGATTATGAGTCTCCCTTGTTTGATCTGTTCCATTCATTTCTCTCTCTCTTTCTCTCTTCTCTCTCCCCTGCTCCCCATCCCACATAGTGCTGACCAATGCTATCTGCTATAGTCTGATGTCTCTTCCTCCTACATTCTTACTTCTTTTCTTCATTCTCCTTGATAATATTGTAGTGTTTTTATTTTTCCCAATAACTATTGTTATTTTCTTCAGCTGTGAAATATGTCAGTCATCATTTTGTTATTATTACTGATGTTTTTCAGCCATGTCCAAGTCTTTGCGACCCCATTTGGGGTTTTCTTGGCAATGAGGTTGGAGTGGTTGTTATTTCTCCAGTTCATTTTTCAGATGAGGAAACTGAAGCAGACAGAGTTAAATGCCCTGCCCAGGATCACATAGCTAGAAAGAGTCTGAAGCTGAATTTGAACTCAGATTTTCCTAACTCCAGGCCCAACATTCTATCCACTCTGCCCCCATTATTTCATGACTATAGAATTAAATGTCTATATATTGTCATTAAGTCTTCATTTGAGTTAGAATCTTTTATCTTTGAACCAATTTCCATTTTTATTTTATTGCAGAATAAAAGGCTTTATTCATAATTTCTGCCTTTTTACGTATGTTTGAGTGTATTTCTGCCCCAGACCACACTTACTTTTTGCAAAAATTCCATGGGGTGCAAAGCAACAAACACTTTCTTCAATTCTGATTTGATTTCTAAAGACATTTGACTTTTTTAATCATTGAACATCCCTTTTTGTCCCTCATTGCTAAATACATATTTTCAGGATAAATCTCCCTGTGCTGCATACTGAGCTTCACTGCTCTCTGGAACACATTATTTCATTCTCTCCTCATATCTAGTAGGTTTAGAATAGTCTTAAATATTTCAGTTTCCTTTTCATTGCATTTGAAAGTTTTTCTCCTGCTGGCTTTTAGAAACCTCTTAGCTTCGAGGACCTGACAGTCTAACAGAAGAGGACAACACACAAACACACAAATGATAAACAGTTTGGAGTAAGCCCCTGTTCAGGGGCTCAGAGCTGAGCCCCAGAGATGTTCAGCCACTTGAGAAATGAAATGTCTGAAATGGGCTTTCTACTTAAATGAAGGTTGGAGTTCATAACCCCATCCTGTAGGGAGGAGAGATGAACATGGAAGGCCTGCATAGGACAGAGGTCTTAAACATCTTTTGTTGGGGGTTAGACATTCATGGATCAATTATTGATAAATAAGAGGGCTGTCTTCCTGAAGTGAAAGCCCATGTGATGAATACTCTGCAATGAAGAAGAGTAACTCTAGAGACCCTAGTGAAAAACAAGGATTATAAACTCTTGGGAATCTGAATGTCCAATAAACACCTTAATTGTTCCAAAGAAAAATAACAAAGGAAGTGAAAGTTTATATCTAGGTTAAAAAATAGACCATGTGTGAGGTATTTTAAAGAAGAAATCACTATGATCAAATATAAAGAATAATGTGGATGGAGAATTATTCCCAAATGTCAGAATCTCTGATAACTTGAATCATATCCTTATATGGAAATTGAAGACCAACAAATTCCAGGCACATTGACCAAATATTCATTGTGCATGTAACAGATTGGAAATATCAATGACTGTTTCCAAGTGTCCAGGCATTATCAGATTTGGCTCGTCTTGCCTGTATATGACCTCTTCTTCTGACGTTTGTCCTCCCAAGTTTCCAGATTCTAGAGGTATGTTTGGAGCCTTTACTTCTCTTGAGGAAGCTGTCAATATCTTTCTGATGCATTAGTTGAAATACAACCTATAATAATTAAATTTTGCTCTTTTTTTAACATAGGAAAGAACCTTCCACCATTACTCTTATTTCTATGTAACCAAGGAACTGCATATGGCTCCATTCTCTGATGCTTGTGGTCATTTTGACCTGGTAGTAACAAGAAGAAAATACAGGTTTACTAAATGGATGAGGTAATCAAAGGAATCAACAAAAAATATCATGGCAGATTTCAAACTGTGTTAGAAAGCCATAATTATCAAAGCAATGTGGTCCTGGCTAAGAATTGAAGTGATGGATCAATGGAGTAGATTGGTATAAAGTACCTTATATTAAATGACTGCAGTGATCTGGTATATGATTAACCCAAACCCAAGGGCCTATTTCTTTTCTTCTTTTTTTTATTTTATTAATTAATTTATTTAACTTTTAACATTCATTTTAACAAAATTTTGGGTTCCAAATTTTCTCCCCTTTTGTCTCCTCCCCCCCCAAACACCGAGCATTCTAATTGCCCCTATCACCAATCTGCTCTCTCTTCTATTATCCCTCTCTGGCCTTGTCTCCATCTTTTCTTTTTTCCTGTGGGGCCAGATAACTTTCTATACCCCTTTACCTGTATTTCTTATTTCCTGGTGGCAAGAACATTACTCGAGAGTTGATCCTAGAACTTTGAGTTTCAACTTCTCTTCATCCCTCCCTCCCCACCCCTTCCCTTTGGAGGGCAAGCAATTCAATATAGGCCAAATCTGTGTAGTTTTGCAAATGACTTCCATAATAGTTGTGTTGTATAAGACTAACTATATTTCCCTCCATCCTGTCCTGTCCCCCATTACTTCTATTCTCTCTTTTGATCCTGTCCCTCCCCATGAGTGTTGACCTCAAATTGCTCCCTCCTCCCCATGCCCTCCCTTCCATCATCCCCCCCACCCTGTTTATCCCCTTATCCCCCACTTTCCTGTATTGTAAGATAGGTTTTCATACCAAAATGAGTGTGCATTTGATTCCTTCCTTTAGTGGAATGTGATGAGAGTAAACTTCATGTTTTTCTCTCACCTCCCCTCGTTTTCCCCAAACTAAAAAAGGCTTTTGCTTGCCTCTTTTATGAGACATAATTTGCCCCATTCCATTTCTCCCTTTCTCCTCCCATATATTTCTCTCTCACTGCTTGATTTCATTTTTTTTAAAGATATGATTCCATCCTCTTCAATTCACTCTGTGCACTCTGTCTCTATGTGTGTGTGCATGTGCGTGTGCATGTGTATGTGTGTAATCCCACCCAGTACCCAGATACTGAATAGTTTCAAGAGTTACTAATATTGTCTTTCCATGTAGGAATATAAACAGTTCAACTTTTAGAAGTCCCTTATGACTTCTCTTTGCTGTTCACCTTTTCATGCTTCTCTTCATTCTTGTGTTTGAAAGTCAAATTTTCTTTTCAGCTCTGGTCTTTTCATCAAGAATGCTTGAAAGTCCTCAATTTCATTGAAAGACCACTTTTTCCCCTGAAGTATTATACTCAGTTTTGCTGGGTAGGTGATTCTTGGTTTTAGTCCCAGTTCCTTTGACTTCTGGATTGTCCTGTTCCATGCCCTTCAATCCCTTAATGTAGAAGCTGCTAGATCTTGTGTTATCCTGATTGTATTTCCACAATACTTGAATTGTTTCTTTCTGGCTGCTTGCAATCTTTTCTCCTTGACCTGGGAACTCTGGAATTTGGCCACAATGTTCCTAGGAGTTTCTCTTTTTGGATCTCTTTCAGGCGGTGTTCTGTGGATTCCTTGAACATTTCTTTTATCCTCTGGTTCTTGAATCTCAGGGCAGTTTTTCTTGATAATTTCAAGAAAGATGATGTCTAAGCTCTTTTTTTGAGCATGGCTTTCAGGTAGGCCCATAATTTTTAAATTGTCTCTCCTGGATCTATTTTCCAGATTAGTTGTTTTTCCAATGAGATATTTCACATTAACTTCCATTTTTTCATTCTTTTGGTTTTGTTTTGTGATTTCTTGGTTTCTCATAAAGTCATTAGCCTCCATCTGTTCCATTCTAATTTTGAAAGAACTATTTTCTTCAGTGAGCTTTTGAATCTCCTTTTCCATTTGGCTAATTCTGCTTTTGAAAGCATTCTTCTCCTCATTGGCTTTTTGAACCTCTTTTGCCAATTGAGTTAGCCTATTTTTCAAGGTGTTATTTTCTTCAGCATTTTTTTGGGTCTCCTTTGGCAGGGTGCTGACCCGCTGTTCATGCTTTACCTGCATGTTTCTCATCTCTCTTCCCAGCTTTTCCTCCACCTCTCAAACTTGATTTTCAAAATTCTTTTTGAGCTCTTCCATGGCCTGAGCCCATTGAGTGGGCTGGGATACAGAAGCCTTGACTTCTGTGTCTTTCCGTGATGGTAACCATTGTTCTTCCTCATCAGAAAGGAAGGGAGGAAATGCCTGTTCACCAAGAAAGTAACCTTCTATAGTCGTATTTCTTTTCCCTTTTCTGGGCATTTTCCCAGCCAGTGACTTGACTTCTGAATATTCTCTTCACACCCACTTTGCCTCCAGATCCTCCCAGCCAGCACTTGGGTTCTGAGATTCAAATGCTGCTTCCCAGCCTCAGGGCTTTTGGCGGAGGCAGGGCTGCTATCAGTGTGAGATTAAGTTCAGATGCTCAGGTAGGGGCAGGGCTGCCACAGGGGGCTCAGTTCTCTCAGGGGGTTTATGCAGAGACCTACAACAATGGATCCAGGCTCCTGCCTGCTTGGGGAGCCCCGGTCTGCTCCCACCTCCGCTGCTGCGGAAGGGGCCTGAGTTATGGGGGCACCCCACTCCTCTCTCGACCCGCCAAAAAGACCCTCTCACCGACCCCCGTCACCTGTGGGTGGAGGGACCTGCACGGCCGCTGGAGATCCCATCCCTGAATCCTGCTTGGATCTTCTCTCGGTGCCGCAGCTGTGGCAGGGCTGTGCTTGGCTCCCAGTCCATGGCGCAAAGGACGTTTTGCGAGAGGTTTGCAGGTCCCTGTGGAACAGAAATCTCCTTTGCTCCAACGTTCTGTGGCCTCTGGTGCTGCAGAATTCACAGTGAGTTGCTATTTACAGATGTTCTATGGGTTGTGGGTTCGGAGCTATGTATATGTGCGTCTTTCTACTTCGCCATCTTGGCTCCGCCCCCCCCAAGGGCCTATTTCTACAAAAATACTTTCGGGAACTCTTAGTGTGTTGGCTAGGAATGGGAAATTGAATAGTTGCCCATCAGTGGGAGAATGGCTAAACAATCTCTGGTCTATAACTGTAATGGGATATTATTGTGTTATAAGAAATGACTAGGAGGATGATTTCAGAAAAAACCTAGAAAGACTTACTTGAATTGATGCAAAAGAAGTGAACAGAAGCAGCTGAACATTATATACAGTAATAGCAATATGGATCAATGAAGAACTGTGAATAACTTAACTATTCTTTCTAATACAGTGACCCAAGAAAATGCTCAAAGGAACAATGCCAAAGTCTACTATCTGCTTCCAGAAAAAGGACTGGTACTGTTTGCATACAACCTGGAGCATGTTATTTTCCACCTTTTGTCTTACATTCTTTTTCTTTCTTCCCCAAGTTTTTCTGTGCAAAGTTACTACTACAGAAATGTTTTACATTATTGCACATGTGTAACCCATGTCTTACTGTTTAGTTGGTTGTTGTCCGTTGTAGTCAAAGAGGACCAAAATGACATCACCAGGATCAAGTGAAATTTCAGTGTGTCCAGCTGTGGCTGATCAAACCAATACCAGTTCAGAATGTTCTACCACAGGTTGGGGACAGGTTGTCTGTGTGAAGATTTGGGGTGGATATCCCAGATTTATGCATCCTGCTATACTTTGTGCTGTCTCAATTCTGCTTTACTCAAAGAGCACAGCATCCTCTCTGACGTGGGCATGCATGCTGAGTGGTTCTGCACCACTGTCTCCCATGCTGCATAGTCAAATCCAAAGTTCTTCAGAGACACCTTGAGAGTATCCTTCTATCTCTTCTTCTCACCACCATGCGATCCCATTCCCCATGCAACTTCTCCATAAAATAGTGTTTTTGGCAAGCGTACATTTTGCATTTGTTCAATGCGGCCAACCCACTACAGTTGCACTCTATGAAGCACAGTTTGAATACTTGACTGTTCAGCTCCAACAAGGACTTCAGTTTCTGGTACCTAATCCTGCCAGGTGATCATCAGAATCTTCCTAAGACAGTTCAAATGGAAGTGATTCAGTTACTTTGCACGGAACTGGTAGGTTCTCCATGTTTCGCAAGCATGTAACAATGAGGCTAGTACAAAGGCTCTGTAGACCTTCAGTATGATACTCTAATACCTCTTCTCTCCCAAACTATTCTGCGGGGTCTCCCAAACATTGAGCTGGCTCTGGCAACACATGCATCAACCTCATTGTCAGTGTGTACATCCCTGGAAAGTACATTGGTAAGGTAAGTGAACTTATCAATGGAATTCAAAATTTCTCCATTTGTTGTGACTGATGGTTCCACACATGGATGGTGTGATGGTGGCTGATGGAGCACCTGTCTTTTCTTGGTGTTAATGATGAGGCCAAAATTAGCACAGGAAGCAGAGAATTGATCCTTATGTTGTTGCATCTCAGCTTCAGAGGCTGCATTGAGTGCACAGTCTTGTGTAAAGAGAAAGTCATACATCAACACTCCCTCCACTTTGGTCTTCACTTGTAACCTTTTCAAATTGAAGAACTTGCCATCGGTACAGTAGTTGACCTTGATGCTACGTTCATCCTCATTGAAAACATTTGTCAACATAGCTGTAAACATCATGCTAAAAAACAGGGGCAAGCTCACAGCCCTGTTTCACTCCATTGGTGACTGGGAAGGCACGAGAGTATTGTCCATTATCCCGAACCCGGGCAAACATGCCATCATGAAATTGATGGACAATGTTGATGAACTTCTCTGGGCAACCAAATTTTGATGTAATTGTCCATTCACTACTAATAGTGTCAAAAGCCTTGATCAGATCTGCAAATGTTGTGTACAGACCACTTTTCTGCTCCTGGCATTTCTCCTGGAATTGTGGGGCAGCAATCACCATATCAACTGTTCTTAACCCTAAATGCCCTTTCTGAAACCTCACTGGCTCTCAGATGTATGCCTGTCTTCCAGGTGAAGGATCAGTCTATTAAGGAGTACTCTTTCAAGAATTTTGCCTGCAGTGACTAAGGGAGAGTTCCCCCAGTGTTTGTCACAGGACAATCTATTCCCTTTACCCTTATAGAGATGGACAGTGGAAGCATCCTTGAACTCTAGAGGATAACCCCCTCTTGCCATATAACTTGAAAATTTTCAGTCAGCTTTTGTATGAGCAATGGTCACCCTACCTTTCAAATCTCAGCTGGAATAGACTCAGTACCAAGTGCTTTGCCACATGAAATGAGCCCAATGGCCCTCTAAACGTCTTCTTCAGTTGGAAGTTCAGCTAAGGAGGGATTGACTTCAACCTGAGGTAAATGGTCAATGGCCTCAGCATTGATTGATGATGGTCTGTTGTTCCTAATCAATGTGGCTCCATCAGCACTGAGTAGTTGTGATGCACCATAGGTTTTCGGTCCATAAATATCTTTCAGGGAATCACAAAAGCACTTTGGATTGTTACTATCACCACAAAACTGAATTATCTGCCTTCTTACTGAGCCAGGAATCCTGCATCTCTCTAAGCTTTGCTTATACTTTCCTTATGATGGAATTAAATGCTGCTTTCTTAGAGGTGAATGAGCTATCCTGCTGGTACATCTTGTGGAATACTTGTTTTTCACTTACCAGCTTCTGAGTTTCCTCATCATTTTCATCACACCAGTCTTGGTGTTTGTGAGTGTTCTGACCCAGATGAGCAAATTCAGGGCTGTGCATCAAATCTCTGAAAGCTGCGCACTCCTTTTCTGCTCCACTGTTGCCAACTGTCTGTTGGCTCAACTTTCCCTCCAAGTCAGCAAGAAACTGTTAATGTTCAAAGATGAGCTCTAGTTTGTTGAGATTAATTCTTCTGGTATTCATTTTGCCTTGGGGGTGGTGCTTTGATGAATGCAAATATTTAGCTTGGAAAGGATAATTCTCCAATAAGTGCAACACTCTGCACCACACATTGCCTCTGTCACTCTCACATCTTGTCTGTCTCTTCTCCTTACAATCACCTAGTCTATTAGATGCCAATGTTTGCTGCAAGGGTGCATCCATGAAGTTTCATTGCAGTGAGGAAAACAGAAGACAGTGTTGGTGATGAGAAGGTCATACAATACACAAGTCTTCAGCAGGAAATGACCACCACTGTTGCTCTTTCCACCTCCATTCCTCCCTAAGACTCCCTGTCAAGTCTGCTTTGTGAGCCTACTCTAGCATTAAAGTCACCCAGAATTATAAGCTTGTCCTCTTTTGGCACATTGATGATAAGGGTCTCTAGGTCTTCATAAAATTTCTCTTTGACTTCATCAGGGTTTGTCATTGTGGGAGCATAGGCCCTGATGGTGGTTGCATGGCATTTTCCTGCAAATGGCAATCACATTGTCATGAGCCTGCCATTCACTGTTTTTGGCAGGCATAGCAGCTTGTTGATTAGATTAGTTTTGATTGCAAAATGCATGCCAGTTTCATGGCACTCCCCTTCACTGCTCCCACTCCAGAAGAAGGTGTATCTAACTTCTGTAAGATAGCCTTCTTTTGCCAACCTTGTTTCACTCAGGGCTGCTCTGTGGATGAGATACCTGTTCAGTTCTCTTGCAACAAGAGCAGTTCTTTCAGGTCTACTGGATTTTGTGTTATCTATTAGTGTGCACACGTTCCATGTGCCCATGGTGAGTAAATGTTTTGTTGTTTGCAGATTTTCCATACATTTTATAATTTTTGTGCGTTTTGACTGCATAGTGGGATTCCTCACCTGCTACGGTAATCAGGATAGGGTGTTGGGTAAACAGACAGTGTTTAGTGCACTTTTTCTAGCCCCCTTCCTCATACCAGGAGGTGAACAATGCAATCCTTAAAAGGCTGCTCAGACACCCAGGGGGCTGAATTGTCCCACTGCTGTACAGGGTCGTGATTATAGCTCCCAGTGTATCCACACCTGCTGCTTCATCACTTGCCTGTTGCCACAGGACTTTGAGGTATAAATGGTGTGGGTGATGTCTTTTGATTCATGTGTGAATTGGATTTAAGTGAGGCAGAGTTGTATGAAGTCATCAGCCTCACTCCCTCCAGAATCATCATAGTTCAGTGGCAGGACCAAGTCAAGATGGCTGGCACTGTTTCAGGAAGCAGTGATGTCTTGTCTAACTAAGCTCTAACTACTCCATATCTATCACCTGCTCCATCTGCCTTCATGGCCGCTACAAAAAATTGTTCTCATCCACCCATTCCACCAGAGGAAGTTTTCACACACTTGAGGTAGACACCCCCCTAACTCACCAATGGATTTGGAAACACTTGGTTACACTCAACCTGGTTTACTGGAGTGTGACCAATGCACATGCTGCACCTTGTTGGAGCCATAGGTGAGAATTAGGTGGAACAGGTGGATACCAAAGTTGGAAAGAACCTCAAATAGGGCTCTGCAGTCATCACACCAAAGGTACTGGTCTTCCCTGAGCACACTCTACACCTACACTATGTAAATTAGTGGCAGAAGGAAGAGAGGGAAAGAGTGTTCGAATCTGGAACTCAAAAGTATAAAATATATATATATATATATATTAAAAAAAAAACATGTAGTAAGGGGAAAAAATATTTCAGAAAATGTAAACAAGGAAAATAGAGGTTCTCCACCATTCAGCATGGCACCATCCACTGACTGCAGCAAACAGAGAAATTGTGAATCTTCTTTGAATCCCATCACAGTTATCTTAGGAAGATTTTGAAGGTCACCTGGAAAAGTACTGGACTCTGGCTTTCTCATGTTAGATTGCCAATCATTCACGTTCTATAGCAGAGAGCACAACTCTGATGGTCTGGCCATGTTGAAACGCCAAAAATATGTTTTCCTAAAAGACTTTTATGGAGAACACATGCAAAGTAGGCACTGACAATGTGGTCAGAAGACAATACAAGGGCATTCCAAAGATCTCTGAAGAATTTTGTAATCAGTGGTGAGTCATCAGAGACAGAGGCAAAGGACTACCCAGAATAGCTTATCAACATCAAAGAACATGGTGTGCTGTGCAAGCAAAGCAGATGTCTAGTATGTCAAAAGAATAGTGAGATGTACAAATGGAGAGGCCTCTCCACCCCAAATATTCATGGGGACTATTTGTTCCCAGCCTGTGGTAAAGCCTTCTCGCCTCTTTTAGTCTGATCATCCATGGTCACAAACACTGTACTTTTACCCTTACATAGTATTGTTATTTTAGGCTGCTTTGAACACAAAAATCCAACAGCAATGAACAACTATCTTACTAAATATTTTATTAATGAAATAGTAAGTTATTGACAAATGAAAGCAATCATAAAGAGAGGGTAAAAAATGCTTTGCCCATGACAGGTTATATCTAGGGCAGTCTCAAGACCCAATGTAATGACACAATTCTCCTTCACTTGGCTGAAAAGTCTCATCTCCCTTAGTTCAGTTCAGGTTATAATTAAGTATCTCTTATGAATCATTTTCATGTTTTATCTGGATAGAACTTTGATTCAGGCTCTGAGGTAATTAGCTAGATATTTTTCTTCCCTCTCCTTTAATCAAACATTCATTCTGCCCCTTACATAATCTACTTGCCAGCTTCTCACAAACCTGACATAATATTATTTAGAACATTGCTTTTATCAGTTCAAATAAGGAAGAAATTTCACATTTCTCTCTTTCTCTTCCTGAGATCTTTCAGAATCACAGATAACACACAAAATTTGTCCCAGATTCCATAGTAAGACATTCCTCAGGTTTATTCCAAGTGATCATATCAAATACTTTTCTCAATTTTCACTGACTTCTCAGTGACTATGGTTTTAAGTATTGACTCTCTTACTCAACAAGGATATGACTTTTAGGTCAGTCCCCCTTTTGCACTTCAGTTTCCTCTTCTCACTTGATGAGGGTTAGACTGCCTGAATTCTGGAGTCTTTTTTAAGTCTCAGTCTTGTGACTCTTGATGTTTTAGGAGCTGGTGACATTCCAGGATGTGTGTATGGACTTCACCCCAGAGGAATAGGACCTCTTAGACCATCCTCAGAAGAAGTTTTACAAGGAGGTCATGCTGGAGAATGCCCACAATCTACTCTCCTTGGGTAAGGACTTTTCCCCTGGCCCCTCTGCTATCAAAGGCAGTATCTTTATCCCTCATTGTGCTGGCTTTGCATCATTTATCAATTATCAGGAAGGGAAATGGGATGTTCTTCTGTCCTGCTGCTGCCTTCTACATCAGAGTAGATGGTGTGAAGATAACATGTATGTTCCCTTGTTGCTCCTGTAGCTGTCTCGTGGCATTTCTAGGTAACTTGAAGTCAAAGATCAGATCAATGCTGAAGCATCTCAGTTGTAGAACTAATCCTCTGGATTATTTAGCCCAAGCTCTCCCTGGACATTAATTGTTTTTGCCAAATCTCTGAAAAGTGCTCAGAAAGTATGGTTCTCTTTGTACCCTGTTCCTCTTGGGGATGGGCCAATTATTTAGGATATCCTTCTTTTTGAGAAGCATCAGTTTGTAACTCTCAGCTTCTGGGTATGCCAAGTGTCACACGTTTCTCCTTAGTCTTTCTTTAAATTGCCTCCACTATCCAATACAGGTGGTGGGAAAGGACAGAAGGGAATGAGGCTTTGTCTTCACCTCTTGTTCATCAGCTGTTGTGTAGAGTACTTTCTTTACAATGTTATGTTATTAGCTGATATTAATATCTGCATCAGGCATTTGAGAGAACTGAAGCAAACAGAAGTTAAGTGACTTTTCCAGAGACACGCAGTTAGTAATTGTCTGAGGCTGGATTTAAACCCTGGCATTCCTCATTCTCATTCCAGGACTCTTGCCTCTGCACTACCAGCTGCCTCTAATTTCTAGATTATGCAAACTCTGCGTTGCATCCCTCCTATGGGGAAGGTGCACCATGATTAAATTTTCTCATTCCCAGTTGGCTCCATAACCTTTTCCCCCACCTTTCCCCAAAGTTCTCAAAAATGAATGCTATGAAACCATGCTTAAGGACTTCTGGGAACCATCCTTTGCTCCTTGCTCTCATGCCCTCTATACATGGTAGGAATAACAGACTGGCCAACAATTTGAATTTGAGTAACCTTCATTGAGTTCCCCAAAAGGAGAATCTCACCATGAAAGGCACTCCTTGAAGAAACAGTGAAAAGTTTTTACAGGTTTCATGGGTGGATAGGAGACAAAGCCAAAACTGATTCATCAAGCTCTAATTTTCTGGAGCTCAATGCTGACATGGCACATCTTTTTTTGATTACAAGCATTAATGGAAGAATAAGTCAGATGTATGTGAGCATGTTGGAGTGATTCTCAAAATGGAGCAGCTTTGTATGTACACTATTTTCCCTAAAGAGAACTCAATTTTAAGTTTTTCTCCATGTTCATCCCTTATTCCACATTCTTAGGGCTTCCAGTTCCCAGAGAATATTTGGTTTTTTATTTGGAGGAAAGGGAAGCACCACAAAAGCTGGAACAAGAAGGCCTGAGGAGCTGCTGTACAGGTTAGTGACATGAAAGCAGGTATATGAGAGCTGTGACTCTGAGTCTTGGGGCAGTGCAAGTGCTAGATTTGGGGGCAGGAACACCTGACTTGTGATTCTTTCTCAGGGATTTTTAGCTATGTGTCACTCACATAGAATTAATCCTAGGATATACTTTACATAACTGATCAACCCATGTCCCTTCCTTGTTCTCTAAGGCTCAATCTTTGGACCCTTCTTGGAGAACTGTTTGGCAGATTCAATGAATCTGACAGCCACTCTCAGTCTGATGAAGTGGGTAGTAGAAATTCCCAGGTGTTCCATAGTAAGAGATTCTTCAAGAGCCTAAAAAGAAGTCTCTGTAATCTTTACCATGGATCTGCTCAGGTCCCATCAGGGTTAGAACCAGAGAAAGTTCACTGAAATAGGAGATAAGGTGCAAAAAGGAGAGAAACAGGGCTGAGGCCAGAAGCTGCATTTCACAAATAAGACAGAGACCAGAATATAGGGATTGAGGTGGAAGCTCGGGCCTGGTGTCAGTCATGGGTCCTGGCAGTCAGTCAATAAGCATGGATTAAGCGCCTCCGGTTTTGTAGGCACCTCATCAAGTTTAGGAAGGGAAAAGGCAGTTCCTGCTGTCAAGGAGCTGCCCATCTGTCATAGAAACATGGAAATGGTTGAGAAGAAACAACAGATCAGGAACCTTGATCTTAAATGATCTAGGGAAAGGAGAGTGTTTGGGAGTAGAAAGCTATCTAGTTCAGTGGGATACACTGGAATAAAGGGGAACTCTAGGCGTGAAATTAATAATCGTTTAAGGAGAACAGAATTGGGGAGGATTCAGAATCCAGACAAGAATGAGAAAAAATCCAGGTACACATCCGCCATATTGCAGAATCAGTTCCAGACTTTGGTGGTAAAACAAATATTGCAAGCAAGTGAGTCACCTGACCTTTTTTTCAGTGCATATAAAAGTTATGTTTCTGATATACTATTGTCTATTACATGCACAATACTGTTTAGCTTTTTAAAAGGACATATTTTCATTTGGAAATATTTCATTGGTAATAAAAGCTATCCCAGCCTTCAGTGAGTCCTCATCTTCTGTCTCATGGGGTCTCTGGTCCAGTGTTGCTGGCTGTTGACTCATCACAGTTGTGATTGCTCAAGGCTGGCAGTTGCCATGGCAGTTTCTTACAATAAGGCAACAGTTAAGATTGCCACCTACAATGATTGACTCTTCTTTTCCCTTCAACTTATAAACCCATTCTAGGCTTATGAATTGGCCTGATTTCAATATTTTTGTGCTTTGGAGAATAAGAAGACCCAAAGGGAGGGAGAGAAAAGTCAAGCATACAAAAACAAAACGTTTTTTCTCAAAAAAGGTAGAACAAAAGTAAGTGCCATGGAGAAGGGCCATCTAGTTCCATGGACAGATCATGCCCACTTTCAGGGTTGGTGGTCCAGTGTCACCTGCAGGGATACTTTTCAGGTCACTCAGTAATTCTGAGCTCATGACCTGACTAGACGTTGTAATAAGAATGCTAGGTCTGCCAGTTTCACAGTATTTCTGCAGACCCAATATGTTTGTCAGTGAAGCTCTTTGTAAGTCAAGTTATCCTGCAAATTGAGCTAATGGCATTTTAAGACAATCATGTTTCTGTCTTTTATGACTTTTTTCTTCACCTGGGGAAGGATCATGTAGATCAGTTTATTTTCTTGCAATGGAGGGAAAGGTTTCTAATTATATATCTGCGTACATGTGTCTCTGTATATATGTTTTATTGTCTGTTTTTTGCAGAAGGAATGATTAGACCTGGAATGAAAGAGACTACTGAAAAGCTAAGGATTTCTGTGAAGGAAACACACCAAGAAAACCTCGTGAGTGATAGTCCCTGTGACATCACTGGGAGAGAAATTTGTGCTGTAAATGACAGAATCCACACAGGAGAAAAACTTTATGGTTATCATCATTATGGGAAAAACATGAGTCAGCAGTCATCCCTGAATTACTGTCACAAAATTCATACTGGAGAGAAACCAGATGAATCTCATGAATGTGGTGTATCTTTTAGTGAACACTCATCCTTCCTTTCTCCTCACAGTATTCACAGTGACAGGAAACCCCACAAATGTAATCAGTGTGAAAAGGCTGGGAGTTGCAGCTCTAGTCTTGCTGTACATCAGAGCATGGAGACTAGAGAGCAACCTTATGGGTATACTAAATTTGGAAAGGCACTCCCACAGAGCTCCAGTCTTACTCATCATCAGAGAATCCACAATGGTGAGAAGTCTTGTGAATGTAATCATTGTGGAAATGGATTCAGATTTAAAGGTCACCTTACTGTATATTGGAAGATTCACACGAGGGAGAAACCATATGAATGTAATCAATGTGGAAAGACTTTCACAAGGAGCTCCAATCTTGCTGCACATCAGAGAATCCACACTGGAGAAAAACCTTATGAATGTAATCAATGTGGAAAGGCTGTCAGAGACAGCTCCAGCCTTGCTGCACATCAGAGAATCCACACTGGAGAAAAACCTTATGAATGTAATCAATGTGGAAAGACTTTCAGAGACAGCTCCAGCCTTGCTGCACATCAGAGAATCCACACTGGAGAAAAACCTTATGAATGTAATCAATGTGGAAAGACTTTCAGAGACCGCTCCAGCCTTGCTGCACATCAGAGAATCCACACTGGAGAGAAACCCTATGAATGTAATCAATGTGGAAAGGCTTTCAGAAGGAGCTCCCATCTTGCTACACATCAGATTATCCACACTGGAGAAAAACCTTATGAATGTAATCAATGTGGAAAGGCTGTCAGAGACAGCTCCAGCCTTGCTGCACATCAGAGAATCCACACTGGAGAGAAACCCTATGAATGTAATCAATGTGGAAAGCTTTTTAGACAAAACTTCCAACTTGCTGTGCACCAGAGAATCCACAATGGAGAGAAACCTTATGAATGTAATCAATGTGGAAAGGCTTTCAGAAGGAGCTCCCATCTTGCTGCACATCAGATTATCCACACTGGAGAAAAACCTTATGAATGTAATCAATGTGGAAAGACTTTCAGAGACAGCTCCAGCCTTGCTGCACATCAGAGAATCCACACTGGAGAGAAACCCTATGAATGTAATCAATGTGGAAAGGCTTTCAGAAGGAGCTCCCATCTTGCTACACATCAGATTATCCACACTGGAGAAAAACCTTATGAATGTAATCAATGTGGAAAGGCTGTCAGAGACAGCTCCAGCCTTGCTGCACATCAGAGAATCCACACTGGAGAGAAACCCTATGAATGTAATCAATGTGGAAAGGCTTTCAGAAGGAGCTCCCATCTTGCTACACATCAGATTATCCACACTGGAGAAAAACCTTATGAATGTAATCAATGTGGAAAGGCTGTCAGAGACAGCTCCAGCCTTGCTGCACATCAGAGAATCCACACTGGAGAGAAACCCTATGAATGTAATCAATGTGGAAAGCTTTTTAGACAAAACTTCCAACTTGCTGTGCACCAGAGAATCCACAATGGAGAGAAACCTTATGAATGTAATCAATGTGGAAAGGCTTTCAGAAGGAGCTCCCATCTTGCTACACATCAGATTATCCACACTGGAGAAAAACGTTATGAATGTAATCAATGTGGAAAGGCTGTCAGAGACAGCTCCAGCCTTGCTGCACATCAGAGAATCCACACTGGAGAGAAACCCTATGAATGTAATCAATGTGGAAAGCTTTTTAGACAAAACTTCCAACTTGCTGTGCACCAGAGAATCCACACTGGAGAGAAACCTTATGAATGTAATCAATGTGGAAAGCTTTTTAGACAAAACTTCCAACTTGCTGTGCACCAGAGAATCCACACTGGAGAGAAACCTTATGAATGTAATCAATGTGGAAAAGCTTTTGGACGAAAGTGCCAACTTGCTACCCATCAGAGAATCCACACTGGAGAGAAACCTTATGAATGTAATCAGTGTGGAAAGTCTTTCAGAGACAGCTCCACTCTTGCTTCACATCAGAGAATCCACACTGGACAGAAACCTTATGAATGTAATCAATGTGGAAAGGCTTTCAGAAGAAAGTACCATCTTGCTGTACACCAGAGAATCCACACTGGAGAGAAACCTTATGAATGTAATCAATGTGGAAAAGCTTTTGGACGAAAGTGCCTACTTGCTCCCCATCAGAGAATCCACACTGGAGAGAAACCTTATGAATGTAATCAGTGTGGAAAGTCTTTCAGAGACAGCTCCAGTCTAGCTGCACATCAGAGGATGCACACTGGAGAGAAAGCCTATGAACGTAATGTGTAGAAAGTCTTTCAGAGACAGCTCCACTCTTTTTTCACATCAGAAAGTCCACACTGGACAGAAACCTTATGAATGTAATCAATGTGGAAAGGCTTTCAGAAGAAAGTACCATCTTGCTGTACACCAGAGAATCCACACTGGAGAGAAACCTTATGAATGTAATCAATGTGGAAAGGCTTTCAGAGACAGCTCCAGTCTTGTCACACATCAGAGAATCCACACTGGAGAGAAACCTTATGAATGTAATCAGTGTGGAAAGTCTTTCAGAGACAGCTCCACTCTTGCTTCACATCAGAGAATCCACACTGGACAGAAACCTTATGAATGTAATCAATGTGGAAAGGCTTTCAGAAGAAAGTACCATCTTGCTGCACATCAGAGAATCCACACTGGAGAGAAACCTTATGAATGTAATCAATGTGGAAAAGCTTTTGGACGAAAGTGCCTACTTGCTACCCATCAGAGAATCCACACTGGAGAGAAACCTTATGAATGCAATCAGTGTGGAAAAACTTTCAGACAGAACTTCAAACTTATTCTGCATCAGAGTATCCACACTGGAGAGAAACCTCATGAATGTAATCAGTGTGGAAAGACTTTCAGACTAAACTTCCTACTTGCTTCACATCAGAGAATCCACACTGGACAGAAACCTTATGAATGTAATCAGTGTGGAAAGACTTTCAGACTAAACTTCCTACTTGCTGCACATCAGAGAATCCACACTGGAGAGAAACCTTATGAATGCAATCACTGTGGAAAGGCTTTCAGAAGAAACTTCCATCTTATTGAACACCAAAGAATCCACACTGGAGAGAAACCTTATGAGTGTAATCATTGTGCAAAGACTTTCACAAGGAGCTCCAGTCTTACTGCACATCAGAAAATCCACACTGGACAGAAACCTTATGAATGTAATCAGTGTGGAAAGTCTTTCAGAGACAGCTCCAGTCTAGCTGCACATCAGAGGATCCACACTGGAGAGAAAGCCTATGAATGTAATGTGTGGAAAGTCTTTCAGAGACAGCTCCACTCTTTTTTCACATCAGAAAGTCCACACTGGACAGAAACCTTATGAATGTAATCAATGTGGAAAGGCTTTCAGAAGAAAGTACCATCTTGCTGTACACCAGAGAATCCACAGTGGAGAGAAACCTTATCAATGCAATCAATGTGGAAAAGCTTTCAGACAGAGCTTCAAACTTATTCTACATCAGAGTATTCACACTGGAGAGAAACCTCATGAATGCAATCAATGTGGAAAGACTTTCAGACTAAACTTACTACTTGCTGCACATCAGAGAATCCACACTGGAGAGAAACCTTATGAATGCAATGAATGTGGAAAGGCTTTCGGTTACAGCTCCACTCTTGCTGTACATCGCAGAATCCACACTGGAGAGAAACCTAATGAATTTAGTCAATGTGGAAAAGCTTTCAGAACTAAACTCCCTACTTGCTGCACATAACAGAATCCACAGTGGAGAGATACACGATGTCATAAAGCCTTTTATATACATTATCACATTACCATACAATTCTGCTGAAAGCAAAGTTGAAGAGACATAATTTCTGGGTAATCATTTAATTATGGCCAATTAATAATTCATAAAACAATGGTCACTTAACTCTCTCTTACAAACTAAAGATGAATCATGGAGACCTTTCAACATTTATATGCCCTTAGATAAGTGGGAGTTAACCTATAGGCCTAAATCAATCCTGATTAGTTAAAACGTAATCAGAAGGAGTATTATAATGAGATTTTGACTTATTCTAATGAGGGACTCAGTGGGGAGACATGAGTCTTCACTCAGTTTTGGACAAAGAGACTTATTTCTATCCAGATCACCATTGCCTGGGGCAGTCTGGATCAGAGAGGTCCACTTCCCCTCAGACCTGGTTTACTAAAATACAATGAGCCAGAGTCCACCTAGAATAAAATCGCTTTAAATTTTGGTCATATCTAAATTTTCCTGGTTGAATAAATCTTGCCCAAGATTTCATCTGCTCATCAGCCCTGCCCTTCAAAGACTGGCTGAATCACTTACAGCGGCCAATTTCTGAATGAGGAAATAGGAGAAAAGTTTAGTTCCCCTTCAGTAATTGTTTCTTTATATGGGAGAAATATTCTTTTCTCTCACATCAGAGAATCCATTCTAGAGGACATATCTCATTAACATAATCAATATGAAAAGTATTAAGGCTAACATCATTCCTTATTTTCCATCAGAATTCACCTGAGATAGAAACCATATTCCTGTAATGAATGGGGAAAAACATTCAGATGGACTATTGAACTTGTTAGACACCAGAAATTTCACCTCATGAACAAGCCCTGCCTGGACTCAGGGAAGGTCTGCAGTCAGAGATCATCTCTTCCTTTACATCTAGGATTCCTAGTGGAGAGAAAACTTAGGAATGTGCTCAGTGAGGACCAGCCTTTTCCTGGAAGAGGCAGGTCACTAGGCACCACATTCTTCACACTACAGGGAAGTCTTAGAAAAGCAGTAATGGTAGGAAAGTCATCACCTGAGTCTCATAAATATTTTTGTTTGTGTCCATTGGAGAAATCTTCCTGGAGATAAGACTTAAGAATTTAATGAATGGGTGTTGGTCTTTCCCTGGAACACAGACCTCACTAGATATTGTGTATTGCATATAGTGCATGAAGCCCTAGAAAGAAACTGAATTTATTTCAGAAACCCCAAAGTTGCTCATGACTTCCCTAAAATATGCCATGACCCCCTAGGATGAAGCCTGCCACTGGCTTCCTCACTTTACTGCACTCTCCCACTGTAGTGAGGGACCTTTCCTGCTTAGCCCTCAAGCTGTCCTAGGCTGGTAATGTGGTTCACTGCTCCAAAATTGGTTCAGAGCCATTATTGCAGCGTTGTTTTAAAGGGAATTTAGAAGAGCGTAGACAAGTGATTGCCTCAGCTTGCCATCTTGGCTCCAGAAACCCTCATGCCCCTATTTTCAGGAAATACTCCCTTGATAGCTCAATTTTTCTTGGAAAGGACTCTTGTCTTTCCCATTCAATTGTTTTCTTCTGTTTCTTTGCCATGGTCATTTCAGAAAACCATAATTCTCCTTGATATTCTCACAAATTATGAATTCATTTGAGGAAATCTCCCCTTTTCATTTCCCTTTCCTTCATTCCTCAGCTATTTGCAAGGCCTCATCAAACAGCCATTTTGCTTTGTTCTCTTTCTTCAGGATATATTTACTTGTTGCTTCCTGTACAATATTAGAAATTTTTTTAATATGACTGTAGATAGTTTTAATTCTTTGAAAATTTCCTGTTCATATCCTTTGACCCTTAATCAACTGGGGAATGACTTGAATTCTTGTAAATTTGACTCAGTTTTCTATACACTTTAGAAATGAGGCCTTTATCAGAGGCACCAGTTGTAAAAATTCTTTCTTTCTCTGCTTCCCTGCTTAGCTTGGTTGCATGGGCTTTGTCTGTGCAAAAACTTTCCAGTTTAGTGTCATCGAAATTATCCATTTTGCATTTCATAATGTTCTCTGTCTCTTGTTTGGTCATACATTCCTCCATTCACCATAGATCTGGCAGATCATCTACTCCTTGCTCCCTGATTTGCTTACAGTATCAGCCTTTACACCTAAACCGTGTGCCCTTTGGGACTTTATGTTGGTGTACAGCGTCAGACACTGCTCTGTTCCCAGTTTCTCCCGTACTGGTTTCTAATTTTCCCATCAGTTTTTGTCAAGTGATTAATTCTTTTGTCAGACGGGTCTTTGGGTTTATCAGACAGAAGTTGCTGTAATCATTCAGTACCGGGTCTTGTGTACCTAATGTGCGCAAGGTCTACCCCTCTGTTTCTTAGCCAATACAGGTAGTCTTGATGATACCGCTTTATCATACCACTTATGATCTTGCTTGGCTAGGCCACCTTCCCTAGCATTTTTTTTTATCGTATTCATTCTTGATATTCTGGACCTTTTGTTCTTCCAGATGAATTTTGATGTTATTTTTTCCAGCTGTACAAAATAATTTTTTGATAGTTTCATTGGTATGATGTTGAATAAGCAAATTAATTTAAGTAGAACTGTCATTTTTATTGTACTAATTCAGGCTACCCTCAAGCAACTGATATGTTTTCCAAATATTTAGATCTGACTTTATTTGTGTGAAAAGTTGAAGTGGACATTATTTACCCCACCCCCACCCCCCACCCCCTGCCCAGAGCCCCTGGGTTAAGAAATGTCTGTTGAGTTTCTAGGCAGGGTTGGGCCTAGTAGCCACTTTCTGTTGTGCCCCTTTGCCTAGCAGCCACTCTCTGTTGTGCCCCCTGGCCTAGCAGCACCTAGGAACCCCTGTCAAAACCATTCTGTGAAAAATGTGTGCTATTGGAACTGCAAGGCTCTACTGGGAAGTGCTAAGATACTAAAAGGCACACACACCTTTGTTCAGGGTTGCCTCCTCTGAGGACAGCCGCTGGCTGATAAAAGATGCTCCCAAATTCTCAATTGACTCTTGCCTGTGCTTGTCTCGGTCCATCCATTTCAAAGTGTTCTGTAATTGTGTCCATGTATTTCCTGGGTTTGCTTTGGCAGGTTCACTCTCAGATATTTTGCAATGTCTACAGTAACTTTAAATGCAATTTTTGTTTCTATCACTTGCTCTTGGGCTTTGTTAATAATATGTAGAAATGCTGATGATATATATGGGTTTATGTTATATCCTGCAACTCTGCAAAAGTTCTTTATTGTTTCAAGTAGTTTTTTTACTAGATTCTGTAGGATTCTGCAAGTATATCATCACATCATCTACCAAGAGTGATAGATTAGTCTCTTCTTTGCCTATTTTAATTGCTTCAGTTCCTTTTTCTTCCCTTATTGCTAAACCTACCATTTCTGGCACCATATTGACAGCAGTGTTGATAATGCACATCCTTGTTTCCTCCCCAGTCTTACTGGAAATGCTTGTAGCTTATCCCCATTCTACAAAAGGCTTGCTGATGGTTTTAGGTAGATTTAGCCAGAATGTCTTCATCTACTTTATTGGCCCCTGAGATGAGCCTCATATGAGTCCTGGTTCTCTTTTGCATTTGGAGACTCAAGGGAGTTTTCACAGGCCCTGACTAGGATTTAAGAACTTCTCCCTCTCTACAGTGAAAGCAGAGTGGAGAAGAGGAAGAGGGAGTGGGAGAGGACGAACTGAGTTACTCAAGTGGCTGGGTCCTTCTCCTCTCCAAAGGAAGGTGAATTTTAATGACTGCAAGCTGACCAGTTAACTAGGGGTTTAGTGGCTAAATTCCTTTCATTTTTATTTTCTTTCCTTTTTCTTTTCCTTTCCTTTCCCTTTTCTTTTTCTTTCCTTTTTCTTTTCCTTTCCCCTTCCCTGCCCTGCCCTGCCCTGCCCAGACCCCTGGCTCAGAGTGAATGTCAATAGTAACTGTTTCTCTTTTGCCCAGCAATTGTAAGCATTTTCTTCTTGAAGTTTGATTTTTTTTTCTTTTTCTAATTAAAGGGGCCATCCCTTGTCTCCCTTCTTCAAAAGACCTATTCAATGAATGGGCACTATCTCACTCAAAGTGAAGAACTTGAAAAGGCCTTGGCCTAAAAGAGCCAGGGTCTCCCACTGCATCCTGGGTCACTTGCAGTCATCTTGATGAATATCTGGCAACTTGTTCCAGATGGCTCTGGAGGGAGAAGTGAGGCTGGTGACCTTGCACAGCCCTCCCTCTCTCAAGTCAAAGTCAGTTGCAAGTCATGTCATCATTTCCCTAATGTCCCAATCCTCTTGAAAAACAAAGGACAAACACAAACAACAAGGCAGAGTGGACTCAGCATAAGATCCCTGGGAGAAGAAGTGGAATATGCTGGAGATTTGCTGACCTTTCAAATCCACATCAAATCTTTGCCTTGACATAGTTTCTCTTGTTGCAAACCCAATTTCCTTTGGTGGAATCTCCATTCCAGTTCTCTGCAGCAAGGACAATGACTAAATTTGTTTTTCTCAAGAGCTGTCCCCATTCACCTCACAGAACTGGGCTTCCTATGACCTAGGCAGGGCCAAGGAGCAAAGTAGAATGGCCCACCCCAGTCATTGCCTTTTCAGTCTCTGGTTCTGGAATTGAAAAGGCCTCACTGGCTGCCTGAGGCTTCCTGTGTGTGCACCTGAGTGTGTTGCAGTATGCCTCCCACCAGCCATGAGGGAGATTCTAGGACAGCAGGTAACAGGGAGACCGGCTGGACATTTTTGTTGACTTGTAAGCAGGAGGGAAACAATCAGGAAGCAGGGAGAGGCTGAACATAAATGAGAGGATTCTGATGATAGGAGGTGTCATCTGCTGAAAGAGAGAGAATGGAATGGGGTGGCTTAGGAATGTTGACAGGTTGACTTTGACATGAGCACGGCTTCCTCATATGGGTCAGGCAGGGTGAAGGAGGAGACAGTGGCAGAAGGTGCCTGGAAATGGGAGATGAGAAAAGAACAGGGAGCTCTCTGAGAATGACTTCCATTTTCTTCAGGAGAATATGAAGGCAGGTTCTCAACTGAGAAAGCATGGGTGACTGAGCTACTGAAAGTCTGAAGGATGAAAACATCCTGAAGAACAAAGATGCTAAGTGAGATAGTGAGTTAACAAAGGTGTAAAACATTGCCTCATAGCACTGTAGCCCCCAGTGAGTTTGTGGAGCATCAGTTTGGAGTGTACCCAGTCCGAAGGGTCTCAGGGATTTTCTTCACATTCATTAAGCAGCATTTGTGTCTTGGTGTATTTTTTTCTGAATTCAGTTTTCTGGCTGTTTTCCCCTTCCACTCTTAGGCACTGCTTTATCCAGATAATTAGCTTTCTTCTATCTATTTTAACCCAACTCTCTTCCCACTGGCTCTTTTCACCTCAGCCTCCACCTTCTCTCCTAGTTGTCCACCATGTCCCTGTTTTTAGAGTTTTATTTTCTGATTTCTTTATCTCTTCCTTCTTTATTTAGTTATGTAATGCCCCCTTTCACCCCTTCTTTTCTCTCTTGAAGTGAAGTCTTTCATTCACTATCCCTTTTCCTCTATGACTTTTGATTCTTTTCTTTTTCTACACTTTTTCTTCTAAGGAAAATTCCTGAAGCTCATTCTTATTTCTCTTCCCTTTCTTTCTAGGCTGAACCATCATCCTTCAGTTCCTCTTCTGTATGTTTATTCATTACTTAAATCCCGCGTGAGCACTCATACCTCAGAGAGTGTTACATTAGATGCCTTCAACAAACCCTTCACACTCAGAGATTCTTTTACTCTTACAAACATTTGTTCTCCCATCATTTGGACTACTCAGAGAGGCTGAGTCATCTCATCACAGTCACACAGCTGCTCAGGGAGAGAGCTGACACTCAGCCAGGTCACATCCCAAGGCTTACACTCTTTCCCCAAATATCCTTTGTGTTCTCAGGACTGTGTTCCCCAAAGTAAATGGAAGGATCCTCAGCCCTCCCTCTTCTCTTTCTGTCCTCACTTCCTCTCCCAGCATAGACAGATATGGACATGGAAGGTGCAGAAGACAGATAGGTAATATAGACAGATGATACAAATACAGATATTAATGATATAAACACATGTGATAAAGATGAGACTACAGTGAATGAGGGGTAGGGAGGTGACCTGAGAGTCAAGAAACCCAGCATCCAATCCTGATTCTCACCCATGCTGGCTGTGTTCTTCAACTTAACCTCTGAGTGCTAAGCACAACTCCTCAGGACTCTGCTTTATAGAGAATATTCTAAGATGCACAGGTTGATGTTTGTGCATGGGAATTGCTCACACCAAATCACATCTGGATGAATCAGTGCCTCTATAGATACATTGCAGACAGCAAAGTGGTGCAGTGCAAGGAAACCAGGGCCTGGATTCAGGAAGAACTAAGTTCGAATCTTGCCTCAGAAGTTTACTTGATGATAAACCCTGACCATGTCACTTCAACTCTGACTCTCAGTTTCCTCATCTGTAAAATGGTCAGTCCCCCCATTAGTGCTATCTTTTAGTGCAATTCTAAGGATAAAGGGAGATAAAATTTCAGTGTACTTTGCCAATATGAGGGCAATCGAAAATATCACCCTTATAATAATAGTAATTAATATTATTATTATCACATCCTCCCTTAGATTATGAACCCCTCTGGAGCATAAAGCATTCCACTTTTTCATTTTTGTCCCAAGCACTTAGCATTGTTTTTTTCCCCATCTTTTTTAGATGTCCCTTGACCTGATGAATTTCCAATGCAGGTCAAAGCAAACGTCTTTATTCTTTACTTTTCTTTGGGTATTTTGGTCTGTGTCTTCTTTTACAACACAACTAATCTGGAACTGGGTTTGCCTGACTGCACATGTATAACGTATGTCAGATTGCTTGGCTTCTCAAGAGAAAAGGAATGGGAGGCAGAAAATTCGGAACTCAGAAATTAAAAAAAAAAAGTTTAAAATATCTGTTAGATATAATTGGAAAAAATAAAATATTTTTCAAAAGCAGAACTGCTTATTCCTGTGTACATTCACTGTTGGTCCATGAAAGAAAGGAGAAGCTGGGGGCTGGGATGCCAAACAGGAGGCTCTTTTAATCCCCCCAGGACAGAAGTGATTATCCAGAAATCAATGACTCTCCAGTGTGTCTCTTACTCAGTCATTCTCACTTTCATGTCCTCACATTGGCACACAGATTGACACAGATCCACACCTCTGGAAAGAGTCACAAGCAGAATATAGGATGGATCACAGAAAGGGTCCTCACCTTCATGGCAAGTCTAGAATGCGAAAATGGGGACAAGGGCAGATATAACCTTTGTTTCCTCAATGCTCAGAACAAATAGAGTAATGTCTTCTAGTGACTGACAAAACCCATTTCCCTAGGCAAGAGCCTCTGCTGGGCTTTTCCCAGGGGCCCAGGCTAGGATCTGTCCGTGAACCTCACCCTCCTCACTGCCTCCTTGAGTTCACACCTTCTCCAGCAGAGGGTGGTAGTGGGGCAGGTCCAGGAGCAGGGTCAGTGGAGGCACCTCCAAAGCCTACAAGCTGTGAGCTTCTGCTGTCTCTGCCACCTGCCCAGGGTTGGAGCTCTCTCATGGTTATGGGGAATCTAGTCCAGGGACACAGAGAGAAGCCTCTCCTCATTTACCCAAAAAAGTAGTACCAGTACTAAACATGAGCTTGCCTTTGCTCTGGATGTAACAGAGTTGGGGACATAAAAGAGTGAGGCTCCTCCCCCAGAACCAGTCTCAGCCAGTGTGACTCAGTGTGGCTTACTGGGTCCTGTAGGTGAGGCTCTTACCAGCTCTGGGACTGTTTGGCATGTGGAGCCCCAAGGGATCGGTAGTGTGCTCTGCTCAGGATACCAAAACTTCTTCCTTCCTGCCCTCCCAGGGTTCTGAGTGCTCTCTCTGCGGGTGTCTAAAGACCATGATGGTCTCCCAATGGTAGCTCCTGTGGTTACTGGTGCTCTGGGCTCAGAGGGAGACCCAGCAGAGCAGTGAAGGGTTTAGAAGATCACAGGTTACAAGGGATTAAAGACTCGATGGCCCCTCAATCCAGTGGGTGAGCAAGCTTAGGCTCCACAGAAGCAGATGGGGGTAGACCAGCATGACCAGCACCAGGTTACAAACATTGGGAGGTCTATGGGAAAGATGGTTTCTGTCTCATGGTGACAGTCAATAAAACTACTTGCAAGTTGCTTACAATTTCATTTGTCTCCAGAAAATCTTCTTGTCCCTACACTTTGACTTGGACATTGACTTATTTCTGTCATCTACGTTTGTTCATTTCCTAGATTTCCAAGGAGCCATTATGATGACTGAGTCTCCAGGATCCTTGTCTACATTTCCAGGAGAGATAGTCACCATCAGCTGCAAGGCCAATAAGAGCCTAATAAGTTTGGTATTATCTATGTTAATTGGTACCAGCAGAAGCCTGGCCAACCCCCAGGTTCCTCATCTACTATGCTACACCATTGGCATCAATTGCTACCAGCAATTGGCATTACCTGCCCAGTTCAGTGGCAGTGGGTCTGACACAGATTTCACTGTCATCCGCAGCAGCTTGGACACTGAAGATGCTGCAGATTATTACTGTCTGCAGCTTAGGTTCTCCCCATTCCCGCAGTGCTTCAGCCCTGAACAAAAACCTTCCCAGGCTATTCAGGGGATTCAGCTCAGAGCAGCTTCCTCTGTACTCCCCAAGACAGAGAAGGCCCTGCCCTCTGTGCAGGCTCACATCTCCCAGGGCTTATAGGTCCCCTCCTTCTAAGGAAACCTTGTCAATCACAAACACTGTCTGCACAGCCAAGACAGAGTGAAGGTAGCCCAGCCCCTGGGAAACAAAGGGGAAAATCCAAATGGGGGAAATACTGACACTTGTAGTTCACCTGATCTCTTTGCCTCCACATAATGTTGGTTTTTTTTTCTTGTTTGGAGCCTAAGTTTATGGTGAGTAGGCTTTGCTCTAGTTCTCTGTAGCAAATGATAGAAAACTGTTGGTTGCCAGTGTTCAGTTGTGTCTGAGTGTTTATGACCCCACTTGGGATTTTCTTGGCAAATGTCCTAGAATGGTTTGCCATTTCCTCCTCCAGCTCATTTCAGAGATGAAGAAACTGAGGCAAATAGGGTTAAGTGATTTGTCCATGCTCACATAGCTAGCAAGTGTTGAAGGTAAGAACTGAACTCAGGAATATGAGTCTTTTGGATTCCAGGCCCAGCACTCCATCCACTGAGTCACCTGGCTGCCATGATATAGAGTACATGACTTTTTCTCCAGTCCTGGCCACACTGGGCTCACAGGGCAGGCTTCTTTATGATCTGGGCCTGACCAAATGCCAAGGTAAATGCTCTGACTCACCCAACCACTGCCTAGTGAAAGACTCATCATTTCCTTTATCTGGAGATCAATAGCCTTATGGGCTAAGAGTAATGTGTGTACCAGGAGGTTTGGAGTGGACCTCCCAGCAGGCATGTTGAGACTTCCTTAGAGAGCTGGTGGCAGGGTCACACCCATTCACTGGCTATCTCTGTGAAGTGTCTCTGATTCTACTCTCTGCCCCAAGGTATCTCTTGGTGGTATGATGGCCCAAGGCCCTGTCCATTCCCTTTAGGACCAAGAACACACAAATGGGTTCAGTACTGCTCCAAGGCTTTCTAGCCAGGCTTTGTCACTGAAAAGAAGAGGAGATTGGCTCAACTCCTAGATTTATCGCAATAGGGTCTTGAGTTCCCATCCTCCCCATCCTGTTCCCACACTCTTTCCTTCACTCTCATGGACCCAGTCCCAGGAATGGGCTTGCATGAAGTACAAGCATTTGCTTACATTGAATTTCTTTGCATGAATTTCCTTACATGTAAGAGTTTTCTTATATGAAATGAAACCATGGGAAGGCCTAGAGAAAGGCTGATATGGAAAATAGTTGATATGGAAAATGAGCCATCGGCAGCCAGGGAAAGCAGATTTCCTGTAAGAGGAGGCCCTTGAGCTCAGCTTTAAAGAACAATGTGCTTTCCCAGAGGCAGAGGTGCATAGACTGCTTTTCAGGAATAAGGCACAGTCACAAAGGTGTGGAGATAGGAGGTGAAATATCATTTGTGATGGAGAGCAAGAAAATTCTTTAGTTTGGATTGTAGAAGAAATAAAGGAATGTATCACATAATTTGTCTGGAAAGGGATGCTGAGCTTGATGGCAAAGACTTTAGATGACAGAGTGCTTTGTATTTTATCCTAGAATCCCAAAGAAACCATTCTAATTTAATCAATCAGTCTGTCCATAAGCTTTCATTAAGCACCTTCCATGTTCCAGGCACATGAGGAGTTCTATGGTTAGCTGTTGAACGACTAGAGACACTCATTTGCTACAGAGATACTTTCAGAGGCCCGGGAGGAACTGCCATTTTGTGTACTGGTTCACTAAAATGAAAACCTTTTCTAAATTACCAAATAAGAATGACAGAATGAGGAAGAGTGAAGGAAGCAGCAATAATTAGGAAGGAGGAGACTTAAGTCTGAAGGTACCATCACAGCAGGAGGCTGAAATGGGGGTAGAGGGCTTAGGCTCCTGCAGCCCAATGGTTTTCCACCGGTTGACCATCCATTAACCAGTCCAATATCCCATCATCTAGACCTAGACACCCCAAAGACTGGTACTACTTTATGGAAGAAAGCTTCCTTCCCTAGAAATGTGTTTCAGATAGCTCGTGTGTGTATAAGTGTCCCTTATATTCACTGGGACTGACATCTCATGCTCAGCCACAACCTCCACAGGCAGGGGAATTGCATTCTCTGTACCTGTATGTGATTCTTCATGGAAATTCCTTTGACTGACTTTGTAAATGCAAAAGAAGGGCAATATTTTGAGTCTCACCTTCAAACCTCAGATCATCAGGCTGTCAAGTGTGCCATTCAGTAAAACTTCTTCCATTGAGAAATCTTCCCATCTCCATCTTCCAACTGTGAGGTAGACCCAATGGTAGAACCTCATGGACTGAGTTAAGAGGAAGAATGATGGGAAAGAGGCAGGACTGTTTGCCCTGGGTGCTGCTCCCTGCTTTAATACAGACATTGGCTCACTATGTCCTTTTCTAACCATCTGCTCAATAGGGACTTGGTGCCACGATATAGAGCCTTATACTTTACTGTTCATCCAACAGTTCCCTTACCTGGAGAGTTCCCTATAGGCTCACAATGAAGAGTATATTGCTTTTTCTGTCATTCCTTAGGAAACTTGATTTAACCCCTCAGAGCATAGGACCATCACAATTGAGAATGACCTTCACTGACTCCAGTGAGACTTTCAATGCAGGAGTTTAGAAGAACACTGTGGAATGAGGTGGGTTGTGATGGAATACATTGGAGTAGGTAATAAACAGGGTGAAATATTTTTGAAACACGAATTTGAAATTTCATGGAGTCTGACCCGTTGGCTGTTGATGTCTGCTAATCTGAAGATCCCTAGATTTCTCTCCATTGTTTTAGCTAAAGTATAATTCGTCTTTTTTTGAGACTACTGTGTTCCCTAACCCATGACTGTTTGAGATCTCTGGGCAATTATAGATATTTTGAAAGATGGGTTTTAGTAGCAAAAATGCACCCTGCATGAAACTACTCACATTCAGTCCAGAGAATCGTCTTCTCAGTCCTGGGAGACACTTAAGAAGATCCTTGATTTTTAGTTGATTCTTCCATAAAAATGAGACTAAGAGATACTGTAATTTGTAAGTGAAATGGCTATTCCTTTGGTGCAGAGTGAGGGATGGAGGGAGAATGGTGGTAGAGCAATGGGGTAGGGGAGCTCTGAGAGATGATCGGGCTTGTATGTGGTAGCCCTAGGGGAATTCTGTCCCTGGGGTGAACATTGGAAGCCTAGGAAAAGGACAGGGAAAAAGAGAGGTCATTCTAGAAGGTAGAGGGTAGGGCAGGGCAGGGCAGGGTGGGATTCTTGGGATCAGGAGGACCTACCCTGAGCTGGCTGACTGGAAGCAGAAGCACTAGAAGCTGAGAGAGCCTTGCCTCCTGGGAGCCATCTCGGCACAGGCAGGTGCCAGGTAGGTCTGAACTAGGACCCCTCCCCATTCCTCACTTCTACTGGCTGCCACTTGTATAGGACTTCCCTTTCTGACTTCTTGGTGAGTCTCCTCCAGCTATGCCAGGACCAGGCTTTCCTCCTGGTCCTGGCTCCCAGGGCTGCCCCTGCTACTTGTCCAGGCTCCCTGCCATATCTCAAAGTTCCTCAGGTGCCATCCCTAGTTTTGTCATTGGGTCACAGTTGTCTGGCCCACATATCTCCCCCACAGTATCTGATGGAGGCACAGCTCTCAGTCTGGAGTCACTGCGGTTCTGATTGGTCTCATCCTATCTGGAGTCTCAAGCCTCTTCTGCCTCTTGGGTCTCTGTGGGAGTATGGAGGAGGGGTATAAGGCCAAAGGGAAGGAATTAGCGTGGGTGGCACGTCCTTTTCCTGTCCAAGCAAAGCTGTCTTCCAACCCTGACCCTCCTTGCTGTCCTTAGATGTTGGTAGGGCTCTTTCCCCTTAGGGCAATACTAGGTGACTCCTCTGAGACTTCACTTTCTATAATTTGGAGCAGGTCATTATCCAGCCTAGGAAAAAAAGGCAAGAACAAAGCTCCCCACTCTGCCATCCTTGTCTTATCCCTCCCCAGCTCAGTCTACAGAAGACCAAAGTTTGGAGCCAGAGAGAATGGATGCTGGGACTCAGAAATGCTCATGCCAGGGCAGGGCAGTCCATCCACAGAGCAGACCAGCATCAGCAAAGATGGAATCTAAGAGAGCCAAGGGAGCTTCATCCTGTTAGACACAGGTTGGCCTCTGCAGTGCTGTCAGCAGAACACAAATTGTCCTCCTGCTTCTGCTCCTTCCTTCCTGCCACAGACCACACATCTCCCCAGGTCTCTCTGAATCCCCCTCATTTACCATCTTTTAGTTCAAGTCAATAATCACTTAGGAATTGACTGCTCCTTGCCAAGCACTGTGCTAACCCCTTGGGAATGCAGAGAAAGGTTAAAAAAATAACCTCCCCTGCCCTCCATGCGTTCACAGTCTAATTGGGAGAAAACATCTCATCAGCTGTGTCCAAACCAGCTCTCTACAGTATGGAAGGGAGGCACCTGAGAGGGAAGGCTCTGGCATTTTCCTAACCTGGAAAAGCTTGTTTTCTGAAGGTGAGATTTTAGATGAGATGTGAAGGAAGCCAGGAGGCTCAGGTGAAGAGAGAGGATGAGAGACAGCCATTGGAAAGCCACAGACAAAGGAAGGTCAAGGATCAGCCAGGAGGCCAGTGTCCCTGGTCAGAGTGGAAAAGAGGACCAAAGTGTAAGAGAATGGAGGTTTGAGGCTGCTTTTATGGTGTCTGCTGTCTGCCAGGCACCATATAATTATTATCTCATTAGATCCTGTTGGGAGCATTTCCTCAGGATCCTTGCTAGGGACAGCCAGAATAAGGGAGCATGGTTACAGACAGGCAGTAAACTGTGGTTTATTTATCCACTCAATAGCGTGACACTCTTTAGACAGAAGTATGTATCTCCGAGTTCCACAGAGGACACAGAGACAGTCTCTCCTCCTGAGCTACATGACTCATACTTTGACGTCTTGTAGGCAAGTTTACAAAGAAATTTTGGGTTAGATCAGGTTGGAGAACAGAGGCAGAGAAAGGCATATTTGCATGTGTAGGTATGTGTATGTTTGTGTTTGTGTATATACACACATACACATACACACATCCATATAGACAGATGTAGAGACAGATTTATGCATGTGTATAAAAAATTATTTTATTATTAATATTATTATATTAATTAATTTTAAATATATTAACAATTTAATAATATTTTTCACCAATTATGCATCCAGACTATTTTCAGCATTTTATTTTACCAGAATTTGAGTTCCACATTTCTGTCTGTCCTTCATGCCCTCCACTCTTCCTAAAATGGGAAGCCATTTGATATAGGTTGTATAAGTGCTATCATGTAAAACATATTTCCATATTAATCACAGTTGTGAAAGAAAGAACAGATCAAAGGGGAAAAAAATACAAAAAAATAGAATAAAGTAAGTGCAAGAAGTATTCTTGGATCTGCACTCAGAGTCCATGAGTCCTTCATCTGCCTGTGGACAGGATTTTCCTTCTGGGGTCCTTTGTAGTTGCCTTAGATCACTGCGTTGCTGAGAAGAGCTGATATTCATCATTGGAAATCACACAATTTTGCTGACAGTGCGTACAGTGTTTTCCTGGTTCTTCTCATTTCACTTTGCATCAGTTTATACAAATCTTTCCAGGTTTTTCTGAAATCTGACTGTTCATCACATCTTATTGCATAAAAGTATTCCATTACATTTACATGCCACAGCATGTTCAGCCATTCCCCAGTTGATGGACATCTAAATTTCCAATATTTTGCCAACCACAAAAAGGGTTGCTCTAAAGATTTTGCCATATGCATGTCCTTTTCCTTTTTTTATGATCTCCTTGGAATACAGTCCTAGTAGTGTTATTGCTGGATCAAAGGGTATGCATGAGTTGGTTGCCTTCAGAAATAATTTCAAATCGTTCTCCAGCAGTGTTGGATCAATTCACAACTCCACCAACAGTGTACTAGTATTTCAATTTTCTCACATTCTACCCAACATTTATCATTTTCCTTTTTTTTAGTTATATTAGACCATCTGATAGGGGTGAGGTGGTACCTCAGAAAAGTTTTTATTTGGATTTCTTTCATCAGAAGTGATTTAGAGCATTTCTTCATGTGCCCATGGATGATTTTGAGTTCTTCATCTGAAAACTGCCTGTTCGTATCCTTTGACCATTTACCAACATGGGAATGACTTGTTGTAAATTTGACTCACTTCTCTATGTATTTGAGAAATGAGGTCTTTTTCAGAGACACTTGCCACAAAGATTGATTTGCACCTTTCTGCTTTCGTTGAAAGATATATTTTTAACAAAAGCAAAAAAAAAAAAAAGTGAATTTAGAATTATAGTTAGAAAGATCTGTTACAAAGGCCTTAAGCACAGTTACTTATACTAGTCTGAAGAAAACTGTAGCTGCTTGATTAATTAGGTAGTTAAGCAGCATTTGCTAAGCCCTTTGTGCCTTTTTAGAATAACAGGACAGGAAGGGAGTCCTATGGGTTTTCTCAAAGAGATTGAGAGGGTGTGGCATAAAAGTAACCAGGAAGTTGCAGCCAGGGGATAAGGGTTGGGCTGGTTGAGAGATCTCCCCAGATGGGATAGTCAGGCCTCTGGGTCAGCACCAACTCAAAGGGTTACTTCTTTCAACCAGGAGGTCTAGCAGGAGGAGGAGTCCAAGGCAGAACTTGCCCAGAAAGGTACAGTATGTGGAAAGCAGAAGAAGCCCCAAGAGCCTCAGCGGGTCGGCCCTTTTCTGGGAAGGTTCAAGAACTGCTCTCTGTCTCAGTCCTGAGACCCTAGGATCATTCTGTTCCTCCATTCAACTCTGATGGCCAGAAACTACAAGCCCTGCCTTCCTCTTTGCCCCTATTCCTGGTCTCCACCAAATGTAATGCCAGGGCATGGGATTGACCCTTCTTCTGCTTTGACCTTGTCCTGGTTTACCAACTTAAACCCCAGGGATCAAATTCTACCTGGGCTAAAATGGAAAATGTTGGTTTCCACTCAGAGTTCCTCCTCCCTCTTCTGTCTATCCACTTCCACTCCCCCTCTTTCATCCTACTGAGGGAGTGTATCCATAAAAGCTGGTTGCATCTTGAATTCCTTGCCGACCTAAGGTGATGAAGTACTCAATGTGTTTCTACATTGACAAAGTATAAATACCACCTTTTAATTCTCCTTGTCCTGAGTTTTGCCTTTTTAATGAAGGTGAAAGCCTGAATGGAGACTTTACCAGCTCCTAGGTACTTTTCTCAAAGAGTAAATTACCCTACATTTTAAAGCAAAATATACCCAGTTAAATAGAGAACAGTGTGGAAACATCATATCCACCCTCTTACAGCTTGTCACAAATTCACAGCATTCAGATAAAAAGAAAATTATGTTTTCTAATGGTACAATTAATTGCATATCCCTTTAAAATTTTTTTTTTCAAATTAAAAACATATGCAATGGTTCCCCAACTGAGAAAAGTTTGGAGCATAATAACAACATAAAAGATGGTACAATGCTAACATACGAAACAAAATCGCCAGTCAAATAACATCAATTCATCTGATTATCTTAGTTAGAATTATCTTAAATAGGAAAACCACTTTGCCCAATTATGCGTTTGACCCTCTAGGTTTGGTACATTCAGGGAGGAGCAAAGGGTAATTCTGATCCAGTTACATTGAATTCTTATTCTTTCAGCTCCCAAACACATTCCTTTAAATGCCATTTTTTTTTTTATTTTTAGTGTTCTACAAGCACTACCATAAAACTTAGATTTCTTTTCCTTTACCTACCCCATACCTCCCCTCTCCCTCCCCGAGATGGCATACAATTCTATGTAGGATCTACACATACTTTCCCACTAAATACATTTTCACTATAGTCATGCTGTGTAGAACAACTAAAATGAATGGGAGAAATCATATAACAAACCAAAACATAATACACACAAAAAAATGATCTGCTCCATTCTGCGTTTGACTTCCATAGTTCTTTCTCTGGATGTGGAGGGCATTTTGCCTTAGAAGACCATTATGAATTTTTTTAGGTCCTTGCACTGCTGTGAAGTTCCAAGTCTACCAGAAAAAACTCACACACTGTGGTTGTTGCTGTGCACAAAGTTCTCCTGGTTCTACTCCTTTCACTCAGCATGAGATCATATAAGTCTTTTCAGGCTTTCCAGGGACAACTCTACACCCCTTGCCAGCAGGAAAAAGTTTTAGAAACTGAGACCTTCGCCCCTTACCACAAAAGAATTTGGGTCTAATGTGTTTGAGGGGGGAATGATAACGTACAAGCCCAAGCCAAGACTTTTTTCCCTTGGGATCAGAAGGGCTTTTGTCCCATTAGTCTGAAAAAGGCCCCCAGAAAGTCTGGCCTTTGTGGGGGTGGCTCCTTGGATTCCCCTTCCGCTTGTGCCAGTGATGGTGTTCAGACTCTGGAAACCACTTTGAACTCCCTTTGAAGCTCCCCACCTGGCCTTTGCACATAGGTTCCCCCTGAATCTTGCCACTTAGCCTGACCTTTCATACTCAGATTTGCAGATAGGATCCCCCCTAATTTTGCCACTTAACCTGGCCTTTCATACTGACATTTGTAGCCAGTTCCTCCTGAATCTTTCACATTCAAATCGATTTCCCTTGGCTTAGCCAGGCCTTCCATTGTCTGTTACCTCTGGATTGCCCCACCTACATCCCACCCAAGCACGTCACTAGTCACCCCAGTCTCCTCAAGACCCTCCCTAAAGCCCTCCTCCCATCACTCAAGACTACCAGACCACCCCCCAAATCCCTCCTACACTCTTTTCTGTATTTAAGGTCCATGTTGCCTCCATGAAGGCACTCAGATTCAATCCACCTCAGACTCTGTCTAGTTAAGATTCTATCTGGCTGGCTTGTATTCCTCAAGCTGTACAAATGCTTACATTCCTTAAGAGAAAACCTAAGGTGGGAAATCTTTAGTAAACTTTATTTTCTTTGGCTTTAAGAAGACTTGTGTGGAATTCATTCAAGCAGGACCCGGCGTACCCCTCAACCTCATCACTAACACATGCTCTTAAATGCCGAATTGTAAGTCTACTTCACATTAAGGGTGGATCTGCCCTTGGCTGGTCAAATATCCCAATTGTCCTGCTGGGATCTGACTTGAAATGAGCCACATTCTAATTCAAACTAGGAGAAAGTACCAATCAAACTGCTGGCATTTGGTGAACAACCTCTATTCTCAAACTAAGTTCAGTTTGGCTGGGAATCCCTTGCTCACCTGGAAATCTCCAGCTTGCCTCTACCTTGTTCTCCCACTCTCAACGCCTAAAGTCCTGAATCTTACCTCCAATAAGAAATAAGGTGTGAGGGTCATGGGGGAGGAGGAGCCCTCAGAGAAGACCAGCCTGGGGGGTGGTGGTCCAGTTGGAACAGGAACTCTGGGGTGGAGTTTGGAGGCCTGGGGGGAGTCTAGGGCAGAAGAGGGATCATCCCAGTGGTCTAGGCTGTCCAGGTGTCAGAGGGCAGGTCTTTCCCCTTCTTTGTTATGCGCGGAGCGCACCTGGCTCTAGAGCAAACAGTGGCTGGAGGCTGAGTGGATTAGGAAGGCCTTTAGCATATGAGTACCTTACAACAAGACTTCATTCACACAGAAATCTGCAGCTAGCACAACTGACAAAGGGAGGCATCAAATAAAACAAAGATGAAACTAAATGGCTGAGTTACAACTGGGGAAGTGCAATCAACTAAAATCCCAAAGCATATTTTAAGAGAAGCAGGTGGTGTAGGCGCCTTACACCACCACTCCCTTAATCTTGCAAATAGATCTATACAGGTGGAAAATTGGTCACCTCCTCCCCACCCAAGTGTCCTGGGTTTGTGATATCAAAGTCCTCATTCAGCTGGCGAAAAAAGGATGCCTAGATGGGAAACTGTCAGCAGCAGTGTCTGCGGTTGTGATGAGGGCTGCCGCCTCTCTGGGCAGCAAGGTTAAAGCTGTCAGCAGCAGGCTCAGGTGGTGTATGATCCTTCTCCGGGGTCTCTGGGCTCTCCGGGGTCTCCGCCTCCTGCGTCTCCGTCGTCTCCGACCTCGGTTCCCACCTACGGATCCTTCTAATGGGAATCCACGCATCACCTTTTCCTGTGGAGACACAAACATACCCTCGACCCCCTATTAGTATCTTAAAATGTCTCATAGCTGGAGTATTATGCGCGCTCCTTGAGACAGCTGTATCAAGCTCTGATTGTATTAGGCCTCTTGATCTTAGCTGATTGTATTAGGCGACCTTTTCCCCTTCTTTGTTTAGCGAGGATCGCCTTTAAGGTAAAATTGATAAGAATGCATAGTGGCTCTTTACTTAGGTATAGCTGCTGCCAGGTGCTTACAAATACTTCATTAACATCTGTAAGGAACCTGACTTTCCCAGATTTTTTCTTTTTAACAAACACAGGAGCATTCCAGGGTGCTAATTGCTCCTTAACCAATAGTTGTAGTGCCTGGAGTTTTTCTGGAGTCAAGGCCCAAATCGGGGTGTCTGACTTCCAATTCAAGGGTGGGGACTCCAGTGCAACTGCAATGGCCCTTACTAAAAATTTGATAACCTCATCCCGAGGCGGCTGAAAGCCATTCCGGCAATCAAGACATAATCGGAGGCTGAGTACTGTAATTGATTTCCTGTAGCCTCAAACTGCCCTGTTCCTGTAAATTGCTGATAAGCCTGGGGGGCCTGAGCCCCTAGCCCACCGGTAGTGCTCTTTAGCCTCTGAGAAAATTCTGATACCCAAATCACATTCTGCCCAGGGGTAAGGCAGGCTCTGGCTAAGCTCTTCCAGTCATTAGGAGTCAGAACGAACTGACCACTGAGAGTTTCAAGCATGGCTATGACAAAGGGTGAATTAGGGCCGTGCTTGGTACAAGCCTCTTTAAGAGTCGCCACTCTCTTCCACTCTATGGGTATGTGGCTCCTTTGAACGCCACCGGGAACACTGGGGTCCGCTATTTCTAACACAGGAAATGTCCCTACATCTTCTCCATTCTCTATAGCCTTTCTTATTCCTTTTTCCAAACTGGACTGTGGCCCTGAACTGTCTAACCAATGGAGCAGGTTATAAGGAGGCGCGGAGGGAAGGCACGGCGTATTCTCCCCTGCCTCGCCTTTTCCATCCGCTAGATGGAGCTCCGGGTCTATTTTTTCTTTACGCTCCTTAACTTTCCGCTTAACTTTCTGCTTGCCTGGGTCCTCCGTCCCTCCCGTGTTCTCCCCTCCCCTCTCTCCGCTTCCACTCTTATTCCAATCCCGCCCTGGCCTCTCCGGCCCTTCCTTACAAAATTCTCGGAGGTCGTTTAACTCTATTGTGACCCCCGCCTCCCTGCCTTCCCTGTGAAGTTTCTCAGCCCAGACCTCCTGTTCCTCTGGCTTTATTACTGGCAATTGATTCCTCATCCCTGCCCTTTTCCCAGGGGTTTGGGAAGCTTCTCTCCCCTTTCTCTCCTTCCGAATCTAGGATTCGGGACTCGCTTCTTTCACAGCCCCTTCCGGGTGTACCCCAAAAGCACCCAGGGTTATCTACGCTCCCAATCCCTGTTGGGACGCCAACTGCCAAGCCTAGAGGCCTGTATTGGGCTACCCGAGTCTTTCTTACCTGTCCAGGTCTTCGGCTGGCCACGCCGGATGCACATATGAGAGAAAGGACGTTCCAGAGTCAAACAGGGGTTGAGCTTTATTACAGGGTTTCGGTTACAAGTGCAGGGGGTCTTCTTTCTTAGGACGAAGAGGGGGAGATTTCCTAAGAAGGCTAAGCTTAAGGGAATGGAAGTAGAAGTACAAGCGGGGAGAGAGGGGGAGGGGAGAGAGGAAAGAAAAGAAGCGGAGCCCTACTTTTCTCTTTGGCTCCACACGTGCTAAGAGCGAGCTTTCTGGCTTCCTCAATCCTACTTAATCTTCAGCCACACAGTTTGCATCTCAATACCATGCTGTTAGGTAACTAGGTGTGCTCCAATCCGGGACGACCTCGAGGGCAGGGAGACTCCACCCATCAGGTATCTCCGGGGGAGAGGCGGAAATACCCGAGCTAGCCGAGCTAGCTCGGTCTGACCTTCTCGAACCCCTGCTGTTCATGGAGGGCCTCGTAAGACTCTAAGATTTAGAAGTCCCACTTTTACCTGCCCGAGACTGTCCACACGGAATTGAGCTTCCAGTCCCAACAGGTCTTGGAGAGGAAAGTGAGAAAGGGTCCTGAGTGCCTGATCCTGAATGTGATTGGAGGAAAGGGCCCTTCCTGGGGGCCTCAGAGGCTGGGAGAAGCCTCCCAAAGTGGGCTGGCTGAAAACTGGAACTTGCGCTGAGATTGTTCTGCATTCTACCCTTGGAATTGATGTCCCTCTGCCTTATTTCTTCAGATCTCCGATCACACTGTCTTCTCTTGGACCTGAGATCTCTGCCTTCTGGAGGTGATCTCTTTGGGTGTAGGTGCCAGGTAGGTCTGAGCCAGCCCCCCACAGATCTGCTGGCTCTTCATCCCATTGGGTCTCATCCTCCCCCTCTGACCCTGTGGTGAGTCTAGCTGCAGGTCCCCCTGGAGCAATCCTTTCTCCCCAGCCAGGTTTCTGGACAAGCTTCCACTTGCTAGCTCTTTTCCAGACTCCCAATCCCTTCTCAGGAATCTGGTGCTACCCCCTGAACACCACATTTGAGATTTTGTCACCTTTTCACAAAATTCCCCTCAGGAACCCAGGAATCCTGTCTTGAGTAAAACATAAGTGAAAGGCTTGAGTCACCCTGGAAATGCCCCTGTGAAGGCCTGGATCTGCCTCCAAGGAGTAGGGCCCCATCATGCCTTTTTTCATTCAGAGATGGAGTGATTGTGTTGCCAGTGGAGGAGGGTGAGATTGTTTTGTTTTTCAATCTGCCTATTTGGTGGGGTCGAGACTGACTTTTATAGGGAAAAAAGGTAAAGATGCTATGAAGATTAGGGATAGGTTTGAGGGGTGGCAAATTGCCTGTGGTGATCCTGAGGTATTGGAGAAGGGGCCTGGATGAAGGTTAATAGCCTGGGGTGATTCCAAAGTGACCCACAATGAAGGGCTGGGCTGGGTGGGGACCACCATGACTTGCTATTGCAGGGATTATTTTGTACATAGGTGGTGGTGTGGAGGAAAGTTCTGGAGCTGGGTTGCCCTTTCAGCTTCCTGGTCCCATAGCTAGTCAAAAGGAAATCTCTGATTCAGGAGCCACTGAGGCTCTGACTCCTCTTATCCCATGTGGGATCCGAAGCCCCTTCTGCCTCTTGGTGATCTGAATGAGAACTGAGGAGAGGAAAAGGCATGGGAGAGGGTGGGACCATCTTTTTCAACCTGACCCTACCTCTTGGCTTTATTCTCTCTCCTGAGGACAGGGCTTCATCTCAAGTAAATCCCCATAGCCCAGCCTCCTGCCCTGGAATCCTCTCTCCCCAGCTCACTCTGCAGAAGTCCAAAGCCTGGCCCAATCTGGGACTGTAGGTGGAGTCAGAAGGAATGGCCCTTGGCAGCTGCAGACCCTCACTCCAGGTGAGTGCACTGTGTCCACGGATTTGACCCCCAAAGAATCAGGTTCCATAGATAAAGAGGCTTGTCTGTGAGGCTGGCAATCTCCTCCCTGTGGATTGGTTCTTTACCCAAACAGGCAGGACATTGAAAACGGTACTAATAACACCATCCTCTTCTCTGTCCTTTGAATTAACCTATGGCATATTGGCATCACAATCCCTCATCCCCAGTGGCTGCCCTTCTAAGACCTCTTCACTCATTCCTCTCTGTTCTGTAGGGGTCTTGTCTTTGCTCCTGTATCCATGGCTACCACCCCTATCCCACATGTCCATAGGACTGCTCCCCCCTCCTCACCTTTGCCTCTTTGGCTAAGTTCTCCCTTGCAGACCTGGAAAACAGGATGCTCTGCTTATCCTCCATGGTCTGATCTGCACAAATAGTTCACCTGTCAGTTCCACACTGTCCTGTAGTCAGCATCATCAAGGGCACTGTGAGGGGGCAGTGAGGGGTAACAGGAGTAAATGCTATGCACAGATGCTGAGGTGTTCCTGGCCTCCTGCATACTCTGGTCCTGTTTTTCTGGAAAATGTGGAAGCCGAAGAAGACAGGTTAAGTTGACTTCGGGCTCACATTCCCATGTTCTAAGACCTTTACCAGAACGGTTTGGACCATGACAAAGAAAAGAAGGCCTTCATTAGCTGTCACTTAATTAGCATTTGTTAAGGGCCTAGCACTTCCCTTGTTAGAGAGGATATAGGAAAGGACTGAGTAAGGGAACTATTCAAAATTCTGGGAGTTACCTTTTCCAGTGGGGTAAAGAAAGGGCTGTCCTAAAGGAGACACTCAGTTCTTATCAAACAGGTCTCGGGCTCAAAAGCAGAGACCCAGGAGAGTGAATTACTTTCTCCCTCAAATCTGCTTTTAACCATCTTCACAACAGCCCTATAGCGTAGGTGCTCTTCTTATCTTTATTTCACAGTTCAGGAAACAGAGGCCAACAGATTCAGTGAGTTGCCAGCCAGGGTCACATAACTAGTCAGTGTCTGAAGCAGCATTTGAACTCTGATCTCCCTGATCTTCTCCCATTCCATAGCTCCATCCACAATGTGTTTGTGTGCCCAGCTTCCCACAGCTCCTCCAATACTGACTGGTGCTGTTGTCATTGCTGTCAGTTTTGCAGAGTGTGAGATGAATTCTCAGTGCTGTGGTTTTCTTTTCTTAGTTTGGAGCATTTTTTCATATGGCTGGGAATACTTGGCAGTTGCTTCTGATAAATGGTTAAATGATCTGAACAAAAAATTATCTATTGGGGAATGGCTGTTTGTTACTTTCCAGTTGTTTTAGTCTTGTCTGACTCTTTTCGATACATTGGGGTTTTCTTGGCAGAGATACTGGAGTGTTTCCCCATTTCTTTCTCCAGCACGTTTTACTTAGGAACTGAGAAAACAGGGGGAAGTGACTTGCCCAGGGTCACATTGCTAGAAAATGTCTGAGGCTAAATTTGCACTCAGATCCTCCTCACTCCAGGCCTGGCACTATCTACTGTGTCTCCTAGCTGCCTTTGGCTTTTAGTCTTTTTTGAAAAAATTTCATTTTTCCTAATTACATATAAAAATATTTTTATTCCTAAATTTTGAGGTCACAGTTTTGTACCTGCCTCCTTCCTCTTACCCCTCCTACATACAGTAAACAATCCAAAACAGGTTCTACAAATGCAGTCATGTAAAGCATTTTCATATTTGTCATTTCATGGAGGGGAAAATGAACGAAAAAGAAAGCAGGTGAAAACTAGTATGCTTTACATCTCTATTCTGAATCAGTTCTTTCTGTGGAGGGGGAGAGCATTTTTGATCATGAATCCTTCAGATTGTCTTAGTTTATTACATAGCTGAGAATAGCTAAGTTGTCACTATTGTTCATCATACAGTATTGCTGTTACTTTGTAAAATGTCATCCTGCATCAGTTTATTCTGCATCAGTTCATTTTAGTCTTTCTAGGTTTTTCTGGTTCATAATGTTATTGCTGGGTCAAAGGATATCCACTTTATATAGCATTTTGACTATAGTTCCATGATGGGTGGATCAGTTCACAAATCCAGCAACAGAACGTTAGTGCCTCAATTTTCTTATTTCCCTGCAATATTTATCATTTCCCTTTTCTGGTTTATTACTCACTTTAATAGGTATGAGTTTGGTTTTAATTTGAGAGTTGTTTTACGTTGCATTTTTCTAATCAATACTCCTTTAGAGAATTTTTATGTATGATTATAAATAGCTTTGATTTCTTTGTTTGAAAACTGCCTATTGATATCCTTTGACCATTTATCAATTGGTTTGTGATTTGCATTCTTATAAATTTTGACTCAGTACCTTATCTAAATATTTGATATATTTATCAATTTTTTTTCGCAGTTATCAACTTTCCCTGTAATCTTGGTTGTATTGATTTTATTTCTGAAAAAAAAGAACAAAACAACTTAAATTAGTACAATCAAAATTACCTGTTTCACATCTATTAATGCATTTTATGATTAATTGTATTCATATTTGTAGTTATGATACCTGTATATATCCCTCCATCCTATTTCCCATTCTCACTCTCTTTCTTTGACCTTTTCCCCTCTCTCCTCACCAGTGTTTTGCTTCTGACCAGTGCCTTCTCCAGTTTACCCTTCTATCAGTCTCTCCCCTCCCCCCTTATCCAAGTCCCTTTCTACATCCCTGTAGGATGAGTTAGATATCTGTACCCATCTCAGCATGTATGTTATTTCCTCTTTGAACCAATTTTGATAAGAGAAAGGCTCAAGCCCTCCATTCCCACCTCCCCTGTGTTCCCCTTCACTGTAATAGCTCTTCTTTGCTTCTTTTCTGTGAGATAATTCACCCCCATGTACCTTTCCCTTCCTTCTTCTTAGAGTGTCATTCTCTTTCTCACTCCTTAGTTTTGTTTTCTTCAATATCACCCTATCACAATTAATGTATACTCTCAACGTATACTCTGTCTAATTGCCCTAATAGTCATAAAGTTCTTCAGAGTTCCAGGTATCCTCTTCCAGTGTAAGAATATAAACAATTTCACCTCATGGAGACTTTTGTTTTATCTTTCCTCCTTACCTTTGGATGTTTCTCTTGGGTCTTGTATTTCCAGACCCAATTTTTGTTCAGCTCTGGTCATTTCTTTAAGAATGCTTGAATATCCTCTATTTATTGAATGTTCATTTTTTCTTTCCCCTGAAGGATTTTATTCACTTTTTCTGGGTATGTGATTCTTCGTCACCATCTTAGTTCTTTTGTCCTGCTGAATATCATATTCAATACTCTCTGATTTTTTTTTATGTAAAAGTTCCTCATTTTTGTGTTAGCCTGACTGTAGCTCCATGACATGTGAATTGCTTCTTTCTGGCTGATTATGCTCTTTTTTTCCTTGACCTGGGAGCTCTGGAATTTGTGTATAATATTCCTGGGCATTTTCATTTCACATCTTTTTTAGGACGTGATTGGTGGATTCTTTCAATTTCTGTTTTACCCTTTGGCTCTTAAGATACCAGGTCTGTGCCAAGAAAATACCACATGGGGTCATGGAGGGTCAGACATGACTGAAGCAACTGAGCAGTAACAATGGCATCCATATAGAATGTAGAGTATTATATGAGATGTTGGTCTAGTCCTAATTTCCTTCCTGACTGCTTTCTACTTTTCTCAGCAGTTTTTTTTTTTAACCAAATAAGGAGTTTTACCTTAATCAGTCTATTTTTCACTTTACCAAACATGGAGTTACTGAGTTCTAATGATTCTGAGTCTCCCTTGTTTAATCTGTTCCATTCATCTCTTTTTGTCTCTTCCCTCAACACCACATGGTGTTGATAACTGGAGCTGTATAATATAGTTTGGTGTCTGGAAGTGCTCTTCCTTCCATATTCTTACTTCTTTTCATCACCCCCTTTGATATTATAGTAGTTCTTTTATTTTTCCAGATAAATGTTGTTATTTTATTCAGTCCTGTGAAATATGTCCTTCATAATTTTGTTGTTATCATTACTGATATTTTTCAGCCATGTCCAAGTCTACGTGTCCCCATTTGAGGTTTTCCTGGCAATGAGGCTGCAGTGGTTTTTATTTCTTCAGCTCATTTTTCAGGTGAGGAAACTGAGGCAAACAGAATTAAATAACCTGCCTGGGATCACATAGCTAGTAAGAGCCTGAAGCTGAATTATTATAGAATGAAAGCCTATATTGGTAATTTCTGCCCTTTTATGTATATTTGCAGGGTCTTTCTTCTCTAGTCCACAGTTATTTTTTGCAAGAATTCCAGTGGGTGCAAAGAAACAAATAACGTCTTCAGTTCTGATTTTCTTTTTAAAGATATTTGACAGCTTTTTTTATCATTGAACATCATTGTCCCTCATTGCTAAGTTATTTGCAGAATAAATCTCCCTGGGCTGCATACTGAGCTTCATTGCTCTCTAGAACACATTGTTCCATTTCTTCCTCATATCTAATGGGTTTGGAATAGTCTTGCTTATTTCATTTTTGTTTTCATTGCATTTGAAAGTTTTTCTCCTGATGACTCTTAGGAGTCTCTTAGCCTCAAAGACCCAGCATTCTCACAGAAGATGACAACACACACACACACACACACACACACACACACACACACACACACACACACAAACACGCACAAATGATAACCGTTTTGGAGTGAGGTGAAGGTGCCCCAGTTCAGGAGCTCAGAGCTCAGTCCCAGAAATGTTGAGCTAGGTGAGAAATGAAAAATCTGAAATGGGCTTTCTACTTCAGTAGAGGTTTGGAGTTCATAACCCCATCCTGTGGTAGGGAGAGATGAATGTGGAAGACTTGCAAAGGACAGAGGGTTTGAAGAGCTTTTGTTGGGTGTTAGTTAGACAATCAGGGATCAGTTATTGATAAATAAGAGGGCTGTCTTCCTGAAGGGAAAGCCATATGGTGAATACTCTGCAATGAAGAAGAGTAACTCTAGAGACCCTAGTGAAAAACAAGGATTATAAACTCTTGGGAATCTCAAAGACCAATAAACACCTTAATTGTTCCAAAGAAAAATAATAAAGGAAGTAAAAGGTTATATTTAGGTTAAAAATAGACCATGAGTCAGGTGTTTTAAAGAAGAAAACACAATAATAAAATATAAAGGATAATTTGGATGGAGAATTATTCCCAAATGTCAGAATCTGTGATAAATTGAATCATATCTTTATATGGAAATTTAAGGCCAACAAATTCCAAACATGTTGACCAAACATTCACTGTGCATGAATCAGATTGGAAATAAAAAGAACTGTTCCCAAGTATCTAGGCATTATCAGATTTGGCTCATCTCTTCTGTATATAGTCTGTTCTTTTGGCTTTTGTCCTCTCAAGTTTCCAGAGTTTTAGAGGTGTGTTTAAATCCTTTATTTCTTTTGAGAAATTCACAGGAAATTGTGAATATCTTTCTGATGAATTAGTTGAAATGCAAACTATAATAATTAAATTTTGATTTTTTTACATGTATGATGGAACCCTCCACAATTACTTTGACTTCTATGCAAGTAAATAGCAGCATATGAGTCTATTCTTTGATGTTTGTGGTAATTTGCCCTGACAGTAAGAAGAAAATACGGGTTTACCAAATGGATGAGGTAATCAAGGGAATCAATAAAAATAAAAATGAAGGTGTTCTAATCATACCAGGTTTCATACTGTATTATAAAGCCATAATTATCAAAACAATGTGGTACTAGCTAAAAATAAGTGATGGATCGATGGAATACATTAAGTATAAAGCATCTTATATTACATGACCCCGCTAACCTGGTATATGATTAACCCAAACATCCAAGAGTTTGGGGAAAAAGAACCTCCATATTTCAAAAAACTGCTGGAAAAATGGGAAAACACCATAGAAGAAACTAGGTATAGACCCACATCGCACACTGTATACCAAAATAAGGATGCATGATTTACACGTGAAAGGTAATACCATAAGAAATTGGGAGACCATGGAATCATGTATCCCACATATGGGTAAGTGAAGAATTTATGACCATACAAGTTCTAGAGAATAATACAAAATATAAAATCCATGATTTTGTTCATATAAAATTAAAAAGTTTTAGCACAAATAAAATCAATGCAACAGAAATTATAAGGAAAGCACAGAACCATTTTTTTTCAGCAAGTATCCCTGATAAAGGCTTCATTTCATAAATATATAGATAACTGATCCTAATTTATAAAAATATAAGTCATTTCCCAATTGATAAATGCTTAAAGGAGATGAACAGGCAGTTTTGAGAATATTCAATCAAACCTATGTGTAATCATGAAAACAATTCTCTGAATTTGTGTTAGAGACATGCTAAGTTAAAACAGCTCTAAGGTACCAACTCATACCTATCAGATTGGCTAATATGATGAAAATGGAAAATGAGGGAGGTTGGAAGAGATGTGGAAAAACTGGGACACTAATGCTCTGTTGGTGGAGTTATGAACTGATCCAGCTGTTGTGGAGAACAATTTGGAACTGTGCCCAAAGAGTTATAAAACTGTGCATACCCTTTGATCCAACGACACCACTGTTAGGTTTATAGGTCAAAGACATCAAAATAATGAGGAAAGGACCTATATGTAACAAATATATTTTCAGCAGCTCTTACTGTGTTGGCTAGGAATGGCAAAACTGAAGAGATGCCCATCAATTGGAGAATGGCTAAAAAATCTCTGGTATATGATTGTAATGGTGTATTATTGTGCTATAAGAAATGATAAGGAGGATGATTTCAGATAAACCTAGGCTTAAATGTACTGATGCAAAATGAAGTGAAGAGAAGCGGCAGAACATTATATACAGTAACAGCAATATGGTTCAATGAAGAACTGAATAACTTAACTATTCTCAGCAATACAATGATCCAAGAAAATGCTCAAAGGACCAATGCCAAAATCTACTATCTGCCTCCAGAGAAAGAACTGATATTATTCCATACAGGCTGGAGCATGCTATTTGTCACCTTTTTTTCTTACATTCTTTTTCTTTTTTTCCAAGTCTTTTTGTGCAAAGTAACTAATACTTAAAGTTTCATATACTTGCACATGTATAACGTATATCTGGTTGCTTACTATCTAAATTATCGGGGAAGGAATAGAGGAAAAGACGGATAGAATTTGGAACTCAAAACTTAAAAAAAAACAACAAACATTAAAAAAATGTAGTAGGGGGAAATAATTTTTCAGAAAATGTAAAAAAAACCCCAAAAACCTAGAGATTCTCCACCATTCAGCATGGCACAATCCACTGACTGCAGCAAATGGGGAAACTGTGGATCTTCTTTCAATCCCATGTGAGTTGTCTTAAGGAGACTCTGAAGGTCATCTGGCATAGTACTGAACACTGAGGTCCTTTCTTAACTTAGATTGTCAGTCATTTACTTTCTACTGCAGAGAGCACAACTCTGTTGGACTGGCCATGCTGAAATGCCAAAAGTATGTTTGCCTAAAAGAATATTTCATGGAGAACACATGCAAAGAAGGCCCTGACAGTGTGGTCAGAAGACATAATATAAGGACATTCCCAAGGTCTCTCTGAAAGAATTTTGTAATCAATGGTGAAACGTGGAAGACACTGAAAAAGGACCACCCAGCATAGCTTATCAACATCAAAGAACATGCTGTGCTGTGCAAGTAAAGCAGAATTGCAGTATTTAAAAATAGTGAGGTATGCAAATTAAGAGGCATCTCCACCCCAAATATTAACATGGACTATTTGTTCCCAACCAGTGGTAGAGCCTTGCAGCTTCTATTAGTCTGATCTTCCATGGTCAGACACATTCTACTTTAACCCTTACATACTGATGTCCTTTTGGTCTGCTTTGAATGCAAAGAACAACACAAATGAACAACTCTATAACTAAATAGTTTAATAATGAAATGATATATTATTGACAGATGAAAGCAGTCACAAAGAGAAGGCATAAGATGTTTTGGCCATGAAAGGTTATACCCAGGGCAGCTTCAAGACTCAATGTAATAACAGATAATTCTCCTTCACTTGGAAGTCTCATCTCAGTTCAGTCCAGATTGTCATTAGTATATCTTATCCTTTTCATGTTTTATCTAGATAACGTTGTTTTGGGTTGTCAGGAAATTAACTAGATATTTTTTCTTCTTCTCTTTTCTGTAATCAAACATCCTGCCCCTCACAGTCCAGAATGCATTGTAGTTGCCAGCTTCTCACAAATCTGACATGATATTATATATAACATTACTTTTATCAGTTCAAATAAGGAAGAAATTTCACACTTTTCTCCTTTTTCTCTTGAGATCCTTTAAAGTCACAGACAAAATGCACACATTGTCCCACATTCCCTAGAAACATTCCAGAGTAAATCATTCCTCAACTTTATTCCAACTGATCATATCAAATACTTTTCTCAATTTTTCAGTGAACTTTTAATGACTATGGACTTAAGTGTTGCCTCTAACTCATAAGGATATGACTTTTAGTCAGTCCCCTTTTTGGGCTTCAGTTTCCTCTTCTCACCTGATGAGGGTTAGACTGCCTGAATTCTGGAGTCTTTTTCAGGTCTAAATCTTGTGACTCTTGATGGTTTAGGAGCTGGTGACATTCCAGGATGTGTCTGTGGACTTCACCCCAGAGGAATGGGACCTCTTAGACCATCCTTAGAAGGAGTTTTACAAGGAGGTCATGCTGGAGAATGCCCACAACCTGCTCTCCTTGGGTAAGGACAATTCCCCTGGCCACTCTCAGTCTGCTACCAAAGGGAACATCTTTGTTCCTCAGTGTACTGACTTTGGAGCATTTATCAATTACTAGAAAGGGAAATGGTTTGACGTTATGTTTCTGAGATACACGATCCTTCTGCTGTATGATTTTCCTCTAAGGTTCATACCTTGTGTGAAGATAACATATATGTTTTCTTGCTCCTGTTGCTGTCTCATGCCAATTCTAGGTAGCTTGAGGTCAAAGATCAGGTCAGTGTTGAAGCATCTCAGATGTAGGGTTTATCCTCTGGATTATTTAGCCCAACCTCTCTCTGGACTTTAATTTTGTCTGCCAAATATCTGAAAAGTGCTCAGTCTACTTTTCTTTGTAACCTCTTCCTCTTTCAGATGGGCCAAGTATTTAGGATATCCTTCTCTTTGAGAAGCATCAATTTGTAACTCCCAGTTTCTGGTTGTGCCTAGTGTCACACATTTGTCCTTAATCTTCCTTTAAATTGCCTCCACTGCCCAGTATAGGTGGTGGGAAAGGACAGAGACCAATAAGCCTTCCTATTCACCTGCTGTTCCTCAGTTGTGGGGTTAAGTCCTTTCTTTACACTATTATATTATTGGCTGATACTGTTATCCACATCTGGCATTTGAGAAAACTGAAGCAAACAGAGATTGTGACTTTTCCGGAGACCCACAGTTAGTAACTCTCTGAGGCTGCATTTAAACCCTGACATTCCTCACTGTAGTCCCAGGCCTCTCTCCACTATACTACCACCTGCCTCTAATTTCTAGATAATGGAAATTCTGCAGTGGGTCCATCCTCCTATGAGGAAGGTGCACAGTGATCAAATTTTCTGATTCCCCCTTGGCTCCATGATCTTCTCCCCCACCTTTCCCCAAAGTCCTCAAAAATAAATGCTATGAAACCATGCTTAAGGACTTCTGGGAACCATCCTGTGGTCTTTGCTCTCATGCCCCCTACACATGATAGGAATAAAAGACTGGCCAAGAATTTGAATTTCATTAACTAAGATTCATTGACTTCCCCAAAAGGAGAATCTCACCATGAAAGGCAATAATTCCTTGAAGGAACAGTAACAAGGTTTGTATAGGTTTCATGGTTGGGTAGGAGACAAAAACAAAGGTGATCCATGAAGCTTTAATTTGCTGGAGCTCAATGATGATCTGGTGCATCCTTTTTTGGTTACTTGAATTACAGCCATTCATGGAAGAATAGGCCAGATGTGTGTGAACATGATGTAATTCTCAAAATGGAGCAACTTTTTATGTACACTGTTTTCCCTAAAGAGAACTAAATTCTAAGTACTTCTCCATGTTCATTCCTTTTCACACATCCTCAGGGCTTCCAGTTCCCAGAGAATATTTGGTTTCTTATTTGGAGGCGAGGGAAGCACCACAGATGCTGGAACAAGAAGGCCTGAGGAGCTACCGTGCAAGTGAGTGAGGTGAAAGCAGGTGTATGAGGGCTGTGACTTTGGGAGTTCTAGCAATGCAAGTGCTAGATTTGGGACAGGAATACCTGAGTTGGGTATTAAGAGATTTTTAGCTGTGTCACTCACTTAGAATTAATCCTAGGATGGCTGTTGTTGTCCTTCGTCTTTGAAGACGACCAAAATGTCATCACCATTGTAAATTTTCAGCGTGTCCAATGTGACCAGAATGTCCGCGTGAATATTTAGGGTGGATATCCCAAATTTGCACATCCTGCTTTTACTTTGTTCTGTCTCAATTTTTCTTTGCTCAAAGAGCATAGCACCTTTTCTTATGTGGGCACACCATGCTGAGCAGTCCTGTGCCAGTGTCTCCCATGTTGCACAGTCAAATCCAAAGTTCTTGAGAGAGAACTTGAGAGTGTCCTTGTATCATTTCTTCTGGCCACCATGTGATCACCTGCCCCATGCAAGTTCTCCATAAAATAAGTCTTTTTGGCAAGCATACACTTTGCATTCAAACAACAGGGCGTGGCCATCAAAGTTGCGCCCTCTGAAGCACAGTTTGAATACTTGGCAGTTCAGCTTGAGCAAGGACTTCAGTGTCTGGTACCTTATCCTGCCAGGTGTTCCTCACAATCTTCCTAAGACAGTTCAAATGGAAGTGATTCAGTTTCTTGGCATGGCACTGGAAGACTCTCCATATTTCACAAACATATAACAATGAGGTCAGCACAACAGCTCTGTAGACCTTCAGTTTGGTAGTCAGTGTAATACCTCTTCTCTTCAAACCTTTTCTTTGGAGCCATCCAAACATTGAGCTGGCTCCAGCAATGCATGCATTAACCTAATTGTCAATGTGTACATCCCTGGAAAGTATACCACCAAAGTAAGTTAATTTATCCACAACATTCAAAACTTCTCCATTTGTTGTAACTGAGGGTTCCACATATGGATGGTGTGGTGGTGGCTGATGGAGCACCTATGTTTTTTTTGCTGTTAATTATTAGGCCAAAGTTAGCACAGGCAGCAGAGAATTAATCCATACTTTGTTGCATCTCAGCTTCAGAGGCTACACTGAGAGCACAATCATCTGCAAACAGAAAATCATGCACCAACACTCCCCCTACTTTGGTCTTGGCTTATGACGTTTTCAAATTGAAGAATTTGCCATCAGTACAGTAGTTGACCTTGATGTTGTGTTCACCCTCACTGAAAGCATTTGTCAGCGTGACTGAAAACATCATGATAAAAAGCATAAGAGCAAGCACACAACCCTGTTTCACTCCATTGGTGACTGGGAAGGCAGAAGAGCTTTGTCCGTTATCCAGAACCTGGGCAAACATGATATCATGGAATTGACGTACAATATTGATGAAATTCTCCAGGCAACCAAATTTTGGCATAATTTTCCATAAGCCCTCACAACTAACAGTGTCAAAGTCTTTGGTCAGATCTAGAAACGTGTACAGACCTCTGATCTGCTCCTGGCATGTCTCTTGGAGTTGTCAGGCAGCAAATACCATATCAACTGTTCCTCAGCCCTTTCTGAAGGCACACTGGCTCTCAGGTGTATGCCCATCTTCCAGGTGAAGGATCAGCCTATTAAGAAGGACTCTAGCAAGAATTTTGCAGGAGCGATTGAGAGAGATTCCCCCTGTGATTGTCACAGAACAATCTATTCCCTTTACCCTTATAGAGATGGACAATGGAGGCATTCTTGAACTCCTGGGGGATAATCTCTTTTTGCCATATAACCTGGAAAATTTCAGTGAGCTTTTCTATGAGCAATGGTCCCCCTACCTTGTAAAGCTCAGCTGGAATAGAATCAGCACCAGGTGCTTTCCCACATGAAAGGAGCCTAATGGCCTTTCTAAATCTCTTCTTCAGTTGGAAGTTCAGCTAAAGAGGAATTGACTTCAACCTGAGGTAAATGGTCAATGACCTCAGCATTGATTAATGATGATCTGTTGAAAATACTACAGAAGTGTTCCTCCCATCTCTCTAGGATTATGTCCTTATCACTAGTCAGTGTGGCTCCATCAGCACTGAGTAGTTGTGATGCACCATAGGTTTTTGGTCCATAAATAGCTTTCAGAGAATGATAAAAGCTCTTTGGATTGTTACTATCAGTATAAAACTGAATTTCATCTGCCTTCTCACTGAGCCAGAAATCCTATATATCTCTAAGCTTTGCTTCTACTTTGCTTTTGATGGAATCAAATGTGGCCTTCTTAGAGGTAGATGAACTATCCTGCTGGCAAATCCTGCGGAGTTCTCGTTTTCCATTTAGCAGCTTCTGAATTTCCCCATCATTTTCATCAAACCAGTCTTGCTGTTTGCAAGTATTCTGACCCAGATAAGCAAATGCAGGGCTATACACCAAATCTCTGAGAGCTGCCCACTCCTTTTCTGCTCCACTGTTACCAACTGTGTGTTGGCTCAACTTTCCCTCCAAGTCAGCAGCAAACTCTTCATGCAATCCTAGGATATGCATTACCTAAATCATCAACCCATGTCCCTTCCTTGATCTCTAAGGCTCAATCTTTGGTCCCTTCTTGGAGAATTGTTGGTCAGTTTCATTGAATATGACAATCACTCTCAGTTTGGTGAATTGGGTATTAGAATTTCCCAGGTGTTTCATAGTAAGAGATTCTTCAGGAGCCTAAAATTAAATCTTTAGTCTTCACTGGATCTCATCAGGTCCCATCAGGATTAAAAGCAGAGAAAGTTCACTGCAAAACAAGATAAGGTGGCAAAAGGAAACAGTGACTGAGGTCCGAACCTGCATTTTGCAAGTAAGACAGAGACCAGAATATAGGGATTGAAGTAGAAAATGGGGCCTTCTGTCAGTCACAGTCCCTGGACGTCTGACAATAATTATGGATTAAACACCTTCAGTTTTCTAGGCACCTCACCAAGTTTTAGGAAGGATAAAAGCAGTCCCTGCTGTTAAGGAGCTGCCAGTCTGTCATAGAAACATGCAGTGGTTGAGAAGAAACAATGGATCAGGAACCTTGGTCTTAGCTGATCTAGGGAAAGGTGAGTGTTGGGGAGTGTAAAGCTATCTAGTTCAGTGGGATACCCTGGAATAAAGGGGAACTTAAGGAGTGAAATTAATAGTAGTTTAAGGAGAATTGAATTAAGGAAGATTCAAAGTCAAGAGAAGAATGAGAAAAAATCCAGGTACACCTCAGCCATATTGCAGAATCAATTCCTGAGCTCTGCAGTAAAGCAAATATTGCAATCAAGTGAGTCACCTGAATTTTTGTTTTTTCAGTGCATATAACAGTTATGTTTTTTTATATACTGTTGTCTATTACATGTACAATACTGTTTTGTTTTTTGAAAGTACATATTTTAATTTGAAAATATGTCACTGGTAATAAAAGCTACCTATGTCTGAGCCTTCAGTGAGCGCCAGTCTTCTTTCTGGTGGGGTGTCTGGTCCAGTGTTGCTGGCTGTTGACTTGTCAGAGTTGTGATTGCTCAAGGTTGGCTGCTGCCATGCCAGTTTTTAAAAATAAGCCTACAGAGCAGGTTACCACATTAACTGACTCTTCCCTTGAACTTAAAGGTCCATTGTAGGCTTATCGGTTGCACTAATTTCAATATTTTTGTGTCTCAGAGAATAGGGAGACCCAAAGAGAGGGATAATAAAGTCATGGATACAAAAATAAAACATTTTTTTTTCTAACCAAAGGTAGAACAAATGTAAGTGCCATGGAGAAGGTCCATCTAGTTCCCTAGACAGAACATGCCCACTTTCAGGGTTAGTGGTCTAATCTTACCTGCAGGGATACTTTTCAGGTCACTCAGCCATTCTGAGTTCACAGCTGGACTTAAGGTTGTTTTAAGAATGCTAGGTCTGCCAGTTTCACAGGTGTTTCTGAGGATCCAACGTACTTGTCTGTGAAGCTCTCTCTAAATCAAGTTATCCTGCAAATTTGAGATAATGGCATTTTCTAACAATTGTGATTGTGTCTTTTATGACTTCTTCACCTGGGGAAGTATCATGTAGATCAGTTCACTTTCTTGCAGTGGAGGGAAAGGTTTCTAATTATATGTCTGTGTCCATGTATCTCTATGAATGTTTTACTGTTTGTTTATTTGCAGAAGGAATGATTAGACCTGGAATGAAAGTGACTAATGAAAAGCGAAGGATTTCTGTGAAGGAAACACACCAAGGACACCTCATGAGTGATGGTCCCTGTGACTTCACTGGGAGAGATATCTGTGCTGTGAATCACCAAAACCACACAGGAGAAAAACCTTATGGTTGTCATGATTGTGGGAAAAACATGAGTCAACAGTCATTTTTGAATTACTGCCAAAAAATTCATACTGGAGAGAAACCACATGAGTCTCTTGAATGTGGTGTACCTTTTAGTGAATACTCATCCTTCCTTATTCATTACATTATTCACAGGGAGACAAAACCTCATGAATGTAGTTGGTGTGGAAAGACTGGGACTTGCAGCTGTAGTCTTGCTGTGCATCAGAGCATGGAGACTAGAGAGCAACCGTATGTATATGATAAATTTGGAAAGGCATTCCCACAGAGGTCCAGTCTTACTCAGCATCAGAGAATCCACAATGGTCAGACACCTTATGAATGTAATCAAAGTGCAAGGGCTTTCAGGCAAAACAACCAACTTGCTGTACATCAAAGAATCCACACTGGAGAGAAACCCTATGAATGTATTCAGTATGGAAAGGCTTTCACAAGAAGCTCCAATCTTGCTGCACATCAGAGAATCCACACTGGAGAGAAACCTTATGAATGTATTCAATGTGGAAAGGTTTTCAGTTTTAGCTCCAGTCTTGCTGTACATCACAGAAGCCACACTGGAGAGAAACCTTATAAATGTAATCAATGTGCAAAGACTTTCACATGCAGCTCCAGTCTTGCTGCACATCAGAGAATCCACACTGGAGAGAAACCCTATGAATATATTCAATGTGGAAAGTCTTTCAGAGAGAGGTCCAGTCTTACTGCACATCAGAGAATCCACACTGGAGAGAAACCTTATGAATGTATTCAATGTGGAAAGATTTTCAGTTTTAGCTCCAGTCTTGTTGTACATCACAGAAGCCACACTGGAGAGAAACCTTATAAATGTAATCAATGTGGAAAGACTTTCACAAGCAGCTCCATTCTTGCTGCACATCAGAGAATCCACACTGGAGAGAAACCTTATGAATGTATTCAATGTGGAAAGGCTTTCACAAGGAGCTCCAGTTTTACTGCACATCAGAGAATCCACACTGGAGAGAAACCTTATGAATGTATTCAATGTGGAAAGGTTTTCAGTTTTAGCTCCAGTCTTGCTGTACATCACAGAAGCCACACTGGAGAGAAACCTTATAAATGTAATCAATGTGGAAAGACTTTCACAAGCAGCTCCATTCTTGCTGCACATCAGAGAATCACACTGGAGAGAAACCTTATGAATGCAATCATTGTGGAAAATCTTTGAGTTCCAGCTTCAGTCTTCCTGTACATCAGAGAATCCACACTGGAGAGAAACCTTATGAATGTATTCAATGTGGAAAGGTTTTCAGTTTTAGCTCCAGTCTTGCTGTACATCACAGAAGCCACACTGGAGAGAAACCTTATAAATGTAATCAATGTGGAAAGACTTTCACAAGCAGCTCCATTCTTGCTGCACATCAGAGAATCCACACTGGAGAGAAACCTTATGAATGCAATCATTGTGGAAAATCTTTGAGTTCCAGCTTCAGTCTTGCCGTACATCAGAGAATCCACACTGGAGAGAAACCTTAGGAATGTAATCAATGTGGAAAGGCTTTCACAAGGAATTCCAATCTTGCTGCACATCAGAGAAACCTCATGAATGCAGTTAGTGTGGAAAGACTTTCACAAGGAGCTCCAGTCTTGCTGCACATCAGCGAATCCACACTGGAGAGAAACCTTAGGAATGTAATCAATGTGGAAAGGCTTTCAGAGAAAACTACAAACTTGATAGGCATCAGAGAATTCAAAGTGCAAAGAAACTATGTATGTGGAATCAATGTCCAAAGGCTTTCACTTGTAGCTGCACTCTTGCTGCACATTAGAGAATCCACAGTTGAGAGAAACCTTGTCAATATCATGAATGTGGAAAGGCTTTCAGATTAAAGCTCCAACTTCCTGTATACCAGCAAATACACACCGGAGAGAAACTAAATATGATAAAACCTTTTATGTACACTCTCAACTTACTGTACAATTCTGATGAAAACAACATGACATAATTTTGGGGTAATCATTTAGTGTTACTTACTGAATAATTAATTAAAAAATGGTCTTGTAGCTTTATCTTGTATGTTCATCCTTTGCCAAAGAAGATCATGTCATCAGAGAAATAATGACATGACTTGCACTTGACTTTGTTTTGAGTGAGCAAGGGCTGTGCAGGTCATCAGCCTCACTTCTCCTCTAGAGCCACCTGAATCCAGTGACCAGATATTTATCAGGATAACTGGAAATGACTCAGGGTGAGGCAACTGGGGTTAAGTGAAGTCACTTAACTTCAAGCCCAAGGTCACACAGCTAGTGAGTGTCAAGTGTCTGAGGTGAGATTTGAACTCATGTCCTCCTGACTCCTGCACTGGTGCTTTAAGCCATATCTTGTAAGTGAAAAGATGAATAATGGAGGCCTCTCAATACTTTATATGCTCTTAGATAAGTAGGTGTTGCCAACAAGCATCAATTAATTCTGATTGGTTAAACCTTGATGAGAATGAATATTATAATGAGGTGGACTTAGGTTAATGAAAAGCTGGGGGGACATGATTCTACTCAATCTTGGACAAAGAGACTTATTTCTATCCAGATCATCCTAACTTATGGCAATCTGCACCTGAGGGGCATCCACTTCCCCTCAGAACTGTCTGAGTGAAACAGAAGGGTCAGAATTTAATTGGACTAAAAGCTTTATATCTTTTGGTCAGATCTAAACTTTCCCACTTGGCTTAGTCTTGCCCAAGATTTCTTCTCATTGTCAGCCCTGCTCTTCAAAGGCCGGCTGAATCAGGGGTTGATTTCTGAATGAGGAAATTCAGGAAAATGAATTGAATTTATTTATCTCTGAAATTCCAAGGTTTCTGATGACTCTCTCCTAGGGTGAAGCCTGCCACTGGCTTCCTCACTTATCCTCACTCTGCTGCTGTAGTGAGAGACCTTTCCTGTTCACCCTCCAAAGCTGTGCTGACTGGTAATCTGCTTCACTGCTCCAAAATTGGTTCTAATCCATTATTACAAGATTGTTTGGAGGGGAAATTGGAAGAGCCCACATAAGTTAGTGCCTTATCTTGCCATGTTTGCCCCGGAAGTCCTCATGCCCAGTTTTGCAGGAAATAATTCCCTTCACAGCTCAAATTTTCTTAAAGAAATCTGTCTTTCCCATTCAGTTGTTTTCTTCTATTTCTTTGCATAGCTCATTTAAGAAAACCTTGAGGGGGCAGGGCCAAGGTGGTGCAGTAGAAGGACAGACCTATTCTAGCTCTCTCCGCATAGCCCATAAAATACCTGTAAAAAGTGACTCTAAACAAATTCTAGAGTAGCAAAAGCCACAACATGCCAGAGTGAAACAGATTTGTAAGCCAAGATAGCCTGGAAGGATTACAGGAATGGTGTATTGCACCTGTCTCAGAACAGAGCCCAGGACTGGAGCAGGCTTTAGGGAATGGAATCATGGGTTGCAGCTGTGGTTCCCAGATTTCTCACCCCACAAACTTCAAAGATCAGTAAAAAAGCTCTTTCATGTGAGTGAGAGGGGAGCACTGTCCAGCCCCAGCTTTGGCCCCAGGGCTACAGCAGCTACGGTGGCAGCAGCACAGTGTCCACTTTTGGAGTCCTCAGCCTAATGACCCTTGGGGAATCGGGCAGCTGATCTGGGTCTCAGTTCTGAGTGGTGGTCCTGGGGTGAGGAGGAGCTCTGACATGGTGGAGCTGATGGTGGCTGTGGAGAGGGAACCCTACTCACAGTTCCAGGGCAGAAAAGCATGCTTGTGGTTGCTTACAGACCAAAGCACAAGCCAGTAGAGGAGTAAACTACTCTCTCTTGATTGTGCCACCTTGGAGGAACTGAGAACTAACAAGTCCTTAGAGATATCTCAGAGAATAGCTGTACAAATCTTCTGAAGCCTAGGGAAGGATACCCTCCACTTGACAAAGGATTCAAAAGTCAAGTACCTGGCTGGGAAAATGCCTAAAAAAGGGAAAAAATAATACTATTTAGTTTACTTTCCTGGTGAAAAGGTATTTTGTTCCATTCTTTCAGTTTAGGAAGAACAAAGCATACCATCAGAGAAGACATCAAAGTCAAGACTTCTACATCCAAAACCTCAAAAAAAAAAAATATGCAGTGGTCTCAGGCCTTGGAAGAGCTCAAAAAGGATTTTGAAAATCAAGTAAGAGAGATGGAAGAAAAGGTGGGAAGAGAAAGGAGAGTGATGCAAGAAAATCATGAAAAGTGAGTCAACAGCTTGCTAAAGGAGACCCAAAAAAAATGCTGAAGCAAATAACACCTTTAAAAATAGACTAACTCAAATGGCAAAAGAGGTCCAAAAAGCCAATGAGGAGAAGAAAGCTTTAAAAAGCAGAATCTGTCAAATGAAAAGGAGGAGTTTCAAAAGCTCCCTGAAGAAAATAGTTCTTCAAAAATTAGAATGGAGCAGGTGGAAGCTAATGACTATGAGAAACCAAGATATTATAAAACAAAACCAGAAGAATAAAAAAATAGAAGAGAGTGTGAAATATCTCACTGAAAAAACAACTGATCTGAAAAATAGATCCAGGAGAGGTAATTTAAAAATTATTGGCCTACCTGAAAACTATGATCAAAAAAACAGCCTAGAAATCATCTTCCAAGAAATTATCAAGGAAAACTGTTCTGATATTCTAGAGCCAGAGGGTAAAATAGAAGTGGAAAGAATCCCCCAAATCACCTCCTGAAAGAGACTCCAAAAGAAAAACTCCTGGGAATGTTGTAGCCAAATTCTCCTGTTTCCAGGTCAAGGAGAAAATATTACATGCAGCCAGAAAGAAACAATTCATGTCCTGTGGAAATACAATCACGATAAAACAGAATTTAACAGCTTCTACATTAAGGGATGAAAGGGCTTTGAATGTGATATTCTAGAGATCAAAGGAGCTAGAATTACAACCAAGAATCTCCTATACAGCAAAACTGAGTATAATACTTCAGGGGAAAAAACGGAATTTCAGTGAAATAGAGGACTTCCAAGCATTCTTGTTGAAAAGACCAGAGCTTGAATAGATAACTTGACTTTCAAGAGAAACATGAAAAGGTAAACAGGAAAGAGAAGACTTAAGGAAGTCACTAAAGTTGAACTGTTTACATTCCTACATGGAAAGATGTTATTTGTAACTTATGAGACCTTTTTCAGTATTAGGGTAGTTAGAAGGAATATATAAAATGTATATGTAGATGAGTATGTGTCTATATATATGTATATACCCTAACTCTAAACATATATATTTATATATATATGTGTGTGTGTGTGTGTATACATATATACATACATACATATATATATATATATATGTTCACAAATAGGCAGAGAGCACATGGTGAACTGAATATCAAGGGAGAACACCTAAAAAAAAATTTCCTCTTGAATGGAACGTACTAGGAGTAAGAGAAAGGAAGACGTAGAACATAGCAAATCATCTCACATAAAGGAGGGAAGAAAGATGAGTGGGGAGATGAAAGGAAAATAAGTGAGTTTTACTATCATGGGATTTGGCTTAAGAAGGGAATAACACACATGAATATGGAAATCTATTTTACCCTGCAGGAAGGCAATGGAGAAGACCATAGGAGAGGGAAGATAATTGAAGGGACAGCAAATTGTGGAAAGGGATAATCAGAAGTAAACACTATGGTGGGAGGACAGGTCATGGGAGAGAGTGGAATAAATTGAGGGCAGGATAGAGGTAAATGTGGTTAGTCTTTTACAACATAACTATTATGGAAGCGATTTGATTGTTATACATGTGTGACCTATATTGAAATGCTTGTTTTCTCAGTGAGGATGGGGAGGGAATGAGAGAATAAGAAACTCAAAGCTTTAATAATGAATGGTAAAAATTTATTGTAGTATGTAGCTGGAAAGTAAGATATACAGGCAGTGGAATATAGAAATCTATTTTGCCCTACAGGAAAATAAAGGGGATGAGGGATGGAAGAAGGGTGGGTAGTAGAAGGGAGCTCAGACTGAAGGAAGGGGTGGACAGGTGCATGCTGTTCTGGGGTTGGGAAAGAGGGGGAGAAAAAAATTGAATTCAAATTCTTGTGGAAGTGAATGTTAAGAACTGAAAAATAAATTATATATTTTTAAAAATCGTATATCTCTCCATGATATTCTCTGGAATTCTGAATTCATTTGGGTATATATTTTCCCTTTCCCTTTCCTTCTTTCCTTAGCTATTTGTAAGACTTCATCACACTGCCATTTTGCTTTCTTGCTCTTTTTCTTTGGAATATATTCAGTTGCTGCAGAATTTCTGTGGTTCTTCACAAGCTCTCTACCAGATCTAGTCCCCTAAATCTAGGTAGCACTTCCAATTCTTATTGATAAGTAATGTCATTTGGATCTGAATTTTGCAATGAAGACCTCAAAATCTGAGTCTCAGTCAGCTCCAGGTCATGTTTAGACTGTATAGAATGTCACCACCTGCATCCTTTTCCATAGAAATTGTTTTGGGTTTTCATAGCACTGAGTAACTTTGGCCTCTTTGGAGTCAGTGGTTGGAACATAGACTTGCTACTGTGAGGGTGAATGGATCACTTTGGATTTGAACAGTTCTTGACTACACTTTGGAAAAATCTTGCTGGAGATAAAACTTAGGGATCTATTTAACAAGGTTAGGCCTCTTCCAGAAGACCTCATTGCATTTCCCAGTGTGAGACCTCATTAAACATCCAAAATTACTCCGATAAACCCCTATAAATTTCACTACTTTTCCCCCTGAAATCCTGATGTTTCTCAATATTTTCAATAATATTCCTTCATTATTCTTATACTGTAATTTCTTTAGTTATTCAAACATTTATGGGTATTCACTTTGTTTCTTCTTTGTTGGCACAAAAACTTCTGGTATAAATATTTTGATAACTGACTGCAATCAGTCTAGAGTATTAAAATTATAGCTAGAGAAAGTGATTTTCTATGTAAGATAATTTGGGAAATATATTCAACTGAGTTGATATCATTTGATTGGCCGCAAGTTTTTTTTAATCTCTCATCAAAACAATAAATTTTGTTTTAAATCTGTAATATTACTTTGGTTATGCTTCAAATTATTTTTTTGTGATTTTGGGGAATTATTTGATAAAAATCTTGTTAACTTCAAAAATGGTAGCTAAAGGGTAATGCATTTGTATCTTAGGAAATGAACTTTTTTGATGTGGATACTGTGAAATGAGCTTTTCTCTTAGAGAATATGGTTACAACATTTATGAAAATTATGAAATTCCACCTAGAGTAATATATATGGCAATTCCTACACCTTTGAACCAACTAAGTCTCAAATTCAAAATAGGACCCCTTCCTTGAGTCTAATTGACAGATCTTGGAGTGTAGAAAATAAGACAATGTTTCCAAGCCTCATTATCTGGGGATTCCAGATAATGTCAATTCAACAAGCCCCAATTCCATGCCAAGCTCTGTGTTAGGTGCTATAACAAGCAAGGTGAAACAGCTACCACCCACAAGGACCTCATATTCTAAAGGGTTGTCCATTAAGGAAAAAGAAAATAGAAGACAATTTCCAAACAATCACACCACACAGTACATAATAATGACTAAAAAAACCAGTGGATAGATTGTTGGCCTTAGAGTCAGTCAGATCTTGCCTCAGACACAAGCTAGTTTGCCTCACTTTTCTTTGTTGGAAAATGGAGGTGATAGTGTTGTGGACTAGGTGTGCCAGGAATCCTCAAATCCAATGGTACAGGGTGGGGTGTCTTCCTCAAAAGAATTTGATCACTCCAACTTTTCATTCCAAGTAGCAAGTTTATTGGATCACCAATAGAAGCCAGACAGACTCTTAGTGAGTCTATGCTTTTTGTGATGCCTGTACAAGCAGGGTAGATTTGAAGAATCTGTGCATTTGATGAGGTTGGAACTGATATTTTTGTGCAGAAAGACTGGGGAAAGATCTGGATGGAATCTGGCAGTGGCAAGTAGCCTGAGGTGGTCTGGAAGTAACAGAGACAGGAGCCTGAATAGGATTGAAGGAGTGCCAAGTAAGCTAAATAATTCAGGTGGGCTGTTGTGGACCAGATACTCCAGGGGAAGTCAGGGTCTGGGTTCCTGAAATATGTGGGAAACTTCAAGGTCTTCTCCTTTTAGGGGTCCAGATTTCCCCCATCACTAGGACCTACAGAGTAGGCTTGTTTTTAGGATCTGATGAGACAGGATTTGTAAACTTCCTGTGCCTGGCACAAAGCAGGTACTTTAAAAAAAAACAACAAATGTTTTTCCCCCTTATTTCCTACATATAAACTATGTACCAAGTAAATTGGAGGATATCAAAGGAATGTTGGGCCAAGGAATGCTTCCTGAAGAAAGCCAGTGAAATTAGGAGATTGAGACAAGGAGGGATTGCATTCAAAGCATGGAGAGGGAGGGCCAGTGGTGGGATCCAATGAAAATGTGGAGTCAGGAGATGGAGATTCACATGTGACAAACAACATGGACGCCAATATCACTGGATCCTGAGTACATGGAGAAGAACAAAGTGTGTGACACCTAGAAAACTAGTGTATGGAGAGAAATAGCTCTTCTCTGAGTTCCTGTGGTGGGTAACTGCTGCCAAAGAGATACTTCCTACAATGTAGAAATTATGGAGATAAAAACTTAGGCTTTGGTATTGTGCTCAAGGATAGGTTCAGGCCTCAGAAAAAAAAAACCTATGTGTACGTAACTGTGCTGAGTCTACTCTTTTCGTGTGATAAAGCTTGCCCTAAGGGCTCTAAGTACAGCAAAGAAAACATTTACACATTCTAGCTCTAACAATCCTTGTTGATGGATGTTGGAAAAAATATGAGGAACATGAAGAACACCTGTCCCTCCTTCCTCTGAACAGGAGAGAGCACAATTGCTCTTCTCCAAGTGACAGATTGTCCTTCATTCTCGAAGAGGACCAATGACATCCTGAAGATGATGTCTTGACTTTCAAGTGTGGGAAAAAGAAAGTTCTGTTTCCACAGTTTTGAGAGATCCAGGTTGTGACCTAGCCCAGTCAAGTTAGAGGTCAGAAACTTGTGCACAGGCTTGATGAGCTGTTTCAGAGAAAGCCTGTCAGAGATGAGAACATGAAGTCATGTGGCCAGGGGATAGTGGGGGCTGAGTCCAAACTTCAGAACAGTAATAAGAAGCTTCCATTAGTCTGAACAAGTTGTAGTATTCTTGTAGCCTTACTAGGAAGGTGCCCATTCATTCAAGAAAACAAACGTAGAAGGTATTCACTCTTCCTGAAGAGTGGGGGAGTCAGCTTTGGCCACAGTGTTCAGTTCCTCTGAAGTCTGTTTTAATAGATTTTCCTTAATACCCTTTTGTGTGTCAGGCACATCTCTAACACAAGTGAATTGGATTTCAGTGAGGCAGGGCTGAGCAAAATCACCAGCCTCCCTTTCTCCTCCAGAGCCATCTAGGTCCAGTGGCAAGACAGATCAGGATGACTGGAGATTGCTCCATATGCAGTGGGATACCTTGGCCTTTTTGAGCAAAAGTCTTTCCCAGGTTTCAGTATGTCTGAAGTAAGAGCCATCTAGTGATTTAAGGTTGGGTAAAAAAAGAAGCAAAATATGGTCTCATTGGCTATTCAAAAAAAGGAAAAAAAATCAGTCTGGGAGGGAAAGATCTTAAGATTTCTGACAAGAACAGAAATGATTGCTACTTACACTCACTCTGAGCCAACAAAACCCAAACAAGGCCCTATACAAGGCTTGAACTGGGTCTGATTATTGGCCAGCCAGTGAAAGCCAGAGTGATTTGGGTCATGTTGCTCCAACTGAACCCCAAAGGGCTTTATCAATGTGTGCTTTTACAGAGTTGTATTTCAAGAAATTTATGTTCCACATGAAAGTTTATGATTCCCCATTGGGAAGAAGGAAGGGAGAAAGAGAGGCTAGGTGGACATAAGAAAGGAAGGAGGACAAAAGAAAGAAGGAGGGAGGGAAGGAAGGAATTGAATTGCCCAAATAAAACTAAGGCTGCCCAGTTGGGTCCCCAGTGGGGCAGCTGCTAGTACTCACAGATTAATGCGTGTCCTTCCACTCAAAGAGGACCAAAGACATCAGAAAGCTGATGTCGTGACTTATGAGTGAACTGGATTTAAGTGAGGCAGGGCTGTATGAACTCATCAGCCTCACTGTCCTCCAGAGCCATCTGGGTCCAGTGGCAAGATACAGATCAGGAAGACTGGAGATGGCACTGGATGTAGTGGGAGATTTTGGCCTTTTAAGCAAAGGTCTTTCCCAGATGTCAGTTTGTCTGAGGGAGCATCCATTTTGTGACTAAGTGCTGCATGACCTAAGGGTGAATCTTATTTGCAGAAGTTCCTTAGTTCACAACCTTTAGATGCAAATAGGTTTTGCTATGCTCAGCAATATTTGGAATACGGGTAACCATGGATGAAAGCTAGGCATTGTCTTGTTTGATGAAGATGTCTGTTAATAAAAGAGATAATTTCAACATGATTCCAATCAGTTCAGTTCAATTCAAAATCAGGTGTTGAGCACTTGCTATATAACATGCAGTAGGTTAGATGTCCTGAGACTCCATTTTACCAAATTAGCCAAACTGAAGGAACCCTGAGGAGTTTCATCATTGCTAGACCTTGGCTTGGGCAGGCTCTTGTTAGATCCATTATCCTGGAATGGCCTCAGACTCCCAGCCTGGGCCTTGAAAGAGTCTCCAAAGTATCATAACCACTGAAGGGCACAGATTCTTGATGGGGGTGGGGGGGAACGACACAAAGCCCCTTCTAAATTCCAATCACTTTTACCTCTGTTCATAGGACCCCAAATGTCTAATGACTAGCTCTAGTTCTAACTGCTAAAGGCAACCTGAATTGTATTATATGTGGATGAAAAGAGTCCAAGAGTTAAATAGGAATCCTGAAGGGATTTTTGAGAGAGTGCCATGATCAGATTTCATGAATATCAATTTTGTCACCCTGTGGAAGAGGGAAAATCACAATGACTTCTGATGATTTGGTACCTTAGGAAACTAAAATGTTTTCTGTACTGTAGTTCTTCTGATCAGAGCACATGTAAATGCTCTGTGATCAGTCATACATTAGGAAGAGGTTAGATTCAATATATTCATCACTTCCTTCCAAGCCAGAGTTTCCTTTATTCTTTGCTAATTTGTTTTCATCATTTTGCCAACTCAGAGAGGCTTAGTAATCTGATCAAAGTCACATAGCTACTCAGTAGTAGAATTGACACCTAACCAGGCCACACCCAAGGGCCTGAGTATCCTTGGTGTGCTCAGCCTGATCTTTCCCCAAAACAGATTAAGAGATCTTCATGCCTCCCTCCTCTCTCTCTGTCCTCACTTTCTTTCCCAATATAGGTACATATGGCCATGGAAGACATAGCTGAAGTAAATGGATGATGCAGATATACTTATCAATGATACAAATAAATATGATTTAGATGATGCAACATGGAATAATGGATAGAAAAGTGCCTACATTTTGCAGATTTATTTGCATGCTGTCTTCCCATTAGATGATAAGCTTCTTGAGGACAAGGACACTGTTTTGCATATTTTCCTCTCTTCAGCAGTTAGCAGAGTGCATAGCACATAGTAGGCATTTAATCATTGTTTATTGATTTATTAATTGGCCTCAGACTCAAGAATTCCTGTATTTTTGATTTACACTGCTCGTGTGTTACTGAGTAAAATACTTAACCTCTCAAGGATGGAGGGACTTCCTACAAGGAGTCCTTCTAAAAAAGTTGCCAAGCTGCCTGGGAGAAGGTTTTGATTGGGAGCTTTTTACACACAACTCATTCTGCATGACACTGAGAGAGAGATAGGTAGTCAGACAGAGAGGGATGGGCGGACATATACACAAACAGATAGATCTATGTCTTTATCTCTACAGCCCTGACAAATAGTGAGTACAGGGGATTGAATTCAGGGCCAGGAGTCAGGAAGGCCTGAGTTCAGATCCTGCCTCATTTATTTACTAGTGATTCTGCTATGAACATGTCCCTTGATTACTCATTGTCTCAGTCTCCTCATCTGTACCTCCTATGGATGCTATTAGCTCACCTACTTCCTAGTGCCATTATGAGGATGAAATGAGATAAGGCACTCGATAAATGCTATATAATATTCCAACATTAATATCAATAGTAGTTATTATTAATATTACATTTTATCTGCCATGAAAATATTAGCACCTTATAAGCAGGACCTGTTCTCGTTTTTCATTTGCATCTGGAGGAGTTAACATTCTGCTTTGCCCATAAGTGAATGATTGCTTTGTCATTTATTCCTTCATTGTTGATTGGAGAGAGAGACTAGGCAGAGATTCCAATGAGGAGACTCTGGCCATCCCCTAAGACAGTAGTGATTAGCCAGAAGTGAATGATTCATTCTCCAGCTTCCTTGTCTCTGCCTCTGAGCCAATCACTCCCCCTTCACAGCCTTGGACCTTCTTCCTCTGAAAACTGCCTGTTTATGTCCTTTGACCATTGATCAATTGGGGAATGACTCGTATTCTTGTAAATTTGACTCAGTTCTCTATATATTTTAGAAATGAGGCCTTTATCACAGATACTAGTTACAAAAATTCTCAGTTATCTGCTTCCCTCCTAATCTTCAGTTGCTTGAGTTTGGTTGTGCAATAACTTCTCACTTTAATGTAATCAAGATAATCCATTTTGCACTTCATAATGGTTTCTATCTCTTGTTTAGCCAAAAATTCTTCCTTTCTCCATAAATCTGATAAATACATTATTCCTTGCTTCAGTAATTTGTTTGTATTATCAATCTTTATACCTAGATCATATACTCATTTGGACTTTATTCTTGTGTATGGTGTCAGGCATTGGTCTTTGCCTAGTTTCTGCCACATTGTTATCCAGTTTTCCCTGCAATTTTTGTCAAACAGTGAGTTCTTATCCCAGAAGCTGGGGTCCTTGGGTTTATCAAACAATTGATTGCTATAGTCATTGACTACTGTGTCTTCAGTACCTAACCCTATTCCACTGGTCTACCCTTCTGTTTCTTAGCCAGTAGCATGTTGTTTTGATAATTGCTGCTTTATAATAAAATTTGAGATCTGGTAGAGCTAGCCCACCTTCCCTAGCATTTCTTTTCATTAGTTCCCTTCATATTCTGGACCTTTTGTTCTTCCAGATGAATTTTGATATTATTTTTTTTCAGTTCTAGAAATTACCTGATAGTTTGACTGGTATGGCACTAAATAAGTAAATTAATTTAGCTATAATTGTCATTTTTATTATATTGGCTCAGCCTATCCATGAGCAACAGATGTGTTTCCACCTGCTTAGATTTGACTTTTGGGCAACTAAGTAGTGCAGTAGATAGAGCACCAGTGGAGGAGTCAGGAGGACCTGAGTTCACATCTTACCTCAGACACTTGACACTCACTAGCTATGTGACCTTGGGCAAGTCACTTAACCCCAATTGCCTCCTCCTGGGTCATCTGTAGTCATCCTGATGAATATCTGGTTACTGGATTCAGATGGCTCTGGAGGAGAAGTGAGGTTGATGACCTGCACAGGCCTCCCTCACTCAAAACACAGTCAATTGCAAGTCATGTCATTATTTCTCTGATGGCATGGTCTTCTTTGGCAGTGAAGAATGAACACACAGATCTGACTTTATTTGTGTGAAAAGTATCTTGTAGTTGTATTCATATAGTCCCTGGATTTGTTTTGGCAGGTAGACTCCCAAATATTTTATAGTGTCTGCCCTACCTTTGAATGGGAGTTCTCTTTCTATCTCTTCTGCTGTGGGGCTTTTTTACTAATGTATAAAAATGCAGAACATTTGGGTGGGTTTATTTTGCAACCTGCAACTTTGCCAAAGTTGTTTATTATTTCAAGTAGTTTTTTACTTGAATCTCCGGAATTCTCTAAGTATATCATCATATTATATGCAAAGAGTGATAACTTAGTTTCTTCTTTGCCTGTTCTAATTCCTTCAATTTCTTTTTCTTTTCTTATTGCTACAGCTAATATTTCTAGTACCAAACTGAATAATAGTGGTGATAATGGACATTCTTGTTTCATCCCTAATCTTATTGGAAATGCATATTGTTTATCTCCATTGTATATAATGCTTGCTGAAGGTTTTAGGTAGATGCTGCTTATTAATTTATGGAAAGTTTCATTTATTCCTATGCTCTTCAGTGTTTTTAATAGGAATGGGTTTTGTATTTTGTCAAAAGCTTTTTCTGCATCTCTTGAGATAATCATGTGGTTTCTGTTAGGTTTGTTGTTGATATGATCGATAATACTAATAGTTTTCCTAATACTGAACCAGCCCTGCATTCCTGGTATGAATCCTACCTGATCATAAAGTATTGTTCTCGTGATAAGATGCTGTATTGTTTTTGCTAAAATCTTATTTAAAATTTTTGCATCTATATTCATTAGAGAAATTGGTCTATAATTTTCTGTCTCTGTTTTGTCTCTTCCTGGTTTAGGTATCAAAACCATATTTATATCATAAAACAAATTTGGGAGGACTCCTTCCTCAATTTTCCCAAATAGTCTATCTCATTCAGATTGTCGAATTTATGGGCATAAAGTTGGGCAAAGTAATTTCTAATTATTGTTTAATTTCCTCCTCACTGGAGGTGAGTGCACCCCTTTCATTTTTGATATTGGTAGTTTGGTTTTCTTCTTTCTTTTTTAATCAAATTGACCAAATGTTTATCAATTTTATTGGTTTTTTCATAAAACCACCTCTTAGTTTTATTTATTAGTTCAGTAGTTTTGTTAATTTCAATTTTATTAATCTCTCCTTTGGTTTTCTGTATTTCTAATTTGGTATTTTCTTGGGGATTTGGTTTTTTTCGAGCTTTTCATGTGCATGCCCAATTTATTGATCTCCTCTTTCTCCAGATGAAGCCGTGCTTGAGCTGAGTCTTAAAGACAGTCCAAGATCCAGGTGTGTGTTAGGAGTGGGAAGAGTACAAGGGCTGGGGGACAGCCCATGCCCAGTCCCAGAGAGGAAAGGTAAAGTCATGTGTGTGTGTGTGTGTGTGTGTGTGTGTGTGTGTGTCTTTGTAGCTAGAATCTTGTCCCTGTCAGGCAATCATCAGGAAGAAGAATGATGTAGATGTCTTAAAGACTTTGGTCCTGTGATTATGAGTTAACAATACATGGGCCTGGAGAGTCTGTGTAGCCCAGGAATGCTCCTTTCTAGAATGAGTTCTAATATTTATCTGGTAAAGTGCTAACAGAATAAGTTGCTTTGCTTTGTGAGGAAGCAAATTTGAATCCTACTTTTACCTCTATCTTAATAATCACAGAAGTTTTCTGAGTCTCTATTTCTTCCACCACCAAGAGGGGCTAATAGGGGCCCCTACCTTTCTCGGGCTGTTGTGAGGGTCAAAAGACCTAATGGAGAGTGTTTGGTAAATTATACATTTCAGAACCATATTTGCATCAGAAAAAGAATTTGGAATTATTCCTTCTTCCTCAGTTTTCCCAAATACTTTATATAGTATTGGAATATAATGTTCTTTAAATGTTTAATAGAATTCTCTTTTGAGTCCATCTGGCCCTGGAGATTTTTTCCTAGGAAGTTCACTCATGGGGTTTTCAATTTCTTTTTCTGAGATGGGGTTATTTAAATATTCAATTTTCTCTTCTTGTAATCTGGGTAATTTATATTTTTTAAAATACTCGTCCATCTCATTGAGATTGTTGAATTTATGGGCATACAGTTGGGCAAAGTAATTTCTAATTATTGATTTAATTTCCTCCTCATTGGAGGTGAGTTCACTCTATTCATTTTTGATATTGGTAATTTGGCTTTCTTCCTTTTTTGTTAAATCAAATTGACTAAAATTTTATCAATTTTATTGGTTTTTTCATAAAACTAATTCTTAGTTTTATTTATTAGTTCAATAGTTTTCTTAATTTCAATTTTATTAATCTCTCCTTTTGTTTTCAGTATTTCCAATTTGGTATTTATTTGGGGATTTTCAATTTGTTCTTTTTCTAGCTTTTCAGTTGCATGCCCAATTCATTGATCTCCTTTTTTTCTATTTTATTCATGCATGCATTCAAAGATATAAAAGTTCCCCTAAGAACTGCTTTTGCAGTATCCCATAAGATTTAGTAGGTTGTCTCATTATTGTCATTCTCTTGAATGAAGTTGTTGATTGTTTCTGTAATTTGTTGTTGAACTCACTTATTCTTGAGGATTAGATTGTTTTGTTGCCGGGTTTTTGGTTTATATTTCCATGACCTTTCATTACATATAATTTTTATTGTATTATGATCTGAGAAGGATGCATTGATTATGGCTGCTTTTCTGAACTGAATTGTGAGGCTGTTATGCCCTAGTACATGGTCAATTTTTGTATATGTGCCATGTACTGTAGAGAAAAAGGTATATTCCTTTCTATCCCCATTCAATTTTCTCCAGAGATCTATCATATCTAACTTATCCAGAGTGTTATTCACGTCCTTAACTTCTTTCTTGTTTATGTTGAGGTTAGATTTATTAAGGTCAGAGAGGGGAGGGTGAGGTCCCCCACTAGCATAGTTTTGCTCTTTCTTCCTGTAACTCACTTAACTTGTCATCTAAGAATTTGGATGCTATACCACTTGGAGCATATATTTTTAATAATGAAACTGTGTCGCTGTCTAGGATGCAGTTTTTTTTCTTATCCCTTTTGATTAGATCTATTTCAGCTTTTACTTTGTTTGAGATTAGGATTGCTATCCCTGCTTTTTTTACATCAGCTGAAGCACAACATATTCTGCTCCAACCTTTCATCTTTACCCTGTGTATATGCCTCTGTTTCAAATGTGTTTCTTGTAAACAACATATTGTTGGATTACAGTTTTTAATCCATTCTGTTGTCCATCCCCATTTTATGGGAGAGTTCATCCCATTCACATTCACAGTTATGATTAATATCTGTGTCTTTCCCTCCATCCCCTTTCCTTCCATTTATGCTTTTAGTTCTCCCTTCTCCTTTCCCCTCCACAATAGAGTTTTAATTTTTGACCACTGCCTCCCTCAGTCTTCCCTCTCTTCTTTCAGCCCCGCTCCCTTTTCCCTTCCAACTTCTTCCCTCCTTTTTCTTTCCCCCTTCCCCTCTTCCTGCCTATACAGCTAGTTGTATTTCTATACTTAACTTAGTTTATTATTCCCTCTTTGAACTCAATGAGATGACAGTAACTCTCAAGCAATGCTCATCTCCCTCCCCTCTTTCCCTCTATTGTAATATATTTTGTGCCTCTACCTGTGATGTAATTTACCTTTTTTGACTCCTTTTCACACCTTCCATTAAAATCCCTTCACACTATTAAATCACATTTTTATCATGATATCTTTTACTTTATACCACTTCCTCTATCTGTGTATATCTCTTTTTTATATCATAATAAATATACAGTTCTCAAGATTAACAAATATCACCTTCCCTTATAGGGATGTAAACAGTTTGACCATATTGAATAACAAGTTGTTTTTTTCCCCTTGCTTACATTTTTATGCCTCTCTTGAGACTTGTGTTTGAAGATCAAATTTTCTATTGAGCTCTGACCTTTTCATCAGGAAGGTCTGGAAATCCCTTATTTCATTGAATGTCCATCTCCTTGCCTGAAATATTATGCTTGGCTTTGCTGGATAATTGATCCATGGCTGTAGTCTCAGCTCCTTTGCCTTATGGAACATCGTTTTCCAATTCCTCCAATCTTTTAATGTTGAAACTGCAAGGTACTGTGTGATCCTGCCTGTAGCTCCTTGATATCTGGCTACCTGCACTATTTTCTCCTTCACTTGATAGTTCTGGAATTTGGCAATGATATTCTTTGTTGTTTTTCATTTGGGATCCCTTTCAGAAGGTGAGTGGTAGATTCTTTCGATGACTATTTAGCCCTCTGAATCTAGGACTTCTGGGGAATTTTCCTTGATGAGTTCTTGGAAGATATCATCCAGGCTCTTTTTATCATCATGGCTTTCTGATAGACCAATAATCCTTAGATTTTCCCTTCTAGATCTATTTTCCAGGTGAGTTGTTTTTCCAATTAGATATTTTACATTTTCTTCAATTTTTTCATTCTTTAGATTCTGTTTGACTGTTTTTTGATGTCTTATAGAGCCATTAGTTTCTATTTGCACAATTCTAATTTTTATCAAATTGTTTTGTTCAGTTCACTTTTGTATTTCTTTTTTCATGTGTTGAATTGTTCCTTTTAAGGAGTTATTTTCTCCAGTTAGGTTTTGTACTTCTTTTTTCATTTGTCCAATTTTCCTTTTAAATTCTTCTGTGATTTCATTTTTCATATTTTGAAAATCATTGGTCAGTTTGTCTTCTGTTTCTCTACTTTGGCTTTTAAATCCTTCCTGAGCTCTTCCAAGAATGCTTGTTGTGCTTCAGACCAGTTCATATTCCCTTCTGAAGTTTCAGATGGGAATACAGTCTCAATGCTGACTTCTTTGGTATTTATGTTTTGGTCCTTGTCCCCATGGAAAGATCCTATGGTCTTTTCTGCTTTGCTTCTTACTCATGATGATCACCCTTTCCCTGGCTTTTAAAGTAGATATCTGCATCTGAGGCACAGGGGGCTCTGTCCCACAGTTCTTGTGCCTAAAATTTGAGACTTTCTATGTTGTGGGCCTCTGGTTCTTTCAGCTAGAGACTAAAATGCTCTAGCTTACCTGGTGCTGAGCTGTCTGGTGTTGGAAAGCAGAGGCCAGGTGACGTCTTTTTGGGTTTCCCCAGAGGTACCCTGGAGGTAGCTTGTTAAGTGTGGGGGAGGGGTGGTCTGGTCACAGACAGTCTCATCTGCTGAGCTAGAGCATAGGCAAGCTCAGTAGTTGGTGATCCCATCTGCAATAGTGTCTTCCTGATCCCCCTGGGGGGCTGAGGCACTCCTGGGGTCCTGGTGTTGGCACTTGCAGGCTTCACCAACCTGGGGCTCAGGATCTTCTCATGGTTTGCTGAGGTGGGGCTGTCTGGGAAAGCTCCAGTACTGCACTGATCCCTTTCAGCCACAGCAAGAGGGACCCTCCTTAGCAATATTCCAAGCCTCAAGGGCTAAGGGACTCTTTACTCTTCTGCTGCTCCCACTCTTCCAGGATTTTTCCAGGGAGATATTCTCTGGGCTCTTTAAGGTCAACAAGGGTACAGAAATAGCAGTTACCAATCACTCCGCCATCTTGGTTCCCAGGAGAAATCCTCTGCAAGTCATACTTTTTTCTGTATAGTTGTGAGATCTTGCTCAACTACTTTGCTCACCCTAGCCAGCTAGCTGACATCCACCATGACCATGAATGTCTAGACCTTTACCTCTTCTAGGTGACTTCTCTAGGCTATTTTGGGGTAGATTATTATTTTTTTTTGTAATTTTAACTTAGGTACAAAGTGAGAAAAGAAAGAAAATTGCCATGTACATAGTAGATCATAAGAGAAGATTCAATGTAAAACAATAAATTTCCATTTCAAGAAAACCTATTTGATAAATACTACATAATTTTTTAAAATACCCAGCTTTGTTTCCTTGCTATTCTTTTGTTATGTGCTGTGCACTTTTTCTTTGTGTTCCCCTTTCCTCCCTAAACACTGCAAAGAAGGCTGCAATGCTGCAATTGAATGTAGATAGGTAACTATATCTTTATGTACAAATATCATATATATACATATATATATACTTAGATATCTATAAGCATATATATATATTCACATATACTCTCATACCCATATATGTAAGGTCATATTATACTCATTTCCTCCTATCATCTGTTTCTCTGAAGGTGGATAGCATCTTCCTTCAAAAGTTCAAGTCTTTCCATATTTTTCAAAATCAACTAGCTCATTGTTTCCTATACCACATCAATACTCCATGAGAAAGAATAAACAAAAGAAAACACAAAAAATGGAGCAAATAGTATGCTTCAATATGCCTTTAGACTCCTTATTTCTTTCTTGGGATGAGGAAAACATTTTCCATTATGAGTCTTTTGGAATTATTGTGGGTCCTTGCATTGATGACGAGAACTAACTGTACTAAACCCAATCATCGTACAATATGGTTGTTATTGTTTACAATGTTCTCCTGGCTCTGCTCACTTCACTCAGCATCAGTTCATATAACTCTTTCCAGGTTTTTCTGAAGTTGGTCTTCTCATCATTTCTTATAGCAGAATACCATTCCATTACAGTCAGATACCACAACTTGTTTAGCCGTTCCTCAATTGATGGATATGCCCTCAATTTCCAGTTCTTGGCCACTACAAAAGGAGCTGCTATACATATTTTTGTACATGTGGATCCTTTTCCTGTTTTGATGATCTCCTTGCTCTATAGCCCAAGAAGTGGTACTGCTGGATCAAGGGGTATACACATTTTTATGGCACTTTGGGCATAATTCCCAATTACTCTCCAAAATGATTGGATCAGTTCACAACTCCACAAACACTGAGTTAGTGTTCCAATAATCCCACACTTTCTCTAGCTTTATAATTTTTCCTGTTTTGTCATGTTAGCCAATCTGATAGTTATTTCTCTAGTGAATAGTGATTTAGAACATTTTTCTCCCATGACTATAGGCAGCTTTAATTTCTTCATCTGAAAAGTGCCTGCTTATATCATCTGACCATTATTTAATTGGGGAATGACTTGTAGTCTTATAAATTTGACTCAATTCTCTATATATTTTAGAAATGAGGCCTTTATCAGAAACACTAGTAAAAATTCCCAGTTTTCTGCTTCTTTCCTTATTTTGGTTGTATTGACTTTCTTTGTGCAAAAACTTTTAAATTTAATGTAATTAAAATTATCTACTTTGTATTTGATAATATTCTTTATCTCTTGTTTGGTCATAAATTCATCTATTCTCCATAAATCTAATAGGTCAACTATTCCTTGTTCTCCTAATTTGCTTATAGAGTCACCCTTTATATCTAAATTTTGTACCATTTGAACTTCATTTTAGTATCCAGTGTCAGGCATTGGTCTATCCCTGGTTTCTGCCATACTATTTTCCAGCTTTCCCACCAGATTTTGTCAAATAGTGAGTTCTTCTACCCAGAAATTGGGGTCTTTGGGTTTATTACTATAAACCCAAGTAGATTACTATAGTCACTGACTACCATATCTTGTGTAGTAACTTATTCTAGTGATTCACTACTCTACTTAGCCAGTACCAAGTAGTTTTGATGATTGCTGCATTATAAAACAGTTTAAGAACTGATATGGCTGGGAAATCTTCCTCTGCATTTCTTTTCATGAATTCCCTTGATATTCTGAACTTTTTGTTCTTCCAAATGAATTTTCTTCTTATTTCTTCTAGATCTGTAACAAAATTTCTGGTAGGTTGATTGGTATGGCACTGCATAAGTAAATTAATTTTAGTTATAATTATCATTTTTATTATATTAGCTACCCATGAGCACCTAATAATTTTCCAATTCTTTAGATTCGACTTTATTTGTGTGAAAAGTGTTTTGTAATTGTGTTCATACAGTTCCTGTGTTTGTCTTGGCAGGTAGATTCCCAAATATTTTATAACATCCACAGCAATTTTAAATGGAATTTCTCTATCAATTGCTCTTGGACTTTTTTAGAAATATATAGAAAATCTGATGATTTATGTGGATTTATTTAATATTCTACAATTGTGCTAAAGTTGTTTATTTTTTCAAGTAGTTTTTACTTGATTCTCTGGGATTATCTAAGTATATCATCTTATCATCTGCAAAGAGTGATAGCTTGCTTCCTTCTTTGCCTATTCTAATTCCTGAAATTTCTTTTTCTTCTCTTATTGCTAAAGCTAATGTTTCTAGCACCACATGGAGTAACAGTGGGGATGATGGACATCCTTGTTTCACCCCTGAAAGATTATTAGTTCTAAAGAAGATGCCAAATTTCATAGGCAGACTTTTTTTTCCTTTCAGGGCTTATCACAGCAAATACTATCTGGATAAAGTGATTTCTGTGTTAATACCTGTTTCTATATATTCCCAGGTACTGCATTAGATAGAGGCCTACAGCTGGTTTCAGACAGACCTGATTTCAAATCCTGCCTTAAACCCTTACTGGCTGTGAAACCCTGAACATGTCACTTTCCCTGTGATTGACTCCATTTCCTCCTCTGTAAAATGGGTATAGTACCCCCTATCAGTGCACACCGCCTTCCTAGCTGAATTGTAATCATCAAATGATACGGCATTTGAATGTATTTTACAAAGATGAAAGCAATCAGCAAAAGACTGCTGTATCATCATCATTTTCTATGATTCCATTGCAGTCTCCGTTAGAATAAGAGCGCCTACACAAGCTGGACTGTGTCTGCTTTTTCATTTGTGTCCCCAGAACTTAGCACTCTGCCTTGTAGCCATCTTAAAGAGCCTTTTTCCCCACATATTCATTCACTTTTGATTGGAGAGAGGAAAGACTGGAGGCAGGTGGACCAAACGGTCTAGCAATCCTCCAGGACAAAAGCAATTGGCCAGAAGCCAATGACTCTCTCTAGTCTCCTTGTCTCTAAGCCAGTCATCCTCACCTTCCCAGCCTCACATTTGGCACACTCATTTGCCCAGATCCACACCTCTAGAAAGAGTAACTGGGAGGATACAGGATGGACCACAGGATGGGTCCTCATCTTTGGTGCCTGTCTATAATGGGAAAATAGGGAGTATGAATATGCAAAATATAAAAAACTCTCCATATAGAAGGTAGAAGAAAAACATTTATTTAGACACCAGAAAGCCAAAACTGTCATAGTGACCAAGAAGTTAATACACATGATAACCACAGGGGCAAAGCCATTTCCAAGCGTCCCCCCTCTCCTCAGTCAGGGACTTCTCACAAGCAAGCATTGACATGGCTGAGCCTTGCTGCCTGTACCTGCCTGACTCCTCTCCCCTGTGACCCTACTGAACTCATTCCCTGCTAGTTCTGCTCTACCTTTCCTGTTCTACTGGTTCAGCAAATCTCCTCCCACCACATGTGACTTAGGCTTCCAGGTGATGTAATGGGCCTATTAATGAATATGAAAGATTTTCCAACTCAAAGGACCATTACACTGGGTTCCAAGATCTTTCATATTCATTACGTAAGTTGTAGGGGCAACTGGTGTCAACAGAACTATCCAACAGTATAACAGGGATCACACAAAATGAGCACATAAAACAGTATCTTAGGGTGGTGTTTGAGCACAAGCACCCCATCATACCCCACCCCTGAACAAATGGGGTCCAAAATCTTGGGGTTAGGGGCAAAGAAAGGTCTCTTCTTCTGTAGCTACTTCCTGCTGTGATTGGTCGTAGAGCTGTCCCTACCCCAAGAGCTCCTGTTTGAGAGATCAGTTCTCTAGCTGGCATCTGGAGTTTGGTTGACTTCAGGTCCAGAGATGACATAGGACTGTCATGGATAGGGGGTGACATCTGGCTTAAGTCATCAGGCTTCTGCAGAAAACAAATTTGCAGAAAACAGATCTGACAAACAAGGTGAATAGACAAAAAGCCAAAAAGAAACAAGGAGACAATCACCAGAAGCAGGGTAGATACAGGGTCAGTCGTGCTTCTGGAGTCCATGAACCCATGATCATAGCCTCATTCACTTTTGTTTACTGTTTTCCAATTTGCAGTCCTGGGGTTATCATTCTAGAAAGCGGTATACCCTCTTTAAGCCGAGCTGGGGCCTGGACATCCCCCCATTCTCCCTGCAGGTGTGATGAACCTGAATGCAATGTTTCAGAAGGATCTGCAGGGGCAGCTTCTACCTCCCTGCTCAGTCTAAAATCAAGCCTCTTTCCTCAATTCCTTTTATATAGTTCATTAGTTGGAATGCCATCTATTCTTCCAAAATCTACCCCTGCTCTCAACAGAGCAGCAAACAACTCTTTTCTTGTCAATCCACTCTGACCCTGAATCCAATGGCTATTCATTCTTCTCTCTAGAGAAAACCTATCTTTTTCATTAATTCTTACCATCCAAGGTACTGATGGGGTGCTTGGGTGCATGTGCTTGGACCCCAATTCTAAAATCCCAATTCTCTTTAAAAATCCCATTTCTCTCTAGCCTCAAAACACTATCTCAGGCAGTCTCCCTCCAGATCAAGGACAGCCTGCCCGGGGAGGAACCATTATCTCCCTTCCTGCCACAGTAGCCAGCTGTACTTATACAATTTATCACTTAGAGCCAGCTGCACACTGACTGAACTGGCTGTGCAGGGGGTCATAATGACATTGACCACTCACTGACCAATCATATGTATCCTATACTTAGATCTATTTGTATTCCCTTTGCATTAATCTTGTCTAACAAGAGATTGATGAGAAAAGCCTGATTTTCCCTGGTCAGCCCTGATCATTGGTTGACTTCGTGACATTTCAGGCCTAAAGCCATACCTCCATGTACCCCTCCATCCCGGGCTATTTCCTGATGAATTTTGGGTAAATACGTGCACAGCAGATATCCAAAATGCATGTTCTTTAAGAACTGACCACTCCTTAACCACTCCCTAATCCAACCCCAAAACGCATAGTATATTTGGCACACATCTTACTATAGAATAATTTTTATAAACTTTATCTATAACTCCTTTAAATTGTTTCCCTAAGAACTTTTGCCTGCTAAAAAGCATAATAAATCTTTACCTTGACCTCAGCAATGCTTGAGCCGAGAATTCTTCTCCAGGTGACCTGCCCCTGGTATCCTAGTCCTTGTGGGGATCTCACACCCCCCCTTCCAGCCCTCATTAGTAAGGGTCTTTGAACAGGGGAATGTAATCCAGAAGCCAGCTTAACCTGTTTTTGATGAGGTTCAGACTCTGGGAACTTCGGTGAGCTCCCCTGGAATCTCCTCACTTAACCTGGCTTTTCATACTCAAATTGAGCTCTCCTAGTATCTCTCCACAGAACCTGGCTTTTCATACTCAAATCTGTGACCATAGTCTATTATCTCTCGATTGACCCACCTGCTTCCCACCCAAAACCCTCCAGAGTCTGCTATCTCCTGATAGCATCCAGCTGTTTCCAGCCTTTGACTCTCCTTGGACTTCTCCTCTAGACCCTTCCTAAACCCCTCCTCCCATCACCCTGGACTACCAGACACCCCTCCCCCAGATCCCTCCTATACTCTTTTCTGTAGTTAAGTCCCACCTTGCCTCCGTGAAGGCGCTCAGATGCAATCCAGCTCAGACTCTGTCCAGCTGAGGTTGTGTCTGGCCCGCTTGTGAATACAAGTGTTACAAATGCTTAGGCTCCTTAAGAGGCAACCTAATTTGGTGAATCTTTAATAAACTTTGTTTTCTTTGTCTTTAAGAAGGCTTGAGTCGAATTCATTCGAGCATGACCTGGACCGTCGGTATTTTGGGGTCTCCCAGCACCCCGGAACCTCATCACCTGCTCATAGTATTTGCTCCTTTCATCCTTCACTGCCCCCTCAGTTTGCCCTTGATGATGCCCAACTACAAGACAGTATGCACCAAAGAGATTAATTATTTGTGCAGATCAGACCCTGGAGGATAAGCAGAGCATCCTATCTTCCAGGTCTGCCAGAGAGAGCTTGGCCAAAGAGGTAAAGGGAAGAGGGGAGCAGTTCTATGGATATGTGGGGGAGGGGTGCTAGGCATAGAACAAAGACAAGACCTCCACAGAACAGAGAGGAATGAGTAAAGAGATCTTCCTTGTGACAGGGATCATGAGGGAAAGGTTAAAAAACACACATAGGAGGGCTGCAACTAGGGAATGGGGTAGTTAGTGATTGTGATGCCAATATGCCATGGATTAATTCAAAGAACAGAGGACTGTGATGTTGTTATTACTCTTTTCAATTTCTTGCCTATTTTTGTAAATAAACAGTCCATAAACTGGGGATTGCCAGCCTCACAGACAATCTTTTTTGTCTATGGAAATGACCTCTTTGGACGTCAAGTCTGTAGACAGAGTGCACTCACCTGGGGTGGGGTGTCTGCAGCTCCCAAGGACCATTCCTTCTGGCTCTGCACTCGCTGATTGGGGCAGGCTTTGGTCTTCTACACACTCAGCTGGGGAGAGAGATGGAGTCCTGGGCAGGAGGCTAGCCTACAGGGATTTACAGGGGGTAAGATCCTGCCCTCAGGATATAGAATGATGCCTAGAGGTAGGGGTCCTGCTTGAAAAAGATGGTCCCACCCTCTCCAATTCCTCTTCTTTTCTATTCCTTTTCCCCAGTCTGATTCATATCACCAAGAGGCAGAGGGGTTTGGAATCCCAGATGAGATAAGAGCAATCAGAGTCTCAACAGCTCCTGAATCAGAGATTTCCCTCTGACTGGCTATGGGACCTGAACAGCAAGAGAGCAGTCAAGCTCTGGAACTTTGCCCCACACCCCCACCTAGATACTGAATAATCCTTTCTATAGTCCTATCAAGGTGGTCACCACCTAGCCCAACCCCTCATTGTATATTACCTAGGAATCACCCAAGGTTGCTTAATCTTCATCCAGGCCCCTTCTCCTTTACACCAGGATCACCACAGGCCATTTGCCACCCCTCAATCCCATCCCTAATTTTCATGCCATCTTTACTCTTTCCCTATAAAAGTCAGCCTTGACCAGACCAAGTGGGCAGATTAAAAAAACAAAACAAAACAATCTCACCCTCCTCTACTGGCAACACAATAAGCCTTGTCTCTGAATGAAAAAAAGACTTGAGGGTCCCGATACCTAGGAGGAAGATCCGGGCCTTCACACTGGCACTTCCAGGTTCACTCAAGCCTTTTACTTTTGTTTCACTCAAGACAGGATTCCTGGGTCCCTGCAGGTAAGGTGTGAATTTTGTTAAAAAGTGACATCATCTTAAATTGGGGTATTGAGGGGGTAGCCCCAGATTTTTGAGAAGTGATTGGGAGTCTGGAAAAGAATTAGCAGTAGGAAATTTGTCCAGGAACCAGGCTGGGGAGGGAGGATTGCTCCACGTTGAGTGGAATAGGTTTAGTGAAGACTTCTCAGATTGTAATTCTTCTCCCAGGGGTGAGGTAAGACCGAGAGGCTCAAGGTTACAATATTTTTAGAGTGGAATAATTCCATATAAGGATATTAAACTGTGTAGTACATTAGGGTCTCAGTGACTGGGTGAAACTTACATAATTTTTTGATGTCTTCATTTCAAAAGGGATTGGTTAGATTTCGCATCTAGAATGTAAGATCATACTCTCAGCCAATGAGGATAATGGTCAGTGGAGGCAGGTGGGTCTTGAGTTAGGGTCTATAAATATCACTGCTTCTCCTTTATCTTCAGTTTTCCTACTCCAAGTGAACTGGTATAGGATTGTCCCGCTTCTTGAGAAGCAAATAAATTAACTTTCTATCATCACTTTGAGAGGCCTCTGAGTAATTAATTAAGTAGGGATCCGAGCCATCCCACACAATGTGGACCAGGAGCTAGACTCACCACAGGATCAGATGAAGAGTATGAGACCCAATGATATGAACAGCCAGCAGGTCTGTGAAGGGCTGGCTCAGACCTACCTGGCACCTGCACCTACAGAAGTGGCCTCCAGAAGGCAGAGATCTCAGGTCCAAGAGAAGACAGTGTGATCTGAGATCTGAGGGAAGAAGGCAGAGGGAGCTCCAGTCCAAGGGTAGAAGACAGAGAGATCTCAGCTCCAGGGAAGAAGTCAGAGCAATCTCAGCAGAAGTTCCAGTTTTGAGCCTGCCTACTCTGGGAGGCTCCTCCCAGCCTGGTGTTCCTTCCTTTCAGATGAGGGAGAACAAAGCTTACCATCAGGAAAAGACACAGAAGTCAAGGCTTCTGTATCCCAAACATCCAGAATAAATATTCAACGGGCTCAGGCCATGGAAGAGCTCAAAAAGTATTTTGAAAATCAAGTTAGAGAGGTGGAGGAAAAACTGGGAAGAGAAATGAGAGAGATGCAAAAAAAGCATGAAAAGCAGGTCAACACCTTGCTAAAGGAGACTCAAAAAAATGCTGAAGAAAATAACACCTTGAAAAATAGGCTAACTCAATTGGCAAAAGAGGTTCAAAAAGCCAATGAGGGGAAGAATGCTTTCAAAAGCAGAATTAGCCAAATGGAAAAGGAGGTTCAAAAAGCTCACTGAAGAAAACAGTTCTTTCAAAATTAGAATGGAACAGATGGAGGCTAATGACTTTATGAGAAACCAAGAAATCACAAAACAAAACCAAAAGAATGACAAAATGGAAGATAATGTGAAATATCTCATTGGAAAAACAACTGACCTGGAAAATAGATCCAGGAGAGACAATTTAAAAATTATGGGACTATCTGAAAGGTATGATCAAAAAAAGAGCCTAGACATCATCTTTCATGAAATTATCAAGGAAAACTGCCCTGAGATTCTAGAACCAGAGGGCAAAATAAATATTCAAGGAATCCACAGATCACCGCCTGAAAGAGATCCAAAAAGAGAAACTCCTAGGAACATTGTGGCCAAATTCCAGAGTTCCCAGGTCAAGGAGAAAATATTGCAAGCAGCTACAAAGAAACAATTCAAATATTGTGGAAATACAATCAGGATAACACAAGATCTAGAAGCTTCTACATTAAGGGATCAAAGGGCGTGGAATAGGATATTCCAGAAGTCAAAGGAACTAGGACTAAAACCAAGAATCACCTACACAGCAAAACTGACTATAACACTTCAGGGGGAAAAATGGGCTTTCAATGAAATTGGGGACTTTCAAGTATTCTTGATGAAAAAACCAGAGCTGAAAAAAAAATTTGACTTTCAAACACAAGAATGAAGAGAAGCATGTAAAGGTAAACAGGAAAGAGAAATCATAAGGGACTTACTAAAGTTGAACTGTTTACATTCCTACATGGAAAGACCATATTTGTAACTCTTGAAACTTTTCAGTATGTGGGTAGTTGGTGGGATTACACACACACACACACGCACACACATGTACACACAGAGACAAAAAGCACAGAGTGAATTGAATAGGATGGGATCATATCTTAAAAAAATGAAATTAAGGGGTGAGAGAGAAATATATTGGGAGAAAAAGGGAGAAATAGAGTGGGGCAAATTATCTCATAAAAGAGGCAAGTAAAAGACTTTTCAGTGGAGGGAAAAAGGGGGGAGGTGGGAGAAAAAACATGAAGTTTACTCTCATCACATTCCACTAAAGGAAGGAATAAAATGCACACTCATTTTGGTACGAAAACATATCTTACAATACAGGAAAGTGGAGGAGAAGTGGATAAGCAGGGTGGGGGGGATGATAGAAGGGAGGGCAATGGGAGGAGGGAGCAATTTGAAGTCAACACTTAGGGAGGGACAGGATCAAAAGAGAGAATAGAAGCAATGGGGGGCAGGATAGGATGGAGGGAAATATAGTTAGTCTTACAGAACACGACTGTTATGGAAGTCATTTGCAAAACTACACAGATATGGCCTATATTGAATTGCTTGCCTTCCCAAAGGGAATGGGTGGGAAGGGAGGGATGAAGAGAAGTTGCAACTCAAAGTTTTAGGAACAACTGCTGAGTACTGTTCTTGCTACTAGGAAATAAGAAATACAGGCAATGGGTATAGAAAGTTATCTGACCCTACAGGACAAAAGAGAAGATAGGGACAAGGGAAGGGAGGGATGATAGAAGAGAAGGCAGATTAGTGATAGGGGTAATTAGAATGCTCGGTGTTTTGGGGTGGGGGAGGGGACAAATGGGGAGAAAATTTGGAACCCAAAATTTTGTGAAAATGAATGTTAAAAGTCAAATAAATAAATGTAAAAAAAAGAAACAGTAAAACATATATATATACACATATATATGTATATATATATATATATATATATATATATATATATATATATATATATATATATATACAGAGACACATGTACACACATATATAACTATAATCCTTTCCCTCCATTGCAAGAAAGTAAACTAACTAATCTCTATACTACTTCTCCAGGTAAAAAGAAAAGTCTTCACATTTAAATGGACAGAATAATTTGAAAATGCTGTTATCTAAAGAACATCACACATAATCACATCAGATCATAAACACCTGTGATACTGGCAGACCCAGCATTCTTCTTACATTCTTAAGTAAGGTCATGGGTTCAGAATGACTGAATGACCTGACCAATATCCCTGCAGCTGAGACTAGACCTCAATCCATGCAAGTGGGCATGTTCCATCTAAAGAAGTAGATAGCCTTTCTCCATTGTACTTACTATTGCTTGGTTGTTTTTAAGAAACAATGATTTCTACGTTTGACTTTTCTCTCCCTCTCTTTGGGTCATCCTTTTTCTTTGAGACACAAAAATATTGAAATTAGCGCAATTCATAACCCTAAAATGGGGCTTGAAGTTCAAGGGAGAAGAGTCAATAAATGTGTCAAACTTCACTGTTGCCTTATTTTATGAAATTGCCATGGCAACTTGAGCCATTTGAACAACCACCAACTTGATCAGTCAGCAGTCATCAACATTGGGCCAAAGCCTCCACAAGTAGGAAGTTTAAGACTCACTGAAGGCTTAGATGATAGTGTGCCTTTATTATCAATAAAATATTTTTAAATTAAAACATATTTTTTAAAAGAAAATAGTATTATGCATGTAATAGACAACAGTATATTGTGAACATAACTTTTATAGACACTGAAGAAACAGAAATTCTGATGACTCACTTGATTGCAATATTCACTTTACTATGGAGCTTTGTAATTGACCCTGTAACATCTCTGAAGTATATCTGAAATTTTTCTCATTCTTGTTTTCATTTTGATTTTTTCCCTAATTCTGCTCTCCTTCTACCATTACCAGCTTCACTTCTTGAGGTCCCTCATATGTCATTCTATCCCATTGCACTAGATGTCTTTCCACTCCCAAACACTCTCCTTTCTCTGGATGAGCTGAGACCAAGGTTTCTGATCTCTTGCTTCTTGTCAACCATCTCCATGTTTCTATGCCAGATTGAGAGCTCTTGACACCAAGGATTGGCTTTTCCCTTCCTAAAACTTAGTGAGTTGCCTAGAAAACTGGAGGTACTTAATACATGTTCATTGACTGACTGACACCAGGCCAGAGCTTCTACCTCAATCCCTGTATTCTGGTCTCTGTCTTATTAGGCAAATTCAGATTCTTGCCTCAGCCCTGTCTCTTTCTCTTTCTTGCACCTTATTTCCTAGTAGAATGACTTTTAATTATTTCTAACCCTGATGGGACCTAACCTGACCTGTAGCAGAAGATTGCAGAGACTTCTTTTGTGGCTCCTGAAGCATCTCCTACTATGGGACATCAGGGAATTCCTACTTCCCTGTTCCCCAAGTGGAAAGTGCCTGTCAACTCAATGAATCTGGTCTTGAATTGATTTCAAGTAATGAAACAGCCTTTACTAGTACTTAGATGCTACTGAAAAGAGAGAAAATCATAAAACCAGACAGCTTGGGTCCACTACAAATGAAGGCATGTAATTTCAGAGTGGAATTCCCTGTGGCAAGGATATCATTTGCCATCTCCCTAACTTACTCTCTTGTGGTAGCTAGGTGGTGCAGTGAATAGAGTACTGCTTAGGAAGACTCAAGTTCAAATCCAACCTCAGACACTTAATAGCTTTGTGACCCTGGGCAAGTCACTTGGACCTCTTGCCCTAGATTTCCTCACCTGTAAAATGAGCCTGAAAAGGAAATGGCAAATCACTCCAATGGATTTGCCGAGGAAACCCAAATGGGATGATGAAAAGTCAGAAAGGACTGAAAACCACATGACTGACTCCCTACCTCATTCACCACAGCAATTTTTCCAATTATTTTCATTCTTTCCCAACTCTTCCTTATTGATTGCTCCCACTTTCCACCCCCCACTCTTCTCAGTAGAGAAATGTGCCTTCTATTTTTTTCTTTGAAATAATTGGATACTTATCAAGAACTATCTTATGCTCCTCATCTGTCATACATTAAGTGGTATTATTTTTTCCTTTTTGATATCACCAACAGAGGACATGGTCTTCGTTCTGCTAGTTAAGCAAACTCCTTTCCATGTGTAAATCATCCCACTTCAGGACATCATCTTCCTCAGTATGGTGCCCTTCCAGCATTCTCTTTTTTCACCACTTTCCCATCTCTCCCACACTGATCCCTTCCCTACTGACACAAGTGCCAGGGTCACTTCGTCCATTCGATCCAAGAGATATTTTCCAAGATCTTTTTTCCATTTCTTGGCTGAAAAGTTGGAGATGTCCAGTTACAACTGGTGTCTCCAATTCTTTTCCTCTGCTTTCTCTGCAATTCTCAGCAGCCTAGCTCCCAATTTCATCGTTCAGCTGAAACTCCTCTCTCCAAAACTACCAAAAATTTAAAAGTTGCTAAATCCGCTTGCCTTTTTTTCATCCTCATCCTTCTTGCCTGTAGCTTTTGACAGTCAATCAATATCCCTCTGTCTATCTCCCCCCTCGCTGTTTTACTGACACTCCTCTTATTGTTCCCCAAATAGAGTCCATTCTATTTCCCCCAATCCTCCATCTTCCTCCTTTCAGAATTTTCTCCAAGGCATCCTCCCAAAAGGGCAGACTCACAAATGAGATGTCATACATGTCTCACTGACTCTCAAACACACACTCCTGACCCCCATATTCAATCTGCTACAAATTCCTATGACTCATCTCAGGTAGCATCTCTCCCATACACCCCCTTCTCTGCCAACACTGCCACTGTCTTGTTTCAGGCCTCAAATACCTCCCATCTGAGGCAATGCAAGAACCTTCTACTTGCTCCAGCTACCTCAAATCTCTCCCCACTCCAGTCATTCCTCCACACACTTATCAAAGATTGTCTTCCTAAACTTCTTGATTGATCAGGTCACCGTGTCCTCAACATCCTCCTGTGGCTCCCCAGGAAAAGGATCAAATAAAAATCATCTCTAAGGCTATTAATCACCTACCCTTTTTTTTTACCTACCCCTCTCCTACTCTTCTAATTTCCTTTCACCCACCAAACATGCTATTATCCGGTGGTATAGGCCTCTGTTCTGTCCCATCAACATACAGGACACTCCACCTCTTGAGTGAGATTTCCATGCCAGCTGCCATGAAGCCCCATCTAGAGCCCACCTCCACAATAAAGTCTTTCCAGTCCTTTTTCACTGTAATGCCTTCACTCTCTCAGTGAGTACCAATTTGTCATTTGCATAGTAAGTTTCTATATTGCTGGGGACATGTACCCTGCTCAACCAGTCTGTGAACTCTAGAAGAGCAGGGGATGTTCCTTGTATCTCTTTATATCCATGGTGCTCAGCAGAGGGTTTGACCCATAGCAGAAACTTATTAAATGTTCACTGACTTGAAAAAAGCCTAAGAAAGGGTCCATATTGGAAAGCCTAACCCCCTTTTTCCCTTTCAAGGAAGATCCATGACCCCAAATTCAAAACAATGAATTTTTAAAAAATCATATATTTATCAGTAGAAGAGAGCTTAATGACCACGGTGTCCAACTTCCTTATTTTACAGAAGAGAATACCGAGAGTCAGTGGGGTTAAGTGATTTGTCCACGGACCCACTGCCAAAAGTGCCTGAAAAAGAATTTTAAATCAAGAGTTCCTGCCTCCATGCCTAGCACTTACCTTGCCACAAGAATCATAGCTCTCATATAACTGCTTTTACCTCACTCACCTGGACAGCAGTTCCTCAGATTTTCTTGTTCCAGATTCCATGGTGATTCCCTTTCCTTAATATAAGAAATCAATTATTCTCTGGGAATTGGAAGCCCTGAGCATGAGAAAACAGGGATGAGCATGGAGAAAAATTTATAAGTTAGTTCTCTTTAGGGAAAAGAGTGTACATACGAAGTTACTCCATTTTGAGAATCACTCCATGATGTTCAGAATATCTGGCTTATTTTTCCATTAATGGTCATAATGCAAGTAACCAATAGAGAATGTGCCAGATCTGCCTTGAGCTCAGGCAAATCAGTCTTTGATATATCAGCTTTGGTTCTGTCTCCTACTCAACTCCTCACTCCCTGAAACCCATAAAAATTTTGTTACTGTTCGTTCAGGGATTCATTGCCTCTTCTGGTGAGATTCTCCTATTGGGGAACACAATGAACCATATTTAGTCAAATTCTGTTTCTTGGTGAGTCTGCTATTCCTGCCATTGATGGGGGCATGAGTTCAAGGAGCACAGGATGGTTCCCAGATTTCTTTAAGCTTGGTTTCCATAGCATTTATATTGGGAAACATTGGGCAGAGGTGTGGGAGAAGATCATGGAGCCAATTTGGAATCAGAAAATTGGATCTTGTTGCATCTTCTTCATAGGAGTATGGTCTCATTGCATAGTTTCCATTATCTAGAAATTAGAGGCAGCCTGTTATACAGTGGAGAGAACCCTGGGCCTGGAGTAAGGAATATCAGGGTTTAAATCTAGCCTCAGACCATTTTCTAGCTGTGTACCTCTGGAAAATTCACTTAATCTGTTTCCTTCAGTTATGTCAAATGGAGATAATAATATCCCCTAATAACATAATATTTAAAGAAAACACTTAGAACAGCACCTGTTGGAAATCAGTTGAATACAAAGGCTTATCCCCTTCTTTCCTTTCTCACTATCTGTACTGGAATGTGAAGAGAATGTAAGGGAGATTAAGGACAAATGTATCATACTAGGCACAGCTAGGAACTATGAGGTATAAATTGTTGCTTCTCAAATAGAAGGATATCCTAAATACTTGGCACTTCCCAAAGAGGAATGAGATGCAAAGAAAAGTCAGCTGAACAGTTTTCAGAGTCCTGGAAGGCAAAATTCCTGACCAAGGAAAGGTTAGATATTTGGGATTAGTTCTATGTCTGAGATGCTTCAACACTGATCTGATCTTTGACTTCAAGAAACCTAGAATTGGCAAGAGACAGCTTCAGAAGCAACAAGGAAACTGTCATGCTATCTTCACATAATAAATATACTGAACTTTTATAGGAAAACCAGGCAGCAGGAGGACCCTGTCTCTTGGACATTGGAGATCAGCATATTTTTCCTTCTAGTAATTAACAAATGCTCCAAAACCAGCACACTGAGGGAAAATGATATGCCCTTTGAAAGTAGACTGAAATTGGCCAGGAAAAATGTCCTTACCCAAAAAGAGTAGATTGTGGGTATTCTCCAGCATGACCTCCTTGTAAAACTCCTTCTGAGGATGGTCTAAGAGGTCCCATTCCTCTGGGGTGAAGTCCACAGACACATGCTGGAATGTCACCAGCTCCTAAACCATCGAGAGTTCCAAGATTTTGACATGAAAAAGACTCCAGAATTCAGGCAGTCTAACCCTCATCAAGTGAGAAGAGAAAACTGAAGCACAAAAAGAGGACTGACCTAGAAGTCTTATCCTAGTTTAGTGAGAATCAACATTTAAAACCATAGTCATTAAGAGCTTAATGAAAAATTGAGAAAAGTATTTGATATGAACAGTTGGAATAAAGTTGAGGAATGTCTTACTATGTAATCTGTCTCTCTGTGGAATCCGTGACAAAGTATGTTTTATTTGTGAGATAGAAGGGTCTCTGGAGGACAAAGAAAGACAATGTGAAATTTCTTCCATATCAGAAGTGATAAAAGCAAGGTTGTGAGAAGTGCAAGTACAATGTATTCTGGGGGACTGGGGTGGGTGCAGAATGTTTGATTATAGAAAACAGAGGAAAGAAAAAGAAAAGATCTACTTAATTTCCTGAAAGCCTGAAACACAATCTTGTCTAGATAAAACATGAAAAGGATTCATAAGCCATACCAATTACAATCTGGAGTGAACTGAAAGATATTAAACTTTCCAGCCAAGTGAAGGGGAGTTATATATTGTTACACTTAGGGCTTGATGTATGGCTATGATGGATCATGGTCAAAACATCTTATGCTTTCACTTTATGATGCTTTCATTTGTCAATAACATATATTTCCTTATGAAAATGTTTAGTTACATAATTGGTCATTTTTGTTGTTCTTTGTGCTCAAAGCAGACCAAAATGACATCACTATGTCAGGGTGGAAGTACAATATTTCTGACCATGGATGATCAGGCATTACTACAGGATAGAAGGCTCTACCACAGGTTGTGAAGAAATAGTCCATGTGAACATTTAGTGGAGAGATGGCTCTGAATTTGCACATCTCACTACTCTTTTGAACTACTGCAATTCTGTTTAGCTAGCACAGCACAGTATGGCAAGTTCTTTGATGTGGGCAGGCCACCCTGCATCGTCTTTTGCCAGTGTCTCCCATGTCTCACAATTGATTACAAAATTCTTCGCAGAGACCTTAAGAACGTCCTTGTGTCACTTCTTCCGACAACCTTGGGAGTGCCTTTTTTGCTTGTGTTCTCTGTGAAATAGTCTTTTAAGAAAATATACTTTTGGCATTTGAACCACATGACCAGTCCATCAGAGTTGTGCTCTCTGCAGCAGAAGGTGAATGCATGGCAATCTAACTTGAGAAACAACCTCAGTGTCCAGTACCTTATCTTGCCAGGGGACCTTCACACTTTTCATAAGACAATTCAAATGGAAGTGATTCAGTTTCCTGGCATGGTGCTGGTATACTGTTCAGCTTTCACAGACATGCAACAATGAGGTCAGCACAATAGCTCTGTACACCTTCAGTTTGGTATGCAGCCCAAAACCTCTCTTCTCTCACACTTTCCTTGGGAACCTCTCAAACACTAAGCTATGTCTGGCAGGGCAGGTATCTAGTGTTAAAATGAGTTATCTGAAATAGAAAATAATCTGAGGTACAAAATTCGCTAGGGAACAATGATTTAATTGTAAGAGTTGACAGGTTATCTTTAAGTAAGGTGTACTAATTTCTCAGCAATTTGTGACAAAGATGTGATTTACAGAGCTTATTTTTACAACAGAAGAGGAATCCAGTTGGACAAGGCAGGTCATCTGACTACTTATTCCTGCCAGGTTTTCTTGATCCAGAATCATTCTGTCTCTCTCAACTTGCCTGTCAATGTGACAATACCCCAGAAGTTCCTGCTGAATTTTGCAACCAAAAGTATTATTTTAAAGGAGTCTATAATTTGAAGAAAGACTGGAAAAGAGGAACTTGTGCTTTGTACTGAACACTCATGCCCCATGTTCCAGCTGCCAGAAAGGCAAGCCTAAATTTAGAAGATTACACTACTCCATGTAGAGTTAATGTCTTGCTGGAGAAAATGTAAAAAGGAGCTTATCCACTAAACTGAACAAAGGAACTTAGGCTTTTGTCAACCTCTTTACTCTAGCAGCCAGAAAGGGGAATTTAGCCTTAGAAAACAGTTGGATAATGCCATGATTATTTTAGTCCCATGAAGATATTTGTCTTATTATAAAGTATCTGCTACTAAATGATAAAGTCTTATCAATCTATATTAAATCTATAGAAAATGCAGTCTTACAAAAATATCTATATTAATTTGGCTTAGCTGTTAGGGTTAGCTTTTCCCAAATAAGGGAATTTAATCCTACAATGAACCTAAAAATAAATCAAAGTAATTAAATACTAACCGACTTAAAGGTTATTTGTTTCCACAACCTCATCACCTCTGTGTCGTTACTGGAAAGTGTGCTGTCTACAACAGATATGCTGGAAGTAGGAACACAGAAGGCCATGCTTGTGAGCTTCCCATTCAGCTCAGGTATGAGCTAGCAGTGGAAGCAGGGATAATGTTTTGGGCAGCACCACTCCCATCATGCCACAGCTTACGAGAGGGGCCATCTACTGTCTTCTGGGTAGCAGTAATGGATTGTAGCCATGAGTCATTCCACAATGCCAAAGTTGTCATGAATGACCTTGGCCAAGGGGGTCAAGCAGTTGGTAGTGCAGGAAGCATTACTAACAATCTTAAGGGAATTATCATATTTCTCATGGTTCACTCCCAACACGAACATTGGGGCATCAGCAGAAGGGTCAGAGATGATGACCCTCTTGGCTGCACCCTTCAAGTGAGCACCAGCCTTTTCCATGGTGGTAAAGACTCCAGTGGACTCTACAACATACTCGGCTCCAGCATCTCCCCATTTGATATTGGTGGGATCCCTCTTCTGGAAGATGGTAATGGCTTTTCCATTGATCACCAGCTTCCCATTCTCAGCCTTGACTGTGCCCTTGAACTTGTCATGAGTAGAGTCATATTGAAACATACAAAACATGTAGCTGAGGTCAATGAAGGGGTCTTTGATGGCCATGATGTCTACCCCACCTGAGGTGAATGCAGCCCTGGTCAGCAGGCACCCAGTACAGCCAAATCCTTTGACTCCAGCCTTCACCATCTTGTTTCTGGGATGCAACTGAAGTAGCAGATTCTGGCACCTGAGCTTGGGAGAAAAGCTGAAAGCCTATTTTCTTTATTTTTTAAACATTTTTTGAAAATATATTTTGTTTTCCCACCAATTACATATTAATTTAATTAGATGCTTGTTGTTTTATAAAATTTTGATTATATTCCTCCTTCCTTCTATTCCCTCCTCCCTAATTTAGGTAGTAAGGAATAAGGTATAGGTTATCCTTGGGCAATAATGTAAAACATTTCTGTATTAATTATTTTGTGTAGAGAGACATGGAGAAAAGAACATAAGAAACATGGTAAAAAATAGCATGCTCCAGTCTCTATGCAAACAATATCAGTTCTTTCTCTGGAGGCAGAGAGTATGGTTTGTCATTAGTCCTTTTTGATTTTCTTGGATCCATGTATAGCTAAATCACTCACAGTTCTTCATTGAACAATATTGTTGTTGTTGTTGCTGTATTTAATGTTCTCCTGGTTCTCTTAACTTCATTTTGCATCAGTTCAACTCTTTCCAGGTTTTTCTGAAATCGTCCTCCTTATCATTTCTTACAGCACAATAACATTTTCTAACAATCACGTACTACAGATTGTTTAGACATTCTCCAATTGATGGGCAACTCTTCAATATCCCATTCCTAGCCTCTATAAAGAGAGCTGCTATAAAAAATATTTTCATACACATAGATCCTTTCATCGTTATTTTGCTGTCTTTGGGCTATAAACCTAAAAGTGGTATTGTTGGATGAAAGGTTATGCACACTTTTATAGCCCTTTGGGCATAATTCCAAATTGCTCTCCAAAATGATTGGATCAGTTTGTCATTCCACAAACAGTGAATTAGACTCCCAGCTTTTCCACATCCCCTCCAACCTCCATCAATTTCCTTTTTTATCATATTAGTCAATCTGGTGGGTATGAGTTGGTGCCTCAGAGTTGTTTTAATTTGCATTTCTCTAACCAATACTGATTTAGAGCATTTTTCATATTATTATAAATAAAAACTCCACTTTATATACTTAGACCACTCATCAGTTTTGTGTGTGTGTGTGTGTGTTTGTGTGTGTGTTCATCTTTCATTGCTGAAGAAGACCATGCCATCAGAGAAAGGATGACATGACTTGCACTTGACTTTGTTTTGAGTTAGGGAGAGCTATGCAGGTCACCAACCTCACTTCTCCTCCAGAGTCATCTGAATCCAGTGACCAAATATTCATCAGGATGACTGGAGATGACCCAGTATGAGGCAATTGGGGGTAAGTGATTTGCTCAAGGTCACACAATTAGTGAGTGTCAAGTGTCTGAGGTGAGATTTGAACTCAGGTCTCCTGACTTCTGCACTGGTGTTCCATCCACTGCACTGCCTAGGTGCCCCATTTATCAATTGAGAATGGACTTGTATCTTTATAAATTACACTCAGTCCTGTATATACTTAAGAAATGATGCCTTTATCAGAGATGCTTGTTGGAAAAAAAATTCCCCAATTCTCTGCTTTCCTTGTAATTGTGGTTGCAATGGTTTTGTTTGTGCTAAAAGTTTTAAATTTTATATGATCAAAATTATGGATTTTACATTTTATATTGTTCTCTATCACTTGTTTGGTTATCAATTCTTTCCTTATCCATAGATAGGACAAATAAATTATCCTTTACATGTGAATCATGTACCCATTTTGACCATATTTGGTATACAGTGTGAGATATTGGTACCTAGTTTCAGCTACAGTGTTTTCCAGTTTTCTCAGAAGCTTTTGTGAAATAATGAATTTTTGTTCCAAAAGTCTGGATCTTTGGTTTTATCATATTCCTGATTACTAGGATCATTTACTATAAGGTAAATCATACTTAATCTATTCCAATGATCCATCACTTTATTTCTTAGCCATTACCATGTTGTTTTCATAACTATGACTTTATAATACAGTTTGAGATCTGGTATGATTAGAACACCTTCCTTCATCTTTTTTATATATTCCCTTGATATCCTTGACTTTCCAGAAAACTTGTATTTTCTTGGTGTTATTTTCCAGCCAAAATTGACACAAGCATCAGATAATTGGTTCATATGCTGCTACTTAGTTACACAGAAGTAAGAGTAATTGTGGAGGGTTCCTTCACACATTAAAATATGCAAAATTTAATTAATATAGGTTGTATTTCACTTAATTCATGACAAAGATATTAAATTTCCTCAAGAGAAACAAAGGATCCAAACATATCTCGAGAACTTTGGAAGCTTGGGAGGACAAAACTCAAGAGAATGGACCATATACAGAAGTTGGCCAGATCTGAAAATGACTTGATATTGGAAGAAGCTACCAATATTTCCAGTCTGCTACATGCACAATGTGTGTTTGGCCAATGTTCTTGGAATTTGATGGTCTTCCATTTCCATCATTGGGATATGATTCAATTTATCAGATATTGTGATATTTGGTAACAGTTATCAATAATATGCACAAAATTGTCCTTTATTTTTTCATCATTGAGATCTCTTCTTTAAAACACTGGAATCATGGTCTATTTGTTAACACCTCATTTTCAACTTCTTTTATTCTATGATTTTACTTTGGAACAATTTAGGTATTTATTGATCTTTGAGAATCTCAAGAGTTTATAATTCTTATTTTTCATTGGGGTCTCAAGACACTGTTCTTCATTATATAGTATTCATCAAATGCGCTTTGATTGTAGTAAGGCATTCCTCTTATTGAATAATAACTGATATCTGATTCCCTAACTCATACCCAACAGAAAGCTCTTTCCTTTGCAAGCCTCCCACATCCATCTCTCACCACCACAGGATGGGTTATGAACTTGAAACCTCCATTTAAAGAGAAAGCTCATTTCAGAAATCTCATTTGTCACCTGGCTCAATATCTTTGGGACTTCTCTGAGCCCCGGACCTGGGGTACCTCCTCTTCACTCAAACCCACTTTCTTCATTGTGTGTGAGTGTCATCTTCCTCAGTTAGACTGCCAGGTCTTTGAGGCAAGAAAGTTCTAAAAGCCATCAAGAGAAAGAATTTCAAATAGGAAACTGAATGGAAAGCACAGAAAAATATACAAGATTATTCCAAACCCACTAGAAATGAGGAGGAAATAGAAGAATGTGTTCTAGAGATCAGTGAAGCTCAGGAGGCAGCTCAGGAAGATTTATCCTTCTAATATGATCTTAGTGGTGTCATACAAAAAGTGGATGTTCCATGACAAAATAGAGTCAAATGTTTTTAGAAAGAAAGTCAGAACTGAATACATTATTTGTTTCTTTGCACTCCAAGGAATTTTTGCAAAAATTAACCATGGACTAAGGCAGAAAAATACTTCAACAAGTGTAAAAAGGTAGAAATTATCAATGTCTCCTTTCATCCCATAATAAAATAAGAATGAAAATTGGTTCAAAGTCAACAAAAAATTCAAACTCAAAAGGAGACTTAATGATATTTACACATTTAATATTATCATAATGATATTATGGAGGCAGTTGGGGCGGGGGAGGTGTAGAGTGAACATAATGTTTGACCTGGAGTCAGGACAATCTGAGTTCAAAGTCAGCTGCAGACCCTTACTAGTTGTTTAATCCTATTCAGGTCTTTTAACTCTGTTTGCCTCAGTTTCCTCATCTGAAAAATGAGCTGGAGAAAGAAAGAAAAAAAACTTTCCAATATCTTTGTCAACAAAATCCCAAAATGAGGTCACAAAGAGTTGGACATGACTGATCAACCTCAATAGTAATAACAACAAAATTATGAAGGGGATATTTTACAGGGCTGAAGAAAATAACAAAATTCACTTGGAAAAATAAAAGACCTACAATAATACCAAGAGCAATGATGAAAGGAAGTCAGGATACAGGAGGAAGAGACATCAAACAATAGTATACAGCATTAGTGATCAAAACCATGTGGTATTGGAAAAATAGAGAGAGAGAGAAAGGAAACAGATTAAACAAGGGAGATTCAGAATCTTTAGAACTCAGTGACTTCTCATTTGATGAAGTAGAAAAAAGACTGATTAAGGTTATACTCCTTATCTGGTTTAAAAAATGCTGAGAAAAGTGGAAAGCCATCAGGAAGAAAATTAGGATTGCACCAAAATTTTACACAATACTCTACAATCCATTCCACACAGATGTTATTGCTCTTGGTCAGTTGCTTCAGTCATGTCTCATCCTCCATAACTCCATTTGGTATTTTCTTGGGAAAGAAATTATCAAAGAAAGCAGAACTGATTTCCTAAGTCACAGGGTAAAACAGAAATGGAAAGAATCCACCAATTGCCTCCTAAAGAAGATCCAAAATGAAAACATCCAGGAATATTGCAGCCAAATTCGAGAGTTCCCAGTTCAAGGAGAAAAGAGTACAAGCAGGGAGAAAAAAAACAATTCAAATGTCATGGAGCCACAGTCAAGCTAATACAAAAGTGCGTAGCTTTGACATTAAAAAATCAGAGGGTATGGAATATGATATTCAGCAAGACCAAGGAACTAGGATTACAACCAAGCATCATATACCTAGAAAAGCTGAGTGTAATCTTGTAGGGGAGAAAAATAGACATTCAATAGATAGAGGAGAATCAAGTATTCCTAAGGAAAAGACCAGAGCCAAACAAAAATCTGATCTTAAAATACAATATACAAGAGAAATATCAAAAGGCAAACAGGAAGGAGAAATCATAAGAAATTAAATAAGGTTAAATTGTTTATATTCCTACACTGGAAGATGATATCTATACCTTTTAAGACCATTATGACTATCAGAACAATTAAAAGGAGTATACATTGCCAGGCCTAGAGGCCTGAGGGCTACCCGAGTCTTCTTACCTTACCTCTCGCAGGTCTTCGGCTGGCCAAACCGGATAATCGTATGAGAAAAGAGACCTCCCAGAGTCGAACAAGGGTTAAGCTTTATTCAGGGTCCCGGTTACAAGTGCAGGGGAATTCTTCCTTAGGAGTGAGCGAGGAATCTCCCAAGGAGGCAAAGATCTTACAATAAGAGATTGGAAACAGAAGTAGAAGTGGGGAGAGAGGGGGAGGGGAGAAGAGAGGAAAAGCGGAGCCTTCTGTCCTCTAAAGGCCCCTCCCTCGCTAAGCGAGCCTTCAGGCTTTCCTGACCTAATTAAGCTCTCCCGGCCGTGTAGTTTGCACCTGAATACCGTGCCTGTTAGATAACAATAGGTGTGCCCAGATCTGGGACAGCCTCGAGAGCGGGGATGCTCCTCCCATCACGTATCTCACGGGAAGAGGCGGAAATACACGAGATAGCTCGGTCTCACTCCTCGATTCCCTGGTGATTTATGGGGGGCCTCATGAGAACTCCAAGGTTTAGAAGTTCCCACCTTTACCCGCCCGAGACTGTCCACATGGAATTGAGCTTCCAACCCCAGCACACATTGACAGGATACAATAACTATGACGGGATGACATTTAAGAAAATAAAATTAAGGAGTGAGAAAGAGAATTGCACTCCCAGAAGAAGGAAGGGAATGGGAGAAGGGGGTCAATTGTCTCACATGAAAGAGGCAAAAAAGAGATATTTCACTGAGCAGGAAGAAAGGGGATGTGGGAATGGAGAGTTTGAGCCTTCTTCTTATCAAAATTAGCTCTAAGAGGGAACATACCTGCTTAGATGGGTGTAGAAATCTTTGATCCTATAAAGAAGTAAAAAGGGACAAAGATAAGAGGGGGGAACTGATGGAAGGGCAAGCTGGGGCAGACATTGGTCAGAAGCAAAATACTGGTAAAAAAAAAGGGAGGAGAAGTGAGAGGGAGAGAATAAGGGGAAACAGGATGGACGGACATATAACAGTTATCATAATTGTAAATATGAATTGAATGAACTCTGTAACCTGTATTGCTAGATGTAAAATTGAAAATTTTGATTGTATTAAATATAAAGGTTTTTTTCAGAAAGAAAACAAATGAAATCAAGATTAGAAGACAAGCTGACAACTAGAGAAAAAAATTACAGCAATTAAATCTGAGAAAGGCCTCATTTCTCAAATATTTAGAGAACTGAGTCAAAGTTATAAGAATACAAGTCACAACCCAAATGATAAATGGTCAAAGGACATGAATAGCAATTTTCAGACAAAGAAATCAGTTATTTATAGTCATATAAAAATTCTCTAAATCAAAATTGAGTAGAGAAATGCAAATTAAAGCAGTTCTAGGTTACTAACTCATACCTATTAAATTCAATAATAAAACAGAAAAGGAAAATGATAAATATTGCAGGGAGGTAGGAAAACTGTGACACTAACACACTATTCTTGGATTTGTGAACTGATCCAACAATTATGGAGAGCAATTTGGAACTATATTCAAAAGGATATAAAATTGTGCATACCCTTTGACCCAGCAGTAACACCACTAAGTTGGTATCCAATGGTGGCAAAACTTGGAAATTGAAGAGAAGTTCATTAACTGTGGAATGCTTTTACAAGTTGTGGTATATGACTGCAATGGAAAACGACTGTGTTTTAGGAAATGACAAGCAAGATGATTTCAGAAATACCTAGAGAAACTTACATGAACAGATGCAGAGTGATGTAAGTATCAGAAAAGCACTGTACAAAGTAACGGGAACATTGTGTGATGAACAAGAGCGAATAAGTTAGCTATTGTCAGTGATACCATTATCTAAGACAATTCCAAGGACTCATGATGAAAAATGCTCTCCCCTCCATAGAAAGAATTGAGTCAGAATATAGACCTAAAGCAAACCACTTTTCATTTTCTTTCTTTTTGGTTCAAGTTTTCTTTCACAAAATGACCAATATAGAAATGCTTTACGTGACTGCATATGTATAACCTCTCTCTGATTGCTTACCGTATGCAGGAGGGATAAGAGAGACAGGTAGAGAATTGTGACTTCAAAATTTAGGAACAAAAAATATTTTCAAATGTACTTGGAGGTAAAATGAAATATTAATTGAAAACATACTTGTAGCCAATGAGAGTTAGGTGTAGACAGAGCACCAAACCTGGAGTCAGGAGGATCTGAGTTCTAATGCAGCCACAGACACTTAATAGCAATGTGACCCTAGTCAAGTCACTTCACCCTGTTTGCCTCAGTTCCTTCTGTGTAAGATGCACTGGAGGAAGAAATGGTGAAACACTCCAGTATCTCTGCCAAGAAAACCCCACTGAATCACAAGGGGACAGATACTACTAAAACAACAAATAGAAGTTCCCCAATAAATGGTCAAAGGATATGAACAAAAAATTCTCAGAAAGAACTGCCAAGTGCTCCCAACAGTATGAAAAAAATGTCCCCAAGAACTAGTAAGAGAAAAGTAAACCAGAACAACACTGAGGTTTTATCTCATACTCTGCAAAATAGACAAAAATGACAAAAAAAATAGTACCAGTCAATGTTGGAGGAGTTGTGGGAAGATGGGCAGACTAATATAAGGTGGATGGAGCTATGAAATGATAGAAGACCATGAAGATCTGAGTTCAAATCCAGCCTCAGACACTGACTAGTTATGGGACACAGGTTGGTAACTCATTGAATCTGTTGACCTCAATTTCCTGAAATATGAAATAATGATAATGAGTACTCCGGCCATATAGGGCTGTTGTAAACAGGGTCATAAATGGATTTTGGGGAGAAAGTAAGTCACTCCACTGTGTCTTTGTCTTTTATCCTGATGCCTCTTTGACAAGACCTGAGTGTCTCCTTCAGTACCACCTCCTTTCTAACAAATGAAAAGAAAATTCCCAGAACTTTGAATAGTTTCCCAAATTCAGCCCTTTCCCCATATCCTCCCAAGGGAAGTACTAGGCCCTTAACAAATACTCATTAATTAGCAGCTAAAGAAAGTATTATTTTATTTGTTCCAGTCCAATCAGCTCTGGTAAGGGCTTTGAACATGTGAATGTGACCCAGAAGCCAACTAAACCTGTGTTCTTGAACTGCCATATTTTCCAGAAACACAGGACCAGAGTGTGCAGGAGGCCAGGAGCACCTCCAGCCCTTGCTCATTGTATTTGATCCTTTCACCCCTCACTGCCCCCTCAGTGTGCCCTTGAGAGTCAAACCAGCTACAAGACAGGGGCCCAGTCAGTATGAACCAGACAGATTAACCACTTATGCAGATCAGACCATGGTAGATAAGCAGAACATCCTGTCTTCCAGGTGTGGCAGGGAGAGCTTGGCCAAAGCAACAAAAGAGGAGGGGGAGAGCACTTCCATGGATATGTGGGGGAGGGTTGTTAGGTATGGATAAAAGAGCAAAGACAGGACCCCTACAGAATAGAATGGAATGAGTGAAGAGGTCTTTCTTGTGACAGGGATCATGAAGGAAAACTTTAAAAAAACACACATTGGAAGGCTGCAAATGAGGGTGAGGGGTAATAAGTGACTGTGATGCCAACGTGCCAAGAAGTAATTCAAAAAACAGAGAACAGGATGCTGTGGTTACTACTGTTTTCAATTTCCTGCCTATTTTCGTAAAGAAATAATTCAAAGGTAGGGGACTGCCAGTCTCCTAGACGATGCTCTTTGTTTACAGAAATGACTTCTTTTGTTGACGTTGATCAAGTCTGCTAGAAAAGAGTTCACTCACCTGGGGTGGGGGTCTACAGCTCCCAGGGGCCATTTCCTCTACCTCCAAACTCCCTGTTCTGGGCCAGACCTTGGTCTTCTACAGAATGAGCTGGGGAGGGAGAAGGATCCCAGGGCAGGAGGTTGGCCTACAGGATTTGTAGGGGGTGAGGCCCTGACCTCAGGGCAGAGAATGAAAACTAGAGGTAGGCTCCTACTGGGAAAAGAACTTTCACCTTCCTTCCCACCATCCTCTTTAAGAGAACCCAGAGGCAGAAGAGGCTTGGGATCCCAGATGGGATGAGATCAGTCAGAGCCTCAATGGTTCCTGAAACAGAGATCTTCCTCTGACTGTCTATGGGACTTAGACACCAAAAGGGCAACTCAGCTCTTGAACAATCCCCCACCTAGATGCTCAATAATCCTTTCAAATGTCTTTCATTATGGTCCTTTACTCTTACATTTCAAGGTTCATTCAGGCCTCTCACTTGTCTTTCACTCAAGACAGGAATTCTGGGTCCCTGTGGGGCCCTGGGAAGAGATGAAAAAATCTTAAATCTGGAGGTGTGATTCAGGACTTTTGGGAAGTGATTGGGAGTTAGGAAAAGAGTTAGTAGCAGTAAGCTTGTCCAGTAACCAGGGTAGGGAGGGAGGATTGCTCCAGGTGAACCTGGAGTTGTATTCACCAGAGGGTCAGAGCAGGAGGATGAGATCCAATTATATGAACAGTCGGCAGAAGCCAGCAGGTCTATGAGGGGTGGCTCAGACCTACCTGGGACCTACACCCACAATGCTGGCATCCTGAAGATAGAGATCTAAGGTCCAAGTGACAGCAGTGTGGTCTCAGCTTCTGGGAAAAAGGCAGAGAGAGCTCAACTCCAGGGAGGGCACAGAAAATTCAGTTGCAAGAGGAGCAGTAAAGCAATCTCAGCAGAACTTCCAGTTTTCAGGCAGCCCCATCTGAGAGAGTCCTCCCAGCCTCTGAGCCACCAGAAACGGCTGTTTTCTCCAATCACACCAGGGTCAGGCACTCAGGACCCTTTTTCCCTCTCCTCCCCAGCCCTACCCTCCATCACTTGGACAGCCTTGACCATTGGGATGGCCCCTCTTCTGCCCTAGGACTCTTTTAAGGCCTCCAAACTCCATCCCAGAGCACCTATTCCAACTGGGCCACCCTCCACCAGGCTGGTCATCTCTGAGAGCTCCTTCTCCCCATCATGCAGTATACCACCTGATTTCTTATTGGAGGAAAGATTCAGAACTTTAGGAGATAGGAGGGGAGAACTAGAAAGAGGCAAGCTGAAGATTTCCAGGCAAGCTGGGGATTCACAGCCAAACAGAGCTTAGTTAGAGAATGGAGGTTGCTCACCAAATGTTAGCAGTTTGATGAGCACATTTCTCCTAGTTTGAATTAGAACGTGACTCATTTCAAGTGAGATCCCAGCAAGATAATTGGGATGTTTCACCAGCTAAGGGAAGATTAATCCTTAATGGAAAGTATGCTTAAAATTTAGCCTTTAGGTGCATATGTATAGGAGTTGAAAGCATAAAAATTAAACGTTACTGGATCAGAATTACTCTTTTCTCCTCCCTGAACGCAATCAGCCTAGAGGGTCAAGAACATAAATGGATAAAATGGCTTTTACAGCTAAAATAATCCTAACTCAGAAAACCAACAGAATTGATGTTGACAGGCAATTTTGTTTCATGTATTAACACTGTAACACTGTTTATGTTATTACGCTCGAAGTTTGTCTCATTGGGTAATTGAGGGAACTATTCTCTCTCTCTCTCTTTCTTTCTCTCTCTCTCTCTTTCTCTGTCTCTCTGTCTCTCTCTCTCTGTTTTTAATTTGAATAAAAAATAATGATTTCTAAAAGGATATGCAATTATACCCTTAGGACGGGAGATAATGGTTTCTGCTGGGGCAGACTGTCCTTGATCTGGAGGGAGACTGCCTGAGATAGTGTTTTGAGGCTAGAGAGAAATAGGATTTTTAAAGAGAAATGGGATTTTAGAATTGGGGTCCAAGCACATGCACCCAAGCACCCCATCAGTACCTTGGATGGTAAGAATTAATGAAAAAGATAGGTTTTCTCCAGACAGAAGAATGAATAGCCAGTGGATTCAGGGTCAGAGTGGATTGACAAGAAAAGAGTTCTTTGCTGCTCTGCTGAAAGCAGGGGTAGATTTTGGAAGAACAGATGGCATTCCAACTAATGAACAATATAAAATATATTGAGGAAAGAAGCTTGATTTTAGACTGAGCAGGGAGATAGAAGCTGCCCCTGCAGATCCTTCTGAAACATTGTATTCAGGTTCATCACACCTGCAGGGAGAATGGGGGGTTGTCCAGGCCCCAGCTCAGCTTAAAGAGGGTGTACCTCTGTCTAGAATGATGATCCCGGGACTACAAATTGGAAAACAGTAAACAAAAGTAAATAAGGCTATGATAATGAGTTTATAGATTCCAGAAGCATGGCTGACCCTATATCTACCCTGCTTCTGTTGATTGTCTCCTTGTTTCTTTTTGGCTTTTTGTCTATTCACATTTTTTGTCAGATTTGTTTTCTTCAAGCTTAATACCCTCCACCTGTGGATGTCTGATGACTTAAGTCACATGTCACCCCCCCATCCATGACAGTCCTGTGTCATCTCTTGACTTGAAATCGACCAAACTCCAGATGCCAGCTAGAGAAATGATCTCCCAAAAGGGAGCTGTTGGGTCAGGCCAATCTCAGCTGGAAGTAGCTATGGAAGAAGACCTTGCAAAATCCTCACAACTATACAGAAAAAGTGTAATTTGCCAAACACTCTGCATTAGGTCTTTTGATGCTCACAATGGCCCTGGAGATGTAGGGGCTCTTACTAGCCCCTCTTGGTGGTGGAGGAAACGTAGGCTCAGAAAACTTCTGGGGTTATTAAGGTTCAGGGGAAAGGTGGATTCAAATTCACTTCCTTGTGAACTGAAGCAAATTATTCTATTAGTATCTATGCAGATAAATATTAGAAATGATTCTGGAAAGGAACATCCCTGGGCTACACAGACTCTCCAGATCCATGCACTGTTAGCTCATAATCATAGGAGCAGTGTTTTAAGATGTCTACATCATTCTTCTTCCCAATGCTTGCTTGAGAGGGAAAAGATTCTAGCCACTCAGACACAGACACAAACACATATGAACACACACTTATGTGCACACACAGGGCTTTACCTTTCCTCTCTGGGCCTGGGAGTGGGCTGTCCCCCAGTCCTTGTACTGTTCCCATATCTAACACACACATCTCAGGATCCAGGACATTCTTTAAGATTCAACTCAAGTAGGGCTTCATCTGAATCCTTAAATCAGTTGCCCACAGCAATAAAATCCTCCATCATGATAAAAGGAGGGATCATTTGAATTTAACAGCTATGTGCTGCTCACCAGCTCCCATTAATTGGTCATCCAAACAGCAGAGATATGGAGGAACTATACCAACAGGGTTGCTTCACGAGCCATCCTCAACCATCACTGAGTAAACTATGGAATGACTGCCTACAATGTCTTCCTGTCTCACAATGACTCCTGCAACCTGGACCATGTTTTACCCTTCTATAAAACAGTTCTGGTCACAGGTTCAGGCTCATGAGATCCTGACCCCTCAATAACAAAAATAGGCTCTTTCTTCTTTCTCTGGTTCTACACCACCACCCCCTTCCCCCCCCCCCCCCCCCGCCCCCCCAAGTCCCAGGGAAATCTACTTAAAACGTAGGTTACACTCATATCTTGGGTCTTCCCAATAGAGAATGTGGAAAGCTAGTCAAGGTACCAGGTAAATTAGTCCAAAGACCACAATCGAATTCCTTTACCTAAAAGACACACCCATTGCAAAAGGATGCCAAGTGTCCATTGAAAAGAGCCTTGAAGAACAAACAGCAGTAACACATTTCGCACTATTGCACTCTCTGAAGGTGGGGGGAACTAAACATCAGAAAGTGAAGCAATTTGTAGGAAGAGGAATGGACATTTCCTCTCAGCTTTGCACTGTGGAAAGATATATTTAAATTTTGGGGCAAGCCTAATGGGGAATTGGGCTGGCTCTCCCATGTATTAGCTATCCTCTCCAAGTGTAGACTTACAGAAATCTCCTGCCACCAGTCAGCCTTATGTGAGGTGCCCAGTGATCCTGAACTTCTCAAATCTCACCCTTAAGGCTCAGAAAGCTACCTCAGGGTCACATCTCAGTTTTCTAAGGAAAGAAAAAAACCCAGACTAAGACCCACATAGGCATGATGTAGGTTTTCTGTACAAATGCACAGATGCCATGGTGCCAGGGTGGGAGAAAGGCCTCCATTTTACCTCTGCTTCCCCAAAAGGAGGGCTCCATTAGGAACTCGTGGGCAGGTGACGAACAGAGAGTGATCATTGGCAGAACAGCTATTTCATTACCAGTTCCAGTATGTCTTCATCTCATTTTCATAGATTCCTCAATCAAATCTCAAGGAGCTTATTAAATGGTTCCCCTAGATCACAGAGCTACCATGTGACTCAGATGAGAATTTTCTGGATTGAGTATGAGTAGCATCTTGCTACCAAAACACAACTTTCTAAATGCTACAATCTCCCAGACATGCCAAGTGGCCATGGGTCATGGAACACAGTGGTCTCAAAAGAAGTCCAGTTGTACTTTACCCAAAGAAAAGGAAATATACCTCAGGAATCTAAGATTAGCAGACTTCAGTGGCCAAAGGGTAAGGCTCCACTGAACTTGCAAAGTCACATTTACAAAATATCCCTCCTTGTCTACTGTCTACTCCAATGTACTCCAACATAACTCACCTCAGTTCACAATATGCTGCCAAACTTGCAGATGGGAAGACTCATGGGAGTCAGGGATGGTCATTCTCAACTGGTTTTTTGTTTTGAGGGAACAAAATGAAGTTCCATCAAGAACAATAGACAGGAATGTAGTTTTATTGGAAGGCAGTGGGGGAGTCTCCAGAGAGGGTAACTGCTGGATGAACTCTGAAGAATATGCTGTGCTGCTCTGTCCAGGCCCTGGCCCCTTTTACACATGGCTGGGAGAGGAGGGTATTAAACTGGGAAGCAGCATCCAGTGGTGTGAGCCCTGCCTGTGTGCCTTAAATTCTTAAAATCCTCATTCTTAAACCACTCCTTGGGGGTATGTCATTGGGTCAACCCCACAGGAAGAGGATGCAGATGGGGAGACTTGTCAATGGAGCCAGGTTTACTGATGAGCATGTCCCGCAGGTTTATCATCTGAGGTTGGAATGCAAGTTCCAAAAAATTCCCCTTCTTTTTATTTTACAAATTCGCTATCTGTCTGTCCCCCTAGAAAAGTCATACAGTTGGCTAATACTAGATGAATAAGGCCCAACATCCTCTAAGAATATGGAATGTCTGAGGCTGTGGCCTGGGGAGAATCACCTCCTCCCTAGAGGTGAGGCACTGAGCAGGCTGGGGAAGCTTTTGTTTGTGGCTGCAGGATTGTGGGAAACAGGAATCATTGTATTTCCAAGAGTAGTTATTGGCAGCAAACACTGCCTCCACAGGACTGGGGGTGAAAGTGAAATCTGTCCCAGACCCACTGCCAGTGACCTGGGCCAGGACTCTGGAATGCAGCTAAGAAGCTTCACAGATCAGCAGTTTGGGTGACCTTCCTGACTCCTGCTTGCACCAGGTGTTGACCTGAAAACTTAGTTAGAGAAAAGGCAACAGGCTAAATGCATACATTTTATGATTTAATTAATTAATCAATTCCCTATTAAAGAAAACGGTAACATAATGCATTATGGAGCCAGAAATGTTCTGGCTACCCAGTGCAGAAATATTCTGGCTTATATACATTTTGCTGTGAGAAAGGAACTCTCCTAGTTGAACAAATCATAAATTTAGTAAGACAAGACAATTAACAAAGTAATGTTGGTCAGGCCTTGCGATTCCAGCTGGGTAAACACGTCTTGGTGATGAGAAAGGAAATCCCACCACTAGTAAGTGGCAGGCTTCCTGCCCTAAGCAGATAACTGACACAGGAAAAGGCTAAACAAGGTTCAATAGAAATTACGACCTAAGATGTCTATATTTTCTTTACCATTAATATGCCATAACATAGTATATGTCTATAGATAATAAGATACAAAGGAAAGCCTCATTATTCAAGATATAGTGTCTTAGGTTAAAGGTGTCCTTAAGGAGTGTAGTCGGCCCTGGCTGGCTTTTGCTGACGTAGGAAGAGGCACTCTCTGAGTTTACTTCAGAGAGAACAAAGAGATTATTCCAAAATTTTATATTAAACATTATCACAGGTCATCCACTTGCCAGTGCTGGAACCGGCCCTGTCACACGTTGTCACTCTGTCTCCTGGAGCCACAGACAGGGAGGATGGACAATTTTGTGGAAAACAATGAATTCCCAAATTTCTGGCAATCTATTGGTTTTTGTGATTTTTTAAATCAATTTTTGACATGAGCCATGTTTTCCCACAGATCTCTCAAGCATTTTTATATTTAGTTTTTATTGGATGGCCTGGTCCTGCTTGTCAGCCCATCTGCCTTCTGCACTCAACTTCCTCACCCACTGGATCCAGGGAACCTTAAGTTTCATTTTATTTGGTTTTCCAGTGATAACCTTTACACCAGAGGCTCATTCTCTGATCTGCTGTGTCTTACCCTGAGCCCAGAGCAACAAGAGCCAGAGGAGCTGACAGGGGGAAGTCATCCTGTCCCTTGGAGATCTTAGACAGAGGACCCTAAGGCCTAAGACAGGCAGGATGAGGGGACTTTATGTCCTGAGCAGAGCCTGTGAGAGCTCCCTTGGGTACGTAAAAGAGCCTCAGCTCTAGTATAAGCCTCATCTCAGGGCCTGTTCAGCCAGAATGGGCCACATCCCCTGAGGTTGTTCCTGGGGGACATGGCTTCCTCTTTTATGTCCCTGAATTTGTGAACTCAAGAACATAGAGAAGTTCATGTTTTGTGTGTGACACAAGACTAGTTGCTGATACTTGTGGATAAGTGAGAGAAGGCTCCATCTGTGCACCAGGAGTAGATTCCCTGTAACCAGGACAGAACTCCAAGCCCTGGACAGGTGGTAGAGATGGCAGGAGCTCAGGGTCCCTCCTCTGACTCTCCTCCTGCACCTTTCCCTATACCTCTCCCAGCTAGAGAAGCTAGGAAGTCAAAGAAACAGTAAGGTAGGTCTAGCCAAGGCTGGACAGGCCTTGAGCCAGGGTACCTGAGAAAAACCTGGATTAAGGGACCCAGACAGTCCTGACATAACTATGTCTTAAACCCAAATCACTCTGACTCCCACTGACTGCCCTAGAATCAGTCCCAGTCCAAGCCTCTGGGGCCCTTGTTTGGGTTGTGATGGCTCAGAGTGAGTGTAAATAGCAATCATTTCTGCTCTGGTAAGAAACCCTGAGAGTCCTTCCCTCCCAGACTGATTTTTTTTTTCTTTTTTTGAATAGCAAACGACAGCATATTTTGCTTCAATTCTTACAAGAACTTAAATCACTAGATCGTTCTTACTTCAGACAAACTGTGACCTGGGCAAGCCCTTTATTTAAAGAGAACAAGGTATCCCACTGCCTCTGGAGCCATTCCAGTCATTCTGATCTGTATCTTGCCACTGGACCAGATGGCTCTGGAGGACAGAGTGAGGCTGGTGACTTTGCAGGGCCCTGCCTTACTGATATCCAATTCATTTGCAAGTCAGGACATCACCCTTATGATGTCATTGGTACTCCTGGAGAATGAAGGACAATCTGTTTTTGAAGAGCAATAGTGCCCTCACCTGGTCAGAGGGAGAAGGGACAAGAGGTCTTCTCCATGTTCCTCATCCTTTATCCAAGATCCTGCAACAAGCATTGTTAGAGTTACTATGAGCAGATGTTTTCACTGTTGTCCTTAGAGCCCTTAGGGCAACCCTTGTCATGGGAAAAGAGAGAGAGTAGACTCAGCACCTCAGTTACATACGTGCACTTTTTTCTGAGGCCTGAACCTATACTTGAGCATAATACTAAAGCCCACATTTTTCCTGCCAAAGCTCTGCATTGTGGGAAACTGACAGCAGGAACCCACCACATGAACTCAGAGAAGAGCTATTTTTCTCTCATGTTGACTGAAAATTTGGTTGAAGTAGAGGCAACAGGCCAAATGCATACATTTGTTATTAATTCATTCCCCTTAAAGTAACTGTCACATAGTACTATGGAGCCACATATTATCTGACTGCTGATACAAAAATTGGCCAGACTTAAATCTGTTTTAGGACAAAGAAGGTAGTCTGTGTTCTTCAGATTTATGGTCTCCATAAGTGATTAACTAGATTATTAGAAAGGAATTTCTTAATTGCACAGATTGTACATACAATAAGATTTTGATGAAAGTTTGATGAAGTTTCAATTGAAATTACAACCCAAGATGTCTACTTTCTTTACCATTAACATGTCATAACATGGTATATGTCCACAAAATATTAAACTATGGAAAACATCCCATTATTCAGAAAAAGTGTCTTACATTAAAGGTCTCTTAAGGAGTGTTAAGTGAGCCCTATCTGGCTTTTGTTGACATAGGAAGAGGCATTCTCTGAGTTTGCTTCAGAGAAAACAAAGAGAGATTATCGCAAAATTTATATTAAAATATTACAACCTCACACTAGTTTTTAAGTAGCACACACCTTTCTCCTCTCCATGTACTAAGGATCAGTGGCATCGGCCTCCATGTGGTTTGTCACACATGAATCTCCATCTCCTGATGCTGCATGTTCACTAGTGTCCACCACTGCCCCCCACCCATTCCTTGAGTGTTGTCCCTCCTTGTCTCAAAGTTTCCTGATTTCACCATATTCCTTCAAGAAGCCTTGCTTGGTCCATTATCTGTTTATTTCTTCCAATTTACCTTGTATATAGATTTTATGTAGGAAACAAGGAATCAAATGGCTTTTTAAGAGTCTGTTTAGTGCCAGGCACAAGAACTTTAAAAATATTATCTCATCAGATCCTAATAACCCTGCTAGGTCCTCATGATGGGGGAAATTTGAAACCCTAAAAGGACAGATCCTTGAACTTCCCCATATATTTCAGGAACCCAGCATCTGGCCCACTCCAGCCCACCAGGATTGCTGAACACTCTTTCATCCCATCTAGGCTCCTGTCTCTAATTCCAGACCACCTCAGGATACTTGCCACTGCCAGATCCCATCCACATCATCTCCTAGTCTTTCTGTATAAAAATATCAGTCTCAACCTCATCAAATGCAGATTCTTCAAATCTCGCCCACTTGTGTTGGTGTCACAAATAGTGCAGACTCACTAGGCATCTGACTGGCTTCTATAGATGACACAATAAACTTGCTGCTTGGACTGAAACGTCTCACTGGTTGAATTCTTTTGAGGACCACCCCCACCTGTGCCCTTGGATTTCAGGATTCCTAGAACACCTAGACTGCAAGACTGTCAACTCCATTTTACAGTGGAGAAAAATGAGGCAAACTCAGTGTCTGAGGCAAGATTTGACTGATTCAAGGCCAATCAACCTATCCCCAATATTTCCTAGTGATTATGCCTTCTTTGGGTGTGGGGGTCACGTAATTGTTTGCAAATTGTCTATTTTCTTTCTGCATTCTGGAGAATTGCAAGAGCCTACCAGTTGCTTAGAAAAGATCTGGTATTTAACAAAAACTTGTTGACTTAAATACTTGACCAAATCCTTTAGAATGTGAGCTCCCTGTGGGGAGGGGTACCTTGATCGGTAACCCCAAATCCTAACACAGAGCCTGGCATGCAATATGGGCTTGTTGAATTGGCATGATGAAGTACCTGGACAATAAGGACTGGAGTCATTTTCTGCATTCCAAGATCTATCAATTGTATTCAAGGAAGGGGACCCATTTTGAACTTGTTGGAGTCTATTCAGACTGAATTTGTTCAAAGGCGTAGGAACTGTCATACATATTACTCTAGGTGGAATTTCATAATTTTCATTATCAGTTGCCAAATTCTCATAAAACTTGGATATTATAAACAAACTTGCAAGCTCCCCCTCCCCAAACCTTTCTTGACCTGTGAACAACTTAATTACTCAGTAAAACACTTCACTGCTTTAGAATTAGAAAACCTCTACTTTAAGCAACTTCTGTCCCAGGGCTGATAACATCTTGTAACCTAAAGCATTTGGTCAGGCCCCAAAAAACTCCCCAGAAAAGGAGAATCTCTGTCTTCTCTGCTTTTCCCAAAAGCTAAGTTATTACTTTATCTTTTAAAATATATTCAATTAAATACTTAGCAGTTTGTGAACATTGTAATCACATTCTCCAACAGTTTAATTCATCATATCACAGCATCTAGATCAAAAGAGAAGCTGATTTCCTAAGAATACAAGAGCATCACCCTCTAGGTATGATTTTTAAAGTTAACATTACTTATCAAATATTTCCCAAAGCTACAATAAAATTTTAAAGCATAACAAAAGTTACATTACAGATTTAAAACAAATTTTATTGTTTTGGAAAGAATAACAAAAAAAAAACTTGCTGACATTGAAATGACATCAACTCCATTGAATATATTTTCCAAATTATCACCTTACATAGAAAGCATTTGTCCAGCTGTGATTTTAACACTCTAGATGGATTGTTGTCTTTTAACAAAATATTTATAAGAGAACATTTTGTTCCAGCAAAGAACAACCTGAGTACCCATCAACTGGACAATGGCTAACGAAATTCTAGCATATGAATTCAAAGGATTATTGTTGAAGAATAATGACAAATATCAGGATTTCACTGGAAACAGCTGTATTTTTAGGGAATTCATCACAGTAAGTAATTTTGGATGTTTAATGAGGTCTCTTAAACTGCAAAATCTAATGAGATCTTGGGCAAGAGACTTAATCTTGTTAATCAGATCCCTAAGTTTTCTCTCCAGCAAGATTTTTCCAATGTATACTTAAGTACGGTTCAAATCCAAGGAAAACCATTTAATATCACAGTAACAATTCTGTCTTACAACCACTGCCTCCAAAGAGGCCAAAGTTGCTCAGTTTTATGAAACCAAAAACTGTAAAATATTCTTATAGGGAAAAGATGTGGGAGGGTGACATTCTATACAATCAGTCCAAACATGATCTGGAGCTGACTGAGGTTCAGATCCTAAATTTCTTACAGCAAAATTCAGACTCAAATTTAAGAAATCAGGGAAAACCATTAGACCCTAAAGATATGATCAAAATAGCATGGCTTATGGATAGGAACTGGAAGTGATGCACACATTTAGGGGATTAGATGTGGTAGACAGAGTGCCTGAAGAGCCACTGACAGTGATTCTTAATATTGCACAGGAGGCAACAACTAAATACATTTCAAAGTAAAAGAGCAACAAAACAAAATGTCTGTCTGACGAGGCCTTGCAAATAGCTGCGGAAAGAAGGGGAAAGCAAAGGGGAGATTTCCCCAAATGAATTCATAATTTGCGAGAATAGCAAGGAGAGATAAGGTTTTCTTAACTGGGCATTGCAAAGAAATAGAAGAAAACAACTGAATGGGAAAGACAAGAGACCTTTGCAAGAAAATTTGAGCTTTCAAGGGAGTATTTCCTGAATATATGGGCATGGGGGCTTCTGGGGCCAAAGTGAGGGATTCACTTGTCTAGGCTCTTCTAGATTCTCTTGAAAACAACCCTGCAATAATGGCTCAGAACCAGTTTTGGAGCAGTGAACCACATTACCAGTCTAGGACGGCTTGCAAGGTGAGCAGGAAAGGTGTCTCACTACAATGGGAAAGAGCAGTTAAGTGAGGAAGCCAGAGACAGGTTTCACCCTAGGGTGCCATAGCACTTGTTAGGGAAGTCATGATAAACCTTAGGGTTTCTGAGATAAATTCAATCTCTTTTTTGGGCTTCATGCACTATATGAAATACACTATGTCTAGTGAGGTCTGTGCTGCAGGGAGAAAACATTGCTCATTAATTAGATCCATAAGTTTTATCTCCAGCAATACTTCTTCAATGTACACCTTGGAATACACAAAAAATTGAGATTCAGGTGATGACCTTCCTACCATTACTGCTTTTATAAGGCTTCCTTGCATTGTGAATACTGTGCAGTCTACTGACCTGCCTCTTCCAGGAAAATGGGGGTCCTCATTGAACACATTCATAAGTCTTTTCTCCACAAGGAATCCTTGATGTAAAGGAAGAGATGATCTCTGGTTGCAGACCTTTCCAGAGTCCAGACAGGGCTGAATAAATTTCATAAGGTGAAATTTCTGATGTCTCCAAGCTCTGTAGTGCTTGTAGAATGTCTTTCCACATTCATTATGGAAATACTTTCTATCCCATGTGAATTCTGATAGGAAATATCAGAATAACATAAATAATGACTTTACCTTGAACACTTTTCATATTGATTGAATAATTACATATGTCTTCTAGAATGGATTCTCTGATATGAGAGAAAAGAATGTTTGTCCCATATAAATAAACAATTATTCAATTAGGACTAAGCTTTATTCCCACCTCCTCATTCAGAAATTGGCCAGTGTAGGTGATTCAGTCAGTCTTTCAAGGGCAGGGCTGATGATCAGGTGAAATCTTGGGCAAGACCTAGGAAAATTTATATCTGACCAAAATGTAAAGAGATTTTATTACAGGTAAATTCTGGCCCATTGCGTTTTAGTGAAACAGTTCTGAGGGGACTGGGACCCCTCTGGTTCAGACTGCACTAAGTAATGGTGATCTGGCTAGAAATAAGTCTCTTTGTCCAAAACTGAGTTAAGAGTCAGGCCCCTCCCACCTAGTCTCTCATTAGAATAAGTCCAAATCTCATAATATTCATTCTCATTAAGATTTAAGTAATCAGAATTGATTTATGCCTATAGGTAACTCCCACTTAGCTAAGGGAATATAAGTTTTGAGAGGTCTCCATGATTCCTATTTGGTTGGTAAGAGATAGTGAAATGACCATTGTTTTATAAATTATAAACGAGCCATAATTAAATAATTACCCAGAAACGATGTCTTCTCAAATTTGCTTTCATCAGATTTGTATAATAAGGTGAAAGTGTATATAAAAGGTTCAATTATATTATATAACTCTCCAGTGTGAATTCTATTATGTGCAGCAAGTAGGAATGTCTAGTTCTAAAAGTCTTTCCACATTAATTACATTCATCAAGTTTCTCTCCAGTGTGGATTCTCTGATGTAGACTAAGTTTGGAGTTCTCTATGAAAGTCTTTTAATATTCATTACATTCTTAAGGTTTCTCTCCAGTGTGGATTCTCTGGTGTAAAGTAAGGTGGGAGTTTTGTCTGAAAGCCTTTCCACATTGATAACATTCATAAGGTTTCTCTCCAGTGTGGATTCTCTGGTGTAAAGTAAGGTGGGAGTTTTGTCTGAAAGCCTTTCCACACTGATTACATTCATAAGGTTTCACTCCAGTGTGGATTCTCTGATGTAGACTAAGTTTGGAGCTCTCTCTGAAAGTCTTTCCACATTCATTACATTCATAAGGCCTCTCTCCAGTGTGGATTCTCTGATGCGCAGCAAGTAGGGAGTTTTGTCTGAAAGTCTTTCCACACTGATTACATTCATAAGGTTTCTCTCCAGTGTGGATTCTCTGATGGGCTGCAAGAGTGGAGCCCTTTGCGAATGCCTTTCCACATTGGTTACATTCATAAAGTTTCTTCATATGTATTTTCTGATGTAGTATAAGATGGCCTTTAAATCTGAATGCATTTCCACATGCATTACACTCATAAGCATTCTCACCATTGTGGACTTTCTGATGTTGAGGAAGATTGGAGCTCTGTAGGAATGCCTTTCCACGTTTATCATATTCATAAAGTTTCTCTCTATTCTCAATGACCTGATGTACAGCAAGACTGCAGCTGCAACTCCCAACCTTTCCACACTGACTGCATTCAGGAGATTGCCTCTCACTATCAATCATGTGATGAATAAAGAAGGAGGAGGGTTCACTAAAACGTACATCACATTCATGAAGCTCATGTGGGTTCTCTCCAGTATGAATTTTTTGACGGTCAATTAGGGAGGACTGTTGATTCATGCTTTTGCCACAATGATGACAACCATAAAGTTTATCTCCAGGGTGGACTTTCTGAAAGACAGCACAGATTTGTCTCCTAGTGAAGTCACAGGGACCATCACTCATGAGGTTTTCTTGGTGTGTTTCTTTCACAGAAATACTTAGCTTTTCAGTAGTCCCTTTCATTCCAGGTCTAATCATTCCTTCTGCAAAAAAACAAATGGTGAAAATATTTACAGAGACACATGTACACACACACACACAATTATAAACACTTCCCTCCACTGGAAGAAAGTAAACTGATCTATATGACACTTCTTCAGGTAAAGATAAAAGTCTTCCAAGTTAAATTGACACAATCACAATGTTTGAAAATGCCACTACTTCAGATTTGCAGAATAACTTGACTTGGAAAGACCTTCACAGACAATCACATTGGATCCTCAGAAACACCTCTGAAACTAGCAGACCCAGCATTCATGCTACAACCTCAAGTCAGGCCATGAACTCTGAATGGCTGAGTTACCTGAAAAGTATCCCTGCAGGTGAGATTGGATCACCAACCCTGCAACTGGGCATGTTCTGTCCACAGAACTGGATGGCCCTTTTCCATGGCACTTACTTTTGTTAACTTTTTCTTAAGAAAATGTTTTATTTTTGCACTTTTTTCTCCCTCTCTTTGGGTCTTCCTATTACCTGAGACACAGAAATATTGAAATTAGACCAAGTCATAAGCGTACAACGGGGCTTTAAACTCAAGGGAAAAGAAGAGTCAATCAATGTAGGTGGCAAACTTAACTGTTGCCTTATTGTAAGAAACTGCCATGGCAACTGCCAGCCTTGAGCAATCACAACTGTGATGAGTCAACAGCCAGCAACACTGGACCAGAGACCCCACGAGACAGAAGATTAGGACTCACTGAAGGCTCAGACACAGGCAGGTTTTATTACCAACAAAATATTTTTCATTAAAATATGTACTTTGAAAAAACAAAATAGTATTGTGCATGTCACAGAAAACAATATTTATAAACATAAATTTCATATGCACTGAAAAACCAAAAACTGAGGTGACTCACTTGATTGTGCTTTACTGCAGAGCTCTGTAACTGATTCTGCAATATCTCTGAGGTATACCTGGATTTGTTCTCATTCGTGTCTTGATTTTTAAGCTTTTTTCCCCTAATTCTACTCTCCTTAATCTATTTTTACATTCACTCCTTGAGTTCCCCTTTGTTCCCCTTTATTCCACTGTATCCCATTGAACTAGATGTCTTTACGCTCCCAAACACTCTACTTTCCCTGGATTAGTTGAAACCAACGTTCCTGATCTGTTGTTTCTTCTCCACCATTTCCATGTTCCTCTGATAGACTGACAGCTCCTTGACCTCAGGGACTGCCTTTTCCCTTCCTAAAACTTGGTGAGATACCTAGAAAACTGGAGGTGCTTAACCCATGCTTTTTGACTGACAGGACCCATGGCTGACACCAGGCCCCAGCTTCTGCCTCAATCCCTATATTCTGTTCTCTGCCTTATTTGGCAAATGCAAACCTATTTCTCACTTTCACTTTATCTCCTATTTTTGTGAACTTTGTCTGCTTCTAAACCTGATGGAACCTGAGCAGGCCCAGAGAGAACACTGCAGAGACTCTTTTTAGGCTCCTGAAGCATCCCATACTAAGGGACACCTAGGAATTTCTAATTAGCACTTGGCCAAACTGAGAATGGCTGTCAGCTCAATGAATCCGGCCAACAATTCTCCAAGAAGGTGCCAAAGATTGGGCCTTAGAGATCAAAGGAAGGACACAAGTTGATAATTTAGGTAAAGCATATCCTTGGATTAATTCTAAATGAGGCAACAACCTTTGCTTGTACTTAGATGCTACTGAATGGAAAGAGAAAATCATAAAACCTGCTGCCTGGGTCAACTACAATTTTAGGGTATTTAAATTCAGGGTGGACCTCATGGTGCCAAGGGTATCTTTTGAGTCCCTTCGGGTAGTTAAGTGGTGCAGTAGGTACTGATTAGGAGGACTGAAGTTCAAATCCAGCCTCAGACACACTTACTAGCTTTGGAACCCTTCACAAGTCACTTAGGGATCTTGCCCTTGATTTCCTAGTCTATAAAATGAGCCTGAAGTGGGGCGGAGCCAAGATGGCGGAGTACAAACACACAAATACTCTAGCTCCGAAAACACAGCCCATGAAATATCTGTAGAAAAGAGCTGCCAATAAATTCAGGAGCAGGAGAAGCCACAGAAGCGGAGCGGACAAGATTTCTATTCCAGAGAGCCTGAAAATCTCTCGCAAAAGGTCCTTTGAGCACTAGACCAAGAGTGGAGCCCAGCCCTCCTTGGCTGCGCCCCACTGAGAGGAGCAGATCCAAGCAGGCTTCAGGAACAGAATCTCCAGGGGCCACACAGGTCCCTCCAGCCAGAGGTGACAAGGGTCAGTGAGAGGGTCTCTTTGGTGGGTCCAGAGGGGAGTGGGGTGCCCCCATAACTCAGGCCCCCTCAGGAGGAAGCAGGGGAGGCGGGAGCAGACCAGGGCTCCCCAAGCAGGCATGAGCCCAGATCCATTGTTGAAGGTATCTGAATAAACCCCCTGAGGGAACTGAGCCCGTGAGGTGGCCCTGCCCCCACCTGAGCACCTGAACTTAATCTCACACTGAATAGCAGCCCTGCCCCCGCCAAAAGCCCTGAGGCTGGGAAGCAGCATTTGAATCTCAGCCCCTAAGTGCTGGCTGGGCGGATCTGGAGGCCAAGTGAGTGTGAAGAGGACGCTCAGAAGTCAAGTCACTAGCTGGGAAAATGCCCAGAAAAGGGAAAAAAAATAAGACTATAGAAGGTCACTTTCTTGGTGAACAGGTATTTCCTCCCTTCCTTTCTGATGAGGAAGAACAATGCTTACCATCAGGGAAAGACACAGAAGTCAAGGCTTCTGTATCCCAGCCCACCCAATGGGCTCAGGCCATGAAAGAGCTCAAAAAGGATTTTGAAAATCAAGTTAGAGAGGTGGAGGAAAAACTGGGAAGAGAAATGAGACAGATGCAAGAAAAGCATGAAAAGCAGGTCCACACCCTGCTAAAGGAGACACAAAAAAATGCTGAAGAAAATAACACCTTGAAAAATAGGCTAACTCAATTGGTAAGAGGTTCAAAAAGCCAATGAGGAGAAGAATGCTTTAAAAAGCAGAATTAGACAAGTGGAAAAGGAGATTCAAAAGCTCACTGAAGAAAATAGTTCTTTCAAAATTAGAATGGAACACATGGAGGCTAATGACTTTATGAGAAACCAAGAAATCACAAAACAAAACCAAAAGAATGAAAAAATGGAAGATAATGTGAAATATCTCATTGGAAAAACAACTGACCTGGAAAATAGATCCAGGAGAGACAATTTAAAAATTATGGGCCTACCTGAAAGCCATGCTCAAAAAAAGAGCCTAGACATCATCTTTCATGAAATTATCAAGGAAAACTGCCCTGAGATTCTAGAACCAGAGGGCAAAATAAATATTCAAGGAATCCACAGATCACCGCCTGAAAGAGATCCAAAAAGAGAAACTCCTAGGAACATTGTGGCCAAATTCCAGAGTTCCCAGGTCAAGGAGAAAATATTGCAAGCAGCCAGAAAGAAACAGTTCAGGTATTGTGGAAATACAATCAGGATAACACAAGATCTAGCAGCTTCTACATTAAGGGATTGAAGGGCATGGAACAGGACAATCCAGAAGTCAAAGGAACTAGGACTAAAACCAAGAATCACCTACCCAGCAAAACTGAGTATAATACTTCAGGGGAAAAAAGTGGTCTTTCAATGAAATTGAAGACTTTCAAGCATTCTTGATGAAAAGACCAGAGCTGAAAAGAAAATTTGACTTTCAAACACAAGAATGAAGAGAAGCATGAAAAGGTGAACAGCAAAGAGAAGTCATAAGGGACTTATAAAAGTTGAACTGTTTATATTCCTACATGGAAAGACAATATTTGTAACTCTTGAAACCATTCAGTATCGGGGTACTGGGTGGGATTACACACATACACATGCACACGCACATGCACACACACATAGAGACAGAGTGCACAGAGTGAATTGAAGAGGATGGAATCATATCTTTAAAAAAAATGAAATCAAGCAGTGAGAGAGAAATATATGGGAGGAGAAAGGGAGAAATGGAATGGGGCAAATTATCTCTCATAAAAGAGGCAAGCAAAAGACTTTTTTAGTTTGGGGAAAAAGAGGGGAGGTGAGAGAAAAACATGAAGTTTACTCTCATCACATTCCACTAAAGGAAGGAATAAAATGCACACTCATTTTGGTATGAAAACCTATCTTACAATACAGGAAAGTGGGGGATAAGGGGATAAGCAGGGGTGGGGGGGATGATGGAAGGGAGAGCATGGGGAGGAGGGAGCAATTTGAGGTCGACACTCACGGGGAGGGACAGGATCAAAAGAGAGAATAGAAGTAATGGGGGGCAGGATAGGATGGAGGGAAATATAGTTAAGTCTTTTACAACACGACTATTATGGAAGTCATTTGCAAAACTACACAGATTTGGCGTATATTGAATTGCTTGCCTTCCAAAGGGAGGGGGTGGGGAGGGAGGGAGGAAAAGAAGTTGGAACTCAAAGTTTTAGGAACAACTGTTGAGTACTGTTCTTGCCACTAGGAAATAAGCAATACAGGTAAAGGGGTATAGAAAGTTATTTAGCCCTACAGGACAAAAGAGAAGATGGAGACAAGGGCAGAGAGGGATGATAGAAGAGAGAGCAGATTGGTGATAGGGGCAATTAGAATGCTCGGTGTTTTGGGGTGGCGGGAGGGGACAAAAGGGGAGAAAATCTGGAACCCAAAATTTTGTGAAAATGAATGTTAAAAGTTAAATAAATAAATAAATTTAAAAAGAAAAAAGAAAAAATAAAATGAGCCTGAAAGGCAAATGGGAAATCACTCCAGCAACTTAGCCAAGAAAACTCCAAAGAGGTCATTGTGAAACAGAAATGACTGGAAGGACTGAAAACCATGACCTGACTCCCTATCTTCTTCACCACAGCAGCTTTCCCAATTCTTTTAATTCTTTCCCAAATGTCCCTGATTGCCTACTCCCACTGTTCACCCTTCTACTCACCTTCTCAGTGGGGAAATATGCCTTCTATTTTTTCTTTGAAAAAATTGGATACTTATCAAGAGCTATCTTATCCTCCTCATTTTCCATCCATGAAGAGACTTTTTTTTCTCTTTCATGTCACTGTCAGATGAAATGATCCCCTTGCTAGCTAAAGCAAACTCCTTTCGATGAGTAAATCATCCCATTCCAGGACATCATCTTCCTCAGTATGCTGGCCCTCCAGCATTCCCTTTTTTCACTACTTTCCAGTGTCTCCTACACTAATGACTCCTTCCTTACTGCTACAAAACATTTCCTGCTAGTGCTCAAAATGCGATCACTTGATCCATTTAACCCCAGAGATATTTCAGTGTGATGTTTCTTCCATTTCTTGGCTAAATAGTTGGAAGTGCCCAGTTACACCTGGAGTAGCCAACTCTTCTCTCTGAAATTCTCAGCAGTCTAGCTCCCAGTTTCATTGTTCAACTGAAATTTCTCTCTCCAAAATTACCAAAAACATCCACGTTGTTAAATCCTCAGCTCATTTCTTCACCCTCATCTCTCTTTCCTTCTCTACAACTTTTCAGAGTCAATCACCCTTCTGTTTCTCTCTCACTCCCTCTGGGATTTAGTGACACTAATCTCACTGTTCCCCAAACCAAACTCATTCTCTTTCCTCCAACCCTCCCATCTACCTACCTTCCTAATGCTCTCCAAGGCATCCTCCCATTACAGCAGGTTCATAAATGAGGTGTCACATCTTCCTCACTGACTTTCACAAACACTTCTGTCCCACATATTCAATCTGCTCCTAAGTCCTCTGATTGCACCCAGATAACATCTCTCCCATAACACCCCCTTCTCTCCCAACACTTCTACTCTCTTAGTTCAGGTCCAGAACACCACACATCAGAGCTATTTCAAGAACCTGATAATTGTTCCAGCTGCTCCAAGTCTCCCTCCACTCCAGTCATTCCACCACTCACTTACAAAGATCATCTTCCTAAAGTTCTTGACTGATCCTATCACAACATCCTCAACAATCTCCTGTGGCTCCCTAGGAAAAGGATCAAATATACAATCTCTTCTAAGGCTATTAATCACCTACACTATCTCTTTACATACCCCTCTCCTATTTTAAATTTTCTTTCCCTTCACATCCCAACCAAACATGCTATAATCCAGTAGTTTGGGCCTCACATCTGTTCTGTGAAGAGGACACTCTGTCTTACAAATGTTTGGGCTTTCCAAGCCATCTCCAGACATAGAATGCCATCCTGGCTTCCCTGAAACCCGAGCTAGGGCCCAACTTCCACAACAGGCTTTCCAGTCCTTCTTCACTACAGTACATTTCCTCTCTCAATGAGATCCAATCTGCCTTGTCCATAACAGGTTTCTACATGATTGTTGGCATGTCATCTGCCCACCAAGTTTGAGAACACCAGGAGAGCAAGGGATGTTCTTTGCATCTCTTTATGTTGCTTAACAGATGGTATGTCACATAGCAGCAACTTTCTAAGTCTTCATTGATGAGAAAAATGCCTAAGAAAGAAACCATATTTAAAAGCCTAACCCCCTTTTGCATTTTCAGGGAAGTTCTATGCCCCCAAATTCTAAACAATGCATTTTTTTTTGGATCACAGATTTATCAGTAGGAGACAGCCTAACTGCATGGTATCTAACTTCCTAATTTTACAGAAGGGAAAACTGAGAATCAGTGGGGTTCACTGACTTGTGCACAGACTCATTTCTTTTAAATTTTTAAATTTATTTATTTATTTAACTTTTAACATTCATTTTCACAGAATTTTGGGCTCCGAATTTTCTCCCCCCTTGTCCCCTCCCCCCACCCCAAAACACCGAGCATTCCAATTGCCCCCATCACCACTCCGCTCTCTCCTCCATCATTTCTCTCTGCCCTTGTCTCCATCCTCTCCTCTGTCCTGTTGGGCCAAATAACTTTCTATACCCCTTTGCCTGTATTTCTTATTTCCTTGCGGCAAGAACAGTACTCGACAGTTGTTCCTAAAACTTTGAGTTCCAACTTCTTTTCCTCCCTCCCTCCCCACCCCCTCCCTTTGGAAGGCAAGCAATTCAATATACGCCAAATCTGTGTAGTTCTGCAAATGACTTCCATAATAGTCGTGTTGTATAAGACTAACTATATTTCCCTCCATCCTATCCTGCCCCCAATTACTTCTATTCTCTCTTTTGATCCTGTCCCTCCCTGTGAGTGTCGACCTCAAATTGCACCCTCCTCCCCATGCCCTCCCTTCCATCATCCCCCCCACCCTGCTTATCCCCTTATCCCCCACTTTCCTGTATTGTAAGATAGGTTTTCATACCAAAATGAGTGTGCATTTTATTCCTTCCTTTAGTGGAATGTGATGAGAGTAAACTTCATGTTTTTCTCTCACCTCCCCTCTTTTTCCCCAAACTAAAAAAGTCTTTTGCTTGCCTCTTTTATGAGAGATAATTTGCCCCATTCCATTTCTCCCTTTCTCCTCCCATATATTTCTCTCTCACTGCTTAATTTCATTTTTTTTAAAGATATGATTCCATCCTCTTCAATTCACTCTGTGCACTCTGTCTCTATGTGTGTGTGCATGTGCGTGTGCATGTGTATGTGTGTAATCCCACCAACTACCCACATACTGAATAGTTTCAAGAGTTACAAATATTGTCTTTCCATGTAGGAATATAAACAGTTCAACTTTTATAAGTCCCTTATGACTTCTCTTTGCTGTTCACCTTTTCATGCTTCTCTTCATTCTTGTGTTTGAAAGTCAAATTTTCTTTTCAGCTCTGGTCTTTTCATCAAGAATGCTTGAAAGTCTTCAATTTCATTGAAAGACCATTTTTTTCCCCTGAAGTATTATACTCAGTTTTGCTGGGTAGGTGATTCTTGGTTTTAGTCCTAGTTCCTTTGACTTCTGGAATATCCTATTCCACGCCCTTTGATCCCTTAATGTAGAAGCTGCTAGATCTTGTGTTATCCTGATTGTATTTCCACAATATTTGAATTGTTTCTTTGTAGCTGCTTGCAATATTTTCTCCTTGACCTGGGAACTCTGGAATTTGGCCACAATGTTCCTAGGAGTTTCTCTTTTTGGATCTCTTTCAGGCGGTGATCTGTGGATTCCTTGAATATTTATTTTGCCCTCTGGTTCTAGAATCTCAGGGCAGTTTTCCTTGATAATTTCATGAAAGATGATGTCTAGGCTCTTTTTTTGAGCATGGCTTTCAGGTAGGCCCATAATTTTTAAATTGTCTCTCCTGGATCTATTTTCCAGGTCAGTTGTTTTTCTAATGAGATATTTCACATTATCTTCCATTTTTTCATTCTTTTGGTTTTGTTTTGTGATTTCTTGGTTTCTCATAAAGTCATTAGCCTCCATGTGTTCCATTCTAATTTTGAAAGAACTATTTTCTTCAGTGAGCTTTTGAATCTCCTTTTCCACTTGGCTAATTCTGCTTTTTAAAGCACTCTTCTCCTTATTGGCTTCTTGAACCTCCTTTGCCAATTGAGTTAGCCTATTTTTCAGGGTGTTATTTTCTTCAGCATTTTTTTGGGTCTCCTTTAGCAGGGTGCTGATCTGCTGTTCATACTTTGCTTGCATGTCTTTCATTGCGCTTCCCAGTTTTTCCTCCACCTCTCTAACGTAATTTTCAAAATTTTCTGAGCTCTTTTTGAGCTTTTCCATGGTCTGATCCCATTGAGTGGGCTGGGATACAGAAGCCCTGACTTCTGTGTCTTTCCCTGATGGTGAGCACTGCTCTTCCTCATCAGAAAGGGGGGGAGGAGAAACCTGTTCACCAAGAAAGTAACCCTCTATAGTCTTGGTTTTTTTCCCTTTTCTGGGCATTTTCCCAGCCAGTGACTTGAGCTCTGAATATTCTCCTCACACCCACCTCGCCTTCAGATCCTCCCAGCCAGCACTTGGGGTCTGAGACTCAATTGCTGCTTCCCAGCCTCAGGGCTTTTGGTGGGGGCAGGGCTGCTATTCAGTGTGAGATCAAGTTCAGCTGCCCGGGTGGGGGCTGGGCCGCCTCAGGGGCTCAGTTCCCTCAGGGGGTTTATGCAGCGACCTTCAACAATGGATCTGGGCTCCTGCTGCTTGGGGAGCTCCAGTCTGCTCCCACCTCCACTGGTGCCTCCCAAGGGGGCCTGAGTCATGGGGGCTCCCCACTCCCCTCTCGACCCGCTAAAGAGACCCTCTCGCCGACCCTTGTCACCTGTGGGTGGAGGGATCCGCGTGGCTGCTGGAGATTCTGTCCCTGAAGCCTGCTTGGATCTGCTCCTCCTGGCTCCAGGCAGCCAACGCAGGGCTGGGCTCTGCTCCGCGTCCGCAGCGTGAAGAACCTTTTGCGAGAGGTTTTCAGGCTCTCTGGAACAGAAATCTTGTCCGCTCCACTTCTGTGGCTTCTCCTGCTCCTGAATTTATTGGCAGTTCTTTTCTACAGATATTTCATGGGCTGTGTTTTCGGAGCTAGCGTATTTGTGTGTTTCTACTCTGCCATCTTGGCTCCACCCCCCCAGACACACTTCTAAAAGTCTCTGAAAAAGAATCCCAATTCAGGTGTTCCTGCCCCCAAATCTAACACTTGCTTTGCCACAACACCAAGAGACACAGCTCTCATGTGCCTGCTTTTTCCTTACTCACCTGGACAGCAGCTCTTCAGTCCTTCTTGTTCCAGCATCAATGGCATCTCCCTTTCCTCCAAATAAGAAACTAAATATTCTCTGGGAACTGGAAGCCCTGATAATGTGGAAAAAGGAATGAACATGGAGAAATACTTAGAATTTAGTTCTTTTTAGGGAAAACAGTGTATATACAAAGCTACTCCATTTAGAGAATCACTCCTTCATGTTCACAAACATCTGGCTTATTCTTCCATTAATGGTTGTAATGCAAGTAACCAAAACAGGATGTGCCAGATCAGCATTGAACTCCAGCAAATTAGAGCTTGATGGATCAGCTCTGGCTCTGTCTCCTCCTCAACTCCTCCCTCCATGAAACCTATAAAAACCTGGTTACTGTTCATTCAGTGAGTCATTGCTCTTCTGGTGAGATTCTCCTTTTGGGGACCTTAATGAACCTTAGGTAGTCAAATTCTAACTCTTGGACAGCATCTAATTCCTGCCATTGACAGTGGCATGCAATCAAGGAGGAAAAGATGGTAACCAGAAGTGCTTAAGCATAGTTTCCATAGCATTTCTTTTTGAGAACTTTGGGGGAGAGGTGGGGGAGAAGATCATGGAGCCAACAGAGAATCAGAAAATTTGATCATGGTGCACCTTCCCCAAAGGAGGCACTCATTGCAGAGTTCCCATTATCTAGAAATTTAGAGGCAGCTGGTAGTGCAATGGGGCGAGGCCTGGGAATAGACTGAGGAATGTCAAGTTTTAAACCCACCCTCAGACAGGTATTAACTGTGTGACTGGAAAAGTCACTTAACCCCTGTTTGCTTCAGTTTTCTCAAATGCCAGATGGGAATAATAATATCAGCTATAAGATAATATTGTAAAGAAAGGACAGAAAACAACAGCTGATGAACAGCAGGTGAAGAGAAAGGCTTATTGCCCTCTCTCCTTTGCCACCACCTGTAGTGGGTAGTGGAGGCGATGTAAAGGAAGATTAAGGAAAATTGTGTAACACTAGGCACAACTAGAAATTGTGAGTTACAAATTGATGCTTCTCAGAAAGTAGGATATTCTAAATACTTGGCCCATCCCAAAGAGGAAGAGGTAACAGAGAAAAGCAGGCTGAGCACTTTTCAGATATTTGGCAGAGAAAATTAATGTCCAGGGAGAGGTTGGGCTAAAAAATCCATGGAATTAGTTCTACATCTGAGATGCTTCAACACTGACATTATCTGAGACCTCAAGCTACCTAAAATTGGCATGAGACAGCTGCAGTAACAACAACAGAACATATACATTATCTTCCCACCATGTGCTGACCTTCTACAGGACAACCAGGCAGCAGAAGGACTGGGTCTGTTGGACACTAGAGATCAGCACATTTTCCATTCTAGTAATAGATAAATGCTCCAAACTCAGCACACTGAGGAATGAAGATATTTCCTTTGGTAGCAGACTAAGAGTGGCCAGGGGAAATGTCCTTACCCAAGGAGAGTAGGTTGTGGGCATTCTCCAGCATGACCTCCTTGTAAAATTCCTTCTGAGGATGGTCTAAGAGGTCCCATTCCTCTGGGGTGAAGTCCACAGACACATCCTGGAATGTCACCAGCTCCTAAACCATCAAGAGTCACAAGATTTAGACCTGAAAAAGACTCCAGAATTCAGGCAGTCTAACTCTCATCAAGGGAGAAGAGGAAACTGAAGCCCAAAAAGTGAATTTACCTAAAATTTTTTCCTAGTTTACTGAGAATCAACATTTAAAACCACAGTCATTAAGAGCTCAATGAAAACTTGAGAGAAGTATTTGATATGATCAATTGGAATAAAGTGGAGGAACATCTTACTATGGAATCTGGGAGAAAGTGTGTGTTTTGTCTGTGAGATAGAAAGACCAAAGGAAGAGAGAGAAAAGTGAAATTCCTTCCTTATCACAACGGATAAAAATAAAATTTTATCAACAATATTTTGGCAGGTTTGGGAGAAGATGGCCAGTAGAGTAAACTGTGGGTTTCGAGGGGGAGAATGTTTGATTACAGAAAACAGAGGGAAGAAAAAATCTAGTTAATTTCCTGAGAGCCTGAAACAAAATCTTCTCTAGATAAAAGATGAAAAGGATTCATAAGATATACTAATTACACTCCAGACTCAACTGAAGGAGATGAGACTTTCCAGCCAAGTGAAGGAGAATTCTCTGTTATTACACCGTGTCTTGGGGCTGCCCTTTGTATAATCTGTCATGGCCAAAACATCTTATGCCTTTTATTTATGATAGCTTTCATTTGTCAATAGTTATTACTTCCTTATTAAAGTATTTACTTATACAGTTGTTCATTTTTGTTGTTCTTTGTGTTCAAAGCAGACCAAAAGGGCATCACTATGTAAGGGTTCAAGTACAATGTGTCTGACCATGGATGATCAGACTCATAGAGGCCAGAAGGCTCTACCACAGTTTGGGAACAAATAATGCACATGAACATTTGGGGTGGACATGCCTCTTAATTCACTCATCTCACTATTCTTTGAAATACTGCAATGCTACCTCTCTAGCACAACACACCATGTTCTTTGATGTTGCTAAGCTATGATGGGTGGTCCTTTGCCACTGTCTCCCATGTCTAATAAGTGAGACCTTGGGAACATGGCCTTCTACTATGTCTTCTGACCACACTGAATGCCTTCTTTGCATGCGTTCTCCATAAAACAGTCTTTTAGGCAAACATCTTTTTGGCATTTGAACAACACAGCCAATCCATCAGAGTTGTGCTCCCTACTGTAGAATGTGAACGACTGGCAATCTAACTTGAGAAAGGACCTCAGTGTTCAGTACTTTGCCAGGTGACCTTCAGAGTCTCCCTAACACAATTCAAATGGGATTCAAAGAAGATTCACAATTTCTCCATTTGCTGCAGTCAGTGGATGGTGCCATGCTGAATGGTGGACAACCTCTATTTTCTTTTTCTACAATTTCTGAAAAGTTATTTCACTCTGCTACATGTCACTTTTTTAATATTTGTTTCCTAAATTTTAGAGTTCCAAATTCTATCCCTCTTTCCCTCTATTCCCTCCCCCTTAATTTAGATAGTAAGCAATAAGATATAGGGTTTACTTATGCAATCATGTAAAACATTTCTGTATTGGTAATTTTCTATGAAAAAACTTGGAAAAAAAATGTAAAAAAAAAAGGTGAGAAATAGTATGCTCCAGTCTGTATGGCAAACAATATCAGACCTTTCTCTGGAGACAGATAATAGTCTTTGGCATTAGTCCTTTGGGTATTTTCTTGGATCATTGCATTGCTGAGAAAAGCTAAGTTACTTACAGTTCTTCACTGAACTGTTACTGTATACAATGTTCTCTTGGTTCTGTTCACTTCAAGCTGAATCAGGTCAAGTAAATCTTTCTAGGGTTTTCTGAAATCATCCTCCTTGTCATTTCTTATAGCACAATAATATCCCATTACAATCACATACTAGAGATTGTTTAACCATTCTCAAACTGATGGCCATTTCTTCAATTTCCCACTCCTAACCAATACAAAAAAAAGCTACTGAAAATATTTTTGTACAAACAGATCCTTTCTCATTATTTTCATTTCTTTGGACTATACAGAGAACAGTGCTACAGTATTATTGAATCAAAGGGTATACACACTTTTACAATCCTTTGAGAACTTCCAAATTGTTCTCCACAATAGTTGGAACAGTTCATAACTCCACCAACAAAACATTGGTGTCCCAGTTTTTCCACATCTCTTCAACCTCCATCATTTTCCACGTTCATCATATTAGCTGATCTGATAAGTATGAGTTGGTGCCTCAGAGTTGTTTTAACTTACCACGTGTCTGATACAAATTTAGAGCATTTTTTTTCATGATTATAGATAGCTTTGATTGAATATTCTCAAAATTGCCTGTTCAAATCCTTTCATTATTTATCAGTTGGAGAAAGATGTATGCTTTACAAATTTACAAATGTATAATTTACAAATTAGAATAAGTTGTCTATTATTTATGAAATGAAGCCTTTATGGAGATACTTGTTGAAAAAAATTCCCCAATTCTCTCCATTCCTTATAATTTTAATTGCATTGGTTTTGATTGTGCTAAAATGTTTAAATTTTATATCATCAAAATTATGGATTGTACATTTTGTATTATTCTCTAGAACTTGTTTGGTCACAAATTCTTCCCTTATCCATGTACCCCATGGAATTTTTGCAAAAATAACTGTGGACTAGGGCCAAAAATACTGCAAACACATATAAGAAGGCAGAAATTGTCAATATAGCCTCTGTTTCTGTAATTAAATACGAATGGAAATTGGCTCAAAGACAACAAAAGATTCAAACCAAATGGGGACTTAACAACAATATTTATATATTTAATTCTATAGTAATGAAATGACGGGGACAACTGGGGGCAGTGTGGATAGAATGTTGGAACTGGAATCAGGAAAATGTGAGTTCAAATTCAGCTTAAGCCTCTTATTAGCTATGTGATCCTGGGCAAGGCATTTCATTCTGTTTGCTTCAGGTTCCCCATCTGAAAAATGAGCTGGAGAAATAAAAACCACTCCAGCATCACTGTCAAGAAAACCCCAGATGGGGTCACAGGAGGACATGGCTGAACAACAGCAATAATAATCACAACAAAATTATAGAGGTCACATTTCACAGCAGAAGAAAATAAAATTCATTTGGAAAAATAAAAGAAATACAATAATATCATGGGGAATGATGGAAATAAGTAAGAATAGGGGAGGAAGAGACATCGAACTATAGTAAATAGCACTGGTCATCAGGACTGTGTGGTATTGGGGGGAGAGAGGGAGTGAGTGAGAGAGAGAGAGAGAGAGAGAGAGATATGAATGGAATAGATTAAACAAGGGAGTTTCAGAATCATTAGAACTCAGTAACTCCATGTTTGGTAAAGTGGACAAAAGACTGATTAAGGAAAAAAATCCATTTTTGGCTGAAAAAAAACAAACACTACTGAGAAAAGTAGAAAGTAGTCAGGAAGGAAGTTAGGATTAGACCAGCATCTCATACGATACTCTACCATACATTCTAAATGGATATTTTATTGCTGCTCAGTTGCTTCAGTCATGTCTGACCCTCCATGGCCACATTTGACATTTTCTTGGTACAGACCTGATATCTTAAGAGGGTAAAATAGAAATTGAAAGAATCCACCAATCATCTCCTAAAAAAGATCCAAAATGAAAACTGCCAAGAATATTATAGCTAAACTCCAGTGCTCCCAGTTCAAGGAAAAGAAGAGTACAATCAGCCAGAAAGAAGTAATTCAAATGTCAGGGAACTACAGTCAAGCTAACACACAGGTGAGGAACTTATACATTAAAAATAATCGGAGGGTGTGGAATAGAATATTCACCAAGACAAAAGAACTAGGATGGTGACCAAGAATCACATGCCCAGAAAAACTGAATATAATCCTTCAGGGGAAAAAAATGTTCATTCAATAAATAGAGGACATTCAAGCATTCCTAATGAAAAGACCAGACCTCAACAAAACTTGGATCTTGAAATACAAGACCCAAGAGAATCATCAACAGGTAAACAGAGCAAACAAAAGAGATTCAATAAAGTTAAATTGTTTATATTCCTACATTGGAAGATGATGCCTGTAACTGTGAAGACCTTTAGGACTATTAGGGCAATGAGAAGGAGTATACACTGATAGTATACATTAACTGTGATGGGGTGGTATTCAAGAAAACAAAACTAAGGGTTGAAAAAGAGAACTGCATTCCAACAAGAAGGAACGGAAAGGTAGAGGTGGATGAATTATCTCACATAAAAGAGGCAAAGAAGAGCTATTACACTGAATGGGAACATGGGGAAGGTGGGAATGGAGGCCTTGAGCCTTACTCTGAACAAATTGGCTCAAAGAGGGAATAACATATATGCTTAGATGGGTACAGATATCTAACTCATCCTACAGGGAAGTCAAAAGGGACTTGGATAAGAGGGGAGGGGAGAGACTGATAGAAGGAAGGGTAGATTGGGGGAGGCATTGATCAGAAGCAAAACACTGGTGAGGAAAGAGGGTAAAAGGTGGAAGAAAGAGAGAGTGAGAAGGGGAAATAGGGTGCAGGGATATACACAGGTATCATAACTGTAAATACGAATGGAATTAACTCACCCTTACATTGAATTAATAGATGTAAAATGGATAATTTTGATTGTACTAAATTCAAAAGTTGTTTTTTTTTTTTTTTTGCAGAAACCAAATCAATAAAGCCAAGATTACAAGGAAAGCTGATACCTGGGAAAATTTTACACCAAGTATCTCTCATAAAGATCTCATTTCTCAAATGTATAGAGTACTGAGTCAAATTTATACGAATACAAGTCACAACCCAGTTGGTCAATGGTCAAAGGATATGAATAGGCAGCTTTGAAACAAGGAAATCAAAGCTATTTATAGTTATATAAAAATTATCTACATGACTGTTAATTAGAAAAATGCAACTTGAAACAACTCTCACATTAAAGCAAACCTCATACCTATTAAATTGACTAATAAAACAGAAAAGGGAAATGATAAATATTGGAAGGAGGTAGGAAAATAGGGACAATAATGCACTGTTGCTGGATTTGTGAACTTATTCAACCATGGTGAGAGTTTTTGAAACTATAAGAAAAGGGGTACAAAAATGTGGATGCCCCTTGACCCAGGAATAACCATATGAAATTGCTATCCACAAAAGGGTTTTTTCAAAAGATAGAAAAGGACCTACTCACACTCTTTCTGGGGTGGCAAAGTATGGGAGATGGAGGAGATGCCCATTGATTGTAGAATGCCTTTACAAATTGTAGTATAAGATTGCAATGGAATACTACCGTGTTACAGAACATGACAAGCAGGATTTCAGAAAAACCTAGAAATGCTGAAATGAACTGATGCAGGAGGAACGTTGTAGAAAGCAAGGGCAATATTGTTTGATGAGCAATAGTGAATAACTTAGCTATTCGCAGCTTATATAATAAAGTAAGACAATCTGAAAGGATTCTTGATGAAAAATGCCCTTTTCCCTCCTCCATAGAAAGAAATGATTCAGAATATATACCTAAAGCACACTAGTTTTCACTTGCTTTCTTTTTAGTACAATTTCTTTCCCATGAACTAATATGGACATGTTTTACATGATTACATATGTGAACCTATTTCTGATTGCTTACCACATGCAGGAGGGGAAAGAGGAAGGAGGCACGTAGAGAACTATGACCTCAAAATTTAGAAATAAAAATGTTTTTGCATGTAATTACATGTAATTCATGTAATGAAGTATTGTTTTAAAAAAGACTAGTAGCCAATGACAGCTAGGTGACACAGTAGATAGAGTGCCAGGCCTGGAGTCAGGAGGATCTGAGTTCAAATTTAGCCTCAGACACTTACTAGCAATGTAATCCTGGGGCAAGTCATGTCCCTCTATTTGCCTCAGTTCCTCCTATGTAAAATGTGCTGGAGAAAAAAATGGGGAAACACTCCAATATCTCTGCCAAGAAAACCCCAGTGTGTCACAAAGAGCCAGACAACACTAAAACAACTGAAAAACAAGAAACAGCCATTTCCCAATAGATAAATGGTTAAAGGATCTGAACAAAAAATTATCAGAAGCAACTGCCAGGTATTCCCAGTCATATGAAAATATGCTCCAAACCACTAAGAAGAGAAAAGCAAACCAAACCTCTGAGAATTCATCTCACACTCTGCAAAACTGACAAAAATGACAACAGCACTAGTCAATGTTTTAGGAGTTGTGGGAAGCTGGGCACACTGATACACTGTGGATGGAGTTATGGAATGGGAGAAGATGGTGGATATCTGAGTTCAAATGCTGCCTCAGACACTGAGTAGTTATGTGACCCTGACTGGTAACTCTTTGAAATCTGTTGGCCTCAGTTTCCTGAACTGTGAAATAAAGATAAGAAGAGCACCTATGCTATGTGAAGATGGTCAAAAGTGGATTAGGGGAAGAAAGTAATTCACTGTGCTGGGTCTTTGCCTTCGAGCACTATACCTCTTTGATAAGAACTGAGCGTCTCCTTTAGGACAGCCCTTTCCTCTACAGGAAAAGAAAACTCCCAGAATTTTGAATAGTTCCCCAAACTCAGTTCTTTCCTAAATCCTCTCTAACAAAGGAAGTACTAGGCCCTAAACAAATGCTAATTAGGTAACAGCTAATGAAGGCGATCTTTTCTTTGGCTTGGTCCAAATAGCTCTGGTAAAGGCCTTTGAACACGGGAACGTGAGCCCAAAGTCAACTTAACCTGTCTTCTTGAGCTGCCATATTTTCCATAAACACAGTACCAGAGTAAGCAGGAGGCCAGGAACATCTCAGTCCCGGCTCACGGTATTTACTCCTTTCACCCCTCACTGTGCCCTTCATGATGTCCAACTACAAGACAGTGGGCAACTGACAGATTAACTATTTGTGCAGACCAGACCATGGAGGATAAACAGAGGATCCTGTCTTCCAGGTGTCCCTGGGAAAGCTCGGCCAAAGAGGTAAAGGGGAAGGGGGAGCAGTCCTAAGGACATGTGGGATAGGGGTGGTAGCCATGGATACAGGAACACAGACAAGATCTCTACAGAACAGAGAGGAATGAGTGAAGAGGTCTTAGGAGGGCAGCCACTGGGGATGAGGGGTAGTTAGTGATTGTGATGCCAATATACCATGGATTAATTCAAAGGACAGAGAACAGGATGGTGTTGTTACTACTGTTTTCAATTTCCTGCCTATTTGTGTAAAGAAACAATGCATAGGTTGGGGATCACCAGCTTACAGACAATCCTCTTTGTTTATGGAAATAGCTTCTTTGGGGGTCAAGTCTGTGGACAGAGTGCACTCACCTGGGGTGGGGGTCTGCGGCTGCCAAGGGCCATTCCTTCAGGCTCCACACTCCCAGCCTGGGCCAGGCTTTGGTCTTCTGCAGACTGAGCTGGGGAGAGAGAAGGATAATGAGACCTGAGGCTGGCCTACGGAAGTTACAGGGGGTGAGGCCCTGCCCTCAGGACAGAGAATGAAGCCTAGAGGTAGGGGTCCTGCTTGAAAAAGATGGTCCCACCATCTCCTACCACTCTTCTTTCCCCTTCCTTTCTCCTGTTATTCAGATAACAAGGGGCAGAAGGTGCTTGGGATCCTACATGGGATAAGAGCAATAAGAGCCTCAATGACTCCTGAATCAGAGATTTCCCTCTGACTGAGTGTGGGACCAGGACCCCTAAAGGGCCACCCACCGCCTGAACTTCCCCCCACACCTAGATACTGAATAATGCTTTCAATCCCCTGTCGTGGTGGCCCCCACCCAGCCCAACCCTTCTGAGTGGGTTATCCTGGAATCACCCCAGGCCCCTTCTTCTTTACCTCAGGATCACCACAGGCAGCCTGCCACCCCTCAATCCCATCCCTAATCTTCATACCATCTTTACTGTTTCCCCATAAAAGTCAGTCTTGACCAGACTAAAGAGGCCGATTAAAAAAAAACAACTCACCCTCCTCTCTTGGCAACACAATCAGCCTTGTCTCTGAATGATAAAAGGCCTGAGGGGCCCAGTTCTTGGAGGCAGATCCAGGCCTTCACCTGGGCATTTCCAGGTTCACTCAAGCCTTTCACTTTTATTTCACTCAAGACGGGATTCCTGGGTACCTGCGGGTAAAGTGTGAATTCTGTGAAAATTCAGAAATTCTATCGTAAATCTGGGGGAGGGGTAACCCCAGACCTTTGAGAAGTGATCTGGAGTCTAGAAAAGAGTTAGCAGGAGGAAACTTGTCCAGGAACCAGGCTGGGGAGGGAGGACTGCTCCAGGGGGACCTGGAGCTAGACTCAGCACAGGGTCAGAAGGGGTGGATGAGACCCAATGGGATGAACAGCCAGCAGGTCTGTGAGGGGCTGGGTCCGGCCCGCCTACTCTGGGAGGCTCCTCCCAGCCTCTGAGGCCTCTTAAAGGCCCCTTCCTCCAATCACACCCAAATTCAGGCACTCAGGACCCTTTTTCCCTCTCCTCCCCAAGCCCTGCCCTCCATCACCTGGACGATCCCTCTTCCACCCTAGCCTCCACCCAGGCCTCCAAACTGCACCCCAGAGCTCCTGTTCCACCTGGGTCATCCCCCCCACCAAGCTGGTCATCTCTGAGAGCTCCTCCTCCCCCATCACCCTCCCACGTGTTTCTCTTTGGAGGAAGGATTCAGGACTTTAGGAGCTGGGAGAGGGAGAACAAGGCAGAGGCGAGCTGGAGGAGTCCAGGTAAGCTGGGCATTCACAGGAAAAGGGAGTTTAGTTGCAGAATGGAGGCTGCTCACCTAGTGCAGACAGCGGGATTAGCACATTCTCCTGGTTTGAATGAGAATGTGGCTTGTTTCAAGTCAGATCCCAGCAGGATAATTGGGATGTTTGACCCGCTAAGGACAGATCCACCCTTACTGTGAAATAGACTTAAAATGTGGCACTTAAGGGCTTGTGTTTAGGAGCTGAAAGAATAAGAATTCGGTGTCACTGGGTCAGAATTACCCTTTGCTCCTCCCTGAATGCAGTCAGCCTAGAGGGTCAGAGGCATAAATGGACAAAGTGCTTTTTCTAAGGTAATTCTAACTAAGATAATCAGCTGAATTGCTGTTCTTTGACTGGCAACTTTGTTTCATGTATCAACATTGTAACATTTTTATGTTGTTGTTTTGCTCCAGAATTTTCTCCGTTGGGGATCTGGGAGAACCAATATCTATGTATTTGTGTACGTTTTTAATTTGAAAACAAATTTTTAAAGGCATATGCAATTGTACCGTTAGAAAATGTCATTTCCTTTTATCTGAATGCTATGAATTTGTGAATTAAGCTGTAAGAGGGTGGCTATAATGTTCCAGTCTGTTCTATATTTCATTGGATATATTTTCCTTTAAAATGTATGATAATTTGCTCTTTGAGAAAAGTGCCAAGGACCTGGTAAATTCTCCATTCAGGTTTTCACCTTGATTGAAAAGGCAAAACTCAGGACAAGGAGAATTAAAAGGAGTTTGTTATGCTATGTCAATGTAGAAACTCATTGAGGAGTTGATCACATTAGGTCAGTAAGGAATTCAAGATGGAACCAGCTTTTATGGATACCTTTTGTAATGAGATAAAGACCATCTGTCTAGGCACAGTGCAGTAAAACGGGATGGGCCATCACATCTCAGCACCTCCCCTGTTCCCAGAACCTGAGGCCTACCAGGTGCAAACAGGCAGAGGATGACTGGCTAGGTGATGATGTGTCATTTAGTGTCATTTGTCAACCAATGGGATTCTGTATTTTGTGTAGACCATCCCCCACTCCCTCCCCATGGAGGTCTATCCATCAATAAGACTGCATTTTTGGTCTGCTCTACCCGTATTATCTGGATATGAAGCACTATAAAACTAAGGTCCAGGAGGAAAGGGTCATCTCAGACAGGAAGGATGATTGGAGATCTGTTCGGCCTAGTGACCATGGCCTACCCGAGTCTTCTTACCTTACGCAGGTCTTTGGTGATCAGTCAGATAAACATATTGAGAGAAGAGACTTTCCAGAGTCAAACAAGGTGGTAGGCTTTATTCAGGGTCTTAGTTACATGTCCATATGCAGGGTGAGTTCTTCCCCAGGAGAAAGGAACCCTCCTCCTCCCAGGGAGCAAGGATCATACAGCAAGAGGACTGAGGCAGAAGAGGAGAGGGCCCCCCCCCCCCCCCCAGGGGACCCTACAGCAAGAATAGGGCCCTCAGGGCTTTCCTGTCCCTACTTAAGCTCTCCCAGCTGCATAGTTTGCATGCGAATAGGGTGCATGCTCTCAGCCCCTAGCTAATTAACAACAGGTGTGCTCAGACCACAGACCAATCTCAAGGGTGGGATGCTCTCCCCAGCAAGCTTCCACTGAGAAAAGGTGGAAAAATGAGATAGCTCATGTTTCATGCCTCAATCCCCAACTGTTCCCTGGGGGGCCTCGTGAGAGCTCTGAGGTTTAGAAGCCCTCACTTTTACCTGCCTGAAACCGTTCACGTGAAAACTGAGCTTACACCCCAACGTCTCCCCTTTTTTGTTTTGCTTGGAGCCCACGTGGCCCTAGAGCAAATAGTGGCTGGTGGCTAAGTGGGTTAGGGAGGCCTTTAACATGTGGATACTCCACAACAAGAACTTCATTTACACAGAAACTTGCAGCTAGCACAACAACTGACAAAGAGAGGCATCTCCCCATCACAGGGAGTCAGGTTTGTTTCCAACAAAGCAAAGATGGAACTAAATGGCTGAATTAAAAGGATTACAACAAGAGGAAGTGCAGTCACTAATTCCAAAGCATATTCTATGAGAGGTAACCCAGTGCTGGTGCCTAACACTCCACCCCTCCCCCAGTCATGCAAAATGGACCGCATGGCCAAGCCTGTGGAATTCAGGCGAAATGTTTGTCACTCCTGTGCGTCCTGGATCCATGATGCCAAAGTCCTCCTTCAGCCACTGGAAGGAATTGCCTTGATGGATAGCGGGCGGCAACGCATCAGTCCGCTCAACGAGGACTGACCATGATGGATTTGGCAGGAGCGCCCAGTACTATGTCAGCATCACTGACAAGTGGTTGGGATTGATGCTGCTTCCTCTCTGGGCAACAAGGTCAAAGCTGTCAGCAGTAGACTCAGGTGGTGCATGGTCCTTCTCCAGGATCTCCAGGCTCGTCACTTCCAGTGTCTCCATCATCTCCGATGCTTGTTTCCACCTGCGCATCCTTCTGATGGGGATCCACGCGTCCCCTTTTCCTGTGAAGATACAAACATACCCTGGTCCCCATATTAGTATCTTATATGGACCTTGCCATTTCCCTGAGGCCATATCCTTTACCATGGCCCATGTGTCCTTATTTCCAGCCTGGATATCACTTTCCTCCCTGGGTTGTTGTGGAATAGTCTCATAGCTGCAGTAGTGTGCAGCACAATATAACCAAAGCTCTAAAGTAACAGGAACAATTAAACAATGTTTTAAATCACTTCAATCAGGCTTGAGTTTCAAAGAGGCCTTCACAGTTCCTTAAGGCAAATCTAGACTTTCCTTTGCTCCAGGAAAACAATTGTTTGACTAGAAAGAGGGTAATACAAAACAGCTACTGTGGTAGAGCTCATTTTTTTTTTCTCACCGCCACTCCCTCCTTGCATCTCTCTAGCCCCTGGAATCAAATTTCCTCAGGTGTCCTAATATACAGCTGTGTTGAGCTCTGATTGTGTTAGGCAACCTCTTCCCCTTTTTTGTTTACTGAGGATCGCCTTTATGGTGAAGTAATAAGGATGCATACTGGCTGTTTACATTGGTATTGCTGCCTGGGGCATTCTAATGCTTGATTAACAATTTGATAGCCTCATCCCCAGGCTGCTCATGATGTCTCTAAGGTATTTTGGCACCCTCCTACTCACCACACCGGTCTCTGGCTTTCTCTGAGCTTCCCTTGCCAGGGGTACTGAGCTACCGCTAAGGCAGTTCCTATCCACTCCAGTATCAAGGAGGCCAGTCATGGGAATTCCATTGAACCAGAATGTACACTCAAGTCTATTCCATCCTATTTCTTTTAGTAACTGGATTTGAACTGAGTGCTTTAAGGGAAGGGCAATAGCTATGGGATGTGGGAGGGGTTCTGCAATATCAGGATTCCTCCTGTACAGGGTCTCTCAGGGGAATCATAGTAAACTGATGAGCTGCAAGCTGGCATTTATCTAAGCTGTAAAGGTGTTGTGTTCTTTCCTCTGGCCCCATACTGCCCTGCTCCTGTTAATTGCTGATAAGCCTGGGGGGCCTGAGCCCCCAGTCCACTGGTAGTGTTCTTCTCATCTGAGAAAATTTTGACACCCAAACCACATTCTGCCCAGGGGTAAGGCAGGCTCTGGCTAAGCTCTTCCAGTCATTAGGGGTCAAGATGAACTGACCACTTATCTTGCTCACCAGGATTCTCTCCCGTTTTTGCTTTGTTCTGAACATAATTTAATTGACTGCTTTAAGTATTTCAGAAACACAAAATTACCTTACCATCACAGTGTAAAAGTTAGTTTGGAGGTTCCATAAAAATGTAGGCTAGTTGAACTGACTGGCTGATCAGCAGCTAGCAGCATAATCCTTATGAAATGTCAAAACCAACATTCCTTGTGAATAAAATAGAAGTCCTCCAACTCCCAGGGGTGTTGCTGTTTACAAAACTTTGGGAGGTCATTCAGATGTATGGTGACTCCCTAATTCCTGCATTCCTTGTAAAGTATCTTAGCCCAGACCTCCTGTTCCTCTGGCTTTATTACTGGCTACTCCTGCCCTTTTCCCACGGGTATGGGAAGCTCCTCTTTCTCTCCTTCTGAATCCAAGATTCAGGTACTCGCTGTCTTTCACAGCCCTTTCTGGATTTCCCACCACCCAGGATTTCCGCACTTGTCCCTGTTGGAGGAGCCAACTGTTCGGCCTAAAGGCCGTGGGCTACCCAAGTCTTCTTACCTTTCGCAGGTCTTTGGTGATCAGCCAGATAAACATATTGAGAGAAGAGACTTTCCAGAGTCAAACAAGGTGGTAGGCTTTATTCAGGGTCTTAGTTACATGTCCATATGCAGGGTGAATTCTTCCCCAGGAGAAAGGAACCCTCCTCCTCCCAGGGAGCAAGGATCATATAGCAAGAGGACAGAGGCGGGAGGGGAGGGGAGGGGAGGGGAGGAGAGGAGAGGAGAGGAGAGGAGAGGAGAGGCCCCCCCCCCCCAGGGGACCCTACAGCAAGAATAGGGCCCTCAGGCTTTCCTGTCCCTACTTAAGCTCTCCCAGGCACATAGTTTGCATGTGAATACAGTGCCTGCTCTCAGCCCCTAGCTAATTAACAACAGGTGTGCTCAGACCACGGACCAATCTCAAGGGTGGGATGCTCTCCCCAGCAAGCTTCCACTGAGAAGAGGTGGAAAAACGAGATAGCTCATGTTTCATACCTCAATACCCAGCTGTTCCCTGGGGGACCTTGTGAGAGCTCTGAGGTTTAGAAGCCCTCACTTTTACCTGCCCGAAAACGTTCACGTGAAAACCGAGCTTACACCCCAACAGAGATCCACTTCATTAGAGAAGGCCTTTGACCCTTTAATGAAATGCCACTTGGTTATGGCTCTACCTCAATTTCTTTAAGATGGACAATTTTTAATCCCCACATTTCACTCACTTTAATTTTGATAGAGAATTAAGAGTGGGGAAACGAGGGTTCATTCATTAAAAATGTAATATTTTATCAACTAGGGTTAGAGCTAATGCACAGAATAGACTGATAGCTTATTTATGAAAAACAGTTATTTGAACCTGCTGCCAGAAATCTGGAAGATTGGGATCAGGAGCTAAGAGGCAGGCTGCTGGATAACTTGAGAAAGTGGCCACTTCCACAAATCTGTGATATTGGGGATGGGTCATCTATTTTCCAAACCTGGTATCAAGAGAACAAGTATTTGGTGAAAGGCCTTGGCATCTGATGCTCTGCCATGTCTAGCAGAAGGATACGATTCCCTTGTTCAGAAGTTCTGTTATTTTCTTGTTGATAAAAATCTCTTTTCACTTTTTTTGCATTTTGGTTTCTTGGGAAAAAAAATCTTATTGAGGTTAAATTTTAATCTGTATTTGAGTTATAGCTTCCTTTATTTCTATTATTGGGCATCTGAACAATTAAAGAACTTATTAAACTTTTCTTTCTTTTTTTTTTATTCCCAGGAATTAAAAGCTTGGTCTCCTTAATCATTATTCTTTACTGTATTGTGTTTATTCATACTATGAATACCAGCTGGCCAAGAAGCCTTTCATTGATTTGTACTTAGAGTTACACCTTCCACATAACAGGGTGAAGACAGATCAACACAGCACACTTGAGGGCTGCTAGCACAGGTTCACTCTTGATTTGGTCAGACAGGAAAGACACTAAGAAGGGGTGAAGAATCTTACTTTATTCTAGTCTAGTTTCCTCACAAGAGGCTGCTGATCATGTGAGCACAAACTCTTAATGCCTTCCTTACTGACCCTTCTCCCAGGGTCAGTGAGAAGGGGGGGCTTACTTCTCTATGGGCTCAATCCAGACAGACACAACTTGTGCTTCCCCTAAATCCCCTCACATGTCAAAGGAAGTCAGTTGAGGCAAACACAGATTCCCTCCAAGCCTTGATGGGAGCCCATTAAGACACATACAACATTTGTGCATTCACCCCTAAGGGTTCCCTATTCACTAATCAGAGACCACCTGTTTTATAGAGCAACACACAAAGAAGGCATAATATCAGCACTAGCCAATAAGTTTACATTACTTCATCCCTGTATGTCACTGTGCAGGTGCAGTTGATTTTTGTATTATTGATCATTACATAATGTTGAGTGGAGATTTTGAATCATAACTGTGGGAACTCATATCTAGTACCTCAGAACAGGAGATTGTTATGGCTGTGGATCTTGGCAAACTGAACTCTGAGAAATAATAACAAAAAATTCACTTTATACACATTAAAATTCACCTTACATACACAGGAGCTAAGGCACCCCAACAATCTGGAAAATCTACAAAAATGTTTTAGCCCTCTTTCCATACCAGAGAAGAAGACTGGAGTGTTTACAGTATCTTAAAATTTGGATTAAGTATTTGGTCAAAGCTCTGTATCATTTGCTGGACTTTGGGTATCATCTGTGGTTGTCACAGGAGTCCCATTTAGGTTCTTATGCCAAACTGCTATTTATTGAAAGTGCAATGGAGAAAGTTATGAACTCTAATCTATTGCATCCCTTTCCTGTTCTTAAGAGAAGCACTTCCACATCTCTCTTTCTGTGTCCTCCAACGTTCTCTCTTGCCCAGGTGGGGAGAGCTCATGTTCTCCAAACCTCCACAAAAGGAGGGGGTCAGCTCATACATCTCCATATTTTGTACCTGGCTGCTCTATTTCTACAGACTTTGCAACCATGTCCCATTGTCTGGTGTCTTTTGCCCAAAATCTCTTCCTTTGGTGTGATCTCTTCCTCTTGAAAGGGTAAATGCCATGGGCACAGGACAATCTTTTCTATTTGAATCCCCAGGCCTTGACACAGTGCCTGGCACATACCCAGGGGCTTACTAAATGCTTGTTCACCAGTGACTGCCCAAACATTTTCATCTGAGAATCTTGCTTGTTATTTTGCTTTAAGAGCTCCCCATAACCTAGCCATCACCTCTTTGTCGGTCTTCTTAACCCTAATTTCCTGTTACCTACTCTTGGATCCAAACACACTGGTCTCCTTGTTGTGCCAGGAAGAAGACCCTCCATCTCTAGGCTCAGGGCATTTTTCTGGCTCTCCAAAATGGCTGGAATTCTCTGCCTCCTCATTTTGGCCTCCCAGCTTCCTTCAAGTCTCAACTAAAATCCCACCTGCAGCAGTGTAGGAAGCCTTTCTCACCTCCTCTTCATCCTAGTGCCTTCTTTCATTTCATTATATCCTGGATGCCAGTTTATAGTTTCTGTGTACATATTGGTGTGCTTGTTGTAATCCCTGTTGGACTTTGAGCTCCCTGAGGACAGACACTGTTTTTTGGTTCCTTTTTCAAGACCTCTCCTAAGTACAGTGCCCTATACATACTAGGCACTTCATAACTGGTTATTGAAAATTTCTGTCCCATTGGATTCAATGTCTCCAACTAGTCTCTACATGCAGTTTCCCACCTTGCAGTGCCTTTCCTTTGGGGAACAAGAACTACTGAAGTGTTGGACAGCTTTTGTGTATGACAACACTAGCAAAGCACAAATAAGGACTCAAAGGCTAGAGCTTCCCAACTGCTACTCTAGAAGCTTGCAAAGCTTAGGATGGATGACATTATGTGAACAGATAGAAGAGACATAGAAACTGCCTGAACATTGGATCAGAGGTGACACTGAAGGAAAGGGTAAAGGCATCCAATTTGTTGATAAGGGACAGGAATCGTCAGATTAATTTAGGTTTGAGGAGGTGATGAATAGTGAGAAAAACTAAGATGATGCTGTATCATTTAATAATTGAATCTCCTCCATAATGGACACTAATCTCAATTTTGTCAAGCCCCGTTTCTCAGTTAAGCTCAGAAGTGTGGCCTCTCACAATTAGAACAAAGGCATGGTTGAAGTAGATGATCGCTCCAGCCCTTTCCCCACTCCATTTGCTTGCTAACCAGTTTGACCTGGGACCCCTGTTTCCTTAACCTCTGAACAGAAACCAGTTTAGATTAACACCTCCCCAAAAGACTCTTCTCTGCCTTTCTCTCCTCCTAAAAAATCAGGGGGCTTGGTCCCCCAAAGGCGTGATTAGCTATGTGATTCTGATTGAGTGGTATTAATTTTCTACCTGTTATTACTATAGGAGTTGAGGTTCACAAAGCAATGAAATTCCCATATGTGAAGGCCAACCCACTTGCCCCTAAGGAGCTAATTATAAGTCTTACAAATCACCCCACCGTCTCCTATTTCTCAAAATAAATGGGTTTTTTTCTATACTATTGGGGTCACTGACCTAAGTGAGGAGATCAGTCTGATCCACGTTTTTAGCAGCTATAAGTGTCACTGTTAACAGGTAACCTCATCCCCCACACCCCTCAAGAAAAGAAACAAACCAAAGACCTTACATTCTCTTCTTCTGAAAATGTTTTCATGTAACCTTACAGTGCCATCTTTCCTCCATTTTCATTCCTGTATGATGCTTTGAGACCTAATTTGGAGTTTTCTTGGCAAAGACATTGGGATGGTTTGCCGTTTCCTTCTCCAACTCATTTTACAGATGAGGAAACAAAGTTAGGTACATTGCCCAGCATCACACAGATAGTGTCTGAGGCCAGATTTGAAATCATCACGACGAGTCTTCCTGATTCCATGCCCAGTACTCTATCCACTGGGCCACCTTTCTAACCCCCAAATATTCTTTAACCCTTCACAAATTGGTTTTCATCTTCTCTCTCCTGAAAGTGCTCTTTCCAAAGGGATTATTGAACTCTTTAATTGCCAAATTTGCTGGTCTTTTCTCAGCTGTAATCCTATTTGACCTCTCTTCCTCATTCAACACTCTTGACCACCCATGTTCTACAAAAAGTCTTTCTTGGTCCACTTTCTACCTTGGATTTCCTGAAATTTACCTTCTACGTATTTTGTATGTGAGAAACAAGGAAACAAAACATTTCTTAGGTGTCTACTCTGTTCCAAGCACAAATACTTCAAATATTATCTCATCGTATCCTAAAATTAACTGTTATGTAGGCAGGTCCCACTGCTACCCTTTGACAGTAGGGAAAATTGAGACAATCTCTGTGTCTCTGAGGCCAGATTTGAACTCAGATTTCCCTGAATCCAGACCCAGAACTCTATCCACTGTAATCCTGGCTTCTGATTTAATATGTGTGTATGTATGTGTGTGTGTGTGTATTTATATACAAAATTCCTTCTATTTTCTTTTTCCCTTCTTAGCCCCTCAAGAGCCTATAAATTGCTTAATTCGTGCCAGATGCTAATAAAGCTGTTTGACCTGATACTCTGACTAAACCAATGGGTTCAGTTTAGAAAGTGAGCTCTTTAAGGGCAGAGGCTGTTTCACCCCACTTAGCACTCCAAGCACTTAGCATAAAGCCTGATATATCATGAATACTTGTTGAATTACAATGAGTGAATCCCAAGATCATGGGGATTGAAGCCATTTTCTTAGGTTCTGCGTTCTAAGATGTGACAATATCAAATGTATTCAATCAAGGAGTCCCAATTTGAATCAAGGCTGGGAACTCCTAATATTGAGATGGTAAAAACATGGAGCTGCCATACATGCTATTCCAGGTGGGATTTTACAATTCCTAAACCACTTCATTACTTTCTTCAGGCAACTTCTTTCCAAGGCTGATAAAATTTTATGATCTTCCCCAAAAGCATATCCCAAGGTACCTACCTTCTGAGTCTCCCCAAACAACTTTCCAGATAAGGAGAATTTACAGGCTCTGTTTTACTTTTCCTAAACATAAATTCTTATTATTGATTTTGATTCAAGATATATTGAATTGTATACATAACTTTTGAAACATTACAGCCACATACTCTATCAGCTTAATTCATGATTTAGCAACATCAAGTTCAAAAGAGGAGTTCATTTCCTAGGGATACAACTGGATAAACCTCTAGGGTTTATTTTTTAAATTAGAAAAAAATTATAACAAAAGAAACGTTAGAATAGTAATAATAATAATATAAAAGTATCACCTTGTTGTCAATCAAATAACATCAGTTCAGCTGAACGCATTTCTGAACTATCTTATATACAAAACCACTTTATCCCTTCATCATTTGGACACTCTAGACTGATTGCATTCAGGAACCAAAGGATTCAAGGATCCTTTTAACCCTTATCTTTATAATCTCCAAAAATACTGCCTCAATGCCCAAAGATAAGTGTATTTGCATGAAGGAATAATCTCCCTAAGAAGGGTCAAACATCACAAGTATCCTAAGAGGAGAACACATGTGACTTTTAAGGAGACTGCATACGAATTTCATTTAGGACAAAGTCAGTTTTATGAATGATGGATTTGCAGTTACAAAAGGTATATCATGCAGTATCTCAATTTTCCCTAAAACCATTTGCTACTGGGACCTCAAAATGCAGGGCCCACTCCTTTGGGTTAATCGACTGCCAAAGTTTTATTGTGGCAGACTTTCCATTCAGGAGGAGAAGGGTTCTGTTCAACACAGTAGGATGAAGAAGGGAGAGTGGGAGGGGATGGACAGATGAGGGAGGAGGAGCTCTCATTGGAAACCAATCTTTTCCATTTAGCCCAGGTAGAATTTGAGCCCTGGGGTTTAAGTTGACACATCATGACAAGGGCAAGGCAGAAGAAGGGTCCTTCCAATGACCATGGCATTACAGCTGATGGAGACGAAATAGGGGCAGAGAGGAAGCCAGGAGCCTGAGTTTCTGGCCATGAGAGTTGAATGGAGGAACAGGATGATCCTGGGGCCTAAGGACTGAGGTAGAGAGGGTTCTTGAACCTGCAGAGAAAGAGGCTGGCCCACTGAGGCTCTTGGGGCTTCTTCTGCTTTCCACATATTGTACCTTTATAGGCAGCTTTTGCCTTGGACTCCTCTTCCTGTCAGACCCCCTGGATGAAAGAAGTAACCTTTTGAGTTGAGGTAACTATCTTCTAGAAATACAAGGCTGGGCTTGCAGGTCCCAGTCAAGTATGATCCAGGTTGTCAGAGAGGTCAGAAAACCTACCTCTACTCTAACTGACTAGTCTTCTAAGCATGATAAGTGGTCTTTGATGTCACCTTCATGTGATGATTCCTGCTTCCCTCAGCCCCCTGGTGCTGACCCAGAGGTCTGACTATCCTAACTGGGGACGTCTCTCAACCAGCCCAACCCTTATCCCCTGACTCTTGCTTTCTAGTTAGTGTTATCGCACCCCCCCTGCCAATCTCTTTCCTCCTTTAACTCTGGGAAGGATGATCACATCTTTTCTACTTATATCCACCAATTCTCACCACTGAGGCTTTCATGTAACAAGTTCATGAGGTTTTCAAAATGGAATTTTTGAGAAAACATAACTGATTCTATTAGATGATTTACATATATCAATGTAAAGAATGTCCCTTTCAGTACCTCCCTTCCCCCAATCTTTGAGAAAACTCATAGACTCACTTCCTGTCCTGTTACTCTATCTAAGATGGCACAAAGGGCTCACCAAATTTTGCTTAACTACCTGGCTAATCAAGCAGTTAATGTTTTCTTTGGACTAGTATAAGTAGTTATGCTAAAGGCCTTTTTAACTGACCTTTCTAACTATAACTCTAGATTAACATTTTTTTCTTTTTGCCAAAAAATATACCTTTCAATGAAAACAGAACAGTGTAAAATGACTTTTATAGAAAGTATCTCTGATGAAGACCTCTTTCTCATATACATAGAAAAGTGAGTCAAATTTACAAGTCATTCCCATGTTGGTAAATGGTCAAAGCATATGAACAGACAGTTCTCAGACGAAAAAATCAAAATCATCTATGGGCACATGAAGAAATGCTCTAAATCACTTTTGATTAAAGAAATTCAAATAAAAACCATTTCTGGGTACTATCTCACACCTATCAGATTAGGTGATATTATAAAAAAGGAAAACAATAAATGTAGGGGAGGATGTGAGAAAATTGGAATACCAATACACTGTTGGTGAAGTTATGAACTGATCTAAACCTTCTGGAGAACAATTTGAAACTATTCTGAAGGCAACCAACCTGTGCATACCCTTTCATTCAGCGATACCACTACTAGGTCTGTATTCCAAGGAGATCATCAAAAAGGGAAAAGGACATACATGTATCAATATCTTAACAGGAACCCTTTTTGCGGTTGGGAAAATATTGAATATTGAGATGTCCATCAATTGGGGAATGGCTGAAGAAGCTGTGCCATATGAATGCAATGGAATACTATTCTGCAATAAGAAATGATGAAAAGTCAGATTTCAGAAAAACCTGGAAAAATTTGTACAAACTGATGCAAAGTGAAATGAGCAGAACAAGGAAAACATTGTACACACTGTCAGCAAAATTGTGTGATTTCTAACTATGAATGTCAGCTCTTCTTAGCAACACAGTGGTCCAAGGCAATTACAAAGGACTCCAGACGGAAAATCCTGTCCACAGTCAGGTAAAGAACTGATGGACTTGGGATGCAGATCCAAGCACACTTCTTTCCCTTTATTATTTTTTGCATTTTTTCCCCTTTGATATGTTTCTTCTTTCACAACTGTGATTAAAATGGAAATTTGTTTTACATGATAGCATACGTATAACCTATATCAAATGGCTTCCCATTTTAGGAAGATGTGAGGGCATGAAGGAGAGAGAGAAATGTGAAACTCAAAATCTTGTGAAACAGAATGCTGAAAATAGTCTGAATGTATAATTAGGAAAAATACTACAAATTATTAATATCATTAATATTGACATGAATAATATGACAATATTATTATTAAAATAATTTTATACACACATATACAGAATCTACATCTATCTTTATGAATGTATGTATATGTATATGTGTATACACACACAAAGATGTACATATATACCTATATACATATGTATATACACACACAAATACCCCTTTCCCTAGCTTTGTTCCCCAACCTGATCATACCCAAAACTTCTTTGGAAGCCTGCCTAGAAGACCTCACATATCGTACCCAAAGTGTGGGTCATATCACTCAGCAGGAGAGACTGTCTCTATATCCTCTGTGCAACGCTGAGACATACACTTCAATCTGAAATGTATCACACTGTTGAATGGATAAATAAACCAGCGTTTACTGTCTGTATGTAATCTATGCTCCCTTACTCTGCCTGTCCCTAACAAGGACCCTGAGGAAATTCTCCCAACAGGATCAAATCTGATAATATTTATGTGGCTCCTAGCACACAGTGTACACCATAAAACAAGCCCCTTAACTTCCCTTCTTTTACACTTCGGTTCCTTCTCCTCTCTGACCAGGGACACTGGCCTCCTGGCTGATCCTTGACCTTCCTTGGTCTGTGCCTTTCCAATGGCTGTCTCTCCTGCTTGGAATGTCCTCTCTCTTTACCTGGGCCTTCTGGCTTCCTTCACATCTCAGCTAAAATCTCACCTTCTGAAAACAAGCTTTTAATGGTCTAAGGAAGTGCCAGAGCCTTCCCTCTCAGGTGCCTCCCATCCATACTGCAGAGAGCTGGTTTGGACACAGCTGATGAGATGTTTCCTCCCAATTATACCGTCAACACATAAGTGGCAGGGCCTGTTATACTTTTAACCTTTCTCTGCATCCCCAGGAGGTTAGCACGGTGCTGGGCACAGAGCAGCCACTTCCTAAATGCTTCTTGACTCGCACTAAGATACGGTAAATGAGAGGGATTCAGAGAGGCCTGGGGAGATATGTGTGGTCTGAGGCAGGAGGAAATGAGAAGCAGGAGGGCAATTAATGCTCTGCTGACAGCACTGCAAAGGCCAACCTGTGTCTAAGGGGATGAAGCTCCCTTGGCTCTCTTGGATTCCATCTTTGATGATGCTGGTCTGCTCTGTGGATGGGCTGCCAGCCCTGGGATGAGCGTTTCTGGGTCCTAGCATCCATTCTCTCTGGCTTCAAACTTTGGTCTTCTGCAGACTGAGCTGGGGAGGGATAAGACAAGGATGGCAGAGGGAGGAACTTTGTTCTTGCCTTTTCTTCCTAGGCTGGATGCTGACCTGTTCCAAATTATAGTGAGGTCTCAGAGGAGTTACCTGAAACTGCCCTCAGGAGAGAGCCCCTACCAACATCTGAGGACAGCAAGAAGGGTCAGGCTTAGAAGTGGGCTTGGCCTGGACAGAAAGAGGAATTTCCACCCACTCTAACTCCTTCCCTTTGACCTCATGCCCCTCCTCCATACTCACACAAAGACCCAAGAGTCCAAAGGGGCTTGAGACCTCAGATGGGATGAGACGAGTCAGAACCTCAGTGACCCAGAGATTTACCACCCTTTGATCCTGTGGGTGAGATATGTGGACCAGGCAACTCCTGAGCAATTGGTAAAACTAGGGATGGCACCCTAGGATCTCTGGGATGTGGCAGGGAGCTTTGACAAGTAGCAAGGAGAAACCTGGGAGCCAGGACATGGAAGAAGGCCTGGTCCTGGCAAAGTTAGAGGAAACTCACCAAGAGTTCAGAGGGGAAAGAAGAATTCCAAGGGAAATGGCAGCCAATAGAAGTGTGGTATGGGGAGGGGTCTTTGGTTCAGACCTACCTGGCACCTGACCATGCACAGGTGGCTTCCAGCTCTTAGGACTTCTCCTTCTAGCCAACTTGGTCAGGGTAGGTCCTCTTTATCCCTAGAATCACACCCTGACCTGCCCCCCACCTTCTAGAATGACCTCTCTTTACCCCTATCCTTTCCCAGGCTTCCAATCTTTACCCCAGGTACAGAATTCTACCAGGGGTACCACCCACAAGTCTAATCTCAGAGAGCTTACTTACCCCATTGCTCTACCACCTCTCTCCCTTCATCCCTGACTTTGCTCTGAGACTCAGCAAAATCTCCTGGTCTCCTAACTCTCTCCCTGCTAAACTGATCTTCTTCCCCACAATGATATGTCAATCCTACGTCTCTCCTGGTTCTCCTACCCACTCTCCTTCCTGGATCCCCTTACCTATCAGTCCTCTCTTTCTGCTCAGCAACCTGGGTTCCAGCCTTGCCCACTGCCACTTCACTGTCCTCCAAACTGAAGGCATTTACCACCTTGGCCCATCTCCATTCTTGACCTTCCATACTCCAATCCTAACACTGCAGGGACATTTCCCTTTGCCTTATTTTCATTTCCCAAGAGATGCTCTCTTTCCAGAAGACACATGGGTGTTAATGAGAGTTGAGGCCAGGATATCAGGACACCTGGGTCCCAAGTCAAATGTTACAGCACATGTTAAAATCCTTCTCTGTGCACTTACATAAACCTTCACATCTGTCTTCAATTCAAGAGGTTTGCCTGTCACTTGATTAAGCCATTGAAATCCATCCACTGGAAGATAGCACTATTTCTCTCCTCACCCCTGAAAACCCAGTTCTAATGGGAAGAGAAGATGGGCAGAAAACAGGACATGTTAGTCCTGGGGCACAAGAAGAGCAGGAAATCAGTGAAGAGATCAAAGAAGGACTGATTGTGGGATTGCTGTTGGGGGTGAGGGGAGCTCAGCACCCCAGCACAGAACCCTTAATGATCCTTCTGAATTCCTTCGCACTTTTTTGAAAAGTTATAATTTTTGTTGATATACTAACTTGTTTATAAAATTAAAATAAAAAATGGGGAGGACCTGCACCTTAAAGTGATGGCTGCTGTGTCCTTTTTGGGGTTCTTTCCACCTTTGGTGTTCACCTGTTTTACCCAACTCTCACCTGTGGCTGCAAGAAGCAGCAGTATGAGCAGTGGCCACACCCTGGTAAACCATTTTGACAGATGGGCCAAACCAGGTTGAGGGTGACCAAGGGTCTCAAACCCATTGGTGAGTTCGGAGGGTGTCTACCCCAAGTATGTGAAGACTTTCTCTGGTGGAATGGGCAGATGAGAACAATTTGTTTCAATATTCATGAAGGCAGATGAAGCAGGAGATGTGGAGCACTTAGAGCTTGGTTAGACACCAAAGATGCCAAGGTCATCCACTGCATCCTGAGCCATGGCCAGCCATCTTGACTCTGTCCTGCCACTAGAATATGATGGCTCTGAAGGAGAGTGAGGCTGACAACTTCGTGCAACTCTGCCTCACTTAAATCTAATTTATGCATGAATCAAAAGACATCACCCATATCATTTTACTATTATGCCTCAAAGTCCTGTGGTGACAGGCAAGTGATAAAGCAGCAGGTGCAGATATACTGGGAGCTGTAGTCACAACCCTGCACACAGGTAGCCCAGGACATAGAGTATTTTCTCACTGGAAGCAGCAGTGACACTCAGCAGCCCCCTGGGTTTTTGAGCAGCCTTGTAAGGATTTGTGCTGTTCACCTCCTGGTGTGAAGAAGGGAGCTAGGATAGGTGCCCTAAACATTGTCTGCCTACCCAACTCTGACCAAATTACTGTGGCAGGCAGGAAATCCCACTGTGGTTGAAACACAAAAAAATGTACAGAATGTACAAAAACATCTGCAAAGATGATTCCACTCACCATCGGCACATGAAATGCACACATGCTTATAGACAAGACAAAATTCAGTAGACCTGAAAGATATACTGCTCTTGTTGCAAGAGAACTCAACAGGTGTTGCATACAAATAGCAGCCTGGAGTGAAACAAGGTTGGCAAATGAAGTCCAGCTTACTGAAATTGGAGCTGGATTCACATTTTTTCTGAAGTGTACACAGTGAAGGGGAGTGCTATGAAGCTGGTATGGGTTTTGCAATCAAAACTAGTCTAGTCAGCAATGCCTGCCAAAAGGAGTGAATGACAGGCTCATGACTATGTGATTGCCACGTGCAGGAAAACGCCATGCCACCATCATCAGTGCCTATGCTCCCACCATGAGAAACTCTGATGAGGTCAAACAAATTTTATGAAGACTTAGAGACCCTTATCATCAATGTACCAAAAGAGGACAAATTTATAATTCCGGGTGACTTTAATGCTAGAGTAGGCTCAGACTACCAGACTTGGTAGGGAGTCCTAGAGAGGAATGGAGTTGGAAACAGCAACAGCAGTGGTCATTTACTGCTGAAGACTTGTGCATCACATGACCTCATCACCAATATTGTCTTCCATTTACCTAAACACAATAAAACTTCATGGATGCACCCTTGCAGCAAACATCGACATCTAATAGACTAAGTCATTATAAGGAGAAGAAACAGACATGATGTGAGAGTGGTAAAGGTAATGTGTGGTGCAGATCATAGATCTGATCATAGACTTCTCCTTTCTAAGCTAAATATTCACATTCATCAAAAGCACCACCCTTAAGGCAAAATGACTACCAGAAGCCTCAATGTCAACAAATTAGACCTCTTCTCTGAGCATGAACAGTTTCTTGCTAACTTGGAAGGAAAGTTGATCCAACACACAGTTGGGAACAATGGAACAGAAAAGGAGTGGGCAACTTTCAGAAATCTGGTGTACAGCAAAGTACACCATTTGTTCATCTGGATCAGAACACTCACAAATATCAAGACTGGTTTGATGAAAATGATAGGGAAAGTCAGAAGTTGCTAAATGAAAAATGAGAACTCCACAGAATTTACCAGCAAGATAGTTCATCCACCTCTAAGAAGGCAGAATTTCATTCCATCAAAAGCAAAGTACAAGCAAAGCTTAGAGAGATGCAGGATTCCTAGATCAGTAAGAAGACGGATGAAATTCAGTTTTATGCTGGTAGTAACAATCCAAAGAGCTTTTATGATTCTCTGAAAGCTGTTTATGGACCAAAAACCTATGGTGTATCATAACTACTCAGTGCTGATGGAGGCACACTGATTGGTGATAAGGACATGATCCTAGAGAGATGGGCTGAACACTTCCATAGTGTTCTCAATAGACCATCATCAGTCAATGCTGAGGGCATTGACCATTTACCTCAGGTTGAAGTCAGTCTCTCCTTTGCTGAACTTCCAACTGAAGAAGCGGTTTTGAGGGCCATTAGGCTTATTTCATATGGTAAAGCACCTGGTGCTGATTCTATTCCAGCTGAGATTTACAAGGTAGGGGAACCACTCCTCATACAAAGCTGACTAAAATTTTGCAGGTTATATGGCAAGAGAAACCACTCCTCATACAAAAGCTGACTAAAATTTTGCAGGTTATATGGCAAAGAGAAACTCCCAGGCGTTCAAGGATGCCTCCATTGTCCATCTCTATAAAGGTAAAGGGAATAGACTGTGCTGTGACAATCACAGAGTGGGGTCTCTCCCTTAGTCATTGCTGACAAAATTCTTGCTAGAGTCCTCCTTAATAGGTTGATCCTTCACCTGGGAGATGGTCATATACCTGAGAGCCAGTGTGACTTCAGAAAAGGCTGAAGAAGTGTCAATATGGTGTTTGCTGCTGGAAAACTCCAGGAGAAATGCCAGGAGCAGGACAGAGGTCTGTACACAATGTTTGTAGATCTGACCAAGGCCTCTGATGCTGTGAGTCATGAGGGCTTATGGAGAACTATGTCAAAATTTGGCTGCCCAGAGAAGTTCATCAGTATTGTACATCAATTTCAGGATTGCATGTTTGCCAGTGTTTTGGACAGTGGACAATCATTTCAAGCCTTCCTAGTCACTAATGGAGTGAAACAGGGCTCTGTACTTGCTCCCATGCTAAAAAGCATGATGTTTTCAGCCGTATTGTCATATGCTTTCAATGAGGATGAACAAGGCATCAAGGTCAACTACTGTACCAATGGTTAAGTTCTTCAATTTGAAAAGGCTACAAGCCAAGACCAAAGTGGAGGGAATGTTGGTGCATGAGTTTCTGTTTGCAGATGATTGCGCACTCAACGCAGCCTCTGAAACTGAGATGCAACAAAGTATGGATCAATTTTTTACTTCCTGTGCTAATTTTGGCCTAATAATTCACACCAAAAAAACACAGGTGCTCTATCAGCCACCACCATCCATACGTGAAACCATCGATTACAACAAATGGAGAAGTTTTGAATGCTGTGGATAAGTTCACTTACCTAGGTAGTGTACTTTCCAGGGATATACACATTGACAGTGAGGTTGACGCATACATTGCCAGAGCTAGCTCAGTGTTTGGGAGGCTCCAAAGAAAAGTTTGGGAGAGAAGAAGTATTAGACTGACTACCAAACTGAAGGTCTACAGGGCTGTTGTGTTGATCTCATTGTTACATGCCTGTGAAACACAAACAGTCTACCAGCGCTATGCCAGTAAACTGAATTGCTTCTATTTGAACTGTCTGAGGAAGATTCTGATGATCACCTGGCAGGATAAGGTACCAGACAATGAAGTCCTTGCTCAAGGTAAACTGCCAAGTATTCAAATTATACTTTGGAGAGCACAACTCCAATGGGCTGGGGAAATGTTGTTCCAATGCAAAATATACACTTGCCAAAAAGAGTATTTTATGAAGAACTCTCATAGAGCAGGTGATCACATGGTGGCCAAAAGAAGCAATACAATGACACTCTGAAGAACTTTGGATTTGACTGTGCAACATAGGAGACACTGACACAGGACTGTTCAACATGGCGTACCCACATCAGAAAGGGTGTTGTGCTCTATGAGCAAAGCAGAATTGAGACAGTACAAAATAAACTGCGCAAATATTGAGTACTCACCCCAAAAATTCATACTGACTATCTTTGACCAATCTGCGGTAGAGCGTTCTGAGTTCATATTGCTCTGATCAGCCACAGTCAGACACGTTGAAACTTCACTTTATCATGGTGATATTGTTTTGGTCCTCTTTGAAAACGAAGGACAACAATCAACTAACCAATACAAAATAAGTTGTACAAAACCAAATGACATCTTTTGCTTTTTTCCTGTAAAATAAATTAAGAATAGTCTAATACAAAAAATCAGAAATCTATGCCACAGTGTCAGTTTTTACAAAACACTAGAAAACACACAGAATCATGAGATGCAAACAAGAAAATGATTTAAGCAAGTGAATACAACTTTCTCCCTAAATCCCTCAACCCACTATGGGCTTCCTTGGCAGTATGGAGAAGGGGGGAGGGGAAGGCACATTTCCCTCTCTAAAGGGTTTTAATTTCATATTTGGGCTGGGCTACAGTCCAGTTTCAACAAAGACCTTAAGCTTTTCCATGGATTCACATACCCACTTCTGTTCTGTTTTCTAAAAGCAAACACCTATAGTTTAAAGCATTTAGCAAGGGCATACATGAATGATTTGGCTTTTTAAAATTAACGCACAAACACACACACAAACACATCAAGCAAATAATTGCCAAAGTTACAAGAACCGTTCTTTCTTTTATTCTTCCCTACCCCACTTTGCAAACAAAACTTTCTCTGACAAAACCTTCAGGCCACAGCTCTTCAGATCTATCAGAATCTGAATCTGAGTGAAACAAAAAAAGAATACTCTTTTTTGGCAATATCTCTCTCTCTCTCTCTCTCTCTCTCTCTCTCTCTCTCTCTCTCTCTCTCTCTCTCTCTCTCTCTCTCTCTCTCTCTCTGTATCTCTCTATCTATCTGTCTATCAACCTATCTATGTGCGCACACACACACGAAGATGACAAAAAAATGATCATTTCTTCCCCCAAAAAAGAGGCAAAAAAGGACAAAAATATCCATTCAATATACAAATACAGTCATGTAATTTGGTTAGGAAACCCTCAGAAGTAAAAAAGGACCCACAAACCTTAAATCAGATGTCTTATTGACACCTACCCATACACATGTGCACACACAAAAAACATAGCAGCAAATTTGGGGTGGGAAAAGGTTGACTTCTAAATACTAGTTTTGTTTACTGGTAAACATATTACATCAGGACTGAACATCTGTCCAACACAGAGAAAATAAAATGCACAAATTTTTAGAGAAGTATCTCTTTCAAAAGCACAAAAACCCCCCCACATATTTTTCACATATGAGCCACAAGGAGTAAAATCAAGAACATATAACATTGAAATTTTAAGCAACAGGGAAAAAAGGCAGAACTGGTTAGAAAAAAGATGTTTCCTTATTCAACTATGGACTTGAAATAGCTAGCTAACAGCAAGGCACAATATCATAGTTTGGGGGGGGAAAGTCTTAATGCGGTGGATGAGAGCCTTCTCAAATCAGACAAGACACCCAGAGACAAACATGCTTGGTTCTTATAGCTGCAGTCCTCATTCACTAATGGTCATAATTAGAACTCTACTGTCAGCCCAGAATCTCTGCTTTACTTAGCCTGAAAGGCAGGAAAGTGCTTGATGGGAACAGGCTGAGAAACTGGAAAGCTTCAATTTCGTCTCAGGGGTGTGCTGTGGGTTCTGCTACCAGTAGTGTGCTTGCTAAAGAAGTGATGCAGAATAAAGCAGGGACATCTGCAGAATGCCACCACATGCAGGGTATTTGGAGGACTGGGAGGATGTGATGGGGATACAGAGCTTCTAGGAAGGCCTGGTTCTAGGAATCATAAACTAATTTGAGGTGACCTTTAGTACCCTCCCAGACCCATTCCTCCTCTCTCCTGCTCTGCTAGATCATGCAAGTTGGCTCTCTTTTAACCCATTGTAGTAGTAGAAAGTGTGTAATTCCCATCTAATACCCTGATGGACTGTTGTGGGAATGATGGGAAGATTTCCTCTCTTCTCAATCTCAGCACTCTTGGGAGGGAGTGTCCAGGTTCCAGGTAAGCAAGTACAACTTCTTTTCCACTGGAAGGAACACCAAATGAGACACCTTCATGCTCTTCTCAAGAGCTAAGTGAGAAAGGACTTGGAGGAGTTCTCCCATTCTCCTGCCCCACCTTGTTCTCAGTAGACGTGAAAAGCAGTTACTATCCAAAGGCACAATAAGTTTGTATTCCAATACAGCAAAGGGCAGTTTCTAAGTATTGGGCATTTTGGGTAAGTGTCCAAAGGGAAGAATCCCTGACTGAGGGTCATGCTTCTTCCCACAAATTGCTCACTTGGTTAAGCAGCCAGTCCAACCATTCCTGGATAAAAGCCACTTTGGGCTATTCCAAAGAGGTAACCTAAATGAAGAACTTCTCCCTGACTCCTCCCAACCTCATTGGCCCCATGTCTTCCCAAAAGAAAGTTTCATTTGCCTAAATTCCACATTGTAACAGGAAAGCAGGAAAAGGTTTCTTCTTCTTTTTTTGTTATCAACAAGACCCAGGGTAGAAACTTCAAGGCTGTGAGGTCACCCATGGAAAGCAGAAACTACTCTCCTTAAATCTTAGATGTCATATCTGAGGCATAGACTAGTTTTAGAAGGAGTATAGTATTTTCATGCCTCTTTGAGCAACAAGTCAGCATCTTGATCCTCTCCTGTTCCAGATTGGTAGTCCCCCAAGAATCAACAGAATGAATAACATGTGGGGGAAACCCATGGTTTGCACTTTTGTAGAAAAGGGAGAGAGCAGAAGGCTGTAAACTGCCCACTGGATGGATCTTGGGAAAATCTGTTTAGTATTTTTGAAGAAGATGTTCCATCCTCTTCTGTATAGCATCCCCTCACCATACCTCTACATTGAAAGATGATGTGCTGGCAATTGTGGTAAAATTAAACCTCTTTTTCTGTTTGGTCCCAATTCTCAATCTGGGAAAGGATTATACTGTCAGTTTCTCAGGGGGCAGAACAATCAAGGAGACATAGGTAGGTTAACAGAAGACCTGAAACATCCCCCGTTGACCTAACTAATGGCCCTCTACAACCTTATCATCTCATAAGCATGCCAAAACAGTGGTGACATGGACAGAAAGGATGTTAGTACTGCACATCTGTATAACAGCTGGATGTATTACAAGCAAAAAATTGATTTCCAGGATCTGATTGGATGTAGATTCTCTTAGTGGTTCTTGAGGTCAGTTAATGGGACCAAATGACTGGGACCATTTTGGCCACCCAACCAGAAAAAAAAAAGATGGATCATTTTTTAGGGTGGAAATAGGTACATCCAAGTACCCTCTTTCTAGAAAAGTCCTCATAAAGACAAAAGTCCTCATAAAGACATAAAGTGCTTAATTCCCATGTAATACTCCCATGGATTGTTGAGGGGATAATGGGAAGATTTCCTCTCTTCTCAATCTCAGCATTCTTGGGAGGGAGTCCTTTGGAAATATTTTAGGTTCTTGCATTGCTGTGAAGGACTAAGTCTATCAGAAACTGTCCTCCCACAGTGGCTATTACTGTGTATAAAGTTCTCCTGGTTTAACTCATTTCACTCAGCATCAGTTCATACAAGTCTTTCCAGGTTTTTCAGGAGTCTGATTTTTCATCATTACTTATGGCCCAATAATATTCCATTACATTCATATACCAAACTTGCTCAGTCATTACCCAATTGATGGCTATTCTCTCTATTTCTAGTTCTTGGCCACTACAAAAAGAGCTGCCATAAATATTTTTGCACATGTGGGACATTTTCCATTTAGATGATCTCTTTAGGATACAGCTCTGGAAGAGGTATTGCTGGGTCAAAGGGTGTGCACATTTTTGTAGTCCTTTGGACATAGTTCCAAATTGCTCTCCAGAATGGTTAGATCAGCTCACAGCTCCACCAACAAGGAACTGGTGTTCCAACTGTGCCACATCTTCATCATTTCTCCAACAACTTCCTGTTTTGTCATGTTAGCCAACCTGATAGTTGTGGTGTTGTACCTCAGAGTTGTTTTGATTTGCATCTCTCTAATCAATAGTGATTTAGAACATTTTTTTCATATGACTATAGATAGGTTTAATTTCTTCCTCTAAAAATTGCTAATTTATATCCTTTGACCATTTGCCAATTGGGGAATGACTTGTATTGATTTAAATTTAACTCAGTTCTCTGTATATTTTAGAAATGAGGCCTTTGCCACAGACACTAGTTGCAAAAGTTCTTTCCAAGTTTTCTGTTTGTCTCCTAATCTTGGTTGCATTGCCTTTGTTTGTGCAAAAACTTTTCAGTTTAATGTAATCAAAAATTACCCATTTTCGTTTGATAACGTTCACCATCTCTTGTTTGGTCATAAATTTCTCCATTCTCCTTAAATCTGACAAATAAACTATCCCTTGCTCACCTAATGTATTTATAGTGTCACCCTTTATACCCAGATCGTGTACCCATTTAGATTTTATTCTTGTGTGTGGTATCAGGTGTTAATCTATGCCCAGTTTGCACCACACTGTTATCCAGTTTTCCCAGCAGATTTTGTCAGACGGTGAGTCCTTATCCCAGAAGCTGTGGTCCTTGGGTTTATCAAACAATAAACTGCTGTAGTCATTGTCTACTACGTCTTGTGTACCTCACCTATTCCATTGGTCTACCCCCTCTACTTCTTAGCCAGTACCAAGTGGCTTTGATGATTGCTGCTTTATAATACAATTTGAAATCTGGTGTGCCTAGGCCACCTGGGCTAGCATTTCTTTTCATCAATTCCCTTGATATTATAGACCTTTTACTGTTCCAGGTGAATTTTGATATTATTTTTTCTAGCTCTAGAAAATAATTTTCTGGTACTTTGATTGGTATGGCACTGAATAAATGAATGAATTTAGGTAGAATTGTCATTTTTATTACATTAGCTCAGTGTACCCATGAGCAGCTGATGTTTTTCAGTTACTTAGATCTGACTTTATTTGTGCAAAACCTGTTTTGTAATTGTGTTCATACGGTTCCTGGATTTCTTTTGGCAGTTGTTTTTAAAAAACGGTATAGACAGTCCCCACCCTCCTGGACCTTATCTGGCAAGAGGCAGTGGTGGGCAGGGAGGGGTTTAAAGAGTGAAAAAGTTACTGTGTTGGAGGGTGGAGCTTGAGGCATAGACTGACCCTCATCCTCCAGGTACAAGAGCAGAGTAGGAAATCACCTTGTTTCCTGTTACTTCAACTGGTGTGTGTGTGTGTGTGTGTGTGTGTGTGTGTGTGTGTGTGTGTGTGTGTGTGTGTGCGCGCGTGTGCGCATGTGTGCGTGTGTGCGTGTGTGCGTGTGTGCGTGTGTGTGTGTGCGTGCTCATATACCTGCTTGGTTTGGTGGTAAAGCTTACTTCTCATCTGAGAATTAATAGCTTTTTAAGGAGCTTTTCAAGGGAACGCAGGGATTCTAAGAGGGGGATGGCATTCTTTTTTTTTAATATGGATTTTATTTATTTTTAGTGTTCTACTCACTACTATATAATTTCTAATCTATATATAATTACTTTATAATACTATATAAATTCTAATCACTACTATATAATTTAGATTTTTTTCCCCCTCCCTCCCCGCTCCTTCCCCAAGAAGGCATACAATTCTATATAGGATCTACACATACATTCCTATTAAGTACATTTTCACTATTGTCATGCTGTGTAGAAGAATTATAATGAAGAGAAAAATCATAAAACAAACCAAAACGTGATACACACACAAAAAATGATCTGCTATGTTCTGTGATTGAATTCCATAGTTTTTTCCCTGGATTTAAAAGGTATTTTGCCTTAGAAGACCATGGGGAATTTTTTTTAAGTCCTTGCATTGCTACAAAGTTCCAAGTCTACCAGAAAAAACTCTCACACACTGTGGTCGTTGCTGTGCACAAAGTTCTCCTGGTTCTGCTCCTTTCATTCAGCATCAGACAATATAAGTCTTTCCAGGCCTCTCTGAAGTCTTCCTGTTCACCAATTCTTACAGCACAAGAGTATTCCATTACATTCATATACCATAATTTATTCAGCCATTCCCCAATGGATGGGCATCCCCTTGATTTCCAGTTTTTGACCACCACAAAGAGTGCTGCTATAAATATTTTGTACATGTGGTACCCTTTCCCATTTTTATAATCTCTTGGGGATACAGTCCCAGAAATGCTATTGGTGGGTCAAAGGGTATGCACATTTTTTTAGCCTTTTGGGCATAGTTCCAAATTGCTCTCCAGAATGGTTGAATCAGCTCACAGTTCCACCAACAACGTATTAGTGTTTCAAATCTCCCACATTCTCTCCCCCACATTGATCACCTTTCTGTTCTGTCATGTTTGCCAATCTGATAGGTGTGATGTGGTATCTCAGAGGTGTTTTGATTTGCATCTCTCTAATCAAAAGTGATTTAAAGCATTTTTTCATATGATTATAAATATCTTTAGTTTCTTCCTCTGAAAATTGCCTGTTCATATCTTTTCACCATGTATCACTTGAGGAATGACTTGTATTTTTTTACATTTGACTCAGTTCTCTATATATTCTAGAAATGAGGCCTTTATCACAGACATTAGCTGTAAAAGTTCTTTCCCAATTTTCTACATTCCTCCAAAATTTGGTTGTATTGGGTTTGGTTGTCCAAAAACTTTTCAGTTTAATGTAATCAAAATTATGCTTCTTGCACTTTATAATGCTTTCTGTCTCTTCTTTAGTAAAAAATTCTTCCCTTCTTCATAAATCTGATAAACACACTATTCCTTGTTCCACCAATTTGTCCATAGTATCAATCTTTATACTTAGATTGTGTACCCATTTGGATTTTATTCTGGTGTATGGTGTCAGGCATGGGTCTATGCCTGGTTTCCACCACACTGTTATCCAGTTTTCCCAGCAATTTTTGTTGAACAGTGAGTTCTTATCCCAGAAGCTGGGGTCCTTGAGTTTATCACACAGTAGATTGCTATATTCATTGTCTACTGCATCTTGAGTATGTGGGCTATTCCACTTGTCTACCTTTCTTTTTCTTATCCAATACCAAGTGGTGATAATTGCTGTTTTATAATACAATTTGAGGTCTGGTAATGCTAGGCCACCTGAGGGATGGCATTCTAACCATGGGAACAATCATGCAGGCCCTCCCTGCCTCCACCAGGCAGAATCTCCAGCTTCCTTTGAAGCCCAGCTCCAGCTCTATCCCATTGCTTAGGCCTCTGCTGCCCCTCCATCCATATAGTGTGACACTACTGAGTAGATGAGTAAAGCACAATTTACTGTCTGTCTATAACCTGTGCTCCCTTATTCTGTCTGTCCCTAGCAAGGAACTTGAGGAAATTTTCCCAGCAGGATCAAATGAGATAATATTTATATGGCTCCTGGCATATAAAAGACACCATAAAACAAGCCCCTTACCTTCCATTCTCTTACACTTTGGTCCTCTTCTCCTCTCTGACCAGGGACACTGGCCTCCTGGCTGATCCTTCACCTTCCTTTGTCTGTGCCTTTCAATGGCTGTCTCTCATCCTCTCCCGTCACCTGATCTTCCTGGCTTCCTTCACATCTCAGCTAAAATCTCATCTTCTGAAAACAAGCTTTTCCAGGTTATGAAAGTATCAGAGCCTTCCTTCTCAGGTGTCACCCATCCATACTATAGAGAGCTGGTTTGGACATAGTTGATGAGTTGTTTTCTCCCATTAGACTGTGACCTCATGGAGGGCAGGGGCTGTTATTTTTTTTAACCTTTCACTGCATCTCCAGTAGGTTATCACAGTACTTGTCACAGAGCAGCCACTTCCTAAACTTGAGCTAAGATATGGTAAATGAGAAGGATTCAGAGAGACTTGGGAAGATATGTGTGATCTGAGGCAGGACAATTTCTGCTCTGCTGATAGCACTGCAAATGTCAACCTGTGTCTAATGATGAATCTCTCTTGGCTCTCTTGGGTTCCATCTTTGCTGATACTTCTCTGCTCTGTGAATGTACTGCCCTGCTCTGGGATGAGCATTTCCAGTTCCTGGAGGTCATTCTGTCTAGCTCCAAACTTTGGTCCTCTGCAGACTGAGCTAGCAAGGTACAAGACAAGGAGGGCAGAGGGGGGAGACTTAATTTATGCCTTTTCTTCCTAGGCTGGATGCTGACCTGCTCCACATCATAGAAGGTGAGGTCTCACAGGAGTTACCTGACCTTGCCCTCAGAGGAGAGAACCTACCTGAGGACAGCAGGAAGGGTCAGGCTTGGAAGACACCTTGGACTGGGCAGGAACAGCACTTGCCACACACTCCTTCCCTTAGGCCCTAAACCCCTCCTCCATACTCCCAAAGAGACCCAAGAAGCAGAAGGGGCTTGAGATGGGATGACACCTGTCAGAACCTCAGTGACTGCAGACCAATAGCTCTGCCTCCATCAGATACTGTGGGTGAGATATGTGGGTCAGGCTTGTGACCCAAAGATAAAACTAGAGATGGCACCCTGGGTAATTTGGGATGTGGCAGGGAGCCTGGACAAGTAGCAGGGCCCACATTGAGAGTCAGGACCTGGAGGAAAGCCTGCTCCTGGCAAAGCTGGAGGACACACTCACCAAGAGGTCAGAGGGGGAAGAAAAGGTTCAATGCAAATGGTAGCCAGCAGAAGTGAGGAATGGGTAGGGGTCTTTGTTCAGACCTATCTGGCACCTGCCTCTGCTGAGATGGCTCCCAGAAGGCACAGATCTCTCAGCTTCTAGTGCTTCTGCTTCCAACCAGCCTCCTCAGGGTAGGTTAGCTTAAACCCAATAATCCCATCCTGCCCTTCCCTCTACCTATTAGAATGACCACTCTTCTCTGTTCTCCTCTGAGGCTTTCAATCTTTACCCTAGGGACAGAATTCCATCAGGACTACCAACCACCAGCCTAACCATCTTAGAGAACTCCCCACAGCCATTGCTCTACCACCTCTCTTCCTCCATCCCTTGCTCTGCTCTGAAACTCCTCTCCAGAATCTCCTGGTCTTCCTGCTCTCTTCCTGCCACACTCATCTTCTTCTCCCCAATATGTCCATCCTACATCCCTCCTGGTTCTCTCATCCATTTCCTTCCCTGTATTCCCTTTGCCTTCTGCCCCCACTTTCTTCTCTATAGGCTGGTGTTCATACTTGCTCTCTCCCACTTAAATCTCCAAACAGGAATCATTTACCACCTTGGCCCATGTCCATTCTTGACCTTCCAGACTCCAACCATAACAATGAGGGGGCATTTCCCTCTGTCCTGTTTTCATTTCTCAAGAGAAGTTCTCTTTCTATGAGACAGCTGGATCTCAATAAGAGCTGAGGACACCTGGGTCCCAAGTCATATGTTATAGTACATGTTATAAACCTTCTCTACCCACTTCTATAAACCTTCACATCTGCTTCCAAGTCTAGAGGTTTGACTGTCACCTGATTAAGCAATTGAAATCCATCTACTGGGAGGTCCCACTGTTTCCCTCTTCACCCCTCAAACCCCAGGTTGTAATGGAAGGGGAGATGTGCAGAAAGCAGGACATTTTGGTTCTGGGACTGAGGGAGATCAGGAAATTAGAGAAGAGGCCAGAGAAGGACCAAATGTAGGATTGGGGTGGGGGGAGCTCAATACCCCAAGACAGAATCCTTAATGATCCTTCTGGTTTAGTTTTGAACAGAAGTAAAGACAGTTTCCACCCTCCTGTTCTTCATCTAGCAATGGGCAGGGAGGGGCTCAAAGGCTGAAAAACTTAGTGGGCTCACATGTGGAGCCTGAGGCATAGGTACAGGAGCAGAGCAGGAAATCACCTTGGTTCTTGTTACCTCACCTGGGGTGTGTGTGTGTGTGTATGTGTGTGTGTGTGTGTGTGTGTGTGTGTGTGTGTGTGTGTGTGTGTGTGTGTGTGTGTGTGTGTGTGTGTTTATATCTGCTTGTCTTGGGGGCAAAGCTTACTGCTCAGCTGAGAATTCAGAGTTTTTTTAGGGCTTTTCAAGGGAACTTGGGGTTTCTAAGAGAGGATGGCATTGTAACCATGGGAACAGTCATGCAGGCCCTCCCCACCTTCACCAGGCAGAATCCCCAGTTTCCTTTGAAGCCCAGTTCAGGCTCCATCCCACTGGAGGCCTGTGCTGCTCCTCCCATAGTTGACTGTGACCTAGGGGAACCCCCTCCTCCCCAGAGTTTAGGAGCTGAGCAGCCTGGGGAGGCTTTTTTTCAGGGTTACAGCACTGTGGGAGAACAATATCATTACATTTCCAGGAGAAATAGTCATCAGCATCATCAGCACCCACTGCACTGATGGAGAGTGATATCTGTCCCAGCCCTACTGTCACTGAACCAGGCAAGGACCCCAGAATAGAGGTAAGAAGCTTCAGAGATCAGGAGTTTGGGTGACTGCCATGGTTCTGGCTGGTATCACATTTTTCACTTGTCAGTGTTGGAATCAGCTCCACCCTAAAGGGGATTCTCTCCTGTCAACACAGACAGCAAGGCTGGAGGCTGAGCTACTATATTTAATACATGCTTTTTCCATCCATTCATAATAAAATCCACTTTACCACTATTCCTGGTGTCCATCTCTGCCCCAATACCCCCACTTACTATCTCAAAGTTTTCCAAACCAAAGTCCTCTTTGTGGGTCACTAGTCACCATAAGTGCTGCCTCCACATATCAGAGTGGAAGTTTGTTAAGGGCATGATCTGTCTGTGTATCTGAATTTCTATTTCTAAATCTTTGCAGTGTTTGGCACACAGTAAAGGCATTAATCAAGGCAGCTAGGTGGCACAGAGGATAGACCACTGGGCCTGGAATCAGGAAGAGCTCAGTTCAAACTTCACTTCAGTACTTACTAACTTTGGTGACTCTGGCCAAGTCACTTAACCTTGTTTGACTCAGTTTCCTTATCTGTAAAATGAGCAGGAGAAAGATATGACCAACTACTCCAGTATCTTTGTCAGGAAGATTCAGAGATTAATTGACCTGCCAAATTTCACAAGGCTAGCATCTGAGGCTGGATTTGAATTCAGGTCTTCCTGACTCTTGAGTCCAGTACACTCTCTTCTATGCTATCTAATTGCCAGTTATGATAGCTACCTCCAGTGGGCTTTCAAGTGAAATAGGAATTAGACTTGTTCTTCTCCTGTAAGGCAAAACTAGGAACAGAGGATTTAAATGGATAGGTAGACAATTTAGGCTTCATTCCAGGAAAAAATTACAGCAATTAGATCAAAAGTGGAATGAAATTGGAAGCACTGAGTTCTTCAATGACATTTTTAAGCTGAGTCTTGAGGATTTATTGGCCAATTGTAAAAACAAAAAAATTCATGTTTGAGAATGGATTTCAAAAAAATAGTCTTTGAGGTCCTTCTCCAATCTGAAACTCTTGGATTCTGTGAAATATTTAAAGACATCTATTATGTCCCCTGCTCTTACATGTCCTGTTCTCTGGCTAAAGTTACTCAATTACAAAAAAAGGCACGTAACCTCTCTATGCATCAGTTTCCACATCTCCAAATAAGGGCACCCTGTGCTGTGGCCTCAAAGTTCCCTTCTAGCTCTGTAACTAGGATCCTGTGGTCCTGTTCATATCACAATTGTTTTAATTGATTTTGTCATTCAGTGTCTAGGATTCTCTAAGTAAGCTATCTTATCCTCAACAAAGAAAATTTTGCCTACATTTCCCCTGTTTTTTCCCTCAGTTTTCTTGTCTGATTGCTATAACTAGAGTTTCTAAAAGTATGTCAAGTTAAAGCCATGATAATGGCCATCCTTGCTTTTCTTCAGTGTTTACTGGAAATGTTTTTAGTGTTTCTCCTTTACATACCATGTCACCTCTTTCTTTGAGATAACACGTTATTTCAGCAAGTAGAACAAGAGTCCTTTGTGGTCATAGACTGTTTCTATCATCTCATGTTGCTTCTTGAGCAGTGGAGTAAATGGAAGTAAGGGGTTCTACCAGGAGTCCTGTCTGGAACTTAGAACAGCAGCTGTGATGAGTTAAGGGCTCTGGTGAGAGCAGCTATTCCCTTGGGCTCAGAGTTGAATGATATGGGGAGATGTGTGTTTAGGGATGGAGCACTGTAGGGGAGACCAATGAGTTTCTTGCTGGCAGTAAGAGATAGCTAAATCCTTAGGCTCCAGCCTGCTGATTGTGTGGGTGAAATCTGTCTCAGGCCCACAGCTACTATTGAGAGGGAACCCCAGAGAATAGATTGGAGACTTCATAAATCAGTGACTTAACTGCTTGTCCTGGTTTCTGTTGGTACCATTGTAAATGTGCCCATCACTGTGTAAGAGGTTTTGACTGGCCTTGCAGTTGATGGTGACTCTCTCTCCCAGAGCCATCAACAGGGAGGCTAGGGACTGGGTCAGAACATCTTCCCCTTGTCAACCTGAAACTAATCAAGAAACATTTGGTGTTATAGAATCAAGATTTTTTTCTCTTCTTTCCCAAACTTTCCCTTCAATCTCTGTTAATGGTAATTAATTAATTCTTCTTACCAAAGGAGCTTTTTTTTTTTTTAAACTCCTATATCATCTCTCAAAGACTTCTTATTGAGACAGTGAATTCAGCTAAGCTCAGACTGAAAGGGCTCTCTCTCTCAGCCTCCTGTCCATTTCCATGATTTCCTCCCCAGGTGCTCTTTTCTCACCTGGAGCCACAGGAGCAGGAGACAAAGGACTTGAGCTGGGAACTCCATCTCCTCACTGAGCTCTGTCCAGTGCTGATCTCTTCCCCAGCAGAAAGACAAGCCTAATGATAGAAACTTTCAGCAGCAGGGAGCAGTTGGGGGGAAAGAGTGAATGCAAAACACCTGGATGATGGGGGCCATCCTATCATCTCTACATCTCAGAACATATTAAGCAGTTCTTCCCTGTGTGAGCCCTGTCAGAAATCAGTCACATTGCAGCCCTCAAAAACTGAGTCTTCCTCAAGGGATCAAATGAGACATTCACTACATGAGCAAGGCTGCTTTTCCCCTAGGACAGTGCCCTCCTTCCCTCAGCCCCTTACATGGTTTCCCTCAAAAAGTCTCCCTTCCCTGTGTGACCTAAAGACATAGCTTATGGGATGTCACCACACCTTCTTTTATCTAAGCAATCCATTTCAGAGCCATTGACTAGTAATGCAACATTGGGGAAATTCACTTAATTGTTATAAAACTCAATTTCTGAACCTAAAAATTGGAACAAAAAAATAATGTGCAACTTACATAAGAAAATTAGAGTTTAAGACTACTTTGGGTGGCTCACAGGTTGACCGGGGCCCTGAGGCTGAGCCATGCAGCAGATTCAGGGCTACCTGCAGAGATGCCAAGGTCCTGGCCAGTTTGCGCATGAGCTGGGGGAACAGGCACCCCTCACTGCCCCTTCCTTTACACTTAAGTCAAAAAAAAATCTGAAGAACTTCTAGAGAACTGGGGGCTATGACTCCCAGACTTCACATTTCTTCACCAAAAAAAAGCAACCAAACTGCATAACAGCCCTAAGCCACTGAGCTTTTAAAAAAAAATGTCTATAAATTCTACTTCAGATTTCAAGGATCAAGTGATCATCCTTATGTCGAGGTTTTCCCTCCACCAGGGGAAATCTTAACTCCTCTGCACCTTATTACAATTTTCAGAATGCCTGACACTCCTGATGCTCTTCCAGATTTTGAAGAGATGTTTGCCAGTTGATTCACAGAAGATGATAGAGAGTATCAAGAGTACCTGAAATCCTCTGCAGATTCCCCTCCAATTACTGAAGTGTGGAATTGTAGATCTAGTGGTAATCAGAGAAGCAGAGGCAATCGGCTTCAAGATAACAGACACTTTCAAGGAAGGGATGGCAGGTGGGGTTGGCCAAGTGACAACAGATCTAATCAGTGGCATGGAAGACACTGGGGAAATAACTATCAGCAACACAGACAAGAACCTTACTACCATCATCAGTATGGACAATATGGTTATAATTATCAACCTCCTTATGGCTACTGTTATTGTTGGCAGCCATCAAGTAAAACAAATCACATTCTCTTCTAACATGTCAGAAACTTGCCTGTTTCCTGTTGGCTCATGTTTTTTATATATGATTTTGTATGGATAATACTAGGCAATGTGAGACTGTCATGTACAAAACAACTAGAAAGAAGTGATGATAAGTGGGAATGATAAATCCTAGAGAGAAGTCATGGACTATATTGTTCAACTCTACCTTAAATTTATCTTTATTTCATATTTTGTTAGTGCATTGAATTTCATGTGTTGTCCATGTAAGGCTGCCACTAGTCATAAGTTTGTAATACAGGCATAGTGAGGAATAAGAAAAACAATTGCTTTCTCTCAAATTTGAAGGAATTTCTGTAAATATGGATGTGATTATTTCTGGAATTTTGCAGACTTTAATAAAGTAATTCATCTAGAGAGTTATAGCTGGCTTACAGAGTGTCATATTAACAGCAGCTGAAAACATATTTGACATACCTTTCATTTGACTTTCATGATTTCAAAATAATAACTACTATGTGAAGGCCTATTTTAAAGGTCTGAGTTCTATACTAATAACAAAAGGAAGATGAGTAAACGTGTACAATAAGCAAAAAAGAGACTATTTTGTAAACTCTTAAGAACTATTAAAACATAAGGGATCCTGCTTGGCATTTATTACTCTCACTTTTCTTATTCTTGTTCTAATGAGATCATAAAACAGTTCTGGGATGTCCTGATATACCTCTTTAAATCCTTTTTATTTAATGTTCTGAAGGCAGACAAAATCATTTTTCACAGAAACACCAACACAACTGTAACTAAAGATGGTGAATAGTCCCTGAGGCTTTTGCTAATGGGATTCATTCTTAGATCATGCATTACTTCATCACTGAATGGATAGTGCCTCAAACAAACTAAGACCTGAGAAGGACCTTAGCTTATGGGCCCATTTCCAATTGTCCTGATGTATGTCTTACCTACTGGACCCAGGTAGCTCTGGAGGTGAGAGTGAGGCTGATGACTTTGTCCATTTCTCCCTTACTTAAATGCAATTCACCTGAAAGTGAAGACATCACCTTCCTGGTGTCATTGGTCCTCTGATAAGGAAGGATTAAAAAAAAAAAAAAAATCTGTGGCTATGAGAAGAGCAATGGTGCCCTCTCCTGGTCAGAGAGAGGACAGAAAGGAGTTACTCATGTTCCACATCCTTTTTCCAAGTTCCATTAATGGGGATTTTAAAAGCTAAAATAGGAATCTGAAAAAAATCATTTAGGAGGTGGTTAAGGTCCATCCATAATCCTGCCCAAGCCATTGCTAAGCAATGGTGGAATTCCTCAAGTTTAATCCAGTTTGGTTGATTTGACTAAACAGAGTCTCAGGACATATGACCTAGTGCCTAATATATAGCAAGTGCTCAATAAATTCTTTTTAATTGAATTGAACTGATTGGAATCATACTGTAATCATTCATTTATGACAGATGCCCTTACCAAGAAAGCAACGTCTAACTTTCAGCCATTGCCACCCTGATTTCAAGTATTGTTGAGCACTCCATAAAACAATTGCATCCATAGGTTGTCCATAGAGCTTTTGTTAATAGAATTCATCCTTAGATCATGTAGCACTTTATTACCAGATGGATGCTCCCTCAGACAAAGTGAAACCTGGGAAAGACCTTAGGTTAAAAAGGCCAAGGTCTCCCACTGTATCTGGGGCCATAGCCAGACATTTTGATCTACAGTTTGCCACTGGACCCAGACAACTCTGGAAGACAGAAGCTATTGGCTTTGCTCAATCCTCCCTCCCATGTTTCACAGCATTATCATTGCAGATTTTATGCCAAAATAGTTTGATAAAAATTTGAGTGCAGTAATTATGTGAAGCATTTTAAAAGAAAAATTGTTGCTGATATTACTTAAAAACTATTTATTACTAAACAGTATTGCTCGCAGACAATTGTACAGTTTAGCATGCCCAGGAAGATGCAAATCTTACCATATCATGCAACTCACGGCAGCTTCACCTGCCTGCCCCCTACCCTTGCACCTACAATTCTTCATTGGGTTGAGGGACAATATGGTTAGTACTGCAGATCTCTAAACATACCATGCAAGTCATCTTTCAGAAATATACTGATGATGCTCCTGCGCTTAGAATTCTAGGCTTGCAGCTTGCAATGCACAAGGGATAAATATATCTCAATATCCCCCTGTTGAATACATTGCTGCTCTGTTTAACTTTTAAGCAGTGTGACTAATAGAATTATACCATGCAATGATTACATGATGAAAAGTGATAAACCAATTTTTGAACTGGAAAAACAGGGTAACAATTATGTGGTGAAATATGGCAAATGCAATTCTCTTGAAATTCAAGATGTCACTTTCCTTAAATCCTTTGTACCCTGAGAAGGAAAGGCAGTATGTAACTATGAGAAGAGCAATGGTGCCCTCACCTGGTGGGAGGGAGGAGGGACAGGAGGCATGCCTCATGTTCCTTATTTCTTTTCCAATTTCCAGCTACTGGGCTTGTAAGAACTAGAATAGGGACCTGAGAAATGACCTAGGAGGGGGTTATGGTCTAGGTGTTCAACATCATGATGGACATGAGATAACCAGCTATGGTAAGCAAAGCACTAGGGCACAAGTTCACATATATGCAGAAATGTATAATTTGCAAATCACTCTACAGTAGGTCTTTTGAACCTCACAACCATCCTGGAAATGTGAGCAACCCAACTTGATGGTGGAAGAAACTGAAGCAAAGAAAGCTTCTGTGGTTATAAAGATTCGGAGGATAGGAGGATTCAAATACAGGTCCTCATGAATCCAAGCATGTAATTCTATTAGTACCTTAACTAATAAATATTAAATCTGATTCTCTAAAATAGTATCCATGTGCTACAAGACTCTCCACTGAGTCTCTTTGAGCATAGCTGACACATAATCATAGGAGTAAAGTCTATTTAGACATCTATATTAAGAGGCAGAGCCAAGATTCATCTAAGCTCTCCCCAAACCTCTTCAAATATCTTTTAAAATGATACTAAACAACAATCAGGATAACACAGGATCTGGCAGCTTCAACATTAAGGGATCTAAGGGCTTGGAGTGGGATATTTCAGAAGTCAAAGGAACTGGGATTGAAACCAAGAATCATCTACCCAGCAAATCTGAATATAATACTTCAAGAGAATAAATGGTCATTCAGTGATATAGATAACTTTCAAGAATTCATGTTGAGGAAAAGACCAGATCTGTATTTAAAAATTTGACTTCCCAAGACAAGAATCAAGAGAAGTATGAAAAGATAAACAGAAAAGAAAAATCATAAAAGACACTCTAAAGCTGAACTGTTTACATTACTATATGGAAAGAAAATATTTTTAACTCTTGAATCTTTTCTCAGAATTTGGGTAGTTGGGGAGATTGTGCATACATATACACATACATACACATAGATAGACAGAGAGTACAGGGTGTGGTATATTAGAAGAGATGATATCCACACACAAAAAAATAAAATAAAATAAAAATTTAGTGGTGAAGGAGGAAAATTCCAGGAAGAGAAAGGGAGTAATGGAACAGGGCAGGCTATAACTCATAAAAGAGATAAGAAAAATCTTATTCAATGAAGGAGAAAAGGGAGAAGGACAGAGAGGGGAAAAATAAAGCTACTCTCCCCACATGTGGCTGAAGGAGGGAATAACATGCTCACTAAATTTGATATGAAAATTTATATCACACCACAGGAAAGTAGGAGATGAGGTGACAAGTGGAGTGAGGGGAATGTTAGAAGGGAGGGCAAATGGGAGAAAGGAGTCACTAGAAATAAACACTCTTGAGAAGGGACAAGGTCAGTTGTATAGGGGAAAAATAAGAGGGGATAGGGTAAGACAGAGGGCAGTATAATTAGTATTACACAACATAATTATTATGGAAGTCTTTTGAAAAGAACACATATTTAGTCTGTATTGAATTGCTTCCTTTCTCAGTGGGGCTGGGGAGGGAGGGGGGGAGGGAGAGAAGTTGGAATTCAAAGTATTAGAAACGAATGTTGAGAATTTTTATTGCATATAATCGGGAAATAAGAACTACAGGGAATGAGGTATGGAAATTTATCTTGCCGTGCAAGAAAAGAGAGAAGATGGGGATAGGAGAGGGGTGGGGTGTGATGGAGGGGAGGGTGCATTGAGGGAATGAGTAATCAGAATGCAAGGTATTAGGAAGCGGGGGGAGGGGAGTGATGGGGAGAAAAATTGGACATGTTACAAAGTGAGGTAAAAGCAATTAGTATTAAAACAATAGACTGAATTAATTACTGAGAATAAATCAATGACATCTTTAATTTGGAGAAAAGAATTTCAGTCTAAATTTCCTAGAAGAAGATAACTTTGGGTAAAATTTGGCACTGATGGAAAAGTCAAGGTTTTAATGGTAAATTTGATTTTATGATTGCCATTTAATCAGGAACTAGAACATGTATAGAAAGGCATGTAAGCCACTTAAGACTTGCCTCAAAAGATGTTCCTTAGCCAAAGTGAAACTATAATCATATTTGAAACATGGTTATTGGAACTTGCCATTTTTAGATACTATGGGACTGTTAAGTGACTCTTCTTCTGAGTCTAACTCCAGGTATGGGTAGCAAGAAAGGTGATCTGAGTCTCCAATCCATGATGCCAGTAAGCTGATGAGATGCTGGTATGAACTACATAAGGTGATCTCAAGGGAAGGGTGGGAGAGTGGCTGTTCAGCATGGGCTGAGGTGGGATTCTCCTGACTCAATTTCCCCACTGATACCTGGCAGACTTTAAGCCTGACTGAATGCAAGTAGATAATTTAATCCTACCTGGACCTGACATATCCCTGCAATGTCCCTACTTGTGGTGGCAATTTCCTATAATCAAAAGATTTGTAAGCTTAATACTACATCTATTCAATTATAAATCATGGGTAGGGGAACATCCAAGGTTGTTTAAAATAAAGCTATTAGCCATAGGACTTTAGACCAACAACAATAAGTTAGGGTCTTTTAATTCTTAGTAATACTGTGGAGACAATTAGGTCAAGAGCTTGTGAAGTTAACAACATAAATATTATTCGTGTCTCAGTTGGTTAATGTTTAAAAAAAAATTCTTTTGTGGTCCATATTGTAAATGCTTTAAAAAGAAGTATCACCTGACCAAAAGTTTGAATTGATTTATCTGTTATAAACTGGGTTAAAAATAAATTTTAAAAAATGATACTAAACAAATTTTGGAGCAGCCAAACCCACAAAGAGACAGAGTGAAAAAAATTTCCAGCCCAAGACAACTTGGAAGGTTGGCAGGAAAGGTGTCTCACACCTAGGTAAGAGTGGAACCCAGCCCAGTGTAGGCTGCATTAACTCAGCCCTAGACAAAATAAATTAGAAGCAGGCCTTTGGAGTGACTGAATTAGCAGCTGCAGCTGCTTATTTCAGAGCTCTCAGCCCACAGACACTAAGGGGATTGAACAACTGGTCAGAGGGGGATTGTGGGAGTCTTTTTGCTATCACAGAGGCAGAATTCTGTTGTTTTGCCCATAAATGGATCAGGATCACAGTCTTACTTGGCTGTCCCAAAGCAAGGAGGACATTGGCAGAGCAGGGCCCTGTCACATTGGAGTGGGAACTGGTCACAGTTCCAGAGCAGAAGAAAAGAGTACTTGTGGTCACTCACAGAACAGAGCACAGTCTAAGAGAATAGGAAACACACCTCTCCTCAGATCATACCACCTTGGAAGAACTTTATAGATCCCTAGAAATATCTCTGAAAACACCTACAAAAGTCTCTGAAGCTTGGGACAATGAAGCCTCAAACCTAAAGAATTAAAAAGTCAAGTAATAGGCTGGGGAAATAAGCAAACAATGGGAAAAAATTCTGACTATGGAGAGTTATAGTGACAAGGAAGACAAAACACATGCAGAGAAGAAAACAACAAAGTCAAAGGTTCTACATCCAAAGCCTCCAAGATAAATATGAATTGGTCTCAGGCCATGGAAGAGCTCAAAAAGGATTTCAAAAATCAAGTAATAGAAGTAGAAGAAAAACGTGGGTGAGAAGTTAGAGGGATGCCAGAAAATCATGAGGAAAGAGTCAACAGCTTGGTAAAGTAGACCCCCAAAATACTAAAGAAAATAACACCTTAATAAACAGACTAGGGGGATGGACATCTGAGAATCAAGATGGCAGAATAAGAAGTAAGTCACTCTCACCATCCCTTATTGACCTCTGAACACCCAAAATATATCACCCCAGGAGAACCCTGGAACAGCTGAGCCAACAAAAAGATGGAGTGCATCAGTCTTATAGCCCAGGAAGCTTGGGAGATTAATGAGAAAGACTCCTCTGTCTCTGGTATAGGGGGAGCAGTAAAGGACAGGAAGCATCCCAGCAAGCCAGTAGCAAGCTCCACCTGAGCAAACCAGGGGAAGATCCTGAGCCCCATGATGGTGGAATAGGCAAGCATCAACACCAGGACCCCCTAAGTACCTCAGCACAGGTAAGGGAACCAGTAGACACCAGCTCAGAAAACCACCACATGTGCCAGCATTCTCCAGCAGCCAAATCTCTCAGTGCTTCAGCATGACTCCAGGAAGCACAACTCCAGGAGGTACAGTTTCAGGATGGCAGACATACTCCAGCAGGCAAATATCAAATGCTTTAAAGAAGCCTGGGTAAATAGGTATAATCCAAGGGCAAGACTCCCACATTCACACCAAGAGCTCCAATGTTTCTGATCCCATCTCAGCACAAGGTAAGTTGCCAGACCCCTACAGTTTCTAGCTGCCAGTGCCTGAGGCCACAATACACAAAGCCAGTGGCCAGGTCCAGACTTGCAGCACAAGAAACTTGGGTCAGTGTCCCCTGTGCTCCAGCAGGGAAGTTCAACTTTAAAAGTCAGGAAACAGGCAAACACCATGAGCAAAAAGCAGAAGCAGAGAATTATCATATAAAGATCAAGGCACTAATTCAAAGGAAGACAACATTGTCAAAATACTCATATTCAAAACCTCAAGGGAGAATATGAACTGGTTTCAAGGCCAAAAAACTTTCTTGGAATAATTCAAGAAGAAATTTAAAAGTCCAATAAGAGAGGTAGAAGAAAAACTGGGAAAAGAAATGAGAAATATGCAAGAGAGAGTCAAGAGCTTGAAAAAAGGACAAAAATTGTTTGTAGAAAACAGGTTCTTAAAAATACAGTTGGCCAAATGGGGAAAGAGTACACTGAAGAAAGCAAGTCTTTAAAAAGCATAATTGGCCAAATGAAAAAGGAGGTGCAAAAACTCACTGAAGAGAATAACTCCTTAAAATGTAAAATGGGCCGATGGAAAAGGGGACACAAAATCTAATAGAAGAAAACAATTCATTACAAATTAGGATTGGACAAGTAGAAGTTAATAACTCTGTGAGAAAACAAGAATCAATCAAACAGAAACAAAGGAAAGAAAAAATAGAAGAAAATGTAAAATACCTCATTGGTAAAGCAACTGACCTGGAAAATAGCTCCAGGAGAGCCAATTTAAAAATTATTGGTCTACCTGAAAACCATGATAAGAAAAAGAACCTTGACAGCATCTTTCAGGAAATCATCAAGGAAAATGGCCCTGAAATCCTAGAACTAGAAGGAAAAATAGCCATCAAAAGAATCCACTGTTCACCTCCTGAAAGAGAGACCAAATTGAAAATGTCAAGGAATATTATAGCCAAATTTCAGAATTATCAAGTCAGAGAGAAAATACTGTAAGCAGCCAGAAAGAAGCAATTTAAATATTGTGAAACTACAGTCAGGGTTATGCAGGACCTTGCAGCTTTTACATTAAAATATTGGAGGGCAAGGAATACAGTATCCATAAGGCAAAGGAGCTTAGATTACAACCAAGAAGCAACAACCCACTGAAACTGAGCATAGTATTTCAGAGGAGGAGATGAACATTCGGTGAAATAGGGAAATTCAAATTTCCTGTTGAAAAGACCACAGTTCAACAGAAAATTTGATCTTCAAATACAAGACTCAAGAGAGGCATAACAAGGCAAACAGGAAAGAAAAACACAAAAACATATTATCAACAAGGGCAAAATGTTTATATCACTACATGGGAAGATGACACTTGTAATTCTTGCGAACTGTATCATTATTATGACATTTAAAAATGGTATAGTTAGACAGAGGGCATGGGTATAAGTTGACTTTGATGTGATGATAAAAAAATCTAATTAAGTGGTGAAAAGAGATGGTAGTGGGAGAAGAGGAAAGGAGGAGGCAGACAAGGGTAAAATATATCACATGAAAAGGCACAAAAACCTATTACAGTAGAGGGAAAGAAGGAAGGAAGATGAGCATTATGTGAACCTTACTCTCATCAGATTTGACTTAAAGAAGGAATAATATACTCAGATACAGAAATTTAATTAATCCTATAAGAGAGGAAAGGGGGAAAAAGGGGAGAGATGGATAGAAGGGAGTTAAGAAGTAGTAAGTAAAGAGGGAAAGAAAAAGGAGGAGCCAGTAGAAGGGAGGACAGATTGAGGAAAGTGGTGGTCAAAAGCAAAACTCTAGTGAGGAAGGAAGGGGAGAAAAGAGGGAGAAAAGCATAAAGAGTAGTGAAATAGGATGGAGAGAAAGATACAGAGAGTAATCATAACTGCAAATGTGAATAGGAAATCTCCAATAAAATGGAAGCAGAGAAAATATTGGATTAAGTACCATAATCCTACAATAGGTTGTTTACAGGAAACATGTGAAGCAGAAGGACACACACGCAGAGTAAAGGTAAAAGGTTGGAGCAGAACATATTCTGCTTCAGTTGAAGGAAAAAAAAGCAGGGATAGCAAGCCTGATCTCAAACAGAGCAAAAGCAAAATATATCTAATTAAAAGAGATAGGGAGGAAAACTACATCCTGCTAAAAGGTACCATAGACAATAAAGTGAGATCAGTACTAAACATATATGCACCAAGTAGTATAGCATCCAAATTCTTAAAGTAGCAGTTCAGGGAGTTACAGGAAGAAATACACAACAAAACTATACGAGTAGAGGACTTCAACCTTCCCCTCTCAGAAATAGATAAATCTAACCACAAAATAAATAAGAAAAAGTTAAGGAGATGAATAGAATTTTAGAAGAGTTATATATGGTTGATCTCTGGAGAAAACTGAATGTGAAGAGAAAGAAATATAGTTCTCAGCAATACATGGTACTACACAAAAATTGACCACATATTAGGGCATTAAAAACCTCACAATCCAATGCCAAAGGGCAGAAATATTAAATACATCCTTTTCAGATCATGATACAATAAAAATTACATGTAGACTAAAAATTAATTGGAAGTTAAATAATCTAACCCTAAAGAATGAGTGGGTTGAACAGCAAATCATAGAAACAATAAATTACTTCATCCAAAAGGATGACAATAATGACACAACACACCAAAACTTGTGGGATGCAGTGCAAGTGGTTCTTACAGTAAGATTTATGTCTCTAAATGCTTTCATGAATAAAACAGAGAAAGATGAATAAATTGGACATGCAACTTAAAAAGCTAAAAAAAGAATGAATTAGAAATCAATTAAATACCAAATTAGACATTCTGAAAACCAAAGGAGATGTTAATAAAATTGAAATTAAGAAAACTATAAAACTAATAAAAAACTAAAAACTGCTTTTATGAAAAAAGCAATAAAATACATAAACCTTTGGTTAATTTGATTTTTTAAAAAAGAAAGAAGAAAACCAAATTACCAGCATCAAAAATGAAAAGGGTGAATTCACCACCAATGAAGAGGAAATCAAAACTATAATTACGAGCTATTTTGGCCAACTGTATACCAATGAATTTGACAATTGTGGTAAAATAGATGAATATTTACAAAAATATAAACTTCCCAGATTAATGGAAGAGGAAATGAAATACTTAAATAACTCAATTTCAGAAAAAAAGAAATTGAACAAGTAATGAATGAACTCCCTAAGAAAAAATCTCCAGGATCAGATGGATTTACAAGTGAATTCTGTCAGTTAAAGAACATTTAATTCCAATACTATATAAACTATTTGGGGAAATAGGCAAAGATAGGCAAATACCAAATTCTTTTTATGATACAAATGTGGTGCTGATAGTTAAAGCATGAAAACCAAAACAGAGAAAGAAAATTATAGATCAATTTCCCAACAAATACAGATGCAAAAAATTTAAATAAAATATTAGCCAAAAGATTACAGCAACTTATCTCAAGGATAATACACTATGATCAGGTAGGATGTAGACCAGGAATGCAGAGCTGGTTCAATATCTGGAAAACTATCAGCATAATTGACCATATTAACAAAAAAAAAGCTGTCAGGAATCATATGATTTTTTCAACAGATGGAGAAGAAGCTTTTGACAAAATACAACATTCATTCCTATTAAAAACACTAGAGAGCATAGGAATAAATGAAATCTTCCTTAAAATGATAGGTAGCACCTATCTAAAACCATCATCAAGCATTATATTTAATTGGATAAGCTAGAAGCATTTCCAACAAGATGGAGCGTCAAATGAGGATGCCCATTATCACCACTGTTATTCAATATGGTACTAAAAATGTTAACTTTAGCAATAAGAGAAGAAAAAGAAATTGAAGTAATTAGAATAAGTAAAAAAGAAACAAAGCTATCACTCTTTGTAGATCTAAGATTCATTCTTAGAGAATCCTCGAAAATCAAATAAATAAAAAACTATTTGAAATAATAAATAACTTTAGCAAAGTTGCTGGATGTAGAATAAATCCACATAAATCTTTGGCATTTCTACATGTTACTAACAGCCCAACAGCAAGAGAAAGAAAGAGTAATTCCATCCAAAGTTGCTGTAGACATTGTAAAATATTTGGGGGTCTTTCTGACAAAAAAACCCAGAACTTTATGAACACCATTACAAAACACTTTTCACGTAAATAAAGTCAGATATAATAATTGCAAAAATAGTTGCTCATGAGCAGGCTGAGCTAATATAATAAAAATTCCAGTTCTAACTAAATTAATTTACTTATTCAGTGCCATATCAATCAAACTACCAAAAATTATTTTATAGTGCTGGAAGAAATAAGAAAACTCATCTGGAAGAATAAAAGGTAGAGAATATCAAGAGACTTAATGAAAATAAATGCAAGGGTAGGTGGCCTAGCTATACCAGATCTAAAATTGTATTATAAAGCAGCAATCATCAAAGTCACTTGGTACTGGCTAAGAAACAGAGTGGTGGGTCAGTGGAATGGGTTAGGTACTCAAGACACAATAGTAAATGACTATTGCTATCTTCTATTTGATAAATCCAAAGACTCCAACATCTGAGCTACAAACTCACTATTTAACAAAAAATGCTAGGAAAACTGGAAAATAGTCTGTCAGAAACTAGACCATAGACCAACATCTTACATTCTATACAAAGATAAAGTTAAAATAGGTACATAATTTATATATAAAGGCTGATACAACAAGCAAACTAGAAGTGGAAGGAATAATTTACCAGATCTATGGAGAAGGGAAGAATTTGTGACCAAACAAGAGATAGAGAACATTATGAAATGCAAAATGGATGATTTTAATTACATCAAATTGAAAGGTCTTTGCACAAACAAAACCAATACAACCAAGATTAGAATAAAAACAGAAAATTGGGAAACAATTTTATAGCCATTGTTTCTGGTAAAGTCCTTATTTCTAAATATATAGAAAATGGAGTCAAATTTATAAGAATACAAGTCATTCCCCAATTGATAAATGGTCAAAAGATATGAACACGCAGTTTTCAAAGGAAGAAATTAAAGCTATCCATAGTCATAAGAAAAAATTCTCTAAATCACTATTGATTAGAGTAATACAAATCAAAACAACTCTTAGTACTACATCAAATTATCAGATTGGTTAACATGACAAAGCGAGAAAATTATAAATGCTGGAGATGTGGGAAAATTGGAACACTAATGCATTGTTGGTGGAGTGGTGAACTGATCCAACCATTCTGGAAAGTGATTTGCAACTATGCCCAACGGGCTAGCAAATTGTGCATACCCTTTGTCCTGTCAATACCACTTTTAAGTCTGTATCCCAAAGAGATCATAAAAACATTAAAGGGACCCTCACATACAAAAACATTTATAGCAGGTCTTATTGTAGTGGCAAGGAATTGGCAACTGAGGGGAAGTCCATCAATTAGAAAATGGCACAACAAGTTGTGGCACATGAATGTAATGGAATACTATTGCGCTATAAAAAATGATGAGCAAACTCTCAGAAAAACATGGAAATATTTGCATGGGCTGATGCAAAGTGAAATGCACTGCGTACAAAGTAACAGCAATATTATAAGATGATCAACTGTGAATGACTTAGCTATTCTCAGCAAAACAATCCAAGGCAACTTTGAAGGACTTATGATGAAAAGGCTGTCCATCCCCAGAGAAAGAACTGATGGTATCTGAATACAGATTGAAGCATTAAAAAACTATATTATTCTTCTTTCTGATGCTTGCCTGGGTGTGAAGGAGCAACATGCAGGAAAAATAAACAAAAAGAATTTCTGTGAAGAATCACATACGGGCAGAGAGCATATAAGAAAGGATTTCCTTTCCATTGACTGTGCGTGTTCAGGCTGTGTCTCATATGTCAATTCCAGTGGATACAGACGCTCATACACACAAAATCTCTTTCAAAGACCTTTTTAGGGGAGGAAGCTTCTTTGTTCTGTAAACTAGCATCAGGTTTTGGGGAGTCTAGATGCAGGTGACTGGGTGCTGGGACCAGGGAGGATGGTCAACTGATGAAAAACAGTTTGGCTCCTAGACCCTCAGCCTTCTACCCCCATTTCAGCCTCCTGCTGTGATGGTACCTTCAGAGTTAAGACTCCTTCCTAATTCTTGCTGCTTCCTGCACTCTTCCTCATTCCTTCCTCCTTATTTGGTAATTTAGAAAAGGTTTTCATTTTAGTTGACCAGTGGACAAAAGGGCAGTTCCTCCCCACCCCAGGCTCCTACAAGTATCTATATATCAAATAAAATACAAGGTCAAGCCCTGAGATTCTCTGGTCAGTCATCTGGAGCAGACATCTAACCACAGAACTACCCATGTGCCTGGAACATGGAAGGTGCTTAATAAATGTTTGTGGACAGACCGATTGATTAAATTAGAATGGTTTCTTTAGGTCTCTAGGATAAGATAAAGCACTCTGTCATTTAAAGCCTTTGCCATCAAGCTCAGCATCCCTTTCCAGACTAATTACATGACATACTCCTTTATTTCTTCTATAATCCAAACTAAGGTGTTGCCTTGCTCTCAGTCACAAATGATATTTTTGTGCCCTAATCCTGAAATACACTTTACACGCCCCTGACTCTGAGAACACCTAGTATTCTTTAGAGCTGAACTCAAGTGCCTCTTCTTAGAAGAAATCTGATTTTCCTTGATGCCCATATCTTACTTTCCATATTGACTGAGATTACTTTTCTCTGGGCTTTCCCATGGCTTCATTTCATGTAAGAAAACTCTTACATGTAAGAAAATTCATGTAAAGAAATTCAATGTAAGCAAATGCTTCTACTTCATGCAAGCCCATTCCTGGGACTGGGTCCATGAGAGTGAAGGAAAGAGTCTGGGAACGTTGTGAGGATGGGGACCCAGACCCCACTGAGAGGAATATAGGAGTTGAGCCAATTCCCTCTTCTTTTCACTGACAAAGCCTGACTAGAAGGTGAAGGAGTAGTAGTGAAAGCATTTGTGTGTTCTTGGTCCTAAAGGGAAAGGACAGGGCCTTGGGCCATCATACCACCAAGAGATCCCTTGGGTCAGAGAACAGAATAAGAGACACTTCCCAGAGATAGCCAGTGAATGGGTGTGACCCTGCCACCAGCTCTATAAGGAACTTCCAACATGCCTGCTGGGACGTACGCTCCAACTCTCCTGGTACACACATTACCCTCAGTTAGCACATAAGGCCACTGATCTCCAAATGGAAGAATGATGAGTCTCTCATTGGGCAGTGTCTGGGTGAGTCAGAACATTCATCTTGGCTTTTGGTCAGGCCCAGGTCATAAAGAAGCCTGCCCTGTGAGCCCAGTGTAGCCAGGACTGGAGAGAAAGGAATCTAGTCTACATCATGGCAGACAGATGGCTCAGTGGATGGAGTGTTGGGCCTGGAATCCAAAACACTCATATCCTTGAGTTCAAATCTGACCTTAGACACTTACTAGCTTAGTGACCCTGGGTAAATCATTTAACCCTATTTGCCTCAGTTTCTTCATCTGTGAAATGAGTTGGAGACGGAAATGGCAAACCACTCCAGGACATTTCCAAAGAAAACCCCAAGTGGGGTCGCACAGGGTGACAACTGAACGTTGACAACCAACAACTTTCTCTCATTTACTACAGAGAACAAGAACAAAGCCTCCTCCCCATAAACTTGGGCTCCAAACAAGAAAAAACACAGTATATAGAGGCAAAGAGATCGAGTGGACTTGAAGCATTAGCATTTCCTCTGTCTAGGTTTTTCCCTTTGTTTCCCAGAGGGCTGTGCTACCTTCACTCTGCCTTGGCTCTCCAGACAGTGTTTGTGATTGACAAGGCTTTGTTAGAAGGAGGGGACCTGTGAGCCCTGGGAGATGTTAGCCTGCCCAGAGAGCAGGAGCGTCTTTGCCCAGGGGACCAGAAAGGAAGCTGCTCTGAGCTGTATCCTCTGAACAGCCTGGGGAGGTTTTTGTTCAGGGCTGAAGTGCTATGGGAATGGGGAGAACCTAAACCACAGACAGTAATAATCTGCAGCATCCTCAGGCTCCAGGCTGCTGGTGGTTAGAGTGAAATCTATCTCAGACCCACTGCCACTGAACCAGGGAGGCACTCCAGATGCCAATGCAGTAGTATGGTAGATGAGAAGCCTAGGGGCTTGGCCAGGTTTGTGCTGGTACCAATTTAAGAGTTCATATGTTAAAAAACATTTCCTTATAGAAAAATTTCTCACTGGCCTTGCAGCTGATGGTGTCTCTCTCTCCTGGAGATCGGGACGAGGAACTTGGAGATTGGATCAGCAAAATGGCTCCAGCGGAATCTTAAGAAGAATAAAGAATTAGATGAAGACAGAAATGAGTGAATAATCATGTTAAAAGGTAAGAAGACAATTTTGTGGAGAACAATGAATTCCCAAATCTCCGACAATCAACAGTATTTGTTACAGATGTTTGGTAGGAACCATGTTTTCCCACAGACCTCAAAGCTTTCTTTTATTTTTATTTTTATTTTATTTCATTTTTATTCAGCCTAGTTGCCCTGGCTGCACTTTAACTTCCTAAGCCACTGGATCAAGGGAATCATAAGTTTCATTTAGTTTTCCAGGAAAAACCTCTACTCTTGAGGCTCGTTCTCTGATCTGCTGTGTCTTACCCTGAGCCCAAAGCACCAAGAACCAGAGGAGCTGACAGGGGTGAGTCACCCTACCTTTAGAGATCTGTAGACAGAGCACCCTGAGCCCTGACAGGCAGGAAGAGGGAGCTTTATTTCCTGAGCAGAGCGTCTGTGATTAGCCTCATCTCAGGACCCTGTCAGCCACACTAGGTCACACCCTCTGAGGTTGGTCCTGGGGGACAAGGCTTTCTCATTTTTTCCCCAAATCAAGGACTTCACTGTCATAGAGAAGTTCATGTTTAGCGTCTGATATAAGAATGCCTGCAGCTGGTTGTGGATAAAATGAAGGAAGGCTTCTGTCTGTGCCCTAGGCCTAGATTCCCTCTAACCATTATATTCATTATATTCATTCATGATATTCATTATCTCTGATTGTGTCACTCTCTTTCTTAAAATCTCCACCAGCTTCCTGTTGAATTTAGGATAAAACCCCAAATCCTCACCCTGGCATTTAACATTCTCCACAGCATGGCTCCCTTCTCCATTCCCAGGCTTATGTCACATTAACCAGTTTTGTGTCCTTTCTACTCTAGTAAAGCCAGCATGACAGCTCTTCCTGCACACAGCCTTCCATCATTCAGTGCCAGGCCTTTGCACAGGTGGCTCGCTCAGACGCCCATGCAGACCTTCCTCACCTCCACCAAGTGGAATCCCCACCTTCCTTTGAAGCCCAGCTCAGGTTCCATCCCATTTGGAAGGCCTCTGCTCACCCTCCTATACATGTCTGTGGCCTTCGGGGGAACTCCTGCTCCCAAGAACTGAGGGGCTGAGCTGGCTGGGGAGGCTTTTGTTCAGGGCTACAGCCCTGTGGGAGAGCATCATTACTTTTCCAGGAGGAGTAATCAGCAGCATCTTCAACACCCACTGTACTGATGGTGAAAGTGAAATCTGTCCTAGACCTTCTGTCACTGAACCAGGCAGGAACCCCAGAATACAGCCTAGAAGGTTAGAGAATAGAAGTTTGGGTGACTGTCCTAGTTCCTGTGGGTACCATGTTATCCACTTGCCAGTGTTGGAATTGACCCCACCCTAACAGGGACTCTCTCCTGGTGCCACAGACAGGGAGGCTGGAGACTGAGTCACCACATTTAATGCAAGCTAGTTCATCCTTTCATAATAAAATCCACTTCGCCACTATTCCTAGTGTGTCAATCTCTGCCCAATACCCCCTTACAATCCCAAAGTTTCCAAACCAAAGTGCTCCTCTGGGGTCATCACTCCCCCATGAGTGTTGCCTCCCCACATCAGAGTGGAAGTTTATTGAGGGCATGGTCTGTCTTTCCACCTGCATTTCTATTTCTAACACTTTGCACAGTGTTTGGCACACAGGAAACACCTAATAAAGGCAGCTGGGTGATGTAATTGGATAAATCACTGGGCCTGGAATAAAGAAGAGCTGAGTTCAAATTTGACTTCAGATACTTACTAACTGTGACCCTGGGCAAGTCACTTAACCTTGTTGGCCTCAGTTTCATCACCTGTAAAATGAGCTGGAGAAGGAAATGGCAAACCACTCCACTATCTCTGCCAGGAACAGTCAGAGGTTCGATGACCTGTCTGATGTCACAAGGCTATCATCTGAGGCTGGATTTGAGCTCAGATCTTCCTGAATCTGAGTCCAGTACATTTTCCACTATGCCACCTATTGCCAGATATGATAACTACTTTTTTTTTAATTTTAAATTATTTTATTTGTTTTCAGTTTTGTACAATCACTTCCATATATCTTAGATTTTTCCCCTCCAACTTCCTCCTTCCCTCCTCCCTCCCCACTCCCTCCCCAAGATCATGCAATCTTATATAGGTTCTATACATACATTATTATTAAATACATTTTCACCTTAGTCATGTTACATGGAAGAATTAAAATGAATGGGAGAAACCATTAAAAAAAAAAGAGAAAATGGTGTGCTTCATTCTGCAATCCAATTCCATAGTTCTTTCTCTGGATGTGGAAGGTGTTTTGCCTCAAAAGTCCATTGGGAATTTTTTAGGTCCTTGCATTGCTGTGAAGGACTAAGTCTACCAGAAAAATTCCTCACACACTATGGTTGTTGCTGTGTACAAAATTCTCCTGGTTCTGCTCCTTTCTCTCATCATAATTTTGTCCTTCCAACCCTTTCTGAGGTCTTCTTGATCCCCATTTCTTATAGCACAATAGTATTCCATTACATTCATATACCACCTATACCACATTGTTCAGCCATTCCCCAATTGATGGGCATCCCCTTGATTTCCAGTTTTTGGCCAGCACCAAGAGTGCTGCTATAAATATTTTTGTACATGTGGGACCCTTTCCCTTTTTATGATCTCTTTGGGATACAGCCATAGAAATGATATTGCTGTATCAAAGGGTATGTACATTTTTGTAGCCCTTTGGGCATAGTTCCAGATTGCTCTCCAGAATGGTTGGATCAGCTCACAGCTCCACCAACAATGAATTAGTGTTCCAACTCTCCCACGTCTTCTCCAACATTTATCATCTTCCCGTTTTGTCATGTTAGCCAATCTGATAGGTGTGATGTGGTATCTCAGGGTTGTTTTGATTTGCATCTCTCTAAGCAATAGTGATTTAGAGCATGTTTTCATATGACTATAGATGGCTTTGATTTCTTCCTCTGAAAATTGCCTGTTCATCTGCTTTGACCATTTATATGATAGTTACTTACAATGGGCTTTCAAATGGAATAGGAATTATACTTGTTCTTCTGGAAGGCAGAACTAGGAAGAGAGGGTTTAAATTAATAAGAAAAATATTTAGGTTTGATTCCAGGAAAAATTCCTAACAATTAGATCAAAAGTGCCATGGAATTGAAAGAACTGAGTTCTTAAATGAACATTTTTGAGCAGGGTCTTGATGAGCATTTACTGGCAAATTATAAAAACAAAACTCTTGTTCAAGAATGAATTAGAAAAAGATGGTCTCAGGAGTCTCCACTCCACTCCACAATGGCAGAATAAAAGCAGGGACAGGCTTGAGCTCTCCTCCAATCACCTCCAAACACTGTAAAAACTGACTCTAAACAAATTCTGGACCTGTAGAACCCACAGAATGACGAATTGAAGCAAATCTCCAGCCTAAGACAGCCTGGAATGTTGACAGGAAGAGTCTATAATGCCAGGCTGGGAGCAGAGTGCAGTTCAGCATGGGCTGCACCAGCACAGACAGGGCCTGAGAAAGCCTCACGGGACTGAATCACTGGCAGCTGTGGCAGTTTCCAGATTTATAGACCCCAAAACTCCAAGGACAACTTGTAAGGTTAGTGGAAAAAACCTGTCAGACCTGTGTAAGAAAGGAGGGTGGTCTGGCCACAGCCCTGGGGTGGTGGAGGAAATGGTAGAGCTCACAGTAGTCACAGAAGCAGTGGAGGCTGTTTCTGGAGCTCTAGGTCCACAGATTGCCAGGAGATAAAGGAACTCATCAGAGGAGCATTGCAAGGGATCTTTTTGCCAGTGCTGAGGCAGGATTCTCTTGCTTTGCTCTGCTTGGATCTGGGTTGCAGTCCTGGGTGGCAATCCTGGGGAGAGGAAGGCTGCTGCCATGGTGGAACTTGTGGCAGTGTTGGAGAGGAAATCTTCCTCACAGTTCCAAGGCAGAAAAGAGTGCTCACAGATCAGAGCCAGACCAGGAGAGGAGTCTCTCCTTTGATCATACAACCATGGAAGAGATGAAAATTTGAAGGTCCCTGTTTCTGAAAACAGCTGCATAAAACCCTCACTGGAAGCAGAGAACTACCTTGAAAAAGACCTATAAACGTCAAGTAATTGGCTTGGGGAAACAAGCAAACACTGGGGAAAAAAATCAGACTATATAATCATACTTTGGTGACAGTGATGATCAAAACATAAAACCAGACAAAGACAACAAACACAAAACTCCTACACCGAAAGCCTCCAAGAAAAATACAAATTGGTCTCAGGCCATGGAAGAGCTCAAAAAAGGATTTTGAAAATCAAGTAAGAGAAGTAGAAGAAAAACTGGGAAGAGAATTGAGTGAAAAAAAGTCAACTACTTGACTTGACAACAACAGCATGAAAAAAGTCAACTACTTTTTAAAAGGGACCCATAAAATGGTGAAGAAAATAACACCTTAAAAATAGACTGACCCAAATGGCAAAAGAGGTCAAAAAAGCCAATGAGGAGAAGAATGCCTTAAAAAGCAGAATTGGCCAAATGGAGAAGGAAGTCCAAAAGCTCACTGAAGAAAATAATTCCTTCAGAATTAGAATGGAGCAGATGGAACCTAATGACTTTTTTGAAAAAATCCAGAAATTATGAAACAAAACCAAAAGAATGAAAAAATACAAGACAATGTGAAATGTCTCATTAGAAAAATCACTGACCTGGAAAATAGATCCAGGAGAGATAATTTTAAAATTATTGGGCTACTGGAAAGCCATGATCAAAAAAAGGGCCTAGACATCATCTTTCAAGAAATTATCAAGTAAAAATCCCCTGATATTCTAGAAACAGAAGGTAAAGCAAATATTGAAAGAATCCACCTATCACCCCCTGAAACAGATCCCAAAGGAAAAATTCCTAGGAATACTGTAGCCAAATTCCAGAGTTCCCAGGTCAAGGAGAAAATATTGCAAACAGCTAGAAAGAAACAACTTGAGTACTGTGGAAACACAATCAGGATAACACAAAATCTAGCAGCTTCTACATTAAGGAATCAGAGGGCTTGGAATATGATATTCCAGAGGTCAAAGGAGCTAGGATTAAAACCAAGAATCATTTACTCAGAAAAACTGAGTATAATATTTCAGGGGGGAAAATGGACAGTCAGGTTGGCTGGTCTGGCAAAGCATGAGGTTCAAGGAAGCCTCTCTTAATAATAGCCAGGTGGCAAAAAAACCCTAAATATTTAGAAAGTATCCATAAAAGAAAGAATGACAAGACAAATTGTCATATGTGAACGCAGTGGAATACTAATGAATCATAAGGAATGACAGGGACAGATTCAGAGTAACCTGAAAGGAGTAGGGAGGTGTGAGCTAAAGAAAGGCTAAAGAAAAAAAAAATTAATGCCATACTCTGTACTTAAGGCACAAGTCTGCCAGAAATTGTTTTTATTCAGTTAAGATTATTTTAAATCTAAGCATTTTTACTTAGGAAGAGAAATGTACAAGCCAGAAAAGTCACCCCAGGCATGCATTTAACACAAGACATTTTGAGGAAACCATTATGGGAATATTGAATTGGGAAAGTTTCACTCTATAATAAAGTTTAGGGATAAAATGTTATTTCAGTTGGTAGAACAGGAGTTGATCAAGGGCTATTTCCATCATGGCATGCTGCTTCTTGAGCAATGGGGAGAATAATAGTAAGGGGATCTAAGAGTCTCTTGAAAGTGGAACAGCAGCTGCTGTGAGTCTAGGCCTCTGGGGAGTTCCCTGAGCTCAGGGCTGAATGATATGGGGAGGTTTTTGTTCAGGGCTGAAGCACTGTGGGGAGGCCAGTGAGTGCTCTGCTCACAGTAGTACTCTGCAACATCTTCAGGCTCCACCCTGCTGATTGTGAGGGTGAAATCTGTCCCAGACCCACTGCCACTGAATCAAGAAGGAACCCCAGAGTGTAGATTGGAAACTGTGTAAATCAAGGATTTAATAGGTTGTCCTGGTTTCTGTTGGTACCATTGTAAATAAGTGTACCCATTGCTGTGTAAGAGGCTCTGACTGGCCTTGCAGTTGATGGTGACTCTCTCTCCTAGAGCCACAGACAAGGAGGCTGGGGACTGGGTCAGAACAACTTCCCCTTGTGAACCTGAAATTAATCAAGAGACATTTGAGATTATAGAACCAACATGGTTTGCTCTCCTTTCCCAGACTCTCCCTTCAATTTCTGACCACAAAAATTGATGAATTCTTCTGACCAAATCTCCTTTCTTCTAACTCCTATATCATCTCTTAAAGATTTCTCTCATTGAGACAGTGAATGGAGCAAAGTTCAGCTAGCAAGGAGCCTCTCTCAGCTTCCTGTCCTTCTCCATAATCCTCTCTCCATATTCTCCTTCCTTACCTGGGAGCCACAGGAGCAGAAGACAAAGGAGCTGAACTGGGGACTCCATCTCCACACTGAGCTGTATCCCGTGCTGATCACTTCCCCCAGCAGAAAGACAGGCCTATTGATAAAGGTTTTCAGCATTAGGGAGGAGTTTGGGGGAAAGAATGAATGCAAAACACCTGGATGATGGGGGCCGTCCTATCATCTCTACATCTCTGATTCTGTTAAGCAACTCTTCCCTGGGTATCCCCTGGGTGTCACCCTTGGGTGACAGAAATCAGTCACACTTGCAGCCTTCAAACACTAAGTCTCCCTCAGGTGGTCAAATTACACAATCACTATATGATCAAGGCCCAACCCCTTCCATTCTTTTCCTCAAAAACTCTTCCTTCCATCTTTGATCCCAAGACATATATTATAGGATCTCACCACTGACCCATTTCAAAGCCATTGACTAGTAATTCTGCAAATTCACTTAATCTTACTGAAACTCAGTTTCCTAAACTGTAAAATGGAGAGAAAAATAATGTACAACTTATGGAAGATAATTTTAGGGTAAGATAACCTTGTCACCTATTGGTTATTGTCCTTTGCTCATGAAGAGGACCAAAATGACATCACTAAGGTAGAGTCAAGTTACAGTACAAGTCATGTCTTCATTTTGCTGATGTCATGGCTCTCTTCAAAAATGAAGGACAAGCACAACTACCAATTTAACACCTCTTCTCTCTCTCATGCTTTCCTTTGGAGCCTCCCAAACACTGAGGTAGCTCTGGCAATACAAGCATCAGCCTCATTAAACAATGTGTACATTCCTGGTAAGTACACTCTCAAGTCAAGTGAACTTATCCACAGTATTTAAAAAATTTCCAGAATTATAAGCTTGTCCTCTTTTGGCAGATTGATAAGGAGGGCCTCCAGGTCTTCATAAAATTCTTCTTTGACCTCATTAGAATTTATCGTGGTGGGAGTACAGGTACTGATGATGATGGTGTCATGTTTTCCTGCAACTGAAACTGAAAAATGATAAATGATTTGCCATGGGTCACATAGCTAATAGTTTAATGAAGCAAGATTTAAACTTAGGTATTCTTGTCTCCAATTCCAAAACTCTATCCATTTCCCCACCTACAACACTAATAGAGTATAGAATGATGGGAATTATACATACCTCAGGATGTTTCTACATTCTTTTGATTTCACCTAGAAAATCTCTGTGCTTTTAATTTCATGTAGCTTGCAGATCATGAGCACATGGTGTGATGACCCCTATTACAATGCTCTTCTTACATTTTTATGCATAAATGTTATGTCTAGGTGATTGTGAGCTATGGTTTGTTCAGGGATAGTGCTCTCCTTCTAGGGCAGAAATGACAGAGGCAGTTTCAGAGAAACCTGGGAAGAGTTTGTGAAATGATTCAGAGTGAAGTGAGCGGAACCAGAAGAATAATTTACACAGTAACACAAAAATGGTAAAATAAGGGAGTTGGATTCTTTGACCTCAAGGTCCTCTTAAGCTCTAAATCTATGATCCCATGGTCTGTCCTGGACTCTAAGCTGTCCTTAGGGCTAACTCTAGTAATGATGAGAAGCATATGGAGCTACCTCTGTGAGAGATGGCATTGGCATCATGTCCTACTTAGTCAGCTTTCCCCTTGGCTAAGAGGCATTAAAGGAGGGCAATGGAATCCTTGAAGGAGACATTGGGACACTTTGAGCACAGAAATCCAAGTGAGATTCCAAATAACAAAAGGGTCATAAGGTAGGACTAAATCAGGTAATGAGAAAGGGACATTTTGTGACATGGCCATAAAAAAGACATGCAAATCTAAATTTTTTTTCCTTTTTTGACACAGTTACTAAATTGTTCCATTAAGTGTAATGCTGTATTACAAAGTTTACCTAGAATTTAGAAAAACATTGGTTTAAGTGCTTCACACTATTTTCATGGAAAAGATAAGGAGATGTGAGCTAAGTAGCACTTCAATAATAGAAAAATAATAATTCTGGGAGTCAACATGGCTGAAAAAGCAGGAAATTGCATGAATTCTCTCATATTCACCTCCAAAAAACTATAAAATAGCACGTCAAAATGAATTCTGAAATGGCAGAATCAATAAAAACATGAATTGAAACAATTTTCTAGCCTAGGACAACTTGGGAGGTCAACAGGAAAGGTCTATCTCACTCAGGGGAGGACAGTCCAGGGCAGGCAGCATCCCTCAGCAAGGTAGTGGGAGACCCTTAGCCCCAGGGAAGGTCAGTGACAGAGGCCCCACAGCACCAGACACACACACACACACACACACACACACACACACACACACACCTCAGTGAAGTACCAGGTAAATGGGCAGACCCCAGAGCAGCACCAGCCCCAGTCCCTCATGCCTCAGAGTAAAACCAGGTAAGCCATCAGATGCCTGAAACCCCAGTGCAGCAAAAGTATTTGCCATGGGCCTCAGGGAAGCATCACCACAGCACAACACAAAATCAAAACCTGTAGCCCTTGACACAAAAAGCTTGGGACAGTTCCCCCTTCAAACCAAGGAAGAAAGCTCAACTTTAAAACAGGATGGAAACAGATGAGCAAAAAACAAAACAAAAAAACATGACTATAGAAGGTTATCATGGTGAAAGGGAAGATCAAAACACAAACTCAGAAGATGACAACAATGTCAAAACACTTATACGTAAAGCCTCAAAGAAAAATGTGAATTGGTCACAAACCAAAAAAGAACTCTCCAAAAGAACACTATGACCAGGTGAAATTTGTGCCAGGAATTCAGGACTGATCAAATATAAGGAAAACTCTCAACATATTTGACAATATCAATAACAAAACCAACAGAAATCATATGACTATCTCAATAGATTCAGAAAAAGCTTTTAACACAATACAGGACCTATTCCTTTAAAAAAAACAAAACTACTAGATAGCATATGAATAAATGCAGCTTTCCTTACAATGAAAATAGTATCTCCCTAAATGCACCAGCAATTATTATCTGTAATGGGAATAAGCTAGAATTCCCAATAAGATCAGGGAGGGAACACGGATATCCTTTGTTACCACTATTATTCAGTGTTGTACTAGAAACATTAGCTATAGCAAAATAAATTAAAGGAATTAGAACAGACAAGGAGGAAACAAAATTATCACTCTTTTTAGATGATATGATGGAACACACAGAGAATTCTAGAAAATCAACTAAAACGCTAATTGAAATAATTAACAATTTTAGAAAAGTTGCAATATATAAAATAAACTCACAGAAATTATCAGTATTTCTCTACATTACCAAAAAAGCCCAGCAGCAAAAGAGAGAAAGAGAAATTTCATTTAAAATAACTATAAACAATATAAAATACTTGGGAGTCTACCTCCCAAGACAAACCCAGGAACTACATGAACACAATTAATAAACACTTTTCACACAAATAAAGTCATATCTAACAATTTCAAATAGTATCAGTTATTCATGGGTAGGCCAAGCCAATGAAACAAAAATGAAAATTTAGCCTAAATTAATATACTTATCCAGCGTCATATCAATCAAACTACAAAAAAATATTTTATAGAGCTAGAAAAATAATAAAAAAAGGAAAAAGGAAAAGAAAAAAAGATTAAAAATTATAGAGGGAATTACTGGAAAAAAATACAAAGGGAGGTGGCCTAGCCATACTAGATCTCAAGTTGTATTATAAAGTGGTAACCATCAAAAAAATCTGGTACTGGCTAAGAAATAGAATGGCAAATCAGTACACAAGACACAATGATAAATGATCATAGTAACCTCATATTTGATAAACTCAAAGACCCCACCTTCTGGGATAAAAACTCACTAGTTGACAAAAACTGCTGGGAAAACTGGAAAACAGTAGTGCACAAACTAAGTATAGACCAACATCTTACAACGTATACCAAGATATGGTCAAAATGGGTACATGATTTAGTCATAAAGAGTGACAGCAAATTAGGAGAGCAAGGAATAGTTTACTTGTTAGGTCTGTAGAGATCGGAAGAATTTAGGACCAAATGAGATAGAGAGTATTATGAAATGTAAAATGGATAATTTTAATTTTATTAAATTTAAAAGGTTTTGTACAAACAAAACCAATACTACCATGATTAAAAGGAAATAAGAAATCTAGGAAACAATCTTTCTAGCAAGTGTCTCTAATAAAGGCCTCACTTCTCAAATATATAAAGAACTGAGTCAAAGTTATAAGAATACAAGTCATTCCCCAATTGATAAATGGTCAAATGTTATGAACAGGCAGCGATCAGATGAAAACATCACAGCTATCTATAGTCCTATAAAGAAATGCTCTAAATGGTTTTGATTAGAGAAATGCACATTAAAACACCTAACACCTATCAGACTGGCTACTGTGATGAAAAAAAGGAAACAGTATACAAGTTGGAGAGAATGTGGGAAAATTAGGGCATTAATGCACTGCTGGTGGAGTTATGAACTGATCCAACCATCCTGGAGAGAAATTTGGAACTATGTTCAAAGGGCTGTAAAACTGTGCCATATTCTTTGTTCCAGTAATACCACTACTAGGTCTGTATCCAAAAGAGATCATTAAAAAAAGGAAAAGGACCTATATGTGCAAAAAATATTTATAGTAGCCCTTCCATGGTAGCAAAGAATTAGAAATTGAGGAGATGCCCATCAATTGGGGTATTGCTGAACAAGCTGGGGTATATGAATGGAATGAAATACTATTGTGAAATAAGAAATGATGAGTGGGCAGATATCAGAAAAACTGGAAAGATTTGTACAAATTAATGCAAAATGAAATGAGCAGAACAAGGAAAATATTGTACACAGTATCAGCAACATTGTGTGATGTTCAACTGTGAATGATCTTGCTCTTCTCAATGATCCAAGACAATTCCAAAAGACTAATAATGAAAGATGCTCTCCACATCCAGATAAGGAACTGATGGACTCTGAATGCTGACTGAAGCATAATTTTTTCACTTACTTTATTTTTTGTCTTTTTTTATTTTGATCTGTTTCTTCTTTCATAATGATGACTAATATGTAAATATGTTTTACATAATTGCACATTTAAACCTGTATCAAATTGCCAACCATTTTAGGAAGAAGGGAGGAGGAGGAGAAAGTAAGAAAAATTTGGAACTCAAAATTTTGTAAAAATGAGTGCTAAAAATTTCCTTGACATATAATTGGGAAAAAAATAAAATGCTATCTAAAAATAAAATTAAATTTAAAAAGAGCATATCATAAACAATCTCATAGACCTGTTACAGACCCTGAGTGCCTTTGATGTATGACACTTTCTTCCCATGTTCACAGTGTTACTCTATCCTCTGGCCTAGAGTACTCCAAACCTCAGTCTTTTACATACACTAATGATCCAGTGGGATACCCTAAAAGATCAATTTATCTTTTCCTCATTATATTGCCACACTCTATCATTTTATACTTGAATATTTAACATTCAACAAGAAGGGAAGTAGTAAAGTGTGTTAAGATGAGCCAGAAAGAAAATGAGGGGATCTAAGTCCTTTCTCCCTATGTACCTGGATGATCATAACTTCTCTGTCAAATGGGGTCATTAATCCCCTCACAGACATACACTAGAAATTCTGTCTTAGAGAAACCAGTTTGTTTCAAAATAAATGGCAAATCAGAAGGCAAAATAAACACTGCAAGTCAAATCAATAATCATTTATTAATTGTACTCACTATATGCCAGACATTGTTCTAAACAAGGCAGATACAAAAGAAAAACAAACAATCCCTGCATCAAAGAGCTCACAGTCTAATGAGGAGAGATAACATGTAAACTGTATACCCAAAAAAGATAGATCTACCTATATATATGCATATGTATATATAATAAATTGGATATAATTACAGAGGGAAAGCACTAGCATTTAGGAGAATTAGAAAAGTCTTCTTGTAGAATTGTAGGATTTAGCTGAGACTTTAGGGAAGTCATGGAAACCAGGAGATGGAAATGAAGAAGAATGAAGTTCAAGGCTTGGGAAACAGTCAATAAAAATACCTGCAATTGGGAAATGAAGTTTCTTATGTGAGGAACAGGAAGAAGGCCAGTGTCACTGAGTTGTAGAGTACATGAAGGGGAGTAAAGCGTAAGCGTTTCCATGCCCCTAATCAATTCTCTATCCCACTCAGCCCAACCATTTTTTCCAAATTTTTCATCCCTCAAACCTCCCAGTAGCTTCTTTATCTCCTATCCTCTCGACTGAGAAGCTTGCCATATTTCATGGAAACATTGAAGCCATTCAATGAAAGTTCTTTCTCTCCTTCATACTTCCTCACCTCAGATGCATTCCTTTCATCTCCTCCTTCACCCCTGCCTCATATGTAGAGATAGGCTTTTCTCTTTGCCCTGCCGAGGCCAACCTCTCTACATGCACAACTGATCCCATTTCATCATCAGTAAATTGTCCCCTCTATCAACCCCATTTTCTAACTAATCTTCACTCTCCCTGTCTATTGTCTGCTTCCCCGATGCCTACAAATATGTCCACATCTCCTCAAACTTCAAAAAACCTTTACTTGATCTATCTATCCCTGCTAACTATCATCCTATAACCCTTCCATGACTAAACTCCTTGAGAAGACCATCTGCAATCACTAATTCCATTTCCTTTCCTCTCACTCCTTTATCCTCTACAGATTTGCTTCCAATCTTGTCATTGAACTGAAAATGTTCTCTCCAAAGTTACTAGTGATCACTTAAAAGCTAAATTTAATCCCTTTTCTCAATGTTCCACACTCTTCTCCTTGACAGTCTCTTCTCTGTAGGTTTTCACACCACTGTCAGTCAGTTTTTTAATTGTCTGCTATGTACCCAGCATTGTGCTAAGTACTGGAGATATGAATACTAAAAAAGAAAGACAGTCCTCACTCTCAAGGAGATTACAATCTAATAGGGGAAGATAAGACTCAAAAGGAAGCTGGAAAGTAGGATAAGGGTGGGCCTGAACTGTTTTCTCCCTCTATGCTATTTTGCTCAATGCATTCATCAGTTCCCATGGATTCAATTATCAGATAAGATGTATACCTCATCTTCCATTTGATCCTGGTGAGGTCTCATTCAACTGTAACCGTTCAAGTTGGATTGGTTCCTAGTCAGGACCTAGCTTCATCATTCTCATCCTCATTCTCATCCTCATCACCATCATCAATATCATCAATTGTAATAGTTAACACAGTGCTTTAAGGTGTACAAAGTACTTCACAAATATTTTATTTTATTCCAACAAAGCTTGATGAGCTAGGTTCTATTACCATCTTCATTTTATAGCTGAGGAAACTGAGGCACAAAGAAGCTAAGTGACTTGCCCAGGGTCACACAGAGTGAAAGATGATTCTTTTGGACCCTTACTCAAATTCCAATCAGTATGAGTCAGTTCATTATGATTCTATTGGGGTAATGAATCTTAGCAAACATTTTACTATATTCATCTAATGTCATATCTAGATAGTCATCTAATAATAGGTATAAGAACAAAGAATGTATAAATTCATATTTTATATAAATCACATAAGAATATAAGTTCTAATAGAATGGCCCCTACAGTAGGCCTCCAACCTTAATGTAATGTTTACTACTTGTTTACCAACTATAAAGCTTACTTTCATAACCACAAGCATGCTGACACATATCTCCATCCTGTTTTGCTCAAATTCCGTGACCAAACCAATATGGGTGGCATGGTACAGAAAGACCGCCCCCCAATCTGCTGTTGGAATATATGTATGACTTGTGCCATTTCCTCTTGCCCAAACCAAGAAAGAGTGCATCCATCTTATGGCCACCTAGTCAGGAAAGAGATCCCCTACTTGAGTGGGTGGAGCCAAGATGAGAGAGTAACAGCAAGGACTTGCTAGTGCTCTCCCCACAAACCCAGCCAAATATCTGTAAAAATGACTTTAAACAAATTCTAGTGCTGAAGAATCCACTGAATGACAGATTGAAGCAAATCTCCAGCCCAAGATAGCCTGGAAGGTGACCAGGAAGTGTCCATCGTGCCATGCTGGGAGTAGAGAGCAGTGCAGTGTGGGCTGCACTGGCACAGATGGGACTTGAGCAGGCCTTGAGGGGACTGAATCTCAAGCACCTGTAGTTTCCAGACTTCACAACTCCAAAACACCAAGGACAAATTGGAAGGTCAGTGGATAAAACCTTTGGTAGTAGAGTGGTCAGGCCCCAGCCCCAGGGCAGCAGACTGGGTAGAGGAGTAAGCTGAGGAGGAGCCGATGGCAGCAGCAGCAGGAGCAGGAACAGCCACAGCCACTGTTTCTGGAGCTCTCAGCCCACAGATTGTGGGGGGATCCAGCATATCTGACAGTATACCTTTACCCTCACTGGAAGCAGAGAACTACCTTGACAAAGAGCTCAAAAGTCAAGTAAATAGCTGGGAAAATAAGCAAAAACCAGAAAAATCAAATCTTACTTTGGTGACAAGGAAGACCAAAGTATACAAACAGAAGACAACAACGTCAAAGCTTCTCCATTCAAAACCTCCAAGAAAAATATGAATTGGTCTCAGGCCATGGAAGAGCTCAAAAAGGATTTTGAAAATTAAGTAAGAGAAGTCAAGCAAAAATTTGGAAGAGAAATGAGAGTGATGCAAGAAAATCATGAAAAATGAGTCCTGCTTGCTAAAGGAGACCCCAAAAAATGCTGAAGAAAATAACACTTTAAAAAATAGACTAACCCAAATGGTGAAAGAGACCCAAAAAGCCAATGAGGAGAAGAATGCCCTAAAAAGCAGAACTGGCCAGATGGAAAAGGAGATCCAAAAGCTCACTGAAGAAAAGAATTCCTTAAGATGGAAGCTAATGACTTTATGAAAAATCAAGAAATTATAAAACAAAGCCAAAGGAATGAAAAAATAGCTGACAATGTGAAATATTTCATTGGAAAAACAAGTGACCTGGAAAATACATCCAGGAGAGACAATTTAAAAATTATTGGACTACCTGAAAGCTATGATCAAAAAAAGAGTCTAGACATCATCTTCCAAGAAATTATCAAGGAAAACTGCCCTGATATTGTAGAGCCAGTGGTTAAAACAGATATTAAAAGAATCCACTAATCACCCCCTGAAAGAGACCCCAAAAGGAAAACTCCTAGCAACATTGCAGTCAAATGCCAGAGTTCTCAGGTCAAGGAGAAAATATTACAAGCAGCCAGAAAGAAACAGTTCGAGTATTGTGGAACTACAATCAGGATAATATAAGATCTAGCAGCTTCTACATTAAGAGATTGCAGGGCTTGGAACAAGATATTCCAGAGGTCACATGAGCTAGGATTAAAACCAAGAATTACCTACCCACCAAAACTAAGTATAATATTTCAAGGGGAAAAAAAATTATCATTCAATGAAATAGAGGACTTTCAAGCATTGTTGTTGAAACAACCAGAGCTGAATAGAAAATATGACTTTCAAACACACGAATCAAGAGAACCATGAAAGGTAAACTGTTGGGGTATAAGCTCGGTTTTCACATGAACAGTCTCAGGTCAGGTAAAGGTGAGGGCTTCTAAACCACAGAGCTCTCACGAGGCCCCCCAGGGAACAGCTGGAAATTGAGGAGTGAAACACTAGCTATCTTGTTTTTCCACCTCTTCTCAGTGGAAACTTGCTGGAGAGAGCATCCCATCCTTGAAATTGGTCCGTGGTCTGAGCTCACCTGTTGTTAATTGGCTAGGGGCTGAGAGCATGCACAATGTCCACGAGTGAACTATGCAGCTGGGAGAGCTTAAATGGGGACAGGAAAGCCTGAGGACTCCTTTTCCTTGCTCCTCAGGAGGCAGAAGAGGGCTCTCGCGGGGGGCTCCCACAGGGAGCACTAGCCTTACATACTGAGAGGGTTTGGGTTACTCTCTCTTCTGGAAGGAGAAGGGGGCTCCATGGGGAGAACTCATCCTGCATGCTGACATGTAGCTGGTATCCAGAATAAAGCCTATGCTTGTTTGACTCTGGAGGTCTCTTCTCTCATACGTTTATCTGGCTGATCACCAAATACCTGAGTTAGGTTAAGAAGGACCCAGCAGCCCACAGCAGTTAGGCCGGACAGTAAACAGGAAAGAGAAATCATAAGGGACTTACTAAAGTTGAACTGTTTACATTCCTCCATCAAAAGATCATATTTGTAACTCAAGATTTTTCTCAGTATTGGAGGAATTATATACATATAGACAGAGGGCACAGGATGAGTTGAATAGGTAGGGATGAAATCTAAATTAATTAATTAATGAAATATAGGGGGTGAGAGAGGAATATATTGGGAGGAGAAAAAGAGAAACAGAATGAGGCAAACTATCTCACATAAAAGAGGCAAGAAAAAACTTTTTCAATGGAGGGGAAAAGGGGAGGAGGTAAGAGGGAAGAGTGAACTTACTCTCATTTCATTTGGCTTAAGGAGGGAATAACATGCACATTCAATTTGTACGAAAATTTATCTTATAGTACAGAAAAGTAGGAGAGAAAGGGCTAAGTGGGGCAAAGGGGGGGATGATACAAGGGAGGGCAAATGGGAGGATGGGGGTAATAATAAGTAAACTCTTTTGAGGTGGGACAAGGTTGTTGTAACAAAAATTAAGGCTTGTGTTTTTTTTTATTTTCCTCTTAGGTCCCACTTTTGCCTATTAAGTTTCCCTAATTCTTTAGGGGCAGAAGTTGAGAGGATGCCTCATCTTCTTGTTGTGCTCTATCCAGTGCTAATCCTATCCAGATAACTAACAAGCCCCAGTGATAACAGCTTTGATCAGCAGGAACCAGCTGGGTGAGAGAACATGCAAAACAGCCTCACTGTAGGTGAATTCTCTCCTCCAGTTGCAGAGATCATTTCTTCCCCGTGTGAATCAAGCCAAAAAGAGAAGACCACATATTCAAACTCCAGGGAGTGTATTTGTACTTCCCCATAGTCATAAAGGGGTTAGAAACAGCTACTTCTGCAGCCTCCAAATGTTGAAGCATGCTGCCACCTCCGGACAGAGAAGTGATGGACCCAGTTTGCAGAATGAAACACATTTCTGTACACAGTCAATGCAGGAGTTTGTTTTGCTTCACAATGTATATTTGTGAAAAGGGCTTTGTTTTCCTTTTTTTTTCTTTTTTCAATAGTAGGGGAACAGTAGGAAGAGAAAATAAATTTTTGTTAATGGAAAAATATTAATGGAAAAATTTTAAGCTTCTATAATCCCATAGTCTCAGAAGAATATATTATGTTTCCTGATACTTTAAAGTCAGGAAATATTTATTTAAATGTAGTCCCTCTGAGATAGAGAAGTTGCATATAGCAACTTGTTGTTTTAGGAAAACTACTTCTACTGAAACTTCAATCACCACTATACACAAAAACCCTGGTACACCCCATGACTATTTCTGGTGCCCTATTAATATAAATGTAATATTCTGAATTCTTCACTAATATGAAGTCCTCATGTGATGCATAGGCTCAGATGCCCAGGGTAGAAGAAACCAAGGAATCACAATGATGAATTCTATCTCCTCTATCTCTCTTCATCTTTAGCTTTGGACTTGCCCAAAAAATGCATATATTTATGTACAGGTATATACATATACACATAAAATCTTGGGGAATGATGACTCAGATTAAAATCTCTCTTTTTAATTTTATTTCTCCTTGCTTATGACCTTGAATTGACTAAATTGAATATATTCAGAAAAACTTATGGGGTGCTTGGGTGCATGTGCTTGGACCCCAATTCTAAAATCAATTTTCTCTTTAAAAATCACATTTCTCCTTAGCCTCAAAACACTACCCCAGACAGTTTCTCCCCAGCCCAAGGACACAGCATACCCTAGAAAAACTTTTATCTTTCTTCCTGCTGCACTTACAGAATTTATTAGTTTGAACCAGCTGTCTACTGGATAAACTGGTTGTATACTGGGTCATAACAACATTTACTACTCACTGACCAATCATTTGCATCCTCAACTTAGACATACGTATACTCCCCTTATATTTATCTTGTCTAACAAGACATTGATGAGAGCAGCCTGGTATTCACTTAGTCACCTTTAGGGGACTTAATGATGTTTCTAAAACCACACCTCCCTGTACCCACCCCACCCCCACCTCCGGGCTATTCCCCAATTAATACCTGTCCAGTAGATGCTAAAAGTGAATGTTCCTTTAAAAACTAACCACTCCTAAACCACTCCCTAATCCTACCCTGAATCATCTAGTTAGCGTATTTAGCATATGTTTTACTATAGACTATCCTATATAAACTTTACCTGTACCCCTCTAAGATTGCAAGTTCCCTAAGAACTCTTGCCTGGTAAAAAGCATAATAAATCTTTACCACCTTGACCTCAACAATGCTTGAATCCATGAATGTCTTTTCCCACAAGATAGCCCACGCAGATGTATTCACTTCCTTGGCAGAGGAAGACAAGGAAAAAATGACTTTTGTCTCTTCAGTAGTATTCCACCAAGTTGATTACATGCCACCAAAGAATTTCTAGGGCCTCTGTCAGTTTTCAGCAACACGTGGAAAAAGTGGTTGATGATGAGGTGTTGGTTTATCTAAATTATCTCACGGTAGGTGGTACAGTAATTCTGGTGAATTTGTTGGACTATCAAGAGCCATTGGACTAAAGCTCTCAAATGACTGGTGCCAGTTGCAAGGAACCTGTCAATTTTGTCAATCACAATCTCAACAGGACCAATCCTGAATGATATTCAGTTATCACCTGGCCACTAACATTGGACTATCAAATGTAGTCTTGCTTAATAGTTATACCCTTTAGGTATAGCATAATGTCTATGCCTCTGATTACAATTATTTGTGCATGTGGCACATTCCTCAACCCCATTCTCAAACCCTGACCTTGAGCTACATGTTACCAGAAAAACTGTTTAAATCTCCTTAATCAAACAAGAATTTAAGTGCCTATTATGTGTCAGAAACTGCCCTGGATGCTATGAATATAAAGACAATAGGGGAAAAAAGCAAGTCCTTGCCCTCCAAAGGGGCTGACATATGTAGATATCATATTGTGAGTGTATGTGTGTGCATGCATGTGTGTGTGTAGTGTTCCTGAAATACCATATGTATTTCTGTGGGTGTGTTTCTATGATATAGGTGCGTGTATATATAAACACAAATAAAGCAGACATGTAGTAACCTTGGAGGAAAAGGCACTAATATCTATAAAGAGGGGAGTAAAGATGGAGAAACCAAGAAAAATTTCATGCAGAAACTGGCACTTGATCTTAACCTAAAAAAAAACAAAAACTCAGAGATTCTAAGAAAAAGAGGTGAGGAGGGAGAGCATTCTACTACAATGCACAGAAAAGAAAGATAGAGTGCTGTTTGTGAGGATGGCTAGTAGACCACAGAATGGTGGGAAGCCACATGTAAGAAGGCTGAAAAGATAGATTGTGAGATCTAGGGGGCCAGATTGTGAAATTTTTAAATGCAAGTATCAAGCACAGCTATTTTTCCCTCTCAAGACAAAAAACATTGTAGCAGCTGACAAAATTTGACACCTTGACTGTCTAGCATTTTATTATTTTATATTAATAGGTTCAGTATCAGTTGATCATCACTTCAGTGTCTCCAGTTGAGCATCTTAGAGATTTATGTTATGCCTTGTCCTGCTTAACATTTTTATTAATGACTTTGACAAAGGCATAATTGATATGGCGACTAGATCTGCAAATGACACAAACCTGGGAGAAATAGCTAAAACAGTGGATCACAAAGACAGGATTCAAAAAGGACTCGTTGGGCTAGATCACTAGATTCAATTCAAATTTAATAGTGATAAATGTCTTACACTTGGATTCAAAACATCAATTGTACAAGGTAAGGGAAATATGGTTAGATGATAGTTCACCTGAAGAAAGATCTGGAAATTTTAAGGGACTGTCAGCTTAAAAGAGTAGTCACAAAGGAAAAAAAGCAAATTCAAACTTTGGCTGCATAAGGCAGATAACACGCTTGCTGTATTGTGCCCAGGTCAGAACACATCTAGAATACTATGTTCATTTTTTAGCACATTTTGGAAAAGACATTGATGAGTCAAACAGTAACTAGAGGAGGGAAATGATGGATGGCAAGGGTCTACAGTTTACTTCATATGAGGTTGAGTCCAAGAAACAGCATATTGAACCTGAAGGGCTGTTAACAGTAAAGAAGGATTCTACTTAGACTCTGTTTAATCTCAATAACTAAGACCAGTGGAAGTTTAAGTTTAATGTAAGAAAAAACTTCCTAATTATTGGTTTTCTCTAAAAGTGGAAGAAATTAATTTTGGGGGGGACCAATAAGTATATCTCCTCCAACATACACGCACACACACACACACACACACAGACCATTAGAGATACTTTAAAATAACTGGATAATTTGTTGTATGTAGTGAAGGGGATTCTTTTTCAGATAAAGTTGAATTAGATGGCTTCAGAAGCCCCTTCAAACTCTGAAACTAAAATTCTGGGAAATGTTTTGAAACTTTTCTATTAATTTATCTTGTTCAGTCAACTTCCAGGACAAAGTCTCTGATGAGTTTGAAATGCATTTCATTACATTTATGTATATTCTGATCAGTATGAATTACCACATGATGTTCTTAATTTCTTTCTCTTCTTGCTGAAGGCATTTCTGGATTTTTTTTAATTTCTCTACATTTGAGGATGTTTTTACTGTTAGTAAAGATTTGCCTCATCCTAAAGGTTTTCCTATATTCATTATATTCAAAGGTTTCTTTCCAGTACAAAGTGTTTTATGATCCTTAAGGTTTCTACTGTTTGAAAGTTTGTATACATTTATCAAAATGAAATTATTATAATCATTATGAAATCTCTGATGCATAATGAATTCAGTTTTTTCATGAAGCTTCTTACATATCCCTTAAAGTATTTCTTTACTGGATGATATTGTGTTTCCCAAGGTTTCCACACCATTTGAAAGCTTTCCCACATTCATTACAACAAAAGTTTTCTCTTAAGAATGTTTTCTTGTGTGGCTTAAGGTTTTCTTTCCAGCTGAAGGCTTTCCCACATTTATTACTCATAGGGATTCTGCTAGTGTGAATTTCATGTTTCTTAAAATTTGAGTTTCAAAAGATGTTTTCCCCAAATTCTTTATATCTAATGGATTTCCATGTACTCTTAATTTTTTCATATGTTGTCAAGTTTGACATACAATTAGTTTCTTCCATCTTCATTGCACTCAAAGATCTTCTCTTCAGTATAAATTTTCTTATGTGTATTAAGGTTTCCCTTATGCCTGAAGGCTTTCCCACATTCATTACATGAATATGGTTTCACCCCACTATGAATTCTCTTATGTGTATTAAGATTTCCCTTCCTACTAAATGCCTTCCCACATTCATTACATTTATAAGGTTTCTCTCCAGTATGAATTCTCTTATGCTGTGTAAGACCTGAGCTGAACCTGAAGCCTTTCCCACATTCATTACATTCAAAGGGTCTCTCTCCTGGATGAATTACCTTATGTGCTTTAAGTCGTGAATTAGTGCAGAAAGCTTTCCCACATTCATTACATTTATAGGGCTTCTCTCCAGTATGGATTCTTTGATGCTGAAACTGATAATTATTACTGCTGAAGGCTTTTCCACATTCATGACACTCCAAGGGTTTCTCACCTGTATGAATCATGTTATGTGTCTCAAGATGTCCCTTCTGCCTGAAGGCTTTTCCACACTCATTACACTTGTAAGGTTTCGCTCCAGTATGAATTCTTTGATGTTGCATAAGGGATGAACTCTGCCTGAAGCCTTTCCCACATTCATTACATTCAAATGGTTTTTCTCTGGTATGAATTATCTTATGTCTACTAAGGTGTCAATTGTGGCAGAAGGATTTTCCACATTCATTACATTTATAGGGAGTCTCTCCAGTATGAATTTTTCGATGTTGGCCCAGGTATTGTTTATTGCTGAAAGCCTTCCCACATATATAACATTCAAAGGGCTTCCTTCCAGTATGAATTATCTTATGTATTTTAAGGTGTCCCTGCTGGTTGAAGGCTTTGCCACATTCATTACATATGTAGGGTTTCTCCCCACCGTGAATTCTCTTATGTACATAAAGGTTTCCCTTACAGCTAAAGGCTTTCTCACATTCATTACATTTATAGGGTTTCTCTCCAGTATGAATTGTTTGATGTTCAATTAGGCATTGGTTACTGCAGAAAGCTTTTCCACATTCACTACATTCAAACGGTTTTTCTCCAGTATGAATTCTTTGATGTCGAGATAGGTTTTGATTATTGCTAAATACTTTTCCACATTCATGACACTCAAATGGTTTCTCTTTCACATAAATTCTCTGATGTACTATAAGGCATGAATTACTCCTCGATGCTATGCTATAATTCTCATGTTTAGGGTATTTTTCTTGAGTGCATATTCTGTGATAATGAGTTTGCTTTGAGTGATAAATGAAAGTCTTCTTGAATTTATTATATTTACAAAATTTCTCCTTTAAAGAGGTTTTTTTATTATTATGTTTAATTAGGTGTGAAAATTTCTTGAAGCTTTTTCCAAGTGTATCATAATTATGGAGACTTTTTCCAAAAGAAACTGTCTGTTGTGGAATAAGGATCAATCCCAGGGTACATTTTCTTCCAAATGTATTACATTCAGAAAAAAAATCTAGGGGGAGAAAAATACAGTAGTCAATATCAATTCAGTTCTGTTTGTGCTGAAAGGAAATGTCATTATACAAGATTCTAGAATCAGTCTATTTCATCAGTGATAATTACGATCACTGTGAGACAAGTAGAACAAACACTTATTTAAAAGGAACTGAAGCCCAAGATAAATAAGGAGACAGTAACATGGCATCAAGCACTCCAGAATTTCTTAAGTGTCCAAATTATAACAATAGAAAAACAAGTGAATTCTGGGAAATATAGAGTTCTAAACCTGAAGTCCCTAGCAAAATTAGGCTACCTATTTTCAAGCATAAAGTTTGAGAACATTTAGAGAAGTGTCAATCCTTAAAATTTATCATTGATTCAACAGGAATGTATCAGACAAACAAAGCTCCTTTTCTTTATTAATAAGCCATGTGAGAAATATAGATATGTACAGCAATCTATTTAAAAAAATATTTAAAGAAATCTTTCTCTATAAGATGAAGAAATGTGGTTGGTTTAGTAGTACAGCTTACCTGACTTGGAGCTAACTGAAAAACATTCCTGACAAAGTCCTGAATAAAGGATTTTGTCCATCTGGATTACATTCTAGCCTTAATAACTGATGTGGGAATCTGTTCAAAAATTGTATCAACAACTTAGATGAAAGCATAAAAGTATTCATCAATTCTAATGATGATCTAAAGAATACATGCGATACAAAGCAGTACTTTTTGTGACAGCAAAGAACAGAAAACAAAGTAAAAGTTCAACCATTGGGGAATTGCTAAACAAATTATGGCATATGAATACAATGGAATATTATATCTAATTGTCATGAGAGATGACTGAATATGATGAATATAGAAAAGAATGCTTAGTTCAATATGAACTGATGCAGAATGAAGTGAGCACAGAAAACAATATTCACAATGGCTACAATAATGCAAACACAACTACAAAAAGAAATCAAAAGTGAGTATTGCAAAATTATAAAGAACAAGCATGTCTCCAAAGAAGAGATATGAGAAGACAGCTTTACCCCTACACTTTGGCAGAAATGGGAGGTCTAGAAATGTGGTGGTATATTGTACATTTTTTCAAACTTCTTTAGTATTAATTTGTTTTTAGGAATTTTTTTTCTTTTTTCTTTGTCTTTGAAAGTATGCATTCTATTACATGACTCTCTGAAAGGAGGAGAGATACTAAGGAAATTTTTGGTAATGTTAAAAAAACAAAATATAGCAATAAAATTATTTTTTAAAAAGAATCAATAATATATTGGGGCCACTAAAATAATACAGTTATGTAATGGATAATAAAATTATACATTATAAATATAATATGATAAAATAATTTTAGGCTATGATAAAAGATGTATACTGTTGAGATCACAGAAAATAGCAATTTTAATTGAACTCTGCTCTAGCCAGACCATAATTAGAATTTTCCGTTTGGTTCTAGAAATGTGTGTGTACGTTTGTCTTTCCTTGCCAAAGAAGACCATGCCACCAGAGAAATAATGACATGACTTGCACTTGACTTTGTTTTGAGTGAGGGAGGGCTATGCAGGTCACCAACTTCACTTCTCCAGAGCCATCTGAATCCAGTGACCAGATATTCGTCAGGACGACTGAAGATGACCCAGGATGAGGTAATTGGGGTTGTTACTTGCCCAAGGTCACACAGCTAGTGAGTGTCAAGTGTCTGAGGTGAGATTTGAACTCAGGTCCTTCTGACTCTTGCACTGGCGTTCTATCCATTGCACTACTTAGCTGCCCCAAGTTCTAGAAATAATTAAATGGCAATATAGACAAACTGTGTATTCAGAGGCATGATAATGGCCATGAGCAAGAAGTTGTTAATCACCATTCAAAGGTAAATAAGTAACCTAGAGTCACCTCTTGAGGAAAGACAGGAAGATCAATATAAATAACTACAGATTATAGAATATATATGTGTATATATATATACATACATACATGCAAATTATAAATCAACACAAATAACTTCAGGCAATCCTGTCAAGGACAGGTGAAGAGGAAACCAGCCTAAGTAGCTAGGAGCTGGTCACAAGATTATCAAGAATGAAAGAGAAGGATCATCAAAGAAAATGGTCATGTCACTCCAGCAAGAGTGGAAGGTAATATGATTTACAGAGAGCCAAGCTTATCTTTCTGTCACAATCAATCATCAAGCATTAATTAGTCACCTACTATTGCTGCACCACACTAGACTTGGTCACTGATGTGTATGCTCAAAATGAAGGTTAGCTAAAAAAGAAAGTAAAGGAGCTCAAGAAACATTTGTCTCTTACTCAGGTTGAGGGACACTGAAGTGACTTTTTGAAAAAAAATGGGGGGGGAGTTTTTAATATAAAAACAAAAAAGAAAAAGTTATGGAGAAGTCCAGCAGAATCATGTCATGGCATTGTAGGGTAGAAGAACGTGGGCACAGAGGAGAAAAGGAAGAAGGACCACCCATTACTTATACTTGGGAAACTCCTAAGAAAGAACCGATCACTACCACCCAGTTCTGGCTAAGCCATATGGGGACAAATGACATTTACAGCAGGAAACTAGAAAGCATTATTAGAAATTATGAAGTCCAGAGCAAAGAACCAAAGACTTTATATGTACAGGTGGTGTTCTCATTAATGAAGCCAATAAAAGGCAAACAAAAATTGGGAAATTGAATATGTGGTTAAGAAGATGGTATCTGAGAAATGGTTTGTATCTCTGGACCAGATTAAAATAAAGTAATGATCAGATCTTGGCCAGGAACTATGTGTACTCAAGAAAGCATGCTAAGCATGATTATTCTGAAAACTTGGAAATCTAACTGAAATGACTGTACATTCAAAGGGGAAGGTGAATAAAACTGTTTATTTATATCTAAAAAGTTGGGTACCGCAGTTAGTACCAACAATACCAGAAACAGCTAAGGAGATCAAGAAAGAGATTATAAGCCTTTAGTAGGGATCAATCAATTGACAAAGGTTTATTAAGATCCACCAATGTACCTGAGACACAGCATTTTAAAAAATTACAAGTACAAGGTAATTTGAGAAGAGTAAAACCATTAATAACCACTAATTAATAAATTAATTAACTAATTAAGTCACACATTAATAAAAATCACAGAACTAAGATATCAGCTGAATGTTTAAGGAAGATGACGCTCAGAGGTAGGAATGAGTAGGTGGTACATTCAGAGAACAAATGATGAGCTTGTGCCATTTGGCTGGAATGAACAGTGTGTGAAAGGGCAGAGGGTGAACTAAAGTTGGGAAATAGGTCACAGCCAGATTGAGGGAAGACTAAATGCCAGATGAGGATCTTGTGTTTTATCCTGGAAGGAACAGGAAATGACTGAAGGCTTTTGAGCATGAAAATAACAACATCAGACTTGCCTTGGGAAATTTAGAAAGACTACTGTTACACCTGTTTGGAGGAAGGGAAGAAGAGTAATAACTTAAGGAAGATTTACTTATATTCTAAGCTAGGGTGGTGGCTGCATGAGTAAAGAAGGCGGATGGATTCATTCAACTATGCTTGTCAACTGAATGAATAGGGAACTGACAGGATTTAAAGGAGATAGAAGAGTCAAGGACAACTCTCAGATTACAAATTTGAATAAAGGGATTGTAATGAACACAACATAAACTGAGAACTTTGGAGAAAGGGCAACTTTTCAGGAAGTCACGATTTCTGCTTTGGATGTGCTGAGTCTGAAGTGTCATTGGGATATCCAGGTGAAAACATATATCTAAGCAGGAAGGTAGAGACTGAAGATAGGGAGAGATATTAGGAATAGATTCATAGATATGGGAGTCATCCTTATAGATCTGATAATTGAACCAATGAAAGTTGAAGAAATTGCCAATAAGAAGTGAAAAGAGAAGGGATAATTAAAGCCAGAAGATTGGATGAAGTATTTGAAGAAAAGAGAAAAGGAGAAAAATGAAGGCAGAGTCTTGAAAGGATACCTAAAGTTGGAAAGAAATGGTTTGGGAAATAGAGGACACTAAAGAGATAGAAGTGAAATAAAGGGGTAGGAAAATCAAGACAGTCAAGTGTTAAGGAAGAAAATCACAAAGTTTCACAGAACCTCAGGGGTTTGAGAAAACTTCTAGCAGCCTGATTCTCATATGAATAAGGATTTCCTCTAAAACACAGCTGACAAGTAGTTACAGAGCCTTCACTTAGAAACCTGGAGAACCCACTACCTCCTGAGATAGCCCATCACTTTTAGACAACTCTGATTCTTGGGAAACTTTTCTTTGCATCAAACCAAAACTTTGTACATCTATACGTGACTAGGATTCCCTGTACAACAAGCCTTCATTACCTACTGAAATTCTATATGTTCATTTCATTTTAACTAGTAACCACAGATATTTTTCTCCTGTTTAGGTTGAAGAGGGAGGGGAAAGAAGTCAGTAGAAAATATCTGCTGTCTATGGTTAATGAGTGGTCATCTAGGTGGATGCTTAAAGGTTTCCACTGAGGGAGAACCACTGCCCATTCCTCTTGCAGATAGCTTGAAATGCCAGAAAGTTTTCCCTTACGCTAAGCCTAATGTCACCTTTCCACAACTTCTACTCATTGTTCCTAGTTCTTCCCTTTGGATAAAGCAGAATCAATTTTGACTCTCTTCCATACTATGGTCCTTCAAATATTTGGAGACAGTTACCATGTCCCTTCCAGTCTTCCTGTTACCAGTCTAAACAACCCAGGTTATTCAACCAATCTAAGGAAGATATATATAGTCTCCAATATTTTGAAAATCCTGATCACTCTCCTGACAATGCTCCAATTTCAGCAACATATCCCAAGAGCATTCGAGTCAAAATCCTGAGTGTACAGGTCAAAGAATAAACACTGCAAAAAGCACCCCACCCCCCCCCAAAAAAAGAATTCAAGTACTGAAGAGCCATAGACAGAATCATCCATGATAAAGAAGAAGAGAGCTTGAAATGCTCTCCCTCCTCATCTCTACCTCTTAACTCTCCTGGCTTCCTTCAAGTTCCAACTAAAATCCCATCTTCAGTAGGAAGCCTTTCCAAATATTTCTTAATTCTACTGCCTTTCTTTCACTGATTATTTCCTATTTGTTCTGTAATAGTTTGCTTATATATAATTCATATATATAATATATATAATGTTGTCTCCCTCATTATATTGCAAGCTTCTCTAGAGCAGTGACTGTTTTTTGCCTCTCTTTACATCCCTAGCTTTTAGAACAGTGCACGGCACATAGTGAGCACTGAATAAATGCTTATTAACTGGCTAAATGAATACAATATTCCAGAAGACAAACCAAAATTAGGCTTGGAACCAAGAATAACTCACCCAGAAAAACTAAAAATAATCTTATGGGGAGGAAAATGGAGTTTTACTGAAAAAGAGGACTTCTAAGCATTTCTAAGAAAAAGATCAGAGCATCAGAGAAACTTTGAAGTTCAAACACAGGACTGAAGAGAAACATAAGAAGGTAAACTTGAATGAATAATAATAAGGACTAAACAAGGGTAAACTGCTTACATTCTACTACAGGAAGATGATACATATGTCTCCTTTGAACCCTAACATCATCAGGGTCATACAAGAAGTCTAATTAGATAGAAGGTCTGCGAGTAGCTCTGTTACATTTTGATGATCAAGAAAGGCGGGAAAGAGGAATATACTCACTGAGGGCTGAGAGAGGGAAAAAAAGATTAGGGAAAATGATCTTCTAATAAGGGTATTCAAGTAATCATCTATATCAACAAAGAGGAAGGGGCATGTGGGGTATTCCCATCCAAACTGTTTAAAAGAGAGAAGAATATATACACAGAGTTGAGTAAAGAAATACATTTTACTCAACAGGGGAAGAGAAGGGAAAGGGGAGAAGAGGGAATTAAAGGGAGGGCAAATTAAGAAAAGGATTAGTCCTAAGTAAAAGGACATACAAAAGTACTTATAGCTCTTTTTGAGGAGGCAAAGAATGGAAATTTGAGAGTGTGCTCAGAAATTGTGGAATGGTTGAACAAGTTATGATCTACGGAAGTGATGGAATATTATTACATCATAAGAAATTATGAAAAGGATTGTTCCAAAGAAACCTGGGAAGACTTATTTGAAGCGATGCAAAGTGAAGTGAACAGAACCAGTAGAATAATTTATACAATGACAATAATATTGTCAAGACAAACAACAAAGACTTAGGAACTCTGATCAGCACAATGACTAACCACAATTCTAGAAGACTAATGATGAAACATGCTGACCACTTCTTGAGAGAGAAGTAAAAGACTCTAAGACTAAAATAAGACATAGATGTGTGTGTTACCTCTCAACTGGAGAGTGGGGAGAGGGCAGATTTTTGCCAGTTGAAACAGTTACATTTTATTTAAAAAAAAGATCATTGCATCCTTAGTGATCAGCTGAGATATTGCATGCAATCATATCCACCTGCTTGGGTTTGGAGGGTGTTGTTTTTTTTTTTCCCCACTCATCTAGGGAAGGGTTTCTTGGGACTTCTCCATCTGGAAGCCCTGGTGTTTCTCTTCTCTCCAACTGAGAGATCACATCTGATTTGGAATCTGGAAGACCTAAACATGAGGAAAGAGCTGGAAAAGTGTTGAGGACAGAAAAATGACTCAGAATTCAACCTTAACTTCTTTTTCTTTGAAGAACAGAGGGCACTCTAGGAAAAACCTCTCAAGGACACTCTTCATAGTACTCCAATTAAGGAAGGGGAATGGATGAAACAGTTTTATTTAGATCCAAAGGAAATACATCATTCTTGAGACTCTCCCCATGAAAAACACGGAAGCTTTTCAGGTCTTTCCTCATGAAGCTATAATGAGACTCCAGCAGAGAGTCTTTGAGCTGGATGAACAGCCACTAGATAAATCAAAGCCTCAGAAACAACACAGTAAAACTGGCTTAAAATTTTTCAATCTTTTCATAATGCACACATTCATGAGAACATCCCTGCACACCAAGTCAAAACTCAGCAAAGCATTTCAGGCTTTCCTTTAGGAAATGAGAATGCAAAAGTATCCCAATGGCCAGATGATTCAGGAAAAAGAAGCCTTCTTTACCTAGGGAGACAAAGTTCTCATAGTTTTCCAGCGTCACATCCCTGAATAAGTCCTTCTGAGCAGGCTCCAACAGTCTCCATTCCTCCCAGGTGAAGTCCACAGCCACATCTTGGAATGTCAGCAATTTCTGAAAGATCAAAAAAGTTCTTGTTCACCCAGGTACCACTGGTCACATGAAACATGAGGGAGACATGAATTGGCAAAAGAGAAAGAGAGAAGTTCTCATAACATTAAAGGTTTAGTATTTCACATAAGTAGTTCTTCAGGATCTACTTGCTATCTCCCTGACCTCATACTATTGCACTCGGTGCATCACAAATAATTGTATTTAGTTGCTCAAAGTAAAGCTAACAAATAATTTCCCACACTGAATCCTGAATAAAAAATGTAATTTACTCTTCAAAGTTATACTACTTTCCCAACTAGCAAAGAATTACTCTAGAAAACCAGAAAAAATACATCTGAAGGAACCAAAGGGTCAAGAATCTTAAAAGAAATAATGAAAAAAGGTGAGAAGGATGGGGATCTGGCAGTATCATAAAAGCTATTTGGTATTAGTTAACACAAGAATGACACTGAGACTTTTTTTTGAAAATATTCAAGACACAAGGGATGACTCAGAAGGAATTATAGACAATTAAGGATGTATTGAAATTACTGTGTTAAATTTAATAAATAGTTGTAAAGAAGTTTTACATAATAAAAATTCTTATTTTCTCATACAATTGTCTTTTTCTATTCTCTGAATGCGGAAATGTTCATGTTTTGTGCTTTTTGTCAATTTTATAATAATTGAAAGGAAAATAATTTGAAAGGAAAAAACTAACCCAAAAATAATCAAACTACTTCTTCATTAACTATATCACACCCATCACTCTCTAGTCTTGTCCTTGTTCTCATCTCCTTTCTATGTCTTTATTTAGGACTGAAGCTGGTCAGTATTCTTCCCTGTATACTTCAATTGGTATCTTCAAACAATTTTCAGTTTTCCTCTTTTTTTTGTGACTACAAGATTTTCATTGTTGAAAGCTTCCCATCCTTCCAGGAAAAACTCTCCCCTAAATTTTAATTCATGGGCTTTTAACTATATTTTCTTTGAACTTTTGAAAACTATTCTACAAAAATCTTAGGTACATGTCAGCCTGTTTCCTACTTTCCTCTCCATCTTTATAATAAATTCCATAATAGAGCAGTCAATTTCCTCCAGAGTTCTTATCATTCCCACTCTAGCAACCATTAATTCTCCTTCAGTGACAAACAGGTCCATAACAGAATTTTTGGATTCCATCATCTTATGAAGGATTAAATTGTCAGGAAATTATTGACTACTCTGTTTTTGGCTCAAAGAGCAGAGGAACAGATAGTTCAAGTCCTTTATCATCCCATCTTGCCTTGCTTCTGTGTCAGGCTTTTGATCTCTTTTTCCAAATCCTCATCAAGTTCTTTTCTCTATCTAGATCAGCAGTTCTTAAATTGGGTTCCGCAGACCCTAAAAAAGGTCCATGGATAGATTTCAGGGGTTCTGTAAACTTGGATCTATTAATATTTTGACAATTCTATTTCAATATAGCTGGTTTCTTTTGAAATCCTTTTGAAACAGTTAAGAATCTTTATTTGAAATGATATGTGACACCTACTAATGACAATATCTCATTTCTTCCTTTCTACTTTGAGGTTTACACAAATGTTCTCCGCCATGCTTATGGTTCCTGTATTTCTTGATTTTATATCTCTTTTAATATATGATGCTAGACTTCCCCCACCTCACTCCTACCATTCTAAAGCTTCCTGTTATTTCTGAATAAGGAAAACCTTTCCATAGCCATATTCTAGTCATAGAACTCATCCCACCAAGACTTAGTGATATCAATGAGGTTCTGTTTTAAATTTGATCTCTTAATTGTTTAAAATTGTTATATTAGTGCTATATTTAGAAATTTCAAGCACAACTTTGGAAAGGGTTACAAAACTGTGTTGATTATACCTGGAAATAATACATAATAGGATGCCTATGTAATATTAAGGGGCTGGATCCTCTTGGACCTGAGTCCTATAAAATGATGCATAATAAAAGTTATTACATGGTCAGCAGATTTGCTTGGGGAACAAAACTGCCTCTTGCTAATGACTGTGCAAGTATTTAAATGTGTACGCTCTGGCATATAAAAAATTTAATGGTTTTGGTAAGAAGTGAAAAGAAAAAGAATGATACAGTGATGTCCAGAGCACTGAAAGAAAATCATAACATATATAAATCAGAAGCTAAAAAAAATGTAAGTGGAATTAAGTGATTTTGATCCCAAACTAGTGGCTTTCAAAAGCAGAAAGAACAAATATGACTTATTTTCTCTAATGTGATTAGGAAGCTGAAACATTTTTATGAACTTTAAGATGAAAAACACAATTTAAATCATTAATTTTAAATTAAGAAATAAAATAAAATGAGAAACTTCTGTGTGTGTATACACAGATACACATTTTTATCTGATGGATATTTGGAAGCACTCTGAATATGGTAATTATAAAACTGAGCTTAAACTTTAAAACTTTAGATTATCTAAGTAAAAACACTACATGGATTTTCTAAAATGAATATATATATATATATATATATATATATACATACATATACATGCATATATTATGTATGTACGTATATGTATCAGTTTGTCTCCACTAAACATCAAAAGGTGTCTGTGTCCTGTTCTTCTCTTCCCATCAGATAGGAAAATAAGTCTTTACAGACATTTATTAAAGAGTTTGTTTGATACTTCAAGCCTTTTAACTCTTTTAACTGTCCATTCTTTTGAGCAGGCAGTGTTACTTTAACAACCCAAAGCATTTAGCCTTCAAAATAATCCAGTTTGCAAGAACTGGACATTTATAAAATGTCATCAAAATGTGATACAAATTGTCTATAGTGTATTTAAGTAATAAATGGAGGGTTGTCCAATGGAAATCTGAACCCATCCTGTAAACAAATCCTAAAACATGCTGATCTTGATGTAAACTAAAAATAATTTGAAAGCACTGGAACTTACACTGTGAGTAGGAATCTCTGGGGACTATAAATCTAACCTGACTTACTAGTTATCTTCCGACTCTGAACCTGTCAAAAGTGTTTAGACAAATATGCAAAAATCAGACATTCTAAAAAGATTTCTGATGTTTACCTTGGATCTTAGTGAAGAGAATCTTGCCACTACATACAAAGATTAGTCTGTAAGTTTTAGACCCAGATCCGAAAGAACCTTAATTTTATCACAGCAATGTTCCTTCTCCACCTTTTATAGGAAATGCCTCTGATCATACAAGGATGGGAAGTTCAATACACTCTATATTCCTGCATCCACAATGATGAGATTTAAGAGTAGACAAACTTTCATTGCAATTCAAGGACTTAAAAAAATTCCCCAATGGTCTTCGAAGGCAAAATGCCTCCCACATCCAGAGAAAGAACTATGAAATTAAATCAAAGAATGTAGCAGATCATCTGTGTGTGTGTGTGTGTGTGTGTGTGTGTGTGTGTATTGTGTCTTGGTTTGTTAGATGATTTCTTCCACTCATTTTAATTCTTCAACACAGCATAACTATAGTGAAAATGTATTGAACAGGAATGATGTGTAGAACCTATACACAATTGTATGCTGTCTCGGGGAGTGAGGGAGGAGGGAGGGGGAGGGAGGGAAAAATAGTCATCTAAGTTATATGGTAGTGATTGTAGAACACTGAAAATATAAAATTAATTAAAAAAAAAAAGAGTACACAAACTTTCTTATAGAGATATGTAGAGATCGGCAGGCATCCTGGTCAGCTCCCCTCCACCCCAGATGAACTCACCAGTTAGGGGTGGCTCTTCCTGGGCCACAGACTGCCCCTTTCCTTTATTTCCCTTCCTAAGGGTCAGGTTCCTCTAAACCCCTCATGAGGCTGTTGCTTTTCTCTAAGGTCAGGCTTCAGAAACAGAGAAATATCTTTGGAGACTAGCAGACTATATTTTATACCCTGAGCATCCACAACGAATGACTCTACCCAATGCCTTATTCCCATCCCTTGCTGTCATGCATAAGGTATAACACATATGAGCAAAGGGGGTCAAAGGGTGGGGTGCTGGGAGAGGGAACATAGAGAAAAAAATTTAACTTGTCCCAACAGCCTTTTGAAAGCAGTCCTACTTACAGCCAAGGGGTGCTGGGAACCCCAAGATGCAAGAGTAAAGGATGGGGGTCTGCCTTGAAAGAATTCAACCAATCAAGCCTTCTTTTAGTCAGAGACAGGGTTTATTGTGTCACCAATAGAAGGGCCAGACTTTAAGAATCTGCACATTAGATAAGGATAAAATTGGTACTTTTATACAGAAAGACAGTGGGAAGATCTGGACAGGATTAAAGAATGGCCAGTAGCCTGGGGTAGGGCCAGATGCAGACAATGAAAGGAGCTGAGTGGAGGGAGAGCCCCAGTAAAAGGACAGTTAAAAGGATTTTGGACTGGGATGGGCCGGGTGCCTCAGCGGCTCTGAGGTCCAGGTCCCAAAGATATGGTCTTTTCCTTTTAGGGGTCCAGTGCAAAGCTCATCCCTATCACTATTTGTCAGACCCATAGTGTGAGAATGCCTGTAAGAGTAAAAAGGATAACTCCATCCCACTGTGGGAAGCTTTATAAATTTATTTATAAACAATTTATAAATAATAAATTTATATCTGCATTAATTCACTTATAGCTGTTTGTCTGTATGTATTTAGGGAGCTTAGAAGCCCATTCCTATAAAAGCAGATACAATCAAAGTCATTAAGGGACACTTGAAAGGATTCATTCTTTAATTTGGTATCCTTTTGTCCAAACAGTGTGACAAGTGTACCCACTTTACAGGACAAATTGTACAAGAAACATCTGAGGCACTGTAACTCCAAGATCTTGAGAGTTCATATTACCTTGAGTTCAGGGGAGTAGCCAAAGGACAAAGTATAATTTAAATACAATAGACAATTAGTTCTGAGATCAAAGTTAAATGCTCAAATGTTTTACCCAAGGGCTTCATGGGTACAGCATCTGCCTTGAGAAAGAGAAATGAACACATTCCATATAAAATGTTAATGGTCTGCCAATTCCCTGACCTAAAACTGAAAATGATGTGGTCTTGAATTCTTTTAAGGCTCTAATGAAATGCACCAGTGCCTTCCACACTCAGGTTCAAATGGCTCTGCCCAAAGAACCACAGCCAGCAAGCCAATCTATATTCATAAAGTGCTTACTGGCTGGCACTTTATTAAGCACCAGGGGTACAAAGAAAGGCAAAAACTGTCCCTGTTTTCAACGATCCCACATTCTAATGAAGGAGACACCATGTAAATAAATACATACATCGTAAGATATATTCAGAGCAGAAAATTGGGAACCTTACAAGGGAAGGCTCTGTTTGAGCTGAACCTTGAAAGAAACCAGAGATTTGAAGATGTAATGCATTCCAGGTAAGACAGGAGATTTATTGCATTTCCTATACAAGGAATAGTAAGTAGACCTGTAAAGTTGCATCATAGAGTACATGAGAGTGTAGGGGGTGAAAAAGTAGTAAAAGACTAGAGAGGAAAGAAGGAACCATATTGAGAAGAGCTTTAAATTACACACAAAGGGACTTTACTTTTGATCGTAGAGGTTCATAGGAGTCTATTGAGGTGGCTGGGGAGAGACATGGAATAAGGCAATTTGGGGTGAGTGAGGAGAAAAAAATGTTTGATAATTGAAAAAATAAAATTTAATTAAACAAAGATTAACAATGATGAAAGATGAACTCCTGAAGTAGGTAGTGGCTGTATGAATGGAGAAGAGACTTTGCAATGAGAGATGCTAGGAGGAGAGAAATGAAAAGATCTGGAAATAGACTGGAGCTTGAGTGAGACAGGTCCCCTCTCTATCACAGATACATAGCGCATCACATTAGAGGGCTGAACCACGGAGTTCTAAAATACCTTCTGACTCCAAACATCTGTGAATTCTAGGAACATTACAACACCCACAAAACAAACCAGGAGCTTCCAAGAAAGAATAACTGGTATTCAGATTCCTGAATTACATTTAGTGGAGCAGAGAAGATGGAGGAACGAAGGAAGAAATATATCCACACTTTTAGGAACAAAATGGAATCTCAGGAGAGTGACAAAATAATAACTTACCTGGGACCCAGCTCTGATGACCCTAGAAGTCATTACCTCCTCCACCTCCTTCACCTGTCACATTCTTAGGGAAAGCCAGAGTCTTGAGAAGCTAAAATGGGGGGAAGAGAAAGAAGTGAAATAGGAGACTAACACTGCCCAGCAACTCCTATACTCCCAAAGACAGGGCAACAAATCTGGCTATGAGTTCCTTGGTTCTTTACAAAGGAAGAAGTCAAATCAATCCAAGAACACACCCACCTTTCTGTAAAATCAGAAGGAAGGACTATGAATATTAGTACCAGAGACTGAAATTCTTTCCCTCTGCCCCTAGGAAGTTCTAAAGGTCACATTTTAAAAATAAAAAAAAGAAAAAGAAATTAGGAACTATAGATTGAATTCACACAATTTCCTACTATGTGCTGAACTCAATCTTTCCTTTGCTGAATTAAGAGAAACATTTCCATTCTTCTCCTTGACAGGCTATGTGAGGAATCAATTTACTGAAATATCTGCAGAAAGCATTGTGACTGGAAATGGCTAATAGGAAGAGAAAGTTCAGAGAAGTACAAAAAAGTACCTTACTTTCCTTTGATAAGGGGCAGGAGGATTGTGCCCAAGGTACTGAAAGAATATGCAGTTACGATTACTGAGTTACTGCACGTGGTCTTTAAAAAACTGAAAAACCACTGAAGAAAATATGATTTCCAAAATATACAGAAAGTTGACATAACTACATAAAACCAAGTCATTGTGCAATGGATAACTAACCAAAAGATACCATCAGTTTTCAAAATAATTGTAAACTAAAAATGACCACATGAATACATGATCCAAATAACTAATAGTAAAAATACAAATGGAAAAATTTGTTTCAACACCTCATACCAAAAAAATTAGCAAAGACGTCAAACAATGGAAATAGTTGAAGTTGGAAGAGCTGGGAGAGACATGTCACCAATGCCCAGCTGGTGGCGCTGTGATATGACCTAATCATTCTGGATTTCAATTTCAAATTTTACAAGAAAAGTAACTCAAATCTCCACATCCTCTGGCCCAGCAATCCCATTAGGGGACATATACCCCAGTATATGAGACGGAAGCTAATAACAGAAATGAAATTCCAATATATCAAAAATGTTAATAGCAGAACTTTATGTAATAGCAAAGAACTAGTAAAACAATGGATAAAAAAACCCCAAAAAACTATGCTCTACAAATGTAATAAAATGCTATTATGCAATAAGAAATGACAAAGAGAGAACCTTGGAGAAACATAGGAAGATTTGCATAAAGACAAGCAGAGTGAAATAAAATGAGACTAAAAAAATTTGTGCGAGAAACTATAAAATACACAACTACAAACATAAATGATCACAAAGAGAAAGTGAAACTCTAAATAATGGGAAAAGTAAAGCAGGTCCCTCATAAGACATAATAAAAGTCTATCTGATCCCTCACAGAAAAGGTGAAGATGCCAAGAGAGACTATTCTACTTTGTTAGACATGTTCTATATAAAATACATTTTTCCTTAATATTTTTTCTCATGAAGGAGTTTCAATCTGGAAAACAAATCTGTAATATAAAGAGAGCAATCAGTAGGACATATTTTAAAAGATTTATAGAGAATGGAAAGGTGCCATGGAACTGGAAAAGCACAATTGTTTTCCCAATTTTCAAAGAAGGGAAAACATGGAGTCTGTAAACTAAATGTCAAATTCTAGAATCTGCTCTTACAGGGATGATCAGTGAATATCTAGAAAAGAAAGCTGCAATCACAAATAGCCAGTATGACTTCATCACAAGTTTTCATTGATATTTATAAATAAGTTTTTATTGATATCTTGTTTCTTATATCACCACAGTTATCTGAAGTATCCCCCTTCCACTCCCCCTCCCAGAGACCCATCCTATATGGCAAAAAGTATTTTTCAGAGAGAAACTATCAGAGCTAGGAAGAGATTCTGAGAGTTTGCAAAAGAAGGGATCAAAGCATGCATGGTTGTTCCAGCACACCTCTGAGAAGCAAAGGTAGAAAGACTGAGTTATGGTAGAGAAGAGAGAAGGTCATGAGCTCTAGACTCTACAAGCATCTCATAGCAGGGATGCCTTGGGCCAGGGATATCCCAAGAAAAGGGTAGCTCTTTCCCCAACTTCCCCTCCCAGGCTATCTATACATTTCAATTATAATCTGTTATTTTGTTTCATTACTCAAATGTTTCCAATAAACTGAATTTTTCCTACACCACAAAGAAGTCAAAGGTTAACTAGAGATAGATATAAATGCAGTTATTCAGAGAAGAGAATTTCTGCCTAAATGTCAGGAATTTTCCTAACTGGGGGCTTAGAGTAATTGAGGACTGAATTCATAATTTTTCTGACTAAAACTTATAAAGCAGAAAGTCGAGGTGGGGGGACCATGCAGAACTTAGGAGTTATTAATTGCTTCTCTCCAGGCTTAAAATGAGTTAATTATTGTCATATAGTGTTACATTTGCACCCCAAGTGCCTCTCACATAGTAAAACACCCACTATATTTTTCTTAAGTGAATTAAAGGAATTAATGAATGTTGGAAGAGCTGTGAGAATGTAGGCACACCGTAATACTACTGGTGACATTATGAATTAGTCTAACCTTTCTAGAAAATAATTTGGAATTAGTTATTCATATCCCTTAGTCCAGAAATTCCAATACTAGACAGATACTCCAAGGCAGTTAAAGACAGAAAGAAATTTCAAATGCCTACCAAAATTTTCGGAGCAGCATACCTTGTGGCAATAAGAAATTGGAAACAAAGTTGATGTTCATCTATTGGGAATGGCTAATCAATCACGCAGAGAAATACGGGGAATCCTAGTGAGTCACAAGAAATGGCAAGCATACAAACCTCAGAGAAATGTTGTAAATAAACAGATTCAAGTTTCGAGCACAGGGATGGAGAAGCTGGGCCTTTGTCCTAGGGGAAGGTCTATTCAAGAGAGACCATCTATAATGGTACTAAGGACCATTACCTTAGACTACCAGCTAAAAATCAAGTGTGACTGCTCCATGCCAATGGACTAGAACATATTCTTCCAGTAACCGTACTGCAACATCAGGATTCCTGATTGGGGGGCTGCAGGGTACAGCAGTAATTTCTCCCCAAGGCTTCCTTTACACAGGGCTCAGATCAGAACTTTCCGGACAATTCTGTTTTTTCTATCAGTTGCTCTGCTTTGTTTCTGCCACACCAAACATCATACCTTCTCCCCTCGACCTCTCCAGCTTCCTTCTGCGTGTTTTCTTCCCCCATTCAATTGTAAGCTCCTTGAGGGATGATCTCTCTATTTCTTATTTGCATCCCCAGTCCTTAGTACAGTTCCCAGTACATAGCAGTGCTTATGGAATGCTTGTTGAATTGAATTGAATACAGGAACTTCTTGTTTTAATAATCTTTGCCATTGTTTGCATCTTTGAATTTTGAGCTCAAAAAGAGGCCTTCAACCTATATATTACTGATTTGCTATGATTTGACACCACAAATACCTTCACCTTCTTTTCCCTTTCTATTTAATCACCACTCCACTCAAGTTGTCACTGTAAGACCCGATTTTTAGTTAGAGGTAATGGCTTAGAATTCTTATAGGCCCTTTGGAAAGGTATTTAAGCCTTCAGACTTCTTAGTAGGAATTCTTGCCTGACAAGTGGGAATCCATGCCAGTCAACAACCCTCCTAGCAAGTGATGATAAATTAATAAATCTGATCTCCTGAAACACAGCATGAAGTGACTCAGTCTATTTGATTCAACAGTGGGAACACTTATGAACTGATACATATACAAGAAAAGAGAAAGACAATGTGCACAATGACATCATTAATGTAAATGAAACTCACATTAAAAGGCAGCTGATCTCAGCCTCAATAGGAGGACCAATCATGGGTCCTCGGAGAGAGAGAAAGAAACAGACACTGTCTAAGAACAAAAGGGAGAGAAAGGGAGTCAGAATGTTGCCTGGGCTATATGCCAGAGCCACTGCGTTGTTCTTTTGTACAGGAGAGGATTTTTGGTGGAGTCAGGAAGGCAGGGTACAAAGAACTAAAGGCATTAACAATGCTCTAATAAACTGGTTATACCAGAGAAGCTTCATTTCCTTTCTGGACAAGGTTACTAGACTATCAAGGTAAGGAAACGACATAGATAAGTTTGTTTTATGCTACCCTTGTACACAAAATGAAGAAATATGGATGAATCAACATGACAGTTGGGTAGATGTGAAACTGGTCAAACCTAAAGCTAGACATTAAATCAATTTGCAGGGTAACTTAGGTGGTGCAGTAGATAGAGTGCCAGGTCTGGAGTCAGGAAGACCTGAATTCAAATCCAGCCTCAGGAATTTACTAGCTCTGTGATCCTGGGCAAGTCACTTAATCCTGTTTGTCTCAGTCTCCTCAATCTCTAAAATGAGCGGGAGATGGAAATGGCAAACCACTCCTGTATCTTTGCCAAGAAAACCCCAAATGGGGTCACAAAGAGTTGGATACAACTGAAAATGACTCAACAACAATGAAGACAAGTCAATTTGGAAGGTTTCCATTTGAGTGTGCCTATGATCTCATTAGTATCCACATATTATTATTTTGTCAAAGATAAAGCTGGAAGAAGGAGTCTAGATATAAAAATGACTTCAACAGACTTGAATACAGGACTGAATCTGATACCATTTAATGGGAGTAAATGTAAAGTTTCACATGGGTTCAAAGAATCAGTTTCAGAAGGGATAAAGGAGTAAAGGGTAAAGAATATAAAACTAGATAAATAGCAAGTCAGATGGTAAAGGTCAGTCGGTCCATAAAGATGTATGAAGTGCCTACCATGTGCCAGGCATTGTGCTAAGTGCTGGGAATATGAGTCCCTGCCCTCAAGGAGTTTACAATGGGGAAACAACACTTAAAAAAAAAAACTTTAGGTGGGGGGAGTACCTGGCATGAGGGCATGATGAAGTCCATAGTGTAGCCAGGTGGGAAAAGATAAGATGGCTCCTGGGCAGGAGATACTGAGGAGTTATAGAACAGATGAAATCTTGCAGGATGATGAGCTTCTGGAGACTGTAATAAAGAACAGGAATTCAGATGATCACAAGCTAAATAAATATTAACAGTGTGATACAGCAGTCAAAAAGCCAATTCAATCTTGGACAACCTGAGGAGAAGCAGTCTACCCAGAATAAGGAGGCATTGAAACCAGGATTCTAGATCTAAGAGATGAGATTTGCCTAAGTAATATACCAGGCATGAGTTGAACATGAGTCTTATGGTATCTAAGTTCAGCACTCTATTCACCAAGCTGCCTCCAGCCGGGACAGAAGAGTCAGGAAGAAGACCTTAAGAGGAAGAAACCAAATAGAAGGTATCTAGACAGGACCTTAGAAATCATCTGGTCCAACCATTTTATTTCAGATAGGAAGAAAATGTAACCCAGAAAGGCTATAATCTCCTGAAGTTTGCAGTTATTCAAACATTAGGAAGAGAAAAATAGAAAGGAGGGAAATATACAACAAGTAGTTATAACTTTGGATGTGAATGGGATGAATTTACCTATAAAACAGAAAACAATAGCAGAATGGATCAAAAATCTGAATTCAACAATATGTTGTTTTCAGGAAACACAATAAAAATAAGAGATACACACAGTTAAAATCAAGGGCTATGGTAGAATTCATTATGTAAAAAAAGCAGGATAGCAATCATGATCTCAGATAAAGTTAAAGCTAAAATAGATTTAATTAAAAGAGAAAAATAGGGAAACTATACTATATAGCACCAATATCATTCAATGTTGTTTTAGACTATTTAAAATAACTAGACAAAACAAAATACCTGAGTACACCTATCAAAACAGACATCGGAACTACATGAACATAAATATAAAACACTCTTTATACAAATAAAATCAGATTTAAATAATTAGAGAAATATTCATTGTTCATTGGTTGGTAAAGCCAATACAATAAAAAATGACAATTTTACCTAACTAATCTATCTAATCAATGCCATTCCAATTAAATTACTAAAAAATTATTTTTACTGAGTTAGAAAAAATAACAAAATTAATTTGGAAGAACAAAAGGTCAAGAATTTGAAAGAAACTAAGGGGGGGGGGGGAGCGGGAAATGTAAAGGAAGGTGATTCAGTAGTACCAGACATTAAACTACATAAAAAAGATTGTAAATATCAAAACTATCTGGTACTGGCTAAAAAATAGGCTAGATTAGTGGAACAGAATAAACATATAACACACAATGGTAAAGGACTGTGTTTGACAAATGTAAAGATTTATGTTTGGGGGATAAGAATTCATTCTTTGCAAAAATTGTGGAGAGAGCTGGAAAGCAGTCTGGCAGGAACTGGACGTAGACCAATATATTAAACCATGTACCAAGATAAGGTCAAAATGGATACATGACCTAGATATAAAGGGAAAAATCACAAGAAAACTGAAGAAAATGGACCATATTACCTATCAGACTCACAGACAGAATAATATATGAAGAAACAACAGATAAAGAGCATTGTTGAGGTATAAAATGGATAATTTCTATTATTTTAAAAAGTTCTTGTGTAAATAAAACCAATGTAGCCAAGACTGAAAGGAAAGCAGAAAATTGGGGGAAAGCTTTCAACAATCTCTCAGATAATGGTCTCATTTCTCAAATGTAATAAAAAACTTTGTCAAATATATAAGAATACAATCACACCTCAAATGGTAAATGGTCAAGGGATAAAAAAAGGGAGTTTTTTTATGAAGAAATCAAAACTATATATAATCTTATGAAAAAATGCTCTAAATCATTATTAATTAGAAAAATGCAAATTAAAAACTTTGAGACATCATCTTATACCTATCAGATTGGTTAGAATGATAGATGCTTTCAATTGAGGAATGGATAAACAAGCTATGGAATGTGATATAAGAAATGATGAGGTGGTTGATTTTAGAAAAACATAGAAAGACTTGGACCTATGAAGGAAGATGCTATCCACCTAAACAGAAAGAACTCAAAAATAAAAAATATGCACAGTATGGACTTACATATATGTACATGTCTGCATATATACACCTATATACCTATATAATATAACATAAGAATTTAATTGTAGCTTTGGGGGCAGGGGCAGCAAGGGAATAAGAAAATAAATAAATAAATGAAGAGTGCATAGTAGGGAACAAAGAAAAGTTAGAAGGAAGCACACAGAAAAGTTGGGATAGCTTTGAAAATAATATGTATTATTTATTACACAGGTTTTCTTGAAATGCAAATTTGTTTTATGCTGCTCTCTACATACAGATATTTTTTCTTTTCTCCTTTTGTATTTGTTTAAAATGATTTTTTTTAATTGAGAGCAAATAGGGGAACAAGTATACAAAATTTTAATTTTAATTTCAAATAAAATTTCCTTTTCAGTAGATCGAGCTGACAAGGCTGACCTAAAAGGATGGGAAAGGGTCTAAATTTAAAAAAAAAAAAAATGAAGGAAAAAGTTCTTAAGTCACAGCAGATGGGTGCTTCATTTAAAGTTTACAAAGCACTTCCCGTCAAGGACCTTCTTAAGTCTCGCTACATCTCAGGGAAATAAGTGATACTAACATTATTCTCATTTTCCAGATGTGGGAAATAAGGCTTAAAGACCATAGCTTTGAGTTGCCCAGGGGTGTGCTGGATCCAGCTCTTGTTAAGTCTTCAGCGTCAGCACTTACACCTCTGAAGTCCACTACGAACGAGGGCGGGATTTACCGTTGTGTGGACTGTTTGGACTTGAGGAAGCAATAAGGAAAGTTAATGACGCAGATCACACTTAAAAGTGTAGGGACGTACAACTTACACACTCCACCCCACCCCCACACTTACTAGCACACCCTACATGGCTCCATAAAACCGCTTGAGTTCTTGGGCGCAGGAGTGACGAGCAGAGAGGAGGGGGGGAGGGGGAGGAGGAGGAGGAGGAGGAGGAGGAGGAGGGGAGGGGGAGGGGGAGGGGGAGGGGGAGGAGGGGAGGGGAGGGGGAGGGGGAGGGGGAGGGGGAGGGGGAGGGGGAGGAGGGGGAGGGGGAGGAGGGGAAGGGGGAGGAGGGGTAGGGGGAGGAGGAGGACGAGGAGGAGGAGGACGAGGAGGAGGAGGGGGAGGAGGAGGAGGGGGAGGAGGGGGAGGGGGAGGAGGGGGAGGGGGAGGAGGGGGAGGAGGGGGAGGAGGGGGAGGGGGAGGAGGGGGGAGGGGGAGGGGGAGGAGGGACGAGGGGGAGGAGGACGAGGAGGAGGAGGAGGACGAGGAGGAGGAGGACGAGGAGGAGGAGGAGGAGGAGGACGAGGAGGAGGAGGAGGAGGAGGAGGAGACGAGGAGGAGGAGGACGAGGAGGAGGAGGACGAGGAGGAGGAGGAGGAGGACGAGGAGGAGGAGGAGGAGGAGGAGGAGGACGAGGAGGAGGAGGACGAGGAGGAGGAGGACGAGGAGGAGGAGGAGGAGGAAGGGGGGAGGGAGGTAGGAGGACGCTAACGGGTATTTACGTGTCCTTTACACGGATTGGCTCCTCTGGGCCTCACAATGCTCCCAGACTTAACCCTGGTCTCACGGTCAATTTGACCCCAGGGCCTGACTCCCACATCCCCGCTGTTCTCCATCAAGGATCCTGTGAGTGACAGACAGGAACTGGGACTGAAGGGCGTGGCCTGGGGCCCAGACCACCGCGGGGAATGGAGAAATGCAGCCAGCGTCCCCCTGCGGATTTACAGGCCCGGGCTCCCCTCCGGGGCTTCTCCCCCCAGCCCCGCCCCCTGGAGACTCCAGACCCCGCCCCACCCCAGCTTCCCCCAAACAGAGCCCCTGGGGGGGTCCTCAGGTGGTCAGCCCCGCCCCCTTGGCCTCCCCACACCAGACCCGTGCTCCTTTGGGGTTTGGTGGGGCAGGGACTCATCGATCCCCCTCACCCCGGCCTCTTTCGCCGCGGATCTCATTGGACAGAGGAGGAAACTGAGGCCCGGAGGACCCAAGAAGTAGGTTCTGTCCCAAGAACCGAGTGCCTAGAGCGGCGCGAGGGGAGGGGAAGTCAGGCCTGGGGTGGGGCGAGGACGGAAGGGGCAGAGACCCCGCCCCCCCTGACGCCCCAGTTCAAGTTGACACTCACCTGCAGGCGGGGTGGGGCTGAGCACGCAAAGGAGCCTTTAAAAACCCCAACCTGCCCAGAATTGCGCCTGCGCACACTGAGCACAGACCGAGAAGACCGTCTATCAATGAAGGATTTGAGCAAGAGGCTCGTCCCAAAGAGAGGCTTCTGGGAAATGTAGTACGGTGCTGCTCCTGCGCAGGCGCATCAGGTGGCCCTAGTACGCCTGCGCCAAGCCGCCCTGCAGCCGCTGCACTCTGAGCCAGGAGGGAGTATAGCAGATCCCTCCACTCCCAGACCCCACCTCGGCGCCCCGCCCAGGCCGGTCCGTACCAGGGAGCCGGAAACGAAGCCCCGAGGAGCTGAGCGCTGCGGGGCGGCGGGTCAGGTGTGCGCGCGTGCGTATACGGCCTGGCCTCGGCGCTCGGGGCTCGCCTCGGCTGCCCAGACGCTCCTGCCCAGATACCACGAGATCCCCAGGCACTCACTGCAGGTGACTCTGGAGGTCCGGTGCCGGGCCCCCTTCTCCCTCCTGCATTCCAGGCGTTCTCAGCCTTCTTTGTGCCAGAAGCCCCCTGGCAAGCCTGGTGGGGCCCGACGAGACGAAAGAAGTTATTAACTAAAACAAATGGTGGGCTCTAGGTTTCGGAACCGTGCGGGCTGGAGCGGGGGAGGGGGGCGGGGCGCCCAGGGCCCGGAGCCAGGACCGCCGGAGCTCGGAGTCGGCCTCCGCCCCCGACAAGGAGCCTCCTGGGCAAGTCCCTGGACCCCGCCTGCCTCAGCTTCCTCGTCTGGGCTGGAGTGCAGGCTCTCTTTACCTCTTAAAGAGCCAAAAACTAATCTACGTAACTATATGACAATTTCAAAGAACTGGTGGGTTAAAGAACAAGTAGTAAATTCTATCAAAGGAGATGACTATTCTAAAACAACCGACCAAAACTTAGGGGATTCAGCTAAAGAGGTTCTTAAGGGGGGAACACACACACACACGTGTATGTGTATATATATGTACGTATGAGATACACTCTCTCTCTATATTTATATATCAGCATTATGTGGTAAATATCGCACCCATGAAAGCTAAAAGAGCAAAACCCAATAAGCAAATTGTATATATTCCAGTGGAATTTATTGAAGGATTTGATTTACAAATCTTGAATGAAAAACAACTGCAGAGTACAAAAACTGCCAAGGCACCCTGAGGAGGGTAGATTCCTCCACATCCCAAAGAATTTTTTATAAAAGTGTTTTAACATTTTTCCTACAACTTAAGAAACCATAAACACAAATATTTTAATATACAAAGATACAAAAAATGCATTTTAGCTTTCATAAAGTAGTAAAGTTCCTTTTTGTCTGATTTCCTTCTGAATTTTTTTTCCTTCTCTATGTTTTTAAGTGATCTTTCATTCTCACTGAATCACCCTTCCCATGGAAGACCTTCCTTCTAACAAACGAGTATAGTCAAGCTGCCAAGCAAATCAGCACATTAGCCATATCTGAAACTGCATCTCATTCTGCGTTTTGAGTCTATCATCTGCCAAGATGTGACAGGCACTCTTCACTGGCCTTCAAAAGTCATTAATGGTCACTTGACCATATGAGTAACAAAACCAAAAATCACATGATTATATCAAAAGATGAAGAAAAATCTTTTGACAAAATACAAACACCCATGTTAAAAAAAATGTGGAAAATGGACTTTTCCTTAATAAGGTAAACTTTATCTAAAGCCAAAAGCTAGCATTGTTTCAAATGAAGAAATTACTAGAGGTCTTTCCAGGAAGACTAAAGGAAAAGCAAGAATATCCACTGTCATCACTAATTTTATACAGATCTAGAAGTGTATGTACAAGACTGAAAAAGAAATTGAGAATAAATATAAACAAACGAAAAATTATCACATGATAGAGATCAACTAAAAAATTAATTGAAACAATAACTTCTGTCAGATAGCAAGATATAAAATAAACTCAAATCTTTAGCCTTTCTGCAATATTAATAAAACTCAGCAGGACTTATAAAAAGAAATTCCATTCAAAGTATCTATAAATATTTTAATATACCTGGGAGTCCACCTACCAAGTCAAACTCAGGGCTTGCAAAAAAACACTCTTTACAGAAAAAGGGAACACTCACATAATACAAGGCAGTATTTGTTAATGGTTGGGCTGCATTATCCCCATCAACCACCTTTCTTTGTTTCTCCAGTGAATGAGTCCCTTTAAGGTTGTCTTCTGGCTACAACTTCCATTTGTCTTGTTTTGTTTGTGACAAGAAACAGTATAGGACTGAATCTGATACCATTTAATGGGAATAAATGTAAAATTTCACATGGGTTCAAACAATTTCAGAAAAGATAAAGGAGTAAAGGGTAAAGGATATAAAACTAGATAAATAGCAATTCAGGTGAAAAAGGCAGTTGGTCCACAAACATATATGAAGTGCCTATCATGTGCCAGGCACTGTGCTAAGTGCTGGGAATACAAAGAAAAGCAAAAGGCAGTCCCTGCTCTCCAGGAGTTTATCAAGGGAAACCACACGTTTTTTAAAAAACTGAAAAGGAGGGAAGAATACCTGGCATAGGGGCACTCTGAAGTCCATAGTGCAGCCAGGTGGAGCAGGAGGTACTGAGGAGGTGTGAGTTATAGAACAGATGTGACCTTGCAGGATGATAAACATCTGCAGACTGTGATGAGGAAGAGGACTATCTAGTAATGAATTGTTTTGGCAATGGCAATGTAAGAAATGAAGTAAAATGAAAAGTGGCCCTTGGTTCTTTGCTGCCCCCATTCTGCTTCTGATAGAATGATAATGAGTCATGGATAACACTGTGTTAACTGAATCAAGCCCAGGGATACTGCAATCTTCTGCAGGAAATCTGTTATCCGTCAAAGGAGTGTAGCCCAACCATCCAAACAGGAAACAGGAAAGACCAAGTTGCTGAAGAATATCTACTGCTAAGATTAAAACATACACGTTGATGGCCAATCTATGGCACTTGTCCAAAAGTATGTATATTTGGGAAAGACCACACAGATGGACAGATCCAAAGCTGAGCAAGAGGAGAGGGTGCTGGATTGCCAATAGGAAACTGCAAAGCTTATTTAATGCCTCCAAGCTTCCCATGAAATCAAAGGCCCATCTTTTTAATACCGTTTAATACTGTTAGGCAATAAAACATGGAAAAGAAAGCTCCAAAGAATTAGATATGACTTATCACACAGAGGTTTCCAAGCCATACCGCAGTCATCTGCCATGCCTGCTGCTGTATCCTGTGGCCCTCCACACCTTACCATCTTCCCTACTACTGCACCTTCACAGGCTAGATGCCATCTTCTCAGGGACTTGTCCCTCTCACCTCTAGAATTCTTACTGTAGGGCTATGCTATTCTAATTAATGAGTATATCAAATGACCCATGGTATCCTGCCATTTGTAGCCAAGATTGACATTCTACCCATGGTAATCTTTTGACATCTAACCTGTCACATCATATACCCTTCTACTCTTTCCCATCTTCCATCACCAGTTTTCTGCTCTGTAACCATGATAAAATTAGTATGGCCAGTGCTATTGGCAAAAAGGCATGTCAGTCAATTCACCATCTCCCAAGGCAAAACAACTATTCCAAACTACCATTCCCCTATATATGTTTTCTTCTCATATTAGAGTCTTAAGTTCTCTGGAGGCAGAAACTGTTTCTCCTTTATATTTGTATCCCCAGTGCTTGCACAACACTTGGCATTTAGTAAACCAGTAATTACAATGATTTTACATTAATTCATGCTATATTTTATGAAGACAAATGACATGGTTGAGTGCTAAAAAGAGAGCAATCCGGACAGTGAAGGGCCTTAGTTCATTTTAAATGAAGTTGAAGTGAAAGAACTGAGGATGTTTTGGCAGAAGAGTGAGGGTATTCTAGCTGATATCAAGGATATGATGGGCTGTCACTAGGAGGAGGGATTAATCATGTTGTAGTTAGCCACAGGGGACAGAACTAGGAAAAATGGGAGAAAGGGCAAAGAAGCACATTTTGTCTTATCATAAAGAAAAAGTGAATTAGAGGATTAATCCAAAAGTGGAGCCCACTGCCTTAAGGAAGCAGTGGATTTCCATTCATAAAGTCTTAAAAAAAGAAATAATTAAAACTTGCATCTTGTATAGAAGATCCCTTTTCAGATTAAACTTGACCAAATGCCCTCTGAAGCCCCTTATAACTGAAATTTTGAGACCATGAACTCTTCTGAAGGACTCTTTCTCATCATGCCTACAGGGTTAATCATTAATTTGAGGTCAATGATGGACTTTCAACTATTCTTACTACATCCATGGAGATTCTCACCCAGACAGATTATCTGAGATCATGCAATATGCTCCCCCTAGTTGAAGTTTTCTCCAAATATATATGCGTTTTTTACATAACAATTTTATGACAGGTAGCAAAGTTTTGACTCAGCCTGAAGACTTTCCAATTCATTATAACCAAAGCATTTCTTTCTCTAGCATGAAGTCTCTTATGGTCCTCCAGATTTCTATTATGTTTTAATTAAGCCACATCCAAGAAAGCTCTGATTCATGTCAAGTTTTGTTTTCTCATTAAGCCTTTTCCACATTTTGTAGTACACCAACAAGGTTCTCTCCATCACTGTCTCAGTATCTTAAGTATCCCACGCTATTTGGAGGGTTTCCCACACTCATTACACTAAAAGTAAGGTTTCCTATAAATATCAAGGTATTTTTGTGGGTATACTAAGGATTTGCTTCTAGTGGAAGGCTTTCTCACATTCATTAGTCATAGAATTTCTGCCCAGTATGAATTCCACATTTCTTAACCAATAAACAGTACATATTAAATGGCAAAGTTTTCACTGATTCCTTACATTCAAAGAATCTATGTGAACTGTTTTATTATGTGCAGCAAAGTTTAGCCTCTGACTATAAGCTACTATCCACACGTTTCATTTAAAGCATTTCTTTCCAATACAAATTCTCTCGTGTGTATTAAGGCTGTCCTTAAGTCTAAAGGCTTTCCCACATTCATTACATGAATATGGTTTTCCCTTAATATGAACTCTCTTATGTGAATCAAGGTTTCCCTTCCACCTGAAAACTTTCCCACATTCATTACATTCGTAGGGTTTTTCTCCAGTATGAATTCTTTCATGTTGCATAAGGTATGAGCTCCTGGTGAAGCCTTTCCCACATTCATTACATTTGTAAGGTTTCTCTTCAGAATGACTTCTCTGATGTTTCAGAAGACCTGAACTGAACCTGAAGCCTTTCCCACAGTCAATACACTCAAAAGGTTTCTCTCCAGAATGAATTAGTTTATGTTCTTTAAGGCCAGAATTGGTGTAGAAGGCTTTTCCACATTCAATACATTCAAAGGGCTTCTTCCCAGTATGAAATACCTTATGCATTTTAAGTTGTCCTTGCTGTGTAAAGTCTTTGCCACATTCATTACATATGTACGGTTTCTCTCCACTGTGGATTCGCTTATGTACATAAAAATTTGCCTTAGAGCTGAAGGCTTTCCCACATTCATTACAGTTATAAGGTTTCTCTCCCGTATGAATTCTTTGATGTTCTATTAGATATTGTTTCCTGCAGTAAGCTTTCCCACATTCATTACATTTAAAGGGCTTTTTCCCAGTATGAATTATCTTGTGTATTTTAAGGTGTCTCTTTTGACTGTAGGCTTTCCCACATTCGTTACATTTATAGGGTTTCTCTCCAGTATGCACTTTTTCATGTTGGCCCAAAGAATGTTTCCGGTTGAAGGCTTTCCCACATTCGTTACATTTATAGGGTTTCTCTCCAGTATGAATTCTTTGATGTTCTACTAAATATTGTTTACTACAATAAGCTCTCCCACATTCATTACATTCATAGGGATTCTTTCCAGTATGAGTTACCTTATGTATTTTAAGATGTCTCTTCTGACCAAAGGCTTTCCCACATTCATTACATTTGAAGGGTTTCTCTCCAGTATGCATTTTTTCATGTTGGCCTAGAGAATGTTTCCGGTTAAAGGCTTTCCCACATTCATTACATTTATAGGGTTTCTCTCCAGTATGAATTCTTTGATGTTCTATTAGATATTGTTTACTGCAATAAGCTCTCCCACATTCATTACATTCAAAAGGATTCTTTCCAGTATGCATTATCTTATGTATTTTAAGGTGTCTTGTTTGACCAAATGCTTTCCCACATTCATTACATTTGTAGGGTTTTTCTCCAGTATGCATTTTTTCATGCTGGCCTAGGGAGTGTTTACGATTGAAGGTGTACCCACATTCATTACATTTATAGGGTTTCTCTCCAGTATGAATTCTTAGATGTTCAGTTAAGTATTGTTTGCTGCAATAAGCTTTCCCACATTGATTACATTCAAAAGGCTTTTTTCCAGTATGAATTATATTATGTATTTTAAGATGTCTCTTCTGACTAAAGGCTGTTCCACATTCTTTACACTTATAAGGTTTCTCGCCAGTATGAATTCTTTGATGTTCAATTAAATATTGTTTGCTGCAATAAGCTTTTCCACACTGATTACATTCAAATGGTTTCTCTCCAGGATGAAGTCTTCCAATTATATTATATTCATGAAGAAAATCTAGGGGGAAAAGGTGTAAATGTTCAATATTGCCTTGATGTAAGTATAAGGAAAGCAAGACTTCAAAATAAAAACAAAGAAAACAAAACTAAAGAAAAAGAGGGGAAACCTACCCCATATTTTAATGTTGCAGAGTGGAAGGATCCCTGAATGACTAGGAATAAGTATAAGGCATAAGGCTCTTGCAACAGAGTGGGCAATGTAATCAATGAAGGAATTCCTTAAACTTCAAGGAACCATGATGTAATGTAATTTCACATGTGCTGATGGGGAGGGGGGGAAGGGATGGGAGGGTCATCTGCTAAATGTCAGAGGAAGAAAAGTGGGTTGGTTAGAAACTTCCTGCTGATGAGTATCAAGGTAGCCTGGCAATCTGCTGATAACATTAATTAGGGAGAGAATTACTCTTATGTGCACACATAATCTGAGATGTACCAAACAAACTCCCAAGACTGGTCAAATGAGATGATTACTACCCAGTTCTAATGGTCTTTATAGGAACAAATGATGCTGCCAATAGGAACCTTGAAAAGATAGCTAGGGATTATGAAGTCCTGGGAAAAAACTACCCAAGAAAGAGGGGAAAGAATGTATGTGCCTAGAAACCTGGAACTTTAAAAAGGCTTTAAACTAAAGAGAAAAGATAAGGAAGAAAATGATTTCTGTACATCTAAAAATCCAGACAACCCAGAGATACCTACAACACAGGAGAAAAAAAAGCAGTAAACATAGCCACTTCACTGAGACAAAATCCATCAATAAAGTGCATAGCTTTGGATGTCTCTATAAAAATAAATGGAGAGGTGAAGACAAGATGGTGGAGAAAAGGCAGTGACTCACCTAAGCTTTCCCCAAAACCCCTCCAAAGACCTTTAAATAATGCCATAAAAAAATTCCTGGAGCAGCATAGTCCAGAAAATGACAGGGTAAAATAATTTTCCACCCCAAGACAACTTTAGAAGGTGGCATGAAAGGTCTGCCACACCTGAGTGAGAGTGGCTCACAGTTCAGCACAGGCTGTGCCAGCACAGCCCTGACCCCAGCAAACCAGGAGTAGGCCTTAGGAGCCACTGAATCAGCAGTGGCTGCTTCTGGAACTCTCAGCCCACAGACAGTAAGAGAGTGGAACAACTGATCAGGCAGAAGTCTTTTTGCTGGCACTGAGGCAGAATTCTATTGCTTTGCCTATACTCAGATCTGGGTGGCAGTCCCAGGACAGGTAGGAGCACTAGCACACCAAAGTTTGTGGTGATAGTAGAACGGGGACCTTTGTTACAGTTCCAGATCACTTACAGACCAAAGCACAGGCCAACAGAGTAGTAAACATACCTCTCCTTAGATCATACCACTTCAGAGTTACTGAAAACTTACAGGTCCCTAGAAGTATCTCTAAAAACAGCTGCACAAAAACTCCTAAAGCTTAGGACAGTGTGCCCTCCATGCTAGAGGCAGACTCTACCTTTAAAAAAATCTGTCCATAAGAAAGTTATGATGGTATAACAGTAAGCACCTTGACACATCCAGGATAGTCTGCTAGCACAGGTTCTCAGATCTGCTTTTCTAAAAGCAAAGCAACTTTTGAGGGGTCAACAATCTTCTTTAATTACATATATCAACAGAAAAAATACAAAGAAAACATAAGCAGAGAAATAAAGACCAACAGACAGGACTTCTGTCTGACCATAAGCAATACATACATCACAGAACAACAGACAGATCCATCTGTCTGACCATTATACATACATACATAGTTACCAGAGAGAGAAGCACCAACACCTGCATTTTCAAAGCCAGGGGGCTCCTTACTGACTACCCAGAGTCTCATCTGGCACATGAACCTTCTTCCAAAGAAGCCCCCAAAGCAAAACCTCACCTCAGAGTATATATACATTTTTCCAAGCTAGAGGGCAGGACCCTCTGACCCAGTGCCTCACTAATTAACAAAATGTATGAGAGCCTTCAAGCAAGCAAACCTCCCCATAAGTAAACTTTCCCTTTAAACTTGATCCTCCCCCAATGGGAGAGTGAGGCCTATTTATGGGTGAGGAAGAGCTTTAACTCCCATTAACATAAATTCCATTAACATTACATATGGTAACAAGGAAGATCAAAATACACACTCAGAAGAAGATAACAGAGTCAAAGGTTTCTACAGCCAAAGCCTCCAAAAAAAATATGAATCAGTCTCAGGCCACAAAAGAGCTCAGAAAGGATTTTGAAAATCAAGTAAGAGACGCAGAGGAAAAACTGGGAAGAAAAATGAGAATGATGCAAGAAAATCATTAAAAATGAGTCAACAGCTTAATAAAGGAGGCACACAAACTACTTAAGAAAATAACACCTTAAAAACAGAGTAGGCCAGTTGGTAAATGAGATACAAAAAGCCAATGAGAAGAAGAATGCCTTGAAAAGCACAAGTGGCCAAATAAAAAAGGAAGTATAAAAGCTCACTGAAGAAAATTTGTTAAAAATTAAAATTGAGCAAATGGAAGCTAATGACTTTATGAGAAATCAAGAAAAAATAAAACAAAACCAAAAGAATGAAAAAATAGAAGACAGTATGAAATACTGCATTTGGAAAAACCACTGACCTGGAAAACAGATCTAGGAGAAATAATTTTAAAATTACTGGACTACCTGAAAGCTATGATCAACAAAAGAGCCTAGACAACATCTTTCAAAAAATTATCAAGGGAAACTGCTTTGATATACTGGAATCAAGTAAAATGGAAATCAAAACAAGCAACCAACCACCTCCTAAAAGAGATCCCCAAATGAAAACGCTTGGGAATAATATAGCCAAACACCAGAGCTCACAGGTCAAGGAGAAAATATCGCAAGCAGCCAGAAAGAAACAATTCAAGTATTGTAGAGCCAGTCAGGATGACACAAGTTTTAGCCGCTTTTACATTAAAGGATCAGAGGGCCTGGAATATGATATTCCAATAGCAAAGGACCTAGAATTACAACCAAGAATCATCTAGGCAGCAAAACTGAGTATAAACCTTCAGGGGAAAAAATGGACATTCACTGAGATAGAAGACTTTCAAGCATTCTTAATGAAAAGACAACACCTGAATAGAAAATTTGACTTTCAAATACAAGGCATAAAGAGAAGCACAAAAAGATAAACAGGAAAGGACAATCATAGGGACTTAATAAGGTTAAACTGTTTACTTCCTTACACGAAAAGATGATACTTATAACTCATAAGCTTTCTCAATATTAGGCGGTTAGAAGGAGTATATATAGACTGAAGAAACAAGTGTGTGTTGAATACAAAGGGATGATATCTAAAAACAATAAAATTAAGGGATGAGAAATAGGAATGCACTGGGAGAAAAGGAAAGGGAGAATGGGGTAAACTATCTCAAATAAACGAGATGAGAAAGCTTTTACAGTGGAAGAGGGGGGAGGTGAGAATCAGTGAGTGAACCTTACTCCCATCAGAACTGGCTGAAAGAGGGAATAGTATACAGACTCATTTTGGTATAGAAATCTATCTTACCCTACAGCAAAGTAGGAAGAGGGGATAAGAAAAGGGGGAGGGTAGAAAGAAGGAAGGAAAGACTTGGGGAGTCAGTAGTCAGAAGCAAAACACATTTGAAGAGGGACAGAGTGAAAGGAGAAAGAGAAAAGAATAAATGGAGGAAATAGGATGGAGGGAAATACAGTTTATCGTAATTGCGAAAAAAAATTTTGAAGCAAATTTCTCTGATCAAGGGCTCATTTCTTGGATATGCCAATAACTAAGTCAAATTTATAAAAATAAGAGCCATTCTCTGATTGATAAATGATCAAAAACTAAGAAGTTTTCAGATGAAGTAATTCAAACTATCTACAGCCATATGAAAACATGCTCTAAATCACTACTGATAAGAGAAATGCAAATTAAACAATTCTGAGGTACTACCTCATACCTATTAGATTGGCTAACAGGACAGAAAAGAAAAATGACAAATATTAGAGGGAATATGGGGAAAATGAGACATTAATGCACTGTTGGTGGAGTTGTGAACTGATTCAACCATTCTATAGAGTAATCTGGAACTATACCCAAAGAGCTATAAAACCATGCATACTCTCTGACCTAGCAATACTACTACTAAGTGTTTCCAAAAAGAGATAAAAAACAAAAAGGAAAAGGACCTCTACATACAAAAATATTTATAGCAGCTCTTTTCTGGCAGCAAAGAATTGGAAATTGAGGGAATATCCATGAATTGGGGAATGGCTGAAAAGTTATGGTATATGATTATGATGGAATACTACTGTGTGATAAGATATGATGAGCAAGATGCCCTCAGAAAAACCTGGAAAGACTTAAATGAGCTGACAAAAAGTAAAATATACTATGTACAGTAACAGCAATATTATAAGATAGTCAGCTATGAATGACTTATCTATTCTCAGCAATACAATGATCCAAGACAACTCTCAAGAGCTTATGATGAAAAATGCTATCCATCCCCAGAGACAGAACTGATGGTGTCTGAATAAAGATTGAAGCACATTTTTTTAACTTTATTTTTCTTGAGGGGTTTTCTTTTTAGGCCTATGTTTTCTTTTACAACATGACTAATATGGAAATATGACTTACCCATGTATAACCAATATCAAATTGCTTGGCTTCTCAATGAGGGATTGAGGAGGGAGGAAGGGGGAGAATTTGGAACTCAAAGATTTAAAAACAAATGATAAAATTTTATTTTTACATGCAACTGGGAAAAAATAAAATATTAAATAAATAAAAAATGTTATTTAAAAATTGAATGAATATACGAAGTATGAGTAATAAGCAAAGGAACAAGAGAACCTGATACAAAAAGATAAATTTGACCATACAATTCAAATATCAATTTTTTTTCAAAAACTGAAAAAGTCAAGTATACAAATTACAAGCCAGTAAACTTGCCTACAACTTCTGCCGAAATTCTAAAAGAGATGCTTTTGAAAATCTGGAAAAATCTGGAAAAAGAAGCAGTGACAGTCAAGAGTCAGCATAATGTGTCAACAACATATCATGGATGACTAACCTATTTTCCTGTTTTGACAGTTATAGGACCAATGACAAGCAGCAGAGAATGATGTTTGGCAAATGGGAAAGCATATGTGTAGCACAGTCTCAAAATTAGGAAGACAGATTTGAAATCTGCCTCTGATATACTGGCTATAAGAGGATCCCGGGCAAGACACTTGGCCTCTCGCTGCTCCAAGAAGCTTGGAGTCTAAGTCATGGAAGAGTTGCCAAAAAGTTAGCAAAATAAAAAAGAAAATACAAATGATCAAGTTCATCTGAAATATCCTTTAACAACCACTATCATTAACTACGAATTTCCTTGAAATAATAGATGACAAAATGAGACCATCATTATTACCAAGACATGTAAAAGCTAAGCTTTTATTTTGCCAAAAATAAGGTAAGTTTATCATTTACAAAAATTCCTATCTACATACATAAAAAGCCTTGAAAGAAGAATTTTATAACCTGTGTAATATCTTCCAAACAAAAAGTTTCAGTCTTCAGACCATTTCTTAAAAATATGAAAATACAAAGTCTGAATAGTGTACAATGGCAACTAACTGACATCCTGGCTTTTCCATCTCTCAGCTCTGGGCATTCTCCTTGGCTATCCTCCATGCATGGAATGTTCTCCCTCCTCTGCTCTGACCACTGACTTCCCTGGCTTCTTTTAAGTCTTGACGAAAATCCCATCTTCCTCAACTCCTCTTAATTTCAGAGCCTTTTCTTTGTTCATTATTTCTTATGCATGCTGTATATAGCTTGTGTGTGTATATGTATATATGTGAATGTGTGCATACATGTGTATATATGTATGTGTTGTGTGTGCATGTATATGTGTATATACATATACAGACACACATGGTGTGTGGGGGTGTGTGTACAGTTTATCTGTCTGTCCCATTAAATAGTTAGCCCTCGAGGGCTTCCTGTGTTCCCAGGCCTTAGCCCAGTGCCTAGAACATAGTAGTTGTTAATAAATGTTTACTGACTGACAGAATAACATCAGGGAAGATGGAAAATGGCTAGCCAATTTTCAGTGATAAACCTTTTCAAAAATTGATGGATAAGACAGAAAAATGGGTACCACTATTTAGTACGTACCTAGCCACAGTTCTCTTTCGGTTTTGTGAGGTAGCTTTTTTTCACCAGTGACAATCATTCAATTCAGAGTACAAAATCAAGTGGACTTTAGAACTAGATCTTTGTTCAAATTGCTGCATCACAAAGGGTTAAACCAGGATTTTCAAAATGAAATGAGAGATAATCATACTGTTTTCATTCTTAAACTTATTAAAAATAAATAACTGTTAAGATATATTTTATTTTATCTTTTATTTTAATTTCTATTTTTGTGTATGTTTTATAATAGACATATTGCTGTGTAATTTCATGACAAAATTTTAAAATAAACATACCTACCTGGGGAAAAATGCTCAACACTTTTTTAAACTGATAAGGATGCATGATTGAAAAAGTTCAGGGAACGCTGCTCAAATGGGAGTACCTTCTTTGGCCCAGTACAAGTTAATACTAACTTGCAGGAAGGAATAGGGAGTGTGATTATCACAATGGTGAATGACACAAAGCTAGGAGAGATGCCCAACAGACTGAATGATGGGAGTCAGGATCCAAAAACCTTTGCTGGGTAAGAATGGTGAATTCAACCTAATGTCATTATATTTATTATACAGAAATCTAAAAGTCTACACTTGGGTTACACATATGAGATGAAGGAGATATAGCCCCACAAAAAAGTTCACTGAAATAAAAATCGAGGGATTTTAGTGGCCTCCAAGAGAAAACTGCATCAAGAGTCCAAAATGGCAACCCAAATCACTAAGGAGATTTCAGCTACATGAAAAGGCTTAGGGTCCAGAACAAGGAAGTTTATGGCCCCATTGAACTCCCTGTTGACAAAGACAAAACTGGAATAGTATGTTCAGTTCTGAGGATGACAGTTTAGGAAGTCCACTGCTAAGCTGGAGAGCATTCAAAGAAGGTCATTCAAGATGGGGAAGCATCCCAAGATCATGCCCAGTGAAAATTAGGAAAAAGCTGTGGAAGCTTAGCTCAGACGAGAAGCCTCAGAAGGACATGACAACTGTCTTTAAATACTGGAAGGGTGAGTCGTCCGTGGAGAATCTGCACCAGCTGGTCTCCTCTTTCTTTGAGAATGTTCCAGTACAGAACATTTGTCATCATGTATCCTCAGGCTGGGAAGAGTAAGCTCCCGGGCTGCCAATGGGAGGGAAAGACACTACTTTGCTACTTTAAGAGTCAGTGAGTAGAAGGTTGAGTGTCATCCAATATGGAATTAAAATCTAAGAAGATGATAGAGATCACTGAGCATGAGCAGAACTCATTGCTGATGGAGGTTGGCAGGCAGACAAGGTAACCAAAGTGACAGAGGTAAGAGAATGGAGAAAGAAGTATCCAAGAGAAGCAGGCATGGTCCTGAATCCAGGTTCTTATCATCTCACAATGAATTGATGGATGGGCCAGATTACTTCCCCTTCCAATCAACCCTCTATGAAACTAATCTTTATCTTCCTCAAAACATTAATTTCAAAGCATTTCCCTGCTCAAACCCAATGTTTCCCCCTCCTGTTGAACCCCCAGGCTACATAATATGGAAAGGCTCCCCCCCAGTGAAGTCATCTTTATTCCCAGGGAGGCTACACTAACCCTCCATGCCTTTCTCCTGCAGTCTTCCCTGCCAAGAGACTCCCCCCAGCCCACTTACTCAAATCCAAAGAGGACTCCAAGACCATGTGCCTGTTTTTGGATATATCATTCCCTAATCGCTCAATTTGTTTCAATGAATGTACATTAAGCATCTATTCTGTAAAGCAGAGTGCTAGGCACTTAAGAAACAACAGGATATGCTGAGAATAAATCAATGACATCTCTAGTTTGGAGAAAAGAATTTCAGACTAAATTTCCTAGAGGAAGATATCCTTGGATAAAATTTGGCATTGATGGAAAAGTCAAGGTTTTAATGGTAAATTTGATTTAATGATTGCCATTTAATCAGGAACTAGAACATGTATAGAAAGGCATGTAAGCCACTTAAGACTGGCCTCAAAAGATGTTCCTTAGCCAAAGTGAAACTATAATCATATTTGAAACCTGGTTATTGGAACTTGCCATTTTTAGATGCTACGGAACTATTAAGTGACTGTTCTTCTGAGTCTAACTCTAGGTATGGGTAGCAAGAAAGGTGATCTGAGCCTCCAATCCATGATGCCAGTAAACTAATGAGATGCTGGTATGAACTGCATAGGTGATCTCAAGGGAAGGGTGGGAGAGCAGCTGTTCAGCATGGGGTGAGGTGGGATTCTCCTGACTCAATTTCCCCACTGACACCTGGCAGACTTTAAGCCTGACTGAATGCAAGTGGATAATCTAATCCTACCTGGAATTGACATGAAGTTGGGGACATATTGTATCCCTGCAATATCCTTACTATTGGTGGCAATTTCCTACAGTCAAAAGGTTTGTAAGCTTAATACCAGATCTATTCAATTATAGGATAGGGGAACATCCGAGGTTGCCTAAAATTAAGCTATTAGGCATAGGACTTTAGACCAACAACATTAAGTTAGGGTCCTTTAATTCTTAGTAATACTGTGCAGACAATTAGGTCAAGAGCTTGTGAAGTTAGCAACATAAATATTATTTATGTCTCGGTTAATGTTTAAAAAAAAATTTTTTTCTTTTGTAGTCCATATTGTAAATGCTTTAAAAAGAAGTATCACCTGACCAAAAGTTGGAATTGCTTTATCTGTTATAAACTGTGTCAAAAATAAATAATAATAATAAAAAAAGAAAACAACAGGAAAAACTGAAATAGTCCCTATGCTCAAAAATCTTTCATTCTGCTGTGGTGAGAGAAAAATAAATTTTAAAATGGGTTGAGTGAGGAAGGTACCTTAAAGCACAGATAGGTGAAGCAGTGGATGGAGTGCTGGGCCTGGAGTCAGGAAGATCTAAGTTCAAATCCAGCCTCAGATACTAACTGTGTGACCCTGGGCCAACCACTTCACACTGTTTGCCTCAATTTCCTCATCGTAATATGAATTGGAGAGGGAAATGGCAAACCATTCCAGTACCCTTGTCAAGAAAACCCCAAGTGGGGGCATGTAGAGTTAGACATGACTGAAAAATAATTGAAGAACAAGTGCCTTCACAGATGAAGGAGGAAATTTTGCTACTTTGGAAGCAAAGACACTTTGGGGCTTTGTGTAAATGATACCTGAGCTAAAAATTAAAGAACATAAGGATTCTAAGGGGCAGAGATGAAGAGGAAATGTCTACCAAGCAGGGGCTAAATGCAAAGTAGGTTCTAGCAAGGGGCAATAGGGCCATCTGGCTAGAATGGAGAATTCAAGATGGGATATAATGTGAAATCAGAATGGAAAGGAGAAATCAGATTATGGAGGTCTTTAAAAGCTAGGTGAGGAAACTATGTTTTACCCCAAAAGGGACCAGGAACCAACTAAAGGCCTCTGAACAAGGAAGTGACATGGTTAACTCTGCCATCAAGTCATTGCTGTGGTAGGTAGAGCCTGGACTAAAAGGGGAAGGAGTGGAAAGAGGGAGACCAATGAGGCAGAATATTCTTCCAGTGGCAGCAAGTGATCAAGGGTCTCATAAGCAGAGGCAAGAGAAGTTTTGGAGACAGAATTGGCAACTCATTGACAGCAGGTGGCTAACAGAGAAACAGGGTCAGGGGTGATACTGAGATTACAAATCTGGGCCACAGGTGAAAAGGATGGTAGTGGCCTTGCCAGAAACAGGGAAATTCAGATAATAGATTCGTTTATTTGGAAAGGTGGACGTATTAACTCAGAGAGGTTAACCAACAACCAGCAGGCAGATGCAGATGCTTAGGGGACTGGAGCTGAGAAGAGATACTGAAACTGGAAACATGGATCTAGGAGCTATTTGCATAAATGAGTTGGTCAATAAACATTTAAATGCCTACTCTGTGCCAAGCTCGGTGTGTGCTAATCTGCATGATTTTATAGAAAGTGAATCAATGAGATATAATGAAATCATGAAGGTGGAGAGTATAGAGAGAAGAGAAAGGACAAGCAAAGCCTCAACACTGGAGGAGTTCTCTGAAGAACAGAGAGAAAGAAGAGCTTGAAGGGACACACAAAATGGATGAGAAAGCATTTGGGAGCCAAAGGAGATTAAAAAGACAGCCATGAGATAGTTCTACATATAGAAGTGGAATCAAGACAGTAAAGTCTCAAGAAAGGAAAACACAGCATCTCAGATATGGACGTGATCCAACAGGACCGCAACATGAGCCCTGCCTATGCCTGAGGAAGTCTCCCCTAAAACAAGCCTGAAAGGCAGCCATCCAGGCATCACCTGGAGACCTCAAATGAGAGGCAGCCTTGCTACCTCTGGCGGCAGACTAGTACACTCTCAGATACTTGGTAATTGGGAAACTTTTCCTTACATCAGGCCAGATCTTGTACCCAATCAAGGAACACAGGCTCCACAACACTGCTGACCAGTGGTCAACTAGAATCTGTTTGAAGGCCTCCACTGAGGGAGAAACTACCCTCTCCTGACTCAATGCACCACTTACAGGTGGCTCTCATTAATGGAGCTAGTCCTTCCAACAAAACAAAAAGTGTTTCTCGGCAATGTTCATTCTCTATTCCATGCTCTTTTCCCTCTGGGGCCAAGGAGAATGGGTTTGAACCCCCTTCCATAGGATGGTCCTTCAAATATTTGGAAGCAATTATTATGTGCCCTACAAAGTCTTCTCTCCTTTGAGAGAGACAAACCCAATTCATTCTGCCAATCCTCTCATCATTCAGGTCCCTCACCCAATTATGCTCCCACTCTTCTAATTTGTTACTAATTTGTGGAAATGACACTCAAGTCACCTGACACGAAAGGACAAGAGAAGAATGTAGACAAGGACTATCACAGTCCCACACAGGTTCCCCAGAAGGTCCAATCTGTAGCCAACCAAAAGTCCCCTCAACCAACAAATGTCATTGAGCGTCAAAGTTAAGAAAGAGGATAAGACCAGAGAAAATATCTTTTAATTTTAGGTAGAGGTAAGAGAAGTATCATGGTACAGGGGGCAGGTTCTAGACTCAGAAACAGAAGGCTGAGGTTTGAGTCCATCCTTCCACTACTAGCCTAGTAATCATTGGCAAATTGAAACCTCATTGAGCCTTACTCAGTCTCTTCATCTACATCTAAAAATAGGATAGCAATTTTTATTACCCACCTCAAATATTAAAAAAGCACTTGGTAAGTCATAAGGTGCTATTAGTTTATAACAGCAGAATTAAGGAAGTCTGTGGTGAATGACAGAAGCTTGGCCACTGCCCCCAGCCCCAAAGTCCTAACTTCCTCATGTGCCTAAGACAGCAGGTGAGGACACGACCTCAACCACATCCATCTAGTTTTAGATATACCATAAGAAGCAGCCATGAAAGCGGCACAAACAAGATACTGAGCAGGATGCTGGCCACTAAACCACAGAAGGGGCTTTCTCTAAGCGGATGCCTGCACAGTAATAGCAAAAACTAGAATATCGTTACCATACATTAATATTCCTGAGTGGGCTTTTCTGTATATATTCTGAGTAATCACACGCACAGGTCCACCAAGACATATTAGCAAACTCTTCCTGTATTTTAAAATTCATATATTGTGTTATACTAATAGCATCATTTGCTCTATAAAAATCCTTGTCATGCTTTGCTAGACTGCTAGTTCCTTTAAGGAGTCTAGCCTGATGAGAGCATAACCCTCAATAAATGCTTTTGCTTGATTTGGAGATGGTCTGAGTCTGTGAATTCTTTCAAGACAATATGCAACATATTTCTTGCTATCCCAACAGTAACCTTAATAATAATTTTCCATGAAGCAGAGGGAAGAAAGAGTAGATTTCAGCATTTTAAGAAAGAAAAGAGGCTGGAGGAAATGAAGAATGAGAATCATTAGTTTGCAGGCTTTGGGCAAAGAATACAGCTGAAATGGAAGGTAGATAAACAAGCACTAGGAACAACCAAGACGCTTGAGCTTCTCAGTATAGGTGAGACTCATCTACCATCTGAGAGAGACAGAAAGGACTGTTTGAAGAGGGAGGCATTTTGGGGGAGAAAATTATCACAAGAAGAGGCAGGAAAAGATGAGATCTCAAGAAGAGGGAGAAGGGAGGGCATCAGAAAAAAGCCACTGCTCCCAATCATCCACCTCTCTGGTTTCTTATTCCCACTCACCTACAAAAATGCTTCCTGGGACTTTTCCCTCTGGCAACTCCAGTGATTCTCTTCTCTCCGAATAGGACATCACAGGTGCACTGGATTCACTGAGCGCTGCTCGCAGAAAAATAATTGGAAAAGGATGAAGAACAGAGAGACATCTCAGAAGTCAATCTTATTCTTTCTCTTTCATTTTATAGAACAGGTATATCAAGGAAGGACCTTGGAAGGATGCTTTGGGTTGTGTTCCCATCAATCATGAAGGGGAATGAGTAATGGGGTCTGATTTAGGTTCCAAGAAAATACATTCATTTTAATACACTCCCTGCCAGGAGGCTAGGAACTTTTCAAGGGGCTACATTAGAACTTGAGTGCAGAATCTGCAACCAGGACAAACCAGGTAGAGAAGTTATGGCCTCAGAAAAGTTGCTGATTTCCAAATGTACAAAGCAAACACCCTTCATCTGGAGAGAGTGAGTAGAAATACTATGTGTCTTTACACTAAAGATTTTGGAATATTTCCACATTAGACACACTCAGGTGAGTATCCCTGCACATCAAGTCAAAGCAAAGCACTTGCAAAAACCCCACAACTTTCAGGCACTGAGAATGCAAAGATACTTCCAATGGCCCAATGATTCAAGAGAAAGAAGCTGTTCTTACCCAGGAACACAAAGTTCTCATAGTTCTCCAGCATCACATCCCTGTACAGGTCTTTCTGATCTGGCTCCAACAATCCCCATTCTTCCCAGGTGAAGTCCACGGCCACGTCTTGAAACGTCAGCGGTTTCTGAAAGATCAGAACATGTTCCTATTCATACAGGGACCAGTCCTCACACAGCAAAGGAGGAAAAGATAAAGCCAGCAGAGCCCAGAGGGAGCCGTTCTCATGGCAATGAGATCCTATACTGCTCCCATCAAGGACTGATGTCTGGAAAACCTACTGACCACGTTACTTGCTCTAGACTAGTCTCTGCGTGCGTTGTAAATCAACTGCTGTTCCAGGGTCAACTTTACAAATCATTTCCTACACTGAACCCAAGCAAAACATGCATTTCCACTCTTTAAAATCACATAGCTTTCTATATTATATACATCACATCCCTCATTCTCCACTGCTGATCACCAGAGTATTATTACTCTGAAGGCAGGAGACAAGGGGAATATGTGTGGGAATAAATATCTTTCTCCCTCTTCCTATTTCTCTCTCTGCCCCTCCCTCTTTCTGTCTTTTTCTTTCTCCCTCCTTCTCTTTTTTCCTCCTTCTTCTCTCTCTGCCTCTCCCCACCCCCCTCCTCCAATTAATATAAGCCTGCTCTCTCCCAAGCTGCTATTCTCTTAATTTCCAAGTATCAATAACATAAAAATGCATTCCCTTAGTACAAGAGAATTGTGAGGAGGGAATTAGTATTAAAGACTAGAATGTGGCCATGCTATCATGCCCACTCCATAAAGCAGCACTTCAACAACTGTAAACTATATGGCACTGAACTTGACTGTGACTCCTGGGAATGATCTAAAACAGATCATTACAGAGATAATTAGCAAAACTGTGATTACAAAAAGCTAGCACAGACTTGGAAACACTTAAAAATTTTGCTCAGTTCAATGGCTAACCACGATTCCAAAGGCCCAATGGTGAAACACCTCATGTCAAAGAAGGGTGGGCCCAAGACACAGAATAAGGCAGGTTTTCCGATACAATCAATGTGTACATCTGTTTTCTTCAACTATGCATAATCTTTACAAGAGCTTTGGGTTTGTTCTTTTTTTTCCCTCAGTGGAAGTGAAAAGGAAAGAGAAATAGAATAGAAATAGATAGCAAAAGACAGAGGCAAAGAAAAAGAAAAGTGGGACATTAGGACATTTAAAAAAAAAGCGTAATGGAAAACAGAAAGGCCAGAAATATATCACAGACAAGCTCAGAAAACTCTAAGTTGAACAAATTGTATTTAAATTTAAGTTTGAATTTAATATGATTGAAACGAAAATTAAGATATATATAATCAAGATTCACAGTTCTAAGTATTATACTCTTTTTCTGTTGTTCTAGGTAGATGGAAATCCCCTTTTTACAGAGTTTATAAATTTCAGAATAATTTTTTTTTTTAAAAAAAAAGGAAATTTGCCCTCAAAATCAAAAACAAAAAGAGACAAAGAGCCAGCCTGACTTTATTAGGCTTCAAGAGCATCAAGTCATGCCAGGCTAATCTCATTTCCTTTTACGACAGGATTACTAAATTACTGGATGAAGGGGAGGCTACAGGCAGAGTTGACCTGTATTTTCTCAAAAGCTTTTCATAAAGTATCTCATCCTATACTATGGAAAAAATACAGAGATATCATTAGATGATAATCCAATCAGAAGGAATGAGAACCAGCTGGATAGCCAGACTCAAAGATGAAATGCCAGTGGTTCAATGTCAAGTTAGAGGGAGGTCTCCAGTGGAAGCCCCAAGAGATCTGTGCCTGGCCTTGTGCTGCTCAGGCTGTTTGAACATTTCTATCATTGGCTTGGATAAAGGCATCTATGCTCATCACATATGGATGGTGGAGGGGGGGAGGGGGGTGAACAAGGCTACCACAACAGATAACAGATTCAAGATACAAAGGATCTTGACTGACTAGAACAGAGGTGGGGAACCTGTGGCCTTGAGGCCAGATGTGTGGCACACTTGAGGATCTAGAGGGCCACAAGTGTCCTAGAGGCTGCAGGTTTCCCACCCCTGGACTAGAACATTGGTGTCAAACCCAAACTGAAATGGGGCCACTGAGTCTTGCATGATGATTCTTGTGGTCACATACCGACTCATAAAATCACATACAAACATTATCTATGTCCTAATATATTCTTATTTATCTTGTTAAATGCTTTCCAATTACATTTTAACCTAGTTCCAGCCATCCTGGGGAATGCTACCACTGGTTTGACAGCTCTGAACTAGAACACTAGGCTGAATCCAGCAGGATGAGAATTCAACAGGAACAAATGTAAACTATTGTACTTGGGTACAAAACAACAACTTCACAATTATAAGATGCCCCCTTGATTAGACAACAGTTGTTAAGAAAAAATACCTGGAGGATCAAAGGCGACATGGCAGCCCAAAACCCTAATGCAATCTTGAGCTGCAGTGACAAGGATGCAATATCTAGGACAGGGGACAGGATAGTCCCACTCTACTCTCCCCTGGTCAGATCTCATCAGGAATGATGCCTTCACGTCGGGGTTGCATGTTTTTTTAAGGACATCGATAGGCCGGAGAGTGTCCAAAAAAAGGCAAAAAGATGTAGAAGGGGCTTGTGCCCATGTTGCATGAAGTTAAGTTCAAGGAACTGGGGGTTTAGCCCGGAGAAGAGAAGATTCAGGAGGCCCAGAGAGCTGTCTTCAAGTACTTAAAGGACTGTCAAGATGGAGAAGGGACTAAGCTTCATTTGGCCGGAAAGAGCAGTCAGTAGCATATACTGGGCAGAAGTTTCAAAGAAGTAAATTTCAGCTTGGCCAAGAAAAGATTCCCTACAGTCAGATCAATCTAAAAGTGAAAAGAGAGTTCCCCCCTTCTTAGAGATCTTCAGGTAATGGCTGGATGGCCACTGGTTGGGTATGTCGGAGGAAGAATTCATTTCTGGCACAGCTAGGACAGAAAGTCCATTCCAGTTCTCAAACTCTGTGATTCCACGCAATCCAAGAGGTCCTCCTTAACCTATAACCTTAACCAGTTATGCTAATAGGCTCTTAGGGAAAAATGAAAATATAAAGGCTTTGGCCCACCTTCTGCAAATGGCCTTTCTTGATCCCCTTTACAAGTACCTTCCCTTAGCAATTGTCTTCCACCTATTCTCACGGACACAATTATTTCTGTGCACATCTTGTCCCCCCATCAGATGCTTGTGCCTTTCCTTGTATCTCTAGCCCTTAGCAAGTGTTAACTAAATGCTTTCTGACTTCCAAACCCTGGCTACTGCTGTCCCTTTTAATGGGAAAGTTCTTCACTACCCTCTCTAATTATTTATATCAATCCTTATATATATCCTTCAACCTCAACTCAAATTCTATTTCCTTCGGGAAGCCAAGTCCTACATCTCCCTTCTCTGAAATCACAACTTCATTTGTACCACTGCTTTGGACACGTAACTACTTCCTTAAAGCATTACCTTCTAATTGGAGGCAAGACTGATTAGGTCTACTCTGTTCGTGTTGTCCTATTAAAAGAAACAACACAATTTAACAAGACTGAACATATAGTATCATTTGAACAACTAAGCCTGACCTTCAAATACAGTTTAAAAAGTGGAGCTCCCTAGGTGTGGAATATCCCATATATACTGTCAGACAAAGCTGGTATAGTGCTTAATTTTGCTAAATTTTTTTTCTTTATTTTTTCTAGTTATGATACAAGGGGTGAAGGCTGGGTGTGAAGGGGAGGAAATTGAAGGTGATATAAAAAACATATCAATAAAAACCAGGATTAAGAAAAGAAGGGTTTTCTTGGTAAAGATATTGGAGTGGTTTGTCGTTGCCTTCTCCAGATCATTTTACAGATGAGGAAACAGAGGCAAACAGGATTAAGTGATTTGCCCATATACATATACATACATACATACATACTATATATGATATATATATATAATATATACACACACACACATATATATAATTATGTATAAAATTATATAGAATATATTATATATATTGTGGGGCAGCTAGGTGACACAGTGGATAAAATGCTGGGCCTAGTCAGGAAGATTCATCACATCTGGCTTCAGACACCTTCTAGCTATGAGACCCTGGGCAAGTTACTTCAAAGTCTGCTGGTGAGCTTCAGAAAGAAGTGTCAGTTCTATGCACCTCAGATAACTCCTGTATCACATCAGGTGGCTGGACCACATGATCCAAAGATAACTCTCAACTCCAACAATGCAGGAGCTCCCGGAGTTGTACCACAGGCATAAGGACAGGCAGAGAGTCTTCTGGGAAATTATAACTGATGCTCAGATCCCTGGATGTGACTTGGTTTAGAAGCAGAGGAAAAGAGAAAGAAGCATCCACACTTTTATGAATGAAAGGGCATTTTGGAGAAGAAAAGAAAAAAATAACTCACTTGAAATGTGGATGTGAGGATCTCAGAAGTCATTCTCACCTCCACCTTGAATGTTACTTCTCAGCCAGAGTCCTGAAAAGAAAGAACTAGGAGAGGAAAAAGAAATTATGCAGGAGACCACTTCTGCCCTGCAGCTGCCAAACTTTGCAGGACAGAATGGTCTACACACTATTGGGATGCACACCAACAACCATTTGCCAATAGATAAGCAGTTGAAGGATATCAACAATTTTCAAAAGAATTTCCAAACATATTTGACCACATGAAAACATGCTCTACTCAGCATAAGAGAAATGCACATTATATAAAACAACTCTGGGATTCCATTCCACACCATGACAACTGACAAAGACGGCAAAATGCAGAACAGTCAAGAGAGGAGCAGCTGTGGGAAGAGACCACTGCTACATACAGTAAGTAGAAGTGGTCTAGCCATTGTGGATTTGTATATGTAATTATACAAGAAGAAGAACTCTACTGCCCCTGCCCTATGACCCTATGATCAAGAAATCCATCTACGGCTGGTATATCCAGGAAGTCCAAGCAGAAAAAAGGTCTGATGTCTATAAAAATATTCGTGGTAGCACTCTTTGTAGTTCCAAAGGACTGGAAAACAAAGGGGTACCCATGCATGGGGAAAATGGCTGAAAAAAACTGTAAACTGAATGAATTAATGGAATTATCTTATTACATATTAAAATAAAACATTACTGCACAATAATAAAATATAGCTAAGGTTTATATAATACTTTGAGACTTGCAAAACACTGCATATTTTTTCGTTTGATACTCACAACCATCTTGGGAGGTAGCTATTATTATTCCCATTTTACAGATGAGGAAACTGAGGCTGTGACAGCCAGCTAGGTGGCCAGGTGGATAGCATCAGACATGGAGACAAGAAGACCTGACTTTGAATCTTGCCTCGTGCACTTACCACCTCTGCAGCCCTGGGCTTACCATCTCTGTGCCTCAGTTTGCTAACCTGTCAAGAAAATGAACTTCGAAAGGCTTAATAATTGATCACTGCAATAACCAACTGTTATTGAGACCCGACAATGAAGCACCTGAAAGAGGTGTGGATGCGATCAAGGTGAAGAATGAGACCGACGCTTTTAAACCCAGCGTGTGGGTTTGTCTTGGTTGATGACATGGTATTTGTGGGAATGGTTTTGTTTTCTTTTTCTTTAACCTTGGAGAACAAAGTTTAAGAAAAGGGTACTAGCAATAGGTTAAAAAAAAAGTTAAGTTTTTGTATTTTGTTAATGCACAAAAAAAAAAGACCACAAGATACGGATAAACAAGATATTTTTTAAAAGTTACATTAGAATTTGGATCTCAAAAAAATTTTTTTTAATAAATTATAAAAATGTTGAATGTATTATATATAATATTGAATATATTACATAGGCATATCTTATTTATTATATACAATACATAATGTTGAATATATTATATAAAGAAACAAACTATATAACAGATTTATGATTTCATTACAATCCTTTTTCTTTGTATATGGAAATGCTGAGAGTGTGTGTGTGTGGTTAAGTTCAGAATTTTCAAAAAGACAAAAAACTGCTGGGAAAAACTGTAAATCAAGTCTGGCAGAAATGGGATTTAAAGCAACATTTCACAACACAGAAGAAAAACAAATTAATGAAGAACTGAAGGAGATACCTTTCCCAACAATGGCTCAGGAAGGAAATATGTTCCCTTGACTTTTTACAGATGTCTTTTCCCTTTCATTTCCCAATAAATCCCTTCCCCATCCCCAGCAGTACCAGCACCAGGCATCCAGTTTCCCTTGTCTGCCTGACTGGGCCCCCCATCTCATCCTAGAGCCCAGACACTACTCTCCCACTTTCTGCCTTGTCCAGTGCCCTGCTCTCCTTCCCTTTCACTGTGAGCTCCTTGTAAGTCCAGCTCAGTGCCTCGGCCCCACAAATCTCCAGACCCAACATCCAAAGCTGCAAAACAGGGTCCACCTATTCCCCACCTGGGGAAGAGACCTTTGACCTCTCTTCCTACAAAACTCAGCCCCAACACCACCTTCTTTCCACCTGATGCTAAGCTTTGGGCGCCTTTCCCCTTTCTCCAAAACTACACTGTATTTATTCTATGTGCATCCTGTACTTATAGATGGAGGTGCAATCTCCCTTCCCCTTATGGCCCTGGCCTAGGGGCCAATAAGACCGGAGTTCGGATATAGTTGTGAGCAAAAGTTAAGTTTCCACAGTAAGTTATTGGAAATTGACGAACTCACTGAGAATAAGTTAGACAATAAGAAGGCCAGCAGACTGCAGGTGGACTCAACCAACCAAAAGACAGACAGTGACCTTCTGAGAATTACAAAGTGTTTGATACAGTTGGCTGGAAGGAGCCAAGGACAATGACCTAGAGTTACCCCGAGAAGGTTTTTCTTCACTGCCTTTGTTTTATGAACCTCATGCATATAAGCAGACACCTCTCCCCCATAAAATTATCCCTCCATTTTTTGATCATGGGTCCTATGTTAAAGCATGTTTGGGAGGGGGGAATCACACTAAGGGGGTTACATAATGGGCAGGCAGAGAAGATAGTGACCTAATGGTCTCCTGGTGGGAGGATCTGTCCTGAACTAACATAGCTCACCTCCCTTCGGTATTCCGTGGGTGGGGCTGCTTTAGCCAAAGGGTTCAATTCCTCTGGACTCTGCTGTAATAAATTCTCCTTGATACCTTATTAGTGTCAAGAGTGCTTCTAACACGGTCACAGACATCTCCATGGGGATGGGATCTGGACCCCAAGCCCCAGAGGCCGGAGCCCTGTTCCCCTGAGGCACCCGCCAACCCCATCCCATGATCCTTTTTATCCTTCCAATGGTCTTCCTGTATAAAGTGTCCCTCCAGCTCAGATTCCCCAAACCTGGGCAAAATAGCTGCTTTGACTGGAGGGCCTGGGGGGTCGAATTCTTTCCAGGTGGACTCCTGCCTGCACCCCTAGACCTCACCAGTTCTAACTGTGTGAGGCAGGGGAGGGGTAGAGGGCCCTGGAGGCTGGAAGACCTGAGTTCAAGTCCAGCCTCAGGCACCTTCCCGGCTGGGTGACCCTGTTTGCCTCAGTTTCCACCTCTGTAAAAGTGAGCTGGAGACAGAGAAGCCAAGCGCTCCAGGGTCTCTGCCGAGAAGACCCCCCAATGGGGGCACGACTGAACACCTGCGGGGAGTCACCTGACTTCTGCCTACCTCAGTTTACTCCGCTGTAAGTTACCTCCCGGAGTCGTTGTGAGAATCAATCGAGGTGATATCCGAGGGGGGCCTGGTATACAGCAGGCACTGCATGAATGCTCGTTTGCTTTCGCCGTTTTTTACTCGGCCCCCCGGGGTCTCTCTTGGATCCTGGCCAGGACTGGACTGCGATGACCTGGGAGAGGGGCCGACCTCCAGCCACCGAGGCCCGGCTCAAGCCCCGGGCGGTCATTCGCCTCCAGACTCCCGTGCCTTTGTTCCGGCCGTGTCCCCTGCCTGGAACGCCCTCCCTGCTCCTCTGCCACGGACTTCGGGAGGAAGCTGAACTTCCTGGTCCCGACTCCCCCTCTCCCGGGGGGTGACTGCCAGGGGCAGGATCCGAACCCACGGCCTCCGCTCTTTGCACACCAACCTCGCCGTTGACCGAGCAGAAAACTGAGGAACAGGCCTCCGCCCCCCTCAGCGGCCGCCCCCGCCTCTGCAGCGGATGGGGCTCGCTCCAGACGCCCCCACCCACCCGCGCACACTCGAGACCCTCACTCACCTGCGGCTCCGCAGGCGAAGCAGAGCGCACACCGGAAGCACGGAAACCTCCACGGGCTGGTCCACGTTGAACTCTGAACCACAACTCCCGAAATGCACCCGGAATCCGGATGCAGTCGGAATGAACTTCCGGGGCTTCCCCTCCCTCCGGGGATGGACTCTAGGAATCGGGGGTCTCAGCCTCACACTGTACCGCAGCCCGAGGGATTGTGGGGAACGTAGTCTACGGGCTCCTTTTTTTTTTTCCGATGAGGCGTTTTAAATATTTTGTGTGTTTAAATTAAACGTTATATTTTTAATGAACAGAAATCACTTTTCTCGCTCTTCTACCACCTATCCCAATTGAAGTAAACAAAAAAAAGAAATTTAAAAAATTCTTGTAAGAAATATGTAGGTTACATTAAAGCATAACAAATTCCCTTTGTGGGCATTGTGCAAAAATACATCTCCAAAAAAATTGTCTGTCTGTGTCCGTCTGTTCTTCACTGCCGAAGAAGACCACGCCATCAGAGAAATAATGATGCGACTTGCACTTGACTTTGTTTTTTTTTTAGAGTGAGGGAGGCTGTGCAGGTCACCAGCCTCACTTCTCCTCCAGAGCCATCTGAATCCAGTGACCAGATATTCATCAGGATGACTGGAGATGACCCAGGATGAGGCAACTGGGGTTAAGTGACTTGCCCAAGGTCACACAGCTAGTGAGTGTCAAGTGTCTGAGGGGAGATTTGAACTCAGGTCCTCCTGACTCCCGCACTGGTGCGCTATCCACTGCACCACCCAGCTGCCCCTGTTTTAGGAATACTCAAACTAGCGATATGGTTGCTCATGAGAAATCCAAATCTATTCTATTAGCACGTGTGTACACACATACATGCAGGTTTGGACAGTGAGGTGGAGCCGTGGTGCACAGAGCGCTGGACCTGGAGTCTGGACAACTCATCCAGCCTGGAACACTTCCCTACTGCGTGACCCTGGGCAAGTCACTTAACCCCGTTTGCCTCTGTTTCCTCATCTGTCAAATGAGCTGGAGAAGGAGATGGCAAAACATGCCAGTATCTTTGCTGAGAAAGCCCCAAACGGGGTCATAGAGAGTCAAACACGGCTGAAATGAATGAACAGCACATGTATATCTGCAAATCTATGTATGCATATGAGTGGGATAGGTTTAGTGAAGACTTCTCAGGTTGTAGTTCTTCTCCCAGGGGTGAGGTAAGACTGAGAGGCTCAAGGTTACTATATTTTTAGAACAGAATAATTCCATACAAGGATTTAAAACTATGTAGTACATTAGGGTCTCAATGATTGGATAAAGTTTACCTAATTCTTCAATATCTTCATTTCAAAAGGGATTGGTTAGATTTCATGTCTAGAATGTAAGATCATATTCTCAGCTAATGAGAATAATGGTCAGTGGGGGGGGGGGGGGGAGGGACTTGCGTTAGAGTCTATATAAATCACTGCCTTTTCTTTGTCTTCGGCTTTCCTACTCCAGGTGAACTGCTGTAGGATTGTCCAGATTCTCGAGAATCGAATAAATCTCTTTTCTGTCATCACTTTGAGAGGCCTCTGAGTAATTGATTTATGTAGGGACCTGAGCCATCCCACACACATACATAAAACATATGCACATGTGTGCATCTGTGTGGCTATGTGTGTAGTTATGCACCGATAACATTTAATACCATTGATATATTATAGATTAACTAATCAATCGGACTGTTTGGTTCCTTCTAAAAATGCCCTTTCCTGTGTCAGCAAGTTCAAAGACCTGTTTATGACAGGATGCCTACAACCAGAGTGAAGGGATTTTTTTCCTTATCTTGAAATGCAGAGACAGAGGAAAACAGACATCCTGGGATCTTAATCTCCAACTGACTCTACCTTGTCAATTATCTTGTCTCACTGTTGCAACCTCTTCAACAAAGGAAAATCCTTTCTCATAGTATAGTTAAAACACATGGGAACCATAAATCTGAGAGACAGAGAGATCCTGGGATTTTCCTAAAACATATTTAAGCCTGGTCATCCTTCTATCAGGCAGTCAGAGGTTTCCTTCTGACTCCATGATCATGTAACTGTTAGCTTTAAGGGAATAAACAACATGCATTTAACCTGTTTGCCTTTTTTTAACCAAACATTTTCAGGTTGACAGCACATATACAGAATATATGCATGTGTGCATGCATGTTTGATATGTGTGTATATACTATGTAGTTTGAATAACTCAAACCTGTACTAAGACTTTGGGGACATCCTGTACAAACCTTCAGAAATGTTTCTTTTCGTGACTGGCATGGGGGCTTGACTGGGCACACCCAGGTGACCTAACCTGTCAGCCCCTGAGTTTTGTGACCATTCAGGCAGGTGTAGCCTTCTTTGATTAGTTTCTTTCTGGCTCATTTTCTTTCCCACTGAGTCCAGAGAGTTAAGGGTCCAGTTCACCTACAGGAGCCATGATCTGAACTAATGAAAGAGGAAGGACATCCTTCCCCTGCTCTCCTTCTTTTACTTGACTCTGAGAAATGAGCCTGGGAGTGTTTGTTTCTGTTCTGTGTGTTTGCCCTTATTTTCTAGGGGCTTGAGGGTGCCTCCCTTTCCCCTCAAACACTCTCCACCCTGCCCCTGCCACTACTCAGAACCCAGAAATTGGAGCCACATCATCCTTGGAGTTAGGATTGCAGACTGGATGGTGCAGTCAAACCAGCCTGGCAGAGATGCCTGGAAAAGCCAAGGAGCCTGGGAATCCAGCCCAGCAGGGACTTTGAGTGCTATAGAAACTGAACTAGGCTGTGAACCTAATAATCCCCTTCCCCTCTGCAGAGACTAAGGTGGTACAAAGGAAAGGGATTATGCCTCACAGGTTGGGAGCATGCCTACCTATTTATTATTATTATAAATCTGACATAAATATTTCTTTGTAAACGCTAATCTGACTTAGTTGCTAAATGGAGCTAGGATGGAGGACACTATGCCCTATCTGTGGGGGAACATCATCAGTGGGAGCTAGAACCACTTGCTGAGAACCTAGACCCTCCCAATTCCTCAGAATTGGGGGTGGGGGTGGTCAAAGGAATGTAACCTGACCTTTTGGGGGTAGGGATCAGGGGGGTCAGTATCATACAATATTGATGCTACAGTACACATTCTCCTTCTATTTACTTCATTCTGCTGATACATCAGCTGATACAATCTTCTCTTTGAAGGCATCTGTTTCCTTATTTCCTACAGTACAATAATATTCCATCAGATTCACATACTGCAACTCATTCCCATTCTTTGCTACAACAAAAAAGATGTTACAAATCTATTCATGTAAGATGATTTCTTCTTTCTCTGATATCTTTTGGCTATTGGTCTAGTAATGGACTCACTGGGTCAAAGGGCATGCACTGTTCAATAACTTTTTCTGTAGAATTCCAAATTTCTTTTCAAAATGGTTGGACCCATTCACAGCTCTACCAATAGGTGCAGCAATGTACCTGTTTTAACCCCAACCTCTAAAACAAAATTAGCCATTTTTAAAATCAGTTTTACCAATCTGATTGGTATGAGGTCAAACCTCAGAATGCTTTCATTTGCATTTCTCAATTAGCAATTATAACATTTTTTATTATGACTATAAATCCTGGGGGTTTTTCCTTGCACACTGTCTATTCATATCCTTAAACTATCAATCAGGGAACAGCCTGTAGTCTTATAAATTTGATTCAGTTCTTTGGAAATAAGACTTTTATTAGAGAAACTTGCTGTAAAGATTTTTTCCCTAAAGTATTTGTTTCCATTTTAATCTTAGTTTTGTTGCATTTGTTTGTGCAGAAAAAAATTTTTAATTTTGTTATCAAAATTATTCTTTTTTTAAATTCTGTGATCTTCTATCTCTTGTTTCAATATAAACTCTTCTTCTGCTACATATCTGATAGGTAATTTTCCCCCCACGTTTCTCTAATTTGTTTAGGATGTGATCTTTTATATCTAGGTCACATATACATTTGGAGCTTATCTTGATATAATGTATGAGCTGTTAATTTAAATCTAATTTCTTCCATACTGCTGTCCAATTTTCTCAGCACTTTTTTCCACATAGTAAGTCCTTATCCTTATCCTTAAGTAGCTGGGCTCATTGTGTTTATCAAACACTATTAGGTTTGTTTGCTTCTGAACATTGTGTACTTAATCTGTTCCAATGAACCATCTCTCTCTCTCTCTTTTTTTTTACCAGCATAAAACTTGTTTTGAGAATTATTGCTTTGTAGTATGAGGTATGGTACTGCTAATTCCCCTTCGTTCATATTCTTTTCCCATTCTTTCTCTTGGAGGTCTTGATGATTTTTTAACCTCCATATGAATTTTATTATTTGTAGTTTTATAAAGTAATCCTTTGATAGTTCAATTGGTATGACATTAAACAAATAATTTAGGTATTGACATTTTATCATATTGTCTTATCATACCCATTAGCAATGAATACTTTTCCAATTATTTAGTCTGTCTTAATCTCTCTAAATAGTAATTTGTAGCTGTATTTATCTAGTTCTTTTGTATATTTTGTAAGTAAACTCTCATGTATTTAATACATTCTGGAGTTATTTTAAGTGAAATTTCTCTTTTTGTCTTTTCCTTCTGAGTTTTATTGGTATTGTATAGAAATGGCTAATAATTTGTGCGGTTATTTTATATTCTGCAAATTTGCTGGGGTTTTTTTCAATTAATTTTTAGTCCCCTCTCTAGTATTCTCAAAATACACTATCGTCTACAAATATTTTTTTTCTTCTTGGATTTTTTTTCTTTCATTTCTTCTTTACAAGTTTATTCCTTCAATTACTTTTTCTTATCTCACTGCTACAAATTCTTCTAAATACATTCTTATAAATTAGAAATTCTTCTAAATACATAAATTCACTATTTCTTGTTTGGTTAACTTGTTTTTTCATATTTTTGTAAATCTTCATTTATTTCATTTAAGTTGTTGGTTTTATTGGCATATTAATTGGGCAAAATAAGATATTTGTAAAAGCACTTAGCATACAGTTCATGTTGTTGTTCGGTCATTTCAGTCACGCCCGATTCTCCATGACACCATCTGGGGTTTTCTTGGCAAAGACACTGGAGTGGTTTGCCATGTCCTTCTTCTAGCTCATTTTATAGATGAGGAAAGAGGCACACTGATGTAAGTGACCTGCCCAGGGTCACACAGCTGGTGAGTGTCTCATTTGAACTCAGGTCTTCCTAACTCCAGGCCCAGCACTCTATCCACTGTGCTACCTAACTGCCCAACTGGTAGGTTGTAGGTGGTATAAAAATGTTTATTCCCTTTCCTTTCTGTTTTCGCATTCTTTCTCCTCTAATATAGTTTCTAATAATATTCTTTATTTTTCTTCATTTCTTGTGGATTCTTTTTCATTGTTGATACTGATAATTAGTTTCCCTCTTTATTCTTTTTTATCAAATTAGCTCATTTATTTATTGGAGTTTTTTCCCCAAATCAACTTCTAATCACTTTTATTTCAAACACTTTTTGTTTTCAATTTTGTTAATATTTTCCTTAATTTTCAGGATTTCTGTCACAAAGTTTATTGTTTTTAATTTGTTGGTTTTCTGGCTTGTTATTTTTTACTTGTATCCTGATTTTTGTTGTTGTGCTTTTTCTCCCATTTTTTAATGAAAGTGTTAGTGATAACAATTTCATCCTAAGGACTGCTTTGGCCACTTCCCCCAAATTTTTATATGTTATCTCACTGTTGTCATTCTCTTTAATGAAATTATCACTCATTGTTATAATTTGTTTTTTGACTCATCAATTCCTCATCAAATTACTTAATCTCCATTTGATTTTTAATGCTTTTTAGTGACCCTTCTTAATTACATTGTGGTCAGTAAAAGATGTATATGATATTTCTGCTTTTTCCGCATTAGAGGCAACTAGGTGACATAGTGGACAGAGTGCTAGAACGAGCATCAGAAGACCTGAGTTCAAATCCTGCTGTGCTACTAGCTCAGTGACCCTTAGCAAATCACTTAACCTGTCTGCCTCAGTTCCCTGATTTGTAAAATGGAGGTAATTAATAGTACCTACATCCTAGGGATGAATCATTTTACAGGTGAGAAAACTGAGGCCCAGACAATCTTATGGTCACACAGCTTGAAGATCAATTTGGCTGGATACTGATCTGTGATGGGGTGAACTCATAATCATAGTTCCTCACATTTCTCAAATGAGGTGTATGGGGACTAACACACTGTCTTAGCTGGCTTGTTCATTCTAACCTGATCTAACACTGACAGGTCTAACTTTCCATAGAAGGACTACCACATTTACACATAAATTCTCTCAGGGTCCTAGGAGTAACCCTGTATTAGGGAAATACACTCTCCCTACTCACTATTTTAACTCTTGAGCCCCAATTGGTGCAGTTCTACTTACACAAACAAGCTACTCACAATAATAACATTTTCAGATCTTAAACATAAGCATTTATTTAGCAATGAGGCAAAAAAAAATCACAGGTATTTGCTTATTAAAGAAAATGTAATAACAAAATGCACCATAATCCACACAACCTACATCACTTTCACTCACCATTTAGTATCTGTGGGAGGTATACACACACAAAAACATGGCAGAGTAGCACATATACATACATACACATACACACACACACACACACACACACACACATATATATATATATATAAATAGAGAGAGAGAGAGAGAGAGAGAGAGAGAGAGAGAGAGAGAGAGAGAGAGAGATCTATAGATATATCTCTATATATACACACATACATAAAATAACTCGACTGTAGGGTTTGATGTCATTGGTCCATTCTATAACACACAAAGTCAATTCTCTTCTAACCGCTTGTTTGCTACTCCTTACCCTTCTTCAATCAGACAAACTGTCTTTGCTTCTACCCTTGAACCAATATAGCATTTACAAGCTCTTTCAACTGCCAATCACCCTTAAAAGGGAATTAAGAAAGTTATCTCCTACTTTTGATAGCAGTTCCCTTCAAGTCACAGAATTTCAAAGCTCCTCAGCCTGACTATCTTGTGAGTAAGAGAGATCAAATTCATCTTTACCAGGATGACAAGTAAGGCAAATGTGCCTAACCAGGCTGATTGTTTCAGTTATGGATTCATTGCCTACAGCTCAGACAATGGTATTTCTCCAACTCTGCTGTTTCTCCAGCCTTCAACCATCAGGTTCTTCACCCTTCAACCTCAGCCTCAGTATCTTTCAGGAGGCTTACATCTCCTGGAATTCAGGAGAACCCTTTCACTTAAAAGCTAACAACTCACCAAATTTTCCCTATGACATCCACAGACCATATTCAATCATACCTCACTCTCCAAAGAGTTATAATTTTTGAATATATGAGCTTATGAGTTATAGGAGCCGAAAAACTGTAATTACCCACAGCTCCAAAATTTCATCACAATGCACAATTTCACTTTTGTATTCTTGAAATCATGTCTTTGTACTCATCCTTTTCCAATTTTTAATAAATAAAACCTTTTTCTCTGCCCCTCTTAATTATAAAACTATTCATATAAAAGTGAGGCATCATTTTCATCTTTGTATTTATGCCACATTTCATTTGATATACCTTCTGGTTCTACATCATTGCAGCAGTTTTTCTTTACAGTTCCATGAGATATGTCATTTAAGCTCTTTTTAGCGTGGTTTTGGTAGTCCAATAATTTTAATATTATTTCTCCTTGATCTATTTTCCAGGTCAGTTGTTTTTCCTATGAAATATTTCACATTCTTCTATTTCTTCATTCTTTTGATTTTATTTCTTCTTGACTTGTTTCTTAATGTTTCATGGAGTCATTAACTTCCATTTGGCCAATTCTAATTTTTAGGGAAGTATTTTCTTCATTGAGGTTTTGTAACTTCTTTTTCCATTTGGCCAATTCTGATTTTTAAGAAGTTATTTTCTCAGTATTTTTATGTCTTTTTTAAACCAAGTTATTAATTTTTTCAACATTTTCTTGTGCGGCTCTCTTTACTTTTTCCAATTTTTTTATCTACTACTCTTATTTGATTTTTAAAATATTTTTTCTTTTTTAAAATACATCTCTTTCTCTAGCTCTTCTAGAAATTCTTGTTGGATTTCTATTAAATCTGCATTTTTTCTTTGAAGCTGTGCTTGTAAATCTTTTCACATTGCTGTCTTCTTGTTTGTGTCTTGAGCATCCCTATCACCAAAGCAGATTTTTATAGTCAGGGTTTTTGTTTATTTGTTTTGTCATTTGTTCATTTTCCAGTCTATTTCTTGACTTGGAACTTCCTTTTAGAATTGGGCACTGCTCACCTGGGCAAGGGTTGGGGGAAAGGGGCAGTCACTGTCCCAAGCTTCAGGTGTTTGGGTGCTGTTTTCACAACTAGATCTAGGAATCTAAGTTTTGGGTACCTCCAAGGTGGTCTGATATGAGGAGAGGTGTGGTCACTGCTCTCCTAGTCTGTGCTCTGGTCTTGCTCCCTCGCAACTGCAAGTGCTAACACTCCTCTCTGTCCTGGAACCAGAGTTCCTGATCCCATGCAAATGAAGAGTCTTCTCTATACTGGAACTGCAACTGGAACTGAATATGGGCACCAGGGTTGTCAAACAGTGCCCTGTTCTGCACCCAGTGCTAATACAGGGTTCTCCTGTAATCCCTTTCTGACCATTTGCTCAACCCCTTTACTGTTTCTGGGTAATAAGAGCCCCTGAAAGTACTGCTGCTGCCTTCAAGGCCCACAGCTGGTGTTTGCCAAGCCCTCACTCCAGTGTCATAGATTTCTCCTTCTGATCTCCTAAGTTGTCTCGGGCTGGAAAATATGTCTCACTCCCATCTTATTTTGGCTCTTCCACTCCAGAATTCCATTTGACATGTTACTTTAAAGTTGTTTGAAGGGAAATGTTGAGAGGTCAGCTGGGATGCTTCCTCTGCTCCATCATCATGACAAGTTATTTACCTTTTCCCTTCTCTTGGCTGTTTCCCCCTTTGTCTTATAACCCTCCCTCCCCAGGATCCAAGCTGTCCTACTTTCTTGGATTTCAGTCACCCCATCAGGAGCTCTGATTTCCCTTCTGCTGAGGAAGGATGAATTGTCTAAACACTAGATTTCAGTAGACCATGGCCTTTGTTAAGTCTCTGCCTCCCTTTATAGAACATCTCTCTTCTCTCATAGGAGCATTCATTAGTGGTACCCCTTCCCACCATTGAAATACAATTTCCTTTTTTCTCCCTTTTTCACTCTCCCCTTTTCCTCCTCACCCATTCTCCTGTAGGCTTTTTTCCTGTGAAACTAGAGGAGTTATTTTCCTTTCATTTTTACCTTTTATCTTGATCAGGGTACATCATATATTCCTTCTACTTTCTTCCTACCCTCCTCCCTCTTGGGCACCCTCCCATTCAATAACTTAGTCACACAAACACACACACACACACACACACACACAAATGATTCGCCCATGTTATTGTTGTTCAATTGTATCCAACTCTTCATGACAACATCTGAGGTTTTCTTTGCAAAGATACTCGAATGGTTTGTCATTTCCTTCTCATTTTAAAGATGAGGAACTGAGGAAAACAAGGGTTGAGTGACTTGCCAAGGATCACACACCTATTTAGTGTCTGAGGCTGCATTTGAACTCAGGAAGATGAGTTTTCCTGACTCCAGGGTCCAGTATTCTATCCATTACACCCAATAATCTGTTCCTTTTTCCCTAATACAAAAAGGTGGTCCTTCTTATCAAGATAAAACCCTCTTCATGAACCCTTGATCTTATTCTATCATTTTCTGGAGCAGACTGCCTTCTCTCTCAATAACATAATAAAACTATTACATTTGTGCTTCAAATATTACATTATATACAATAATCCAAAATAAGCACTTCATGCCAAATGACAAAAAACAAAGAGCAAGAGAATCTGATAATATGTATATTACTTTTTGTTTTTTTAATAATAAACATTAAACTCTGAATGGAAGCAATTTCACTTACATACAGTTGCAGTCCACCTTTTATTCCATCCTGTTTTTCTATATCTCTGGTATCTAATAAGTTTCTTTGTTAATTCTTATATACATTTTGAGCAAAAAAGATAAAAGTAGTGTTTTGTATTCTTAGTGCGATGATACTGATAGATCAGCAAACCTGGAGTGCATAACCTTCTTTCATCAAACCCTCCAGACATCCCCACTCTCACTAATCTTCCATTTCCTCTTATTTATTGGTTGTTTTCTGTTGCCTACAAATATGCCCATGTTTTCCCCATCCTTTAATTGATTCTACAATCTCTGCTAGTTATCACGTTGTATCTCCTATTCTATAGCTCTTTTGTGGTCAAACTTCTTAAAAAGATGCTCTCCAGTGTCCCTATTTCTTCTCTCTTTTCTAAACCCTCTGTAATCAAGCTTCCAATCAATCGATCATCATTCGATTGAAATTGCTCTCTGAAAAGTTACCAGTGTTTTCTTAATTGCCAAATGTAATAACCTTTTCTCAGGTATGCTTCTTAACCTTCATGCAGCCTTTGACACTTTCAGGGGCCCTCACTTAATGGATACTTTCTTCTGAGACATGACTCTCTGTCCAGGTTCTCCTCCTATTTGATGATTGTCAGTCTCCTTTCCAAAATCTTCCTCCAGATAATGGTGACTTGTGCATATCCCCCTGAGATCTATCCTGGGCCCTCTTCTCTCTATGGACTATCTCACTTGGTGATTGTGATACAGAGTTTTTAATTTCCTTTTTATTGACTTCAGAGTGGCCATTTTATTTGTAAGTAAAATCACATGACCAGCTGAGGCTTTCTTTATAACGTGGAATTTAGCTGAGATCTCCAATAATTTAATCTACATGATTAACTGATCAAGAGCAAAGGAATTTCTGGCTCAGTTTTATGATAAGCCTTACTTGGCTAGTTGCAAATTGCAGGGTAACTCCTCCTAGTGTTTGTTGATCAATTTAGAACTTGACGTGATAGAATTTTACCTCTTCTGCTTCTTTGACATGTAAACCTCCTTCCTCTCCATTGGCCTGCAATAAATTTTACAAGCTTAACACTGAAATGTAAATCTTTACTTATTGGCAGCTATGAAATTCCAGTGTATCTTTTTTTCTTCTGATAAAGCTAGAGACTATACAAGTGTTATGAAAACTAGTGTTCAGTGGTGATTTTTAGGTACTATGAGTTTAAACTCCAAGAATATAAAAACCAGCTATTAAATCATCTGTCTTCTGGAAATAAATGTTAAAAACTAAAAATAAATTTAAAAAGTCTCTGCATGTTGATAAGTATGGTAAGTATGATCATACGTATCAATCAATCGTTTAACATTTCCCTATCAAGATCTCATCAATTCACAGATTAAAAATATCTTTGAGGATGATTTCCAGATATATATATATATATATATATGTACATATATACATATATATGTATATATTTGGGGTGCATATATTTTTCTGACCCTAGTCTCTCTCTAGCTTGTCCTGCATCACCACCTTTTGGACATATTTATTTGAATGTACTAGAGAAATCTCTTAATTTGTCAAAACCAGAACTCATTATCTGCCCCTGTTCCTACCAACTCTTCCCTCTCCCCCATTTTCCTATGACCACCAATGTCACCAACATCCTCAGTCACACATGCCTGCAACCTCTGCTATTCTCAACTTCTTACCCCCATCTCAATTCACTGTTAAATCTTTTCATTTCTACCTTCATATCCCATGTTTTCTTTCTACTCCCATAGCCACTACCCTAGTACAGACCCTCATTTCTCACTATAAGTTTTATAATTAGCCTCCTTGCCTCAAGTCTCTCCCTATACCATTACATTCTCCTTCCAACTGCCGAAGCAATTCTTTTAAAGTATAAGTAAGGCCCTTCTCAATAAACTCCAGTGGTTCCCTATTACTTCCAAGATCAAATAAAAAGTGCTATTTGGTCATTTAGAGCCTTTCACGGCATGGTCCCTTTCTAACTTTTCAGTCCTCTTACCCTTTCAGTGTTTACTTTCCTCCATGAATTCCATGTACCAACTACACTAGCCTAGCTCAAACTACACTTAATTTTCTGTTTTTTCACCCTTCACTGGCTGTCCCCCATACCTGGAATGTTGTCCTTCAAGACTCAAGATAGAATCTCAAGATAGAATCTTCCACAAGAAGCCATTCATGTTGTCTCCCTCCTCATTCCACCCCACCATTTCCCACCAGTGCTAGTGCCTTCCTTCAGAGATTAACCTGCATTTCAGCTGTATATATTCTACCTACTAAGCTGAATGTTATCTCCCTCATTAGAATGTGAGCTCCTTCAGGGCAAGGATTTTTTTTTCCCTTTGTATCTTTTAGCCTTAGCAGTGTCTGGCACATAAGTAAGACTAATACTGTACATGCTTGTTGACTGCCTAGACCCAACATATTATTTGCAAGAGTGTTCTCCTATTCCTGGAGATGCAAGTCCTCATCACCTCTCAAAACTCCTAACTTCCTTACCTCAAGTACTGACTCCTAGAGGAAGCCTTTCTTGATTTTCCCATGTTTTGCTATTTTCTTCTTTTTGAAAGGATACTGCATTTGCTTACAAGTATACAGGTTGTATCCCCACAGAGATGTCACTCAAGCACCAAAACTCCTGAGTCTACCCTGAACCAGATGAAAATATCATTGAAAAATGTTCTAAAAAATAAAAACAACACAACAAAGAAGATGTTACTTTGTGGTTTTATAAGTGATGCACAGGGATCAGTTGCAATTGCACACCGTAGCTCGAGGAGATTGGAAATTCAATGAACACAGAAATCCTACTTGTCCTAAAAAGGCCAAGGTCTCCCACTGCATCCTGGGCCATCTCCAGTCATCCTGATGAATATCTGGTCACTGGATCCAGATGGCTCAGGAGGAGAAAATGAGGTTGGTGACCTTGCACAGTCCTCCCTCACTTAAAACAAAGTCAAATGCAAGTCATGTCCTCATTTCTCTGATGTCATAGTCTTCTTCAAAAACAAAGGACAAACACAACTGGTAAGTAGACTGAGCTGCCTCTAGGAGGTCCCAGCTAGCTGGGTAACTCAGTCCTCTCCCTTCTGTCTCCCTCTCCCCTTCTTTCTCCTCTCCAAATGAAGGTAAATTTGGATGGCCAGAGGCTGCCCAGTTAACTTGGGGCTTACAAGCTAGATGTCTTTCTATCCTTCCTTCTTTTCTTGTCTTTCCCAAAACCTTAAATCTAATGCACTCTGAAGCCCATAGATTGGATAACAATAGATCCCTGCCGAAGCTCCACTTAATTACTGTTCTCTGGACCCTCCTGGCTTAGAGTGATTATCAATAGTAACTGTTTCCCTTTCCCTCCCAGCTTGGTTTATTTATTTTTTTTCTTTTGCTCATTAAAGGGGCTATTCCCTGACTACTTCTTAAAGAGTGGTTCACTGACTGGGCATTACCTCCCTCTAAGTGAGTACCTGAAAAGATCTTACCCTAAAAAGGCCAAGGTCTCCCATTGCATCCTGGGTCATCTCCAGTCATCCTCATTTGATCAGGATGGATCCAGATGGTCACTGGATCCACATGGCTCAGGAGAAAGTTAGGCTGGTGACCCTGCACAGCCCTCTGTCACTCAAAACAAAGTCAAGTGCAAGTCATGTCATCAGTTCTCTGATGTCATGGTCTTCTTCGACAATGAAGGACAAACACAACAATAATAACATTAACTATCTGCAACATTTAACGAACTAGTGCTAATTTGCTTTAATTTGAATAAAATATAATGAAACTTTTTCTCAAGGTAAAAATACATCTAAATTATTAGACTTAGAAGAGAACAATTCCCTGATCCATCTGCTAAACAAATATTTCTGAGTGTAATAACTGCACATTAATTACCACAGATACTGGAGTGCTTTGCCATTTTCTTTTCCAGCTCATTTTACAGATGAGGAAACTGAAGCAAACAGGGTTAAGTGACTTGCCCAGGGTCACACAGCTAGTAAGTATCTGAAGGCAGATGTGAACTCAGGAAGATGAGTCTTCCTGACTCCAGGCCAGCACTTTATCCACTGTGCTACTTAGCTGCCCCCACTACCAAATCCCCACTGCAAAAGATAATAAAATGAAAACTTTTATCTGTCCAGTAGGATTCTATCAATTTAACTGCATGCCCCCAAGGAATCTAAAGAATCACCAGTGTCCTACATTCAAGTAAACAATTCCAAGGATTTGCTAGGTATTAAAGTTTTCCTGCCCATTGGCAGCAAGTGCTCTTTAAAGGAGAACAAAACCCAATGTTCAATCCATCTATATTCCAATGGGGTTTTATTGAAGGATTTGAATTACAGATGGTTAGATCTTGGAAGAAAAGTGGGTGCAGAGATTACAAAACATGCCATAGTCCTCTTACAGGATGCTTTCAAGATAAGGGGCCCGTTTCTCTAGGTCTTCAGAGTTCCCTTCATTTTAATTTAAAAAATTTTAAATCATGAATTAAAGACTCAAACAAACTCACACAAACACATTTCAATCTACAAGTATTTATTAAACACCTACTATGTGCTAGGCACTGGGTATACAAAGAATGAAACAATCCCTACTCACTAGGACCTTACATGTTAATAGTGGAGTCAAGTACATGTATAAATGTATACAACATAAATAAAAACAGAATAAATATAAATATATACAGAGTAGTTAAATATAAGGTAGTGGAGGGCGGGCACTAGCAGTTGGGGAGCAGGAAAGGCTTCATGCAGAAGATGGTGCTTCAGCGGTATCTTACAAGAGGACTCTATGCAGCACAGAAGAGGGAATGCATTCCAGGCATGTGGGCCAATCAGAGCAAAAACTGGGGAGATGTGATGGAGTGTCATGGAGGAGAAACAGAAGCCAGTTTGCCTGGACTGCAGTATGAGGGAGAGTAATGCCAATAAGTCTGAAAGATGGGGGACAGATTGTGCAGGGCTTTAAAAGTTAAATAGAAGAATTTATATTTGACCCTAGAGGCAACAGGGAAGCCACTGGAGTTGACTGAGAAGAGTAATACGGTCAGATCTGCTCTTTGAGAAAATTACTTTTGTAGCAATGTGTAAATGGGCCAGAGTGGAGAATAACCTGAGGAAGGGAGATGAATTAGGAGGCTGTTGTAATAATCTAGGCAAGGTGATGAGGGTCTAAACTAAGATAGGAGTTGAGTGAATAGACAAAAGGTTAGATGTGAGTGAGATGCTAGAAAGGCTGAAAAATGCATATGTGGTATAAGGGAGATTGAAGAGCCAAGGATAACACCACAGTTATGAACCTGTTAGACTGGAATGACGGGGGTAACCTAGACAGATACAGGAAAGTTTGAAAGAGGATAAAGTTGAGTTTGTTCTTGGGCAAGTTGAGTTTTCAACACCTCCAGGACATCCATTTGGAAATTTCAGATCTGTGCCAAGTAATTTTGATGATTACTGCTTTTTAATACAGTTTGATGTCTAGTATTACTAGTCCACTTCCTTTCCATCTTTTTCTTTTTTTCCATTATTTCTCTTCAGTCTTGACCTTTTGTTCTTCCAGATAAATTTTGTCAATTTTTCTAGTTCTGAATCCTCTGGTAGGTTGGATTGGTATGGCACTAAAGAAGCAGTCATTTAGGCAGTATTGTCTTTATTACTGGCACATCCTATCCATGAGGAATTAAAATTTCTCCAATCATTTAGGTCTCGTTCTGTAAAATGTTCTGTAGTTGTATTCATGATATTTCCATGTGTCTTGGTACATGTACTCCCAATTTTATACATCCTAGTTATTTTGAGTGGAATTTCTTTATCCAGGCATGAGGGGTTGTGTTGGCAATATACAGAAATGCTGATCTATGTGATTTCAAATCTTGAAACTTCACTTAATTTTTTCAATTAATTTTTGTTGACTCTTTTGAGTTCCCTAGATAGACCATCATATCTGCAAAAGATGGTAACTGCATTTCCTTTTTCTAAGCTTACTCCTTCAAATCCTCAATTTGATAAAAAAAAAAAAAAAGAGCTGATCAATGGATAAGATTCAATACATAAGATATAAAAACAAATACAATGTTTGATAACCCTAAAGACCCCAACTCCAGGAGGAAAGGCTCACTGACAAAAACTAATGGGAAACAATATAGTAAAAATTAGGCATACACCAATATCTTTAAGCTCTAAATAGATATATGGCTTACATATATAAAGTCACATCATAAACAAATTAGAAGATTGGTGGAAAAAATATTTTTAGAGCTATGGGTAAGGGAAAAATTCATGACTAAACTAGCAATGGAGAGGATCATATAAGATAAAATGTACAGTTCCGACACTAAAAAATTAGTTTTTACATAAATGAAACTAATGTAAGTAGAAATTAAAAGGAAAACAATAGAGAAAATATTTGAAGTTTCTCTAACAAAGATCACATTCAAAATATATAAGGAACTGCTTGAAATTTAATAAGAACAAGAGCCATTTCCCAATAGAAAAATGGTCAAAGGATATGAACAGGCAGTTTTCAAAGAAAGAAATCTAACCTATCAATAGCCATATGAAAAAAATGCTTCAAATTACTAACAGAGAAATGCAATTTAAAACAACTCCGGTTATATCTTAATATTCATCAGACTGGCAAAGATGACCACAAAAAATGAAATTGTTGGGATAATGACAGGAAAACAGACATACTAATTTTTTGTTAGTGGTGTTCTGAATTTGTCCAGCCATGGAAAGCAATATGTAACTATTTCTAAGAAGTTATTAAACTCTGCACATCTTTTTTTCCTGCATTTATTTTTATTCTGAACTTTATTCTAAATCAACTAAAATGGGCACTTCAGTGAACATAGAATAGAATGAGTTATACATAAAACAGAATCTTTACTACATACAGCTTTCTTTTCATTTTAAATACATAATAAATTCAGCATGTTGCTTTCAGAATTGTTATGCTTGTGATTCTTCTAGCTTTCCTTCTGTTTTCTTCTATGCATTTTAAACATGTTTCAATTACTCTCTTTTGGTGGCAGTTGGGACAAACCCTATCCCTAGTTCCCCCAATCCTATGAGGAAAAAAATCCCAAAACCCTTTCAAAAAATTGTGCATGCCTTTTTGACTCATTCCTACCACTAAGCCAATACCCTAAAGAGATCAAAAGAGAAAAAAGTTCCATATGTACAAAAATGTTTATAGTAGCTCTTTTTGTAGTGGCAAAGAACTGGAAATTTAAAGGCATGCCCATCAACTGAAGAACAGATGGAAAAGTTACAATATATGAATGTTATGGATTATTGCACGGAAAAGAAATTATTAAAGAGATGGTTTTGGAGAAATCGGGGAAGTACAAATTGATAAGAGTAAACAGAACCAGGAGAACAATTTATACAACCACAATATCATAAAGACAATTTTGAAAGACTTAAAGCTCCGATCAATGCAATGACCAACCACAATTTCAGAGAAACACTGACAAAGCATCACAGCAACCTCTGTTAGACAGGCAATGGCTTCAAGTTACAGAATCAGACACACATTTTTAGAAACGGTCAGTGAGGGAGCTTGCTTAACTATGCATCTCTTACAAAAGGTTTTTGTTTCTTTTTCTATTCATTTGGGGGGGAGAGAGGGATTGGAGGGGGAAGGAATTAGAAGAAAGGAGTGTTAAAGAGTGTTGTCCAGGAAGAAAAGAAAAAATTCCCTACAGGCAAATGCCACTGGGGAATGGAGCTTAAACAAGAGATTATATATATATATGTATATACATATATATACATATATATATGTATACACACATATATAATATATATATGTGTGTATACATATATAAAACCAAATATTCAATATGCAAATGAAAAAAGAGAATTGTACATGAAGCTGTGGTTTTGTTTAGGAAAAAGTGTGTTAAATTTAACAAGGTAGTTATAAAATTGCCATCTGTGTTATTTTCTGAACGTCTCCTTTTTTGCATTTTTAAATGTTTTACTGATGTTCTTTCTTTTTCATTTTAGTTCTGTATCTCCTTCACTACCCACTAAAGTACCCTAATCACCCTTTCCATATAACAAACAAGTACAACCAAACCAAACAGATCAAATCACTGGTCATGTCTGAAAGTCTTTCTCATTCTGCATTTCTAATCCAGTAATTTTCTGGTGAGTAGTAAAGACAGAGTAACGTGGGTTCATCCAAGGGCAGTCCTGCTGTATAACCTGGGGCAGGTTGACAAGGACCTGGAGCACAGACAGAATTTCAAGAGGGGAAATCATGAGGCTGTGCTACAGCTCAAGATTCAAATCATATGAGAGTAGGAAAGCCGAAAAGGAAGCAAAACCGCTTTCACTTAAGTCTGACAGGAGGCATCGTACTGGTAACATAGTATCTGGTGGCCCTTTGGACACACCCAGCATGGGATACTTGATGGCACCAACCACAGCTCATTTCTATGGAGAAAAAAGAAGACCAGAACTCACCAGAATCAGATCAGGCCATCATCTTTGACCTGTGCTTGACAACTGTGTCCTTATAAAGTAAATCCATTTTACAGCCATTTCGTGTGTGAGGTCATTTATGCCACTCTGTTATTACCTGCGTTTAGGACAGCTTCCAGTAGCCTCCTAAGACAGCTTACTTATCATTTGTCTTCTGAAGTCATGATTGGTCACTGCATTTGCCATATTAATAACAAAAAAATCAAGAATATATCAATACAGAAAAAACTTTTGATTAAAATACAACACTGTCACATTAGAATATTGAAAAAACCTAATAGTAAGTGGATCTTTTCTTACTTACTGAGTATAAAACTTAGAGCTAACAACACCAATGAGAGAGAAACACCAGATTTTATGATCAATCAGAGGCAAACTGTTAGCACTACTTTTTATATAGTTCCAGAAATGCTAGCTGTAGCAAAAAGACAAGAAAAAGAAATTAATAAAAGCACATACAAAGAGGAAACAAAACATAACTATTTGTAGATGATATTAAATATCAGAAATTCAATACAAAATTGAAATAACTTCAGACAAAAAGGACTTAAAATCATAAAAACTGTCAGCTTTTCTGTACATTAAAAATTCAGCAGAATAGGAAATAGATTTTCAGTCAAAACAATCATATCTGGGATTCTACTCAGCAAGTCTCATTCAGGACTTCTATGGCTGAAGGTACACCTCAATGGAAAGGATAGCAACTGTTCATGGTTGGGTTTAGTAGAGTATGTTCCTCAACCAGCTTTCCCCATGCTGATACAAACACTAGCCTTCTTATTTGGCTGGGAGGTTGCAAAATGTCATTTTGTATCAGCAAATTCTGCTGCTCTTAACCATTTAAGAAGATAAACTGACCAGGGTTCATATGATTGAGATGAAGGACATTCTTTTCTCAAGTAGTTTCTGAAGCAGCTTATCCTTAGTACATATTAAAGCCCTCCAGTAGGCTCCAATGGAGGTGCTCATTGGGGGCAAGGAATGGATACCTCTGATGTGCTGGTATTCATAATTAATTTAAAGATAACATAAATAGGTGACACTGGAAGGTGGCAGTTATCTCAGGATGGGCAAATTCCTCATTTTGGATCTAAATGAAGTTTGAAAATGACCGTGACAACGTTATTCTTTAGAGCAGAGGTGCAAAGCCTTTTACAGAAATTATACAGGGGAAAAAGACCTACTGAACTTTTATCATGCAACTGTATGAAACTGCAAATGACTATGTTTCAAAGAAATCTAGTATCTTTTTAAAAAAAAACCAAGAATTTAATAAGCACTTGCTCTGTGCAGGGCTAGGGATACAAGCAAAAAGAAATATGCTGGCCCTCAAGTAGCTTACATTATTTTTGAATTTTTTTTTATTCTAAAGTTAATGGATTCCCAAAAGAAATAGACTATTTCCATATGCAAAGTAGAACAGAAAAATAGGATATGTAAAAATGTGAATGTCTATTATACACAACTTGCTTTCTAAAAAAGTAAATAGTAAATTCAACATGTTACTTTCAAAGCTATTCTTTTGTCCGTTTTCTTCTGCATATCCTTTATTTCTCTTCTGAGGATTAAAAAAAAAATACTGCAATGAGTCTCTTCTTTCTTTTCTTTGCAAGAAATACAAAAGGAATAACACAATCCTTGTAATAAATAAGCATCATTAAGCAAAGCAAATCCACACATTTGTCATGTCCAAAAACATATGTATGTCTTACTATGCACCTTGCATCCATCCCTCCTTTCAAAAACTGGGTAGCACACTCCCTTATCAGTCCTTTGGCACTGTGGTTGTCTATGCCATTGATCAGAGTTCTTACATCTTTCAAAATGAAGACAATTAATTCTTAACGTAAATAAAAAGCATTAAAATAAATCTTATCTAATGCAAAAGATTCTTCTATTTAGGAAATCTCCCAAAACAGGGGTTGTAATTTGCAATTTAAGTATGTAGTCAAAAGTGATAATAATAAGAAAATAAATGAGACTAATAACAAAATAATAAACATAACAAAAATGATGCTGGCCTCATCCATCCATTGGCCTCATTACTAAAGGTAAACTGTCAAACAACAAATGGTGCCTCAAAATGGGGAGGTGGGTCACAGAAGTCAAAATAAGGCACTGGCTAACAAATGAATAAAGGCTACCCAAAACACCCTGCTACTTTTCAGTAGCTCATGCAAAAATTGGTGTTATGAACTAATGGGAGGTGCTTGTTTACCTAGATGATCTCTAACTACCAAAAGACTGCCTAAATACCACTAGCTTAAATTTGTGAGTTAAGCACAGAACCTCCAATGTGGGTCACATCATATTGTAACAGGAAGTTTCTCTCTTAAGAAAACAGATATTACGGTAGCTGGAAACAAAATTTCATATGACCTCTTCAGAACTGAATAAATTATGATTTCATCTGATGATAACTTTTTAAAGTCAATTTGACAGATATCCAATAAAGTGGCCCAGGGGTCTGTGCTGAATCCTGGTCCATATGAGTTGTGTAATGGCTTACAAGACAAAGTTATGAAAAACCATGACAAAAGCCTGGAAGGATAACTAACACTTTGGACAAAAACCTTAATGTGCTAGAATATTAGTTTAAATTAAGTAAGATGAACTTTCATAATAACATATAAAATCTTACACCTGAGTACAAAGAAAAAACACTATAGCTAGAGAAAAGCTGATCTGAAACATATTCAGAGATATCGGTGGAATACAGGCTCAGAAAGAGTCAAGCATCATGAAAGATTAGCCCAAGAAGCTAATTCAATTTTAGGCTGCATGAGGAGAAGCATAATCATCAAAATGAAGAAGATAGTGCCACATTGTTCACTTTGTCCACAGCAAATCTAGGGCATGAATTCTTAACTTACGGACCACAAATAGATTTCAGGGGGTCTGGAAATATAGGTAGAAAAAAATTGATAACTGTATTTCAACATCAGTTTTTTTTCATAATCCTAAGTCTTTTATGCATTTAAAAGCATTATTCTGAGAAGAGTTTCACAGGTTTCACTAGATTGCCAATGGGATCCATATAACAAGAAAAGCTAAGAACCTAATCTAAAATAGTCATCTAATCTGAAATACATCTTTCTTCTCTGGATTTCTCACCCTGGGACCTAAGTTGAGCTGACTTGTGAATGCATCACACAGCTCCCTATATTGAGCTGGTCTTAATCACATTTCATATTCCACAATAGTAATCTTGCCACTTTTAATGCCACCATATGCACACCCTTGCCTCCATATTCCCCAATGCCTGGTTTTCCAGCTGAGGAATCATGGTGAAAATTAAATTAATGCTGTTATTGCTGCTAAGAAAAAAGCATATCAATCAACTCCTCTATGGTTCCATTCACCCTCTTTGTGATTTCTCAAATTAAAACGGTTTTCCTGGGCAAACATTCCCCTAAGCTGCATGGTTTTAACCAATTAGAATATAAGTTCCTTAAAGGCAGGGGCTGCCTCATTTTTTACATTGGTATCTCCAGCAGTTAGCATAATATTTGCCAAGTAGGAAATATTTATTCATTTGCACATTCTGGGCACCACGTTTTAGTATTATCTGAGAAATGTGCAGCAAAAGGCAACCAGGAAGGCAAAGGGCCTTTACTTCATGACCAACTCATAAGGATGAGTGGAATGAACTAAAGATGCTTCACCTGAAGAGAAAGTATCAATGGTGGTGGTGGTGGTGGATGAACGACACAAGAACTACATTTAAATATCTGTTGTGTTGTCAGTGAAGATTAAGCTTGTTTTCCTTGGTTGCAGGTGAAACTAGGAGGAGTAGGGAGAAGTTGCAACAACAACAAAAAGTGCGTGGAAAGGGGATATAGACTTTGTTCAAAGAAAAAAAATTAATAATAATTAGCCCTATCAAAAAATGAAGCCAGCTTCCTTGGGAGGGGGCAGGTTCAACCTCTTTAAAAACCTTAAAAGAAATTCTAGGGAGTGATCTGAAATGTTGTAGGGACAATTTTGTTTCAAATGAAAGTTGAACTTCATGGCTTCTAAAACCCCTTCCAAATCTGAGATTCTGTGACTAGAATTTTCTGAAGCTTCTGCCCTCCATTATGTAGTTGCACAGTTAAATTCCAGCATGACATCTAAGATGAGGCATGCTCTATTCATTACATTTATGGAGATTCTCACCAGTATGAATTAGCTGATGTTCTGTGAGTTGTTTTCTCAAGGAAGACTTTCCCAAATGTTTTTTTTTTTTAATTATCCACCATAATGATTTTATGATGCATAAAAAAAGATCTGACTTGGCCTGAAGGCTTTCATTACATCCAAAGAGTTTCTCTCTCCAGTATGGATTATTATGATCCTCTTTCTCTACTTTTTGAAAGTTTGCTCACATGAATTACACTATGTCCTTGCCTTCAGTATGAATTTTCTGATGTGCAATGTTTTTTTCTCATGAAACCTTTTCCACAATCTGTACATTCACGTTTTGTCCAACGTTAACAGTCTCATGTCTCTTAAAGTTTACATAATTTTTAAAAATCCCACTCATTAAATGAAAAAGATTTCTCAAATATGAGTTTTTAGTGTATATTACTTTCCCTTCCAGCTGAAAGTTTTCTGATTCATTTGAATCACTGGGTTTATACCCATTATGACTTCCATGCATCCAATGAACTATGTGAGGTTTTCTCAAATTCACTATATTCAAAGGGTCTATATGTACTGAATTATAATTGCTTAAGCTTTGACTATAGGCTAGTGCCCCTTCGTTTCATTCAAAGTGTTTCTCTCCCCTACAAGTTTTGTGATGCTTATTAAGGCTTCCCTTTTGGCTGAAGGCTTTCCCACAATGGTTACATTTATAGGGCTTTTCTCCAGTATGAACTCTCTTATGTGAATTAAGGTTTGTCTTTTGACTGAAAGCCTTCCCACATTCATTGCATTCAAATGGTTTTTCTCCAGTATGAATTCTCTCATGTTGTAAAAGGGAAAAGCTATTCCTGAAGCCTTTCCCACATTCCATACATTCAAAGGGCTTCTTTCTAGAATGAATTATCTTATGCATTTTTAGGTTTCCCTTTTGGCTGAAGGCTTTCCCACACTCATTACACTCATAGGGTTTCTCTCCAGTATGGCTTCTCTGATGTCTCAAAAGGACTGAGATGTGTCTGAAGCCTTTCCCACATTCATTACATTCAAAGGGTTTCTCTCCACTATGAATTCTCTCATGTTGTAAAAGATAAAAGTTATTACTGAAGCCTTTGCCACAAACACTACATGAATATGGTTTCACTCCAGCATGCATTCTCTTATGGGAATTAAGGCTTGCCTTTTGGCTGAAAGCCTTCCCACATTCATTACATGAATATGGTTTCACGCCAGTATGAATTCTCTTATGTGAATTAAGGCTGGCCTTTTGACTGAAGGCTTTCCCACACTCATTACACACATAGGGTTTCTCTCCAGTATGAATTCTCTTATGTGAATTAAGGTTTGTCTTTTGTCTGAAGGTTTTTCCACATTCATTACATTCATAGGGTTTTTCTCCAGTATGAATTCTCTCATGTTGTAAAAGGGAAAAGCTATTCCTAAAGCCTTTCCCACATTCCATACATTCAAAGGGCTTCTTTTTAGAATGAATTATCTTATGCATTTTAAGGTTTCCCTTTTGGCTGAAAGCTTTCCCACATTCATTACATTCATAAGGTTTCTCCCCAGTATGAGTCCTCTGATGTCTCAAAAGGATTGAGATGTACCTGAAACCTTTCCCACATTCAATACATTCAAAGGGTTTCTCTCCGGTATGAATTCTCTCATGTTGTAAAAGATAAAAGCTATTTCCAAAAGCTTTCCCACATTCATCACATGAATATGCTTTTTCTCCAGTATGAATCCTTTTATGTGAATTAAGGTTTGTCTTTTGGCTGAAGGCCTTCCCACATTCATTACACACATAAGGTTTCTCTCCAGTATGAATTCTCTCATGCTGTGAAAGGGAAAAACTATTCCTGAAGCCTTTCCCACATTCCATACATTCAAAGGGCTTCTTTCTAGTGTGAATTATCTTATGCATTTTAAGATTTCCCTTTTGGCTGAAGGCTTTCCCACATTCATTACACTCATACGGCTTCTCTCCGGTGTGACTTCTATAATGCCTTAAAAGCACTGAGATGTGTCTAAAACCTTTCCCACATTCATTGCATTCAAAGGGTTTCTGTCCAATATGAATTCTCTCATGTTGTAAAAGATGGAAGGTATTTCTAAAGCTGTTACCACATTCAATACATTCAAAGGGCTTCTTTTGAGTATGAGTTATCATGTGCATTTTAAGATTTCCCTTTTGACTAAAGGTCTTTCCACATTCACTACATGAATATGGTTTCACACCAGTATGAATTCTCTTATGTGAATTAAGGCTGGCCTTTTGGCTGAAGGCTTTCCCACATTCGTTACATACATAGGGCTTTTCTCCAGTATGGATTCTCTTATGTGAATTAAGGTTTGCCTTTTGGCTGAAAGCTTTCCCACATTCATTACAGTCAAAAGGTTTCTCTCCTGTATGAACTCTCTCATGTTGTAAAAGGGAAAAGCTATTCCTGAAGCCTTTCCCACATTCCATACATTCAAAAGGCTTATTTCTAGAATGAATTATCTTATGCATTTTAAGGTTTCCCTTTTGGCTGAAGGCTTTCCCACATTCATTACAAATATAAGGTTTCTCTCCAGTATGACTTGTCTGATGTCTCAAAAGAACTGATCGATGCTTGAAACCTTTCCCACATTCACTACATTCAAAGGATTTCTTTCCATTATGAATTACCTCATGGATTTTTAGGCTTCCCTGCTGTGTAAAAGCTTTCCCATATTTATTAATTAAGTACGGTTTCTCACTAGAGTGAGCTCTCTTCTGTTCATATAGATTTCCTTTTTTCCTAAAGGCTTTTCCAAATTCATTACATCTATAGAGTACATCTCCAGTATGATTTTTCTCATGTTGCCCTAAGTAGTATTTACTGCTGAAGACTTTCACACATAAATTACATTTATATGGTTTATCTTCAGTATGAATTCTTTGATGTTCAGCTAGGTAAGCTTCCCCGCATTCATTATATTCAAAGGGATTCTTGGCAGTAAGAAATATTGTATGTATTTTAAGGTGTTGATTCTGACCGAAGACTTTCCCACAGTCGTTACAACCACAAGGTGTACCTCCAGTATGTATTTTTTGATCTTGGCCTAGATCATTTTTACTGCTGAAGACTTTCCCACATTCATTAAATTCAAGTGGTTTCTCTTCAGTTTGAAGTCTTCCAAATACATTATATTCATGAAGAAAATCTAGGGGAAAAAAGGGTGTCAATATTCAATGCTCTATGAGGAAAGCAAAATGGAAAGGCTTCAAGGAGGAACTAAAGAAAAGAATGCTGGAAAAACTGAGTGGTATCCTTGTTAGAATGTAGAAGAATGAGAACACAGGAGAGAAAGGGAAGAAAGACTTTCGACTGGGGGGAACAAGCAAGATATAAGTCTCTTTCAAAATAATGGGGAGTCATGACCTATGGCATAGTTCCTTACACCCCAAAAAATCATGATAAGGATTAACAGGATTAACAGGAGACCATCCACTAAGGGTTCAAATAAGAAAAGACATAAAATGTTAGTTACAGAATTTCTCTTGAAGGGCACAAAGTTGGTTATTTATCAGTAACATTAAACATAGTAATATCTATTGACTTCCAAGGCACTAATCTTAAAAGTGACACACTTATAAGACTGGTAAAAATTTGATGATTACTACCTCATTCTGGTCATTGATGAAGGGACTAATGGTATTTACTAGACAGCATCACTAGGAATTATGAAGTCGTGGGAAAAACTCCAAAGTCCCTAGGAATAAAGGTAGTGTTTTAATATTTCTAATAAAAGGCAGGGGCGTAAAAGGAAAAAATGGGTTTTGGAAAAGAAAATCTGGTAATGAGGGTGAAAAGAGAACTTTGTATTTCAGGAACAGATTCAAATATTTTAATGGCAGGATCCTGACCATCGATTTAATGGACCCCAAAAGATCTGGCAATAGAACTCTTGATCTCAGATGTTTATATACAAATACATATAGAATTAGTTATAATCAAGGGAATAAAAAGAACCTACTGCAAAGAGACAAACTTGACTTCTCAGGTCAAATGTAATTCTCCGCATTACCACCCCAGAAAATGGAAGAATAGAATTACAAATTACAAACCAATAAGCTTTCCTTCAATTCCTGATGAAATTATAAGATGTTTTATTAAAGATAGAGTTACTGAAAATCTGGAAAAGGAAACTATGAGAAAAAAGAGTCAGCAAGGATTAATCAAGAAAAAATCCAGGAAGATTAACTTAATTTCCTTTCTGACTGCATTAGACCAGTGAGAGTCATAGTGGATAGAATATGTGCCTCAGAATCAGAATGATTTCAAGTCACTTAACCTCAGCGGTCTAAACAATTTTCTAAAATTTTAAGTTACAGCAGTTACCAATCTACACTAGTAGAAGAAATTTCCTCTTGGGGAGTGATTTACATGGATGAAATTATGTTTGGACCAATGTAAAAGTAGTTCAGAGAAACACTGTTGATAATTTGCCTGGATTTTTTTCCAAAGCCTAAGACGAAATCTTTCATGTTATCTCAATGGCCAAGATGGACAAGAGGACAGTAAGGTGGATGTAGAAGCCACTGAATGACCATAACCTTGTAGTCATTAAAGTCTTCCTGCTAACCTAAGAAGCAATTTTCTAGTGCACTGGTCTCGAAAATGGGGTGTTCTCGCCCCAAGGGCTGCTCAAGATAATCTACTGTGGTAATAAGGTTGGGGCTGAACCTGTGGTCTCACTGGCATAAAGAACTCTAAATAAGGAACCCCTACCTTTACCAATCAATGCAAGTCCTTCTCTGCAACTTATAGTCTTAGAAAGCTTCCAAGACCACTGAGAAATTAAGCAACCTGTCTATGGTTCTAGACCTAGTATGTGTCAGGAGCATAACTTGAACTCAGGTCTTCCTGGGTCAACAGCAAGTTCTTTAATCTCTTACACCATACCACCTCTGAGGAGGAAAATATTAAAATTTCTCTTTATTATTTAGTTTTATATTTACTATACATATTGATATTTGCATCCTCACTCAGTACCTATGTCAAATGGTATGTGTTACATACAGGATATGAGGCATCCTGGGAAGAGTACTCTCATTCATTTGCTTGATATCAGTATAATTCAGGGTACTGCAGTTTATGCATGCTCAAATGAAATTAATTTACAGATTAAATGATAAATGTTTTACTAAATCCACAAAATACACAAATGTTTTCAAAATATTCCTGTAAAGATACTACTGGTTAAAGATAACATTAACAATGTGAACACAAGTGATCAATAAGAAAATGAATAAGGTGATATCTACACTCCCTGAATAAGTTCTTCATGGGCCACATTATGAAGTAAATGTTAAAAATTAAATGTGATGAGCAGTCATCCAAAAATCTTAGAAACTGTCATTACTGGGTTAAATATGGATTAACAAGGAAGATTAATGAATTGAATATACCTTTGAAAATTAGAAAGCCAATGTATATAATAAAATTGGCAATACTATCAAAGTTAATTTACAAATTTAGTGCTATGTCAAAATACCAATAGGATACTTTACAAACAAAACAAAATTATAAAACAAAATTATAAAATTCATTTGTAGGAAAAAAAGATCTAGAATTTTAAAGGAAATAATGAAAGAAGGTAGAAATGAAGAAGGAATGTAACTTCTTGACCTAAAACTGTACTGTAAAGAAGCAATAAAAAAACTAGCACTGGTTAAAAAATAGAAAAGGATATCAATGTAAAAGACTAGACAAGGATGACAAATAACTGAGCTTAATAATTCAGTGTTCAATAAACCTAAAAACACAAATTACCTAGGAATTATGACTCACTTTGAAAACTAGAAACTAGTTTGGCAGAAAACAGGTTTAGAACAACAGTTTACACCACATTCCATAATCAATTCAAAATAAATGCATGATCTGATTAAAGATCGTAGCATAAAAAAAGTAAGAGAAACATATCACAAAGCTTTTTCACAGCTGAGGGTATAGGAGAACTCTTAACCAGTCAAGGAATACAGACAACTGCAAAAGATGAAATAGGTCATTTTAAATTACATGAAACCAAAAAGCTACAGAAATAACAAAATTAACATAACTAGGATAAGAAGGGAAGTAGTCTGTCTACTGGGGAAAACAACTCTGTACCAAATATCTTTAAGAAAGGACTGAGAGCCAAGATACATAGACAACTAACAGAAATACGTAAGACCAAAAGCCAGTCCCCAATGGATAAATTATTTAAATACACAAACAAAATTTTCTCAAAAATAACTGTAAAATGTAAACAACATGAAGGAATACTCCAAATCATTAATATGATAAATTTCTTTTTAATCCTAAGGTTTCATTTAGAAAACTGGCAAAAATGACAAAAGATGGGAAGTCGAGGTACAAGGATTTATGGAAAAACAGGTACCTAATGCAACGTTTGGTGAATCTGTGAATTGAGTAACTCAATTCACAGTTCAATTACTCCAAAGAAATAACTAAAATGTCCATACACTTTGACCCAGATATTCTACTCCTAAGTATTTCCTCCATGAGATCACTGATAAAACTCAGGCCCTATATACATCAGAATATTTACAGTAGCACTTTTATACCATTTTCTATGGTAGGAAAGAAATGGAAACCAAGTAGGTATTAATGAACTAGAAAAAATTCACACATCATGGTGCATTAACAATCTGCTCCTTAACTCTGGCTTTGTATGAAGACGTTAAGTGGTGCTCTTTTGCTAATGCAAATGCTGCTTCTAAGCCCTCCCAAATTCACTACATAATAATATACTTAACGATACTAGTATCCCCATTCAGTAACTATGTCAAATCATTAGGTTTTACATACCCTATCCTATCCATTCTTTCTCTTCTCTTTATGTCAGGCTATCTATGCACTGTCTTTTCCCCTACTCAACAAACTCACTCATAAATCCCTCAGTTAATCCTACCATCTTCACTAATTTAGAGTCCTCTACTTATCTCTTTCTTTGTGGCTAAACTCCTTCAGTAAAGTTGTCTCTCCATACCTCATCGCTACACTGAAATTGCCTTCTCCAAAGTCCCCAGGGATCACTCCATTGCCAGATGTGAACTCTCTGCTGTATGTGACACTGTTAATCATTTTTTCATACCAGATCACAGTCAGTTCTACTTTAACATTTGTTTCAAAGAGAATTTTTTTCCTAACAATTGAGATATTAAGGAACATTGAGAACAATACAAATTTCAAGCTGGTTTAAATATGATTTCTTCTGCATGAAACATGAAGGACGCAGAAAACCACACCACTTCCTAGTAATTCCAACCCACCTCTACAAGCAAATGTCAGGTCTTTTTCAAAGTGTAATATTTACCCTAGCCCCCAAACTCTCCCCTATACAGCCTCTACCACAGCCACAGAGGCTCTGCCCTATAGCTCACTCTCCTGCCTCAGTGCAAGTAGCAGTCTGAGGCTGAGGACTGCCACTATTTATTGTGCTGTTTACATGTTTCTTAATCCTTTAACATGTAGAAAACTTTGCTAACATTTTTTACTAGGTTCCTCTTTTTTAAAAATGTATTACTGATGATGTTTTTGAGTGTTGTACCCCTAACTCTATATTCCCCATAAGCCCTGCGGTCATTCTTGCATGACTTTGCACAATATAGCATTTTGGGGGAACTCCTAGGTCAACTTTGAAGAGAACTGATTGTACTCTCTTCTGTGTATTACTGCTCTCTCCTGGTCGGGCCCCTCACTATCCAACTGCTCCTTCTCAGTCTCCTATGCTAATTTTTCAGGATGACATACTATTAATCATATGTACCACCCAAGCTTCTGTCATGGACCATCTTTTTTTTTCTCTAGACTACCTCAGTTGGAAATCTCATCAGCTAATAGGGGTTCCCAATTACTATCTCTACACAAATGGTACCCAAATGTATATATTCAGCCTTAATTTCTCTCCTGGGCAGTATTTAATAACTACAACATCACCAACTATCATTCAGGCATCTCAAACTGGATAGCCTAGAGGGCATTAGGGTCAAGCCTGGACCAGACTCAAATGTCACTGGGAAATATTTAACAAAATAAATAAAAATACAATAAAACAAAGATAACATTACATGTTAAAACTAAGTCAATACACAGTCCACAAGGATCCTTATTATGGATTCGTGGTCCCCATTTCTGAGTTGGACTTCATTTCTGTAGAAATCTCAAACTCAAAACTTTGGAAAACAGAACTTTCCTCTCCCTTCTAAAAATTTTTGAAAACACAAAAAAATTCCTTTTTTTCTTCTGAACTTCCCTATCAGCATCATTCTTCCAGTCACCCAGGTTCTCAACCTTTGTGTCACCTCTATCTCCTCTCACTGACCCATGTATTCACTCCATGGTCAAATCTCAGTGCTCCTCTCATACATGTTGCCTTCTTTCTACTCACATAGCCCTCTCATCTCCTTTCTTCTGGACTATTTCAGTGGTTTTCTAACTCATCTACCCTATTCCAACATATCCTCTACTCACCTATGAAGGCGATATTTCTAAAGTGTAGGTCTCATCCTATTACCCTCCTGCCCAATATGGACTCTATTGGGTCCATATTTCCTCCAAGGTAAAATATAAAGCCATGTAAGGCATTTACAGCTCTTCACAGCCTGGTCTCTCCCTACCTTTCTGGTCTAATACCTGATTCTCCTCCATACATTTGATAATCCAGTTATACTGGCCTACGGGCAGTTCCTCATCTATGCCAGACTGGAATGCCCCTTCACCTCTGCCTTAATTTCCCTGGCTTCCTTCAAGACTCAGCTCACGTACGACCTTCTGTAGGAGCCTTTCCCTTCAGAATTAACCTTTTATCCACTATGTAGAGATCTTGCGTGTTATCTTATTATTTATATATTGTCTCTACCATTAGAAAATAAGTTCCTCTAGGACAGGGGCAATTTCTGCATTTCTTTTTTAACCTCAGTGCTAAGCCCAGTATCTGGAGCACAGTCAGCATGTACTAAATGCTTATTTACTGACTGAATGTAATAAAGTACTATTGTGCTATAAGAAATAAAGAATACAAGGAAGCATGGACTCATGAACTGATACAAATTGAAGTAAGCAGAAGTACAAAAACAATATTCAGAACGATAACAATGTAAATAGTAATAATGAAATGTTTAGAATTCAATGGTATGAAATTATAATGACCAAGTTTGGCCCAAATTAGAGATTCAAGAAGACACTTCCCCCAGCTCTTTTGCAGAAGTGGGGAACTCTGAGTGTGGGATACTGTATACAGTGGTGAACTTTTCTGATGCACCTTTTAATTTAGTAGAACTTTTTCCTATAAGGCCTATAAAAATTTCCTATCTACATATATTAAAAACCTTGTCTAAATTAGGAGTTTCAGTGGGTTGTGAATCCACTGTTAAAAAAATATGATAATGCAACTTCCGGATAATTTTCAAGAGGAAGGTAAACATTTATTAGCAAAATTTGGCTAATAAATTCAATTAAACTGATAAAAACCTTTGAATAATTGGTGAATAGGACTAAAAAATGAGTATCATGATGAAGTATGATCAATGATGCGCTTTTATATTTGTACCTCCTTATCTTTCTGTTTTGTCATTCCTATATTTATTTCCCTTCACCCCTCCCAGGCCACAACAAAGATCTTTTTTTAAAAGAGGAAATACAGAAAAAATTCGGCAAAACAAATTAACAAATTGAAATAATTTTATTTTATATACAGTGATCCACAGCCAAGGATTCTCACTTTTACAAGGAGCTGGGGGAAGTTTCTTCTCATTTATCTTCTTTGGGAGGGGTCAAGCTTGGTTATGATTTTTGCAACATTCTATTTCAATATTTTAATTGTTTTGAGGTGTTGGCTCTTTCCATATCTACTGCTGTGGTCATTGTGTGTCTTGTTTTCCTGGCTCTGCTGGCTTCATTTTTGCATCAGTTCACATTACTAACTCCATGCTTCTCTGTATTCATCATGCCCATCAGAAAGAACAGCATTCATCATACTCATGCACCATGATTTGCTTATCCATTCCCCAACCAATGGCCATCTACTTTGTTTCCAGTTCTTTGCTAACATAAATAGCACTTCCATAAATATTCTGGCGGATGCAGGCCCTTTCTGTTGATGTCTGAGGGTAAATATTTAGCACTGGAATCTCTGGGTCTAAAGGTACTGACATTTTAGTCACTTTTCTGCAAAATTCAAAATTGTTTTCCAAAAGGGTTGAACCAATTCCCAGTTTCACCAACAATGTATCAGTGTGCCTGACTTTCCACAACCCTTTCAACACTGACTATTCCTGTCCTTTGTCATCTTGCCCAACTTCCTGAGGAGGGGTGAAATCTCAGTGCTACTATTTACAATTCCCAAATTATTAATGATTTAGGCTATTTTTTATATAACTACTAATAGTCTGCAATTCTTTTGAGAAATATCTGTGCATATCCTTTGACCACTTATCCTTTGGGAAATAGCTTCTGGACATCAGTCCTTTATGCTTAATACAAAGATTTTTTTCCCCAGTCAACCACTTCCCTTATTTTAGTTGCATTAATTTTGTTTCTTCAACAGCTTTTTAATTTCATGTAACGAAAATCATCTATTTTATCATTTGTAATTATTTTTATCCCCTGTTTTGTTATACAAAGATGCCTGTTATCACCACTACTATTTAACAGAGGCCTCAGCTACAACAGAGAAGAAGGAGGGAAAAGCGCAGGTAAAGAGAGAAATGGGGAAGGAAGGAAAGAAGAGGGACAGAGAAGAGAAGGAAGAAGAAAAGGAAGGAATGAAAGAAAGAAAAAAGACTTATTAAGCACCTACAATAAGCCTGGTATTGAGCTAAGCACTTTACGAATATTTACCTCATTTGATCCTCACAATAACTCTGGGAGGTAGATGCTAATATTATCCCAATTTTACAGTTGAGAAAACTGCGGCAGATGGCAGCTAAGTGACTTGCTCAGGGTCACAAAGTTAGTAAGAGTCTGAGGTCAGATGTGAACTCAGATCTTCCTGAATCCAGATCCATCATTCTATCCATTGAGCCCATCTGGCTGCCTCAGGAAACAAAATTATCACTTTTCACAGATGATATAATTAATTTAGAAAATCCCACTTACACATATATAGACAGAGAGTACAGGTTGTATTAAATCAAAAGAGATGATATCCATACAATAAAATAAAATAAAATAAAAATTAAGGGGTGAGGGATGAAAATACTGGGAGGAGAAAGGGAGAAATGGAATGGGGCAGGCTATAACTCATAAAAGAGATAAGAAAAATCTTGTTCAATGAAGGAGAAAAGGGATAAGGGGAGAGGGGAAAGGTGAAGTTACTCTCTCCACATATGGCAGAAGGAGGGAATAACATGCTCACTAAATTTGATATGAAAATCTATCTTACACTACAGGAAAATAGAGGAGGAAGCGACAAGTGGGGTAAGGGGAATGACAGAAGGGAGGGCAAATGGGAGAAGGGAGTAACTAGAAATAAACACTTCTGGGAAGGGACAAGGTCAAATGAGGGAAGAAAAAATAAAAAAAAATAAGGGGGGACAGAGTAGGATAGAGGGCAATATAATTAGTATTACACAACATGATTATTATGGAAACCTTTTGCAAAACAACACATATTTAGTCTGTATTGAATTGCTTGCCTTCTCAGTGGGGATGAGGAGGGAGGGAGGGAGAGACAGAAGTTGGAATTCAATGTATTAATAAGAATGCTGAGAATTTTTATTGCATATAACCGGGAAATAAGAAATACAGGGAATGGGGTACAGAAATTTATCTTGCCCTACAAGAAAACAGAGAAGATGGGGATAAGGGAAGGGTTGGGTGTGACAGAAGGGAGGGTACATTGAGGGAAGGAGTAATCAGAATGCAAGGTTAATTAGGAAGCGGGGGAAGGGAACGATGGGGAGAAAAACTGGACATGTTACAAAGTGAGGTAAAAGCAATTAGTATTAAAACTGACCAAGTTTTAAAAAAAAAGAAAAAGAAAAAATAAAATCCTACTTAAAAAAACGTTTATTTAAACAATAAATTTAGCAAAGTTGCAAGATCAAAAATACACACACAAAATTATCAGCATTCCTTTATATGAGCTACCCTTGTTTGATTAAGAATTCATCCCCCATTTATGGGTGTGAATATGTCTTCTCTTTCAAATTTTTTTATGTTATGATCTTTAATATTCAGGTCATAGATCCATTTTGAATTGACTGTGGAATATAGTGTAAGTTATTGATTTCAATCTAATTTCTACCAAACTGTTTTCCAGTTTTTGTAGTAGTTCTTATCAACTACAAACCAGGTAATTTACTTTAGAGGTCTATTGAACACTGCGTTTATTTTCATCATTTCTTGAGTCTTCCTTAAACTAGTCTTTTCCAGTGATCTTCATCCAACTAGTACTAAATGGTCTTGATGATTTCGGCTTCATAATATAATTTGAGGCCTGAAAGTTCTAACCATCACTCCCCTCTTCATTCCTACTTTCTTTAATTATTTCCCTTAAAATTCTACATTTTTTTCCTCTAAATAAAATTTGGTATTTTATTGAGCTATGTGAACTATTTTTTGGTAGTCTGATTGGCACAGCCAATCATACACTGGCATAGCCAAATCTACAAATTAGTTTTGGTAGTATTTTATTTTTGTTATAATGGCACAGCCTAGCCATGACCACTGGATTATTCCGCTAGCTATTTAAGCTATTCTTTATTTCTTTAAGGAGTATTTGGTAATGTAGCTATGACTCCCAAATATTCTATGCATTTTGCAATTACTCTGAATAGGAATTCCTTTTCTATCACTGATAAAGCATCTTTTACATCTATGACAGTTGAACTTAGAACCAAACCTTCAAATAGCTTTATCACAAAGTGCTTAAAAATTATAAGATTTCCAAAACAAATGAGCCATATTCAACCACAACACTTTTACTGCTAAAAACATTATTAATAAAATTGCTTTAAAATATTATTTTTTATTTTAATCCTTTTTATATTGTTTTTTCCATGTCTGTTTCATAATGCACATGACATACTAGTATAGTAGCACATGCATATAATTTACATATATTTGGAAGAATGTTTTCAAAAATCTTTTCTTTTACTTAATAGAATAGCTCATGTTCAATTTTAAAAGTCTGGAGACTACTGCTCTAGTGGAATGCCCTCAGGATCTGTCAGTGGCTGTGGGCTATTTAATAATGGATTACATGAAGGTACAGATGAGATGCTTATCACACTGCAGGTGACACAAAGCTAGAAGAGAGACTCCACACATCACAGGATAGGTCAGGAACAAAGGAAAAATCCTTGTCAGGCTAGAATGTTGGATTCAACCTGCTAAGACTGAAACTATAGAGCTTTTAAAAGATTAATTTTCAAATACAGATGGCGTTTACTAGTAAAAGATATGGGGGTTTAGAGCCCTGCAAAGGCACATGATGATGATCCAAACGGTAGGCTACATGCAGAGAGGGGGTCTGTAGAACAGGGAAGACTATGACTTTGCAGGAATGTCTCCTAAACAAGAACAGGCCTAGGATGCCATGTTTAATTCTGGAGACATCTTGGGAAGAAAATCAGTAAGGTGGAGAATTGTGACAAGAAGGCAGCCAAGATGATGAAGCAGCCCAGCATCATGCCAAATAAAGGTCAGTTAAAGGAGCTTTACAGAAGACACTACAATACAGTCAACTGCATTTAAATAACTCAAGGGCAATGAGGCAAATGAAGGATTCCCAGCCTGTTACTGTGTTTCTTCAAGAATGTTCCAGTACTCTATACTTTTACAGGTTGGGAAGAGAATAAACTCCCCTGCTGCCAGTGGGAGGCAAAGGCATCTTTTTCTAATTGAGGAATAAAATTGGGATAATTTTGAGAGCCATCAAAAATGTAATGACAGAAAGAATTGAGCATGAACGGAACTCTTCCCCAAGCGTGGCAAGTAAGACAGACAGGACCACTGTGGTGTCGACTTAAGATGAGGGAGAGAGGAATATCACAAGATAAAGAAGGATAAAGCAGGAATGGTCCCCAAACCTGGCTTTTATCATTTCACAATGAATTAATGAACCAGCCTAGTTATTTCTTTTTCCAATCAATTTTCCATAAAACTGATTAATTTTCCCAAAATATTGATTTCATCACAGGATTTCCCTGCTCAAAACCTGACATTTCCCTCTCTCCTCTTGGAAGGCATCTAAAGATCTCCCTAAATCACCTCTCATTCCAGTGAGGAAACTCTTCTGCCTGATCCAGCAGGTCTCTCTCTTGATGTTTAGTCTGTCTGTGCAAATCCAAACTTTGTAACTGTGTGTGGGTAAATGATTTCTTGAACTCCTGATCTGATTTAATGAAATATATATTAAGCATCCATCTTTAAAATTAAGGCACTCAAGGGACAATAAGAAAGGACACAATCTTTGAGCTCACAGACCTTTCACTCTGCCACGAGGAGACAACACAAAAACAGATCAAGAAACAAGAAAGAACATTTATACTCCCAAGAGTTTTGCTACTGAGGAGATCTAACTCAAGCTTCATATGCGTGACACCTGAAAAGAAAAGCAGGCAGGCACAGACGAGACCAAAGCTGAAGAGAGATCTTAGGAAAGGATCTGTGGATATGGCAGTTATGTGCATAGAAATGAGCATGACTTCAAAGAACAGTGATGAAATCACCAAGGAAAAGAGTATAGAGTGAAAAAAGAAGGGACAACTGAAGTCTCAATACTAGGTGATCTTCCAGAAGAGAGAACAGTGAAAGAATGAGGACAGAGCCTTGAAGGGACACTCAAATTTGGTGGGAAATGGTTTGGAGGAAAAGAAGACAATAAAAAACAGAGGTGAGACAATTCTAAAAGCAAGAGAACCAGTAAAGTAGAATGCCAAGGGGGGAAATCAGACAGTCACAGGGTCTGAGGCAGATGAGATGGTCTAAGGTCTTCTTGCCAAACCCAAGGCTGAATAAGAATCCCCACTAAGACAGACTTGACAAGAAGACACAAGAGCAAATGCACTACCTCTGCAATTGGCCCGTTTTACTTTCAGGGAGCTGCTTGTTGGGAGATGTGCCTTGCATGTGGCCTACAACTTGTCCATGACACCGCTGTTGAGTGCCCATCCTGCTTCCACATCAAGGCCTGCAAGGATGAAGGCATTCTACCTGCAGGCGGCTCTGATCTGCCTTGTTCTTCCTTCAGAGACCAAGCAGCCCTGCTTCCACAGGACAGCCTTTTCAAATACTTGGAAAGAACCATCATATCATCTCCAAACTCTTCTCCTCCTCAGGATAAACAAAGCTACCCATATCAATCAGTTCTAGGATGACATGGTCTCCATTCCTCTCACCATTCTAGTCACCCTTCTGAATACATTCCAGCATGTCTAATTCTCTTCTAAATTATATAGCACACTAGACAGAGGGGCTATCACCAAATCTTAGCATTGGAAGGGGCCCCAGGAGATATCAAGTGAAATCTGTACCCAAATGAAAATCCTCTCCCCAATGTTCCCAAAATATATCTGCACTAGCCACTAAAAACTGTGAGATGCTGCAAATAGGTGGAAGACACTTAAGATTTAGGAACAAACCAGTGAATCTGGGTCATAGGAAAAGAGGCCACTCTGGCACTGTACAGACAAAAAGTGCTGGCCTTCAAGACGGAAAGTCCAAGGCTGAGCTCCTGTGACTACTAGCTAATTTATTACATGCAAATCAAGACCTTACTTTTCCCCTTTATTTTCAGGTACATACGCACCAAAATGCAGGAACATCCACCAATTTTTGGTGGGGAAATCTGCATTACTACAGGGGTAACAGGAATTAGGCAGGTCTATAATTTTCAACCCCCCACAACAAACTCTTTGCTATTGCTGGGACTGAGATGCTGAACAGAATTTCCCTGCACTGATTCGTAAGGTGAAAACTGCCTGCATTTGCAGGTTTTGACAGTGGGCAGAGACAAACTGCAAGGCAGACAAAATAAGCATTAGGGACAAGCAAAGCTTTGTTTTTTAAGGAAACTTATGTATACTTGAGAGTAGAAAGAAAGGAATCTTTGAAAAGGGAGGGAAAGAGGATACAAGAAGAGAGAAAATAATCCTAAGAAGGGGCAAGAAAGGATGGAGCTCAAGACAGGGAAGGGGAGGAGCCCTTCAACAAAAGGAAGAATGCCTCTTTCTCTAAGACTGGAAGGACCCATAAGAAACAGCTCCAAGGGGACACTGGCCACCCTCTCCAGAGGCCTTTAAACGGAGGCTGCAGCCCAATATTCCAGGGCAATCTGCCATCACCAAGCAGGTGGGCTGGTGCTCACCATCCTGTCCACCTGCCTGGGTTTTACTCTCTCACCTGTGTAAGTGTTTCCTGGGACTTCTTCTCCTTCAGGTGGCCCTGGTGGTTCTGTCTTCTCCAACTGAGAGATCACATCTTCTTTGGAATCTGGAAGCCCTGCTCATGGGGAAATAATTGGAATAGTACTGAGGAGAGAAAACCCTCTCAAAAGTTAACCTTAGCCTCTTTTTCTTTAGTGAATAAATAGCTGGGGTAACAGGAAGGACCTTGGAAGGCTACTTACTCTGCTTTGTGGTTCCTATCAAGCTGGGGAGAGGGGAACGGGGTGAAAGGGCTTGATTCAGGTTCAAAGAAAACACATTCATTTTAACACATTCTCTGCTAAGAGGACAGGCATGTTTCCTGTCTTCAAGTATCTGGGACTTGAGTGCAGAATCTCTGATCTGAATGATTAGAGGGTAGAGAAGCTACAGCCACCTGAAGCAGCACAGTCCAGTACAAGCAAAGCCCTAGGGATGAGGTGGTGGAAGCAGTGCCTCTTAGCATCAAAGGATTCAGGAATTTTCCCAAAGAATGTGCACACCGAACAAAAGCAGAACACTTCAGACATCCCACAACCTTAAGAAAGCGAGGATGTAAAGACATACTGAGGGCCAGATGACCGATCCTTACCCAGGGACACAAAATTCTCATAGCTCTCCAGCATCACGTCCCTGAACAGGTCCTTCTGAGCTGGTTCCAGCAGCCCCCACTCCTCCCGGGTGAAGTCTACCGCCACGTCTTGGAACGTCAGCAATTTCTGAAACATCCAAAAAAAGGCATCCTCAACCAGAGCCCATCCCTCACAAGGAGCGTGGGGGAGCTAGGAGGCTGGCAGAACAAAGAGGGAGTGGTTCTCAAAGTACTGGAAGGGGCTGGAGAGCTCCATGTTACTAGTCCTTCACTTCATTCTGGATTCTGTATATTGCAATTATTTAATTTTATTTCTCAAGGTCAGGCACATAAATCATACCCTGTACTGAGCCCCAAGGGAAGCAAGCTCGTTACTCTTCAAAATCAATACTTTCTAATTAGGTGCATCCCATCAATCACTCACCATTGCTGGCTACAACACTGGGAGCAGGCTTCCCGAGAAGGCGGGCCAGAAGTGGATGAAAAGGGCACCAATTTCTTCCTCCCTCCGTCTACCCACTAACATAACCCAGCACCCTCCTAGTAAGTTTCTTCCTTTGTTTTTAGGCGTGTACACAGCAAAATCTGTCCACATTCATTGACGTTTGGTGGGGAAATTTGCTTGGCTGACTGGAGTAATAGGGAAGGGATCAGGCAATCCTATAATTTCAACCCCACAATTTCCCTGTGTTGATTCCTCTGACTTAAAGAATGAAATAATAATAATTGAGGCAACTCAAGAAATCACTGTGTGTTCTGTTCCTGGCAGAGAAAGCCCAGCAGAAAGGACAAAGGAAGTGCCACCCCCTTCCCCCATCACACCTTTGCTCCAAGCAGGTGACCTTTCCCTCCCTCCCTTCTTGTCAGCTAGTCGGTCATCAGTGACTTATTTCTGTCTCTCAGCTCCTGTGCCCCTCATCCCAGTGGAGTCCTGGGGCTCTTCTGCTTTCTGAATAAGGTAGGCCCTTCGGAATGCTGTCTGCTGGGCCTCATGCAGACAGGGGCAGCCAAAGTAGGGTTCACAGCCAAGCTCTCCTGTGCATGTGCACTGTGCTTCACATCAGCTTCCACCATCCCCCGCCCTGCCCCTGCTCACTCCCGGTTCAGCTGCTCGGCCTCTTCCTCTTCACTAACAGCATGCCACCCCTATTCAGGGACTGCCTTCAATGGAAGCACCGCCTCTGCATACCCCTAACACTTGGGCCCAGCTGGTTCCTATCCATACCCTTCCTGGGGCTGGGGTTAGGGGAAAGTGACTGGCTGCCAGCACCAGGGGCACCCTTCCCCATCCCAAAACTCACCAGAGATAACAGGATAACACTCCTCCCCACAGAGACCAAGGCTTGTCTGAGATGAAATAAGAATGTTCCTTCTGAGATGGAGGAGCCCCAGGCCTCGCCCCCTACAGGGCCTCTGTGGTCTGGGCTGTGCCCTTGGCAGATGAAGTGCTTTCACAAGGCCTTCCCTAATGAACAGGAACTCCTAGAGAGCAGGGGCCCTCTAACTTGTCCTGCTCAGCACAGTACTGGAGATAGTCAGCATGCTGACGTTCTACCTGACATTACAGTTCCTGACTTACCCTTTGCTTTCACCCCTAAATCAGCAGCAACAGCCTGGAGCTCACACTGGTATCTCGCTGCATCTCTTTCAAGCACATCACCTTGCCCATGTTCATCCAGTTGCTTTTTTTAGTCACGTTCAACTCTTCATGACCCCTTTTGGGGTTTTCTTGGTAGAGGTACAGCAGTGATTTGCCATTTCCGCCTGCAGCTCATTTTACAGATGAGGAAACTGAGGCAAACAGAGTTAAGTCACTTGCCCAGGGTCACACAGCTCAGAAGTGTCTGAGGCCATATTTGAACTCATGAGGATGAGTCTTCCTGACTCCAGACCTATGAGGGGTGCTTAATAAACATGGACTGAATTGGATGTCTCAAACTTGGTGGCCCAAATTTCTAAACATAAACTCTTTATCAGCTTTCTTACTTCCCAACAGTTACTGGACCTGTGATGCAATGCTGGAAGCATTACTAATCACAACATGACAGGGAAGTAAGATTACCAGGATTAATGAAAGAAACGAAGAAGTCAAACTCTCACATACAGATGGCACAGTAGCATCCTTGGCAATCCCACGCAACAGGACAACACAGAACCCCACCCACATTTTCTCATCAACCAATCAACAAATGTAATGAGTAACTATAAAGAGCCCAGCTTCTCGAATAATCATCTGTGATCCCTGCCCACATCTCTCCCTAAATCCTGCGCACACTGGAAGCCATCTCCCAGGTCTTCATCATGTCATGAGTGCTAATTACACATTCAGTCCACCCAATGGTCTTCCCTCATTCCTGCTCATGACTGGCCCAGCTCCTTTTCTCCCTCTACTTCTATCTGAAGAGAGCCTCATTTCCCAGCATAACAAGGAAATTCAAATTAAGATGGTAATGACTAAAGTCATTTCTGGGCTCTTTCCCTTCCTCCAGGGTGACAGTTTTACAAGTGTTGATTTTCTGTAGGAAAAGGTGACAGTCAAGTTGCTGTCCTTTCTTGTATCATTCCCCATTTTGAACACCTACATCTTTTCTGAATTGGATATTGTAGTTAATCTAATTACATACTATATTTTAACATGACAGTATGGTGACAACAGATTCGTGGCATGAAAACCCAGGATATCCAACCATCTCAATAAAAAAATTAAGATTAGATTAGCGCAGCCAAGAATTTTGCTACATACACAAAAATCATTTGCAGTTGTATATAAGCAAAACAAAGATCCAGAAAAGATGTTTTAAAATTTTTTCACTTACAATTTATAAAAAAGGCTGAGGCAGACTTTAAAATATTACAAAAGTTATCAAAACTACTTGGTCATACAGAAAAATAGATGTGAGGAGGGAATTCAGAATTGAACTAAATCCATGAAGCTATTGCTTTAAGACAGAATTTAAGCTGGGGACATGTTATTCCCTGTATTTCTACATCTTTCATGATTTCCTTCGATGGTCTGGAACTTTTGCTCCTCCAAATGGACCTGGTGGGGTTAGGTCCAGCACTGGGTCTATGACAGGATTTAGAGAAAACTGTTGTCATATTTTATCACATTGTCATACCAACAATCATATTTATCATCGCATACAGCCCAGTCATGAGCAATGATGATCCTTCCAATTTGTTCTTTATTTCTTTAAGGGGCACTAAGGAATTTTAGCAATATAGGGAATATTACGGGGTTGGAGGATGAAGAAGTTCTGTGTTCAAGTATTTGTTAGTGGAGAAAAAAAAGAAAAGGCAACAAGAGAAATGTCCAACAATTGGGGAATAGTTGAATAATTTCTAATATATTAATGTCTTATAACAATGTTATGGCGTTAAAATTGAAAATGATAAAAGAATAATGAGGAATTTGGAGAGATGACTGTCAAATGAAGACTGCAGAGCCAGAAGGGCCAACCAGACATGGAAGCCAAAGAACGTACACAAATATATAGCAATGACAATGATTTATCATCAACATTTTAAAGAGTGAAACTCACATGTTCAAATGTACATTACCATAAATTATTTACATGATTGTGTAAATGTTTTGGGTTTTGTCCATAATCAATTACATAAAATAAAATGCTACTATGTTATGAATTTGATGAAAGTGACTAAAGAGGGAAGGAACCATTGGTTAATATTGCTGGGAAAATTGGGTAACTCTAGTGAGAAAATTAAACTCAGAAACACACTTCCCACCATGCCATTAGTTCATCTCATATAAAATCTTTTTTTGTTCTTTGTATGCTGAAATGTTTGTGTTTGTTGATGACTGTTAGGTGAGGAAACACCAGATTGATTAATAAAGTGTCTGTGTAGGTATGGAATAGTCTTTGTCTAGGTAGCTTCTGATTAGGAGGCAGAGAAAGACTCTGAATAATTAAACAATCTCCTAATTAAATCAGCATATGCTATAATACTCTATCATCTCAATATAAAGGTGAACATGGAAAGGATGATAAAAAATATGAGGGAAGGAGTAAAAACAGGACTAACTGGTTTTAAGAAAATGAGTCTCTAAGAAAGTGTCAGAAGTAACTACGGCTCTGTTTAATGAAGCGCCATGTTCCGGGACAGCTGGTCCAGTCTGTGATGACATCTTATCTCGTGGGAATTTCTTCTGTTGTCAAGGAATGCTTTAAGTGAAACTCCAAAATGATTGTGTTGGAGAGATGTCTGAGGGTAGGGGGAGACTCAGTCAGTTTGGACAAAACTCCCTCTAAGCAGAACAATGTTTAGATCTAGATCAATCCGTTAGTAATAAAAAGTTGTTTCTGGCAAGTTTGTCCCTATAATATAGAGTACTGATATTTTTCTTCAACAAAAAGTAATCTTCTTGAGCAAATGGACTGTCTTTCCTTTTATATTTCTGACCCACGTTCTTAGCATAGTTCCAGGTACATGGATCTGATAACTGCTTTTTGCACATATTCATCTAAACCAGAGATGGGGAACCGGTGGCCTCAAGGCCATATGTGGCCTTCTAGGTCCTTGGATGCAGTCTTTTGACCAAGTTCAAGTTTTTCAGAACAAATCTTTTTACGATGGGGATTTGTTTTGGGAAGGTTGGATTCAGTTAAAGGGCCACACTTGAAGACCTAGAAGGCCACATGTGGCTTCAAGGCTGCAGGTCCATCCCCTGCCTCCTTCCATTCTCCCATCTAAACTATACTGAGAATACTTTCTTCAAGGAGCCTGGAGGTATGAGACAGAATGCTGACTAATCAGAATTTATTAAGTGTCTATTATGTGGCAGGCACGCTGCACTAAGGTCTAGGATATAAAATCACAAAAAATAAAGCTCATTATTACAGGCAGAAAAAGATTAGTTATTGATTTTGGAGTTATTTAGAATCAGCCATCTGTTTACAGTCAGATTAACAACTTAGAGCAAAGATGAAATCAGTATCTAATTAAAAGACTAAATATAGAAATATATAACATTTAAACAACTTGAAACTTAGGTAATAAATTATTTAAACCAAAACCAAAACCAAAACACCCAGAAAATTAATCAAAGGACAGACACTGACACACAGTCACCAAGTCCTAAAGAAAATAACCCGAATTCTCTTTCCCTTCTCTCAAGATGGCAGACAAAAAGTGCCAAAAGGAAGCAAAGGAAAAGAAGGTCAAAAAGGAAAAAAAGAAGAACAAAAAGGAAAACGGAGCTGAAAAGGTGGTGAAAAAGCCTTGAAAGCATCACAGCTGGAACCCAGTCCTAGCCCAAGGGATAGGTAGGTACTCCAGGGCTGCAATGTATTCCTGGAGAGCCATGAACAAGTGAAAATACAGTGCACCAAAAACCCAGATTGAAAGGAGAAAGAAGGAAGGTGCCTGCTACTATCTCAAAGCCAGTTGGTGGCAATAAGAATGAAGGAACTTGTGTGATAAAGATTCGCAAAATGCCTAGGTATGACCCTATTGAGGATGTGCCTAGAAAGCTGCTAAGTCATGGCAAAAAGCCCTTCAGCTAGCATGTGAGGAGGCTTCAAGCTGGCATCACCCCAGGCACTGTTCTGATCATGCTCACTGGCCACCACAGGGGCAAGCAAATGGGTTTCCTGAAGCAGCTGCTTAGTGGCTTGCTACTGGTGACTGGACCTCTGACCATCAACTGTGTTCCTCTTAGAAGAACACAGTAAAAATTTGTCACTGCCACGTCTACCAGGGTTAATCTTTCAAGTGTAAAAATTTCAAATCATTTTACTGATGCTTGCTTCAAGAGAGACTCCATAAACCTAGACACCAAGAAAGAGAGGTTTTTGATACAGAAAAATAGAAATACAAGATTACAGAGCAGTGCAAGGCTGATCAGAAAACTCTCAGATCCTTCTCCAAATCAAGGAAATTCCTTAGCTCCGTGGCTACCTGTATTCTGTATTTTGTCTCTCCAACGGAGTTTATCCTCAAAAACTGGTGTTTTAAATGCCTTGCAGAGAACTCTTATTAAAATATTTGGAATAGCTAAAAAAAGAAAAAAAAGAAAACAATCCAATGTAAATCTTGCACCTTAGCCAGGACACCCAAAGACCCTAGAAAATAACTGCTCACTTTGCCAAAGGCAAAGCCCTACAGAAGAGGGTGGCAAGCAGCAAGAAGGAAAAGAAAACAAAAGCCTGGGTGAGCCCCAATCAAACCTCATGTCCCGGCCTGTGACCTTAGGTGTGGCTATGGAGGACAAAGATGGCTTACTGGTCCCCTCTTCTATTCCCTCCTCCCTTCTGGAAAGAGCTGGAGTGGAATCTTTCCAACCCATAACTATCACCTCCTGTGGGGCCAGTTCAGGGAACAACCTTTGCTGGTCACTGCCCTCCTCTCCCTGCCTCTTTCATCTCCTGGAAAGCTAAAGATTTAATCAGTCAATTACCCTGATTTTAGCCTTGAAACAACAGAGTAGCTTGAGTCAATAGAGCTTCCTTTCTCCAGCATCTTATGGAATTTAGCCTGAACAAAGGTATTCATAAAATCTCAATAGCTCACAGTCCCACTTACGAAAATCTCAAGCATTGAGCAGAGGTTCAGAACACAGCCTATTTAAATTCTATATATTTCCTGTTAATCTCACACTTACTTACTCCACACCCCCTTGCTCAGCATGGACTAAGCATACAGACATAGTGATCAACCTTTGTGATGACCCATGGATTTTTAAATGAAACAAAGTCAGAAAAGGAAACAGCACAAATTTTTGTTTTAAAAGAAAGGAGAACACAGCATAGAACAGAGCACCTATTGTCAGAGAGGACATCTTGGGGAAGCTTTCCTCATCCTTGATGATCACATCTGGGATCTCAACCAGATGCGGGCCTACATCTCCACCTATCTCGTCTCTCTCTCTCCTTAACCACTCACCCCTCCCCTCACTGCCACTTCTCCTGTGGTACAGCTCCCTCAGCCCCAGGTGTGACTGAGGATGGCACTCTGCCCAGGCGGGGCCAGCTCCCCCACAGACTGCTGGGTCACTTTTTTATTCTCCTCGTGGCCCAAAGACTTCATCTCTCTCAGGGCTGGGGGGAGGAACACCTGACCCTCTGAACTCACAATCCCACAATGCCATTAGGCTGGGAGCTCTTTGAGGGTAGGCATGGTCTTCGTCATCCTTTGCATCCATGGCACTCAGAAGCACACAGTAAGTGCTTAATCAAAGTCTGATCCAACTGGGCATTTCTCAGACCCCCATTGTAGCAACTTGTGGTGCCAGTAAAATAAGAGAATGAGTGGAATTTTGACAGGAAGGAAGGGGAGAGAGGGAGGGAAAAAGAGAAAGAGAAAGAGAGAGAGAGAGAGACAGAGAGAGAGGAAGAGGGAGAGAGAGAGGAGGCATGAGGTAAGTGGGGGATATTTCCAAGTGGGCCCCACTATATGATGGAAAGAGGAATCAGGATCAAGACATTTAGGGTCTCCAACTCCTGAGCTGACTAAGCACTCCTGCACCTCAGATTCCTCAGATACCCAACTGGGGGGAGCCAGGCTGTACGGTTCCTAACAGACCTGTGGCTGGAGAGATGTCTGAGGGTGGGGTGAGACTCAGTCAGTCTGGACATAACTCCCTCTAAGCAGAACAATATCTAGATCTAAATCAGTCTACTAGGAATGAAAAGTTGTTTCTGGAAAGCTTGTACCTACAATACAAAGAATTAATTTTTTAAATTCAAAGGTGTAGAACTCAAAGAGTTCAGATATAAGGAGGGCCAGAGGCAGTAAGGTGCAGCGGTGAACAGCACTGAACTTGGTGACAGGTTCAAATCCTTCCACAAACACCCACTAGCTGTGTGACCAAACTATGTGGCAAGTCGCTTCACTTCTGTTTGCCTCCGTCTCCTCCTCTGTAAGATGGGGATAATGACAGCAGCTACCTCCCAGGGTTGTCGTGAGGATCAAATGAGAAATATAACATGTATAAAACACTCTGCAAACTTTACAGCTCTATGTAAGCAGCAGCGGCAGAGGTGCCGGTGGTGGTACCAGTGGTGGTGCTGGCAATGTTCAGGTCCCCGGATGGGGCTTGGTGAAGGCAAGAAGACGAAGGACCAGGGAGAGCACTGCACTCCTGCTTCAGGAAGGAGATGGAATTTCAAAAGAGAGAGACACAAACCAAACTCACCTGGGACTTGGCTTTTAGGAACTCAGAAGCCATTCTGTCCTCCTCGTCAATCCCTACTTCTTGGCCAGAGTCCTGAGAAGTCACAACTAGAGGACAAAAAAGTGAAGCAGAGGATCAGGACCGTCCTGACTGCTGAGGTCACCAGGACAGGCTTTCTCACGCAGATCCAGGGGTGAGCCCACAAGCTCAAGTTCGCCAGTTTGACATACTGGCTTCTTCCCCGAATCAGATAGAACAGCCATGGACGTTGGTGCACAAGCCCTGACCCTCTCCCTTGGCTCTCGGTAGGTCCCCAGGGCCAGAGCTCCATGGAGGGGAGTGGAGTGGAGGAGACAGAGGCTGATATCATGGCACATCTCTGCCCTGCCAGGCTAACTCACCGGCCAAAGGATTAGGAAGGGAAAAGGCCTTGACAGATGCGAACCCAGGTCTGAACCTAATATGATGAGACTGAATGGGGAAGAATGCAAACTTTTATCCTTGGGTCCAAAGGCTCAAGGGCCAAGTGTAGCCAGGACTCAGTCCTCTAACTATAGTCTTATTTGATAGAGGGTGGTGGCAGCCAAAATGCTGAGTTCACTGTGGGTTGGAGGAGGAGGAGCAGAGCAGCTCCCACCCCTCCATATTCAGGGGATGGTTCTGTGATACATCTGCAATGCTGTGTTCAGTTCTTGAGAGCAAAGTTTAGGGAAGCTACTGAGCAGATGGAGAGTGCCCAGAGGGAACTGTCCTTCATGCGCAGACAGAGAAGGATCAAATCAGAAGGAGAAAAGTTCCTGGGCTGACATCTATTTAACCTGGCAAGAGCAGCAAGGGAGTTTCAGTATTGCTGGATCTATGAATTTGCTCTGCTTGATTCCAGGGACAGAGCACCAATGCTGGCTGGAAGGTGCAAAGAGGTCAATGATGTTTAAGACCCTGCATCAGAAAATCAGCATCCAAAAACCCTGGTCACATAGAACAGAAGGCCAAGGTTAAGTGGATGAAATTAAAGGGACAAAAGGGAATTGCCTCATTTAGGGGGAAAAACCCAATAGCATAAACTGGGGGAAACATCAGTTCATGTAGAAAAGATTTCATGCCTTAGTACATGTGAGCAAAGCACCATGGAACAGTAAACAGAAGAGGAGCCACATCCATCTGTGAGCTGAGTTTCGGGGTTTTTTTTTTTGTTTTCCTCAAAGTTTCTTCTGGGGAAAATACCCCAAAACAACAGTTCCTTTGTCTGAACCGACTGATTGGCAGGATTTCTCCCCCTCCCCCCAGTTTGGAGCCCAGCAAACTCTAGCCCTGGTCCAGGGGGCCTCTTCCCTCCCCGTCCCTCCCACACTAAGCAGACTCCTCACCTCTCTCTTCCAATATGGGGTCCAAACCTTTCATGGCTGCTCCCTTCTTAACCATTTCCTGGATGCAGTGAACCTCTAAGTCTCCTCTCCCCACACAGGACCGGCAGTTTTTTACACACACCAGCAGCTTCTTTTCCTCAGTGTCTACACTGATGTTCTGAAGAAGGGTCTCAGGACAAGTGTGTTCTGATCTAGATGGAGTCCGGCCCTTCAGGGAAATGCCCCAACGTTGTCAGCATCTGGCAGGGCTGGGGCTCCAGGGCCCCACAATGGGCCCTTGTAGGCTCAACAAAAGGCTGCTGGGGCCAGAAAAAAGGAAGAAGTCAGCACCTCCAGTCAACCCAGGGGTCTCACTCACGTGGCCAAACTCCCCAGGCCTACAAATGGGGACACGGTAAGTTTCACTGCCTCACCATTCATCCAACAGATCAATCCACACTAGAACTGCCCCACCCCCTACCTTCCCTCCCTCCCTGGCATGTTACAGGTGCTGAGGCAGTCACTAGAGCTTACATACCAGGACAAAGGTCAGCCCACCACTAATCCAGAACCACACAGACAAAGTAAGTACTTAATGTGTGCTCTATCCATATGGACATTTCACAAAGAGACAGGGACTGTCTCTGGGATTTCACTGGTACAGAAGTTTCTGAGGTGGATATTCCTGCTTCTAAGGAGGATCAAAACTGTATCTGCATCATATAGTCTTGGAGGGTTACCCAGAGGCAGCCAGCCAGCACATGTCAGAAGCAAGACTGGAAATCAGGTCTTCTTGGCTTTAGGTCTAGTGGCTCTGTCAGCATGAGCTCCATCTCCACACAGACAACACATGACTGTCTCTAGGAAATTATAAATACACTACTTTGATCTTTTAGGAGCCTGTGACTTTTGGGATGGTGGGCTCACCTCCTGCAGGTCTGCAGATCACAAGCCCCTTAAAATTCAGGTGAACTTGGAACAGCTGTCACTGAAAAGCGCACAAGACCTCAGCCAAGGAAGGGAGCCCAGAGGCGGCCTAAGCCATCAAGGATTTTATAGCAAGACTCCTATCAACAATATGGTTGTTCACTGGCTGATTTCAGGGACTTAGAAACAAGAACCTAAAAACCCAGTTGGGTTACAAAGAAGAACCCTGACCATTTGACAATAAATACATACTTTGCAAATATCTGAATGGAACAGTGTCTCTAAGGTCTCTCCCAGATCTGAAACCCCAGGATGAGACAGACGGAAAGTCCACATAGATGGACTGACAGAAAGTGACACACAGATAGGTAAGGGATTGATAGACAGAGATAGGTAGACAGATACCTAAGTATTTAGATATACCCGTAATATATACGTACACACATACAGGAATATATAGATAAGTACAAATATACGTAAATATATTATGTATATAATATGTATGATGCTATATATACACATATATATCATATATGTGTGTCTCAGACACATAGATACTGCTACACTGAATGCCCCCTCCTTCCAAAGCACCAAACGTCCAGAGGAGACAAACCGTATGATAAAATGTATGGGACAGTACGGCTAAAGTCAATGGACAAGGAGGACTGAAAAGTCACCTGAAACATATCCTATGAATTCTATGAAAAAAAATCTACATAAGTGCCAATTAGTTATTTAGTATGGATAAGTTACACTTCAATTTAATCAATTCTTCCTGTTCTAAGGTGTCTATGGCCCAGCAATGGTCTACCATGCTGCGCATACAAAGACGAAAATGACCCAGAGTTGATTTTCTATTCAGTCTGATAGAGGAAAAAGATCGGGGGCCAGGGAACTCAAAGATCTGGCTCGAGCCCAGACCAGGGGACAAGGGGGTGACAAGTGGCTGGTGGCCCTCCCCAAAGTCAGCCTGATCCCAATCTGCCACCAGATCCATCCCTAAAGCCAAGGGGGGCAGGGCCTTGAGAACCCAAGGTCACACCTGCGTCCTAGTGAAGCACTGAAGACATTCCACTCCGAATACTTGGGGTAACGTGAGCTTATGTGAGGACAGATGCAGACCCAGGCTTGCGTGTACACATGCGTATTCCCCATCCATCATCTATGTACAGCTGCATGGCTTTAGAGATAGGTGTGTACGTACGTACACATATAGAGATGTAGATAGAGATACGTAGGTATTCTTGAGAGTTGCTATTTTGCTGGAAGACCGTGTGTCTACACCGCAGCGCGGGGACACCGACCGCACACACACACACCGGTCCTGTCTGCCTCCCTCAGGTAACAGCCCAGCAAAGCAGACAGGGGCTGCGGGTCCAAGCAGGCTCGGATGGGGGGGGGCGCCCGGGGCGCTCCTGGGGGCCCCCCCCCGCGCTGCACCTGGGCTGCAGCAGGACGGGGGGCCTGCCTGCCTCGGGTCCCCCAAAGGGACTTCCTGGGGTCCGGCCCCCCCCCCGTTCCCCTCCGCACTCTAGAACCAAACACAAAACGCTGCGCAGGTCCCGAATGGGCCTCGGGTGGGGGAGGGGAGGGGACAACAGGCTCCCAGGGCTGGTTTAACGAGTGGCTGGGGCCGCCGACGAGGCCGGGCCTCGGAGGATTCTCCCGCGACCCCGGGGGACGGGCGCCCCTATTGTTCCCACTTTACAGATAAGGAAACTGAGGCTCGGAAAGGCCGCGCGCTTGTCGCAGGTCATCCCCCGGACACTGCCCGCAGGAAGGGGCGGAGAAGCGGGGGCCGGCCCGCGGCGGCCCGGGGTCACTCCCCCCCTCCAGACTCTGCCATGACTCCCTAGTACCGAGGGGCCTGCAGCGCTGGCCACGCCAAGGGGCCGCGGGCGGCCGGGGCTCGGAGCCCAGGCCAGCCTCCCGCCCACTCCTGGCAGGCGGCTTGTGGTGGCGCGGCGGGTGCGGGGTTCGAGGCCTCGCGGGGCCTGCGGCTGCGGGGGCTGAGGGCAGCGGCGGGAGGGGAAGGGGCGCGGGAACACAGGCACACGCACACCGAGACACGCTTACGCCCCCACGCGCGAGCGCACACTCACCCACTCACCACCTACCGGCCCCGGAGCGGCGCAAAAAAATAAATAAAAGACGAGCGGAAAATGCTCACGCAGCTGAATCGGCGCCTGCCCTCGAGCAGGCCAGAACTACGACTCCCAGAATGCGTTGGGAGAAGGGCGGGGCAGGCAGACGCCGCCTCGGGCAGGAGGCTCCTGCGCAAGTCACGTGGCCCCCCGGCTAGATTCAGGGAAATGGAGTCTCGTTCCAAGAGAAGACAGCGGCCTGAAGGATTCTGGGAAGCGTAGTCCGGAAGCCGCTTCTGCATGGCTCCTTGCTTAGCTTCTCAGTTGTTTACCTGCCATTGAATAAGGGTGTAGTTTACCCTGCGTGGCGCTAAACACTGAGGGCAAAGGGAACAGTCCTTACCCTCCACAAGCTCACGTTATAGAGGGGAAGACGGCCAATTAGCGCTTATTAAGTGCCCGGTGTTCCCAGCCCCCTGCTACGCACCGGCGATACAAAGAAAGACTAGCGGGAGCCCCTGCGCCTCGGAGCCGATGACGTCATGGGGAGGCGGAAAAGAAATGGATACAAACAGGCTGCGCCCGAGACGCAGAGTCAGTAGCGGGAGGGGGAGGGGCTGCGCAGACTTCCACTGGAACCTACACGCAGCCTGGGAGTCGAGAAGGGAGCGTGGTCCAGGAACCGGTCCGTATGGAGCTTCAAACCGCCCCGCCACAATGAGGGAAACTGAGGCAGAGCTCTGCGCCACTGGCGCCTTACTATAGGGTCCTCCTCCGCGGTCCTGTGCCACGAAGCGGACCTCCCAGGACCTCGTTTGTAGAGGGTTTGACTCCCTCTAAAATATGCAGACGAGGCATGGTGAAATACAGAATCTCATTGGTTGGGAGACCCTGCTCTTGGGGGCCAAAAATGACATGGGGGGCACCAGTGGGGTGAAGCACAGGGTCGTAAGTGGTTGTAAGATGGGGTTCATGTTGGAGGAGAGAGGGAGGTCCCAAAATGAACTGAGAGACAGAATCAAGGCATCCCACCCATGCTGGGTTTGGACTTGGAGTTCAACAGGGTGGAGATACTTTGTCAGCATTCTTAGGAAGTGAATGTTACATTCAAGTTGGAGGACTATTATAAAGGTCTGCTATTAGATCCGCTCTTATCGAATTATCCCCGTGATTTTTGTAAAGTATCAAACCGATTAATACTGATTGGAAGAGAGTAGGGGTCCAAAGGAATCATTTCTCACCCTCCTGCTGATACGTCCTTTTTGGCCCTCAAAAGCAAGGTCTGCCAACCAATGAGATTCTGTATTTTCCCATGTGTCTTTTGCGTAGTTGGGTATCAAACCTATAAAAATAAGGTCCTGGGGACCAGGGGCCTCTCAGATCATGAGGAAGATCCCAGGTCCATTTCATTAGAATTAATAAAGTGTCATTGGCTCTGAGTTCTGCCTCAACTTCTTTTATTGTAGGTTGGACAGTTTTAAACTCTACTTGTTCACGGAACAGCCAGGACTGTGTTGGGGAAGAAGGTGTAAGAAGAGTGGAAAGAAGGAGGAGGCTAGGTTAGGAAGGGTTTTGAATATCACTGAATTTTGTATTTGGCCCCGGAGGGGGACAGGGAGCCACTGGAATTTACTGAGAGTGGTGACGGAATGGATTGGAGTGGAGAGAGGCTTGAAGTGGACAGATGCCCCCAGGCGCTGGAGCTTTTGCAGTAGTCCAGGTGTGAGGTGAAAACAAACTGCAACCAGGGAGTGGCTGGGTCACAAGAGGGGTGCTTTTCCATATGATTTGTTTTTGTGTGTATGGAACACTGGGATGTTGAATTCAATTATTTCTAATTCATCCGTGTCTAGTCTAAAGTACAGGTAATTTTCAAGCTTGGGAATGCAAATTAGCAACAATATTAAAAATATGACAAATCACTATTAAGAGAAATGCCAATTAAAACCCCTCTGAGGTTCTACATCAAAACATCACATTGGCAAAGATGACACAATACAAAAAAAAGTACTGATTAATTTGATGAGTGCTTCCCAAATCCCCTCTTGGTCAACTTGATGGGATTACAGGTTTTTGATCACAATGAATTTGAGCAGCTCTCACCATAAACATGGAATTAGGAACTTATACCTTAGTGATTGGGCTTTAGAGACTGGGGCTCAGGATAGACTTATAAAAGGAGCCACTGCTTCCCTGATCTATAAAAGTACCAGTCTGGCTAGTGATTTTGTGAGTGAGAGAGAGAAAGAGAGAGACAGTGTATGTGTGTGACAGAGATAGAGACCCAGAGAAAGGTATTCCCTTTTGTTTCCCTGTGATTTCCAAATTACAGTGCAGTAAGGGCAATGAATAAGGAACATTTCTCTCTTTCAACCGCCCCAGAAGCAGAAAATTGTAACTTAGAAAGGGATTCATGATTGTCTGGGAAAGCTTGAGAGGAGATCTTGGAACTCCTATTAGGGCTACTACATTTTGGCCTCTTTCCTATCTAAGCACAAGTAAGAGACCAGTGATCCTGAGAATAGACATTTCCAAACTTAAGGGTTAACCTCCAGAAATTAAGAATTCTTGAATTTTAAAGTCAGGCACTAGCCTTCCAGAAGGAGACTTCCTCAAAAATGTCTTAGAAAAGGATCCTCCCCAGATTGTTTTCATCAGTCTCCTCATCTTGCAAAGAGATGTTGGAAGTGATGGGAATACAGGCACACTAATTCAGTGTTGGTGTACCTATGAGTTAGTTTAACCTGTTATTCTGGAAGATGATTGGGAATTATGTTTTAAAAAGTCAATAAAGTATAAATCCTTTGACCCAGCAATATCACTACAAGACATTGACTCTCAGGAATGTCAAAGAGAGAGGGTGATGTCTGAAACAGACAACAAAATATTCATTGTGGAATATTTTAAATAGTAAACAAATGGAAGGAAAGGGGATGTCTATCAGTTACAGAATGTCTAAATAAAATGTGTTGTATAAATGTAAAGGAAAATTGTTATACTACAAGAAATAATAAATATAATGAATTCAGAGAAACTTAGAAAGACTTCCATGAACTAAAAAGGAAAAACAGAACCAGGAGAAAATTTACATAATGACCCAACAACATAGGGAGGAGAAAGTCTAAAAGATGTCAAATGGCTTTTGTTGTTATATATTTGTGTTAGTTACTTATATATCTTGAATATCAGACCCTTATCAGAGATATCTGGGTCCTGTCATTTCCATTTTAGCAATCAATGTCTCCTTTTTTCTCCCCTCCAGCTCCTGGATTTCATTACAAGATCATATATTCTCAATGTACAATGGTGCCCTATCCCTTCCTCTTATATATTGTTCCATTTGACTAAGGAATGCCCTTCCAGAGCCAAATCCTAACCATGAAACCTATGCTATCAAGTCTCAATAGTGCCTGTACATGATGCAATGTTACCACAGATATTTTAAAAGTTCCTACTATTATAAATATCTCATATTATCCATTCTTTGTCCATTTTCATATAGAATCCGAGACTACTGATCTTATTTCTAACTCTTCTCTTAGATACAATCCTTTATGAATTACTCATCCTCTCTTCTGTAAGATAATATATACTGTGTAAATCTTAAAGTACAATACAAGTCATATAATTATTATTTTTTTCTTCCATATTTATTCCTATTTAGCTTCTGTTCTTCATCATATTATACCAATCTTTACAGATCAATGTGGACAACTGTTTTCCTCAACCTTTTCTATTTTAAGGTCTCTTGATTAGATTTGGGAAGACTCAAAACAAATCTATTTTTATAGGTCATTGTTGGGCACATTCCATGTCTTGCAAAGAGCCAAGAGCTAATCAATCTTACATTTATCCAGAGATACAGAGATCTAAACCACATTCTTAGATACCATCTTTTTAGCCAGATGCTCATTTCCTGTGTTGCTTCCTTCTTATTAATTCCCTGCCTTCAATCAGCAGTAAGATGAAATCACCACTTATACTCTCGAGGATCTGAAGTGTGTAGCTTCTTTGTTTTTCATTCATAATCCTAATCAATCCTCTCTATGTTCCCTTGGATGAATTTGTCCCCACATAATTCACCAGAAGTAGGTGGTGGTCTGGTTTGACAGCTCTTAAAAGCCTGACTGCCATGGTCACGCAAGCGTGCCTTAAGAAGGCAGTTGACTGTTTTACATTTGTATTCATATCCCTCCAATGTGGCATGGTGCCTGATGTATAGAAGGTCAAAAATAAATGCTAGTGATAGAATATGAGGTCCTCAGACAGCTTCCTCTGTGCTCCTCAACAGCGAAACACAAAACACAATTATTTTTTCTGGTGTTACTACATGGCCTTCAACACAATGGCACCTATGGATCCATATTGTAAATCAATGGAGCACAAGACATCGCTTATTTCAGAGAAGGTTGGATTTGACCCTTTTCATGAAGTACCTCATACCTACGATATAGTGCTAATTATGTAGTTTTCTTTGCCACTCTGTCATATTTCAATTCTGTGTCATGTTCTTCTACCTTCCAAATGAATAATTCTGCTTGGTTGCATTACATCCTTTTTACATTTTATTTCTTTCTAGAATTATATCCTCCATTCTTCCAAGGAACATTTTATTCAACTTAACCTTAACCCTAACCCTAATTCTAACTCATCCTAACCCTAACCCTAACCCTAATAACTTGAAGATAGACCTAAAGACCTTTCACATTCTCTACTAAGATGCAGATCAACTTTCATTAGGTAGAAGCCCTGGTATTATACGATACTAGAAAAAAAAACACACAACAGAAGCTTAACTATCATGATGCAAATTAGAGGAGAATTCTCTTTAATATAAATATTTCTTTAAAGAAAATTACAGTCATTGGTCTTTATTTTAAGAGCACTTTTGGCTGACTCTTCTAGCTAACTAGTGTAGTAAAATGCTTCCTGGGGAGATGAGACACAAAATATAAATATAAGATCTGCACAGTTTATTTGTTATGTTCATTTATTATGTACCTGATAAGTGACAGGCACTGAGTTAAGTGCTGGGGGATACAGTTACAAGGAAGATGCTCCCTGTCTTGAAGTAACTTAAATTCTATTAATTTATCATTCAGTAAACATTTATTAAGCATCTACTGTGGTCATACAACATGTTAACAGATAAGTAATACATACACTCCCAAAATACACAAGTGATAGGAGATAAGAAAAACTGAAAAAATTGTAAAAGGTTTGCTAGAGAAGGTAGCACATTTTGAGTTCTGAAGGAAATTAGGGGCTCCAGGAGGGAGAAATCAGGAGGCAAGTATTCCAAGTATGGCACTCAATCTGTGTGAAGTCATAAAAAAAGGAAATGAAATGTCATAGAGCAGCCAATAGCCAAGTTTGGATGAAGCAGAGTATGTGGTGGGAGAGGGGAGGAGTGTTGATCATAGGTAATCAGCCTGGCTAACTCAAGAATTATCAGGTGCAGTCCTGTGTTTTCTTAAATTCTATCCTATTACATAGCATATGTGATTTAGCAATACAGTGGTTTAAAAATAAAAATACTATCCACTTTAAGTCCTGTGCACTTAACACACTATTTTCAATAAATCTACCCCATTTGTTCCCCAAAGCGATAATCCAAAAGCAATTCTACCTCAATAAAACACTGCTTTGGAAAAAAATTAGCAGCAAAATAATGCAATGTATTTTTGTCATTCCTTTTTGGCCGTGTGTCTCAGTGCCTGAGTTTTAATTCAAAACAGCACCAGTGAAAAGTAATGAATTACATTGAAATGAATGTGGTGTATCATGGCATAAATATTTTTTCATTTAAAATTAAACTATCCCTCCCATTTCCCTTTTTTCAACTAAGCACATGTTATGATCATACAACATGATAAATCATACATGTACCCAAAAAATACACAGGGGGAGAGAAAAATGGGAAATTTTTTAAAAGCCCTCAATACATGACTGCATAGTGGAGCCAAAAAAAAAAATCCAACATTGGCCACCTCAAAAATTCTCTTCCTATCATTTAAATTTATGACCTCTCTATCAAGAAGCAAATCAGGTTTTTTGCTATATTCTTTTGAGCTCTTGGTTTATCACTATCTATCAGAGTTCTAAAGTCTTTTAGAGCTGTTTCTCTCTATCAGACTATCATTGCGTAAACTGTTGTGGTTCTGCCCATTTTATTCTGTATCAATCACTTCATAGAAGTCTTCCCAGGTTCTTCTGAAATTGTCCATTTCTTCATTTCTTATAGCACAATTATTTCATTATATTCACACACCAATTTGTTTAGCCATTCCCATTCCCTTAGTCTTTACTTTTTGGCTACCATGAAAAGAGCTGCTAGAAATATTTTTATACAGGTCGAACCTTTTTCTTTCTCTTTGATCTTTTTGGGGTGTAGGTCTAGGAATGGTATAGCTGGGATAAAAGGCACATACATTTTAGTAGCTTTTAGGCATAAGTCAGAATGGTTGAACCAATTCACAGCACCAATAGTACATAGTGCATGTACTATGCCTATATATGTTATGTTCCAGTCCAATTTAATTATAGTCACTGCTAAAAAATACTAATATTGCCCTGCCCTGTGACTTTGTTCAAATTGCTCCATAAATCTGTAATGCCCTTCCCATTTCCATCTCTACTCAAAAATCCTACTTACCCTGTTAGAGGTAAGTAGGGGATGCAATGGATAAAATGCTAGTCCTGGAGTGAGGAAGATCTGATTTAGAATCCTGCCTTTGTCCATTGCTAGCTGTGTGACCCTGGGTTAGTCACTTAACCTCTACCTGCCTCAGTTTCCTCACCTGTAAGATAAAGATAATAATATCACTTAACTCCCTGTGTTACAGCGAGGAGCAAATGAGATAATATGTGTAAAGCACAGAGTAAGTGTTTAATATTTATTCCCTTCCCTCTTTCCCCATTCTTTATGATGGAGAATGTGGGGTCTTTAGGAGGACTAGCACCTGTGGGGTAAGGGCTTACCCACCCTTTTTCCAGGCTGCCCTTCTACCTTTGGTGTCCACCTGATTCACCCAACTCTCACTGGTGACTCTAAGAAGACTTACCATGCACGGTGGTCATACCCTGGGAAAGCATCTCGGCAGATGGGCTAAACCAGGTTGAGGGTAATGGACAAGCCTCAAACATGTTAGTGAATTGGGGTATTTCTACCCCAAGCATGTAGAGACTTTCCCTGGTGGGACAGGTGGATGAGAACAATTTGTTGCAATGACCATAAAGGAGGCTGAAGCTGGCATTGTGTATATCTTACAGCCTGCTCAGACATCAATGTTGCCAAGATAATCCACTGCATCCAAAGCTATCACCAGTCATCTTCACTTTAGTCTTGCCCCTGGGCCATGATGATTCTGGAACAGAGGGAGGGTGGTGACTTTGTGAAACAACATCTCACATAAAGTCAATTTATGCACAAGTCATCAATTGTGATGTCATTGGTCCTCTTTGAAAACAAAGGACAAATAGGCATCATGGCCCAGCACAAATGTAAACCCTTCTATGCATTCCTTCCTTGATCTCCCCACCAAGCAATGATCCTTCTCCATTTGAACAATAATCAATGGATGAATCAGCAAGCATTTATTAAGTTCTTGCTATGTGCTAAGGGCTGTGCTAAGTCCTTGGAATACAAAGAAAATATATAAAAAAACTTTGCCTTCAAGGAACTTACATTTTAATAAAGAATATGTATACATATAGAGGTGTCACATGATAAACAGAGAGTTGACAGAAGGTAATTTTGGGGAGAAAGGCACCCGAAGCTGAATTCCTCAAAAGGGGACATCTAAACCCAGGCCTAAAAGGAGTCCAAGAAGCCAGGAGGGAGAAGGTTCCAGGTATGGGGAGTGGTCAGTGCAAAGGCAGAGAGAGGAGGTGGAACAGTAAGCAGGTCAGGATGGATCAACCATAGAATGCAATAGTGAAGGTAGGGTAGGGCCAGGTTGAGAACAAAACACAAATCACTGCAGTAGATGTGCATCCCCCACTCGTGTGTCATAGCAACACAGGTTTAGAGTAGGGAGTGAATGTACCTATAGGTGTTCCCAACTTGCACTGGGGGTCAGTAACCCCAGGTTCTAGGTACTCTATAGGAATCCTGAACTCCTAAACTATAGCTCACATGCCCCAATCAATGTGTTTACCTTTCAGTTGTCAGTCAAGGAACAAAAGCTATTTGCTAAAGTACCATGGTAAGAAAAGGACCAACTGGTCATCATTCTTTGGGTACACTTTTCCACAATTACACGTGATGTCAGAAGGGCAAGTATTTTGCAATATAAGATCAAAATTAGAAAAGTCCACAGTAGCTGCACATGACCAGGTTGTAGATACCTCTTCCTCTGATTTCTGGAGTGCACCTTTGCACTCCAAATAGGGAAGGAAGCTGCACAGGAACCATGAGGGACATTTTTTTCCCTTCAACAAAACAGTGTCAGATCTCTTCAGAACAGAGGTGTCAAACACACCACAACAGAGTGTTGCTCAAGCAAGATTAAACTGTAATTGGGAAATATTTAACAAAATAAATAAAAATACAAAAGAACATAATGTTCACATGGTTTCTTTAAATTAACATGCAGCCTGGATGGATCCTTGTTTACTGAGTGGCCCCATTTCTACTTGAATTTGACACAACTTCTCTAGAAGGCCCAGTGCCTGAAACTCTCAAACTCAGGAAATCTGAACCTTGGGAGTTGATGATATGGCAACTCCCAAAGTGGGCACCATCTTAGAAATCTCCCTTAATGATTGGGAGATTATTCTCTCTAAGGAAGTCAATTCTCCTCTCCTTTTTACAGGAATTTGGAGTTCAGGAAATAACGCCTTTGAATTCCCTTCACAGGTAACATACATCTCATGCAATATTTTGTATTATAGTTGCTGCACGTCACCTCTCCTGTCTTTTCTCTGGAACCTGTGAGCTACATACAGCCACAAGCCATGTTTTATTTAATCTCCTCTAGGACCTAGAATACTCTAATCTGAGTACTAATAGAAAGATGATATAAGGAAAACTTAGCCATTCTTCTCTCTCAAGGCAACTAACATTATTGTAACTGGTGACAAAATCTGACACCTTGTCTCCCATGTTGAATAAATTATTATTTTACTTTATGCCAGGGGGTATAAGTTGAGGGCAGTGGTATAAGTAACCCAGCAGATATAAAACTGGTCATGAAGTCAAGAAGACCTATGCTTAAATCTCAGACATTTATTGTGTGGTTTTTGGCAAGTCTGTAAACCCCTTGGCATCAGTTTCCTCAATTGTAAAATAAGGATAACAATAGCATGTACCTCCCAGGGGAGTTATGAGGATCAAATGAGATACTCTTTGTAATAAAGTGCTTAGCAGAGCACCTGGAACATAGTAGGCACTATATAAATGCTAGCTATTATTATTATTATGTCATCTTGGAAGGAGATTTTTGGTGCAATGTTCCTGGGATCTGTACTAGACCCTTATCTGTTTAATATTTTAATTAATGACTTAGCTATAGGTGTATGTGCTATGATTATCAAGTCTGCAGCTGATACAGACATGACAGGGACAACTAATCATAGCCAAGATTCCAAAAGATCTTGACTTCCAACAACATTGGGCCAAGCTGAATAGGATGAAATAAAACATGGAAAATTTTACAGTTGAGTTCAAAATATCAAATGCACAAGTGCAAGTGCAAGAGATGATTGAATTTTGTTTCCACAGAAATTACATGAAAACATATTACTTGAAACATGATTTGAAGCCAAAATGGTGGCTAATATAAGAGAACTGCTTGTAGGGGGCAGTAGGGAATGTTGACAGTCTGAAAATCAGTATATCTACTACTTGTCTTTGTTCTAAGAGGGCCTTTTCCTGTATATCAAAAGAACTGCCAGGCTAGGTCTCATTCACAAAGGATAAGGTCCATTAACTCAGATGGGGTCTTAGATAATGTAACTTTTATCATTCTATTATGGGTTTAAATCTTCAAACTCACTCAAACACACTGAATTTGTCAAATCTCTTAGCCATTGAGGGAAAACTTTTCTCATGCTATGTAATGCAGACAAACAGGGAGGAGACTAAAACTGTTTTTTGGCTTGTTATTTCCTTTTATAAAGAATAAAGTATATGAGGATGAAAAGAGGAAGAATTTGTGGGAAACAAAAGAAGGAATTCTATTTCCACAGGGTTAAAACACCTCCTAACTTTGAATACTGATCAGAACTGTGACCTAGCAGAACAAGGCTTCTGATCAGGTAAAAGGTCAGAAGCTTATATGAGCTGGTTGAGGGGGAATCTATCAGGGAGGAGAACATGAAGATGAAGGTTCAGGAGGTTGCATCTAGCCAATGGAGAGCAAGGGGGAATTTCACATTGGGGACAGCATTAAAAAGGCTGGCATTTTTTCTGAGCAAGTGTACTCTCCATTTGGGAGAGACCCATTCACTCAGAATGAAAAACAAGAACTTCCCTGACTTCATAACAAGTATTATAATTCTTTCTAGAAGTGAGCATGTTTCTCACACAAGGCAGAGAGATGGCTAGAAGTAGATCATAAGACAAAGAACTGGAATTTTAGTGGATAACTGGCTCATTAAGGAGTCAAGAGTAAAAGGACAACCAAATTAGCAAATTCAGTCTTAGGCTACCTTAGGAGAGGAGTGAGACCAGGAGTGACAATATTGTGAATGTGCATCTCAGCTAGAGTAGATTTAGAATGTTTGTCGTCATATCTGCATACCATATTTTAGGAAAGATAGTGATATACTTAAGGAATCTGGGGAAAAGCAACTTAAATTATGAATGGTGTGTTAGGTCATGTTATATGAGGATAAACTGAGGGTATTTTCTCTGAAAAATTGAAAACAGGTTATCTAGCATAACTGACTTCAAGTATATGATGGTTTCTCACAGGCAAGAAGAATTTCTCTTCTTCTCTTGAGTCACAGAGAGTATAAGTAAGAAAAAGGGATGGAATTTCAAAGAGGCAAATTTAGACTTCATGTAAGGAAATACTTCCTAATAGCAGGCACTATCCAAAAGTGGAGCTGACTCCCTCAGGAACTCAGCAGGTCCCTTCTAATTAAAGAACAAAGGATGGATGATGATTTATATGGTGTATATGGCAATCTTGTTCAGACAAAATTTGGATTAGATGTTCTCTAAGCTTCTCTCTAACTCAGAAACTTTCTGATTTTATGTAACTTTTTCAAACCATTATTCCAATATAATAAAATGCACAGTTAATCTTTAGTATGAATTCTCTTGGGAACTATGAATTTTATCCATAAAGAATCTCATTAATACTATCAGAGTTCATAAATTATTTTCTCTAGCTGAAGCCTTCTGGGAAAAGATTTTTAAATTTTCTATGATAATTTTATGTACACAAGTCTGATTCAGTTTACATACTTTCTAACATTCATTATATTTAACTCTTTTTAGAGTGAAAGAGTCTTATGGACATTTCATTTAAAAGTTTGCCCACATTTATTACCCAAAAACTTATTTTCAGTATGAAAATCTGATGTATACTTTACATGATTTCATGAGTTCAAAGCACACTTGGAAGCAATGAGTCATATTCTTTAAAATTTTAATAGTTTTCTACACTTATTACACTTAAAAGTTTTCTCTTGAGACTTGAATTTTCTTGTGTGTATTTCAGTTTCCCTTTCTGCAGAAGACTTTCACACATTAATTTTATTTCTTATGATTTCTTCCCAGTATGGCTTCACAAACATACGGTATGAGCCTTGACTCAAACCTAAGGGCTCTCTGCATTTGATATATTTAAACAGGTCTTTCTCCAGAATGAATTGCCTTATGTGTTTCAAATCTAGAATTGATGCAAAAGGTTTTCCCACATTCATTGCATTTATATTTCTTCTCCAGTATGGAGTCATTGATATCCTGACAGCCATTGATTACTGCTAAAGGCTTTCCCACATTTATTACATTTATAAGGTTTCTCTCCAGTATGAATTTTTCTGATGTTGCAGAATTGGTGAACTTTGCCTGAAGACTTTGCCACATTTCTTACATTTATATGATTTCTCTCCAGTATGAATTCTTTGATGTACAGTTAAGTAGGTATTACTACTGAATGCTTTCCCACACTCATTACATTTATAAGGGTTTTCTCCAGGATGGATTTTTTTGATCCCGAATCAATTACTTATTTATTTATATAATATATAATTATATATATATATATATATATATATATATATATATATATATATATATATATATATATATCTTACTTATTTATAAGGTATCCCTCTAGGATGAATTCTTGGATGTAGAGTTAAATAGTTATTACTACTAAAAGCTTCTCCACAGTTATTACATTTATAGGTCTTCCCTCCATTATGAATTCTTTGATGTTGGGATAGCTGTTGATTATTGATGAAGGTTTTCCCACATTCATTACATTCATGAGGTTTCTCACCTGTATGAATCTTTTCTATGTGTTTCAAGATGTGCCATCTGCCTGAAAGCTTTTCCACATTCATTACATCTATGAGGCTTCTCTTCAGTATGGATTCTTTTATGTTGCAATAGTTGAATATTACTAATGAAAGTTACATTAACTTACATTACATTAAAAGTAACATTCATTACATTTATAGGGTTTTTCACCTGTATGGATCCTCTGATGCTGAATTAGATAACTATTACTCAAAAAGCCTTGCCCACATTCATTACATTGGAAAGGTTTCACTCCAGTATGAATTTTTTTATGTTGAATTAGGTAGTATTTACTTCTGAAAGCTCTCCCAAGTTCATTACATCCAAATGGTCTTTAGTATGAATTAGCTTATGTTCAATAAAGTGTAATTCCTGGCAGAATGCTTTTCCCACAATGATTACATTTAGAGGGTATATCACTAGTATGAATTTTTTTTATGTTGGTCTAAGTAGTATTTATTACTGAGGACTTTCAACATATATTACATTCATTAGGCTTCAGTCAAGCATGAATTATCTTATGGATTTTAAGGTGTTGCTTCTGCTTAAAGGCTTTGCCACATTCAATACATAAGAAGAATTTCTCTCCACTATGACTTTTCTTATGTAGAAAAAGGTTTATCCAGGAGCTAAAGATTTTGCACATTCTTTGAATTTATGGGTTGTTTGATATGCAGTTAGATATTATTTACTGTGGTCAGCTTTTCCACTTTTATTATATTCAAAATTTTTCTCTTTTCCACTATAAGCACTTTGGGGTTCAGGAAACTGTGAATTGACCTTGAAGTCTTTGCCAACTTCATCATGTTTAGAGAGTTTTTCTTGAAGATATGTCCTATGGGAACACATGTGTTTTGGATATTGAATGAAGGGCTTCTTGCATTTCTTATGCTGAGAAAGTTTTTCTCCTAAGCAGATTCCATTATGGTCACTTAGGTCTGAAAACAGATTGAAGCTCTTTCCAAGGTTATCATATTCATGGACACATTTTTTTTTTCAGGAATTTTCTGTTGTACGCAACAGATGTGAGGATTGATCCCAGACTGCATTTCAGTCCAAATGTATTATGTTCAGGAAGAAAATCTGTGGGAAGAAGGGGGAAAGAGAAAGTAAAAGGTGTTATTATTCAATGTTCAAAGATAAAATTCAATTAATTCATACTAAGTTCTAGATGCTGTCACATTCCTGAGGAAGAATGATGATTACTTGGTTAAGATAGAAGAATATTCCTAGAAAGTAAATGAAGCCCAGGTAGGTAAGAAGGTACTAAAAGAACATCTAATTACAAAGGACTTTGTGAATGGCTTATAAGAATTTGGAAAGAGGTTAGTTCTAACAAATAGATATCTTAGAGTAAAGAGAATCTCTGGGGGAAAAATTACTTTTAGAAAAGTAACATCAGTTTAAAAAGTGCAGATAATACACAATGAAACTCCTTTCCTTTGAGATGTATAAAGAGGTACGTGATGGATATAACAAATGGGCAACTATATTTAGCAATCTATTTGACAAAGTCTTACAAGATATCTTTCTGAAGAAATATACATTGGATTGCACAATAGTCCAGTGAGTCTGTAGTCACTGGAAAAACAGTATTTAAAAAAGTTTTGAGTCATCTATAAAATAGGTAAAAATAGTACCTACATCCTAGAGTATTTGTGAAGATAAAAATAATATTTGCAAAGCACTTTGCAAACCTGAAAACACTATCTAAATGCTATTATCACCATTATTGTTACATTGTTGTTCTTGTATCTTTTAACATTTTTAATAAATGCATAATTAGAAAAACTGTAGCCCAAATGTACGCTGGAGTCAAGATTTGATTTATGATAAATGATTAATTAGACCCCTATTTTATTCTAATCAGTATTAATCATTTTTGATATGATTCCATAGGAGGAGTGATTATAAGTTCTGAAAATAGACCTCAGAGCTGTGAACTGAAGACTGTAAGTTTGCTTACTTCATAGGAAGCTAACTAGAGGACCTACACCCTTATTTTTCCTTGTTAATGGTGACCAAGCCCAATGTGACAGAAGTGACTCAATTACATGAAAAACCCCCCAGCTATTTTTGTTGCCATCCCCTGCTATCCCTCTATTGTTCAACAAGGAGAGATGACCATGAGCACTTGGTCAATGAGTCACTCTGGTTGCTGGCCTGTGGCCTGCCTTCTGCCCATCAACCTATGTTGACCTCCAGACCTCCAGAAAGGTCAACACAGGTCTATTGAAGTCTGCTCATTAGTCCATTTGTCAACCAATGAAATTCTGTATTTTGTGTAGACCCTTCTAGAGGGACAAGGGCAAAGTCTATCCACCAATAAGGTTGTATTTTTGGTCTGTTCCACCTGTATTGTCTGGGTATCAAGAGCTATAAAACTAAGGCTTTAGAGGAAGGGGCTTCTCAGATTGTGAGAAAGATCTGAGATCTACTTCATTAGAGGGGGTCATGGACCCTTGGCTCAGAGCTCAGCCTCAGTGGTTTTTCTTGCAAATAGGAAAATTTTAACAGGATCAACAGATCCTGAGGTGTCTCACAGATAATTTAAAGGGGAAAAGGAATGGATTTGAGACATGAAAGATTAAGATTTGGTGGCTGTTACCAATAATCAAGTGACCATTGGCAAGTCAAAATATCACAGATTCTCACTCAGTCTCCTCATCTGTAAAGTGGAAATATTAATATATTTACCACCCACCTCCCTGTTTGAAAAGCATCTGTAAATAAGCTGTAGATCTTATGATGGCAGGGGATGGAGAATCTTAATTATTTTCCATTGAACAACAGGAATAGAAGACAATTATATAGCATTTGAAGAAAGAAAAGGGGCCAGATTACAGAGAAAGGATAAAAAAAATCTTGTTTGTGATGTGAAGAGATGAATGGCAATGAAAGAAAATGAACTGTGATACAGAGAAAAGACAACAGGAAAAACAAATGTTTCGTTCTTTTAACAAATATTGTTTGTGAGAAAAAAGAAACTTTGAAGAAGAGACTCAGCATGCGAGAAAAGATTATGGGAAAGAGCAAAAAAGGACAGGAACACAAGTATAGGTGGAAGATTTATCATAGAAAAAAGGAATATCTCTTTTTCTGAAGCTGTAGGAAACTATGAGGACAGGAAGATCAGGAAAAATAAGATGAAGAAGTAACTAAATGGGACAACCACAAACCTCCAGAGGCTTAGGAATCTTTTAGGGTCAAGTCCAGTATAACATCCCAAAGATAAAAGCATCATTACTGACTTGCTGTGGTGCAGCCTACAATCTTATATAACCATTTGCCTGATTTTTATTCACTCACCCAAATAAATATATATTTTTTTAAGACTTCTTCCATTGGCAGCCATGGTACTTTTTTTCTCTCCAACTGAAAATCAGAAATGGTTTGGAATCTGGAAATCTTGGCTCATGAGGAAACATTTGGAAAGCTGAGAATAGAGAGATATTTAAGAATTCAATCTCAATCTCTTTCTTTTTAGGAAAATAGAGATCAATCTAGAAAGGACCTCTTAAGGATGCTATATATTATGGTTCAATTACATCAAACATGGAAGATAACTGACAAGATCTGATATTTCAGCACTTTTGCTACAAAGATTATAGATATCTTTCATGTCTCCAAAGAGTAACTGGAATAGGGATTTGAGTGGAGAAAGTTTTGTCTTTTCTGAGCACAAAGTAGGAAAATATAGCTACAGAAGCAACATTATAATTTCCAGTTGTAAAAAGTCAAGGTCTTTCCTCTGAAGAGGGAGTAGGAACATCTTGCCTCTTTATACCAAAGGATACAAGGGTCTTTCTACATTACATATGTTCCTAAGACACCTCTGAACATCAAGTCAGAACTCGGCAAAGCACTTGAGATATTCCATAATGTTTAGGAAATGAGAATGTAAAGTCATTCTAATGGTCAGACAACTCATGAGAGAAAAGTTATACTCACCAAGGGAGACAAAATTCTCATAGTTTTCAAGCATTACATCCCAGAAAAGGTTCTTCTCAGCAGGATCCAGCAGATTCCATTCCTCTTGGGTGAAGTCTACAACCACATCTTGCAATGTTAACAATTTCTGAAACAGTCAAAAACATTCCCATACATTCAAGGACCATTCTTTACATGAAACATGAGCAAGATATGAAATTAGTTGAAACAAAGTGAGTAGTTCCTATTCAATCAAGAAATTGGAATATTCCATGTTAAGTATTCCTTGGAAATTTTCTTACCATGTTCCCCATTTTATACTAGGCTATGTAAATAATTTCAACTTATTGCTCAAAGTCAACCTTACAAAACATTCAGCACAGAGTCCCAAGTAAAACATGCAAGTTACCCTTAAATTTTTTCATTTAACAAGCATTTATTAAATATAACCACCTCTCTTTCTGAGGGGGAACCATATCCACATAAAAATGTGTATCTCATTCTGAGTCTGGAAGGCATCATCTTTTCATTAAGAGGTGAGTAGCATTCTTCATCATTAGTCTTAAGAAATTCTGGTGAAGGGCAGAGCAAAGATGGCAAAGTAACAGCACAGACTTTCTAGAGGGCTCCTACCAAGCCCAGCCATATACCTGTAAAAATGGCTCTAAACAAATTCTGGAGTTGCAGAACCCACAGAATGATGGAGTGAAGCAAATCTCCAGCCCAAGACAGCTTGGAAGGTCACTGGGAAATGTCTATCCCACTATGCTGGGAGCACAGCGCAGTCCAGTCTGGGCCGTGAGTGCACAAAGGGGACCTAAGCAGACCTTGGAGGGACTGAATCTCTCATATCTCTGGTGGTTTCCAGACTTCATGACCCCAAAACACTGAGGACAAATTGGAAGGTCAGTGTAAAAACCTGTGGGACCAGTGCTGGGGAGTGGAGTAGTTAGCCCCAGTGCCCAGGAGAGGCGGTGGGGTGGGGGGAGAGGAGGAACCTGCAACAGCCACAGCAGCAGCAGGGGCAGCTGCAGTCACTGTTTCTGGAGCTCTGGCCCACAGATTGTGGGGAGATCAAGTGGCTGACAATACACTCTCCCATCCCCCACTGGAAGCAAAGAACTACCTTGACAAAGAGCTCAAAAGTCTGGTAAATGGCTGGGGAAATAAGCAAAAACTGGAAAAAGAATCAGACTACAGAATCTTACTTTGGTGACAAGGAAGACCAAAGCAAGCAAAGAGAAGAAGACAAAGTCAAAGCTCCTTCATCCAAAGCCTCCAAGAAAAATATGAATTGGTCTCAGGCCATGGAAGAGCCCCAAAAGGATTCTGAAAATCCAATAAGAGAAGTAGAGCAAACATTGGGAAGAGAAATGAGAGTGGTGCAAGAAAATCATGAAAAATGGGTCAATAGCTTGCTAAAGGAGATCCAAAAATATGCTGAAGAATACACTTTAAATAAGACTAACCCAAATGGCAAAAGAAATCCAAAAAGCCAATGAGAAGAATGCCCTAAAAAGCACAATTGGTCAGATGGAAAAGGAGATCCAAAAGTTCACTGAAGATTGGTTGGTTGTTGTCCTTCATCTTTGAAGAGGCCCAAAATGACATCACCAGGATAATGTGAAATTTCAGTGTTTCTAACTCTGGCGGATCAGATCAATATGAGCTCAGAATGCTCTACCACAGGGGTGATGTCTTTTGATTCAAGCATAAATCGGATTTATGTGAGGCAGAGTTGCATGAAGTCATCAGCCTCACTCTCTTCTCCTGACTCATTATAGTCCAATGGTAGGACAGAGTCAAGACTGCTGGCAATGGCTGAGGATGCAGTGGATGATCTTGGTGTCTTTGGTGTCTAACCAAGCTCTAAGCACTCCACATTGCCTGCTTCATCTGCCTTCATGGCCATTGGGACAAATTGTTCTTATCTGCCCATTCCAATAGAGGAAGTCTTCACATGCTTGGGGTAGACACCCCCTAACTCACCAATTGGTTTGAGACCCTTTGGCTACCCTCAACCTGGTTTGGCCTGTCTGCCGAAATGGTTTCCTGGGTTGTAGCCACTGCAGTATGTGCAGCTTCTTGGAGCCATAGGTGAGAGTTGGGTGGAACAGGTGGACACCAAAGGTGAAAAGAACCCCAAAAAGGACTTGGCAGCCATCACACCAAATGTACTGGTCCTCCCTGAACACACCCTTACAATAATTCCTTAAAGATTAGAATGGAGCAGATGAAAGGTAATGATTTTATGAAAAATCAAGAAATTATAAAACAAAACCAAAGGAATGAAAAAATAGCAGACAATGTGAAATGTCGCATTGGGAAAACAACTGACCCGGAAAATAAATCGAGGAGAGATAATTTAAAAAGTATGGGACTACTGGAAATTCAGGATCAAAAAGAGAGCCTAGATATCATCTTTCATGAAATTATCAAAGAAAACTGCCCTGATATTCTAGAACCAGAGGGTAAAATAAATATTGAAAGAATCCACCTATCACCTCCTCAAAGAGATCCCACAAGAAACACTCCTAGGAATATAGTAGTCAAATTCAAAAATTCCCTGGTCAAGGAGAAAATATTGCAAGCAGCTAGAAAGAAACAATTTGAGTATTGTGAAAATACAATCAAGATAACACAAGATCTAGCAGCTGTAACATTAAGGGATGGCAGGGCTTGGAATATGATATTCCAGAAGTCAAAGGAACTAGGATTAAAACCAAGAATCACCTACCCAGAAAAACTGAGTATAATACTTCGGGGGGAAATGGTCATTCAGTGAAATAAAGGACTTTTCAAGCATTCTCGATGAAAAGACCAGAGTTGAATAGAAAATTTGACTTTCAAACACAAGAATCAAGAGAAGCATGAAAAGGTAAACAGGAAAGAGAAATCACAAGGGACTTACTGAAGTTGAACTGTTTACATTCCTACATGGAAAGATAATATTTGTAACTCTTGAGACTTTTCTCAGTATTTGGGTAGTTGAAGGGATTATATACATATAGAGAGAGGGCACAGGGTGAGTTGAGTAGGAAGGGATGATATCTAAAAAAATAAAATTAAGGGGTGAGAGAGGAATATATTGGGAGGAAAAAGGGAGAAATGGAATAGGGTAAAGTATCTCTTATAAAAGAGGCAAGAAAAAGCTTTTTCAATGGAGGGGAAAAGGGGGGAGGTGAGAGGAAAAAAGGGAAGCTCACTTTCATCACATTTGGCTTACAGAAGGAATGTACACTCAATTTGGTATGAAAATCTATCTTACACTACAGGAACATAAGGGAGAAGGGGAGAAGTGGGGTGGGGGGATGATAGAAGGGAGGGAAATGAGAAGAGGGAGTAATTAGAAGTAAACGTGTTAAGGGAGGGACAAGGTTTAAAGAGAGAAGAACAAATAGGGGGCAGGATAGGATGGAGGAAAATATAGTCTTTCACAACATGACTATTATGGAAGTTGCTTACAAAACTACACATATATAGCCTATATTGAATTGCTTGCCTTCTCAGTGAGGATAAGTGGGGAGGGAGGAAGGGAGAGAAGTTGGAACTCAAAGTATAGGGAATGAATGTTGAGAATTGTTTTTGCATGCAACTGGGAAATATGAAATATAGGTAATGGAGTATAGAAATCTAACTTTCCCAACAAGAAAAGAGAGAAGATGGGGATAAGAGAAGGGAGGGGTGGATAGAAGGGAGGGCAGATTGGGAGAAGGGGTAATCAGAATGCATAGTGTTTTGGGATGGGCAAGAGGAGAGATGGGGAGAAAATTTGAAACTCAAAATCTTATGGAAATGAATGTTGAAAACTAAAAATAAATAAATACATTTTAAAAAATAGAATAATAAAAAATAAATAAAATTTTTATAAAGAGTCAAGAAAGCTTTTTCAATGGAGGGGAAAGGGAGGAGGTGAGAAAAAAAGTGAAGCTTACTTTCATCACATTTGGCTTAAGGAGGGAATAACATGCACACTCAATTTGGTATGAAAATCTATCTTGTAAGGAAAGTAGGGAAGAACAGGATAAGTGGGATGTGGAGGGGATGACAGAAGGGAGAACAAATGGGAAGAGTTGGTAATTAGAAGTAAATGCTTTTGGGGAGGGACAAGGTCAAAAGAAAGAATAGAATAAATGGGGGGAAGGCTAGGATGAAGAGAAATATAGTTAGTCTTTCACAAGATGACTTTTATGGAAGTCTTTTGTGTAACTATACATGTATAACCTATATTGAATTGCTTGCCTTCTCAATGGGGATGGATGGGGAGGGAGGGAGGAAGAGAAGTTAGAATTCAAAGTTTTAAAAGTGAATGTTAAAAATCATTTTTTGCATACAATTGGGAAATAAGAAATATAGGTAATGGGGTATAGAAATCTATGTTACCCTACAAGAAAATAGAGGAGATGGGGATAAGGGAAGAGAGGCATGATAGAAGGGAGGACAGATTGGAGGAAGGAGTAATTAGAATGCACTGTGTCTTAGGGTGGAAGGAGCGGAGAGATGGAGAGAAAATTTGGAACTCAAAATCTTGTGGAAATGAATGTGGAAAACTAAAAATAAGTAAATAATTTAAAAAAATTTCCTCAAAATAAAGCAATTTTGGTAAGTTATTATAATTCATCAGTTTTTAAATCTTTCAAAGTTGTCTTTACAATATTGTTGTTGATGTATAAATTGTTTGCCTGGTTTTGCTCACTTTCCTTTTCATGAGTTCATAAGTACTCCCACATTTCTCTGAATTATCCTTTCATCATTTCTTATAGAACAATCATGTTCCACTGCATTAATACAGAATAATCTGCTCAGTCATTCTCCAATTAATTCTCAGCATCCTGTTCTTTGTTTTACAAAAGGAGTGGTATTTATGAATCATTTTCCTTTCTTTGATCTCCTTAAAATATTTGCCAAGAGAAGCATTTTTTTTTCCAGAGGACACACATAGTTTATTAACTAAGTTTTCAGACATAGCTCCAAATTGCTTTGTAGAACGGTTGGACAAATTTGCAGTTTTATCAACAATACCTGCTTTCCTAAAGTCTTGCCAATATTTTTTGTTCTCCTTTCCTATCAGCTTTGCCAATCTGAGATCTGTGAAGTGGACCTCACATACGCCTTGCTTTTTGTACTACTACAATTCATAGTGACTTAGAGCATTTTTTAATATGGCTATTGGTAACTTTGATTTCTTCATATCCTTTGACCATTTATCAATTAAGGAATGGATCTTATTCTTCCTGACCTTGGATTGTGTATTAAGGTCAGGCTCAGCACACTTCTAGAGAGAAAAACTGAACCATGCGTGGCCTGATTTGTGTTCTTTGGCATGCTTCTATACTGTTTTCTCAGGGAAGTAAGTGTTATGTTATTCCAGAATCTCAGGGACACCTCAGGCTAGAAAAATTGTAAGTCTTCAATCCATTCAAAGCAGTTTCATCCAGGGCAGATTCTGGGTACTAACTTCCTAGTCTGAGCATTGTAAATTCATGACCTGGGTTTGGGCTTGAGCAACACAAATGTGATCTCAACTTTAGTTGGAACTCCATTTAGATTCAGCTCCTGTTAGCCAGGGGGAATCTCTGTAGGTTCAGTGATGCAACTACAAGCTCCTATTTATTCTGAACTTCCCCTCATTATTCCCCTGTGGTTCTCAAATGAGACCCTATATCTAAGACCCCACCCAGCTCCCATGATCAGAGTCACACAGCTTTTGTTGGTTTCTGTACTTGATCAATACACAGCTAGAACTGAGGGGGGAAAAGGAAGTTAATCTGGAAACCAATTCTGCCTTACAGTGACAAAACTAACTGGGAAGAAACTATTCCCTCAAAATCTTGTTATAAGCTCCTTAGTTCTTAATAGAAAGAGAATTTAAAGCCGCTTTTTCCAATAATTAAAGGAAAATGTCATGGACACTCATTCTTTCCCTCTACTCCCACCATGTTCTAAGGAGGGAGCTAGGAGGCAAAGGTGGAATTCACCTTAGAGCAAATTCAATACTAAGTGCTTAGTATTGGATTTGAAGTCAAGAAGACCTGAGAGAAGATGTATAAAGAGGTGCATGATGGATATAGTGAATAGGTGACTCTCTCTCTCTCTCTCTCTCTCTCTCTCTCTCTCTCTCTCTATATATATATATATATATATATATGTATATATATATATATATATATATATGTGAGAAGACTCATAACCTTCATGACCCTGGGTAAATCCCTTAAATTTTGCTGGGATTCAGCCTCTTTATTTGTAAAATGATGGGATATACTCAATGACCTCTAAAGTCCTTCTAGTTCTCAATCTAAATTATGAAAAAAGAAAGAACAGAACTTGTAAACTACAGGCTCCTCCATTTTTAAAAATAGCAATTGACGTCCCCCATAACCACTACACCATACCTCTCTTCCAGGTTTGTGAACTGTCTAATTCCTGATGAAGTTTCTCTTTCCATACAGGTGATCTATAGTGCATTTCCATGATCATTTTAAGTTTTTTTTTCTCCATTTATCTTTACTCACCTGTCCTATCCAAGCTTCTTGTCTTGTTCCTGGATTTTTTTCATGTAAGTGTATCTTCTAAATACAGATATATATATATATATATATATATATATATATATATATATATATATATATATACATACCCACTTCTGTTATGCTTCCTCCATCATAAGCCTTTCTTATAGTCATATGACAATCACAGGTCTCATCCCACCAAGATTCAGTGATACCTATGAAGTCAATTCCTTCATTGTATTGGAATTTGTGGTGAAAACTGCTTTCACAAAAGCAATCAACAAGCATGTATTAAGTGTCTACTATGCGGCAGGAGCTCTACTAAGTGCTGAGGATGCAAATATGAAGAATGAACCAATGCCTGCTCTCAAGGTGCTTTCATTCTAACAGGGAAGATAAGTATACATATAAATAGAAAATAAAGTATTTAAATGCAGGATAATTAGTGAAGGAGGGCATTAGAAGTTGGGGGAATCAAGAAAGGCTTCACATAGAAGCATTTACTTGAGCTGCATTTCATTTGGCTTTTTATTGTTTTATTGTATTATATAATATGTGTCTTTGCCATAAAAAGATTTAAAAATAGAAATGGGGTCCATTTTAAATCCTGTGTACTTAAAACATGTTTTTCTGATAATATATGTGTATACATACACACACACATATACTCCCTATTCATTACCAATAACAAAAATGTAAATAGTCATCCTACTGATCAGAGCAACATACTAAAATACTTTTTTTTGGTAGCAAGATGTTATATAGTGGTGGCTTTGTTAGTAGAGAGAATAAAACAAATATGGGACATGTGGAGAAAGAAACAAGATCTGTCAACAGACCCTTACGAATGTGAGTGAAAAGCCCAGGATGAAAATTATGTTGCAAACATGGGGGACTAAGGGTACCCTTGAAATTGAAAGGAAAACCTGGAAGAGGGGTGGGTTTTAAAAGAAAGAGGATGAATTCTGCTTTAGACGTGATGAGTTTGAGATCCCTTTAGGACAGCCTGCAGAAATTTGTGATAGATAAGTCAGGGGCATGAGATTGGACCTCAGAAAAAAGACTATGGCTGTACATATAGATCTGGGCATCATCTGCATAGACAACTCAATCTATGATTGCTGATAAAATCACTAAGTGAACAAGTCTGGAGAGAACAGACAGAGCCTTGTGAAAAAATCTGTACTGAATGGCTGTGGCATCGATGAAGACCCAGCAAAGGAGACAATGAAAGAGAGACACCAACAAACAGGAGACCCAAGAGAGAGCAGTGCCATGAACATCCAAAGAAGAGCGTATCTAAGAGGATGTGGTAATAAATAGTGTTAAATGCAGCAGAGGCAGTTATGTGGTGTGGTGATAAGAGTGCAGTGTCACTCAGAGGGCACAAGGTCTCAATGACTACCAAAAGATAGAAGGAGCCAGAAGAGTTTTTAAATGAAAAATCTGATAGTTTTGCAGTGAGAGTTCCCAATGGCACATTGGAATGGGTGGGCAGATCAGGCAAAAGAAGAAGTCCCTGCCTTCAAAGAACTTACATTGTAACAAGAAGAACAACTTGTAAGAAGAGTACACACTGATATAAAATATACAAAATTATAGAGTAGATGTTGTGGGTGGATTTATTTTGTAACAGTTTTGTAAAGTAATTTCCCTAAAACTACTTTACAAAAGTAATTACTTAAAAAAAAAAACAGTCTGATCATATCACTCCCCACCATCCTCCACTCAATAAACTCCCATGGCTCCTTTTCACCTCTAGGAACTAATAGAAGATGTTCTGTTTGGCTTTCAAAGCCTTTCATAACCCAGTCACCTCCTACCTTTTTTTTTTTCCAGGAGGAAATAAACTTTATTTTAATAACTAGCCAGAACTTAAGATACTCTTTTTGCTAAGAGTTTACATCACAATCATTCACTTTGATGAGAGACCACACAAGCATTTGCCTCATGCCAACATTTTATATAATCTCATGTGATCGCCACAATGGGAATACCTTTCTCCCCCTCGAAGGTTGTTCTGAAACAAAAGGATATTAGTAACAAATAGACAAAGAAACAAAATACTGGTGGTCTCAGCTTTCTTTATCACTTCACTACTAAATATGAATTATGTTCAATTAGATTGGTCTTCAGAGGTGATGCTTCCATTTCTTCCTTTTGGAGGTCTCAATTAGGCTAATCCATTTGCAAACCAGCACTGCTTTAACACCTCGCTAAAGCCTCGCACAGTTTGAGGTTGCCCTGGTTCTGGGCACACTCTAAGAACTGCTTCATCTCGTAGTGGCAGGGACCAAACTGCTGCTGCTGCTGTTGGTATGCGGGCTGGGCTCCCTGAGGCTCCTGGTAGGTGATATCAGGCCTTGCAGGCTCAGCACTGCTCCCACCACCAAAGCCACCGGTAATGGCATGACCAATGGTGTGGCCCACAGCTGAGCCCACTGCCACTCCTGCTGCAGTGGTAGCCATCTGGGCCATCAAACCGGGCTGCCTGGGTGCAGCAGCAGGAGGAGCAACTGCAGATGGTGGTACTGCTGCTGGAGGATGAGCTGCTGGTGCTGGGGCAGCTCTCATTGGGGGTGCCCGACTGGCCGGGGGGGCCACCTGGGATGTCCGGCTCCTGCTTCCGCGCGGCATGGTCGTATCCCAAGGATAGAAGTCCTGGGGAGAAGTGTGTCACCTCCTATCTTTTCAGTGTTCTTATGCTTTACTCTTTGATCCACAGATTCCTTGATCCAGGAACAGTGGCCTCCTGACTGTTCTACAAAGAAGACACTCATCTCTCAGCTCTGGACATTTTCTTTGGCTGTCCACTATGTTTGAAATGCTTTCCCTTCTTGCTCCAACTACTGATCTCTCTGGCTTCCTTTCAGTACCAACTAAAACTCTCTTCCACTGGAAGCTTTCCCCAACCCCTCTTGATTCTAGTGCCTTCCCTCTTTTAATTATTTCCTATTTGTCTTGCAGAGATCTTGGTTGAACATACATATTTACTTGTTGTTTCTCCCTCCCACAATAGACTGTGAGCTCCTTGAGGTCAGAGAGTTCATCTTTTGTCCCTTTTTGTGCCCTTAGCACAATGCCTGGTACATAATTGGTACTTAACAAATGTTTATTGCTTGTTTGAATGAGACACATCACTTCTTTGTACCTCACATAACTCATACATCACATTTGGTTTACATGATTCTTAAGATACATTCCAACTTAAAATATGATACCAGAGAATTTACTGATAAAAAATGCTATCCAACTCCTGACAGGGGGCATGAAGGACTAAGTATGTAGAATGAGACCCAAAATAGTTATTTGTTTTGCTTGATTTCTCATGCTAGTTACAAGAATTCTGCTTTACTTTTTTCTCCAATGGAGAAGGACATTGAAAGGGACAAGGTAGGAGAAAGAAAAACATAGATACTGACTGAAAAAAATATATCAGACCTACATCAAACATAAGGATGGTCTAAGTCTTCTAAAAAAGAACAATTCATGTTGAAGTCCCTGAGTATGATTTGTCTGAAGAAAGAAAAAGGGAAATGAAAGAAATGCGACCATATTTTTAGGAAGGAGGCTGCATTTCAGGAGACAAAAAAGAAAATAACTCATGCAGGACAAGGCTGTTAGGCATTCTAAGGTCATTCTCTTTGCCATCTCACTTTTTCATGAAAGTCTTGAGAAGCTAAAACTTGGGGAAGGAGAACTATATCAAGCAGGAGATCAATCTTATCTTGCATTTCCTAAACTCACCAAGACAGAATGGCAAGCACTCAAACTAGGCATCAGTTCTATGGTCCTCTACAGAGGAAGAAGTCAAAACCTAACCAAGAACAAATCTACCTTTACCTAAAATCAAAGGGAAGAACCACAGATAGATATTAGTGCCTAAGACCTGGGTTCTAAGGCACCTCTTCTAGTGAGTTCTGAGGACAGACAGGACTCCAGGAAAGAGAATTAGTTGACATGAGTCAAATTCACAGAAATTCTCCCTTAATTCTGCATGATACTGAGTAGGAAACCAAGCTCTCTGTGACTCAGTCACCCCTTCACTGAATTAAGAAAAAAATTTCCATTCCCCTCTATTCCTCATAGGATATGCATAAAATTAATCTGCAAAATCTTTGTAGAAAACTTTGTGATATTAATGCACTGTTGGTGGAATTACAAACTAGTTGGATCATTCTTGAGAACAATTTGAAACTATACCCAAAAGGATGTAAAATTCTACATACTCTTTGAACCAGCAATACCACTACTAGGTCTGTACTCTAAACAGAGCAAAGAGAAAAGGGCCCTATTTGTGCAAAAATATTTACAGCAGCTCTTTTTGTGGTGGCAAATATTTGGAAATTGAGGGGAAGTCCATCAACTGGGGAATGGCTGAACAAGTTTTGGTATACGACTGTGATGGAATTACACTATGTTATAAGAAATGATGAAGGTTATGTTTTCAGAAAAACCTGGGAAGTCTTCCATGAACTGATGCCAAGTGAAGAATACTGTATACAGAATACTATATTAACAGCAATTAAAAATACTGTATTAACTGTAACAGCAATATTGTAAGAATGATCAACCTTGAAAGACATAGCTATTCCAAGGTCAAAAGAGAGAAAAGAATAAATGGGGGGACAGGATAGGATGGAGGGAAATAGTCTTACATAACATGACTATTATGAAAGTCTTTTGCAAAACTACACATGTACAGCCTTTATTGAATTTCCTGCCTTCTCAGTGGGGATGGGTGGGGAGGAAGGAAGAGAGAAAAGTTGGAATTCAAAGTATTAGGAATGAATGTTGAAAAATGTTTTTGCATACAACTGGGAAATAAGAAATACAGGTAATGGGGTATAGAAATCTATGTTGCCCTACAAGAAAAGAGAGGAGATGGGGATAAGAGAATGGAGGGGTGTGATAGAAGGGAGGACATATTGAGGGAAGGGGTAATCAGAATGCATAGTGTTTTGGGATGGGCAAGAGGAGAGATGGGGAGAAAATTTGGAACACAAAATTGTGTGGAAATGAGTGTTGAAAACTAAAAATAAATAAATAAACATTTAAAATAAAAAAAAAAAAAGACATAGCTATTCTGATCAAGATAATGATCCAAGGCAATTCCAAAGGAGGCACGATGAAAATAATGCCATCCATCTCCAGAGAGAGAACTGATGAACTCTGAGTACAGACTGTTGCATATTTTCTTTTCACTTTATTTTTCTGGTTTGTGTGTGTTATTGTCTTTTGTAACATGGCTAATATGGAAATGTTTTGCATGACTTCATCTTTTTAATTGATATCTTATTGCTTGCCTTCTAAAAGGTTAGGGGAGCAGTGGGAGGGAGGGATTTGGAATTCAAAATTATTAAAAATAAATATTAAATTAAAAAATACAAATGGGAAATAATTATTGAAATAAATAAAATATATTTCTATATTAAAAAACCCTTATGACCAGATAGGAAATATAACAATATGGGTAATAGGGAATTGACATCTCCCCACATACACTTTTCAACTTCCTTTTGTGTGTTTTCTTCCATTAGAGTATAAGTTCCTTGAGAGCAGGAGCTGTCTTTTTAAAAACAATATCCCTGGAACTTAGAATCTTGACTGGCCCACAGTAGGTGCTTCATAAATATTTATTTACTGACTGAAGTATGAGAACACACCAAACTACTTTTCAAAAGTTCAAATTACAAGAACCAAAAGATTAATAAATTGATGAGCTACTTACTTCCTGTGATCTTTGAAAGACTATGGAACATCATTGATAAAACCCTGATTTCTAAAATATGCAGCGTACTGACACAAATGTTTAATACCAAAACTGTGCCACAATAGATACATGGTTTAAGGAGACAAATAAGATATATTCAAAAGAATTATAAACCTTAAATGGCCATATAAAACATGGTCTAAATTTAAATTTAAAAATAAATAAATGAAAACACAACTTACAAACTGGCAAAGACAAGAAAATGTGGGAATATAACAATAGCTAGCATTTATGTATCACTTTAAGGTCTACAAACACTTAACATATATTATGTCATTTAATCCTCATGACAACCTGGGCTCAATCAGCATTAGGAGAGCTATGGAAAGACAAGGAATGATTATATCAGGAGGAAGCACTTGGTCAGCACAGACTGAGACACAAAAAAAGAAGAAAGGATCAATTAAATATTTTTAATGTGCACAGTTGAGAGAAGGAAGTTGATATGGGTACATCAACAAGCAGTGCAGCTTTGCTATGACCATGCTAAATTTAATAGTCATAAAAGTAATACCTAATGAGTTCAAAGTTTCATTATAACCACCTTTTCTGTTCTTTATGTTGCAGAATGTTCATGTTTATTCTTTAAATTCATAATGAAAGTTTAATTTCAAAAAGAAAATTATGCATATATGTCATGTACTTACATACATATAACACAAAATAAAAGGATAAACCTGAGTTCACCTTCAAGGTCCTGAAAAATATTAATAGTTGCCACTTATATATGTCAATTTAAGGGTTACAAAGTACTTTGTATATATTATCTAATCTGGTCCTCCAAACAAATGAGTAAACTAAAGCTTAGTTTAATATATATGACTTATAATAATGCAAATCGTTACAGCATATAATATATAGCTTGCATAGAAAAAATATATCTTTAAATACAATTGGTTTACTATATATTTTGTTTTATATATTTTAAAACATAGTTCTGAGAGTCCATGGACATCATCAGACCACTCAAGGGATCCAAGACACCAAAAAAGGGTTAGGAACCCTGGTCAAAAAACACGTCTTCAGGATTGTACCTGAAATATTTATACTGCCCAAAGTCACACAGCTAGTAAATACATGAAGAAGGATTTGAACCCAGGACTTCTTGATTTCCAAATGTTGACCTCTATCCACTAACCCAGCTGAAAGAAACAAGAAATAAAAGTGAAGAGAATTGAAAAGGAAGAGACTAGAAATGGTGGAGAAGCCTACTAATCATCTCAGTCAATCCCCTTATTTTAGAGGATGTAACCTAAAAAGCTTAAATGATCTTTTCATAAAGTACAGTTCTGATCAGGTTGCATCCTTCTTCAATGAACTCCAAAGTTTCCCTATCAACTTTGGGATCAAACGTAAACTCCTGTGTTTGGCTTCTAAAGTCCTCTTCAACCTGACCTCAAACCACCATTCCAACTAATGCTATCCCAATCTCCTTTTTCTATAATTTACGAGCCGGTCAGAATGGCCTTACTCCTCACCCATATTTGTCTCCTGTCTCTTTGTCATCCACACCTGGGATATTCTGGCCTCATCTTTGCCTCTTAGAACTCATTTCCTTCAAAACTGAATTTGAATACCACCATCTACATGAAGTCTTTAGTGATATCTCTTAGCTGCTCATGCCCACAATAAAAATTATACTGTATTCATCTACAATATATTTGTATGTGTTTATGCATATAGCATGTCACCCACGACATATGTAAATGTTCTCTCAATGAAAGTAAGCCCCCTGAAGGTAGGGACTGTGTCATTTTTATCTGTGTATCTCCAGCATCTGGCACATAGTAGGTACTTAATAAATGCTAGTCAATTAATACATGAAGACAGTTAAGTAGCAGGATTCAAACCAGGTCTTCTTAATCCAAATATGACCCTCTTTCCACTAGGTCATGAAAATCGGGGCTGTGCTTATAAATGTTTAGCAACCAACCTGAAAAAATTTATCTACTTCTATGTTTATATGAATAAATTTGTTATGAATTTTATTGATATAAAGGATGTGTTTCACACAATTTACAAACATTGATAAAATACATGTAGCCATTTATTTGTTTGCCATGGAATATTTTCATTGATTTTTGCTAATTTTTCTATCAGTAGTCAACTGATGGTTGGAAACATGACTTGACAAATGTTGAACACAAATCCACTCTTTTCCCAACTAACTTATTGTCATTATATCTGATGTGTGATTTATTAAATAATTTTCCACCCTCCCAATAAATTGTATTAGTTAAATTGAAACTTGTTTCCTCTTTAGCACTAATGGCTCTAATATTGCTATCTTAATAGTTTTCTGTATAGGAGCAGGGATTTAAACATTGTTTCTTTCTACATTACACAGAGAATCCTGAAAATTGTTCTAATCACTTTCATGTTTTAAAATTTCATTTCAATGATACATTTCTTTCACCTGTTCTCTGAAGTGAGTTTTTCAAATAAATCAAGATAATTAAAAATGCTTTCATCCTTTCTGTCCCAATAAAAGATGTAAGCTTATGTATTGAGTGACATTTTTTTCCAGCAAAATACTCCCAAGGAAAAGCATTCAGTTTTTTATATAAAGTGGAATGTCTTTAAATTTACCTGACAGATTTCAATGTGAGATTCATGCTTTTAGGAAAAAAAGCCTTAAAATTTTCCAAACCTCTTATTATATGTTTGATTATTTTTTGCTCTTGTTGAAATGTTAGTTGATCTTGATTGCAATGCAGTTGAAAACAATGAAAATTCTTTAAGAATGTCAATCATTAAAGGAAAGTCTTGCAAGAAATTAATGTTAGCTAATCTCTTTGCTAAACTAGAATAATGAGAAAAATGCATATATAACTCGGGATACGTGGGCCATAGAGCAGTAGCTGCTCATAAAGGAGGACATGCTACCCATCCTCCTCCCAGTATTGGTTCAACTTTAATTATTTCAATGTCAAGTAGTTTAGTTACTGTTTCTAGCTCAGTTTGGTTTTTATTAGATTAGTGATAAAATAAATTGTATCTAGAAATATTTTAAATGATTAACTCGTCTTGTTTCAGAGGATTGTTAAGTAATAATTGCACTGGATTTAAAGAACCCAAAAATCACTTAAACAACTTTGTAGCTGCTCTAGACATTCTTCCCAGTGTTGTTTTAGCACTATCAAAACAAAATGGAATTAGATTCACTTTCAGTATTAAAGTCACAATTATTTAAAGTAGACAATACCGTATTGAAAGTAAACTATGTTGTGCCTGCCACCAATTCTTTTAAAGTAACAAGGAGCATCATTTATTAGGAGATGATTGAAGGCAGCATTGGTTGTTTCACAGAATTGTTGAAAATATAAAAATGGTCGTTTGGGAGCTGGAACACCCTATCAGGAAAGGTACTCAGTCAGAGGTCCTTAATCTGGGGTCCTTGAACCGCCCCCTCATCCCAACCCCGCTAAGGGTCTAAAGGTAGAGTGGGGAGAGGGCGGGTCCAGCACCTTGGAAGGAAAGAACGTCTATTGAACTACATGATTCTGAGAAGGGGTATCAGAACGTCCAAGGGAGCCAGAACACAAAGCAGGGCTGGGACCCCTGGCCAGAGGCAAGGTCTCCCGGACCGGAGATGGCAAGTGATGGGGTGATGGACCTGGACCCACATATTCACTAAAGCCTTTACACACACGATCGCCTTTGAACAACCCAGCGGGGTCTTGGTGGAGAATGAGGTTCGGGACACCCCGAGCCTTGGACCCCGCTGGTCCTGCTCCCCAAGCCCCTCACTTGGGGAGAGGAGGCTCGAGGGGGGAGTCCTGGCTCCTGGGCTCTCATTCCGAACCCAGCACCTGCCACACCTGGGACCCCGGGAGGCTCACCTGCGACACCTGGGGCGGCTGGAACCCCGGCTCGCCTCCCCCATCCCTTCCCGGGTGGGAGGTCCCGCTGTCGGACCCAGGGCGGCCCCCGCCCCCACCTTAGACAGCCCCAGCCCGCCTACAGTCCGGCAGAGCCCCACCCCCACCCCAGGGCGGTCCCCGCCCCCTCCCCCCATCTCCGCAGCCTGCGGGGGGAGCAGGGGAAGAGAAGGGGCTCAGCAGGTCTAGGTCCGGAGGAGGAGGAAAGAGCAAGAGTGGGAGAAAGGCGGAAGGGCTCGCTAGCACACCTACAGTCACTCACAAATACAAAAACAACAAAAGGACAGGCAGGAATCCCTAAAATCCTGAAACTGCGCCTGCGCTCATTCAGGAAGGAACTCTGATTCCCAGAATCCATGGGGACTTCAAAGGGCCGTGCGGCGCTCAAGCGTATCCTTCCGCCGCGGGGGTGGCTTCTGGGAAACCGCGGCCTAGTCCCATGAACCCATCGCAGTTCACGGCCTTCTGGGAATTGTAGTTCCGCGGCTATTTCTACTCTGGCGCCCTCATTGGCCTCTTCTTCTTGTTGTTTTTCTCGAAGGACTAATGACGTCAAAAGTGACGCCCCGATTCGTGTCGATTGGGTTTACGTGGGGCAAAGTTACCCAAATGTGGCAGCCTCTCTCCCTTCTAGAGGCATCTAAGTGCAAACGTCAAGAGGACTGAATGGCCCGAGGCAGTGGATGCCCTTGGCGGTTTCCATGTCCGACCAAGCTCTAGGCTCCCCTGCGCCTGCTTCAGCCCATTCGGGGCCCTGGGAACCCACTGTTGTTGTCCGTCTTTTGTGGGGGCGGGGTAAAGTCTTCACAGGCTTTGGAGTAGACACCCCCACACCCCCCACAACTCTCAGGCAGTCAGCTCCGCTCATCCTGATGTAGCCCTTCTGCCAGTATACTTTACCAAAATGGCCCCTGCACATGCTGCGGCTTCTTGGGGCCTCCGCTGAGAACTATTGTAGTATAACACAAGGGTATCCATTCCTAGGCAAAATGACTCCATTGTGACCAAAAACAAAAGTACTGGAAAAGCAGGAAAGCAGTTTAGCAGGTATCAGGTTATAAACTCAAAAGGTAACTTGTTTTAAAAAAAACTTTTGCATTGACAAAATTGATGTGGTAGCTCTGCTTAGAAAAGAATCAGTCAATTAAAAATAAAGCATTGGAGTGCATCTCTGATAAAGGCAGGATGTCTAAGCAATGTTGGGAAGTGATACATCTGAAGGCAACATGGCAGAGTGAGGAAAGCGCTATGAAGTCAGGAGGACCTGAGTATCTGGGCACATAGCTCAGCTCCACCACTTCCTACCTTGACCTTTGGTAAATCCCATACCCTCCCCTGGTCATAACTTTTCAGCTTGTAAATGTAGTAGTTGGCCTCTTTAGTTGTGATTACCTCCAGACCTATAATCCTATATGGCAAGAAAGGATATTCTCTCAATTGGAAAGTGCTCAGAGAAGGTGAAGGAGTAATTTTATTTCTATCTATGGGAATAATATTTTTCCTCACAACTCCTTTGGGGTTGTCTTTGATCACATAGTGTTGAGAAGAGCTAAGTCATTCAGTTGTTCATCCTACTGTATTCTGTGTTTTCTGTTCTCCTTCTACTCACTTCATTCTCTAACAGTTCACATAAGTCCAATAATCCTGCTTGTCATTATTTATAGCATAATAATATTCCATTACAATAATATACTACAACCTGTTCAGCCAATTAATGGGTATCCTCTCATTTTCCAATTCTTTGCCACCACAAAAAGAGCTGCTATAAATTTTTTATATAAATAGCTTCTTTCCCCTTTTTTTTTAAAAAATCTCTTTAGGATACAGACCTTGTAGTGGTATTGCTGGATTAAAATGTATGCATAGTTTGATAGCCCTTTGGCCATAGTTCTAAATTGTTCTGTAGAATGACTGGATCAGTTCCCAACTCCACCAACATTGTATTAGTGTCCCAATTTCCCCACATCTCTTCTAACATTTGTCATTTTCCTTTTCTGTCATATTAGCTAATCTGATAGGGGTGATACCTCAGAGTTGTTTTAATTTTCATTTGTCTAACCAATAGTGATTTAGAGAATTTTTTCATATGACTACAGATGGCTTTGAGTTCTTCCTCTGAAAACTGCCTGTTCACTTCATTTAATCATTTATCAATTGGGGAATGATTTTTATTCTAATATATTTTACTCAGTTCTCAATTTGTTTGAGAAAAGAGACCTTTATCAGAGATACTTTCTGTAAAAATTCTTTTCCAGTTTTCTGCTTTCCTTCTAATTTTTGTTGCATTCATTTTGTCCAAAAACTTTTAATATTTTATGTAATCAAAATTAATCATTTTACATTTTGTCAATATTTCTTGTTTGGTCCTAATTTTTCCCCCTGACCATATATCTGGAAATTTAAGTATTCCATGCTCTCCTAATTTGTTTAGGTCTTTTAGACATAACGACCCTATGTCTAAACCCATTTTGACCTCATCTTGGTATACAGTGTAAGATATTGGTTTATATTTAGTTTCTGCTATATTGTTTTCCAGTTTTCTCAGCAATTTTTGTGAAATACTGAGTGTCTTTGGGTTTATCAAACACTAATTATTATGGTCAATTACTATAATGTATTGTGTACCCAATCTATTCCTCTGATCCACCTCTCTGTTTCTTAGACAGTACCACACTGTTTCAATGATTACTACTTTATAATACAATTTGAAATCTGATATGGCTAAGTTACCTTCCTTCACATTTTTTTCATTGATTTCTTTGATATTTTTGACCATTTACTCTTCCAGATGAATTGTTATTATTTTTCCAGCTTTATAAAATAATTTTTGATAGTTTGATTGGTATGACACTAAATTGATTAATTTAGGTAAACTTACCTAAATTAATTTAGGTAAAATTTTATCATACTGGCTTGGCCTACCCATGAACAATTGATATTGTTCCAGTTGTTTAGATCTGCCTTTATTTGTGTGAGAAGTGTTTTGTAATTGTGTTTCTGGGTTTGTCTTGACAGATAGACTCTCAATATAGTCTAAAATTGTTTCAAATGGAATTTCTCCTGCTGTCTCTTGCTTCTGGACTTTGATGGTAATATAAAGAAATGATGATGATTTGTGTGGGCTTATTTTATATCCTGCAACTTTGCTAAAGAGCTTAATTATTTCAAGTAGTTTTGTAGTTGATCCTATAGGATTCTTTGAATATACCATTCTATCATCTGCAAAGAATGATAGTTTTGTTTCCTCATTGCCTATTCTAACTCCTTCAATTTATTCTTCTATAGCTAGCATGTCTAGTACAATAATGAATAATAGTGTTTAATTGGGGATTTTTAGTTTGTTCTTTTTCTAGGTTTTTTTTAGCTACATGCATTTCAGTTGCATTGATCTCCTCTTTCTCTATTTTATTGATGTAAGCATTTAGAGATAGAAATTTCCCCCTCATTGTTGTCATTTTCTTTAATAAAATGATTGTTTCTATGACTTATTCTTAGATCCACTTATTGTTTAGGATTAGATTATTTAGCTTCCAATTAATTTTAACCTGCCTTTCTACTACCTTTATTGAATGTAATTTTTATCGCATTATGATCTGAAAAGGATGCATTTAATATTTCTGTTTTCCTGCATTTGGTTATGATGTTTCTAAATTCTGAAATGTGGTCAGTTTTTGTGTAGGTGCCATATGCTGCTGAGAAAAAGTATATTCCTTTCTATTTTCATTCGGTTTTCTCCACAGAACTATATCTAACTTTTTTAAAAGTTCTATTCATCTTCTTAAGTTTTTTCTTATTTATTTTGTGGTTGGATTTATCTAGCTTTGAGGGGAAAGAGATAAAGTCCCCCTTGAGTATAGTTTTACTGACTGTTTTCTCCTGTAACATTTAATTTCTCCTTTAAAAATGCAAATGCTGTACCATTTGTTGCATATATGTTTAGTACTGATATTACTTCATTAACTGTGATACCTTTTAGCAAGACACAGTTTTCTTTCTTATCTATTTTAATTACATCTATTTTTGCTTTTGCTACCCCTGCATTTTGTACTTCAGCTGAAGTATAATAGATTCTGCTCCAGCCTATTACATTTACTCTATGTGTGTCTCTGTCCTTTAGATGTGCTTCTTGTAAACAGAATATTGTAAGATTCTGGGTTTTAATCCATTCTACTATCTGCTCCTATTTTATGGATGAGTTCATCCCATTCACATTGACAGCTATAATAACTATGTATTTCCCTCCATTCTATTTTTCCTTTATTTATCATTCTCCCCCTCTCCTATCTCCCCCCCTTCTCTCTCTTTCACCTTTCCCTCTGTGCCTCTTCACAAGCATTTTACTTCTGACCACCACTTCTCCCTTTTATTGCCCCCCTTTCTACTATCCCCATCCCCTTTTATTTCCCTGTAGGATAAATGTGTATATTATTCCCTTTTTGAGCCAATTCTAGTGAAAGTAAGGTTCAAGTGTTGCCTGCCACCTCCATCATCTTCCCATCTTATGTGTGATAATTTACATCATTCTCTCTCTGCCCTCCTTCTCCCAATGCAATCTGGAAGCTTTAGAATTTGGCTGTGATATTACTGGGAGTTTTCATTTTAGGATCTCTTTCAGATGATGATTGACAAATACTTTTCAATTTCTATTTTTGCCCTCTGGTTTTATGATATCAGTACAGTTTTCCTTGATAACTTCTTGAAATATGATATCCAGGTTCTTTTTTTGATTATGGCTTTCAAGTAGACCAATAATTCTTAAATTCTTTCTCCTCTATCTATATTCCAGGTCAATTGTTTCTCCATTTAGAAATTTTGCATTTTTGCCCTTTTTTCATTTTGTTTTATTGTTTCTTAGTGTCTCATGAAGTCATTAGCTTTCACTTGTCCAATTCTAATTTTTGAGGAATTATTTTCAAAAGGGAGCTTTAGTACCTCTGTAGCAAATATCTTTTTATAGTATACAATTGTAGAGACTGAAGTGGAATGTGACAGGGGAAAGTATTAAGCATAGTTGTTTGTGCCAAACTTTAGGCAACAAAACATCTCACATCTTCAGCTTATCTTTTCATAGTTTTTTCCAGAAAGGCAGTCACTGGGAATTAATTTAGAGTCTTTTTGCCTATCCTGGATATGGTGGACACACAAAGAATAATTTCTCCTTTGTTTGTGCTTAGGAGTGATTCATCTTCTTTGGACAGGGGAGAGATAGTGAAGGAGTACTGTTCTTTTGCATTGAACTTCACAGTAACAAAAGTTCATTTCAGTAGGATTTATGAACTCATTGTTGAAGAATTTGACTTTCAGTCAAACAATGATATTTATTAAGTCCCTACTATGGGCTAGGCATTGTGCTAAGTGCTGGGAATACAGCAAGAGGCAAAAGAGAGTCCCTACTCTCAAGGAGCATACAATCCAAAGGGGGAGACACCATACAAACAAATATATACAAAGCAAGGTATAGACGTGATACACAGGAAGTAATTAACAGAAGAAAGGCACTTTCTCAACCAGTAAAGAATTCTCCAGTAAAAGAAGGGATTTTAATTTGGACTTAAAGGAAGCTAGGGAGGTCAATAGACAGAGAAGGGAAGAGAGGACATTGCAGGCATGGGGCATGGCATGAGAAAATGCCCAGAGTCAAGAGATAAAATGTCTTGTTTATGGAACAGCCAGAAGACCACTGTAATGCCAGTGCAATACCCATAGCTACTGCTATGAATATATATGTGTATCTCCATGGTTGGTTCACAAAATATAACAAACTCTCCTCCTCCAAGACGAAATGAAATTATTTATTTGAAACATCCCTACTGGGATACCAGAAGGCAAGATTTAGTAAGGTACTCCTCGCCAGTCCAGGAGAGCTGACATTTTTCTCCTTCAAGCCTCCCCATGAGCAAGTTCCCGAGGCAAGTTCTTCCCTCTGCCTGTTTCTCTCTCTGCCCACACCTTTCCCTCCAAGCAATATAATATATACTGTTTCCAGTCAAAGACTGGGAACTTCATTGGCTTACAGAAGCTTGGAAATCAGCACTTATTTGGGAAGGTGTGAGAATCCCTGTGACCCAGAGTCTAATTAGTTCTGCTCCAGAGCTCCACATGAAGCCCATTAATGGGCAGGGAAGATCTTATACCCCATTAACATTACAGCCACTGTCACTGAATTGAAGAGTATGTAGTGGGGAGTAAGATGCAAGACTAGAAAGGTAGAAGGGGGCTAGTTGATGAAGGGCTTTGAATGCCAAACACTGTACTTTGTAATTCCCTCCTGGAGTAAATAAATCAGTACTGGAGTTTATTGAGTAGAAGGTGGTGGGTGGTGTGTGTGTGAGGGTGGGGGTGACATGGTTAGACCTGTACTTTAGGAAAATCATTTTAGTGTCTGAATGTAGGATGGTTGGAGTGGGGAGAAATTTGAGTCAGGCAGACTCAGTAGCAAACTATTACAACAGTTTATGCATGATGAGAGCCTGCAATATATTAGTGGCAGTGGCAGACAAGAAAAGTGGACATATAGGAGATGTTGAGAGGGTAAAATCAACAGCTTGGATATGGGGGTGGGGGTGATAAATAGTGAGGAATCCAGCCTGACAACCTGGAGGCTGGTATTACCCTCTGCAGTAATAGGGAAGTTAGGAGGGAAAAAAGATTTAGGGAGAAAGAAATTAATGAGTACATTTTGAACATGTTGTGTTTGAGATGTCCACTGGACATCTAGTTCAAGATGTCTGAATGGTCAATGAAGATGTGAGATTGGAAGTAGTAGAGTTTGTGTCAGGATAGGTAGATATGAGAGTCATCAGCATAGAAATGGTAATTAAATGCATGGGAGTGGATAAACTCAGTAAGTGAAGTGGTACAGAAGGAGAAGAAGGCCAGGGCCAGAAGCCCGAGGGACACCATCTATGATTAGATGGCATATCCTAGAAGAGCATCCTGCAAAGGAGACAAGGAAGGAATGGTCAGAGAGGTAGGATGAGAACCAAAAGAGAATGGTGTCCTGAAAACCTAGAGGGAAGGGAGTAGTAAGGAGGAAAAAAATGATCAATAGCATCAAAGGCTGTGAAGAGGTAAAGGAGAATCAGGATAGAAAAAAGATCATTGGCTTTGGCAGCTAAGAGACCATTGGTAACTTTGGAAAGAGCAGTTTCACTGGGAGGATAAGGCCAGAAGCCAGATTAGAAGGGAGAGGAAGAGAGCAGAATGAGAGAAATGGAGGCACCTGTTGTAGAAAAGCTCTGAAATGAGAATTGTGCAGTAGGCTACATAAATTGTACTCTAACTTTCTGCCATAGCCAGTTCACTGTTATTTATAACCAAAGTGATTAGCTTGTGTGATGAATGAAAAGTCCAAGAGACATAGTTTCTGGGTAATTAATAATCAGTTTACTAATTATGGCTAGCAAATAATCAATAAATTGAGGTCAGTGGTTTCTCTAATAACCAGAGCTGCCCCTGGGAGAACACTGAATGTTTAAAAGTCTTTGGAAAGGGGGTGTCTCTGAGGGTGGACAACAACTCTGATTGTTTAACAATTAATGATGGTGTGGACATATTAAGGAGGAAGTGGGCAAAAAAGCTTCAGTTTCTCCTGCTGAGAACATGACCTGATCATGAGACTCAACTATCTCCAGCAATCTGGGCAAAAGAATCCGTCTCTACCCAGAACACTCTGGTTGGTTTGCCCCTTCATAATCTGGGTAACCCTAAATTGTAATGGTAAGTTCCGAAGACAGGGTTTTATTTCTTAAATGCAAGAAGTCACCTAGACTGGATTATATTTGTAAGGTCTTCTAATTGGGTGAGGTTACACCCAAGATTGAGAACCATATACCCAAAGGATTTGGGCAATTTCATCTATCAGCAATGTCTTTTACCCAGGAGCCTTGAGGATCTTCTCCTCCCAGTTTGTTTGTTTGTTTTTTTATTAAAGGGGCCATCCTTGAACAACTACTTAGAGAAGCCTATTCATTGAATGGGTGTATCTCACTCAAAGTGAGAATGCTATACGACCTTAGCCTGAAAGGGCCAGGGTCTCCCATTGCATCCTGGGCCATCTCCAGCTATCCTGATGAATATCAGGCCACTGGACCCAGATGACTCAGGAGAAGAAAGTGAGGTTGGTGACCTTGCACAGCCCTCCCTCACTCAAATCAAAGTCAACTGCAAGTCATGTCATCATCCTGATGTCATGGTCCTCTTCAAGAACAAAGGACAAACACAATAACAACAACAGCAATCTACAGGGGTTGGTTTGTGAATGAGGAAATAGGAAGGGAAAACTTTAATCCAAATTTAATAAATGGTTATTAATATAAGAGAACAATAATCATTTCTCATTTGCCTCCTTGAAGAGAGGGTGAAGTGACTCAAGAAAATACTTATTCTTATTATTGGGGAGAATAAAGAGTTCTTTAAGAAAAAAAAAGAAGAGCTTCCAAGCATAAACAAAGAATTTGAGAACTATAGCAACTATAAAGAATATAAAGACAGCTGGAGGGCAGGAGTGGCATCCTATCCTGTCTCAGGAGACTGCATGCATGGTAGAAGAAAGCATTACATGACAGAAGAGGGAGGCATTACCATTTGTGTTTCCATTGCACAAAAGACCACAGGACCTCTCCATCTGATTTGCAGTTGAAGCCTTCCATATTAGTTGTGTCTTCCATTAGATTGGGAGCCCCTTGAGAGCCGGGACTGCCTTGTTTCTCTACTTGTATCGCCAGGGCTTAGTACAGCCTTTGCACATGGTAAACACTTCATAATGCTGTATTCACTCATTTCAACAAAGAAAAGGAACAAAGACTCCTGGACACTTGGGAACAAGGAATAAAATAACTTTCAGAGTGAGGAGTGTGTTGACCTGTGATGACAGAAAAGTTCCTTATACTCCAAAGAACCATGATTTGTGTGCAAATGTGCTGATAGGAGAGAAAAAAATGATCCACTAAGTATCAGAGGAAGAAGAGCCAAGTAGTGGTCAATGAATCAACAAGCATTTATTAGGCACTTGTTGTGTGCCAGGCTGTGCTAGGTGCTAGGGATACAAATACAAACAGAAAGAAAGTTCTTGCCCTTAAGGAGTTTATGTTCTAATAGGGAATACAAGCTGAATAGTAGTGATGGTGTAATGATAATAAGGAGGAGGATCAATGGGTACCTGCTAGGGTCCACAATAAAGTCCAGAGGGTCAGGAGTGGAGCCTGGAGAATACTGAAGACATGGATGACCTAGGCATTTTTACTTAAACTGGGGGTTCTGTGAGGGACCAGGAAATCAGAAGGGGCTGTAAGGTAAAGAGTGCTTTGGGCATGTGAAATCCAGGGGTGGTTGGTAATGATGGGTACCAACATGGCTATATACACAGACATTAATTTAAGATGAGTCTATTCATTTACCAGCATATATATCTGAGAACTGACAGAGAAATTCCCAAGGCTGATCTCACTATATTACTATCTAATTCTAGTGATAGAAGTGGGCACATGTGACACTTTCAAGAGGAATCTGGAAGGCACTGCTGAAAAACTGAAAACTGCAGGGGAATGGATGACGATGTCATCAGTGATGCATAGGGAATGGATGGTAATGTCATCAGTGATGCAAAGAAAAGGCAAAGGATTCAGGAATAAACAAAGTAGGCTTAGGATTCAAATCAGGCAAAGAAGAATTATTAACCAGCTACTGTGAATTAAACACTGTATGAGGTTCTATGAATAAAGACAAAAATCTCTCCTCTCAAGAAACTTAAATTCTATTAGAGGATACACATACATATGTAAACAGAAACAGAATAAATACAAATTAAATAAAATATAGTGAGGGAGGGAGGGCAATAGTGCTTGATAAGCATTGTGAAAAAAGTGAGGGATTATATGAGGCATGGGTGAAGAAAGAGAGATTTCCAGCCTTGGGAGAGACAGATACAGGAGACAGAATGCCACAGATTAGGGATAGTAGGAAGACCAGGTTGATTGGACCACAGAGTTCTGGGAGGGAATTTATTTATAGTGAGGCTGGAAAGGTAAGCTGGGCCAGGTTGTAGAGGACTTTTAAAACAACAACAAAAAAGGAGTTTATATTTTACCCTAGTGCAACTTTTATTGAGTAAGGGAGTAATACATGATCATACTTAGAGCTGGAGGAAACATTAAAGACCACCACATCCAATGCCTTCATTTTTAAAAATTCAACTTTATTTATACATTCTCTCTCCCCACCTCAACTCAACCAATTAGAAGGCAAGAAAAAGAAAACCCATTATACAGTAATGCACAAAAATTCGTTCATTAGCGTGTTTAGAGGGAGACAGAGACAGAGATGAAGAAAGGAAGGAGAGAGAGAAGGAGGAAAGAAGGAAGAGAAAATATATTTTAGTCTTGCACTCTGAGTTCAACTCTCTAACTGAGGGTGGAGAGTATGTTTCATCATGAGTCCTCTGGAATTTTGATTATCCATTGTGCTGATAGAGTTCCTAAGTCTTTCAAACCAAACATCTCATTTTAAGGATGAGAAAACTGAGGCCTAGAGAGGTTAAATACCTTGACCAGCATCATACAGCTAATAAGTGGCTAATGCAGTATAGAGTTAAATCACTCTGATTTAAAGTCCAGGGCTCTACCCACTATGCCAAACAACTTAAGGAAAATCACTTTAAAAGCTGTGACAAGGATGGATGGAAGAGATTCACTGTTAATTGCCATATCACAGTGTCTCAGGTTTACTGGTAAAATAGTTCACATTTACCTAACACTTTAAGGTTTACAAATCACTTTACAAATACTATTTCATTTGAGCAACAACCATGGCAGGTAGGTGCTATTATTATCCTCATTTTATAGTTGGAAACTAAGGAAAACACCAGTTAATTTGCTTTCCCAAGGTCACACACCTACTAAAATTTGAGGCCACATTTGAACTCAGGGCTTCCTGATTCCAGGCTCTTCTAACTTGTGTACCTAACTATCTTCTAAAGGTATGATATTCAAGATACATAGAGAACTAATACAAATATAGAAGAACAAAAGCCATTCCCCAGTCAGAAAATATCAAGGGAATGAAGAGATAGTTCTTAAAAGAAGAAATGAGAGCAAGGAATAATTACATGAAAATAATTAGAAATGTCCATTAAAATAACTCTGAGGTTCCACTTCACACAAATCAAATTGGCAAATGCAACAAAAAAGAAAAATGAAGATTACTGGAGGTCCTAGGAGAGGACTCTGAAGCAGACCAGCTATTTTGGAATATGATTTGGAATTATTCTGCAAAACACTAAAGTGTGCATCCATTGCTTAACTCATCAATAGGACTAACAAGCTTATACCAAAAAAATACCAATTAAAAGAGAGAACTCATATATACAAAAACATTTCTAACATCATTAACTAAAAAGTAAGGTGGAATAGTTGACCAAATTATGGTATATGAATTTGATAGAATATTGCTCTGTTGTGGTTGTTGTCCTATATTCTTGAAGAGGACCAAAATGACATCTCCATGGTAAAGTCAAGTTTCAATGTGTTTGACTGATTGATCAGACCCTATGAATTCGGAATACTCTACCAAAGATTGGGCACAGATAGTCCGTGTGAACATTTGGGGTGGTTACTCCAAATTTGCACATCCTATGTTTCCTGTGTGCTGATTCAATTCTGCTTTGCTCATAGAGCATAGCACCTTTTCTGATGTGAGCATGCCCCGCTGCCTCCCATGTCCTATGATCAAATCCAAAGTTCTTGAGAGAGACCTTGAGAGTGTCCTTGTATCGCTTCCTCTGACCCCCATGTGATCTCCTGCCCCATGTGAATTCTCCATAAAATAGTCTTTTTGGCAAGCATACATTTTGCATCCAAACAGTGTGATCAGCACATTGGAATTGCTGTCTCTGAAGCATAGTTTGAATGCTTGGCAGTTTAGTTCGAGCAAGGACCTCAGTGTCTGGTACCTTATCTTGCCAGGTGATCTTCAGAATCTTCCTAAGACAGTTCAGATGGATGTGATTCAGTTTCCTGGCATGGTACTGGTAGACTGTCCATGTTTCACAAGCATATAATAATGAGGTCCATGCAATGGCTCTGTAGACCTTCCACTTGGTAGTCAGTCTAATACCTTTTCTCTCCCAAACTTTTCTTCAGAGCCTCCCAAACACTGAGCTCTGGCAATGCATGTGTCAGCCTCATTGTCAACCTGTACATCCATGGAAAGTACACTACCAAGGTAAGTGAACTTATCCACAGCATTCAAAACTTCTCCATTGGTTGTAAGCGATGGTTCCACATATGGATAGTGTGGTAGTGGCTGATGAACTTCTCTGAGCAACCAAATTTTGACATAATTTTCCATAAGCCCTCACAACTAACAGTGTCAAAGGCCTTGGTCAGATCTACAGACATTATGTACATATCTGTCTTCTACTCCTGGCATTTCTCCTGAAGCTGTCGTGCAGCAAACACCATATCAACTGTTCCTCAGCCCTTTCTAAAGCCACGCTGGCTCTCGGGTATATGACCATCTTCCAGGTGAAGGATCAACCTATTAAGGAGGACTCTAGCAAGAATCTTGTCAGAAATGACTAAGAGGGAGATCCCCCTGTGATTTTCACAGGACAATCTATTCCCTTTACCTTTATAGAGATGGGCAATGGAGGCATCCTTGAACTCCTGGGGGACAGCCTCCTCTTTCCATATAACCTGGAATATTTCAGTCAGCTTTTGTATGAGCAATGGTCCCTCTACCTTGTAAATCTCAGTTGGAATAGAATCAGCACCAGGTGCTTTGCCACACCCTCACAGCAAACATTGGTATCTAATAGACTGTGTGATCTTAAGGAGAAGTGACAGACAAGATGTGAGAGTGACAAAGACAATGTGTACTGCAGAGTGCTGGACTGATCATAGACTTATTCTTTTCAAGCTAAATATTTGCATTCATCAAAAGTGCCACCCCCTAGGTAAAATGACTAGCAGAAGAATTAATGTCAACAAATTAGAGTTCTTTGAACAATTTGTTGCTAACTTGGAGGGAAAGTTGAATCGATACAGAGTTGGCAACAACGGAGCAGAAAAGGAGTGGGCAACTTTCAGCGATTTGCTGTACAGCGCTGCATTTGCTCATCTGGGTCAGAACACTCACAAACACCAAGACTGATTTGATGAAAATGTTGGGGAAATCCAGAAGCCGCTAAATGCAAAACAAGAACTCCACAGAATTTACCAGCAGGATTGTTCATCCCCCTCTAAGAAGGCAACATTTAATTCCATCAAAAGTAAAGTACAAGCAAAGCTTAGAGAGATTTAGGATTCCTGGCTCAGTAAGAAGGCAGATGAAATTCAATTTTATGCTGATAGTAAAAATCCAAAGCACTTTTATGATTCCCTGAAAGCTATTTATGGACCAAAAACCTGTGGTGCATCACAATTACTCAATGTTGATGGAGCCACATTGATTAGTGATAAGGACATGATCTTAGAGAGATGGGCTGAATACTTCCATAGTGTTCTCAACAGACCATCATCAATCAATGCTGAGGTCATGACTGTTACTCTATTGTAAGAAATGATGAATGGGACAGTTTCAGAGAAACCTTGCAAGACTTGTAGCAAATGAAGGAAAGGGAAGTGAACAGAACTAGGAGATCAATTTCTATAGTAACATTATAAAGAAAAAGAATTTTTAAAGAACCACTATGATCAATGCAATGAACAACCACAACTCCAGAGGACCAGGGATAAAGCATGTTACCTACCTCCAGACAGGGAAGTCACGAATTCAAGGTCAGTGAGAAACAAACAGAATAATTTTTAAAAGACCATTTGTTCTACAGTTAGAAGGTGAAGCAAATTGTATATGGTACGGATTTGTGGATGAAAGTACATCTTTCTGTTCTCCTTTGTATATTGAAATATTAAATTCATTTGATATTTGTCAGATTAAGAATTAAACAAACTGATATTTTGCATATGCTTTTTAAAAAGAACAAGTTGGTTGTAAAAGAAAGTTTTAGTTTCATATACAGTACACTTTTTTGGTTTGCATATAGAAATGTCCACATTAATTGGTTTTTGTCAAGTATAGAATAACAAAAAATTAAAAAAAAATAGAAAGGAGGGGAGTATAATTTCTCACAAAGTCTCATAGATCTAATAGCATCACCAGGGACCCAGATGATAGAGACTGCCAATGGAACATTTACCCACCTTCTGATTTGTGACACTGAGGTTTTAAGGATGCCATCCATACTGGAAGGCTGGGGCATAGCTGGTTTGGACTGTGAAGTCAGGGATATAAACATCTCTTTCTGGACTACAGGAGACATGCACATTAGGAATATGGACTTTGAAAGGGGTAAAAATATAAGACAGACTCTGTGAACTGACTTGTAAGCATACCCATACTCTTCAGGTCTATGAAAGAAGCAATGGGGAAGCACCAAATATGTGAAAGACAAGATCATCTCCTCAACCCCTTCACTGAATTCAAGGACTTTGAGATCTAGAAAAACACAAAATTCCACCCACCAGGGAGAGCATCATCCTGACAAGTATGGGTTGTTGAGTTGGAAAAGGCCACAAGCATCATCTGCTACTCCTGAAGAATTTAGGAAACAGAATAGAAGCAAATGACAGGCAGTTGGTCAATAAACTGTCAATAAACTGAAAATGTAGGTCACATTGTGATCCAGAATTGGTAAGTACTGGATTGAATACTGGCCTCTTAGGGCAAGGTTTGCATCCTAATCAATTAAATCAGTTATTTCTTTTATAAATGCAGTGAGGACACCGAGACTAGGATGCAGAAAATTTAGGTAAAGGCAGCTCTCCTCCATGCAATAACCATGGCAGAGATGTGTGACTGGTGCTTCTGGATATCACAGAGAATATTGTGGCCAGTGGAGTGGTAGGGACCCATTGGGAAGTTTATCTTTCAAGCCTTGATGATAGTTGTATTTTAGCTTATCACCTAAATCAGGGATGCATTTTCTGTGCCTGAAGGCAGAGAAACAATGCAATAACTGAGACTTGATGATAGTAGTGATCTGACTATGATATGTCCATGCATAGTCAAGACCAGTGGGTGAACTGTGGTAGACTTTGGTGAGGCTCTACTGCAACCACTAAGTAAGTCCTCAACTGTTGTGCAGAAAGATGGAAGGAAAAAGAACCCCAAGGACAGCAGGCAGGACAGGTAAGAATCTGTGTAGGTGGAAGTAGGAAGACAAGGCTGAAAGAGAGGAAGGTAAATCTAGAAAACCAAGAGACAGAGAAAAAGGGGAAAGTCTTGAGTCACAAAGCAAAAAGAAATGTAGTACCAAGGCAATAGCCTGGTTTTCATAACTGTCCCGGTTATCCTCAGGATCATGAGGTGCTGAGCTTTGGAAGACAAAAGCAGTTATTAAAGAAGGAGTTTCTGTTCAGTCTTAGAGAGATCCCCAACTTCATATGGGCTACTGCCATTAGGAAAAAGGACAAAGGCATTGGAAGGAACTGGGAGTCTCATCAACTTTCGTTATGAGTCCTAAGATGACTTGAATAAAGACAAAATTAGTTCAACTGTAGTCTAAGCATTCTTTCAAACCAACTCTTGAATCTAAAGTCTCTCAGGACAAATTCAAGGGGGAAAAATGATGGATTTAAGATACAAAGACTGTTACTACTAGCTGAGGGATCACGGAAAGAAAAATGCACTGAGTTTCATTCAGGTTAATCATCTATGAAACCAGGATACTGTATAACATTATCACTACACACTCACAGGTTGTGAAGGCATACTATAAAACATGAAGGCTTCTAGGTCTTACCACTGAAGGCAATAGTAACCTTAAAAATATATTCCATGGAGGAGTAGGAATAGAAAACAGATTATAGCTCTTGAAAAAGTATAGACTTTGTATTTGTGATAGTGATTGGAGATAAGATAAATGGAGAAAGACAGAAAAGGTAATGAGAACGAGCAAAAGTTTTGGATCTTTTAAACAGAAGTTAAATTATTTTTAAAATCAGGAGGAAAGGAACCTTTGAAGGGACTGAAGATGCAAGAAGAAATAATTATGGGAAAGAGCCAAAAAGGATGGGAACCAGAATACAAGTGCAAGGATTAGGTAGCATCTCTCTCTCTCTCTCTCTCTCTCTCTCTCTCTCTCTCTCTCTCTCTCTCTCTCTCTCTCTCTCTCTCTCTCTCTCTCTCTCTCTCTCTGTCACACACACACACACACACACACACACACACACACACACACACACACACACACACACACTACTACTACTATTACTACTACCACGTCTTTCTCTGGGGCTGGGAGGAAATTAGGAGAGTGATTTTTTTTCAAGTGAAAGATGAAGAAGGGACAGCCACAAGCTTTCTCCAGATGTTTCAGGGCCTTTTATAATCAGTTCCAGTCCGAGAGTTCAAAGGTAATGTACCCTTACTGATGAGGAAGGCAGCTGCTTGCAATCATTCTCATCTGCTTGATTTTTGTTCACTCATCCACATAACTGCTTCTTGGGACTTCTCCCTATGACGACTCTGGTACTTCTTTTTTCTCCAGATCAAGTATTTTTTGAAAATCTACTTGCCCTGTTACAGACTTCCTAGTAGACTATATAAGTCATTTCAATTTTTCAAATTCAGCCTTACAAATAATGTCCTGCACTGAGTCCTCAGCAAAATATGCCTGTTACTCTGCAAAACACACTACTTTCTATTATGTACATCATATCCATCACTCTTCAGTGCTAGTTGTGACATTTATACAGAATTACTCAGAAGGTAAGCCACAAATAAGACATTAAAATATGCATTCTTTCCAGGCTCCAAACAATAATAGGACCCAGCTCTCTCCTAAACTGCTACTTTCTTTCTTCCAGATATGTCCTCTAATTATGGTTGTACCCCAAGACTCTGTCCTCTTTCACTCCACTCTCCCTCTTGGTGGCCTCATCAGCACATATTGATTTAATCACCCTTTCTATCCTAATAACTCTCATATTTATAAGTCTTTCTCCTGAGCTCTGTCCCATATCACCAACTGTCTATGAGACATTTCGAAATACATGCACAGTAGCCATATCCAACTCAACATGTCCAAAACAGAACACATTGTTTCCTCTCCAAACCACTCCATACTTTTTCACTGGCTGTCCCTGTGTCTGGAATCTACTTCTTTGTCAACTCTGCCTCTTAGCATCCTCTCAGCTGCTAGTGTCTCATCCCCCAAATTGCTTAGTATCTATTTTCAGTCTGTTTTGTACAACCCATTGGATCTCTGATCTCACTGCCTGGATTCCAGTAATACAGATTATAACCCATTCATGCCCTCCATCCTGTGCTACTCTCCTTCATGTCCTCCCCAAAGTTCATCAGAGAGGGTCCATTCAGCACTTTCACCTGACATTGTTGGGGTACCAGTGGAACACTCAGACTAACCACTTGTCTTCCCTCTCTCTTATCTAGGTGGCTCAAGAACTTGGTGTGAGTTCAAATCTTGCCTCAGACACTTGACACTAGCTGTGTGACCTTGGGCAAGTCACTTGACCCCAATTGCCTTGCCAAAAAAAAAACACTCAACAAAAAAAAGAACAAAAGACAAACCCTTATAATATTTTGGTCCTGTCATTTGAATTTCAGCAATCAATATCTCCTTTTTTCTCTCCTCAGGCACCTGGATTTCTTCACAAGACCACATATTCTCATGGTACAACACTCTATCCTCTTATATATATTTTCTCATTTGAATAAGGAGTGCCCTTCCAGAGTCAAATACTCATCATGAAATATATCCTATCAACTCTCAGTGATACCTGTGCAGCCAAATTTATTATAGTGTTAGAATCTCTAATTCAACTTCTATATCAAAGAGAAGTGAAGGAAACAGACACTTTATTAAGTGCCTATGATGTGCCAGATACTCTGTTTAGTCCTTTACAAATAACTCATATTACCCATTCTTTGTACATTTTTACATAGAAGCTGAGACTATTGATCTGATTTCTGACTCTCTTGGATACAATCATATGTGAATTACTCATTCTCTCCTCTGCAAGGTAATATATGTACTCTGGAAATCTTACAGCACAACAAAAGTGATCATTATTATCATAATCATTACTATTCTTCCATACTTATTTCTATGTTGTTTCTGTTCATCATAATAAACAAGCTTTTCAGATCTATGTGGACAATTGTTTACCTCAGTCTTTTCTATTTTAAGGTCTCCTGATTAGATTTAGAAAAACTCAAAGCAAGTCTATTTTTATAGGTCATTGCTGAGCACAATAGTCCTAGGTAATTAGCCTGGAAAGATAGGCTGGAAACAGAATTTGAAAGGTTTAAAATGTCAAAAATGACTTTGTATTTTATTTTTAAAAACAATGGGAAATCACTGAATCTTGTGAGCAGAGGAGTGAGACTATAATACCTACACTTTAGGGGTATCAGTTTGGCAAGTGTATGGAAGATGAACTGAATGGGGAAGAGACTGGATCAGGGACTCCAAATGGGAGGCTATTGAAATAGTCATGTTGGTAGGCAACAAGGGCTTTGACTAAGGTAGTAGTGGTGTGAATTGAAAGGTGACAGATGAGAAAGATATTGTACAGGCAGAACTGACAAGATCTGGCAACCAATGCTGGGTGGAGGGAGTGAGAATAAAAAGCCAAAGGTGATTCCTCCTAGTACAGTTGTAGACTTGGATGACCTGATAAATGGTGATGCCCTCTACAGAAGTAATATTAGGAGGAAGAATGTGTTTAGAGGGGGAGATAAATTTTGTTTAAGACATGAATTTGAGATGCCTATGGAATATGCAGGTGGAGATATCGAGTAGGAAGTTGGATATATGATTGTAATTAAGGAGAGAGATGAGGCTTGTATATATAGATGTGGGATTCAATTGCATGGAGATAGTTGAATCTGAGAGTTAACTTCATGGAGAGTTTGGAGACAGAAGAGGTGAGGGCCTAGGACACAGCCTTTGGACATGAGGGCAGGACATGGCAGATGAACTACAAAAAAGACAAATAAGAATTTGTCCAACATTAGGGAAAAAATGTCAGTTTTCTCCCAAATCTTTCTTTTTTTCCAGCTGCAAAGGATGTCTGATACCATTTGGATGAGTAAATCTTAATACCTTCAGCAACGGGGAGCAAAAAGCCAAACAAACCAAGTTCATACAATAAAAGTGTAAGAGAGTCATAAAGGGAATAAGGTAATGAGCTGAGTCTCAGGGATGGCCCTATCCCATGATGAATTGTCTTAGAGTCATTCATTGGCACTTCCTAGGTGATGGGTTTCAGTGACTGGAGCTGCCCCTTGAATAATGGGTTGGCTTTCATTACTGAAAGGATGGAATCGGTTGAGATAATGAACATTTTTATGAGGACCTATAAAAATGAGCCAACAGAACTACTCAGGCCTTTTTGGCTTCTGCCACCAAGGTCTCTGGTATCTTGCCTGCCTATCCTCAAATTCCGAGAGTTCCCCAGGGAGTACAGCTTTCCACCTCTCTAAGGTCAGGAATAGCTACCTTTGGAGCTACATGTGATAATCTCTGTGGACCAAGAGAAGATTTCATGGAAATTGATCCTAAATCACATCATTCTTCATAGAAGAGAGCATGGGGTGCATGCCCCAAGCAATGGGTTTTCATGAACTAGGTCCAGTCTTGGAGATAACACTAAAAGATGCTCCCACTCAGAGTTTACTCTATTAAATCTCTTGTATTGATAATGCATTTTTGCTTATTGTTAATATAATTTTGCTTCTTAATGGGAAGATCTTCCACACCCATTGATAGGCCTGGGAAGATTTGTGGAAAGGCGCACACCTTTTTAAAATTTTCTAACGAGGCACTGGTTTTCCAGGGTTGTGATGCCCTCTGGCTCTAAAAAGTGTATGAAGATTCTGAGGTGTGGCTTTACTTTGGGGTTTAGTTTTTGGAAGTGTTAGTTTGGCTAGATGAGACTCTGGGAAGCCGTTAAGGAGCCTGTTGACTTTGAAAACCCAGATGCTGGTACTTCCTCTCTCTGGTAGCTACGTATGTATGTAATGGTCATACAGATGGATCTGTCTGCTGATTTATGATGTATTGTTTATGCCAGACAGTCGGAAGCCATGTCTGTTGACCTATATTTCTCTGTATTTTCTCTTTAGTTTAGACTGCTGACTTTTTCCCCAGACTAAGTGAATGATACATGTGCTAAATTAAAGTGGTTGTTGATCCCCTCAAATGTTGCCTTTCCTTTTAGAGAAGCAGATCTAAGAACCTGTGAAAGCAGGCCCCTCTGTGTATGTTGGGGTACTTTCTGTAATATCTCTGAATATGGCTTGTGTCATGGTTTCCACAAACATAGGTAGAAGAGTTCCCAGCTCACATTAAAGCACTCTTGGTAACATGATATTGGTACAGAACAGCTTTTATTTCCATCAATCAACAAGCATTTATTAGACACATGTGCCAAGCACAATGTTAAGCCATGGGGAAACAAAGAAAGGCAAATACACAAGGAACTCACCTTCTAATGGGGGAAAGAACATGCAAATGACAATATAAATACAAGACATATACATTGGAGATGAAAGGTATCCTTAGAGCGAAGGCACTAGCAACGGGAAGGACTGGAAAACGTCTTTGCAAAATACAGAACATGCAATGGATTCACAAGAGCCCATAAACAACTGTTACAAGCAAATAAAGGATCAAAGATATACCAAAATACTATTTTTGAAACATTTATTTACTTTTATAATAGTTTATTATCTCTCCCTCACACTCTTGCCCCCATTAAACAATTTTTAAAATAAAAAATAAAACCTTTATAGTAAATATGTATGTTGTTGTTGCTCAGTTGTTTCTTTGTGACCTCATTTGGGATTTTTCTTGGCAGAAATACTGGAGTGGTTTACTATTTACTTCTCCACCTCATTTTACAGATGAGGAAACTGAGGCAAACAAGATTAAGTGACCTGCGCAGGGTCACAAAGCCAGTTAAGTGTCTGAGGCCAGATTTGAACTCAAGAAGATGAGTTTTCCTGATTCTAGGCCCAGTGCTATATACCCTATGGCACCACCTAGCTGCCCAGCAAATATGTACAGTCTTCACAAAACAAATTCCCACACTATGTCCAAAAATCTATGTATCATTCTGCATTTTAAGTCCATCACCTTTCTGGCAGGAGGTGGGCAGCCTCCTTCAATCTTATTGGACTCATGGTTTATCATCACAACAAGAGTTCTAATATCTTTCAAAGTTGTTTTTCTCTATAAATGTTGTCACTGTATAAATTGTTCTCTCAGTTCTACTCATCGAACTCTGTGTCATAATAACCCTATTGTTAACAGAATTATTTGTAATAGCAAAAAATCTGAAAAGTGATGGGCTCAGAAACTGGGGGACAATTGAATAAACTATGTGATTGTAATGGAATATTAGTACACTGCAAGAAAAGACAAATATGGAGAATTAATAGAAACAAGGGAAAATGCATGAAGTGATTCAGAATGAAGAAAATTATAGGATGACTGCGATAAGGTAAATGAAGACAACCCAAACAGATAACAAAACAAGTCCTATAACAGAGACAATATTGGCTTCAAGCTATTTAAACCATATAATCTTCCTTCTTATTATCAAATAACAAGCTACAAGCATGTGACATTCCATGTACGGTCAAGAAATGGGGACATAATGGATGTAGGTCTGGCCTTTGAATTTCGATCTTGCCTCTGGCACATCCTAGCTTTCAGCAGGTAAATCACTTAGCCCTTCCATGTAGTAGGTAACTCTCAGGTGAAATCTTCATTGGGGAATAGATGGAGAGCCTGAAGTAACCTAAGATCTCAAGTAAAAGCCAGTCATTTCTGGGGCTCCTCACTCTTTTCAGTTACAAATGCAAAAACAGATGTCCCATTGTAACTGGAAGGTTTTCCCATAATGCAACATTCACTGAAAGTTTTCATTTGACATGCGGTAATTATAAAGAAACTCTGCCAAGTGTGTGGGATACATTGCATTTCAGCAGGGAATACTAACCCTAACAAGACAGAATCATTCACTATCTGGCTATGTGAAGAATTATCAAGTGCAGTCCCCTATTTCCTTAAATTCTGTTATGTTATATAACATTTGATTTAGCAATATAGTGGTTTAACAATTAAAATGATATCTGTGTTAAATCCTGTACACAACACAGTGTTTTCAATAAATAGTCACTAATCATTCACAATTGTAATAGCAATAGCAACCTTACCTCAATAAGGTATTACATTGAAAAAAAATTTTAGTAGCAAAATAATGCAAAGCATTTTTACCTTTTCTCTCTGACAGTATGTTTCGGTGCTTGAGTTTTAATTCAGAGCAACAACATGACAAAGCAATAAATTATATTTTAATAAATGTGGCTTGAGCAGAACCAGGAGAACAATTAATGCTACAACATTATAAAAACAAATGATTTTTAAAAGGCTTAAGTCCAATGAAATGATCAAACATGATATCAGAGATCTGATGATTTAGAAGGATGCCAGCCTCCTCACAGAGAATCAATGGATCAGATATTCAGAGGGAGAAACACATTTTTGGATTTGGCCAATGGGAGGATTTGTGTTCCCTGACTATGTATTTGCTACAAGATTGTTTTTTTTTCTGGAGTGGGGGGAATGTAGGAGACAAAGAAGATAGATATTTATTCACTGAACAAAATGAACTTTTAAAAAAATGAAATAATGGCGTATCATAGCATAAACAACCCTTTTTCTTTAAAAATTAAATTGTCCCTCCCATTTCCCCTCTTTCCACTAAGAAAATAAAAATAATTTTAAAGCCCTCAACACATGCTGCATGCTCCAAGAAAACAATTACCATGTTGACCATGTCAAAAAATGTATGTCTCTTTCTACCTTTTAAGTTCATCACCTCTCTGTCAAGACACGAATCACGTTTCATTTATATTCCTTTGGACTCTTGGTTGTCATTGCATTGATCACACAGTTCTAAAGTCTTTGTATAAATTGTTCTGGCTTGGTTCATTTTATTCTGTATTAGTTCACAAAGGTCTTCCTAAGTTCTTCTGAAAATATCCATTTCCTCATTTCTTAACGGCACAATTATTCCATGACATTCACACACCAATTTGTTTAGCCATTCCCCAGCAGGGGAACATTTTTATACAAGCAGAACCTTTTCCTTTCTCTTTGATCCTTTTCAGGTATAAGCCTAGTGGTGGTGCAGCTGGGATAAAAGGCATGCAAATTTTAGTAACTTTTTAGGCATAAATCAAAACGCCTTTCCAGAATGGTTGGACCAATTTACAGCTCCACCAATGGTACACATTACATTACCCACATATATGCCATGTCTACCAAATTTGAGTATAATCTCTGCTAAAAACATTCATGTGGCCCTGCCCCTATGACTTTGTTCAAATTGCTCCATAAGTCTGTAATGGCCTTCCCATTGCCATCTCTACCCAAATATTGTACCTATTTAGGTGATGAAGCAGATATAATGCTGGTCCTGTAGTAAGAAAGATCTACCTTAGATCCTCACCAGATGTGTAATCCTGAATACATCACTTAAACTCTGTCTGCTTCAGTTTCCTCACTGGTAAAATAAGGATACTATCATTTAAATCCCAATATTATTATAAGGATAAATTAACTTGTATGTATGTGTGTGTGTGTGTCTACACAAAAATACGTATGTATTTTTATTCCCATAGTAGATGCTTTAACATTTGTTTCCTTCAAACTTCTATTCTGGATGGGCCAGCACAAATGCAAACCCTTCTATGCATTCCTTCCCTGGTCTCCCCACCAAGCAATCAATGAAATGAATCACTAAGTATTTATTAAACTCTTGATATGCACCAAACACTGTGCTGAATCCTTGGAATACAAAAAAAGGAAAAAAAAGAAAAAGAAATCTTTGCTTTCAAGGAGCTTACATTTTAATAAAGAATACATTTACATATGGAGGTGGTCCCATGATAAACAGAGAGTTGACAGATGGTAATTTGGGGGAGAAAGGCACCTGAAGCTGAATTCCTCAAAAGGGGACATCTAAACCCAGGCCTAAAAGGAATCCAAGAAGTCAGGAGGGAGAATGTTCCAGGTATGGGGGATGGTCAGTGCAAAGGCAGAGAGAGGAGGTGGAACAGTAAGCAGGTCAGGATGGATCAACCATAGAATGCAGTAGGAAAGGTAGGGTAGGGTCAGGTTGAGAACAAAACACAAACCACTGCAGTAGATATGCATCCCCCATTCATGCATCATAGCATCACAGATTTAGAGCAGGGAGAGAATGCACCTCTAGGTGTTCCCAACTTGCACTTGGGGTCAGTAACCTTTAGAGTGCACCTTTGTACTCCAAATAGGGAAGGATGCTGCACAGGAACCATGGGAGACATGTTTTCCCCTTCAACCAACAGTGAGATGCTTCAAATCTCTTTAGAACAGAGGCGTCAAACACACCACAAGACAGTATTGCTCAAGCAAGATTAAACTGTAACTGGGAAATATTTAACAAAATAAATAAAAATGCAAAGGAACACAGTGTTCATGTGGTTTCTTTAAGTCAACTATGCAGCCTGGACGGATCCTTGTTTCTTGGTGAGAGGCCCCATTTCACTTGAGTTTGACACAACTGCTCTAGAAGTCCCAGTGCCTAGAATTTTCAAACTTAGAAAAACTGAACCTTGGGAATTGATTACATGGCAACTGCCAAAGTGGGCACCATCTTAGAAATCTCCGTTATTGGCTAGGAGGTTTGATTATGGGATTATGCTCTCTAAGGAAGTCAAATTCCCCTCTCCTTTATACAAGAAGTTAGGGCTCAGGAAATAATGTCCTTGAATTCCCTTCTCAGGTATCTGTGTCTCATGCAATATTTTGTATTACAGTTGTTGCACATGTCATGCCTCCTGCCCCCTCTCTGGATCCTGTGAGCTATGTGGATCCACAAACCATTTTCATTTAGTGTCCTCTAGTACCTAGAATATCGTAACCTGAGTATTAATAGAAAGATGGACATTCTTCTCTCTCAAGGCAACTAACAATATTATAGCTAGTGACAAAATCAGACACTTTCTCAACCAGTGGGTATAAATTGAGGGCAGTGAGGTAGTGTAGTGGATACATCACTGACCATGAAGTGAAGATGGCCTCAATTCAAATGCTCAGACGCCTACTGGCTGTGTGATCTTGGGCAAGTCATGGAACCTCTCTGCCTTAGTTGCCTCATCCATAAAATAAGGATAATAACAAGAAATTGGGCAGATAAAATGAGATACAGAATGCCCAGAACATAGTAGGCATTATATATAAGTGCTAGCTATTGTTGTTGCTCTTAAGTCATCTTGGAAAAAAATTTTTGGTACAATGTTTCTGGGATCTGTTAGGCCCTGATCTGTTTAATATTTTAATTAATGACTCAGCTAAAGATGCATGTGTCCTGCTTATCAAATTTGCAACTGATACAAACGTGGCAGGGGAAGCTAATCACAGCCAAGATTCCAAAAGATCTTGACTTCTGACCAAATTGGACCAACCTGAATAGGATGAAATTAAAAATGGAAAATTTTACAGTTGAGTTCAAAATATCCACTGTACAAGTGTAAAGTAGGATGGCTGCCAGTAGATCATAAGAAAAAGACCTGGAATTTTGGTGGATGACAGGCTCAGTAAGAGTCAAAGAGTGGAAAGTGAAATTGCAGCCAAAATAGCAAATTCAATCAGGCTACATTAGAAGAGGAGTAAGACCAGGAGTGACAATATTGTAAGTATACACCTCAGTTGGAGTAGATTTAGAATTCTGTCATCAGATTTGCAAACCATATTTTAGGAAAGAATTTGATAAGCTTAAGGAGTCTGGAGGAAAGCAACCTAAATGGTGAATAGCATGTTAGTTCATGTTATATGAGGATAAACTGAGGATATTTTATCTGAAGAATTAAAAACAGGCTATCTATCATAGCTGACTTCAAGCTTATGATGGTTTCTCACAGGCAAGAATTTGGCTTGTTCTCTTAGACTACAGAGAATTTAAACAGGGAAACCAGATGGAAATTGCAAAGAGGCAAATTTAGACCTGATAAAAGGAAAAACTTCCTAATAACAGGCATTATCCAGAAGTGGAGCAGACTCCCTCAGGAACCCAGTAGGTTCTTCCTCACTAAAGAACAAAGGCTGGGTGAGGATTTGTACGGAGTATGGGGCAATCTTGTTCAGATAAAATTTGGACTAGATGTTCTCTGAGGTCCCCTCTAACTCTGAAATTTTATGATTTTGCATAATTTTTTCAAACCATCACTGCATTATAATAAATGCACAGTTATTCTTTAGTATGAATTTTCTCAGGAATTATGGTTTTTATTCATAAAGAATCTCATCAGTATTATCAGATAATTTGCAAATCCTTTAGCGGAAGGTTTCTGGAAAAAAAGATTTTAAATTCTCTATGATAACAATTTTCTTATGTACAAAGGTCTGATTCAGCCTGAATGCTTTCTAAAATTCATTCTATTTAACAGGTTCCTCTTTTTAGTATGAAGTGTCTTATGACACTTCTCTTTGAAACTTTTCATACATTCACTACATGGAATGTCTTTTCAGTATGAAAACTCTGATGTATACTGTTGCCCATATTAAGCCTTCACAATATTCTGTAAATTCAATGCACCTTTAAGAGCACTGATTAATATTTTTTAAGATTTCATTCTAGTTTTCTATACTCATTACACTTAAAAGGTTTCTCACGAGCCTTGAGTTTTCTTGTATGTAGTAAGGTTTCTCTTTCTGCAGAAGTCTTTCACACAATTTTATTTCTTAACATCTTCCCAGTATGACTTCACATTCATATCGCATGAATCTTGCCTCAAACCTAAAGCCTCTCCTGCATTCATGATATTTAAACACGACTTTCTCCAGAATGAATTTTCCTATGTGATTCAAATCTAGAATAGGTACAAAAAGCTTTCCCACATTCATTACATTTATAGGGTTTTTCTTCAGTATGGACTCTTTGATGTCTTGAGAGCTTCTGATTACTGCTAAAGGCTTTCCAACATGCACTACATTTATAGGGTTTTTCTCCAGTATGTATTCTTTGATGCTGAGTTAGATAACTATTACTGCTGAAGGCTTTCCCACATTTATTACACTTATAGGGTTTCTCTCCAGTATGAGTTCTTTGGTGTCGTGATAAATTTTGATTATTGTTGAATGCTTTCCCACACTCATTACATTTGTAGGGTTTCTCTCCAGTATGAATTACCTGATGTTGCATAAGGGATGAACTTTGCCTGAAGGCCTTCCCACATTCATTACAATTATAGGGTTTCTCTCCAGTATGAATTTTTTGATGTTGCATAAGTGATGAACTTTGCCTGAAGGCTTTGCCACATGTGTTACATTTATAGGGTTTCTCTCCAGTATGGATTCTTTGATGTTCAATCAGATAGCTGTTACTGTTGAAGGCTTTGCCACATGTGTTACATTTATAGGGTTTCTCTCCAGTATGGATTCTTTGATGAAGAGTGAGCTTTTGATGGCTGCTAAAGGCTTTTCCACATTCATTACATGTATAGGCCTTCCCTCCAGTATGAATTCGTTGATGCTGAATTAGATAGCTATTACAGATGAAGGCTTTTCCACATTCATTACATTTGTAAGGTTTCTCTCCAGTATGAATTCTTTTATGTTGAATTAGGTAGCTATTACTGCTGAAGACTTTCCCACATTCATTACATTTATAAGGGTTTTCTCCAGGATGAATTTTTTGATGCTGAATTAGGTTATTATTACTGATGAAGACTTTGCCACATTCATTACATTTATAGGGCTTCCCTCCAGGATGAATTCTTTGATGTAGAGTTAAGTAGCTATTACTACTGAAAGCTTTTCCACATTCATTACATTTATAGGGTTTCCCTCCAATATGAATTCTTTGATGTCGGGATAGCTGTTGATTACTGATGAAGGCTTTCCCACATTCGTTACATTCAAAAGGCTTCTCACCTGTATGAATCTTTTTATGTGTTTCAACATGTCCCATCTGCCTGAAAGTTTTTCCACATTCATTACAGCTATAAGGCTTCTCTCCAGTATGGATTCTTTTATGTTGTGATAGTTGCTTATTACTAATGAAGGTCTTCTCACATTCATTACATTTATACAGTTTCTCACCTGTATGAATTCTCTGATGCTGAATTAGGTAGCTATTACTGCTGAAAGCTTTCCCACATTCGTTACATTTATAGGGTTTCCCTCCAGCATGTATTCTTTGATGCTGAATTAGGTAGCTATTACTCATAAAGCCTTTCCCACATTGATTACATTTGAAGGGTTTCACGCCAGTATGAATTTTTTTATGCTGAATCAGGTAGCTATTACTGCTGAAGGCCTTCCCACATTCATTACATTTGAAGGGTTTCACTCCAATATGAATTTTTTGATGTTTGCTTAGGTAGTGTTTATTGCTGAAAGCTTTCCCACATTCATCACATTCAAATGGTCTTTCTTTACTATGAATTAATTTACATTTAATAAAGTGTGATTCCTGACAGAATGCTTTTCCACAATGATTACATTTAGAGGATATATCACTAGCATGAATTTTTTTATGTTGGTCTAAGTAGTATTTATTATTGAAGGCTTTCAAACATATATTACATTCATAAGGCTTCTGTCCAGCATGAATCGTCTTATGGATTTTAAGGTGTCGTTTCTGCTTAAAGGCTTTGCCACATTCAACACATAAGAAGGATTTTTCTACACTATGACTTTTCTTATGTAGAAAAAGGTTTATCCAGGAGCTAAAGACTTTCTCACATTCTTTGCATTTATGGGGTTTCTCTCCAGGATGAGTTGTCTGATATGGAGTTAGGTACTGCTTACTGTGCTCAGCTTTCCCATGTTCATTACATTCAAAAATTTTCTCCTCACCACTACAAACACTTTGAGGTTCAGGAACATTCAAACTGACATTGAAGTCTTTGCCAACTTCATCATGTTTAGAGGGTTTTCCTTCAGGATATGTCCTATGGGAAGATATATGTTCTGAATGGTGAATGAAGGGCTTCTTGCACTTCTTATGCTGGAATAGTTTTTCTCCTAAGCAGATTCCATTATGGTCACTTAGGTCTGAAAACAGATTGAAACTCTTTCCAAGGTTGTCATATTCATGGACACATTTTTTTTCAGGAATTTTCTGTTGTGTAGTGAGGATTGATTCCAGGCTGCATTTCAGTCCAAATGTATTATGTTCAGGAAGAAAATCTAAGAGGGGGAGGGAGGAAAAGTGTCAATATTCAATGCTCAATGACAAAATTAAATTAATTCATACTAAGTTCTAGATGCTGTCACATTAAGAATGAATATTAATCTGGTATAGGTAGAAGAATATTTATAGAATGTAAGTGAAGCACAGGTGGGTACGAAGATAATAAGAGAACAGTTAATTGCAGAGGACTTCATGAATGCCTTATCAGAAATTGAAAAGAGGTTATTTCTAACAGTAGATTTCTTAAACTAAAGAGAATCTCTGGCAAAAAAAATCACTTATTTTTAGAAAAGCATTAATTCCAAAAAAACCAACATCAATTTAATAAGTGCAAATTATACACAATAAAGCTCATTTTTTTAAAGATGTATGAAGAGGTCCATGATAGATATAGAGAACAGGTGACTGTATTTAACAATACATTTGAAAAAGTCTTACAAGATATCTTTCTGGACAAGGAATACCTCTTTTCTGAGGCTATAGGGAAATATGAGAACATGAAGATCAGGAGAAAATAAGATGAAGAAGTAGCTAAACAGGGACAACCACAATCCTTCTTCAGAGGCTTAGGGGTCATTTAGAATCAGATCCAGTACAACATGCCAAAGGTGATGTATCTTTACAGACTAGCTATGATGTAGCCTACAATCTTATATAAGTATTTGCCTTATTTTTCTTCACTCACCCACATAAATGCTTTTTCGGACTTCTTCCATTGGCAGCCATGGTGCTTCTTTTCTCTCCAACTGAGAAATCAGAAGTGGTTTGGAATCTGGAAGTCCTTGCTCATGAGGAAACATTTGGAAACATGCTGAGAAGAGAGAGATATTTAAGAATTCAACCTTAACCTCTTTCTCTTTAGGAAAATAAAAAGCAGTCTAGAATGCTATATATCTATGATCAATCACATCAAACATGGGAGATAACTGACAGGATCTGACTTAGGTTCAAATACAATTAGTTTATTTCAGCACTTTCCCTACAAACACTATGGAAATCTTCCATGTCTCCAAAGAGTAACTGGAATAGGGATTTGAGTAGAGAAGGTTTTGTCTTTTCTGAGGACAAAGCAGGCAAAGTACAGCTCCAGAAGCAAAATAATAAAACTGCTTATTTCCAGTTGTAAAAAGCTTCTCCTCTGAAAAAGGAGCAGGAACATCTCACCTCTTTACACCAAAGGAAACAGGGGTCTTTCTGTATTACATATATTCATGAGAAACCTCTACACACCAAGTCAGAACTCAGTAAATCACTTGAGACATTCATTCCATGACCTTTAGGAAATGAGAATGTAAAGTTACTCTAATGGTCAGACAATTAATGAGAGAAAAATCAGCCTTACCAAGGGAGACAAAATTCTCATAGTTTTCAAGCATCACATCCCAGAAAAGGTTCTTCTCAGCAGAATCCAAGAGGCTCCATTCCTCTTGGGTGAAGTTTACAACCACATCTTGCAATGTTAACAATTGCTGAAATAGTCAAAAATATTTCCATGCATTCAAAGGCCATTCTTCACATGGAACATGAGGAAGATATGAAATTAGTTAAATCTATAGTGAGTAGTTCAATGAAGGAATTAGAATATTTCATGTCAAGTATTCCTTGAAAATTTATTTACCATGTTCCACACTTTATACTAGACTTTGTAAATTATAAATAATTTTAACTTATTGCTTAAAGTCAACCTTACAAATCATTTTGCACAGTGAGGTCCAAATAAAACATTCAAGCTATTCTTTTAAAATTTTTATTTTTATTCAATGAACAAGCATTTATTTCTTATTCTCACCTCTCTTACCATTGGAAAACAAAAACAAAATCCACCAAAAATACACAGTCAAGCAAAATAAATTCCCACAATAGCCATGTAAAAACATCTGATGCTGTTATAACCATGTTCCTGCTTCTAACTGTCACAGGAAATTTCTATTATCAGGGTAGGCAAGCAGTGGAAGTTTGCCATTGCAATACTGGATCTATTAGTTATGAGATTAATACTAAGGCATCTGAATTACTGTAATAAGCTGCAAGTGCAGAAGATCTTGTTTGATCTGAATTTGTAGTCATTCCGCGGTCTAAAGAAGAGTTAAATCAGTGGCTGAACTTGTTATATATAAAAGATTCAGTTTCTGAAGTATCTCATTCTTTCAGAATATGAGTAAAATTAGACAAAGGTGGAGAAGTTTGTGAAAGAAAGACGTGAATCTGCTAAACTATGAGGTTAAAGTCAGGAACCTCTTCTGTTTATGTTTTAAGGATTAGGATTTCAGTATAGTCAGTTATGTTAGTGGAAAATAGTAATTTATGAGTTATGTTGTGTTACTTTAAAGGGAAATCTGATTTTACTCACATTTATCATTTAATCTGGAATTTGAATCTGTGTGTAGAGCATGCCCCGTAATGCATGCAAACTACTTAAGAGTCACTCTAAAGATGATTCCATTGTTTAAAGGGGTTTGGAGAGCAGTGGTCCATGTCCATGTCTGTTCAAACATGGTTATTAACTGACCATGTTTTACTATAGACAACATTTCATATAAGCTGCTCTCTGTATACAAGTTGGAATTATTATATTTACACATCCCATGTCAAGTATTTTGCCATTTCTTTTAAACATCTTAAAGCAAAATCATTTGTGTAATATTGAACCTTGGGATGAAAAAGCATCTACTTACCAAGAGTATTAGTTACATCACGATAAACTGTTATTTTTCAAGATGAATCTTTTACTGCTACCAATGTGAGATTACAGTCAAAGTATTGAGAGCTGAATCCACCAAAAACTACGATTATTGTAACTCGCTATTTTAGACCTTATGGGACTGTAAATAATATTATTCTGAGTCTGATTCCAGGTATGATTATCAAGGAATGCTGTTAATCCAATAATCCATGATTTCAGCAGCCCTATGGGATTGTCATCCATGAACTGCAGGTGGGATTCTCATGGGAGAGGTTGGGGAAACAACTGTTGGCATGGGCTGAGGTAGGATTTTCCTGACTCAATTTCACCAGTATCATATTTCCTCTTGAACAGAAAATACCCCATGTGGCCGAATTTATTTCTGTCTCAATGCAATTGGCTGTCTGTCTGTCTGTCTGTCTGTCTGTCTGTCTGTCTGTCTGTCTGTCTGTCTGTCTATCTATCTATCTATCTATCTATCTATCTATCTATCTATCTATCTATCTATCTATAACTTTCACCTGGAATTCACACAATATTAGGGAAGCATTATTCCCTTACTGTGTAACTATGTCCTTGTTCTTTTGTGAAAATTTCTACAATCATGTTGGATGATGGCTATAAATGCAACTAAGCAGATTTTTTTAGATTAATGCTGGACTACATCTGAATAACTATAGTGAGATGCAGATATAAGATTTGAGCTATTTGGCTGAGAATTTTAGTCCTTTCTATATTCTGAAAAACTAAGTAAATAAGTATTTAGCCTTGTTATCTGCTATTATTAATTATATATTCCAGTATAAAATAAGGTCCTTTAATTTTACATAATGGTATGGGGACAATTGGACAAATTATGTAAAGACTTGTGAAACCGGTATATAATTCTGTTATTTTTAAGGTTAATATTATAACTCAGTTCTGTGTTAATGAAAAGAATGGCAGCACAATTAGTTATGTCAAATGAAAAATGGATTCTGGTCTATCCTATAAATGACTTAAAGAGAGACCCACTTTTACTTGGAGTTATTCATTTGAACATGGATAGAAATTGAAAATGTTTTATTATAAAAAAGCTTACTTGTCAGGCACTGGTTTGATACTGATTAATCAATGTATTTTTATATCCCATCCCGGAATCTTTTGTTACAGTTGAAGTTAATCTGGCAATTTTTAAATGAATTCATTTTTGTATTAGAGTTTATTTTCTTATGAAAATGTTCTGTTATTAATTCCTCAGCAGACTCTCATCCTCCTAATAGGTGAATAAATAATGCCAAGTATAAAAACTGGGTTTTAACTTTCAGTTTGTATTTGAGTTTCTTAGATGTATTAACATGACAACTGACTAATGTAAAAATATAAATTCTGGTCTAAAGGGTTCCAAATTTGATTTTCTAAAAAGAGAAACTTAAGGTGTGAGCTTTTTTGCACTATTCTACCTGGTTATTGGCAAAGTTAATTGAAATTTGTGTTAGGACCAATTGTGAAGGAGATTTTTTTAGTAAGAGAAGAAGATCTCTACAAGCAATCTGAATCAGAGAAGCCAGTCAGCTGGAAACTGCTCTGAGACCACAGGAAACCACAGGGCTGCATCAGATGTTTCCAGAGAATCAGATGACTGTATAAGATGGGACTTCTATGAAATGGACAATTTCATTTTCTCATCGTTTATTTTTCCCTTTGTGTCTTTTATATGTAAGGTCTACTTATCAAAGGGGATTGTCCCCTTTAATTTTGTCAAAGCAGTGATCAATCTTTTCCTTTTCCCCTCACATTGTTTCCCATTATAAGCTTCATAGTTAGAAACTCTTGATGAAGTGCTTGTGTCAGCGATTCATTGAAGAGACTGTGTCTATCAATAGAATTAAATGAGGGAATGAGAAAAATTATTATTAATAACCAATGATTTGAAAAGATCCAGAGTTTTCCCCCATTTTCTAAAGTTCTTTCAAGCCTAAGCCTCTGAAAAACAGGGCTGATGATAGTAGATAGGATAACATTCTTCTTAACCTAGGTATTGCTTGGTCCTCTCTAACTCCAATCCAAGTCAATTGCAAGTCATGTCATCATTCCCTGATGTCATGGTCCTCTTCGAGAAAAGAAGGACAAACACAACAGGTATTGCTACTCCACCCAACCTTACAAGGAATTTAATCTAAGGTGAAACTCCAACCCACTCTGTTCTACTCTGGCTAGGATTGGGGATATAGATCCTTTGTTTGGATTTTCCTGAAGCTGGGGTGATTTGGAAGTAAATGACATGACCAAAGCCACATGCCCACTGCCCTCACCCCCTGTCATCCCCTCAGCAGAATAAGTCCACATTTCATTATAATAATCATTCTCTTTTTCTAATCCCTCAGAGACCTTTACTTAAGTTTTTTTTTTTTAAGACTCACTTTGCAGTGTCTCTATATAGGTACTGGATGTGTTACAGTAGATTTCCTCCTAGACAGTGTATGTATCTTACAGTTATTTTGAATGGGATTCTCTTTCATTATTACCTCCTGGATTTTGTAATAATTATATTAAATATATATTTATTTTATTATATCATATTAATTATATTATAAATATTATATTATATATTAATATAATATTATATTAAATATATAATATATAGCCATTGGTATTAAATATATAATATAGTAATATAATAAATATATTATATATATAAATTATATTAAAATACTGTTGACTTTTATTGGTAGGTTTATTTTATAACAATTGTATAAAGTGATTTTCCTAAAATGCAGGTCTGATCATGTCACTCTCCACCATCCCCCACTCAATAAGCTCCAGTGGCTCCCTTTTACCTCCAGGAAGAAATTTAAAAAGCTAGCCCTTCATTACCCAGTCACCTCCTATCTTTCCAGTTTTCTTATGCTTTACTCCCTGACATGTATTCCTTGAGCCAGTGACAGTGGTCTCCTGACTGTTCTGCAAACAAGATGCTCCGTCTTTCAGCTCTGGACATTTTCTCTGACTGTCCCCCATGTTTGGAATGCTTTCCCTCCTTGCTCCCACTACTCACCCCTCTGGCTTCCTTTAAGTCCCAACTAAAATTCCACCTTCTACTAGAAGCCTTCCCCAACCTTTCTGGATTCTAGTGCCTTCCCTCTTTTAATTATTTCCTACTTCTCCCGTATATAGCTTGTTTGTACATACACATTTACGTGTTGTCACACACACATACACACACACACGCTAGGCTGTGAGCTGTTTGAGCCAGAGATTTCATCCTTTGCCTCTTTTTGTGCGCTTAGCACAATGCCTGGCACATAATAGGTATTCAATAAATGTTTATTGATTATTTGAATGAGACACATTACTGCTGTGTACCTCTGATAACTCATATGTCATACTTGTCCACATGATTCTTAAAATACATTTCAGCATTAAACATGATTCCAGAGGACTAATGATAAATAAAGAGTGCTACCTACCTCATGAGAAAGAGAGGCAAAGAACTAAATATATAAAATGAGACACAAATTGTTGGACCTGGATAATACAGTTATTTATTTTGCTTGACTATGCATGTTTCTTACAAGAGGTGCTTTTCTTTTTCTCCAAAGTTGGGAGGGGAGACAGAGGGTGAAAGTGGGAGGGAAAGAAAAAAGATTTTTGACTGGAAAAAAATAATTTCTTTAAAAGGTATGAAGTCTAGCAGCCCTTCATCAGACATAACGGGAAGCAAAGTCTTCTAAGAAAGAATAATTGAAGTTTAGGGCCCTGAGTATAATTTGTTGGAAGAAGGAGTTAAAGTAAATGAAATGTGTCCATGATTTTAGGAATGAAAATACTTTTCAGGAGGGATAGAATAAAATAACTTACGTGGGAAAAGGCTGTAAGGCACTCAGAAGTCATTCTTTGTCACCTTGATTCTCACTTTTTGATCAGTCTTGAGAAACTACAACTGGGGAAGGAGAAATATGTTAAGCAGAAAATCAAGCTTATCTTGCATTCCCTAAACTCAGCAAGATAGAAATGTAATTTCTATGTATATGTAACCTAACCTGAGCATCAATTCCATGGTCCTCTACAGAAATATAAGTCAAACTTACCTAAGAATAAACCTACTTTTATTTGATATCAATGAGAAGAACCACAGATATTAGTGCCTGAGACCTGGATTCTAAGCCACTGCTTCTAGCAAACTCCAAGCGATAGGGCTCCAGGAAAGGGAATTAGTTGACGTGAGTTAAATTCACAGACATTGCTTCTAGATTCTGCACTGATACTGAGTATACAAACAAAGCTCTCTATGGCTCAACACCCCTTACTGAATTAAGGAAAATATTTCCACTGCCTTTTATTCCTCAAAGGACATGAACAAAATTAATTTTCTGAAATTTTTGGATAAAACTTTGTGATATTAATGTACCATGGGTACAGTCACAAACTGGTTTGACCCAGCAGTATCACTTCTAGATCTATATCCTAAAGAGATCAAAGAAAAAGGGAAAAGACCTATTTGTACAAAAATATTTACAGCTGCTCTTTTGTGATGACAAAGAATTTGGGAATGGCTGAAGATGTTGTGGTAAATGCTTGATAGAACAGTATCATGCACAGGAACAGCAATATTGTAACTGATCAACCTTGAAAGACACAGCTACTTCGATCAAGACAACAATTCAAGGTAATTTCAAAGGAGCTATGATGAAAACTTCTATCTACTTTCAGAGAGAGAATCAATGAGTTCTAAGTGCAGACTGAAGCATACTTTTTCACTTTCTTCATTTTTCTTGGGTTTTTTTTTCTGTTTTTGTCTTTTGTAACATACTAACATGGAAATGTTTTTTCATGACCTTACATGTATAATTGATATCACATTGCTTGCCTTCTCAAGGGATAGGGAAGGAGCAGTAGGAGGGAGGGAGAGAATTTGAAATTCAATTTTTTTTATATTTAAAAATACAATTTGGAAATATTTAATGAAATAAAAAATGTTTATATCAGAAAAGAAAAAAAGAAAATTCTGTGACAGGACATAAAAAGAAATAATAAATATGGCTAGTATGGAATTGACACACCCATATACACATATATACTTTGCAACTTCATTTTGTGGGTTGTCTTCCTCCATTAAAGTGAAAGTTCCTTGACTGCAGGAGCTTTCTTTCTTTCTTTATCTCTCTGTTTTTCTCTCTTTCTTTCTCTCCCTCCCTCCCTCCTTTCCTTCCTTCCTTCCTTCCTTCCTTCCTTCCTTCCTTCCTTCCTTCCTTCCTTCCTTCCTTCCTTCCTTTCTTCCTTCCCTCCCTCCCTCCCTCCCTCCTTCCTTCCTTCCTTTCTTTCATATATCCCTAGAGCTTAGTACAATGCCTGGTCCATAGTAGGTACATAATAAGTGTTTATTGATTGACTGAAGTATGAGGATAGTAGGGAAGCACCAGGCTACTTTTCATAAGTTCAAATCACAAAGCCCAAAGATACTGAAAGATTTTAAAATTGGGAATGCTGAGATACTTACAACCTGTGATCTATAAACAACTGTAGGATATCACTGATAAAATTCTAGTTTCTAAGGTGTACAGCAAATTGATACAAATGAATAATATCAAAAACTGTCATAACAGATAAGTGGTCTAAGAAAATCAACAAGCTGTTTTCAAGAGAATTACAAACCTGAAATGGCCACTTAAAACATGGTCTAAATTGCTAAAATAGAAAGAAAGAAAGAAAGAAAGAAAGAAAGAAAGAAAGAAAGAAAGAAAGAAAGAAAGAAAGAAAGAAAAAAGAAAGAAAGAAAGAAAACAAAGCAAGGAAGGAAGGAAGGAAGAAAGAAAGAGAAAGAAAAAGAAAGAAGAAGAAAGAAAGAAAGAACACATCATATAAACTGGCAAGGATAACATAACATGGGAATAATAATATTAGGTAGCATTTGTGTATCACTTTAAGGTCTACAAAATATTTAACACATATTATTTCATTTAATCCTCCTACCAACATGGGTTCAATCAGTATTAAGAATGCTGAGAAATGACAGGCCATTGATGGAAGAGCTACAATGTAGCCTATTGTAAATTTCAATTTAGAATTATGTAACAAAAGTAACTCAACTGTTCATACTCTGTGACTCAACAATCACACTACTCAGTGGAATTCAAATAGAGACAAAGGTCCGATACATACAAAAATATGACCCCCAGGACAGATTCAAGGTGATCTACCAAGACTTGTAGGAAATGGAGCGTAAAATGAGCAAAATCATGAGATAAATTATATGACTACAGTAACATAAAGAAAATAACTTAACTTCAATTTCATGTAAAAGACTATTTTTTATCTTCTAGAACTGCCTCTATTACACCTTTTCTTAAAAAGGTGCACACTACATATTCCTGTAAAAAGTATGAAAAATCACAACAATATACAGTCATATGGAAAAATACTCTATATCACTATTGATTAGATAAATGCAAATTAAAACAACTTTGAGATATTATCTTACACCTATTAGATTGGCTAACATGATAGAAAGGGAAAATGAAAAATATTGTAGGGGATGTGGAAAAATTGGTACACTAATTCACTATTGGTAGAACTGTGAACTGATCTGACAGTTCTGGAGATCAATATGGAATTATGCCAAAAGAGTTATTAAACTATCTATACCCTGTGACCCAGCAATATCACTATTAGGTCTGTTTCCAAGGTAATTAGGGGAAAATATGTTTACCTTCTAAAATATTTATAGCAGCTCTCTTTGTGGTGGCAAAAAACTGTAAATTGAGGAGATACTTGTCAATCAGGGAATGGCTAAACAAGTTGTGTTATATGATTGTAATAGAACACTAGTCTGTGCTACAAGAAATGATGTGCTGATTTATTTTAGAAAAACACAGAAAGATTTGCATAAAATAATGAAGAGTGAAATGAGCAGAACCAAGAGAATGTTGTACACAGTAATGGCAATGTTGTTCTACGAACAACTTTGAATGACTAAGTCATTTTGAGTATTATAAATACTCAAATCAACCACAAAGAACCTATGTAGGACAATACTATCCACATCCAGAGAAAGAACTGATAAAGAGATGTACAGTATGGTTTTACATAATACATCTATATAATATGTATATATATGTTATATATATGCATGTGCATATATGTGTATATACATGTGTTTAATGGTAGCCTTCTCCAGAGTGGAGGGTGGAGGGAGAAAAAAAGTAAAAATTGCACAGCAGAGAATAAGAGATAAATTAGAAGCAGAAAAAAGCAAGATAACCTTGAAAATGAAGTGTAGTATTAATTACGTAGTTTTTCATAAAAAGCAAACAGCATGAAATGGAAAATCATGATTTCATATTGAATCTTCTTTTTATGTTGTGTTGTGTACATGGAAGTATTCTTTTTGTATTTGAGTTCAAAATAAATAAAAAAATTTAAAGTGTAAAATTTGCTTCTCTTCTAATTTTTTTTAATGATATGATGTGATCATCAATACTCAGGCCACACACCAATTTTGAATTTACTACAGAGTATAGAATACTATGTTGGTCCAAATATACGTCTTTTTTCCAGTTATCCCAGGAGTTCTTCTCAAATAAGTTCTTTCCTAAGCATTTATATCTTTAGGTTGGTTAATGAGGTCAATCATTTCTGATTCTTCTGTATGTAGTCTGATCCAGAGAGGTACAAAATGAAGCATACATTTTTTAGACATAGCGTATGGGTCAATTTGTTTTGTTTGATGATACTAATTTGTTAAAGGGCAGAGATTCTATTAGGAAGGAGCAGCTGGTCAAACAGTGACAGATACAAAAAAAGAAGGAAGCATCAATTAAATATTTTTTAAAAATACACAGATGAGAGAATGAAGTTTATATGGGGACACAAACAAGAAGGGCATCTTTGTTACTACTATGCTAAATTTAACATTCACAAAAATAATAATAAAAACAATAAAAAACTATACCTAACAAGTACAGAGCTTTATTACAATCTCCTTTGTTGTTCTTTTTGTCGTGAAATATTCATATTTATGGATGTTTAAGTTCATAATGAAAAAGAAAATTAAATTTAAAATAGAAAATTATGCATATATGTCATGTACCCACATATAAATGTGTGTGTCTGTATACACACACACAACACAATATGAAAGGATAAAGCTATTTACCTTCAAGGACCTGAGGAATATTAATAGTTGCCATTTATATATAGATTTAAGGATTACAAAGTACCCTGCACACATTACTTAATCTGGTCTTCCAAACAACTCTGTAATACAGGTGTCATTAGCAGATGACAAATGAGTAAACTGAAGCTGTTTAACAAAGATAATTAATAATACAATGATAAATGATATATTATAGCATATAATATATAAGCACTTTGGATGGATAAAAATTACATTTTTACTTACATATAATTGGCTTCCCATGAATTATTATACATTTTAAAACATGGTTGTGAGAGTCCATAGACTTCATCACACTGATCAAGGGATACAAGAGACAAAAAAGGGTTAGGAACCTTGGCCAAAGGAAAGGTCTTCAGGATTGTACCTGACATATATTGACTTATACTCCCAAAAGTCATGCGGCTAGTCAATGTCTGAAAAAAGATTTGAACTCAGAGCTTCTTGATTTCCTAATTTTGACCTCTATCCACTAACCCAGGTTGAAAGAAACAGATAATAAAATAGAAAAGAATTGAAAAGGAAAAGTAAATAAAATGGTAGAGAGAACCTTAGTAATCATCTCAGCCAGTTCCCTTATTTTAGAGGATATAACCTAAAAAACTTAAGTGATCTTTTCATAAAGCAGAGGTCTGACCAGGTCCCTCCTCAATGAACTCCAAAGTTTCCCTATCAACTTTGGGATCAAACATAAACTCCTGTGTCTGGCTTCTAAAGTCCTCTTCATCCTGACCCCAAACTACCATTCCAACCAATGCCACTCCAAACTCCCTTTTGTATACTCTATGGTCCCGCCAGATTGGCCTTGCTTACTCCTCACCTATATTCATTTCCTGTCTCTGTGTCATCTACACCTGGGATATTCTGGTCTCGTCTTTGCCTCTTAGAACTCATTATTTCCTTCACTACTGAACTCTAATGCCACCATCTATGTGAAGTCTTTATTGACATCTCTTAGCTTGCTCCTGCCCACAATGGGAAATTATTTATCTTGTATTTATCTTGAACATGCATGTGTGCTTATACATATATCATGTCACCAATGACATATGTAAATGTTCTCTCAGTGAAAGAAAGCTCCTTGAAGGTAGAGACTGTGTCATTTTTATCTGTATATCTCTAGTATCTGGCATACAGCAGGTACTTCATAAATATTAGTCAATTAATACATGAAGAAGACAGTTAAATAACAGCATCAGGACTCAAACCATGTCTTCTTTCCACTGGGCCATGATGATGAGGGTGAAAAGCAGAGCTGTGCTTGTAAATGATTAACAGCCAGCCTTCCGAAAAAAATTATCTATTTACATACATAAATTTCTTATAAATTTTACTGATATAAAGAATATGTGTCACACAATTTTCAAAAAATAATGGATCATATAATACTCTTTATTGTAAATTCTATATCGCCATTTGTTTCTCAGGGAACATTTTCATTGATTTTTGCCAGTCCTTGAATCAGCAGTCAACCTCTGTTTGCAACCATGAAATGACAAATATAGTTGAGCACCAATCATTTTGACACTCTTTTTCCAAACTTGCTATCATTATATCTAATATATGGTCTGGTAAATAATTTTCCATCTTCATACACATTACATTCATTAAATGAGAACCTCTTTCCTCTTTAGTGCTAACTTTTTAGTTTTCTTTATAGTGTCAGGGATCTGTACTGTTTCTACTTTACAAACAAAATCCTGAAAATCTCTCAAATCAATTTTATGTTTTAAAATTTCACTTCCAGGGGGTGGAGTCAAGATGGCAGAGTAGAAGGACTGATCTGCTCTAGCTTTCCACCGACAGCCTATAAAATACCTGTAAAAATGACTAAACAAATTCAAGGGCAGCAGGAGCCACAAAATGACAGAGTGAAACAGATTTCCAGCCCAAGACAACCTGAAAGGCTGACAGGAAAGGTCTATCACATGGGGTTCAGAGCAGAGCATAGCCCAGCCTGAGCCCTACAGCACAGATAGGACTTGAGCAGGCTTCAGGGTACAGAATCATGGGTAGTAGCTGTAGTTTCCCGATTTCTCAATCCACAAATGCCAAAGACAGTTTCAAAGGTCAGTAAGAAAGCTCTTTCACCTGGGTGAGAGAGGAGCACAATCAGGCCCCAGCCCTGGCCCAAGCCACTGCAGTAGCACATCCACTTTTGGGGCCCTCAACCTAAAGACCCTGGGGAAAGCGAGCAATTGACCTCTGTCTCAGTCCTGAGTGGCAGTCCTGTGGTGAGGAGGAGCACTGGCACTGGAGGAGTCCAGTCAGTGGTGGCTGCGGAGAGGGAACCCTACTTGCAGTTCCAGGGCAGAAAAGTGTGCTTGTGGTTTCTCACAGACCTGATTGCAGGCCAGGAGAGGAGTAAACTCCTCTCCCTTGATTGTGCCACCTTGGAGGAACCGAGAACTTACAGGTCCCTAGATATATCTCAGAGAACAGCTACACAAAACCTCTGAAGGCTAGGGCGGTTACCCTCAACTTGACAAAGGACTCAAAAGTTGAGTAACTGACTGGGAAAATGCCAAAAAAGGAGGAAAAAATAAGTCTACAGAAGGTTACTTTCATGATGAAAAAGTATTCTCTTTCATCCTTTTGGATGAGGAAGAAGAAAGGATACCATCAGAGGAAGTCATAAAAGTCAAGGTTTCTACATCCAAAACCTCCAAAAAAAATATACAATGGTCTTAGGCCATGGAAGAACTCAAAATGGATTTTGAAAATCAAGTAAGAGAGATAGAGGAAAAACTGGGAAGAGAAATGAGAGTGATTCAAGAAAATCATGAAAAGCAAGTCAACAGCTTGCTAAACGAGACCCCAAAAAATGCTGAAGAAAATAACACCTTTAAAAACAGACTAACTTAAACGGCAAAAGAGGTCCAAAAAGTTAATCAGGAGAAGAATGCTTTAAAAGGCAGAATTGACCAACTGGGAAAGGAGGTTCAAAAGCTCACTGAAGAAAATAGTTCTTTAAAATTAGAGTGAAGCTGATAGAAGCTAATACCTTTATGAGAAACTAAGAAATTATAAAACAAAACCAAAAGAATGAAAAAATAGAAGACAATGTGAAATATCTCACTGGAAAAACAACTGACCTGGAAAATAGATCCAGGAGAGATAATTTTAAAATTATTACTCTATCTGAAAACCATGATCAAAAAAAGAGCCTAGACATCATCTTTCAAGAAATTATCAAGGAAAACTGCCTGGATATTCTAGAACCAGAGGGTAAAAAAGAAATGGAAAGAATTTACTAGTCACCTCCTAAAAGAGATTCCAAAAGGAAAACTCCTAGGAATATTGTAGCCAAATTCCAGAGTTCCCAGGTCAAGGAGAAAATATTACAAGCAGCCAGAAAGAATTCAGGTATTGTGGAAATACAATCAGGATAACACAAGATTTAGCAGCTTCTACACTAAAGGATCGAAGGTCTTGGAATATGATATTCCAGAGGTCAAAGGAGCTACAATTACAATCAAGAATCACTTCCCCAGCAAAACTGAGTATAATACTTCAGGGGAAAAACTGGAACTTCAATGAAATAGAGGTCCTCCAAGCATTCTTGTTGAAAAGACCAGATCTGAATAGAAAATTTGACTTTCAAATACAAGAATCAAGAAAAACATGAAAAAGTAAACAGGATAGAGAAGCTTTAAGGAACTCATTAAAGTTGAACTGTTTACATTCCTACATGAAAAGATGTTATTTGTAATTCATGAGATCCTTTTCAGTATTAGGGTAGTTAAAGGGAATATATATGTAGATGCATATGGGTACATATGTATGTATATATTATATATGTGTATGTATGTGTACATGGGTGTATGTATGTGTATATACGTGTGTGTGTATATATGAGTTGAATATGAAGGGAGAATACCTAAAAAAATAAAATTTACTGTTGAATGAAATGTACTAGGAATAAGAGAAAGGAAGAGGTAGAATGTAGCAAATCATCTCACATAAAAGAGGAAAGAAAGAGTTTTTACAATGGAGAAGAAAAGGGGAGAGATGAAAGGAAATAATTGAACCTTACTCTCATGGGATTTGGCTTAAGGAGGGAATAACAATAACACTCAATTGGATAGGGAAACATATTTTACTCCAGTCATCTCCAGTCATCCTGATAAGTATCTGGTCCCTGGAATCAGATGGCTCTGGAGGAGAAGTGAGGTTGGTGACCTGCACACCCCTCCCTCACTCGAAACAAAGTCAAGTGCAAGTCATGTCATTATTTCTCTGGTGGCATGATCTTCTTCAGCAGTGAAGGACAAACATATATTATGGAAGTGTTTTGCATTGTTGCACATGTATGACCTATATTGAATTGCTTGTTTTCTCAGTGAGAGTGGGTGGGGAGGGAGGGAGAGAATATGGAACTCAATGCTTTAAGAATGAATGTTAAAAATTGTTTTAGCATGCAGCTGGAAATTAAGATATACAGGCAATGGAGTATAGAAATCTATTTTGCCCTACAGGAAAATAGAGGGGAAAGGGGATGCAAAGAAGGGTGGGTGATAGAAGGGAAGAGAGAGAATGGAGGAAGGGGTGGATGGGGTGCATGCTCTCCTGTGGTAAGGGGTGTGGAAAGATGGGGAGAAAATTTTGAATTCAACTTCTTGTGGAAGTGAATGTTGAGAACTGAAAAATAAATTATATTTTATATATATATGTATAAAGAAAAAAATTTCACTTCCATGATACACTTTTTCACTAGTTATCTGAAGTGAATTGTTCATAAGACCAAGTAAATGGGGGCAGCTAGATGGCACAGTAGATAGAGCACCTGTCCTAGAGTCAAGAGAATCTGCATTTAAATCCAGCTTCAGATGCTTACTAGCTGTGTTACCCTGGGCAAGTCACTTCAACCCAACTGCCTCCAAAAATAAAAAATAAAATAAAACAAAGGCCAAGTAGATGGTTCTAATAAATCAAGCTAATTAAAAATGCTTTCATTCTTTCTGTTCCTCCTCCCAAAAAAGATATAAATGGAATTGGGTTCACTTTTGAATATTCATTATTAAAGGTACAATCATTAAATTAAATTATTAATTAGACTAACATAATCAAAGTACATTTTGCTGTAATTGATGTTAATTCTTTTAAAGTAAGAAATAATATTACTTGTTAGGAGCTGATTGAAATCATCATTGGTTGTGTTTCACAAGGGTTCACAGAATTGCTGAAAATGTAAAAAATGGTCTTTTGGGAGCTGGTACAACTTATCAGGAAGGTGCTAAATCAGGGGTTCTTAATCTGGGGTCCATGGACCCCCCAAAGGGTCTATAGATATATTTCAGAGGGTCTAGAACTTTGGATAGAAAAAATGTCTATTAAAATACAATTGGTTTCTGATGTGCTTTTGTTAGAAGTACTTTTCAAAAACATGATTCTGAGAAGGGATATCAGAACGTCCAAGGGAGCCAGAACACAAAGCAGGGCTGGGACCCCTGGCCAAAGGCAAGGTCTCCCGGACCGGAGATGACGCATGAGATGGAGTGATGGACCTGGACCCACATATTCACTAAAGCCTTTGCACACACGATCTCCTTTGAACAACCCAGCGGGGTCTTGGTGGAGAATGAGGTTCGGGACACCCCGAGCCTCCGACCCAGCTGGTCCTGCTCCCCAAGCCCCTCACTTGGGGAGAAGAGGCTGTGGGGGTGGGGGAGTCCTGGCTCCTGGGCTCTCATTCCGAACCCATCACCTGCCACACCTGGGACCCCAGGAGACTCACCTGCGACACCTGGGGCGGCTGGAACCCCGGCTCGCCTCCCCCATCCCTTCCCGGGTGGGAGGTCCCGCTGTCGGACCCAGGGCGGCCCCCCCCGCCACCTTAGCCCTAACCCCTTCTCCCATCCCGCAGTCCCCTCCCCAACCCCATCCCCACCCCACTCCCGCGCGGTCCCCGCCCCTTCTCCCGCCACCCCGACCCTCCCCCCACCTCCACAGCCCAGGAGGGGGAGAACTAGCCGGTGTCCAACGGGTCTTTGTCCAGCTGGACAAGGAAGAGTCTTTGGGAAGGGCAGAGGGGAGGAGCGAGAAGGTGGGAAGCAAGAGAGGAGGGACAGGCAGATACGCGCGCTTGCACATCCACGGTCACGGTCATGCTCAAACTCACTCACAATCACTCACCCGCTGCAAAAAAAATGACAGGCAAGAATCCCTACAGTCCTGGAACTGCGCTTGCGCATGTTTAGGAACGAACTCTGATTCCCAGAATCCACCGGGAAGAGGCGCATCCGGTTTCCCGCGGGATGGATTCTGGGAAACTGGAGTCTTACCCCCCCCCCCCCCCCCTGAACATCGCAGTCCTCAGCCTTCTGGGAATTGTAGTCCGGCGGTTGTTTCTACCCTACCCGACTCTTTGGCGGTTTGTAGAAGTAACAGTCAACTAAAAAGCATTTATTCAGCGCCTACTATGCAAGGTGCCAGACTCCATACTAAGAAATACAAAAGAAAAAAAAATTGTCCCTGTCCTTAGGGAGCTTACATCCCACAGGGAGAGACGTGCCTACAAAAGTGGCTACCACTTACTTAACTAAAAGAAGCACCTTGAGCAGTTCAGCCATTACCCAGGATTGCAGGGGACCATGGATGCTGCGAGCTACCCACCTGCTGAAAAAGGCGATAGACTCGGCGTAGAATGAGACACGTTTCTCTGAACAGGGGCAATCAATACTTAACTATGAATATGGGTTACAAGGGTTTTGTTTTCCCCCGCCCCAGCCCTTCCACGGGATTGAGGGAGCGGGGGTGTAAGAAAATAGGAGGACTGTCGTTGTGGAATAGGGGGCAGCCGGTGCTGAGGCAGGGACAAGGGAAACAGAATGTGCCTGTTTGTGTGACCCCCGTGGAGAGTGAAGAACAATAACCTTTAATAAACCTGGAAAGTCATCTATGCCCAGGACTGTCCTGCAGCACAGCTTTGCGCTTAACCTCCCGCAGAGACCCAGATCCAGTCCACAGAGGTCTCAGAGTTTCTCCTTACCCCAAACCCTTCAGACTATCTGAACACTGGCAATAATGTGGAAGCTTAAATACTTTGGCCACATACTCAGAATACTGGAATCATTGGAAAAGACCCTGATGTTGGGAAATGGTGAAGTCAAAAGAAGGCAGAGGATGAAATGGATAGAGAGTATCATAGAAGCAGCACATGCTCTTGGACAGACTTTAGAAGACAGTGCAGGGTAGATTTAGTATTAGGACAACTATAAACATAATTGACTGTATTGATAGGCTCTGTACTAAGGGATATAAAAACAATAAAGATAATATATCAACACTGAAAAAGCTTTTGATATAAAATGCATTTGTTTCTATTAGCAAAACAAAATAAAATATGAGAGAACGTAGGAATAAATGAACCTTCCCTTAATATGGTAAATAGTATATATCTAAAATCAAGAGGCAGTATTATATGGGATGGGAATAAAGTAGAATCCTTTCCAATAAGATCTGCACTGAAGCAAGGATGTCCACTGTTATCATTACTATTTAATATTAGTGCTAGAAATGCTAGTCATAGCTATAAAACAATAACAAGAGATTGAGGGAATAAACACCAGCAAAAAGGAAAGAAAAGCATCACTTTTTACAGATGATTTGATTTGAAGCACTGGAGAATTAAAATTTCATTGAAACAGTAACTTCAGCAAAGTAGCAGGATATAAAATAAATCCATGTAAATCATCCACATTTTTGTATATTGCCAACAAAATACAGCAGGAAAAGATAAAGACATTCCATTCAAAATAAGTGAAGAATGTATAAATATTTGGGAGTCTACTTACCAAAATAGGAACAGGGACTATATAAATGCAACTCTATGGAAATGCAGCTTTATGGAAATACAGACCCAAATGATTGGAAAAATATTGATGGAACATAAATCAAGCTAATATAACAAAAGTGACAGTGCTACCAAGCTCATTTCTTTATTCAGTTTTGTTCCAATCAAATTACCAAAGGATTATTATGTAGAAATAGAAAAAAATAATAAAATTCATCTTTAAGTACAAATGGTCAAGAATCTCTATGGAAATACATATTTTTTTAAAGTGGAAAGGGAGGGATCCTAGTAATATAAGATCTTAAAGGAAACTGCAAAGCAGTAATCATCTAAACAATTTGGTCTTGGTTTAAAAATAGATCAGTCTTTTGTGGTGGCAAAGAATTGGAAATTGAGAGGATGCCCATCAACTGGAGAATGGCTGAACAAGTTGTGGTTTATGATTGTTATGAAATACTTATTGTGCTGCAGAAATGATGAGCAGAATAGTTTCAGAAAAACCTGGGAACAGTTATACTAATGTAAAGTGAAGTGAGAAGAGCCAGAAAATCATTGTACACAGTAATAACAATATTGTATGTGTTCTCTTTTGCAACATGGCTAATATGGAAACATTTTTCATAATTGCACGTGTATAATCTATATCAAATTGCTTGCCTTCTCAAGGGAGGGGGAGGGCAGAGGAGGGAATTTAGAACTCAAAAATTATAAAAAATGAACGTTGAAATTGTTTTCACATGTAATTGAGAAAAATAAAATGAAAACATTTAAAAAAAATAAAAGTAGTTCAACCTAGTGTTTGATCAACCCAAAGACCCCAGCTCCTGGGATAAGAAACTGCTATCACAACTACTCATCTATCTAATAGAAATTATATCAACACCTTACACCAATGGTGTCAAACTCAAATAAAAATTGGGGTCACTAATTCATATGTAAGGATCCTTGTAGGCTACATACTGACTTAAGTTTCAAAATATAATATTATCTATGTTTTAAATGTTCAATTCTAAGGTAATTGAGTTAATTATTTAATTTCCCTAATTATATTTTAATCTGGCTCCCACAACACTTACAAATAAGTATTGAGAACACATGTGGTCCCCTGGCCAAGTGTTTGACATCTCTGCCTTTTATCAAGCACTATTTGCCAAAATAAGCTGCAAATGGATATATGACTCAGACACAGAAAGAGCACATCATAAACAAACTAGAAGAGGATGAAATGACTTTTCGTATCCATGCATAGAGGAAGAGGTCAGCACCAAACAAAGAATAATGAGTATCGCAGAAGGTAAAATGGATCATTTTGATTATTAAAAAAAAGTAAGTGTTTGCACAAATAAATCTAATACAGCTAAATACAAATACAGCTAAGGTTAGTGAATAGCCAGAGGAGTCTATGGTCCTGCTCTCCCAGGTCTGGCTCTTGGTATTCAATGCTGGTGCAGTTAAGATCTAACTTAGTTCTATTTAGAACAGCTGTAATCATCCACAAGGTAGCCGATGCAGCTCAATTACAATTCCACCTTCCTTTCTTGAAGTCTTTTATGCTTCACATCCTTCGGTGAAGTTAGAATAAGGCTCTAGAGAACTCCCTTTTCTACTGGTTCCCCCATTCCTTGACCCTATCACTCCATCAACAATGTGACATGGCAAGTCCTTTGTCTGAAAACTGTATGTAAACAGGAGCTCCCAACAGTTTTGAAACTTGGACTGGAGAGCACATCTCACTACATATCTGGGTCACCAACCTGCATGCTGCCCCATTGGACATCAGGGAAGCTCATTCTTATCCCTGCTAGAATCAATGTCCAACTAAAGTCTACCCTATGATACTGTGCATGGCTGTATTAATAAACCATTTTGATCCATCCTAGTGTCATTGCATTCCATTCACCAAAACAACTACAAATTTATAGGATGATTACAAGGGAAACAGTTAACTTGGTGGGGGGGAGGAATCTTTGCAATAAGTTTTGCAGAGAAAGTTATCCAGAAATGATAACTTTCTTATATATGTATATATATATATATGTGTGTGTGTGTGTGTGTGTGTATGTGTGTATATGTATATATACATATATGTGATATATAAGGAACTGACTCAGATTTACAAAAATAAGAACCACTCTCAAATTCATAAAAGGTCAAATGATATGAACAAGCAGTTCTCAAGAAATCCAAGTCAATCTAAGTCATGATTCTTGGCATAAATCCAACTTGGACATAGTGCATTGTTGACTGAATTTCTGCTCATCTTTTAACCTCAAATCAAATAGTCGTATGAAAAATCCTCCAAGCCACTCATAGTCAGAGATATGCTAATGAAAACCACTCTGATGTTCTATCTCATAACCATCAGAGGAGGGGGTTGCTGATCAGATTAATGACATTGTCAAAAAAGAAAGAAAATGGTAACTGCTGGAGAGGTGGTGGCAAAAGAATAAAAAGTATCAAAGTAAGAAAAGGGATGAATGTCCTTACACGGCAACTAGTGGACATGTAATTAATTTCCTATAGAATATATCACAAGTCAATATATGTTTGGATAAATTCATAGATGACTGAATTATATCATGTTATTAAACAAAAATTAAGGGTATTTGAAGTATTTTCCAAGTCTGTGAGGTCAACACTGTAGAACATAGGTACCACATTGGTAAGTGGGAGAGGAGATTTACATTACCAGGACGTTCATAATTGTTTGTACTCTTGGGTTTCAGGGCCAGGACATTTACTGTTTAATTCATTCTAGAAACTATGTCTAGAATTATGGTAACTTCATACATGGCGATAAGTATAATAGATAGTGTGCATGTCTACCCACATGATGTAAGGCCTAATAACTCTTACCTAAGTATATGGACACCTACTTACTCTTTGGGTTATGGGCCAACCCCTCATTCTAACCTGCTCTTACACTAATAGGTCTAGATTCCCAGACAAAAACTACTGGTAGGAAATGTCACTTAAATTTTCTCAAGCTGGTAGGCCTAATATACCTCCACCCCCATTACCATGCTAGTTCTTGAGCCCTTCCTGATGTGCTTCTATTTATACCAGCTACTCATGAAGATGATTCTGTTCAACTTTAAAAATAACCATATACTTAACAACAAAGCAAAATCAACAATAATATTGCAGATATTCCTATATTAAAGCAAGTGAATAAACAATCAATGCATCACATCAGCACATAAACCTAGGTCAAACCTAGGTCTGTGGAAGAGTGTAGGCACACAGTGAACAGGGAATGGCATATGAAGGAAGAAAACCCATATGCTTGGGGATAACTCAAAATTCTGGACTGCAGACTTTGATGTCAAGGTTGCATACAGGCACATATGGACAACATGAAACTGCTTCTCTGCTTGCCATTTGTTGGTTCACCCTAATCTCTATCTATGCAAATCTTCTCCTATACTGAAATATAGCATTTACAATCATTTTGTACAAACAATACCAATGTAACCAAGATTAGAAGGAAAGTAGAAAGCTGGGAAACAATATTTATAGTAAATGTCTCTGATAAAGATCTCATTTCCAAAATATATAGAGAACTGAGTCAAATTTATAAGAATACAAGCCATTCCCCAATTGATAAATGGTCAAAGGATATGAACAGGTAGTTTTCAGATGAAGAAATCAAATCTATCTATAGACTTACGAAGAAGTGCTCTAATTCACTTTTGATTAGAGAAATGCAAATAAAAACAACTCTGAGGTACCACCTCACATCTATGAGATTGGCTAATATGACAAAAAGGGAAAATTATCAATGCTGGAGAGGATGTGAGACAATTGGGATACTAATGCACTGTTAGTGGAGTTGTGAACTGATCCAACCATCCTAGAGAGCAATTTGGAATTATGCCCAATGGGCAACCAAACTGTACATACCCTTTGGTCCAGCACTACCACTACTAGGTCTGTATCCCAAAGAGATCATTTAAAAGGGAAAGGATCTACATGTGCAAAAATATTTATTGTAGCCCTTTTTGTGGTGAAAATATTGGTAAGTGAGGGGATGCCCATCAATTGAGGAACGGCTGAACAAGCTGGGGTATTTGGATGTAATGAAATACTATCATGAAATAAGAAATGACAAACAGGTAGATTTTAGAAAAATTTGAAAAGACTTGTACAAAGTGATACAAAGTAAAATGAGCAGAACCAGAAAAACATTGTACACAATATAAGCAGCATTGTGTGGTGACCAACTATGAATGACAACTTTTCTCAGCAATACAATGATCCAAGACAAAGACAAACACTCATGAATGAAAATGCTGTCCACATCCAGATCAAGAACTGATGGACTCTGAATGCAGATTGAAGCATATTTTATTCATGTACTTTATTCTTTTTTTGTGAATTTTTTCCTTTTGATCTGTTTCTTCTTTCAAAACTGTGACTAATATGGAAATATGTTTTACATGATACCACATGTATAAGCTATATCAAATTGCCTACCATTTAGAAGAGAGGAGGGGAAAGAAAGGGAAAAATTTGGAACTCAGAATCTTGTAAAAATTAATGCTAAAAATTGTCTTGATGTAATTGGGGGGAAAAGCAAAATACTCCTAAAAGAACAAAAAAATAATTATCTTGTATAAAAGTATGATAGCTTGAATACATTCCCACATTTATTATTTTCAAGGGGTTTCTCTCTCCAGTGTTCAGTCTCCTGGAATCCTAACAGTTTTCAACTCAGTCTGAAAGTTTGTCTGTTTATTTAATTGAATGTCTTTTCAGCATGAAAGCTCTGGTGGCCATAAAGTTTGCTTTCTAATAAAGGCCTTCATTGTTGTTGTATCATTTTTCAGTCATGTCTGACTCTTCATGAGCCCATTTGGGGTTGGAGTGGTTTGCCATGTACTTCCCAGCTCGTTTTACAGACAAGAAAACTGAGGCAAACAGCGTCAAATGACTTGCCCAGAGTCAAACAGGTAGTAAGTGTCTAAGGCCAGATTTGAACTTAGGAAGATAAGTCTTCCTGACTTCAGACCCAGCACTCTATCAACTGTACAACCTAGCTGCTTTTCCCCTATTGCATACGTTCAAAGCGTACCTCATGATTTTGTCATATTCCTTAAAGTTCCTACATTATTCAAATGCTTTTCCAAAAAAGCTTTGAATGTTATATGCATTACAGCAAAAATTTTTCTCTCAATTTTAAGTTTTTGGGTGTGTAGTAAGGCTTCTCTTCTGGTAAATGTCTTGCATATAGTCATTATATTTCTAAGGTTTTTCTCCAGTATGACTTCTCTAAGACTTCACCTGCATTACATCACTTTCCCTCCCCATAGTCATTACATTAATTCTCCACATTAATTACATTTTAGGGCTTCTTTTCAACATGGTTTTTTATGTCATAATAATTGCTGATAAGTGATAAAGGCTTTATCACATTCAGTACATTTATGGGGCTTGTCTCCAGTATGAGTTCTTTCGTGGCGAATAACAATTGAACTTTGACTAAAGGCTTCCCCACATTCATTACATTTCTATGGCTTGCCTCCAGTATGGACACAATGGACACAGCTGTTGATTAGTGAGGAAGTCTTTTTCACATTGGATAAATATTAATAAACATTGTCACATGGATCCTTTTATATGAAATTAGGCAACTATTATTAATGAAGGCTTTATCACATTCAATACATTTATGGAGTTTCTCTTCAGTATGGATTCTTTGATGTTGGATTACATAGCTACTGTCATTACCAGCCTTTTCATATTCATTACATTTATAAGGCTTCTCTCCAGTATCAACTTTTCTTTTTATTTAGCATTTATTTACTTATTATTTAGTTATATGTAAAAACAATTTTTAACATGTTTTTAAAACTCTGAGTTCCAAATTCCCACTCTTCCTACCTCCCAAACCCCGCCCCTCATTGAGAAGGCAAGCAATTCACAATAGGATATACATATGTAGTCATGGGAAACTTATCGATGATAGTCATGTTGTGAAAGAAAACACAGACAAAAAAAAACTCAAGAAAAATTTAAAAAGTAAAAAATAAAGCATGCTTCAGTCTGTATTCAGACACCATCAGTTCTTTCTCTGTGGATAGCATTTTTCATCATAAGTCCTTCAGAGTTGTCTTGGATCATTGTATTGCTGAGAAGAGCTAAGTCCTTCAGAGCTGATCATCTTAAAATATTGCTGTTACTTTGTACACAGTACATTTCACTTTGTATCAGCTCATGTAAGTCCTTCCAGATTTTTCTGAGAGCATCCTGCTCATTATTTCTTATAGTACAATAGTATTCCACCGTAATCAATGTACTACAACTTGTTCAGTCATTCCCCAATTCATGACATCCACTTAATTTCTAATTCTTTAGTCCCAGAAAAGAGCTGCTGTCTATATTTTTGTACGTATAGGTCCTTTTCCTTTTTGTTTTTCATCTCTTTTTGGATACAGATCTAGTAGTGGTATTACTAGGTCAAATTGTATGCACGATTTTATAGCCCTTTGGGCATAGTTCCAAATTGCTCAACAGAATGATTGAATCAGTTCACAACTTCACCAACAGTGTATTAATGTCTCATTTTTCACACATCCCTTCCAACATTTGTCATTTGTCCTTTCTATCCTATTAGCCAATCTAATAGGTATGAGGTAGTACCTCAGAACTGTTATAATTTGCATTTCTTCATTCAAAGGTGAGTTAGTGTATTTTTTCATATGGTTATAGGTAGCTTTGATTCATTCATCTGAAAAATGATCATACCTTTTTATCATTCATCAATTGGGGAATGGCCCTTATTTCTATAAATTTGACTCAGTTCTTTATATGTTTGAGAAATGAGGCCTCAGAGAAACTTGCTTCAAAATCTTTTTCGTGGTTACTATTGCTAACTGTATTTTCCTCCATCCTATCCCCACCATTGTTTATTCTATTTCACCCTCTCCCTTCTCAAAAGTGTTTTGCTTCTGACTATCCCATCCTCCAATCTGCTCTCCCTTCTATCACCCAAACCTCTCCTTCTCTTATCCCTTCCTCTCCTACTTTTCTATATGGTAAGATAAATTTCTATACCCAAGTAACTATATATGTTATTCCTTTTTTGAGGCAATTCTAATAAGAGAAGGGTTCATTTGCTACCCCTCACTTTCCCCATCTTCCCCACAACTGTAAAAGCTTTTTCTTTCCTCTTTTATGTATGAACTCTTTTATGTTCAATGAAGTAGTGATAATTGAGACAGGCTTTCTCATACTCATTATGTTTGTGGAGTTCTCCAGTGTGAATTCTTTGATGTTGAATTAAGTAGCTTTTACTACCGAAAAATTTCCCACATTTATTACATTTTCAGGACTTACATTGAGTTTTATGTACAATGAGGTAGCTATTATTGCTGAAGATTTTATCCTATTTATTACATTTATAGTGTTTTTATACAGCATGGATTACTTGATGTGGAATTAAGCAGTTATTACTGTTAAAGGCTTTCCCACATTCATTACATTTAGAAGATTTCTTTTTATTGTGGATTTTTTTATGGTAAGTATTTACTGTTATTAAAGGCTTTTTCACATGCATTATATTTAAGTTTATAAGTTTTTCTTCAGTACAGATTCTCTAATATTCCATGAGGTAGCTATTATTACTGAAGACTTTTCCACATTTGTTATATTTATAGGGCTTCTCTTCAATATGAATTCTTTGATGCTGAGTTAAGCAACTATGAGTGTTGAAGGTCTTCCTATAGTCAGTGTATTTGTGGAGTTCTCCAGTATGAGATACTGAACTAGGCAGCTATTACTGCTAAAAGTTTTCCCACATTCATTACATTTATAAAAGTAATATCCAATATGGATTTTTTGATGTTGACTTAAGTAGCTATTACTTCTGAGGACTTTCCCATATTCATTACATTTATGGGAGTTCTCTTGACAATAGATTTTTTTTATATTGCTTGCATTTTGGTCCATGTGTCTTATGTTTAGGAAGAAAACCAACTTGGGCGGGGGAGGTATCAATCATTTATTTCAGTGATGAAATAAGGTTGCTTTACACTAAGTTCTAGATTGTTTCAATCAAGGAGATGATAAGAACTTTGCAAGAGGTATAACATGCTTTCCTAAGAAGGAAGTGTAGTCCAAGGTAAGTGAAGAAATAGTAATAGCACACTTAGTAACCTAGTAATTCATGGCTAGCTGCATTATGAGATAAGGGAAAACAGGTTGATGCTAGAAAATTCAGACAAATCAAACACTGATACTTGGCAAAATTTCATTATCTATTTGTGAAATTTTAGAAAAATCTTAATCTATGAGATGCTGTAGAACCAATTTATTAAAAACATATACAAAATGAAGTTCATTTCCTTTATGAATACCATTTTTGAATAGATGAATGATAGATATAGACTGAAGTTATATATCTGCAATCCATTTCACAAAGTCACTCAACTTATCTTTCAGGAGAAGATAAACAGTATATGTATTCAATTATAATACAACTTTTCTAATATGTGGCCAGTCAAACAACTTATGAAAAAGTCGCAAGTAAAGGGAATTATCAATTTGATTCATGTTGTCTAGTTTTAGGCCCTAGAAACTGATACTTGGCCTTGTCCCCTTTATCAGTTGGTCAAAATTATTAAGCACTGACTATGATACAAGGAAAGGCAAAAGATGGTCTCTGCTCTCAAGGACTTCACAGTCTAATGAGGGAGATAATATGCCAATAACTTCATATAAACAAGATGTAGAGATGATCAAGTGGAGATAATCAATGGAAGGAAAGTTCTTAAGTTGGGAAGGTGGGTCCAGAAAGGCTTTCTCATAGAAAGTGAGCTAAGTATTTCTAGCATGGGAGGCAACTAGTGAAAATGCCCAGATTCAGAACATGGAGTGTCTTGTGTAAGGAACAACAAGGAGGTCTGTATCACCAGACTACAGAGAATTTGGGGGCAGGTAAGGTATAAAAAGACTGGAAAGTTAGAAGGCGGTCAGGTAATGAAAGGCTTTGAATGACAAAGAGGGGATTTTCTATTTGATCCTGGAGGTGATATGAAGAAACTTGAGTTTATTAAATGGGGGGCTCACTGACATCGGTCAGATATGTACTTTAGGAAGAATAATTTGATAACTTAATGAAGGATGGACTGGAGTGGGGAAAGAGTTGTGGCAAAGAGACCAAACAGCAGGCTATTGCAATAGTCCAGACATAAGGTAATGAGGGCCTGCACCAGGGTGGTGACAGTGGCAGAGGATATAGACTGGAGGTATTATGAAGGCAAAATCAATAAGCCTTGGTAGCAAATTGGGGAAATGGGAGAGAGACAGAGAGGAATCAAGAATGACACCTACGTTACAAGTCTCAGTGGCTGGGAAGATAGTGATGCCCTCAATAGTAACAGGGAAGGCTGGAAAGGAGGATTTAGGGAGAAAGATTCAGCTTTCGGTATGCCAAATTTAATATATATAAAGAATATCTACTTCAAAATGTTGACCAGGCAGGTGGAGATGTGAGACCAAAGGTCAGCAGAGAAGTTAGGGCTAGATAAATTGATCTGAGAAATATTGGCGTTGAGATGATAACTAAATTCATGTCAGCTGCTGGGACTACCAAGAGAAATGGAAAAGAGAAAAGGACCCTAGGACAGAGGTCTGATAGATGTCCATCTTTAATGGGTATGAAGTAGACAAAGATCCAGCAAAGGAGACTGAAAAGGAATGGTCAAACAGGTAGATCCACAATAGAGCAATTCCTCAGAAACACAGAGAGAATAGCAGGAGGGAATGAAGAAACAGTTCTTAAAAGAAGAATGCAAGCAAACAATAATCACGTAAAAATAATTAGAAATGTCAATTAAACTCACTCTTAGGTTCTACCTCATACCAATCAAACTGGCAAATGCAACAAAAAAAGAAAAATGATGATTACTGGAGGTCTTACGAGAGGGCAGTCATACTTTATTATTTGGGCTGTGAACTGGACAAGCCATTTTGGAATATCATTTGCAATTATGTTGCAAAGGCCACTAAACTCTGTGACTCCCTTAACTCACCAATAGGACTGATAGACTTATAAAAAAAAAAAAAGAGTTGAAGTAGAGAACTTGTAGATACAAAAATATTTCTAACAGTGTTCTGCTATAGCAAAGAATTAATGACTAAGGTGTAATACTTGACCAAATATGAATTGCCTATGAGTGTCACGCATATGACATGAATTTCATGGACTATTACTGTATTGTAAGAAATGACCAATGGGACAGTTTCAGAAAAACCTGGAAAGACTTGTAGCGAATGAAGGAGAGGGAAGTGAGCAGATCCAGTAGAACAAAATACAATAACATTATAAAGAAAAGGAATTTAAAAAGACATAACCACTATGATCAATGCAATCCAGAGGACCAGTGATGAAACATGTTACCTGCCTCCAGACAGGAAGTGATGAATTCAAGGTCAGCAAGAAAGAAACAGGAAAGGACATGTTAAATTTGTTGGACACTTGGAAGAAGAAGCAAGTTGTATGTGGTACAGATTTGTGGATGAATGTACATCTTTCTGTTTTCCTTTGTATATAGAAATAACTAATTTTATTGATGTTTGTTAAGAATTAAACTGATATTTTGCAGGTTCTTTTAATAAAGGGCAAGTTGGTTGTAAAAGTTTTAATTTCATATACAATGAGTTTGTCAATTACAGAACAAAAAATTTTTTTTGAAGAGGGGAGTATAATTTCTCACAAAGTTTCATAGATCTAGCAGCATTACCAAGGACGCTGAGGGTAGAGGCTGCCAATGGAACATTTACCCAGTTCCTGATTTTTTTCTGAAGCTTTAAGAAACCTATACTTGAAGGCAGGAGCATAGTTCTTTGGATTGTGCAGTCAGGGATACAAACATCTCTTTCTGGACCACAGGAGACATGCACATTAGGAATGTGGGCTTTAAAAGAAGTAAAAATATGAGACATTGATTTTTTTTTTGCATTGATTTGTAAACATATCCATACTCTCTGATCTACCGAAGAAGCAATGGGGAAACTCCAGACATGTGAAAGACAAGATTATCACCTCAACCTCCTCACTGAATTCAAGAACTTGGAGATCTAGAAAAACACAAAATTCCACCAGTTGGGTAGAGCATCATTTCAACAAGTATGGGTAGTTGAGTTAGAAAAGGCCATTAACATTATCTGCTACTGCTGAAGAACTTGTGAAACTTAGGATAGAAGCAAATGACATTCAGTCAGTCAATAAAGAGTCTGTCAATAGGATGCAAATGAAAATGTAGGCATTTTCATACCTACAACTGGTAGGTGTTGAACTGAATACTGGCCTTTCAGGGTGAGGTTTGCATCCTAATCAATGAAATAAATTATTTCTTTTTAACTGCAATGAGAACATCAAGACACAAAATGTAGGAAAAGGCAGCTATCCTCCATGCAATAACCATGGCAGAGATGTGTGACTGGTGCTTCTGGATATCACAGAGAATATTGTGGCCAGTGGGATGGTAGAGAACCACTAGAAAGTTTATCTTTCAAGCCTTGATGATAGTTGTATTTTAGCTACTATGACCTAAGTCAGGGATGTATTTTCTGTGCCTGAAGGCAGGGAAACAATGCAATAACTGGGACTGGATGATAGTAGTGGTCTGACTATGACATGTTCATGAATAGTCAAGACCAGTGGGTGAACTGTGGTAGACTTTGGTGAGGCTCTACTGAAACCACTGAAGTCCTCAACTGCTGTGCAGAAAGATAGAAGGAAAAAGGACCCCAAGGATAGCAGGCATGGTAAGAATCTGTTTAGGTGGAAGTAGGAAGACAAGGCTGAAAGAGAGGAAGGTAAATCTAGAAAACTAAAAGACAGAGAAAAAGGGGAAAGTCCTGAGTCACACAGAAAAAAGAAATGTAGTCCTAAGTCAAGTAGTTTGGTTTTCATAACTGTCCCAGTTATCCCTAAGATCACAAGGTGCTGCACTTTGGAAGATAAAAGCAGTTATTAAAGAGGGGGTTTCTTTCTGTTCAGACCTGGAGAGATCTTTAGCTTTATGTGGATGACTGTCATTGGGGAAAAGGACAAGGGCATTATTGAGAGGAACTGGGAGTCCCATCAACTTTTATTATGAATCCTAAGATGACTTTAGTAAAGACAAAATTGGTTCAACTTCATCTAAGCATTCCTTCAAGCTAACTCTTGTCTCTTCAGGGCAAATTCAAGGGGGAAAAGTGAAGGATTTAAGATAGAATGGTATTACTAGCTGAGGGGCTAATATATTTAAAAAATGCACTGAGTTTCATTTAGGTCAATCATCTATGAAATCAGGATACTGTAACAATCACTGCACATTTACAAGTTGGGAAGGTATATCATAAAACATGAAGCCTTCTAGATCTTACTATTGAAGGTAATGCAATCTTAAAAATATATTCTATGCAGGAGTGGGAACAGAAAACATTATAGCACTTCAGGACAGAAAATGGTGCAAAAGGTGTAGATCTTTTAAATAGAAGTCAGATGATTTCTGACATTAGCAGGAAATGAACCTTGGAAGGGACTGAAGATACAAGAAAAAGAGAGAATAATTACAGGAAAGGGTCACAAATGATGGGAATGAGAATACAAGCAGAAAGGTTGGCATATTCTCTCTCTGTCTCTCTGTCTCTCTCTGTCTCTCTCTCTCTGTCTCTCTCTCTGTCTCTCTCTCTCTCTCTCTCTCTCTCTCTCTCTCTCTCTCTCTCTCTCTCTGTCACACACACACACACACACACACACACACACTACCTCTTTCTTTGGGACTGGGAGAAAATATGAGAACAGGGAGATTAGGAGAGTGTTTTTTTTCAAGTGAAAGATGAGAAAAGAGGGACAGCCACAAGCTTTCTCCAGATGTTTGAGGGACTTTTATGATTAGTTCCAGTTCAAGAGTTTGAAGTTAATGTACCCTTACTGAATAGGAGGGCAGCTGCTTGCAATCATACTCATCTGCTTGATTTTTGTTCACTCATCCAAATAACTGCTTGTCAGGACTTCTCCCTTTGGTAAGTATGGTACTTCTCTTTTCTCCAACTGAGAAACTGGAGCTGGTTTGGAAACTGAACTCCTACTGATGGGGAGATAATTGAAAAAGTGCTAAAAAAAAAGAGACATCTAAAAAATAATCTTGACTCTTTCTCTTTAGAGAATAGAAGGCACAGTAGGAAAGACCTCTGAAGGATGCTTTATGTTATAATCCAGTTCCATATGGCATGGTAGATCACCAATAGGGTCTGAATTGGGTTCAAATACAATTAATATATTTCAACACACTCCAAACTAAGCACTTAAAAATTTTCCATGTCTCCAAGAAGTTACAATAAAACTTAAGTAGGAATTTTTTTTTTACCTTTACCAGCAGGGAAAGTTGTAGCCTCAATGCAGCATAATAAGGACAGTTATCTGGAAAATGGAAGTGGGAGACTTTGTCTCTATGTCAAAGGATATAGGCGCCTTTCAATATCAAATACATTCATGACAATATCCCTACACTCCAAGTCAGAATTTAGAAAATCTCAAGACATCCCACAACCTTTAGGAAATGGGAATGTAAAGATACCCCAGTGGCCAGACCATTCATAAGATGAAAAGCTTTCCTTGCCAAGCAAGAGAAAATTCTCATAGTTTTCCAGCATTACATCCCTAAACAGGTCCTTCTGAGCAGTTTCCAATTGCCCTGTTTCCTTCTGGTGAAGCTCATTGTCACATCTTGGAATGTTAGGACCTCCTGAAATATACATACATACATACATACATACATACATACATACATACATACATACATACATACATACCTATATACACACACACACATAAAACAAATTCCTGCTCACCTGGCGACTCTCTCTCCCATAGAGCATAAGGTAGTTATGAAGTTGCTAGAGCACAAAGTGAGTTGATCCAGCAGCATTAAGGATTTGAAGTACTCCAGGATAAGTAGTTCTTGAAAATCCATTTGCCATATTACTTCTTTTTTTTTTTTAACACATACCACTGTTTAATCATACCAAAACTGGGTGTGTACACACCAAGAGTATATATGAACCCCATTCCAAAGCAACCATTAGAGAAGGTAGTGCATCAGTTATTTGGAAGAAGAACATAGGGTCAAGTCTAGTTGTAAACATTTCTAAAGCATTAGACACTACTATCTAAAACACAAGTAATGAGAAAGAATTTAGAACATGTATGACATTATATGAATTTTTAAAAGCAAGAAAAGAGAGAAATATTTAGTATATTTACTCAAATAAAAGTTTAAATGATTCAGAACTGAAAATAATAGAAATCCACATATAATTTTTAAAAAGTGAATATAAATTAGCTAACTCCAAGGACATTTCCAGTTAAGCATTTATCCAATTAATATTCAGTTGTTTATATTTACACACACACACACAGATTCTGGCAAAAATCAGAGAAAAATATCCTCAAGTTTTTCAAACTGTGTGAAACTGGTTCCAAAATCAAAATTCTACATGACTGTAAAATCCCTGATCTCATGCCTGTATCCATGACTTTTAAAAGATATAAGTAACATAATATATTGGCTTTTTCAAACATACTAATAATTAAGGCATCTTGCTTTACACAGTATCTCTGTGAAAAAATTATCCATTATTTGCTACATTGTTTTAAACATCTTTAAAGTCTCTTCAATATGATCACAAAGTAGCTGCACACATTTAGAGGTTTGTTTTTTTTATAAAACACAATCTTGAAAAATATTAATGGTGATTGGTCTTTGTGGTTCCTAGCAAAACGTCTTGCCCATTTTTTCTTTTCACGTCAGTATAAATTACCTTTTTATGCAATGTGAAAAACTGCAATAAGACACAGATGCACTTAAACAACTATCCCCCAAATAACCATACAAATCCCAAACGTAGTAAAGGCGTACAATTTTCATAGCGCATTTTCACCTCATTGAAGTCAAAGATGCTCCTTGTGGATATTTTTCCACTTCAATGTGAAGTAGATTGTTAGGATTTCATTAGTGCTTTTATTAAATGGCATTTTTGAAAGATTCCACTTCCCTCCTTGGTTCATAGTTCTCAGAAAAGACCTCTTTCTGGGAGCTTACAAAGTCTAAGAATATTCTGAATAAGGAAGTCCTCTTCAAGTGGTGAGGCTTGTCAATGTAATTGTAATAAATAAGCATCTACATCCTTAGCTATATTAACATTGTATCCTGGAATCAATGTAAGATGGTTTTCTTGTTTCCACGATCCACTTAATTGTTGTTTTAAAATATGAACATTTCCATCTTTTACAATTTCTATATTAGCAGATAGTTCTGACCACCATCTTTTTATGACTGCTTGAATCTAGTTCAAACCAACTATCACATATTCTTCAAATTTACTTTTAAGTAGTGTTTTTACTAGAGGCAACAGATCTACACAGCAGCCAAGTGAAATATACTGCTTTTCTTCCTGTAAACTACTGGTGGGCACAGGAAGGCAATCTACTACCACTCCAAGGTCTTCTGTCCTCACTAAATAGGCTACCAGTTCACTTATACTTTGTTTTCTCCAAAAAGTTAGAGCTACATTCAACCTCAGATTTATACTGAAAAGGACTTGTGCCATTGTCTCATGGTCCTGAGAAACCTTAGTAAAAAATCCACCATATTTCCATTTGTGAAGAACTAGAATCACTGGTGTTAAGTAAAAATGTACAACCTTCATGGCATAATTTTTCAGGCAGGTGGTCTGCACAAGCCAGTTCATTTTCTTTATTTGCCATGTTACAACCCCTGCTTCTAGGGAAATGTTTTCTTCTATAACAAGGATTTGGAAAATAATGATGAACTTTCTTTCTGTAATATACTTCTTTGTGCAATTTGCCTGGACTTTTCACAGCATATCCAACTGTTCTATTTGTATGAGCAGCCAACTGTTTTGGGGATTTCTTACCCTCCTTCATGTTCTTGTTAGTGAAATGAGAGATTCTTTTTGTAGGAAGATCAATGGAATGGCCCTCAATGTGCAAAAGGTTCCGTTTTCTATCATTGCGGGCTTCAGGTGCCATAATCTCTTAAATCCCAGCGGCTCATGGTACAGCAGTGCCTCCTCAGCCGCAACCCCAACAGCCTAGAGCATCTCCATGGTCCCCACAGTGCTGCCCCCAGGCAGAGCCATTCCCATATTACTTCTTAGTAGACTATATAATTAATTTCAATTTGTCAAATTCAACCTTACAAATCATTTCTTCTGCTGAGCCTTAGGCAAAACCTGCCTACTACTCTTCAAAATCATACTACTCTATTATGTACATCATAACCATCACTCTTCAATACTAGTTGTGACATTTGGGCAGAATTACTAAGTAGGCAGGCCACAAACATAGTTATTCATTCTTCATTTGTTGAATGACATCACAGGTGATGTAGTGACTTCAGCATGAATTGGATTTAAGTGAGGCAGAGTTGTGCAGTCATCAGTCTCAGTCCCTCTTCCAGAATTACTGAAGTCAATTAGCAGGACAAAAGTCAAGATGACTGGCAATGGATCAAACTCTTCACCAAGCACACTGCTTCAGCTAATTTCATGGCTATTGGAAAAAATTGTTCTCATTCACCCATTCCACTTGAGAAAGTCTTCACATGCATGAAGTAGATACCTCCCTAACTCACTGACAGGTCTAAGGCCTGTCAGTCAACCTAGTAAACTAGCCCAACTGACCAGGCAGCTTATCAGGATGCAACCACTGTGTATACTACAACCTCTCAGAACCACAAGTGAGAGTTGAGTGAAGGTAGACACTAAAGTTGGATGAGCAGCCCTGGAAAGGACTCAGTAAGCTCTCATACCAGAGCTGCTAACCCTGGAAAGCCACAAATAAGACATTAAAATATACATTCTCTCCAGGCCCAAACCAGTAGGACCCAGCTCTCTCCTAAACTACTACTTCCTTTCTTCCAGAGATGTCCTCTAATTATGGTTATACCCCAAGACTCTGTCCTCTTTCACTCTACTCTCCCTCTTGGTGACCTTATCAGTTCATACCAATTTAATCACTCCATCCTAATAATGCTTATATTTAGTTTTTCTCCTGAGCTCTAGTTTTATATCACCAACTATCTACTAAACATTTCAGAATAGATGCAGAGTAGCCATATCCAACTCAACATGTCCAAAATAGAACACATTGTTCCTCTCCAAACCACTCCATACTTTTTCACTGGCTGCCCCTAAACTTGGAATCTACTTCTTCCTCAACTCTGTCTCTTAGAATTCTCTCAGTTGCTAGCACCTTATCCCCCAAATTGCTTAGTATCTGTTTTCAGTCTACTTGCACAACCCATTGGATTTATGATCTCACTCCCTGGATTCCAGTGATGCAGATTATAACCCATTCATGCCTATACATCCTGTGCTACTCTCCTTCATGTCCCTCCTGCAAAGTTCATCACAGAGGGTCCACTGAACACTTTCGCCTGACATTGTTGAGGTACCAGTGGAACACTCTGGCTGACCACTTGTCTTCCCTCTTCTTATTCCGTGACCAGCTCATCCTGTTTTTCTGCCATATAATTGCATCCTTTAATGACATCTTTTGCTGTTCTTCCAAGGAGTTCTTCGTTGATTATATTTTGTACTTTGCTCCTGCTCACCATGTACCCTTTTTCCCCTCTGTGTGATATGTATCTTACTTCTTCAGAGGCAGTGGTGTTCCAGGTCATGCTGCCATGTTTATATTAAAAAGATGGACCTTCCTTTGCTGCTAGATAATAAAATTAACTAGAGGTAAGTAAAAATTCTTTCCAATTTCCTGAAATCAATGTTCTTCTTTACAACTATGAGCACAGATCCATCTGTATTATCTGTCCTATGTCTTTTATACTATTTCACGAATCCTATAGGATGTCTATTTAGATGTATGCCAAAATCTGGGCAACCGGCATTCTGTATCCTTTTAGTCTTTCCTGTGTAGTCAAGCCAAAATCCATCACAGCCCTCTTTTAGGAGGCTCTGCAATGTCCTGAGACTTTAATACAACCAACATAATGTTCCTCTACACAGAAGCTTCTGGAAGACCTTATAAGGAATCCCTCATCAATTTGGACTCTACACTGGATCTCTTCCACCACAGTGGCAAATACTTTGACATGTATATATCTCTCTATCTTACACCTCATTTGATGTTTACTATCATAGAATTATTGAACAGGGTTATTTCTATTATTATCTTTTCCAAGACATCTTGAATGATAGTTATATATGGGAGATATTTTGTGGTTTAAAAAAATCCTATAAGGCAGCTTTCTGTTCAACCAAATGCTTTTTTTTTTTTGTCATCAATAAACAGTAAATGCAATGGTGTCTTATATTCTCTACATTTCTTAGTCAATCATAGGATGGTAAAGATGTGGTCCATGGTTGAATACTGTTTGTGAAAGTGTTTTGCTTGCTCCCCAATATTATTTGGATACCCTAAAATTATGTATAAGTGACTCTCATAAAGACTGTATAGATGGGAGACCAGGTATTTCTTTGGTCACTTTTCTTTTAACCAATAAAGTCTAAGATTTTTTCCATGCTTTTGGTATCTTCTCCTCCTCTAGAGACTTTGGATACACAATTGTATCTCTTCCAGCACTGATCCATCACTAACAGTATTTTATCCAATCCAGCTACTTTCCCCATCTTTGTTATCGTTAGTGCCATTTCTACTGCCTCTACAAGTACTTCAGAGACTATAATGTTAGGGTTCACATGTAGCAGTTGCACTGTTCTTGATGGATAAAAGTTGACTGCAATAATTTTTGCAAGTCTTCCACTATTTTTCTGTTTGTGGTTTTCTTTTGAGTTTCACTGTTGAATGTTCTTGGAATGACTTTGCTTAGTTATGTGTCTTGTCAAATTGTCTTTAGCATGATCTTGCCCTCCACTATTTCTCTCTGCTTTAGGAGATGGTACTACTCACATTTGTCTATCATACATTTTTTTTTTTACAATTGATCTTTTTTTTTTTGTTTTAATGTTTTTATTTTTATTTTTTTAAAATTTATTTATTTAACTTTTAACATTCATTTTCACAAAATTTTGGGTTACAAATTTTCTCCCCTTTTATCCCCTCCCCCCCCCAAACACCAAGCATTCTAATTGCCCCTATGACCAATCTGCTCTCTCTTCTATCATCCCTCTCTGCCCTTGTCTCCGTCTTCTCTTTTGTCCTGTAGGGCCAGATAACTTTCTATACCCCTTTACCTGTATTTCTTATTTCCTAGTGCCAAGAACATTATTCAACAGTTGATCCTAACACTTTGAGTTCCAACTTCTTCACCTCCCTCCCTCTCCACCCCTTCCCTTTGGAAAGCAAGCAATTCAATATAGGCCAAATCTGTGTAGTTTTGCAAATGACTTCCATAATAGTTGTGTTGTATAGGACTAACTATATTTCCCTTCATCCTATCCTGTCCCCCATTACTTCTATTCTCTTTTAATCCTATCCCTCCCCATGAGTGTTGATCTCGAATTGCACTCTCCTCCCCATGCCCTCCCTTCTATCATCCCCCCCACCCTGCTTGTCCCCTTATCCCCCACTTTCCTGTATTGTAAGATAGGTTTTCATACCAAAATGAGTGTGCATTTTATTCTTTCCTTTAGTGGAATGTGATGAGAGTAGACTTCATGTTTTTCTCTCACCTCCCCTCTTTATCCCTCCACTAATGAGTCTTTTGCTTGCCTCTTTTATGAGAGATAATTTGCCCCATTCAATTTCTCCCTTTCTCCTCCCAATATATTTCTCTCTCACTGCTTGATTTCATTTTTTTTTTAAGATATGATCCCATCCTCTTCAATTCACTCTGTCTCTATATATGTGTGCGTGTGTGCATGTGTGTGTGTGTAATCCCACCCAGTACCCAGATACTGAAATGTTTCAAGAGTTACAAATATTGTCTTTCCATGTAGGAATATAAACAGTTCAGCTTTCGTAAGTCCCTTATGACTTCTCTTTGCTGTTCACCTTTTCATGGTTCTCTTCATTCTTGTGTTTGAAAGTCAAATTTTCTTTTCAGCTCTGGTCTTTTCATCAAGAAAATTTGAAAATCCTCTATTTCATTGAAAGACCAATTTTCCCCCTGAAGTATTATACTCAGTTTTGCTGGGTAGGTGATTCTTGGTTTTAGTCCTAGTTCCTTTGACTTCTGGAATATCCTATTCCATGCCCTTCGATCCCTTAATGTAGAAGCTGCTAGATCTTGTGTTATCTTGATTGTATTTCCACAATACTTGAATTGTTTCTTTCTAGCTGCTTGTAATATTTTCTCCTTGACCTGGGAACTCTGGAATTTGGCCACAATGTTCCTAGGAGTTTCTCTTTTTGGATCTCTTTCATGCGGTGTTCTGTGGATTCCTTGAATATTTATTTTGCCCTCTGGTTCTAGAATCTCAAGGCAGTTTTCCTTGATAACTTCATGAAAGATGATGTCTAGGCTCTTCTTTTGATCATGGCTTTCAGGTAGTCCCATAATTTTTAAAGTGTCTCTCCTGGATCTATTTTCCAGGTCAGTTGTTTTTCCAATGAGATATTTCACATTATCTTCCATTTTTCCATTCTTCTCTCTTTGTTCTGTGATATCTTGCTTTCTCAGAAAGTCATTAGCCTCCATCTGTGCCATTTTAATTTTGAAAGAACTATTTTCTTCAGTGAGCTTTTGAATTTCCTTTTCCATTTGGCTAATTCTGCTTTTGAAAGCATTCTTCTCCTCATTGGCTTTTTGAACCTCTTTTGCCAATTGAGTTAGGCTAGTTTTCAAGGTGTTAATTTCTTCAACATTATTTTGGTTCTCCTTTAGCAGGGAGCTGATCTGCTGTTCATGCTTTGACTTCATCTCTCTCATTTCTCTTCCCAGTTTTTCCTCCACCTCTCTAACTTGATTTTCAAAATTCTTTTTGAGCTCTTCCATGGCCTGAGCCCATTGGGTGGGCTGGGACACAGAAGCCTTGATTTCTGTGTCTTTGCCTGATGGTAAGCATTGTTCTTCCTCATCAGAAAGGAAGGGAGGAAATGTCTGTTCTCCAAGAAAGTAACCTTCTATTGTCTTATTTCTTTTCCCTTTTCTGGGCATTTTCCCAGCCAGTGACTTGACCTCTGAATATTCTCCTCACACCCACCTTGCCTCCTGATCCTCCCGGCCAAAGTTTGGGGTCTGAGATTCAAATGCTGCTTCCAGCCTTTGGGCTTTTGGCGGGGGCAGGGCTGCTATTCAGTGTGAGATTAAGTTCAGGTGGTCAGGGCAGGGCAGGGCCGCCTCTCAGGCTCAGTTCCCTCAGGGGGTTTATGCACAGACCTTCCACAATGGATTCAGGCTCCTGCCCTCTTGGGGAGCCCCTGTCTGCAGCCGCCTCTCAGCTTCTACCTCCCCAGGGGGGCCTGAATTATGGGGGCACCCCACTCCCCTCTCGACCCGCCAAAGAGACTCTCTCACTGACCCCCGTCACCTGTGGGTGGAGGTACTTGTGCGGCTGCTGGAGATCCCGTCCCTGAAGCCTGCTCGGATCTGTATCTCTTGGTGCTGCGGCCGTGGCCGCAGCAGGTCTGGGCTGGGCTCCGCGCCTGCAGCGTGACGGACCTTTTGTGAGAGGTTTACAGGTCCCTCAGTGGGTGGAGGGATCCGCGTGGCTGCTGGAGATCCCGTCCCTGAAGTCCGCTCGGATCTTTTCCTCTCTGTGCCGCGGCCACGGCAGGGCTGCACTCAGCTCCCAGTCCCGGCGCCCAGTCCGCAGTGCGAAGGACCCCCCGCGAGAGGTTTGCAGGTCTCTCTGGAACAGAAATCTCCCTCACTCCAATGTTCCGTGGCCTCTGGGTGCAGAATTCGCCGTGAGTTACTTCCTTGTAGCCGTTCTATGTGTTGTGGGTTAGGAGCTATGCATATGTGCGTCTTTCTACTCCGCCATCTTGGCTCCGCCCCTACAATTGATCTTATAATCTAGTCTAACACTGCCTTCAGTAGCCATCTTTTGTTATTTGGCAAGTAGGTCAAATGTTTGCTGACTGATGAGCTTTCTAAGTTCTTCTGGGTCTCTTTGTAGCAATTAATTTACATTAATTAAACATTCTAGATGAAATTAATATAGTCATTTCAATGTTATTTCTGTTGATCATTTCCCATTACCTATTTTCAATACCTTGTTTCAATAATTCAGCCTTAAGTATTCTTAATTATACACCTCATCTTTTTCTCATTAATATAATTTCTTCTTCTTTGCATATATTTTTATCTTATTTCTGGTGAGTCAATACTCTGACTAAGAGATAACTCCCACATCCACAATAAGTCCGTTAAAATGTTCCTTCTTTGTGATCTTGTTTAATTTCCTGTCATTGTCTGGCACCTGATCCATACTTTGTTGCATCTCAGCTTCAGAAGCTGCACTGAGTGCACAATCAACTGCAAACAGAAAATCATGCACCAGCACTCCCTCCACTTTGGTCTTGGCTTGTAGCCTTTTCAAATTGAAGAATTTAACCATCAGTACAGTAGTTGACCTTGATGCCATGTTCCTCCTCATTGAAAACATGTGACAATATGGCTGAAAACATCATGCTAAAAAGCATGGGAGCAAGCATACAGCCCTATTTCACTTCATTGGTGACTGGGAAGGCATAAGAGCATTGTCCACTATCCAGAACCTGGGCAAACATGCCATCATGAAATTGACATATAATGCTGATGAACTTCTCTGGGCAGTCAAATTTTGACATAATTTTCCATGAGCCCTCATGACTAACAGTGTCAAAGGTCTTGGTCAGATCTACAAACATTATATATAGACCTCTCTTCTGCTCCTGGCATTTCTCCTGGAGTTGTCGGGCAGCAAACACCATTTTGACTGTTCATTGGCCCTTTCTGAAGCCACACTGGCTCTCAGGTATATGACCATTTTCCAGGGGAACGATCAGTCTATTAAGGAGGACTCTAGCAAGAATTTTTCCAGCAATGACTAAGAGAGAGACCCCCGTGATTGTCACAGAACAATCTATTCCCTTTACCTTTGTAGAGATGGACAATGGAGGCATCCTTGACCTCCTGAGGGATAACTTCCTCAGAGTAGATGGAAGGTTACCTTACAGGGGAAAACTTTAGCATTTGGGGGTACTTGAAGAGGCCTCCTGAAGAAGGTGTTCAAGGATTCTAAAAAGTAAAGTTTAGGAGACAGAGCAATCTCTTATCTATCTTTAGTTTGATGTCTGAGATCTCTTTCATTTCTATTTTTTGTTAATTTTTTTGTCCAGTACCAGATATTGCTAATAATTACTTTGTTATACGTTTGGAAGTCTTAAAGTCTTAAGTCTCTACCTTAATTAGCATATTTTAAAAATTGGAAATAAGATTTTTTGAAAACAATTTTTAAAATATTTGTTTTGAGTGTACAGGAATGCAAATGGCTTTTATGGATTGAGTTAATATTTTTGAAACATGTTTTTTCTTTAACATTTATATTTTAAAATTTTGAGTTCCAAATTCTTTCCCTCTCTCAAGTTCTTCCCTCACCCCTTGAGAAGGCATGCAGCATGATACCCATTATACATGTGATGTTTTACAAAACATATATCCATATTAGCCACATTAAATAAAAAACCAAGAAAAATAAAAAAAATTGAAAAATATACTTCAGTTTACACTCAAGGTTCATGAATTCTCTCTCTGGTGGTTGATAGCATTTCTCATCTTAAGTTCTTCGGTATTGTCATGGATCGTTGTATTGATCAGATTAGCTAAGTCTTTCACAGTTGGTCATTGTTACAATATTGCTATTACTATGTACAGTGTTTTCCTGGTGCTGATCTCCCTCATCATTTCTTATAGAACAATAGTATTCTATCACAATTGCATACCCCAACTTGTTCAGCTATTCCTCAATTGACAGGCATCCCCTCAATTTTCAATTCTTGCTACAATGAAAAGGGCTGCTATAAAATACTTTTGTACATATAGATCCTTTTCCTTTTTCTTTGATTTCTTTGGTCTAATATTGTCACCACATATTATCTGACTCCTTTTTTTGTTGTTGAGAATGTTGGATTTTCTAGTTATGTAGTCATATTGATATTATGTATCTTATGTTATCCTATTGTCACTTTCAGACACATTGTGTATAGTTACAGTAATTCCAATTTCCTATTCAGAAAATCTGTTGACACTTTAAAAAATGGGTAAGGGAAAGGGCAGAATTTTAACTCTTTGTAAAGTAGTTCCCCAAATAAGGAAAAGAGCTTAAAACCTATCTTAGCAAACAATCAATTTTTATTTCCATGCCAATCAGTGGTTTAGAGTAAAAACTGAAAAATTAAATTTGCAGAAAGTTTTTTGTGAAATTCAGGTAAGCTTGGTCATTCTCAGTATCTGATATATCCATGGAAATAAAAGCTGAAGAATGGATTTTTTATTTAAAACTTAAATCTATACATCACAATATATACCATATTAAGACCCAGTTAAGCATCTAATATATGTCAGATACTGGGGATATAAACTGTCAAACAATCCATACTTATGAGGAACTTACATTCTAATAGAATAGGCAAGTACATTTACATTCAGCATAAAAATAAAGCGACTAAATACAAATATAAAGAAAACAGCAAAATAACATACTTCTCTCAATTATAGAGGGGAAATTTTTATTAAATATATAGAAAAATTATAAGGGGCAAGATAAATGCAGTAAGTTACATAAAATGAAAAAAATACATAGCAAAAATAGTGAATTAAAATAGGAAAAACAAGTTGAGAAAAATAGAATAAATATATAAATAAAAACACAATTATCTGAAATTTGTTTTCAAAAGTATAAAAATAGTTAAGGACCAAACCCAATTCCCTAAAGACAAACAGTTCAAAGATACTGTCAAGTCTCACGTGAGAGGTACTGGGTTGGTTAGTCAGCAACATTTCTACTCAGAGAAGCTTCAACTGTCAGATATCACCTAACATCCATGGAAGTGGCAAAAAATTGTTTTCAATAATAAAATTTAATAGTGATAAAGTCATGAAAAAACTGATGAACTTAAACTGCATGTTGAATCTTGTAAAAAATTACTCTGGCAAGACACAAGATGCATAAAAATAATTATAACCTTAACCAATAATCTTATTATTCAGCATAATCCTATTATATCTAAACATATAGTGGTAAGGAATAGGGCAGAAACTCTGTGCTTTGCCATTGGAGGCAAAATAAAAGGGAACAACTGAAATATTCAACAATTGAGATTGGCAAAATAATTTATAGAATATTAATGTTTTGGAATACTATAATTAAAATTTTAAAAAGATTAAAAGAGCTAAATGCAGAAAAAAGAATTAAGAACGATAAAAATCAGAGACTTTGAATATAAATGCACAAAAACTGAAAAATGTAAATAAATATATAGCAGTAAATGGGGGAGTGAGAGTGAGAGGAAATCAAAGGTTATGTGGAAGGAACAAATATTTATTATCAATTAACAGACTAATATTCACATATTAAAACATAAATCATTATAGAATATGTTTATGTGGTTTTCATAATACTTAAGTTAAAAAATTGTAAAAGATGAATATATGGAAAATCTGATGAAGTTGAAGAAAGAAAATTACCATTACTTTATAAATGTTGGGAAAAGTAAATAACCATAAGGAAAAAGCTAAATTCAGATATGCTTGAACCAGCACACCACAGTGAATTCAAGATTAATTTATCCTTTAAACATAGTTACTTATAAATCAATGAAATAAATTTCATAATAACATGGAATTAATTATAGCTAGAATTTATATAGAGTTTTAAGGTTTGTCAATAAGCACTTTACAAATGATATTTCATTTTATCCTCACAACAGCCCTGGGAGGTGGGTGCTATTATTATCTCTATTTTTACAGTTGAGGAAACTGAGACAGACAGATTAAGTGACTTGACTGGAGTTACACAGCTAGTAAGTGTCTAAAACTGGATTAAACCCAGGTCTTCCAGACTTCAGGCCCAGCACTCTATCAACTGCACTACCAGCTACCTCCCAATTTCTTGACCAATATCTGTTGTATATGATGAAGAGGCAAAACATTTCTATGAAAAAGATAAACTTCAAAGGAAATCAACATAATATTTACTAAATATCTTCAATACAAAGGTGAGCATTGGAGAAGATGGTAAAAAATCTTTGGAAAATATGAAGAGTAAACAAAAGAGGACAAGAGTTGGGGTTCTGATAGAAATCTAATTCACGCCTATAGAGAGAATACTTCCTTGCATGGAATAACATTACAAATAATGACTGATTATTTATAGACAGAAAATAAGGAATCATTTGGAATCAGACTCTCCTGGAAGCAGAGATAAGGGTTCCAAGAGCAGTATCAATTTAGAAGATCAACCTGGAGTATATTCCTACCTAAGAGGATGGGGAAATATAATGGACAGTAGCATTACCTCATAAGAGAGTGAGAAGTGATGGAGAAAAAAGTAATTTTACTGAAAGCTTGGTAAGACCCAATTAAGCTAGACTACCCCAAGGTCATTTAAAGACGAAATCTGAAGAGCAACAAACAGCTGGAAAGGGAAAAAGATCTATGATGACTTTCTAGAACAGCTTGTGACTGGGGAAAGCATTCAATTTATCCAAATGCTTGTTGAATGAATGAATAACTTGTCTTCAAGCCATGGTTAAACTTCACTCAGACCAGGAGTGGAGAAGTCCCCAAAGATAGCCCTGGACTCCTTTGTGCCAGTCACAATGGTCTCTTTATTGGTCCACAAGAATGAAAGACTCTCCCCAGTATCTGTACTTTTCCAGCTGTGGCTCCTACTGCTTTTTATAACTGGAATGTCTTCCCAACACTTCTCCAGCTACCCACAATCACGGTCATCCTTCAACATGAACTCAAATTCTGTCTTCCTCATTCAGGAAGCACACTCTGACCAGTTTCTTTTCTAGATTCAACACTTGTTATTTGTATGACTGTTTGTCCATTTTATCTCTATTGCCTCATACTATTATCTAATTTGTTCATAGGTGGCTATATTAATTATGACTAGTATCATTGAGTTGATCTGCATCCAGAAAATGATCACAGAGCATCACTGAATGCTGTGTAATTATAATGACTAAGGTGGCCCCAAAGAGATGAGAAAATGCCCTGCTGTCCCTTTATAGTCAGGGTATGAAATATTTTATATGCTATCAGGCAGCTCATGTGCACATTGGTTTTGCTGAACTGGTTTTTTTCTTCTTTCTTTTTAACATTTATTACAAAAGGTAACTCCCCAGAAAAGGGAGAGGAATAAACATTTTTTAGAGGCAAAGGTGATGTAGAAATAGGATATAAAAAGATTTTTAAAAGCTTCCAAAAGCTGAGAAAACAAAGAAAACTCTCCAAAGGATTATAGAACTTCATTTTACACTTGTTTCCTCCTTCCTTGTATTTTCTAGTTCAATGCAGAACATATAATAGATAGAATGAATGTTTAAAAGGGAAGATTAAGTGTTGGGCAAATGTACTAGACAAGTCATTGCCAAGAGAAAATCATGATACAATGTATCATATCAGCCATCTCTTCCCTTCCCATCCGGCTGCACTCCTCTGGATTTCTCCCTCAGCCCCTTACCCCTCCCTGGGTACCTTTACTCCCCCAACCCTCTTTCCAACTACATTTTCTGTGTGTCTTTCACCATTAGATGGTAAACTCTCTGAGGGCTGACCCAGGATTTAGGGAAGGGTCTACAAAAAGTGGGCCTGAGGAAGACACTTCAGAGGTCTGGAACTCAGATACTTCATGTATCATGTTATAGACATGGACTGCACAGTTCTTAAGATGTCTTCCAACTCTCAAGATCCAGAACTCTAGAATGCTACATAATATATGAGGAGAGTCAAAGTCTTCTGGAAGAGAACAACTGATGTCCTAGTACAGGGGTCAGCAAAGTAAATATTTTAGGCTTTGGAGGCTAAGAAGCAAAACTCAGGATATTACATAAATTATATTGGTCATAAAGGAAAAAACAAACTTCCACAATGTTTTAATTGATGAAATTCATAGTATGATAATAATCATAAGTATGAATTTTTGTAACACAGGACTATTGATAAGAAGAATGCAATTCTTTATGGGGGATATAACACTTTACTTATTTGGGGCTCAAAGTTAGTGTTCCCTAGCAGAAATGTTCATCTGTTAATATTGATTTGTAATATTTTACATATTCCATCTTTGAAAATATCTTTTCACATAGACAAGCACAAACAAATACTGGAATCAATCCATAAGCACAATATTTTAATTAGGCATATTCACTGCTTGGAAAGCATTTACCGAATTTTACTAGATTCTTCTCTTGATATTGCCTTTTAGCATTTCTTTTGCACTTGTACTGAGGTTTGAAAAATGTTGCTGGAACTTTACTTTAAGGTCAGAAAATATATTTGTTGTAAATTTGTGTGGAAAGGGAGATATCACTTCTTGTTAAAACTTTTAACAGCACAAGTATATGAAGCAGCTGTTCATAACTTGTAATTCAAACATCATTAGCTGTTATAGACTTTGCTGCAGTATAACTTTTACATATATTTTTGCCTAGTAATTTTAGGTTAGACTCATTAAGAAACACTATCAGCAAAAGCTAATTTTCAAAGCTATTCCATGTTTGATAATAGTTGATGGCAGTTCTCATTCAGAAAAATTTTAACCTCATCCCTGAGGTAAAAAAGTTGTAATAAAACTTTTTTTCTTTCTTCTTTCCTTGTTTTGACATGATGAATAGTACTAGTAATAATAAAAAAATGTTGTGACAGGGATAGGGTGCTATGTGTGAGACTCAAAATTGTCAAGTTATAACTGCATCACTGTGATTTCTAGCATGCAGAGTAGAAGAAGCAATGAGAACGTTACATACAGCCTCCATTGCAGCTACTCCATTCTGCCCTTGCAGCATGGAACAGCCATAGACAATGTCAACAAACGAGAGGAGCAGAGTTGTGTTCCAATAAAATTTTATTTTAAAAAGTAACAATCATTCTTAGCTCAGGGGGCTATTCAAAAGTAAGTGAACCACAGTTTGACAAACTGTTCAAATCTCATGTGCCTCTGATGAGATTGGAAAATGGAGGATAAAGCATTTCAGGAAAGAAAAGAAATAACTCACCTGAGGTACAATCATCAGGAGCCCAGAAGTCATTCTCACCTCCACCTGATTCTCTCAAAGGCTAGTCTTGAGAATTTGAACTGAAGGAGAAAAAAGTTAAACAGAGGACTAATTCCACACTGCTGATGTGAAACTCATCCAGATAAAGTTACATGCAAACAATCTTCATCCTGCAAGATCACTTAAACCCTGGTCAGCAGCATCCTTGCCCCTGGGGCCCATCCCTCTGATTTGGAGAGTGGAGAACTCCTTCCAGAAACCTGGTCTACAGAAGTCACCTAAGTTGGTCATCTCATCATTTCCCACCTGACTGCACTGCTCTGGATTTCTCCATCAGGCTTCCACCTTGGGTACCTTCACTTCTCCAACTTCTTTTTCTGTGTGTCTTTCACCATTAAATTGCAAGTTCTTTAAGGGCAGGGACTATTTTCTGTTTTGTATTCCCAGTGCTTAGCACAGTTCCTCAAACATATGGGCCTGTAATAAATATTTATGTACTGTAAGACTGACAATCTATGAGTTCCTTAATCCTTTACAGAAAGGAAATTATAGAGAATAGGGGAAGCAGAATTCTAGGGGTGATACACAGATCTGAGTCCCACTATTGTTGTACTTTGGGAATCTTCACATTGTCTTCTTTAACTGGACTGTGATAATAGGTCTTCTGGTTAGTCCCTTTGACTCAAGCCAGTCTGTCAATGCCTCTTATGTGCCAGGCACTGGAGTCTTGGAGAAAGGCTGAAAGATCAGCTTTCAAGGAGTTCACAGTGTAGATGGAAGACAATATGAAAACAAGATAGATACAGGGTGACCAAAAACTGGAAATCAAAGGGATGTCCATCATGGACATGGGGAATGGCTGACCAAGTTGTGGTATACAAATGAAATGGAATACTATTTTTCCATAAGAAATGGTGAACAGGAAGACTTCAGAGAGGCCTGGACTTATATGAACTGATGCTGAAAGAAGCAGAACCAGGAGAACTCTGTACATAGCAACAACCACAGCATGAGAGGAATTTTCCTGGTAGACTTAGTCCTTCATAGCAACGCAAGGATCTAAAAAATTCTCAATGGTCTTTTGAGACAAAACACTTTCCACATCCAGAGAAAAACTATGGAACTGGATCGCAGATCGAAGCAGACCATTTTCTTTTGTATTATGTTTTTTTTGTTTTGTTTTATGGTTTCTCCCATTCATTCTAATTCTTCTATTCAACATGACTATGGTAGATTGTATTTAATAGGAATGTATGTGTAGAACTTATATAAAACTGCAAGCTGTCTCAAGGAGGGAGTGGAGAGGGAGGGGGGAAAAAGGGGGAAGGCAGGAAAAAAATCTAAGATATATGAAAGTGTGATTATAGTACACTGAAAACAAATAAAATAATTATTTAAAAAATAGATACAGGATAATTTAGAGGTAATCTCAAAAGGAAGGCATCAGGATTAAGGGAGGGTCAGGAAGGGCTTCCTGTAGATGGTGGGACTTTAGCTGAGATTTGAAGGAAACCAGGAAAGCTAAGCAGCAGTGACAAGAAAAGTGAATTCCAGGGATGGAAGATAGTTAGGACATGGAATGTTGTAAGGAAGGAAAAGAAAGGAGGCCAGTGTCACTGGATCACAAAATATGTGGTGTAAGAAAACTGGAAAGGTGGGGGAAGGAGGTTATGAAGGCCTTTAAAAGCCAAACAGAGGATATTCTACTTGATCTTGGAAGTAAGAAAGAGCAAATGAATCTGAGGAGAAAGTACAGATGCAGTGATATGGTCAAATCTTATTTAAATTTATTAATTAAAACTTAAGGAAGATCAATTTCACAACTGAGTGGAGAGACCAGCAGTGGGAAGAGACTTAAGGCAGGGAAACCACCTAGAAGGCTGCAATAGTCCAGGATTAAGGTGATAAAGACCTGCATCAAGTGGAAAGGGGCACATACAAGAAATGTCATGAAGGTAGAAACAAAACTTGGCAACAAATTGGAGCTGAGAAAGACGAGCTGAGGATGACCCCTAGGGTGCAAGCCTGGGGGATTGGGAGATTGGTAATACCCACAACAATAATAGGGAAGTGAGCAAAAGGGGAGAGTTTGTGGGGAAAGATTACAAGTTCAGTTTTAGACGTTCTATAGGCAGCTGGAGATATGGAACTGTAGTCAGAAGAGGGGCTGGACAGGCAGATCTGGGAATCATCAGCATAGGTGATGGAATCTAGGGGGTTGATAAGATCACAAGTGATAGAGAAAAGGGCCCAGGACAGAACTGTGGCTGATTCTTACAGTTAAAGGGGTGAACTGGAGAAGGATCCAGACTGGGGAGGGGGAGGAAGAGAAAAGGGGAAGGAGGAAAGAAGGAGAAGGAAGGACTCAAACCCAAAGTGGGGAGAGAATCAGGGAGAAGAGAGGGATGGACCAGAGAGAGGAATTCCCTCCACCCCAGGTGCACTGACGTCTAAAACCTGAGTCATTGGCACTCCTGGCAGCCTCCCTACGTGGGAGGTTGGGGGGGGCATTAGGATGATCGATCTCATCTTATAGATGAGGAACATGAGGCTCACAGAGGATTGGAGCCCAAGTCTCTCCGGACCCCAGGATCCCAGCTCCAGACAACAAAGGACGTACGGTGTGGCACAGACCAAGAGGCAGGCCACGGGAGGGCGTGGTCTGGGGGCCGAGACAGCAGGGATGGGGGAGGGGCTGTACCAAAGGGAGGGCTGAAGGTGCCGCCACGCTCTCCCCTTCCCGGCAGGGCGGGTGGGGGATGGGGTTCACGCCTTTGCGTCTGGGCCCCACCCCTCCCCCACCGTGGAGGGTTCCTTTCGGGCCCCGCCTCCTTGGTGTCAGACTCCGCCCCTCCAGGTCGGGAGGGGGAATGGGTGGCAGGGGCCGTCAAGCTCCTTCCCTCTCCCCGTCCCCCACTTCAGTCTTCATTTGACACAGGATGAAACCAAGGGTCTGTTCAGACCCCGGGCCGTGGCCTCCGCCTCCGCGACCCACAAGCCCTGGACCCAAGCCAGAGGGAACAAAGGCCGGGGGGTGGGGGTGGGCGTGTGAAGGGGAGGGGCAGAGGCCTGCCCTCCCCCGCGCGCGGACGCAGACGCACACAGCCGTTCCCACGATCCTTCGCACTCACCCAAGGCAAATACAAAGGCCAAGTTCCAATCCTGACCTTCTTGGGACTGCGCCTGCGCACGTTAAGAAGGCGCCCGCCCTCCCCCACCCCTCCATCCCCCGCCTATGATTCCCAGAATCCAGCAGAAACCAGAGACTCCGGGAGGTGAACAGACCCACTCACTCAGATGGATTCTGGGAAACGGCGTTTCCTTCAAGTGACAGCTCTCGTTGCCCCGGAATGTTGGGAAATGTAGGCGGAGGGCTTCTTCTGCGCAGTCGCACTAACCTGTCTGTGCCTCATACCCCCTTCCCCTGGGAGCCCAGCTGGAAAAAGGATTCTTCCTCCAGGTCCTCCGTATCAGTTGCCTTCTCGTCACCTACTCAGCCCAGGGAGAAGAGTTGGAGAGAAAAATGCCATGTAAAATAATTTCAGAACGTATACAGTATTTGGAAGCCTGCCACTGTAACTTACACTGTTCACCGTAAGAGTACAGCTACAAACCTACCGTAACTACCACAAACGATCCTGTGTATAAGACAAGATTTCCCTTATCAATTTTTTCAACACTATACCAGTCAAAATATCGAAAACAAACTTCACCTAGAGGAGCAAAAGGCCAAAGAATAATTTTGCAGAAGTTTAAAAAAATAAAACAAGTCAACTGGAAGAACAAGAGAGAAGAGATGATAGAAATTTAAAAATACATTTTTTTAAAATTTATGAACACAAGGTTATGAATCTCAAGTGATTATATAGGGGGAAGGGGACCTAGCAGTACCCGATTCCAAGCTACTACAGCACAATAATTATCCGAAATATGTGGTAGCAGCTAAAACATAGAAAAGTCAATCACTGGAACCAGTTAAGAAGGTTAAAAGTTGATTTTTAAGAGCTAGGAGGAGGCTGTCAGTTGTGTTCTGTAGTCTCCAATTTTGCCATGAATGATCTTTGCTTGAAATGGAGAACCAACTTAAAATAGCTAGTTTCCCTCAGTGCCTTCTTTCTTCTCTAATTGGTACAAAAGACCTTCAACAATTCAAGGCATCCTCACCCTTTTATCTTTTGTCTCATAAGTGATATTGTCTCCTTTGATTTAATTGGACTAACAAAGACACATTCTTTTACTATCTGCTGTAACTTCTGATCTACATTCTTCTTAATGAGCACACTGTTTTTCCTTTGTATATAACCAGCTGCACTGTAATGAGCACCCGTTTTGTTCATTATTTATATGGCATATAGATATTCCTAGTTGAATTATGAGAGACACGTTTCTATTAACTACTAGTGGAGTGTGTCTCACTCTGAGTGAATAAGCTACAGTAAAATCTGTCTCTGTCTCCTGCTGCCTTAAATAATAGTAGCTGATCATTGAACTACAAAAAAAATTCATGCAACAAGAACACACAGAAAAAGAATGAAACTAGTAGCCAAGTATTCAATAACGTTAAAGCTACTGAGGTAAAGAATCATTATTTGACAAAAATTTCTGAAAAGCTAAAAAGTATTCTGGCAGCAATTAGGTTTAAACCAACAGGTCACACCATACACCACAATAAGCTCCAAATGGAGCTGGATATAAAAGTTCACATCATAAATACAGGGAACAAGGAAGAAACTGGAAGATTCATTTTGGAGTTATAACTAGAGAAAGAGGTTGTACAAAGGATTGAAAGAATCACAAATGGTAAAATGGACAGTTTTGTTACATAAAATTTAAAGTTTGCATAAAAACTGCAGTTAAAAATTAGCAGTTAACAGGGAAAATATTTTTGTGGCAACTTTCTCTGTTAAAGATCTCATTTCCAAGGTATTTAAGGAACTGATTCAAATGTATAAAAATAAAAGCCATTTCCTAATTGTTAAATGATCAAAGGATATGAACAGGGACTTCTCAAAGGAATAAAGCCAAGCTATGGACAGTTATGTGGGGAGGAAAAGTTCTCAAATGAGTAATAATTAGGGAAATACAATTTAAAGCAACTTTAAATCTATCAGATTGACAAAGATGACAAAAAAATGGAAAAATAACAAATGTAGGAAGGCTGGGTGAAAATAGGCACATTCTAGAAAGCAATTTGGAACTCTGTCCCCAAAGTTACAAAGCTGTGTATATCCTTTGACTCAGCAATACCACTACTGGGTCTGTATTCCAAAGAGATCAAAGAAAGAAAATTATCTATATGTACAAAAACATTTATAGCAGCTCTTTTTTGTAGTAGCCTAGAATTGGAAACTAAGACGGTGCTCATCAATTAGGGAGTGACTGAATTATGGTATGAGAATCAAATCTAGAATCAAAATTAGAGTTTGAAACAAAATTTACTATGTATCATGTAAATCTATAAAAGCAAAAGTACCATTCCTTGAACAAGACACTCCATCACCTGACCCTCGGGACATTTTTCCTGTCTGTCCCTTCTTTGTGGAATGTTCTCCTTCCTTATCTCTCTCTCTGTCTCCTGGCTTCCCTTGCTTCCTGCAAATCTCAGCTAAAATCCCACCTTCTACAAGAAGCCTTTCTTCATTCTCCTTAAGGTTAGTGCCTTACCTCTTTTGATAAGCTGCAGTTTAGCTTCTATATATCTTGTTTATAAAGAATTGTTTTTATGTTGTCTCCTCCATTAGACTGTGAACTCTTTAAGAACAGGAACTGACTTTTGCTTTTCTATGTATTCCTAACACTAAGCACAATGCCTGGCACATCATAAGCACATATTGACTGACTAGCCAGCCAGCTAAATAGAGCCCCTCTTTGTAGGTCTTATTATGTAAATAATTAACTGCTCTTTATGTGACCCATTCTGTCTGTAAGGTTGACAGAGGAGTCAGGGACGTAGATAGCACTGCTATCCTATCATGATACAAATCATCCGTCTCTTGCCTTTGCTAGCTAGGACCTAATCTACCTAATTTACGTGATGTTGAGTAGAGAGAGTGGAGCCAGATTCTTTCATACTTGTGCCCATTTACCTAGGAGGTGGTCAGATTAAGATCTTTCGAAATATGATGAATGAAAATGAGAAAGGTGTTATCAGTCAATTCAAGTCAACAATCACTTATTAAGTACCTACTATGTGCCAAGCATGGTACTGATTGCTAGGGATACAAAGAAAGACAAAAATAGTGTCCCTGCTGTCAGGGAACTCATTGTCTAGTAGGGGAGACAACATGAAAATAACTATGCACAAATAAGTTATATAGAAGATACACTGGGAATTATCAATGGAGGGAAGTTGCTAGCATTAAGGGGAATGGGAAAAGGCTTCCTGCAGAAGATAGGATTTTAGCTGAGACTTAAAAGGAAGCCAAGAAAGCTAAAAGGTAAAGATGAAAAGAAAGAGCATTCCAGGAATGGGGAGATAGCCAGTGAAAATGCCAGGAGTTGGTAGATAGAGTTTCTTGTTCTTGGAACAGCCAGGAGGCCAGTTGTATTGATAATGTGTTTTTGCTTATTGTTAATGTAATTTTGCTTCTTAATGGGAACATCTTTCTCATTCATTAATAGGCCCTTGTGACCTGCGTAAGTCACATGGAAGTCTAAGTCACATGAATTTGAGTTACATGGAGCCTGTGATGGGAGAAGTTTGCTGAACAGTTGGAATAGGAAGGAGTGGAGCTAGAGCAGAGCTGGGAGGAAGTTAGAGAGCACTCAGAGCTAGGAAGGATGCAAGCAAACAGACAGCTGGGTAGCATGAGTGAGACAGCTTGTTTGAAATTTTGTTTAAGGGAGCTGGTTTGTAGGAAACCTAACAGAGGGAAAGCTCGAGGATGGTGTTGTCTTCTGCACTGGTATAGTGTATAGATTTTTTGTTACTATGATGGATTTGTCTTTCTGGTGTTGGGATTTGACTTTCTGGTGTCTGAATAAATATTTTGGTTCTTTCTTCCATGTGGAGATTCTGTTGTATTTTGCAATTCAGAATTGTGCTGAGATATTCATGGCCGCCATAAGTGCTGTGAATGTCACATTGGTGCTACACCAGTGTCATTGGATCACAAAGTATGTGGCAGAATGTAAGATGTAAGAAGAATGGAAAGGTAGGAAGGAGCTAGATTATGAAGGGCTTTATATGCCAAATGATTTTATATTTGATCCTGAAAGGAAGAGGGAGCCACTTGAAATTATTGCAGGAAGGGAGGGAGGTGGAGAGAGGGGGTGACATGGTCAGCCTTCACTTTAAAAAGATCAGTTTCATGAAGTGGAGAGACTTAAGTCAGGGAGTCCAACCAGCAGGCTATTTGCAACAGTCCAGGACTGAGATAATGGTTTATACTAGGTGTGACTTGAAGATCTAACAAAGAAGACTGAGAAGGAGCAGTCACATAGGAGAAGAACTGGGGGAGTGTCATGAAAACCTAGAGAGAAGAGAGTATCAAGGAGAAAAGAGTGATCAACAGTGTCAAAGGTATAGAGAAGTCAAGAAAGATGAAGACTGAGAAAAGGTCCTTGTATTTGGCTCCATAACTAGTCAGGTCTTGGGAAGTTTGAGAGGTGGACGCTGAGAGGCATTTCTACATTTGTTATGTCTGTATCATTATCCTATTCTTTGAAGACATTCTTGATAGTAGACTCGCTAGTAGGCTTTCTAGGAGGCAACCACCACGTTATTTTTTTAATTCTGAATTTTGCTAATGTCAAAAATAAAAGAACTTTTCCACATACTACTGGTTTGCTTTTTAAAATGTATATAACTAATTCAACATATAACTTTCAAAATCGAGTCTGTTTATTTCCTTCTGAACTTCCTTATCTTCTATGCATTTCAAAAATGTTTCAATGGCTTCTTTTTGGGGGGGCAACATTATCATTAGCTCCTCACCCTCTCTTGAAATCCTCTACAAATAAAAGAAAAAAAAACCATACAGTCTTTGTAAAAATTGAACATAATCAAATGCATTTCCTAGTTAATTGTTTTTCCTTCTTATTCCAATTGCATTGAATTTGTTTTTGAAAAAACTTCTCAATTTTACATAATAAAAATCGCCCAGTTTGTCTTCTTTGATTATCTCTATCCCTTCTCTGGACATTCACTCTTCCTCTTTCCATAGTTGCAAAAGCTTCCTTTCCTCTAACAAAGTGTTAATGATGTAACTTTGTATATCTGAATAATGTATCCATTTTGAGCTTATTGTGAGATATCATGTGAGTGGTTGGTCTAAAGCTAATGTTGACCATACTGATTTCTGATTTTCTTAGTAGTTTTTTGGAATAGTGAGGCCTTACCCCAGTATTTACAATTTCTGGTTTTATCGAACACTGTTACTATGTTTGTTTTCTTTTGTATGTTGTATGCATAAGTCATCATAGTCTTTTTTTTTTTCTATTTTTTAGCCAGAAACAAATAATTTTAATGATTATTGCTTTGTTGTATAGTTTGAGATCTGGTACCACTTGTCGCTTTTGCTTCTCATTTTTCTTCATCATTTACCTAAGGTTGTTGACGTTTTGTTTCTCCAGGCTAATTTTGTTTTTATTTTTTACTGCTCTCTGCAGTTATCCTTTGGAAGTTTGATACTACACTGAATAAGTAAGGCAATTTAGGTAGTATTGTCAATTTTATTATATTGACAATCCAACCTGGAGCAATGAATATTTCTCCACTTACATAGATCTGTCTTTATTTCTATAAATTGTTTTGTAGTTGTTTTCCTATTTCTTTTTCTTTCATGGAGTCATTTAGTTCTCTTTGATCCTTTCTTTGGCCACATACTGTTTAATCTCCTTCCAATTCTTTTCTCTAGGGTTCTCATTTCATTCATAGAATCCTTTTGTATATTTTGTTTTGTATCTTCCAGAAATTCTAACAGACCTCATAGGCATGCCATACCTTAATCTGAATGAAGTTCTGCTTATAATCACTGTGGGGTCAATCTCTTTCTTTAGGCTTATGTGCTGGAAATTTCTTGCTGAATAAAATGTCTTTACCATTACTGTTTTCTTCTGCTTATTCATAATTTGAACTTTACTTCCTGAACTGGTCTTTTTTTCTCCCAGGGCCAGGATCCAAATGCTCCTGTACAGTTGGTTGGAATGGTGGGTCCCTGTCTAGAGTTGATTTATAGTCTGATGTCTTATCACTGTCCTTCTCCACTAGTATCTACTATGTACAATAGGCTGGCTATTGGTCCCAGGCTAACCTATATCTGGGTACAGAGTGCTGAGATCCTCAAAGCTGTCTAGGACAGTTCTAGGGCCTGAGGTCTAACGGTTCCATTCTCCATAGGAACTTTGCCACTTGGCTAGATTCCCTCCTGGTCTTCACTCTATGGTTACTTAACTGCCCTGGTACTCAGAAAATTCAGTCTTGTGGTCTTTACTTCTGGGATATGCTTAACTACTCCGGGGTTTTCTGGCTAGATTTCTCTGTCTTTTGGCCAGGGCATGCTTGATCACCCTGAGACTTCCTAGTTAGAGCTCTCTGAGGCTGTGAGATCTTGGAGGTTTCTAAAGTTTTCTTCCTGACTTCTCTGGCTGGGCCCACCTGCTTAATGCCTAGAATCTTTGGTGTTCCTTTTTGCTACCTAGGCTGGACAAAGATATTCACCATAGCTTCCCTTTTTATTTCCTAATCATTATGCGGTCTATTCATTTATTTTATCTTTCATTCTTCCTGGAGTACATATATGAGAATCGAGCTTTTCTACTCCTGTTTGCTTTGCTCTCTTACAAAGGAGGTCATTCTTTGAATTCTTATATAATAAGCTAGTTTTAAATTTGCAGCCCATGAGTCTTCCTTGAATTTTAAAAACCTTGAATTTGTTTTGAGGCTTGGACTGTAAGAAAGGTAAAGGGCTTGATGAGTTCTTTGGCAGTACAAATTCCTTCATTTTACCTAAAGTAAACTGAGGTCCAACATTTTGCCCAATGTCATGTAGCAACTGGATGGTTTCAATAGTGAATGTCAGATTTACTAGCTACTCACATAAAGTGATAATGCCTTACATGTGCCATCCTCTACTAAGTCTTAGGGCGTTATAATAGAAAATTGTCTTAGAAAAGATGTAGTAAGGATGCATGTAAAATGAAAGTATCTTATTCAATAGAATGAATTTTTCAGATATTAGTACCATTATTTATTTTCTGGCTTTTTAAAGGCAGGTACAAGTCATTGATTTTTTTATTTTGTTAAAATTTCTATTTTTCTATTTAATTCAAATTTTTAATTAACTAAAGTTTATTTTCTCTCCCCCTACCTGAAAAAAAAAGTCTTGTAACAAATATGTATAATTAAACAAAGCAAATTCCTCCATTAGCCATGACAAAAAAAGTCTCAATTTAGACTGTCAGAATGTGGTAGTGTGCTTTCCGGTCAGTCCTCTGGAATCACGCTTGGTCATCATGTTGGTCGGAATTCTTAAGTTTTTAGAGTTATTTGTCTTCATAATGTTATAAATTGCCCTCCTGATTTTATTCAGTTCATTCTTCATCAGTTCATATATGGCTTTCCAGATTTCTTGGAAACCACCCATTCATCATTTCCTATAGCACTATAGAATTCCATTACATTCATATGCCCTAATTTGTTCAGTCTATCCCCAGGCCTTTAGTTTCCAGTTCTTTGCCACTCCAAAAAAAGAGTTGCTATAAGTATGTTTATATCACATTTATTTTGTTTCATTTGTTGTCTTTGAGGTATAACTCTAGTATTAATATCACTCAGTCAAAGGATATGTATAGTTTAGTAAGTTTTGGGGCATAGTTACAAATTGTTTTCCAGAATGAACAATTTACATATTTGCTAACAGTGCATTAATGTACTTATTTCCTACAGCTTCTCCATTATTTGTCACTTTCTTTTTTTATCAACTTTTCCAATCTGATTGTCTTGGGAGAGAAGTTCAGAATTACTCTAATTTGCACTTCTCTTTTTATTGGTGATTTGAAACATTTTCCCATATGGCTATTGATAGCTTGGACACCAATGATGTCATGGTTATTGCTTTTAGAGAACAGGGGGATCTTCTTTGGCTCCCGCCTCTTCCCATTTGGAACTGGAAGCCTCTGCTTTGGTTATACCAAAGTTACATTCTTTTTTTGGGTACATTTTGGTGTTTTAGAGATGTATTCTCCACTATTATAACAGAAAGAGCATCTTTCTTCGTGACTTTCTTCTGATGGTGATTTTTGTCTGTCAGATTAGCTTGACCCTCACTCCCTTATTTCATTGCATTTCCTGGTATGATAAATTTGTCTCTTGGTCCACCTTTCCCTAGAATTTTCTGTGAGTTCCTTCAGTAGCATCTGCCTCTGCAGGACCATTCTTTTGCTTAGTTTGTTTGTACTATGCACAAGAAAATGTCCTCTGATAGGATAGAGTCAAGAATTTGTCATATGATACATCTCAGTGACATCATCTATACACTCAGATGATTTTATATAATATTTCAGTTACATCATAGATTAATATTCATTTTAGTGCTATAGTAGTCTTTATAAATCTTTTTTTAAGTCAGGTCAATATTAAGTTAGTAACCACGGTCCTATAGAGACTTAGGTCATTCTGACCAAATCTACTCAGGGGGTATCACCCTTCTTGTGATAAATTGGAATAAGTGATTGTTCACCAGAGATAAGACTTGGGATGGCAGTTTCCCCCTTCACTGAATTTCCCCCCAAAACCTCAATCATAGCATTGCTTGCAGGGCCATAAAATAATTTGAGTTCACATATGCAATCTGTGTACATAAGCCCAAGGTTTCATTTCCTCATGTTTGACAAGGCAGGGCTTTAAATTTTTCCAGCAAGCGAATTTTATCACTATCAGAAGTGTGAGAAATTAATTATTTCTCTCTTGCCTTTAATAACTAATTATTGTATTAGGACCAAGGTTTTTCCCCTTTTCTGCTTCCTCATCTGGAAACCAACCAATGTAGGAAAGCTCTCTTAATGATTTACCCTGTTCAAAATCTAATTAAACGATAATAGAAATTCTAAATTTGGGCTAATGAGTGTATTCCTGATCAGAATGTTTACTCAGACAGGTCTCTGAAAAGGTTAATTCTCCCTGTTATCAAGACGAGAGGTATGAAAATTGATGTCTTTTTGATCAAGATCTGAGTGACCTATGTCACATACTTCAAGACCTTCATTTTAATTAGCATACACCTCCCTTTGTATTAACCAGTCCAAGTTTATTGCCACCCATCAGAAAAACCTGCTCTTCAAAGGGCATGCAAACTGTGACCCCACCACCATCAGAGGTCTTTGGTCTAAGGGAGACAGCCAAATGACCATCCTTTTTATTAATAATGTACTGACTTTATTAATAAAATGATTAAATTGCCCAGAAACTATTTCTCTGGGATTATTTTAATCATCTCAGTGGTCCATCAATGCAAATGTTCTGTTGCAACTCAAACCAGTCTTCTTGGAGTCCTCAGGGCAGTATGAGATCTTCCCTGAAAATGTTCCCAAATTAGGGTTATTTTTGTTATCTACAATAACATTTTCACTTTGCAATTTGTCTCCCAGGAAAGCTTCTTTACACTTTTCAGAAGACCTACCTCTTACTTTGTGTACTGGTTCCCCTTAATGTTAGTGCCCTCTCTCTGAGATTACCTCCATTGTACCTCGTAAATATATTAACATGTACCTAATTTGCACATTATCTCCCCTATTAAAATGTGAACTCTTTGAGGACAGGGACTGTCTGCTTTTTTCTGTATCCCAAGTACTTAGCATAGTGCCTGTCACATAGTAAACACAATAAACATTTGTTGATTGACCACCTGTCTGTGATGGACAGATGTGGACCTAACTTTAGGACTTCTCTCCAAAGTCATACTACTACTGAGTTGGGGTAGCTTTCCTTCCATGGACATCAAGGTGGTGGAAGATGAACTATACTTGGTCTATAAGGAGTAGACTCAATCTCACTAAAGCATGTATGTGCTAGAAAAATTTTACATTGACTTTTCTGTATAGGTGAAATTTTCTTTTTTTTAAAAAAAATTAATTTTTTTTTAAAATTTTGAGTTCCAAATTCTCTCTTTCCCTCCACCCTCTCTCCTCACCTATGGGGAAGGCAAAGGAAAAAAACCCCATTACAAATATGTATAGTCATACAAAACAAATTCCTACATTTGTGTATGGAGAGAGAGGAAAAAAAAGAAAAAAGAAAGTGAAGGAAATATGCTTCATTCTGACGTCAGCCCATTGACTATTTTTATCTAGAATTGGATAGCATATTTCCTCATGAGTCCTTTGGAGTTATGGTTGGACCTTGTATTAATCAGAATTATCAAGTTTTTAAAAGTTTATTAACTTTACAATATTTCTGATATTGTATTTATTATTCTCCTAGTTCTTCTCACTTCACTTTGTATCTGTTCATACAAGTCTTCCCAGACTTTTCTGAAACTGTCCCTTTCATCATTTCTCCCCCCCTCAAATTTATTAATTTATTTTCATTTTTCAACATTCACTTCCATAAGTGTTAAATTTTCTCCACCTCCCTTCTTCCTCCCTCTCCAAGACGGCATTCAGTCTTATATGGCCTCTACACATACATTCCTATTAAATGTATTTGCACATTAGTCATGTTGCATAGACAAATTATAATGAATGGGAGAAACCATGAGAAAAACAAAACATAATAAAATAAAATAGTCTGTTTTATTTTGCATTCCAACTCCATAGTTCTTTCTCTGGATGTGGATGACATATTGTATCATGAGCCCTTTGGAAATGTTTTAGGTCTTGCATTGCTGAGAAGGACTGTCTATCAAAATCAGTCCTCACACACTGTGGCTGTTACTATGTATACTGTTCTCCTGTTTCTTCTCACTTCACTCAGCATTAGTTCATGTAAGTCTTTCCAGGATTTTCTGAAGTCTGCCCCTGCTCATCATTTCTTATAGGACAGTAGAATTCCATTGCATTCATTGCGTTCCATTCATACATATCTTGTCTTATTGTCATAGCTGACATTTGGAGTACAATATTAAAAATTTGTGGTAATATTGGACATCCTAGCTTCATCCTTAATTTTGGTAGAAAACCTAGCTCATCTGTATTACAGATAATGATTGCTCTTGGTTTTAGATAGATGCTACTTATAATTTTAATAAAAACTCAGTATATGCCTATGTTTTCTATTTGTTTTAAATAGGAATGAATGCTACATTTTATCAAAAGCTTTTTCTGAGTCTATTGATATAATCACGTGATTTTTGTTGTTTTTGTTATTGATATGGTCAATTATGCTTATAGTTTTCCTAGTACTGAACTAGCCCTTCATTCCTGGCATAAATCCAGCCTGATCATTGTGTGTGCTCTTTGTGATATTTTGCTGTAATTGCCCTTTTCATTTTTGGTACCATTTGATTTTCTTCTTTTTTAAATCAAATTAGTCAATGATTTGTGCATTTTTTTCATAAAATCAGTCCCTAGTTTTACTCATTAGTTTTATTTTTTTCTTTTAATTTTATTAATCTCTGTTTTGATTTTCAGGATTTCTATTTTGGTATTTAGCTGGTTGTTTTCAATTTGTTCTTTTTCTAATTTGTTTAGTGCCATGCCCAGTTCATTGAGCTGTTCTTTCTTTTATTGATGTAAGTAAACACTTAGAGATGCATATTTTCCTGTAAATACTGTTTTGGCCACATCCCACAAATTTTGGTATGTTGTGTCATTGTTGTCATTATCACTAATGAAATTATTGATTCTATTATTTGTTCTTTGACTCATTCTTTAGAATTAGATTATTTAGTTTCCAATTTATTTTTAATCTATGTTTCCAATGCTGTTAATTGATTTTAATTTTTATTGCTTTTTCTTGTCCCAAAGGGTGAATTTAATATTTTTACTTTTCTGCATTTGTTTGAGAGGCTTTTATGCCCTCACACATGTTCAATTTTTGTGAAGGTGACATGTACAACTAAAAAAATGTATACTCCTTTCTATTGCCATTCAATTTTCTTCAGAGGGCTATCATAACTAATTTTTCTAAAATTCTATTCCTCTCCTTAACTTCTTTCTTATTTATTTTATGTTTAGAAGTATCTAGTTCTGAGAGGGAGGTCCTCCACTAGTATAGTTTTACTATTTCCTCCTATAACTCATTTCACTTTTCCTTCAATTATTTGGGTGCTATCCCATTTGGTGTATGTATGTTTAGTATTGATATTACTTCATTGTCTATAGTACCTTTTAGCAAAGTGTAGTTTTAGTGTAGATTATCTCTTTTAATTAGGTCTATTTTTGTTTTTGCTTTGTCTGAGATTATGATCACTACCCCTACCTTTTTTACTTAAGTTAAAGCATAATAGATTCTACTCCAGTCAATAAATTTAACTGTATGTGTCTTTCTATTTCAACTGTGCTTCTTGTAAACAACATACTGTTGGATTCTGGTTTCTAATCCATTCTGCTCCCCTCTTCTATTTTATGGGTGAGTTCATCCCATTGACATTCACAGTTATGATAATGAACTGTGTATTTTCCACCATCCTATTTTCTTCTGTTTATCCTCCTTCTCTCTCTCTCTCTCTCTCTCTCTTATCCTGTCCCTCCTCAAAAGTCTGTTTTGCTTCTGATCACTGTCTCCTTTATCCACAATCCTTATTCCCTGCTCTCTTTCTCTTATCCTTTTCCCTTCCTACTTTTCTGTTGCGTAAGATAAATTTCTATAGCCCACTGTACATACTCTTCCTTGCACTTCTCTTTTATGTAAGGTAGTTTTTTCCAGTCTTCTTCTCCCTTACTTTTCTGCCAGTGAATTCTTTTTTCTCACCCTTCCATTCTTTTTTATAAGATCATCACACCATAATCAACTCATACTCATGGCCTCTGTCTGTGTAGACACCGTTTAACTTATCTAATAATGATAAAATTCTTAAGAGTTACTGTATCTTCTTTTCATATAGGAAGGTAAACTGTTTAAATTTATTAAATCCCTTATGATTTCTCTTTCATTTTTATTTTTTACACTTTGCTTGAGTCTTGTGTTTGACAGTCAAATGTTCTAATCACTTCTGATCTTTTCATCAGAAATGCTTGAAAATCCTCAATTTCATTAAATACCCATTTTCCTCCCTGAAGGATTATGCTCAGTTTTGGTCTGTAGGTTCTTCTTGACTGTTATCTTATTCCTTTGCCTTTTGGAATATCATATTCCAAGTCCTCCATTCCTTTATTGTGGTAGCTCTTAAATCTTGAGCAATCATGACTGTGACTCTATGATATCTGAATGGTTTCTTCATGTCTGCTTTCAGTATTTTCTCCTTGACCAGGGAGCTCTGGAATTTGGCTATACTATTCCTGGAAGTTTTCATTTTGAGATCTCTTTTAGGAGATCTCTTTTGCCCTCTAGTTCTCAAACAACTGGGCAGTTTTCCTTTATCATTTCTTGAACTATGGTGCCTAGGATCTTTTTTTTTTTTTATCATGTCTTTCATATTGTCCAAATAATTTTTAAGTTATCTCTTCTTGAACTATTTCCCAGGACAATTTTTGTTCTGTTGAGATATTTCACATTTTCTTCCATTAAAAAAATCATTTGGTTTTATTGCTTCTTGATGTTTTGTGGAGTTATTAGCTTCCACATGGCCAATTCTTAAGGAACTATTTTCTTCAGTGAGGTTTTGTACCTCTTTTTCCATTTAGCCAATTCTTTTTTTTAAGGAGTTATTTTCTTCAGTATTTTTGTGTTTTTTTTAAATCAAAATTTTAATTCTATTTTCAAAATTTTCTTTCACTTCTCTCATTTCTTTCCCCAGTTTTCCTATACTGCTTTTATTTAATTTGTTAAAATAAATTTTTTTAAAAAAAACAAACTCTTTCTCTTTTCCTTTCTAGGAATTCTTGTTGGGCTTGTATCCAATTGACAATTTTCTTTGAGGTTTTGCTTGTAGATGTTTTCACATCATTGACTTCTATTGAATTTCCATCTTGAGCTCACCTGTCACCAGTAGATTTTTATGGTCAGATTCTTTTTGTTCTTTGCTCATTTTCTCATCTATTTATTGACTTTATACTTTATCTTAGAGTTGGGTTCTAGTCACCTAGGGGGGAGGCAGTTGACATTTGAAGCTTCAACCCTTGCTGTTTTCACAGGTAATTCTGAGGGTCTCTAAGTTTTTGGTGCTTCCAAAGTGGTATGATGTGGGGAGAGGTGTGGTCATTACTCTTCTGATATGTGTTCTTATCCTTACCCAAGAAGGGCCCTGATGGCAACTATAAGGGGTACTGCCCCTCACTCTGAAACTCCTACAAGGAATTGGGGACCTTATTTTCTCTATGCCCTGGAACTCTGACCAGGGCCCAAGCTTGTCTCTGTAAATGCTCCTCTCCACCCTAGAACTGCTACTACAAATTAGCATCTCCGTTCTCTCTCTGCCCTGGAACTGTGATGTAGAATGGGGTAATGGGTAGTGGAGTTACCCACTGTTACATCAAGGGCCTCGACATACACAGGAGGACCTGCTGTACAGGTTCTTTGATCTGCTTTACTAAAAGTTGCTTTTGAGGGGTCAACAATCACTTTAATCAAGTATATATATCATTCACTTAGTTCAGAGGAAACAGTCAGCACCCTGAACTTCAGAGAAAATACAAACAAAGAAACAAAGATCAACCAACAGACAAAGCTTCCAACTGTCTGACAGATCAACAGACATAACTGTCTGACCATACATACATACATACATACATAGTTACCAGAGAAAGAAGCACCAACATCTGGGTTTTCAAAACTGGGGGGCTCCTTAGGGGCTGCTCAGAGTAACAAACAGTTCCAATGAGTAAGACCCAAAGTAAAACCTTACCTCAGAGTATTTATACATTTTTCAGAGCCAAAGGGCATCACTACCTTTGAAAATCAGTGTCTCACTAGAAAATTAACAAAAGGTGTGGGCCTCCCCTAATTAAGCTTCCCTTAATGGGTGGGCCCATCAATGGGTGGAGAAAATTTTTAACTCATTAGCATTATACCCACATAGGAATTCCCTGTAATCTTTTTCTGACTACTTGTTCAGTCCTCTTACCATGGGAAATGAAAGCTCCTACAACTATTACTTCTGAAGCTGCTGCTTTGCCACTGCCTCTAGGACCCACAACTGATGTTGCTGTCATGTAGTACTCCTGGTCAGCTCCCACTCTGGGGTCACAAACTTCCCCTTCTGACCTCCTAAGTTATCTTAGGCTGGAAAAATGTCCCACTTTGACTTTTATTGGCTATTCTGCTCCAGAATTCAATTTGACATATTATTTTAAAGTTGTTTGGAAGGGAATGTTGGGAAAGTTCAGCTGCAATGCTCCTTCTACTCCACCATCTTGACCACATTATTAACTTTTAATTAGGAGCATTTACAAAAACAGAAAGCAAACCAAAAACATCAAAAATCAATAAAAACTGTGGTAGCTGTTGCCTACAGACCTCCTGATCACTACCTTTTCTTCCTCAATGGGTTTGATACCTGGTTTACAATTTCTCTTTCCTCTCCAACTTCTGCCCTCATAATGGGACAACAACATACACAATGATTCTCCCTCAAATACCCTAACCACTCAGTTCCTCAAATTATTCACCTCCCATGAGCTACTTCTCCATGGCCACCTCAGTCATACACAAAGATGTTCATACCTTTGATCTTGCCAGCACCCACAAATATACCACCTCCATGTTCAAGTATTCTTAAATCCCCTTATCTGACCATAATTTATTTACTTTTCACCTCTCCCTCTGCCTTCTCTTATATAATTCTACTCTTTATCTGCATCATGACCTCCAATCCTTTGACCCCCTCTCTTCTCTTTCAGGCTATCTCCCCTACATAAGCCACTCTCTTCTCTTCATCTTGATTCCTTGATGAACCAATTCAGCTCTACAGTGTTTGACTCTCTTAAATCCTTAGACCTCTTGCCATATCTCCAATTATACCTGCCAAGCCTTAACCTTACGGACGGAGAGTAGAGAGGGAGGGAGAGAGAGAGAGCAATAGCATGCCTTAGCTGGGAGCTGCAGTGTTTTTCCTACTCCCTTGGTTGGGTTCTGAGGGAGTCTTCCCCAAGGACACTGTCCTATGTTCCAGGATTGTGGGTAGAATGTTAAGCTTTGCTTTTGCTTAATAAAAATTGCTGATTAAAAGTTAATGGCATCATTAACTGGGCTGATCTATTTAAATTGGAAGCAGATCAATGGGGCTCAGGTGGCAGTGCAGGGAGAGAGAAAGGCAATAAAGTCTTTCTTTCTCCATTCAGCTCTTCCAAAAACCTTTACTCTTTCCAGTTTATCTCTTCCAAGCATCAGGTGCAAACCTATCTTCCTCCAATCAGCTCAGCAGGTAACAAGAAATACAGATTCTCAGACTCTTAGAGAATTTGAACCTCAACAATTCAGACCCAGGTCTGAAATTGTTTCTTATACCCAACTCTAAAAAAATTTTCTTAGACTGACTTGTAGGTCAAAATCTACATTTGTGTTAGCTAAGGCAATAATTAGTAAAGTATAGTTGTCTCATAGTCACCTAGTCACTAGGTATTAGGGCTTCCCAACTACCAACCTCAAAATTCTCCATTAGTCATATATAAACTAGATATAGGGAAACAGGGCACTTGGGCCATCTTTGCCTTAAACAACTTTTCTGTGAAAGGCTACTTTTTTCAGTGTTTTAGACAGAACTGTCCATAGGACCATCCCATATTAATCAATAAAATGGTCCTAATTAGGAAGAGGCATCATTGCACATTCATACATCCCATTCAACTGATTTCTTTTAACCAGAATCAAATAGTTTTGATGATTATTGTTTTAAAATAGAATTTGAATCCTGGAAGCATTATCCTTCCCCTCCCTCTTTCATTCCCACTTTGTTTTCTTATTTTCCTGGAAATTAAATAATAATTTTTAATGAATTATTTTGTAGAACTTAAGTTCTACGAGACACTTCTTTGTAGTTTGATTGTATAGCACTAAATATGAAAATAATTTATGTAGTACTGTCATTTTCATTACATTGATGAGGCACAAAAAGTACTGCAATCAACATTTGAATGTACAGTGAGTTTTTCTATTTTTTACCTCTTTGGATTATATGTTGAACAACAGTAGTTTATATACATGGGTTGGTCCAGGTTTGAAAAGCATATTATGGCTGACACAGGTGCTTCTTCAAATGGTGATTCAGAGAACTCAACAATCAGAATAAGAGGCTATAGGTGTGGAGGCATTGCCTGCATGAGGTCACTGGGTTAGAGGTGGAGAAGTAGTCTGAGGAGTTACAGGTTGGCTTAATAAGACAGATCACTGGCTGACACATTGCTACATTCCTAACACTATAACTCCTGGGCCATCTCCAGTTGTCCTGATCCATATCTGGCCACTGGACCCAGATGGCTCTGGTGGTAAAAGTGAGGCTAATGAGTTTGCACAGCCCTCCCTCACTAAAATCCAGTTCACTTGTATATCATGGCATCACCTCCCTGCTGTCATGGTCCTCTTCAAGAACAAAGAATGAACAGCAATAGCATTTGGTTCTAAAAGCTACAATAACAGCATCTGTAGTCCCTGCTGGAGAGTCAAATGAAATACAGAATATAACCCAGAACTGAAGGTCATTCGCATAAGACTCTCCTCATTCATAAACAATTACTCCATACTTCCTGCTTGTATCAGGGGAAGAGCTGATGAAAGCTAACCAGAGAGGTCTTTGTTTCTTCCAGCTCCCAGTCTGAAATTATTTTCCAGTGTGGTTTGATCATTTTACCCTCCACTAGTAGTGCATTACTATGCCTGTCCTCCTATGGCTCATCCAACTGTCATTATTCTTTTTTGGGAGGAGGAGGGTCATCCTTGCTGAATTGAATAGGTATGAGACAGAAAATCAGTTGTTGTAACTGACATTTTCTTATTATTAGTGTTTTGGAACATTTTTCCTCCATGGGTATTGATAGTTTACCTTTCTTATTTTAAGAGCTGCCCACTCATATCCTTTGACCAATCTGTTAGAAAATGGAATTTAAAAAATATATTTGAATTAGTCATGTGCCTTAGATATCAGATCTTTAACAGAGAAATTTGCTTCAATGATGCTTCCAAGTTAAAGTTTCCTTCTAACTGTATTGATGTTTATACAAAAGCTTTTCAATTATGTATAACTAAGATTGCGCACATTATTTCCTATGATCCTACCATAGTTGTGATAATTACCTCCTTTCCCGCTCTTCTAATTTGTGCATGATATGACCTTTTAAAATCAAGGTCATTTGTTCATTTTGTGATTATTATAGTATGTGATATGAGATGCGGGCCTAAACGTAATTTCTGTCACATTACTTTCTAGCTTTCCCAGTAATTATTGTCGAACAGTTTTATTACCACAGCGATTGGAGTCATTGGGCTTACCAAACACTATGTTATTATGTTGGATTGTTTCAGGGTCTTATTATTGACTGTTTCATAAAACAACTTTCCTATTTTTTAAATCAGTACAAAATCATTCTAAATTATTACTGTTGTGTAGTATAGCTTGAGAGTTGGTAGAGGGATGTTCACTTCCTTTCCATTTCTTTTTATTATTCCCTTTCAGATTCCTGAATTTTTGTTCCTCTAATTAAATCTTTGAAATTATTTTGCCTAGTTTTATAAAGCAACTCTGGTAGATTGATTGCTATGTCATATGGCATTGAATCTGTAAATCAATTTAGGTAGCATCACCATTATTATTAGATTGCCATGGACCAATTATAAGCCATTAATATCTGTCCAATTATTTAAGTACATCTTTATTTTTCTATAAAGAGTGTTTTGTAGGTAGAGTCATATGATGTATAGAAAGGTGGAGGGCTTTAGTTGTGAAACATTTTATATTTGATCCTGAAGGTAACAGGGAGCCACTGGAGTCAATTAAGTAAGGGGTATGACATGTTCAGACTTTATTTGTTTCCAGTTAGGAGTATATACCAAGTTGATATAGTTAGAACACTTGATACAAAAGATTTCCCCCAAACCAGAAGCACAGTCTCCCACAAGTACCTGAAGACTCCCAGGGAAAGTGGGCCCAAGCTTACAAAGTACATATAGCCAAGGGGTAACTTACAGCTCTTGGCTCTCCCTTTAGGGAGTCCTCATGAAGTTCCCCATAGGTATGGCGCAGATTTCTGTTGGGTTCCTCATAAGGTCCTGAGCTGCTTTTCTTCAGTGTATTGTTTATTCTTCATGCTAATGCAGGTGCTACTGTCAAATGCTGCTGTTCTGGGGACCCTTCAGGATATTAAGGCAAAGTGCCACATCTTCCCACCTTTACAAGTTTGTAAGGTCTTTCTTTGGTGTATTGCGAGAAAGGGAAGGAGTCAAAGGTTCTCTCTTCTCTCCTCACAACTATTCCTTTTCAGAGGAAGCAGCCTGGGGATATGTTCACATATCAACGGGGTTTATCAAGAGAAATTTCCCAGATCCATTTGATGAGCTCATGGGGCAATGAACCTTTGTTTGGAATCTTGGTTTGCTTAGGCCTCTCCCTAAAGATTATGGATATGTTCACCCATGCCTTGTTAAAAGAGAAAAGATGATTCCGGATTAGGTTTCAGTGACTGTGGCTGCCCCAAGATACACTGGTCTGGAGATGTTCCACGGCATTAACTAGGACAGCAGCCTCCTAACTTTTTTGTTCACATACTCCTATCAGCAAACATTTTTGAAAATTTATTCAGTATATATACATGTACTAACACACAATATATCTTGTACATTATAAAATATGCACAATAGAAAATGTTTAAGGATGTGATAAAGATGAAAAGTGACTTTTTATCTTTGTATCTCCAGTGCATAGTAAGTACACTACATAGTAAGCACTTGATAAATGCTTGTTTTTTACTTGAAATAGATAATATTTAAAAGTATCTTATTTATTAGTAGTACAAAAAATGTCTCGCTCTCCCTTTAAAACATTAATAACAATAATGGGTAGACTATCTGTGTATCAATCGACAAGCATTAAGTGCCCCTGTGTGCCAGGTACTGTACTGAGTGCTGGTAACACAAAGAATAAAATATTTCCTACTCACAAGGAGCTTATATTCTAATTCATTAATAATAACAATAAAATTTAGGCAGAGATCTTTGATTTCATTGGTATAGGGAACACCATGTGAGGAAACTCTCTAGCAATGTCGGTCTGGACCCATTCTACAACTGATAGCTAGCATTTATATAGTGCGTTTAGGTTTGCAAAGTGCTTTACTCATATTACCTCACCTTATCCATATAACCCTAAGAGGTAGGAGCTTTTATTATCCCAATTTAAAGATGAGAAAACTGGAGCTTAGAGAGGACAAGTGACTTACCTGGGGTCATAAAGTCAGAAGGTGTCTGAGGCAGGAGTTGAATTGAGGTCTTCCTGCTTCCAAATCCCACATGCTATACACTGTACCTCTTAGCTGCCTGCCTTAAAGGTTTGAATGGGGCAGGAGCGGGAAAGTGACTTGCCCAAGGTCACTCAGCCACTCTGTGTCAAAGGCAGTATGTGAAGCAAGTTCTTCCTGACTCTGAGGATGGCTCTCTGTATCATACTGCCTCTCTGATAACAAATAACAATAATAATATTTCTGTAAGAGGAATATGATTGAATATACTTTGTTCTTTTTGAAAATTTTAGTTTAACACCATGAAACAGCAATTCAAAAGTCTGGCTCTAAATTATTTATTTTGGTACTTGGTTTGAATGGCTGTCATAGATGAAACAGTTACAGAATAATATGTAGCTCCCAAGGGAAGAAAATGACCACACTAACTACATTACTGTCCTCCTTTTCAGTGGCAGCCACCAAATAACATAAAGGTTTTGTTGAAATCGAGGTATTAAATTTCCATTTTCCCTGATTTCAATCAGTTGCCCTTGCAAACTAGTTGGAAAATGCTATATTTTTATGTACTTTTAACAAATGAGTACAAAATCCTCTGAAATGCTTTATTTGGAGAACTTCTAAAGAAGTTGGAATATTTTTCCAAGTTTTTAAAGTAGGCATATATGCATGTTCTTATAGGTGACACACTATTTTGGCAACAAAGCTGAGTTTTTCAATGTCTTAATAATTATCATGGTTTCCTATTATCATTAGCTAATGTCCAAAAGGATAATACACACTCAGAAACTTGCAGGCTAGGCCTGACTCAGACCACTTCAATAGTTCAGGATTGATTTCTCAGTTCTTTTCATCTGAGAAAAAGGAAATCTACTCAGTCCCAGAAAGGGAAGGATATTCAGCAAGCGGAGAGCGAGAAGAGATACAGAGATAGAGACAGAGGCAGAGAGACAGTCAGAAAACAAGAAAGAGAACACTTATTTACTCTATTAGATTGGAAGCTCATTGAGGGCAGAGACTATCTTTTGCTTCTTTTTTGTATCCTTAGCACTTTGCGCAGTGCCTGGCACATAGTAGTTACTTAATAAATGTTTATTGGTTGATGGGCACTTGTGCTAAGAACTTTGACAAATATCTCATTTGATCTTCACAACAATCCTAGGAGGCAAGAACTATTATTATACTCATTTTATAGTTGGAAAAACTGAGGCAGAGGTTAACTGACTTGCCCAAGGTCACATGACTAGCAACTGACGCTAGATTTGAGCTAAGGTCTTCCTAACTCCAGGTCCAGCCTTCTGCACCACCTAGCTGGCACTGATTCAGTTGGATATACCTCACTTTCCTCTGTATTGGCCATGCTGGTCAAAAGCTTGAAGGAGAAGCTTCTGATTCTTTGCGTGCTGGCTTTTACATTTAGGCCACCAGAAAGCTAAGTCAATGTTTTGAGTCTCAGTCCATGGGTCAATGGGCCATGGGCCAAAGTCTTGAGTATAATTTCAATACCTCTTAATGAAAAATTAGCCTCTTCTAAATGGAGCAGAGCCATATAAAAAGCTAGCCTCACCAATGTGGCAGAGCTTTAGGGGCTAATGAAGGCTCCTATCACATAGGGAAAGGTTCATCATTAATTATAGGGGATGTAAATCCATATTTCAAATAATTTGGAAATGTTTTTGCCCAATGTATCACATCTGAATAGCTCATCATAGTTTTTAACTTGCAACATGGCAGAGTTCTGTACTAAGAGTCGGAGGTACTGGCTCTGCCATTTCCTTTTAGTTTATTGTTTCTCATAGTATTAGTGTTATCTTCAGTCTGAGGATTTTTTTTTTTTGGTAGGAATCCTCTGAAGCCACTTGTTCATTTTGTGAATGTTAGTTCAATTAAGACTACATAATATTATCTAGAAATTCACTTACCCAGGAATATATAAATCATAACACAATAATATGTTGAAAGCAAACGGATGGTTGAAGGTAACACTGTGAATGTCCCTAGAATCTGGTATTCTAATTCTTCCTTCAGAAAACCATACTGATAGATAATTATCTGACATACAGACTGAGGGCACCAGAATCCATCCAAAAGTAAAATATTAGTAAAGTTTAACTTATTTGTTAATTGAATAGAGATAGAAATGCTAGTATTTTCTTCACTTTGGAGATGACTATCTTAGGGAATATTTTAGTGGCTGGGTTGTCTCCGAGATAAATGAATTGGTTTTTAAGTCTTAGGAGGGAGGAAAGATTTTGTAGGAAGTAGATGCCCTTCTGTGAGAACCAAAAAGGGAATCAACAAACCTGCTTCGTCCTCTGCCTTTTCCCTTCCATTTTTCTCCTACTGAAATTCTGAGTGAAATGGAAGTAGTGCAAGTGTGAAAGGATGGGTATTGCCTGATCTGGAATGCTGAAGTGTGTATTCCCTCTTGAGGGGAGTTCAAAGTACAATTTAGTGCTGCTAGTCTTAGAGAGAATTGTGTGGAGTCAAGGAATTCCACAGAATGTTAAGGGTGGCAACCAGAAGTTCAGTTGTCTTCCAAGAGGAATGAAAACCACGGTCTAGATGTGCTGCATCAGAAGGACTTCAGGATCTTGATTGAAAAGTAGAACTCAGCAGTGAGAGAAGAAAGCTGTTGATTGCTTGTTGGCAAATTTGAGTTCCTTTATGCATTCTCTACATTTGTTTATAGTCTCCTCTAAGTCTTTTGGGTTTCTGCATTGTCCATAGAGTGAAGTAACAGCTGTCCTGAACCTTGTGTGAACTGTAACACTGAGCGCTTGCACAGGAGCTACAGACCTCTGCTATGCCCATCTGTGGAATCCTAGACACAAGCTTGATGCAGGCTATGTTCAGAGATTCACTATAGTAAAAAAACAGAGGCTTTTTGGGAGAAATTCCTTGGTACAGGCTCTCCCCAAAGTGATTTAATACATCTGCTCAGGCATATTTGGCTTCTTTCCACTGTCTCTTGTACCTTTCTGAAATTCTGAGAATTCTCTGGGGTAATGGCAGTTATTGGGAAGAAGTTATTCCCCCTGCCCCAGGATCTTTAGTGGCTACTTTGTAGCAGAAGCAGCTGGGATCAGAGTGGGGAGTTCATGGAGAATGCTCCTACACCCCGGCCTCTTGCAGAGAGGTGAAAAGATCTGGGGTGACTCAAGCTCTGGATTCTTACAAATTGTTTCTGATCTCAGGAGTCAACATAAAAGATCAGTCTCAGCATATAAATCATTAGACTAGAGCCCGGGGTTCACTCTGTGAAATCTCTGGAAATGGTTTGTATCAAATGCCTCAGTTCGTATTAAAGCACTCAAAATAACAAAGTACTGAGTATAGGACAGCTTTTATTTCAACCAACAGACCTGCAGATAATGCAGAAGATGCAAGTGATGCACAGCAGCTCATAAGCAAATGTAGAAAGCATCTGAGGGAACTCATGTGGCAAAATAGTTTGCACAGGACTATATGCAATAGTAAAAACATGGCAGGAGGTGGGTACAATAATTAGGAAATGACTGAACAAACAGGGTTATAAGAATGTTGTGATACATATGTATTCAGAAAGACACAAAGACTTGTGTTAAGAGTGCAGAAGGCAAAGCTAAAAAAATAGCGTGCAGCATAACTTCAATGACGTAAATGAAACAATACTAACAGGTAGCAAGACTTAGGTTGAATACAACGGGTAAGCATGCCAGGAGGCTCTGAGAGCCAGCCAAAGCCCGGGGACCTGGGTGGCACAAGAAAGGAAGAGAGAAGAATACGTTTACTTAGAATAAGGATAGTTATTGACTAGAGAAGGAGACGTGTTGGCAGTCCTGGTGACAGTTCTGATTTATGCTGCCTCAAGTCTCATTCAGCTGAGGGCAGGGTTTTCTGTCTCCCTTTCCCTCGTGGACATGATGCTCACAAAATGGCTACTTTGGATGCCTGAGACATGCTGGTCTGAGACAGTACGAGGCACCCCTATGCAGGAGGCTTAATATGTCCGTTGGGGATGGGGTGCTATCAGCTACGCTACCTGTGCAAAACCCTTCAGCTGAGCATGAAACAAAGAAGTATTTATGCCCTGGCTACCTCTGTGGAAGGGGAGCTGCTGTCTACCAGCACTCTCTAGCTACCGGTGGCTTGTAATCTTAACTGTGCTATGGGATAGGGACGTCCCCGGAAAAACCTAACCCTACTGCAACGCTGGGGCGCTATCCTCAGGAAATCCTAGCTGCTCCCTCAAACTGACATCCTTCCTCATAAATGTATCACAGGCCTGGACACAGTAAGGATAGTTCTAAATTACTACAATAAAAGGACAGCCTTCCTTTCTATGAACAAACATGAGATATTATTTACTATTACTGTATAGTGGGTTGCAGGATGGCCTTTAGGGCCAGAAAGACTTGGGTATAAATCATGGTACATTCTAGCTTTATAAGGACTAGCCATTTGAGTTCTCCCTAAGACTATACATTGTGAGTTGCTGATCTGCACCAGTGGATGACAGGTTTATACATGCAGAACTGGAAGTGACCTTAGAGTTAATCTAGTCCAATACCCTAATTTTAATGTAGAAGATACTGAGGCCCAGAAAAGCTGCTACCTAGCAAGTAAAAATCAGATTCAGGATTTGAACCTAGAGCTATCTAATTCTAAATCCTGTGCTCTTTCAGGGCAATGTATCATGCTGAGGGAGGTTACCCACTGCATAATATATCTGAACCATGAAACCACAAACAGCCCCCCAAAATCCTGCTCAAACCTTAAAACAAAAATTCTGATGCCCCATTTGCACCTGTCACCGTTAGATGCTCTTGTTTAACTGCTGGAGTAAACCACTATGGGGTAGGTGGGTTTTTTAATGTGTCAGAACAAGTCTTCAGTGGCTCCTGAAGTCCTCTCACTTATGACTCAAATACCTCAGCCTGGCATTTAAAGCCTTCTACACACTGGCACCCACCTTTACTTTCCAGTGGTATTTCCTATTGCTCCCCTTTATGAACTCTACACTCTGACCTATTAGCTGTTTCCTGAATTTTTAAAACAATGTTTCTTAACTTTTCCTCAATGTTAAGGTATTTTGGGGTACCGAACTATGTCTTAATCCAACTAGTTGTGCCAAGTGATAAAAATGCACAGGGGGTACTTTCAGCTCCATACTACCATCAAATAAGAAAGAGACAGTCCTCATCTATCCAACAGGATTCTGCAAATTTTATGGCACAACCCAAAGAACTTCAGAGACTGGAGGGTTGCCATTTTTCAGCAGCACATGCAAAATGGGAACAGAATTGGAGGTTTTGGTTTTTTTTTTTTTAAACCTGGATGGATCTCATTGTGATTAGAACCTAAGAGACTCATGGTATCAGATTAGTTAATCATTAGTTAGACATGCTGTCTAGTTGTGAATGTGGAAGTGCCAGTTCTACAGAACTTCAACATGGAGTATGAACCCTAAAAGGAGAGAATAACTCACCACCTGGCAACATGTGATCTTCTTGTGCAGACCTCTATACTACAGTCACCTTTTCTATACAACTATGTACAACTGTGATCTCCAAATCAGACTTTTGATTAGTTCTCCATCTTTGTTTACACTACCTCTGTTGAAAGTGTTTACTAAATCTGTAATGACCTTCCCATTGCTATTTCCATCCATTGAAACTCTCCCTACCCTTTATGGCTTAGCACATGAAATCTCTATGAATCTTTATCTGATTCCCTCACTATGTAAGGGACAGCTAGATCTGGACTTGGAGTTAGGAAGACCTGAATTCAAATCTGACTTCAGACATTTACTTGCTGTGTGACCTTGAACAAGTCACTTATTCTTTGCCTCAGTATTTTCATTTGTAAAATAGGGATAATAATAGCACCTACCTACTGGGTTGTTGTGAAGATAAAATGAAATAATATTATAAAGTGCTTAGCACAGTGCCCAGCACATATTAGGCGCTTAATAAATGCTTGCTAAAAAACCAAAAACAAACCCAATAATTTGGACAACACAAATTATATTTACCATGTGCCATTAGTTATTTGTATTATGTGTCATGTTCCTCCACTCTTACCCCCAGACCCTGACTGCAAGTTGCATGCAATCTGGGACCATGTTTTACTTACTCTCCCATAGCACCTAGAACAGTGTTAGCTGGGTATTACCAGAAAGAAAGACGTAATGCTTGTCTGTTTTTTTCCCCTAAAAGCAACATACAATTATAGCCAGTAGCAAAATCTGACACCCTGAACCCCAGTGTTGAATTATGATTCAATTTTATGTCAATGGTTCGATATCAACATAGGAGATCTCCAGTGAATGTCCCAGGGATTGGTGCTGGGACCTGTGCCATTTAACATTACTATTAATGGCTTGAATCAAGTCATAGAGGGAATACCTGTCAAATCAAATTTTCAGATGACAAAATCTGGGAGGGAGAACTCACACAAGGGAACACAGAATCAGAATTCATCTTAGCTGTGAGATCACTGAGACAAAATAAATGATGAAATATAAGGGGATAAAGATGAAGTCTTATACTTGGGTTCAAAATATCAGACGAACAAGTATACAGCAGGGGTGGCAAAGTTCTACAGCCATCCGTCTGAAAAAACATCCCAAGACTAGCTCAAAGTGAGTCCACAGTGCTAAAGAGCAGCCCAAAATGCTCCCTTGCCCTTGAGATGCATTAAGAGAGGCACAGGACAGAGTGACAGAGGTGAGTCTTGCTGCATTTATCACTTCTGGGCACTCCATTTTAGGCGTGACATGGATGACAACCAGCATGGTAACGGGCAGCTAGCTCATACAGTATGAGGATGAGCTGAAGGAAACAGGTAAGTAACCATGGAAGAGAAGACCTAGAGAGCACATAAAAGTTCACTTCAAGCATTTTATAGGCCTTCAAAGAGAAAGGGGATTATGCTTGTTCATCTTGGCTATAGTTGGTAAAACGAGGAGAAATGGGGTGGAAATTAAAGAGGCAAATAAATATAAAGCTGACAAGGAAGCACAAATTTCCTAATGATTAGCATTATCCAAAGACAGAGCTGGCTGCTTCAGAAGACAGTAGTTTCTCTTTCAACAGAGGTCTTAAAACAAAGGCTGAATAGTGACTTCATTGATTGTGTACATAGGATTCTTTTCTAGATAAAGGTTGTACTAGGTGATCTCTGTGGCCTCTTCCAACTCTGAAATTCTGTGACTGCAAAATTTTCTGAAACTTTTCCTATATGATTATATATGCACAGGTAATATCCAGTATGAAATCTCTCATGAACTTTTAACTATATTCATGGAGATTCTCATGAGTACTAATTATCTGAAAGGTGTTCCCAGTAGCTGAAACTTTCCCACATACATTATATACTTAAAGTTCTATACAGTAATAATTCCCTTATATGTAGCAAAAAATTGACCCAGCCTGAATACTTCCACGCATTCATTACATTAAAAAGATTTCTCCTTCTAGTATTGTTTCTTATGATCCTCAAGATCTCTGTTCTGAAAGCCTTCTCTCATTCATTACCCTGAATGTAATCAGGATGAAAGCTCTAATGGGCAGCAAATGTGGCTTCCTCATAAAACTTTTCTCACATTCCTTACATTCAACAGGCTTCTAAGCTCCTATTGTCTATGTCTAGGCAGGAGGACTATGTTTCCACACCATGTGAAAGCTTTTAGACACTCATTACACTAAAAAGGTTTTTCCCTAATATTAGTATTAGTTTTAGTATTAGTTTTCTTAAGGTTTCCTTTCTGATTACAGGTTTTCCCACATTCATTAGATTCAAAGGGGGATGGGGGTGAGGAATGTCACCTGTACGAATTCTCAAGTGTATTAAAGTTTCCCTTCTGGCTGAAATTTATCCCACATTCATTATTATTATAAGGTTTGTCTCCAATATGACTACTCTTATGTTTCATTAGACTTGAGCTGAATCTGAAGCCTTCCCCACATTCATTACATTCAAAGGGTCTCTCTCCAGTATGAATTCTTTGATGTCTTGTTAGGTTTTGACTATTATTGAAGGCTTTCCCACATTCATTACATTTGTAAGGCTTCTCTCCAGTATGAATTCTATGATGCTGCATAAGAGATGAACTTTGCCTGAAGCTTTTCCCACATTCATTACACTTGTAGGGTCTTTCTCCAGTATGGATTCTTTGATGTCGTGTTAGGCTTTCATTATTGCTAAAGGCTTTTCCACATTCATTACATAAATATGGTTTTTCCCCAGTATGAATTCTCTTATGTGTATTAAGGTTTCCTTTCCAGCTGAAAGCTTTCCCACATTCATTACATTCATAGGGCTTCTCTCCAGTATGACTTCTCAGATGTTTCATAAAGGCAGACCTGAACCTGAAGCCTTTCCCACATTCGTTACATTCAAAGAGTCTTTCTCCAGGGTGAATTACCTTATGTACATCAAGACGAGAAGTTGTACAGAAGGCTTTCCCACATTCATTACATTTATAGGGCTTCTCTCCACTATGTATTCTTTGATGTCGTGATAGGTTTCGATTATTGATGAAGACCTTCCCACATTCATTACATTTATAGGGCTTCTCTCCAGTATGGGTTCTTTGATGTTGTGATAGATTTTGATTATCAATGAAGGCTTTCCCACATTCATTACATTTATAGGGCTTTTCTTCAGTATGGATTCTTTGATGCTGAATAAGATAGTTATTACTGCTAAAGATTTTCCCACATTGATTACATGTATAGGGTTTCCCTTCAGTATAAATTGTTTGATGTTGCATAAGGGATGAGCTTTGCATGAATATTTTCTCACACTCATTATAATTATGAAACTTTTCTTCAATATGGATTCTTTGATGGGGAGACAGCTTTTGATTGTTGTTGAAGACTTTTCCATACCCATTATATTTATAGGGTTTTTCTCCTCTCTTATGTGAAAAGAGGTTTCCCTTTGGGCTGAAGGCTTTCTCACATTCATTATATTCGAATGGTTTCAATGGAGAATGAATTCTTTGATGTAGCAGAAGGCATGAATTGATGCTGAAGGCTTCACCAAATTCATCACATTTAGGGTGTTTTTCTTGATTAAATATTCCATTGTAATGAATGCCATTTGAATGGTAAATGAAGGGCTTCTTGCATTTATTATAAGTACAGAGATTTTCCCCTATTGAAATTCTATTATGTTCAATGAGATCTGAAAAATGTTTGAAGCTCTTTCCCAGTGTATCATAGTTATGGAGATATTTTCCTACAGGTATTCTCTGCCATGGGATGAGGATTGTTCCCAGACCATATTTTCGTCCAAACATATTATAGTCATGAAGAAAATCTGGGGGAAAAAAAGGTGTCAAAATTCAATGCTATGAAAGAAAATTAGTGTATACTAAGTTCCTTTTTGTGGCCTTCATCAAAGAAAATGAAGAACAGTCAGATGTAGGTAGAACAAACATTCCTAAGAAGAAACTGAAATCCAAGGTAGATAAAGAAAACGTAAAAGAATACCTAATTACCAAGGATTTAATGAATGGCTAAATTATCAGGAAAATGAAACAGAATAATTCTGGAAAACACAGATTGCTAAACTTGAAGCCAGTCTCTGGCAAAATGCCATTTTCTATTTCTGAGTATTTAGAAAATAAAAATATTGATCCCTAAGACTCAGAATCATTAATAAGTTTTGTGAACAAGTGCAAAAGTGAGTTAGGTAACTGGTATCTAATTTTAAGTACTTCATCTGACAAAAATTTTTCAAGTATCTTTATGGACATGGTTAAGATATATGCACATTGGCATATAACAAAGTCTAATGAGTTGGTAGCCAATTAAAAAATATTACTAAAAAGAGTCTTGAATAATGGATTTTACCAAACTGGATTATATTCTTGAGTTTAATGCCTCAGTGAGTGCCCAAGTGATATAACCAACAATTTTAATGACATCTTGGAATAAATCATAGAAGTACTATCTATTTAATGATGACAAAAAGATACACGATACCTAAAAGACTGCATGAGTGAATTAAGAATTTTTCATAATCTAAACAGGCTAGATGAATGGGCTAAGACAATTTGATATCTAACAAGAATAAATACAAAGTCCTGCACACTGTTTAAAGTATCAATTGATCAAACAGAACATGGTGGATACTTGGTTAAACAGAAGATCATGTTCAAAAGTCTTGGGGATTAAAGTTGACTATAAATGACCACAACAATATAATAAGACTGGTCAGAGAACAAAGACTTATGATCTTATTCTGATTAAGAAAAAAAAGAAAGCAAGTCTTTCCTCCCTTCCAAGCTATCCTCCTCTCAGCTGCTTTGTAAAATGGAAGTTCTAGGAAAACACTCCCCAGAAAAAGGAGGTATAGGGCTGGAAGTGTCTCAAGCATGAGAAAAGAATCTGATTTGTAAAGGAGTCAAGAAGTCTTCTAGTACAATCTATATTTGTTTGAGAATCTTCACCCCATCCTCCGTTAAAAAATACCTGACAAATAGTCATCAAGGCTTGACTCAGAGAACTCTAGAGAGAGGAAACCCACTAGTTCCAGAGACAGACCGTCACATTTTTAGATAGCTTACTGGTCGGAAGTTTTTTCTCAGACCAACAACAAACCTTGTATATGAACAATACTCCCCTCTATAGTATTGTTGACAAACGCTATCCAACTTCTGCCTGAAGACTCCTGAAGAAACTGTTCTCTCTTGAGTGAGTCCTTTCCTTATGGATAGAACCAACTGACAGGAAGTTTTTGCTTATATCAAGTCTAAACCAGCCTCTACAATTTCTACTCACTATTACCAGTTCTTCCCTGCGGGACCAAGAAGAATGGGTTGAGTTCATTTTTCTAAATGATAGCTCCTCAAATGTGATGAGAAAGCTATCTTATATAATTGGAGGAAGATTATTTGCTCATGGTTGGGCTGTACCAATAGAATAAAAATGACAATCCTGACTAAATTAATGTACTGTTTCAGTGTAATATCATCAAAATATTTATGGGCCACTTTATAAAACTAGACCAAATAATAATAAAATTCATTTGGAGGAAGAGAAATTCAATAATCTAAAGGGAAATAATGAGAAAAGTGGGAAGGAAGGAAATTTTGCTATACCAGATTTCAAACAAAGCAGTAATGTGATACCAGTTAAAAAATATAAAAATTGTTCAATGGAACAGAACTTGAACACAAGGTCCAGAAGCAATCAATATGATAGCACTGTGTTTGAAAAAACCTAAGGATATCAACTACTTGAGTAAAGACTATTTAAAAAAAAAAAACTACCAGAAAAATTTGAAAGAGCACGGCAGAATTTATTTTAGACCAACATGTCACACTAAAAACCACAATAAATTCCAAATCACACAACCTAGATATAAAAGGTCATATCATAAATTAGATAAGCAGGGGAGGAGATACATATCACAATTACGGGGAGAGTAAAAGGAAGTTTGAAGGGGACACAAGAGGGCAGTGTTAATACTAAGATGTATATGACAGGAGTTGTCAAGAAAATGACATTAGGAGTACTTCATGTACTCAAAAATGTACATGATAGGAGTTTAAATACAACCTTTGTTTTCTCTTCTTTATATAGGAAAATGTTAATTTGTAAGAAAAGCAGAAAATCTATAATATAAACAATACAATGGAAACTTAAGAGATAACTACCACCTCTATTTTCTTCTTTAGGCCAAACATACCCAGTTCCTCCAACCAGTCCTATAAGGACATGGTCTCCAATTTTCTCACCACTCTGGTCATCTTTCTGATAATGTTCCAACTTGTCTAATTCCTCCCTAAACCATGAAACTCAAAACTGCCCATGGCTGACCAGATGTGGTCTACCAGGGTAGAGTACAGGAGGCTTTCATAAGACCTCAAAGTTGGAAAGGAAACCAGAGTACATCTAGTCCAATTTGTTCCAATTTGTTCCCAACAAAGAAATGTCAAAAACAGTTAGTAAAATTATGAACTGCTGTAAAGAGATGAAAGTGATGAAGATTTGAAAACTACATTTCAATTTAGTTAAAGGAAAGGGAATCAGCATGGTAGAGGAGGATAAGAGAGACTTAGAGACTGAGGACCTTGAGTTAAGTCTCTGACACTACTAGCCAAGTGACCACAGACAAGCCAAAACCTCATTGAGTCTTTCCATGGTCCTGTTCAATAAAATGGGGATATTATTTTCACTCCCCATGTTCCAGGACAGAAAACCACTTTATAAACCATAAAGTGCTATAGTATAGTATATAGTATACTGCTAAAGTGCTATGTAAACTCCTGGTAGCATCCCCTAAGTCTATGGCAAATTTAAATATTATTTTCCATGGAGAAATGGGAAGAAAAGGCAGAATGGGAAAGCAAGAGACAAAGGACATAATTCATATTTGTGGGGTTTGGCAATAACTGGAGCAAGTAGAATAAGAAGGGAGATAAAACTGGCAACAGGAATGAGCAAAGGCTGAATTCTCTTAAACCTAGGTCAGACTTCGCTAGTCCTGCAGAAAGAGAATCTTTGAAGAAGGGTGGATTGAGGACACAAAGAAGACAAGAAAATAATCATGTGAAGGAGCATGAAAGAATAGGATCCAGAGTACAGGATCTTTAGATCGCTGTTGTAGAGTTGGAAGATACATCTGAGAACATCAAGTGCCAACTTCTTATTTTACAGATGTGGAAACTGAGGCTCAGAGCAATTAAGTGACTTGCTTCAGCTGAGTCTCTAAGGCCAAATTCAGACCCAGTTCTTACTGAATACAACTCTGGTACTCTATCCACTACACCATGAAGCTTTTCTGTAGCATCAAGAAAAAAAGAAAGAAAGGATTCTTTCTCTGATAATGTAGGGAAATATGAAGAAAAAGAGATGAGGAGACTCATTTGCTGAACTGAAAGATGAAGGTATAGGAAGTAGCTCAAGAGGGACAGCCACAATCCTTCTTGAGAGACTTAAAGGACTTTAAGGAAAGGTCCTAGCCCAATATATCAAAGGTAATGTCCCCTCTACTGATCCACAATCACATCCACTGGCCTGGTTTTTATTCACTTACCTACGTAAGTGCCTCTTGGGACTTCTCCCTCTGGCAGCCTGAATATTTCCCTTCTTTCCAGGTGAGAGGTCACATCTGGTTTGGAAACTGGAAGCCCTGAACATGAGGTAATAATGTGAAAAATGCTATAAACAGACTGACATCTCAGAATTCCATCTCAGCCTCTTTAGCTTCAGGGAGTGGGGCATGCTATGAAGGGCCTCGGCAGGATGTTCTGTTTTGTATTCTGATTAAAATATGGGGAATGTGATGGGGTTCAGAGAAAATGAGTTCATCTTAATGCACTCTGTGCTAAGAGTGCAGAAATGTTTTTGTTTTCAGGTATCTACACTGAAACTTTGACTAGGAGGAGTAGATGGCAGAGAAGTTGTAGCTTTAGGAAAACAGCCCAATAAAGCCGCTGATTTCTAACTGTGCAGAACAAAGACCTTCTATATGGAAAAATGAAGCAGAAACACTGTGACTGTTACCCCGAAGGATTTAGAAATCTTTCCACATCATATGCATTTACAATTACATCCTGCACACCAGTCAAAAAAACTTGGCTAAGCACTTCTGGTTTCTAACAACTTTTAGGAAGTGAGAATACAAAGTCACCTCTCTGGCCAGATGAATCATGAGAAAAAAGCTGTCCTTACCAAGGGAGACAAAATTCTCATAGTTTTCCAGCATCACTTCCCTGAACAGGTCCTTCTGAGCTGGCTCCAATAGCCCCCATTCTTCCTGGGTGAACTCCACAGCCACATCCTGGAATGTCAGTGATTTCTGAAATATCCAGACACATTCATGCTTACTGGAGAGTATTAAGGGAGAAGTGAGGTTGGTATACCACGCAGGGAATGGTCTGTACAGCATTCAGTTTGGAATATGTCATGTTAAGAGTTTCTCATACATCCATCTGCATGCTTTGCATCTTACTTTACACCAAGTAACTTTACATTCAGACTTAAAATGAACTTCATGAATATTTCTCCCACTGAGTTCCAAGTGCTCAGTAAGCGTGCTTTATTCTTTAAAAACTGTAGCACTTTCTAATTGGATACAATATATAAATCGTTCTCTAGTTCTAGTAACCACATTTTGGGCAGTGTTACTTAGAAGCCAGGCCACAAATGGATGAGAAAATACAAATACTTTGCTCTCTAAATAAGACGACCCTGTTATTCTCTAAAAACTATTACTTATTTTACTTCCAGAAATCCACAGATCCCATTAGCACATGATGATGTGGAGGGGTATGGTAGTGGTAGGCCAGGGGTAGGATCACTACAGACTGGGGAAAAAATTAGAATCAGGGAATCCTATAATTTTCAATCCAGCAATCAGTTCCTCCCTATTAGACAAAAAATAGAATTTCCCCTTGAGGAAATTTAATACTTTACCTGATAAAGAATTAAAGTGTGACTAAGACAAGAAATTGACTACTACTTTTAGCAGAGAAAGAAAGAGCTTGAATACATGAAGAGATCATTAAAGTGCCCCTTCTTCATGTTAAGATGGCTCCATTCCAGGAGAATCCCACTGCTGGTAGAGACAGTCTGTAAAATATTTCAGTGGTAACGCTATTCCAGTGTCTACTTCTTTTTACTTTGGCCCAATGTTCTCCACCATGTTACCCTCCATGTTCAGGACGAGAGCTGACTCAGACCAATACTCTTCATAGTCTTGGTTTGATATTGGAACAAAATTCAAGAGGCAGTAACAGAAGGGGAAATGCCATTCCAAACAACTACAATATGCACAAAATATCTGAGAATCAACCTACCAAAGCACACAAAAGACTAGCATAGCTAAAGTACTACCTAAAGAAACAAGATTAGCCACTTGTAGGTTATTAAGCATTTAACAACAACAAAAAAAAATATGCTTAGCCACAGCAGAAGGACGATATTCAACATGGATAGGCACAGAGGACATCTGGAACTAGTTATGCCAAAGGAAGCTTGAGTTGCCACTATGATTCACCAGCCAAACATCAGAGCTACCCCAAAGTTCATCCTGCTTTTCTGTACACGGGTGACCAGGAACTTCAATAGCCTAAGCCTTTAGTTCCCTGAGCTAATCAAGACTCGAGAATGATCTCAATACCTTTCAAGGAAATGTGAGTGTAACTTGCAGAGGAGGAAGGGTTGGGATACTACTCCTTCCAAAGCCCTCTGGCTCCTGGATTTCTTCATCTGATGATCTCTTCTTAACATACAATGCTGCGACCTTTCCCCACCCCTTTCCCTTGTATCTTTTGAATAGGTTTATCCTTCCCAGTCCTGGGTCTCATCACACAAAGGTTTCATGATACCTTGAAGATGAAATTGGCCTCCATTAAGATTGGTGTTTTATCCTGCTTATTCCTACATGACTTGTTATGGATTCAATACAGTTAATATGTGTCAGAGGTGAGATTCAAAAACCAGGTACTTGAAAAACATTTTTCTAATTAAATTTTATTTTCAGATCCACATTCTCTTCTTCCTTCCCTCTCCCTCCCCTACTAAGAAAACAAAAAAAAGCTAACAAAACCCCTGTTTACAAACATGTATAATCAAAGAAAACAAATTCCAATACTAGCCCTATCCAAATGTGGGAACGAGGTGGGAAGCATGTTTCATCATTAGTCCTCTGGAATTGTTGTTAGGCTTTGCATTAAGAGAGTATTTATGTCTTTCAAAGTTTTTTGTCTTTATAATATTGTTAACATACACATTGTTCTCCTGAAAATCAAGTACTTCATAAATCCAAGTACAGTGCAGTCTATCCCATGCTGTCTTTAGAGGGGAAGAAACTTAAAGCACAGTGTATTATGGCTGTAAAGCAATGTTTTGGTGCTTGTCATGGTGGGTGGGAAACAAAACAAATCAGGGCATGTCCTGTGTTACTCCTATTATAATCCACAGAAAGCCATCAGTGGCTTTGGATTGGATGTACCAATCTTTTATGGAGTACACTCAAGCATATCATCCTTTCCTTAGTATAAATGAATTTTCCTGAAATGTAGAAAGTTACCCATGGGTGATTTTTTTTTTTTTTTTGGCCTGCATCACTACTATGTAAATAGAAAACATCGCAAATACAAGTCTGGACTAGCTGGTTTTATTGTCCACTTCTGCCTACAGCACACTGGGGGCTACTGTGTTAGAATCTACAGTTTGGTGGCACCACTGCCACTGCTACTGAAAATGGTATTTTTTAGGAATGATGAAAATAGGTTCCCTTTTTCTTGAGTTTGCTGTCCTTCTAGCTTGATTGGTCAATACTCTTGGGATGGTTAGACTTAATTAGGTCTCACAACAAGCTTTCTGGACCCCTGTGGTTCTCCTTCCATCACTCTTAGCTGTTTTGTGATGTATTATGTTAGTATTGAGAGTTGATACTCTCAAATATTACTGTCCTTAACATCCTTGTCTTTCTGCTTGGCAAGGAAATAAAAATCAAGTGATTGCTGATTATGGATGGTGGAATATCATCAGCAATGTCCTCTGATATGAGCAGTATCACCTTATAAATCAAGGAGAAGAGGAGTAAGATCATTTCAGAGAAAGTATGGTGAGACCTAAAATCTGAGGGCTTTTTAAGGATGAAACCTGAAGGTAAACAAAAGGATGAAAAACAGAAAAGGGTTATGAAGGGTACTACAGCAGACTGTTTTCTCCAACAATGATTCTATTTGGACTCCAACATCAGGGCCATCCTTTTACTGCAAAGTTGTGAATTGGTTCAAGCATTCTGGAAAACAATTTCTGGAAACCAATTCTGGAAAGCAACTGTACAGGGGTTGGGGAACTTGCAGCCTCTTACAATTTATTCTATGAAGTTTGGATTCTGTCAAAGGACTGTATCTGAGGACCTAGAGGGCCACATGTTGCCTGGAGGCCACAGGTTCCCCACGCCTGAATTATGCCCAACCCCTAAATCATTTAATTGTGCACATTTTTGATTGGCAATGTCACAGCTAGGCATATACCCTAGAGAAAGCAAAGACAGAGGAAAAGATGTACAAAACAAACATTATGTACAAAAATTTTTATATCGGTACATTTTATTGTAGCAAAGAACTGGACACAAAGTGGGAGTCCATTTGGAGAATGGCTCAACAAACTATGATATGAACATAACGGATATGCAATATTATTGCATTATAAGAAGTGATGAAAAAGATGGATTTAGAGAAACCTGGGAAGACTTGTATGAATGGCTGCAGAATGAACTGAAGAGACTTAGGAAAACAAGCTACATAATTACTATAACAGTATAAAGGAAAACAACTTGGACAGATCTAAAAGCTACAGCCAATGAAATAACAAATTAAAAAGCATTTGAGTGCTTTCCATGTGCCAAGTCCTGTGCAAGCCAGTAGGGACAGAAAAAGTGAGACAATCCCTGCCTCAAGGAGCTCACACTCTACATGGGGAAGATAACACATACACGATGGTTCAGCTGCCAGATACATGGAAAGACTCAGCTGTTCTAAGAGTACAACGGTGAGCAGGGTGGCAAAGCCCAAAGATCCTTAGGGAGACATGGCAGGTCAGCTGCGGGCATAACAGCAGGGTCCAGAAGACTTGAAGTTATAGGAAAATGGCAGAAAGTAAGGCCTAGTGGTCCTCTTACAAGGATTACAGTTGGTGATTCTTTGTTCATTTAAGCTGTGTTAGCAGCCATATCCACTCAATAGGGTGAGGAGTCTGAAGGGGACTGGTTCAGCACCATTGGGAATCCGAGAAGGAGCTTAAGGGTCCAAGTGGAATGGGGGTCTAGGTTCCTTCCTGAACAGGGGGGCAAGGGGGTTGAGGGTAGGTAGTGTCCAACTAGAAGCAGAAGAGAGGAAGGTGACAGTGGTAGAAGGATGGGAGAGAATCTATTTTCCCCAGGTGAGCCCATGAGGTCTGGGAAGAAGGGAGCAGAAGGAGGAAAGGAGGGAACCTTTTTCACTTTGGACTCTGTATCTCTTTTTATGATGAGCATTCATCTCCCTGTTTTATGTGTTGCCTAATGGTCAAGATCAGAAGGCTGTTAAACCTAGTTTTTCTTTTTATGCTGTGAAGAAGTATTTTGTTCTAGAGAACCAACAAATGTGTTTTTATAATCAACAAGCAACAAGTACTGTGGAAATGTATATTCTCTTATGTGTTTTAGTCAACAGTAAAATGGTAAAGATGTGTACGGGTTGCACATTTACTCTCCCACTGGAATGTGATCCCTATGAGAGGAAATCTTTCACTTTTCTCTGTGAATTTCTAGCACTTTGCAGATGGCAAGCACTTACTAAATATCTGTTGAATGATTGACATGGTCTATTCTTGAATATTACTGAGAAAGCCTGCTTATTCTCAAAGACTACCTGCATTGAGTAGGCCCTCAATTTGAATTATTCTATATACATGCAATGTGAGATATAGAGGTTAACAGTTATAAATGTTTTCTCAGCTGCCTTTTTGGGGGATTAATAATGTAAGAGATTTTTCTACATATAACTGGTATCCTCTCCTTCAGGTAACTTGTCTATTGAATCCCCAATGTATTTACAATTTTGTCACTCCTGCAGGAATCTAATTCCTCTGGATGCATGAGGTCAAATCCTATCCGGCTGCTTTTCCCATCTTCGTTTAGTACTATTTCTGACTTCCCTAAGAGAACAGCTAGGATTCTGATGTTAGGGTCCAAATATGGGGGTCCTTGATGGAGTAAACTCATGAGGATGTTTGTAAATATTTTCCATTATTCTTCTACTTGTTTTCATCTTTAAATGCCTTTGGGATGACTGCTTAGCTTGCTGTCTTGCCAAGTGCTCCTTAACTGATTTTACCCCGTCACCCTGTCTCTTTGTTTTATGAGATATTACTGCTCAGAAATGTCCATTGTCCTTTTTTAACTTAACAAATGAGTTTATGATCTAAAACCAGACCTTTCATGACCTGTAGTAAGGTCTGATGTTTGAAAACTAAGACGCTCCCCAGGATCCCTGTGTCTTCTCATTGTGACAACATTTCTGTTGTCAATTTATCTTGTTCACTGTTTAAATAGTTCAGGAATAAGCTGTTTCAGTCCTAAGTCATGTCTTGTCCTTTATAGCAACCTCCCTTCTTGCTTTTTAATAATTCTGATCTTAACTTGACAAGTCCATGTTCTAATTGTGCATACAAACAGTGAAATCAGGGATAACTCTCACATCAAAAACAGATCTTTTCACATGGTCCTGGATCTAAAGCCAGAGGGGATTTCACAGCCCATCTACCCCCCTCACTTTGTTGATGAGTAAACTGAGGCCAAGGAGAAGGGACTTGCCCAAAGTTATGCAGGTCATCCTTGAAGTGGGATTTGAACCTGGGTCCTCTGGCTCTAGAGCCACTGCCTCTTCCATTGCACTGAAGCTGCTTTGTGTCTGATAAAGAATAACCTACTTCTTTTTCTTCAAAGTTATTTGGTGCTTGCTACATCCAGGATCTACCAATTGTTTTTCACAAAGGAATGGCTCACAATGAAAAGACGTGTTTTTTCTTAAATCTCTCTCCTTCCTCTTTCCCACGTATTTCTCCCCATCCTCACCTTGGCCCACCTTGGCACAGTGTCATCATGAAACTGAGCAGATGCTCTTTTAATTTGAGGCATCTGATCAAGTTCTTCATTGAATTCTGCTACCTCTTCATCACTCCCTGGCCATCTTCTCAAGAGTTGTCTTGCCACCCTGACCAGAAGTCAAGTCATGAAGGACTTAACTACTGCACTGCTGGAACTGTCCCACTGGATCCCTGGGGTCCTGACTGATGGGCCCCAGCAACACCTCCCTTCACTTCACTCCATGGCCAGCTGCCACCTGCCACCATCCATGTGTGCCCTTCCCCCTTTCCTAGCTCTGGATGCATAATTATCAACTCTATAGTTACTCCCAGAAAGTCTGTCTTCCACTCATCATCCAAGTAACTATGAAAATTAACATACTCTCTCCTGCCAGCACTACCTTACTTAGCTTGTATCCTCCCCTTACACTACAAACTCCCTGAAGAGCAGTGATTATCGTTTCTTTTTTTTTTCATCTTTCTATTCCTTAATTTCTTCTGATTTCATTTATAGCAAGAATATCAATTCTACAGCAAGATATGGCCCCAGTTACTCTACAGACCTCACATTTAGAGTATCAACATTCAAATGAAAGCTGATGGCTGGTTTAAAAGCAGTGGTTCTTAGCACTTTCTTCCCCTTTTGTGCTCCCACACTCCCATCACCACATGAGCAGAATGGAGGGTGAAGAGAATTGGGCCATTTTGTACTGCTGGCTTCCTGAGGGTGGTCCTCCCTGTGCTTAGCTATGATGGACCTCAGAGGAAAGCTTCCATCTTGCTGGGTTTATACATGACGCCTTTCTAGCACAGCAGAAGCTGAAAGAGCTTGGGGTGTAGCCTTGGAGCACACCAATGCTTTGATGGGTATTGGACTATAGCATTTTGAAATTGTATATATTTCCCATTTACACTTATATATGTACATGCTGACTCTCCCAAAAGAATGTCAACTCCTTGAGGAGAGGGACTCTTTGGTTTTTAAATGTGTATTTTTAAACCCCAGCAGAGGGTCTGCTGACACTCAGTGCTTGTGGGACTGCATGATATGAATACCAGAAGTCCTACATCATCCACAAAGATGGCCAGAGACATTTGGGAAAGAACAACCTATGGGAATGAACAACCTATCCAACCCTGGATTCATCCTGGCAGAGGAGAGGAGCTAGAGACAAAGGATAAGAAAGATGCCCCTACTTTTAGGAATGAGATGGCACTCCAGGCAAAAGAGGAATGATGACTTACCTGAGACCAGGCTGTCAGGAACGCAGACGTCATCTTCTCCTTCACCTCAGTTCTTCCTTTTCGGAAAACGCCAGAATGCTGAGAAGTCAGAATGGACAGTGGAGGAAAACACTATGAAGAATCCCAGTCTTCCCTTCCCTTCCAGCTTCTACAGTCACCAGGATGGAATTATCCACCAGGACCTATGAAGCCTAATCTAGGCATAAGTTTAAACAGGGTTTTTCCAGAGGGAGAAGTTAACCCTATCTAGAATCCATCTTTTCCTAGAACCAGGAGAAAGGGCTATGGATATTAGTGCTGGACACTCCAAGGTGATGAAGATGACAGGGGATGACTTCATAAGACTTCCCCCTAAGAACTGCATAACAATAAGTATGCAAAGCAAGTTCTCTCTGGTTCAGTAACTTCTTCACCGAATTAAGAAAAACATTTCCCATCTCCTCCATGCTTGACAGGATATTTGCAGAATCAATTTGACGAAGTCTTTAGGGAAAGACTTGACAGGGGGAAAAGGTGGCTAATAAGGAGTTCAAAGCCCACAGAAATATGAAAATAATACCTACTTACCTTTGATCAGTTCAAATCACAAGGTCCAGAGGAACTACCTCCCAGAGTCTAGAATAATTTGCAGTTGTAATAGCTGAGCTTCTGCCCATGGTCTTTGAAAGACTGTGGAATATCACAATAAATGTCTTATTTCTAAAATATACAGAGACCTGAAACAAATATATAATACTGACAGTCATTCTTCAGAAGATAAGAAGTCCAAGGAGACCAAAGGATTGTAAACTATTAATGGTCCAAATTATTAATAGCAAAAGAAAAAAAAATCAAAATAACTCTGAGGTTTCAGATCACACTACACAAACTGGTATGATGACAAAAGATGGCAGTAGTCAGTGTTGGAAGAGCTGTGGGAAATGGTCTAACTATTTTGGATTTAAATTTGAAATTATGCAAGTAACTAAACTGTCTTTATCCTCTAACTCAACTATCCTGCTACAGACATACATCCCAATACATGACCCAGGAGATCAAAGACAGAAAAGTTCAATATGTGCGAAAATATTCACAGCAACACCCTTTGTGGCAGCAAAGAACTAGAAATGACGGGGGTAGGGAAATAATGTTGTCTTTATTTTTTTTTAACAATGGTAAATAAAAGTATCAGAGTATTATTTTGCAGTACAGAATGACAAACATGAGGAATTCAAAGAAACATGAAGATTCATATGAATTGATGGAGAAGGAAAACAGAACCAGGAAAATAGATAGAACAATTTTAACAATGTGAATGAAAATAACAGTAAAAGACATATTTTAAGTATAGATTAAATGTGATGACCAATCTAGGCCCCACTGGGAGAGAGTGATGAAGAAATGTCTTCTCATCTTCCATAAAGAGGACAGACTGTAGGTCAGAAGGTTACATAGCTGTCAAAGATATCCTTTTCTCATCCCCACTATGACCAGGGAAGGATTTTGCCAACTCTGAAAGAACTAAAAGGTGTCAGCTATTCAGTTAGTTTTATCTGTTTTTCTTTTTTATGAAAAGGTTTAATACTGGTGGGAAGGGGGTGGAGTACAGTTTCTCTCATCCAGAAATAACTGACAGAAAAAGAAAAGGCTTCAATTTTTAAAGGTCTTACGAGACAAAGCTCATTTCTTTTTTGGTAGGATTGGCAAGTCAAAGAAATGCAGCAGATGCAGCTTGTCTCATGTCATCCTTATGGACAAAGGGAAGAGGGTTTGGCTATATAAGAGTATATACAGTTAGGTGGACTGGAAAAAGCCTGAATGGCTGAGCTCCAAAAGAAGTCATTATTGACCAAGTGGAAGGCTGTCACTGGAGAGTTTCCAGGGATCTGTCCCTGGCCACATTCATCCTGGACTTAGATAAAGGCATCCATTGACAACATGTTTACCAGATGACACCAAGCTGGGAGGGACTATTAACACATTGGAAAACAGTCAAGATTAGACTGAATCTAAATGATTAAATTTAACCAAAGGGTAAATATTAAATTTAACACCTGGATTCAAAGAACTGCAGAAGTACAAGGACAGAAGGTATAGCAAGCCTGCAGCTCAACACAAGAGTGCATTATGGCAGCCAAAAGAACCTAGTTCAATCTTATGCTGCACAGAATTAGGGAGAGGAGAAAATGTGGTGGCCTTGGTCAGAAAACGCCTGGATAATGGCTGTGTTCAGTTCTGGACTCCCCACTTTAGAAAGAACTTAAATAAAGTGGAGACTATCCAAAGGAATATGGCTGGAGACCTCCAAAGAATTTCATTATTATACAGTGAAGCTCTGGTTAAAAAATGACAGCATTTATTCTAATTAAAGAAGACTTAAGGCAGCCATTATAGCTGCAATTCAAAGACTGTTATATGGAACATTCCAGTGCTAATGAGGATAGACACTGCAATGAACTGAGAGAGCCCAAGCCCAGGGGCTCAAAGGCTCCTCTGACTCTCTCCCATGATGCCAAAAAGGGTTCTGAAGATCCACTGACTAGATCTCCTTTTCTCATCCCCACTATGACCAGGGAAGGATTTTGCCAACTCTGAAAGAACTAAAAGGTGTCGAATTCCCCATCTTCCCACAGGTGTCCCCAGATCATTTCATGGCAGTGTCTGTATCCTCAGGAGCCAAAGACAGACTGGACTCATGACTCTACAAAGAGCCTACATCATCTTGTTCCCCGTCCCTGGGTTTCATTTTTAGGAGACTCAGCTAGAACTCCACACTCGCTCTTCAAATCTGAACATGACTCTTGTATGACCGTTTTAGTTTAAAGACCTTTTTGAAGTCTAAGGTCTTTTGATTGACTGGCTGAGATGTTCTTACCTTGTTAAGGTATCAGAGTTAAAGGGGTTGATTTCAACTCTACACATACACATACACACACACACACACACACTTAAGTGTATCTATATATGTATGTGTGTGTGTGTGCGTGCGCATTATAGATGCATCACATGGATAAATGATGTTGCTAAGCTTCCCCTCAAAGACCTAAAAAAGATTATATCCTTCCACAACTGAAGACACTGAGCCTAAAGAGGTTAAATCTACCCAGGGTCACATAGTCCACATCTGAGGCTGGGTGTGAACACCACTCTTCTGGACACTGGCACTCCTTCTACTACATGGGAAAGAGAGCCAAAGAGAAAAAGACCAAGAGGATGGAGCTGGAGAGAAGGCTAGAAATCATCTCATCTAATGCTTTCTTTAGACATAAGGAAATGTGGGTCACAGAGTAATTCAAACATTAAAAGCATCAGAACCAAGATTCAGACCCAAGTCTTTTGATTCCAAACATGATCCTCTCTGTGTGGCACCATGCTAAGGATGGGGATCTGATCTGTAAAACAGTGTTGAGGACAGAAGGGTCTGAAGTGGAGAAAGTGGTCAGAAGCACAGCTGACTCACATATGGTGTCTGACAGTTTACATAGCACTTAGTACACATTATCTCCTGTAAATCTCACACCCCAGGGAGGTAGGTCATGCTAGTGTTATTATTCTTTTCATTTTAATTTTCAATTTAATAACGAGGAAAATACAGACGCAGTTCAAAGTCTAGTAAATCATAGTCAGGATCATACAAGACCTAACAGCTTCTACTAAAAACCAGAACATTCCAAAAAGCAAAAGAGCCTGTAGACTTATAACCAAGAATAACTTACTCTGCAAAACTGAATAGAATCCTACAGTGGAAAAATGGATCTCTCATGGCATAGAAGACTTTCAAATGTTTGTGGTGAAAGCACTAGACAGACCTGAGTAGGCACTTTGAAATACAAACCCATGAGATCAGAGAAACCTAAAAAGATAAATTTATTTGAGGAATTGAGAGTAGTTATATGATGGTATAATGCTAACATTCTAATGGGGGAGATGAGAAACCAACTTCAGAACTCTATCTTCAAAGGGCCTTGAGGGAGTTAAATAAGAAAAGCAGAGATGGGGGTGGGGTAGTCTGGTTTTGTTTTGAGGGTTTTAAGAAGGCAAAGAGAAAAGGCTAATAGGAATATACTAGTATAGAAAGGAAGAAAGGGGTGGAATTTACTATTTCTTATAAGTGAAGTACAGCAGAGGAAAAGTATGGGAGAAGTACATGGAAGAGACAGGGTAAGGACTGGGAGTATCAGATGAACTTTGATCTTATCTGAAGTAGATTAAAGGAGAATGGAAAACACTTAAACAGAATTTGGTGTAGAAAAACATCAAACTCAACAGGGAAACAGATGGGGGTGAGGGGGCAAATGGGAGAATATAACATGGGGAGAGAAATTTAAAAGTAACACACCATTAAATGTTTCCCAAGGGGAGATGGGAAAGGCAGGGCAGGGCAGGAGTGCAAAAGAAAAGAAAGGAGGAGTGGAGGGGAGGGGTGGGGAGGGAAAAAACTATAAACCAAGGGGTACATCACTTAATCAATGACTGTAGTGGTAAATACATTGTAATAGTATATGACACCATCTTAAGAAACGACAAAAGAGAATTTTAGCAGGAAAAGTAGGAAATGTTGAAGTCAACAGAATTGGGAGCACAATTTATATAATGAAAACAGTATGATAAAGAAAAACAACTTTGAAACACTTAAAAATTCTTATGTAAGTAATAGCCAACTACATTTTCAAAGGACTCATTGATGAAGCATATTATCCATCTCTAGACAGAGAAGCAATGGACTTAGGATGTAGAAGATGATACATCTTTGGACATGCACTTGTTTTGATTGATTATACTTATTTGTTACAAGGGGTTGGGTTGGTTTTGCAATGGTGTTTAAGTGGAGTGATAATGACGCTAAAAAAAGAAAAGAGAGAGGGCCAATGAAATAAGGGTAACAAGATCAGAAGTGAACTTTAGGAAAATCAATCTGCAGTTTATAGAGAATGGATTGGAAAGGGCTGAGATGCTGAAATACTCAGAAAGGGGCTATCGCTGTACTCCAAGAGAGAGGTGCTAAGGGTGTGACTGCAGAGGAAGAAAGATACATTGTGAAGATGTAAATGCCAAGATGTAGCAACTGACTGGACACGTGGGATAAATGAGAGTGAGGGACTGAGTACGACACCGAGTGCAAACTTGGGTGTCTGGAAGGACTAGGATGCCCCTGACAGTTGGTAACAGGGAAGTTTGGAAGAGGGGTGTTTGGGGGAAAGGATAGCGAGTTCTGATTTGACCATGCTCTTTCAGATGTCCTCAGGAGATCCAGGCTGACGTGTGAAACAAGCACTGATGGGCTCATAAGAGAGATTAGGGCTGTGGATATTTGTAAGTCTGCACAAAGATAACTGAACCGGGTGGAAAGGCACCAAGGCAGAGGGTGTCCAGAGAGAGGAGGGTCCAGGTCACCCACGGTCAGTGTCCACGATGTGGATAATGCATCAGCAGAGGTGCACAAGAAGCTGAGGGGCAGGAGAGAGGGAATCAGGGGAGGAGTGTCCCAAAAACTCTGGGAGGAAAGGGGACAACCGCAGCAAAGTCAAGAAGGGGCAGTTCTGGGAAGAGGCCAGTGTTCTACTCCCCCTCCCCCCCTTCACTCTATTCTAGACCTTCCCAGTTCTCACTCTTTCTCACTCTAGAGCACCATCCCCAGACCTTGCCTTCCTCTACCCCCTGGAGAATCTGGGGTCCCAGGACCCCTCCTCTCTGGGTGCCCTCTCCCTGAACGGAACTTAAAGAGGAGGGGTGGTGCCTACTCTCGATCTCTTGGGCCTCCCCCATCCCCAGACCCTGCCCCATGGGGGTGGGGGGGATGTCTGCTCTCCCTCCCTTTTGCCCCCAATCCCCAGACTCTGCCTCAAGGGGGGGCGGGGGGATGTTACAGCTCTTGCACCCAGAGGGCCCCCCGCCCCGTCCCCTTTGGTCAGCTCCTCGCGGACCCCAAAGCTCCCGCTCCGCCCCTGCAGGCCCCGCCCCCGTCCGGTGCCCTCCCTCGGGGGCGGGGGGGGGGTGTGTGTGTGCCGTGGCCTAGGAGGCCCCCAGGGCCATGTTTGACCGAGGAGGAAACTGAGGCCTAGAGGGACCACGGCCCGGCTCTTCCTCCGCCCGGGGGCTCGGCCGGACACGTGGGCAGCGGGTCTTTGTCCTCTGGGATGAAGGCCTGAGGGGGTGGGGGGGAGGTCAGAGCCGAGGGCGGGGAGGGGGTGGGGCGGAGGCACGCCCCCTCTGCTCACACTCAAGTTCACACTCGCGCTCCCGCTCACACTCGCTCACACTCACCTTCTGCCCCGGAGTCACTGCACAAAAAAAGAAAAGAAACAAGAAAAAGATGGGCTGAACGCCCCAAGCGTCTAGTACTGCGCCGGCGCAGGGGGAGCCCCGAACTACGACTCCCAGAATCCAGCGGAAATCGCGCGGCCCGAAGGACTCTGGGAAATGGCGTCCCGCGGTTCCTGCGCCGGCTGTTCCTCGTACGCCCCGCCCCCGCCCCGCCCCCAGTTCTGGGCCCGACTCCCGCAGGCCTCCCCTCCCCCCTGCCCCCCTGAGGCGTGACTGGGGACCGGGGGGCGGGACGCGGGGAGAGGGGCGTAACCTTTGTTCCTCCCCGAGCAGAGTCCGCGGCGCCGAGACGTCCGAGGGGCCCGGCTCTCGCTGGGCGGGCCCTCCCCGGTACCTCAGCCCTTTGACCCCCGAACCCAGGACAGTCTGGCCGGGTCAGTTCTCCGCCTCTCGTCCTTCTCGGGGGCTCCTAAAACCTCCCCACCCCTGACTGGACCCCACTTCCGCTCATCCCGGCCTCCTCCTCGCCGGCCCTCTCCCAGCCATTTCCAGGAACAGGTGGCCCCCCACTGTGTGCACGGGCCCCTTCCTTGTGCACTGTTACCGCCGTCGTCCCCCTGCCCCCCGCCCCAGACCACCCCGGTGTCCCCCGCCCCAGAATCCTCACTTTCCGCGTCACCGCCCCCTAGTAACGCTCTGGCTCTGCCCCCTCCCTCGTGCCGAGGAGCTCCCGGACACTCCCGCCCTGCGCACCCAGCCCTCGCCGGGGCTGCGCGGCCTCCCTACGGCTCCGTCTGAGCGGCTGCCTCCTCCTCTCCCTCCTAGGAAACTCCGGTGACTCCCAGCACCGTCTGGGTCAGATGTAAGACTCGGGATGGCCAACTATGCACTCGTAACTCAAAACCTGTCCTCACCTGCCCCTCCTGCCTTTCTGGTCTGTTTGTGATTTGCTCCCTCCCCCCCCCCCCCCATGCACTCCATGATCCCGTGACACCGCCTTCCTCCCTCCGGCTCCGGGCATTCCAGCCGGCTGTGCCCCCTGCTGTGAGAGCGAGTGCGTGTGTGTATGTGTTACCGTGTAACGTGTATGACTGTGTGTCAGGCAGATAGCTCCTGGGAAACGTTCATCTCGCACTTTTTGACTAGGACTCCTGACATCTGATGTTTGTTTGCTTCTGTACTCAAATACTTACTCAAAGGCCGAAGCAGGATTTTCAGAAAAAACGGAATCAGTATGTTACCTGTAGCAGTATTGAGGCCAATAATAACGGTAACAATAGTAATAGACAGCAGTGGGCTTATCAGAAACTGGTGGCTCACTTGCGGTGTAAATGGGAGCAGAGAGTAGTATGTTGATACAGTTTTAAAAAACAGATAACAGCCAGCATCCGTATGATGCCTTAAGGTTTTTTTAAAAATATAATTTATTTTCAGTTTTCAACATTCACTTCCACAAAATTTTGAATTCTAAATTTTCTCCCCAGCTCTCCCCTCCCCCCAACCCAGGACAGCGTGCACCCCAACCACTCTTTCCCCCAATCTGCCCTCCTTTCTATCACCCCCTCCTCCCATCTCCCCTCTATTTTCCTGTAAAGCAAGATAGATTTCTATACACCATTCATTGCCTGTACAACTTACATGCAAAAAACATTTTTAACAATCGTTTTTAAAGCTTTGAGTACTATATTCTCTTCCTTCCTCCCTCCCCATTCACCCTCATTGAGAAAGCAAGCCATTTGATATTGGTCATACATGTGTAGCCATGCAAAACACTTCATAACAGTCATGTTGTGAAAGACTAACCACATTTCCCTCTGTCCTGGCCTGCCCTCCATTTATTCCATTCTCTCCCTTGACCTGTCCCCCCACAGTAGTGTTTGCTTCTGATTACACCTTCCCCAACCTACTGTCCCTTCTTCTATTATCCTCCCTCTCCTGCCCTCTTCCCCCCTGCCTTGAGGGTAAGATAGATTTCCATACCCAAATGAATGTGTTATTCCCTCCTTAAGCCAAATTTAGGCTCATTTATTCCCTCTCACCTCCCCTCTCTTCCCTTCCCTTGTAAAAGCTCTTTCTTGCCTCTTTTATATGAGATAAATTTCTATGTTCTACCTCTCCCTTTCTCTTTCTCCCAGTACATTCCTCTTGTAACACCAGTTACTGCGGCACACCTGAAGACTGCTGCTGTGAATAATGTTTGGGGTTTAATCACATAGTATAATGAACTCTCCATTCAATAAAGTGAAACATAATATTCATAGCAACATCCTTAAGCAGAACATATATATGTATACATATATACATATATACGTATATATGTGTGTGTGTGTGTATATACATATATATATACTTATCATAGCACTCATTATTCATATGGCAAATAGCATATATCATTGCATTCAATAGCATTCCCCAAAATACTTGTTTACACAATCAGTGGGTCCCAGGCTAGGGTCTTCCCTAGTATGACAAATCCTTAAGGGGTAGCAGAAAATACCACACAATCCACCCTTAGGTCACAGTAAGAATAATCTTAATCAATACCAGGTGTCCAAGTAAAGTCTTCTTCCATTTTAACTTGACTTCCAAGTTCTGTGGTTCTTCCTCTGTGGCCTGACCACTCCCAACTCTTGCCCGGATTCACACATAGGCAGCTCTCTGTTCCTGTTCCATATCTCAGCTCCTGGACACTGCTCCAGTCCAAACTCTCCCAGCTTCTGCCTGCAGCTTCTGCCTCTGAGAAAACAAAGCTCAATAGTGCAACAACAATACTAGCACACACCACCAGCTTTGTCATCTCAATTCACCTCCAAAGTCCAGAGGCTCTGTGATAACAGCTCAGTTCACTTTAACAGCTCTTAAAAGGGGCATGCTAAGCCTCCTTCCTATGGGCAGGTTTTTGCTCTACAGCTCTATTTGCTTTCAAAATTCAGAGGCTCCTTAGTCTCCATGGGACCAGACAGTGTTCCCCTCTCACCCAGGTGAGAGGGCTTCCCCACGGACCTTTAAAGCTGACTTTGATGTTTGTGGGTTGAGAAGTCTGGAAATTGCTACAAAGTGTAGAAACTTGGACTCCAGTTGTTATCTGGTGTAAGCTTTTTACATAAAGAGCCTCACTGTAACATACCTGAAAAATGGCTATCCAACTGCTTTAATAACTCCATGCAATGGGAAGATTCTTTAATAATTCTGAATTTAAGCGCCAAATGAAATTGGCAAATTGGTTTCCAGAATGGCTATGCTAGTTCACAGCTTCACCAACAGTACACTGTTGTATTTGTTTTCCTATAGCCACTCCAACATTTCCATTTTTATCTTCTTTGCCAATCTAAAGGGGAAGGGGAGATGGAACCTCAGTTACTTTAATTAGCATTTCTCTAATTATTAGTGATTTGGAATATTTTTTTAACCGGGTTGCTGATAGCTTGCTTTTCTTCTTTTGAAAACTATTCAAATCTTTTGATTATCTTTTGGGAAATATAACTTGTTATAAATTTGAATCAGTACATTATACATATTGGATTTGAGACCTTTTTTAGAGTAACTTGTTGCAAATTCTTTTCCCCCCAGTTACCTGTTTCCCTTCTAACTTTTGCCAGTTTGACTATTTGTGCAAAAATTTTAAATTTTATCTCATCAAAATTGTTCTTATTATGACAAATATCAGAGGGGATGTGGGGAAAATGGGACACTAACGCACTGTTGGTGGAGTTGTGAACTGATCCAACTATTCTATAGAGCAATTTGGAGCTATGCCCAAAAAGCTATCAAACAGTGTATACCCTTTGACCCAGCAATACCACTATTAGTTCTGCATCCCAAAAAGATTTTTTTAAAAAAAAGGAATAGGACTATACATACTACAATATTTATAGTAACTCTTTTTTGGTGGCATAGAATTGGAGATTTAGGAGATGCCCACCAATTGGAGAATGGCTGAACAAGTTGTGGAATATAATTGTGATGGAATACTATTGTGTTATAAAAAAATGACAAGTAGGATGCTCTCAAAAAAACCAGAAAAGACTTACATGAACTGATGCAAAATGAAATGAGCAGAACATCGCATATAGTAACAACAATATTGTACAGTGATCAACTGTGAATGACTTATTCTCAGCAATACAAAGGTCTAAAACAATTCTGAAGGACTTCTAATGAAAAATGCTATACACCTGAAGAGAAAGATCTGATGGAATCTGAATGTAGATCAAAACATCCTAATTTTTACTTTATTTTTTCATGGATTTTTTGGGTCTATGTTTTCTTTTGCAACATGACTGATGTAGAAATGTTTTGCACGACTGTATATGTATAACCTATATCAAACTGCTTGCCTTTTCATTGAAGGGAGAGGGGAGGGAAGAAGACAAGGAGAAATTTAGAACTCAAATTTTTTAAAAATGAATGTTAAAAATTCTTTTTACATGTAATTGAAAGGAACAAAATATTAATTGAACTGGGGAAAATTTGTCCATTTTATCTTCTGTAATATTTTCTAAACATAATTTTGTGGTTATGAAATTTTTATCAATAGTTGGGTTAAGCTAATTTCCTCCTGATATCACCTTTCCTAAGCCGGATACTCATTTCTAGTTCTTCTTGGTATAAGATGCTAGACTATGCTTAATTTCTGCCAGCCTGCTTTCCAGTGTTCCCTGTAGATTTTGTCAGACTCTAGTAGTTCTTTTTTCTGACATCAGACTTAAATTGCCTTCTTTGCAGAGTCCTTATGTATCTTAGAAATGAAATCTTTATCAGAGAAACTTGTTGCAAAGATTGCCTCCCCACCCCCGCCATTTCCTGCTTTTCTTCTCATTTTAGATGCATTGGTTTTGTTTGTGCAAACTTTTAAAATTTCTTTAATCAAAATGTTTCCTTTTGCCTTCTGTGAATCTCCATACATACTCATTTTCAGTCTGTATTGGTATGCAGTGTAAGATAAAGGTCTATACGTAGTACCTGCCAAACTGCTTTCCAGTTTTCCCAAGTTATTATTGAATAATGAGTTCTTGCCCCTATAGTTGGGATCTTTGGGTTTATCAAAACCTAGGTTACTATTCTCATTTGCTTCTGTATATTGGGTAACTAATCTGTTCCATTGATTAACCTTTTTCTTATTCAGTACCAAATTGTTTTGATGACATCAGCTTTGTAGTTTGAAATCTGGTAATTAAACCCCTTCCTTACCATTCTTTCTTCAGTGATTCCCTTGATATTCTTGATCTTTGGTTTCTCCAAATGAATTTCATAATCATTTTTTCTCGTTCTATAAAATAGTCCTTTGGTAGTTTGGTTGGCATATGACCGAATAAGTCAATTGGTTTTGGTAGTATGATCATTTTTATTATATAAATAAGTCTACCCATGAGCAATTAATATTTTTCCAGTTATTTGGATCTGCCTATATTTATGTGTTTTGTGATTATGTTCCTATAGTTGCTGTGAATATTTCATAGGCAGATTCCCAATTATTTTCTATTATCTATAGTGATTTTAAATATAATTTCTCCATCTCTTCCTATTGGGTTTTGTTTGTAATATTCAGAAATACGGATGATTTATGTGGATTTAGTTTATATCTTCTAGGGATCTCTAAGTAGATCATATCTGTAAACTGGTAGTTTTTGTTTCCTTTCTCACCTACATTTATTCCTTCAATTTCTTTTTCTTGTCTTATTGCTAGAGCTAGCATTTCTAGTACAATAATTGTGATGATAGACAATATTGCTTTATCCCTGATCTTTTTAGAAAGGCTTTCTTTCCTGTTATAGATAATGGTGGTTCTTGGTCTTGGATAGCTACTGCTTATCATTTGAGGTAAAGCTCCCTTTATTCCTATGCTTTCTAGTGTTTTAAAAAGGAATGAGTGTTGTATTTTATCAAAAGTCTTTTCTGCATCTGTTAGAATAATTATATATTTGTTGATTTTGTTATTAATATAGTCAATTGTTTATAGTTTTCCTAATATTGAACTACTCCTATTCTCCTGTTATAAATCCATCGCGGTCACATTGTATGATCCTTGTGCTATATTGTGTAGTCTCCTTGGTAATATATTTTTTTTTACATTTTTTGCATCAATTTCATTAGTTTTCGTTGTTTTAACTTTTGCTGGTTTAGGTGTCAAGATTATATTTGCAACAAAGAAGAAAATCATTAAGATCTCTTCTTTACCTATTTTTAAAATTTAGTAGAATTTACTTATAAATCTGACCCTGGTGTTTTTCCCTTGGGAGTTCATCTATGATTTATTCAGTTTATTTTTCTAACATAAGATTATTTGCATATTCCATTTCCTGTAGTGTTAATCTGAGCATTTTTCAAAACATTCATTTTATTTAGATTGTCAGTTTTATTGGCACACAGTTGGGTTTAAATAGATCCTAATAATTACTTTTATTTTTCATCGATGATGAATTCACCTTTCATTTTTGATGCTGGCAATGTGTTTTTTTAAAAATTCAAATTGGCTAATGGCATAACTGTTTTATTGTTGTTGTTTTAGAGAAGCAGGTCCTAGTTTTAATTATTAATTCAGAGGTTATTTTACTTTCAATTTTGTCCATATCTCCTTTGATTTTGAGAATTTCTATTTTGGTGGGTTTAATTGAAGTGTTTTAATTTGTTGGTTTTCTAATTTATTTAGGTTTTTTTTTTTTTTTAGTTGAATGCTCAATTCATTCATCTGCTCTTTTTCTCTTTTATTGATGAAAGTTTAGAGACATAAATTTTCCTGTAAGAACTACTTTGGCTGCATTCTCACACGTTTTGGTATGCCGTTTCATTGCTGTCATCATCTTTACTGAAATTATTGCTTGGTGCTACAGTTTGTTCTTTGACATACCTATTCTTTAGGATTATTTAGTTGCCCATTAAAGCTTAATCTTCATTTCAAAAGCCCTTTATTGAATGTAATTTTTATTGCATTATGGTCAGTAAAAGATGCATTTCATGTTTCTGCTTCTCTGCATTTATGAGATTTTTATGACTTGACACATAGTTAATTTCTGTGCCATGCACAGATGAAAATAGGTATACTGCTTTCTACTCTCATTTAATAGTGTCTAGAATTCTAGAGTATCTAACTTTTCTAAAATTTTATCTATCTTCTTAAGCTCTTTCTAGCTTATTTTATGGTTATATTTATCTATATCTGAGAGGAATAAATTGAGGTCCCCCTACTATAAAATAGTTTCATTGTCTATTTCCTCCTGTAATTCACTTAACTTTTCAGAATTTAGATGTTATGTCATGCGGTGCATATATTTAGTGCTGTTACTTCATTTTACCTGTTAGCAAAATAGAGTTTCCGTTTATCCCTTTTAGTTAGTTCTATTTTTGTTTCTTTGTTGTCTGATATCATCATTTCAATCTCTGCCCTTTTTACTTCAGCTGAAGCTTAAAAAGCCTGCTGTAGTTCCCTTATTTTAACTTTATGTGCATCTTTCTTTCAAATGTATTTCCTGTAAACAACATCTTGTTAGATTCTGGTTTCTAATCCATTCTGTTATACTGTTCTATAGGTAAGTTTATCTTATTTACATTCATCATTATGATGGCTGTGTTTTCCCCTCCATCCTTTATATTTATCCTTCTCTTTTGTTCCATGCCCCCTCTTTAAGTGTGTTTTGCTTCCAACTAATGCTTCCCTTCATCTATCCTTCTTCTGATTCCCTCTCCCCTTTCCCATAGCCCCTTTCCTTTCTATTTCCTTGTTGGGTATACCCAACTATGTGTGTGCAGTTGTGTGCACATTTGAATATCCTTCCTTTCTTTACCCAGCTTAGATGAGAATGAGGTTCAACTTTGGTTCACTCTCCAATGCCCCATCTCTTCTTTGTTGTATAAACAGCTTTTTGTGCACTCCAATTATGAGATAATTTTCCCCATTCTTCCTCTCCCTTCCATCTCTTTTTCATTCCCTTTCCTCACTCATATAATTTTTTCTGTTGATATCATCCAAATACAATAGAATCATACCAAGGCCCTCAAATTAGTCTCCCTCTATGACTCTTAGTGATGATAAAGTTCTGGGGGGCTACATGTATCATGTTCCAGTATAAGAACGTAAACAGTTTAACTTTGTTTAGTCCCTTCTGATTTTACAGTTGTTGACCTTTCTAAACTTCTCTTGACTCCTATTTTTGTATGTCAGATTTTCTACTTAGCTCTGGTCTTTTAATCAGGAATGTTTAAAAGTCCTCTACTTCATTAAAGATTCATTTTTTTCTGTTGTAGGATTGTATTCAGTTTTGTTGGGTTGTAAGCCTAGATCCTTTGCCTTCTGGAATATCATATCCCAAGGTCTCTGCTTTTTTTCATAGTGCTAGCTGCTAAGTCTTGGGTGATCCTGACTATGACTTGTTGGGACTTGAATTCTTTCTGGTCACTTGCAGAATTTTTTCCTTGAGTTGGAACTCTGGATTTTGGCTAAAATATTCCTGGGAGATTTCATGTTACGGTTTATTTCAGGTGACTTGTAGATTCTTTCAATTTCTACTTTGCCCTCTGATCTGAGATATCTGGACAGTTTTATGTTTTCTTGAAAGATAATGTGTAGGCTTTTTTTTGTTCATGACTTTCAGGCCAGGGATTCTTCAGTTATGTCCCTTCTGTTTTGTTCTGTTAATAGTTTTTCATGTGTGATAGTTAATATTTTCTTGTTTTTTTCTCCTCTGGTCTTTTGATTAATGGGAGTCATTCACTTTGTCAAGCTATTTGCGGAAACTCTGTTTCCCTGAGCTAAGACCCATTGAGCAGGTTGTGTCCTGAGCTTGGCATAACAACAATCCTTTGCATTCTGGATGATCTTACTTTCTGGTGAAGTATATTGCTTTATTCAGCAACAGGTGTTCACCAAGAGATTTATGTCCCCTATTTCCCAGGGACCTGAGAGCCAATGTGCTGCAGCCTAAAGCCATCCATCACATCTCTTGACATGCTCACAATCCCCGTTTCTTATAACAGCCAAGTGAACCAAACCAGGTACTACACTCCTGCTCCTGCCACACTAACTCCGGTTCTGTGTTTCACTGAATAATCACAAGTCTCAAAGACCCTTAAGACTTAAGACAATCAACTTAAGAACTGTTCCCACTGGACCTACGAACGCCTGCATTGTCTACACATGAGCCTGCCATGGAACTGCTAAGAATGATTGTGTTGTCGTCCAGCTCACTTGTGGTTTTTATGTGTATATGACCTGCCTTTGCCCCAGCATGTTAAACCCTCTTCTGGGGGGTGGAGTGGGGAGGAGTGCACCTTCCACTTGTGAGCATTTTCCTCCCTCTGAAATTAATTAAACTTAAGTTAATCCCTGACACACCTGCCTCTTGCATGCTTTGTTTGGTTCTGTCCATTCCCAGGTTAGAGGTCAGTTCCACTCTGGGTGACAACTTTTATTTGGCCAGTTCTAATTTTAAAGGATTTATTTTCTTCAGTAAGATTTTGTACTTCTTTTTTTCCAAGCTGTTCTCTTTTCCTATCTTTCTTCTCTAGGTCTTGCCTCTTTTTCCATTATTGACCACTCTCATTTGGTTAAAAACAATTTTTTTAACCTCCTTTAACTATTCAAGGAATTTCTGTTGGAATTGTGTCCAAACTACATTTTTTTCCTTTGAGGCTTTGTTTGCAAAATATACATATACACATATGTGTGTATATATGTGTATGTATGTATGCATACACATATAGTCATTTTTTTCTGTTCATCTTGAGTTTCCCTCACAATAAGTCTTTATGGTCAGATTTTTTTTTTTTGTTTGTTTGCTCATTCTTCTGGCCTACTTGACTCTTGACTTTGTTAGTACTGGGCTTTCATCTCATTTCTGGGGGTAATGTCTGGCCTTGGCTTATGCCTTCATATCTTTTTATTGCTTTCACAACTCAGCTTGGGGGCTCCACAAGTTTTTAGTATCTCTAAAGTGGGGTAATCTGGGGCAAAAACTCCCATGCTGGCCTGAGTTCTACAAGTTTCTGACCAGATTTGGTTCTATTGACTTGTTTTTCATTGTTTCAGTAGACTGCTGCTTGATTATACCACTTGGAGACCCTGCAGTCTCAGAGCAAGTGAACTGCCAGCTTGCTATGGTGTGGGATGCTATACTTGACTCCTGGGATTGGAGCCACACAGTCATTTGCTTCCTTGGACTGGCTCCTTGCTCAGTACACAGTTAAAGCCCATGAATCAAGACTGCTCCTCTCTTCCATGGATCTGTGACCTGAAACTGGATGGCACCCATTTATGTGCCCAGTGCTTACTCAGGGATCTTCTGGGATCACTTTCTGCCCTGGTACTTCCTATCCTGGTGCTCTTTCTCAGTCCTCTCTGTCCATGGGTGCTGGAATGCTTCTCACTGGTACATGTGTTCCTGGCTCAGAACCCTTCCCCAGTGTCTATAGACCTCTCTCCCCATCTCCCTAAGCTACCCTACACTAGAAAAAATGACTTACTGTAAACTTTCCTTTATCAGAATTCAGTCTGGTGCTTTTTCTAGACCTTTGTCAAAAGGCAGAGGGGCAAGCTAGATTCTAATGTTTGGTCTCACTTTGCCATTTTGGCTCTTCTTCTCCCATGTAGAATTTTAGTTAATTATATTCTACCATTTCTCAGTCTTTTGAAATCAGTTTCCCCAAAACTTAGAGTACACATCAGATTCCCTGAATTTCCTCTCTTCTATCACAAAATCTAAGACAGAGTGCTTCTTTCTGCTTAGGGTTTCCACCATAATTAGTTCCTCCCTGTTAGAATCAGACCAGAAAAAAAATTGCCCTTATTAGTTCTTTCACATATAGATGACTAAATGATCAAAGCAGTAAGATAAAAAGTTAAGTACTGTGTTTTTGGCAGAGCTGCTCAGATGTCTGGATTAATGAAATCATTACTACCCCATTTGTTTTTTTCTTATATTCATCTTTACCCAAACACTGTCATGCTTTGTCTTTTTTATTCTTGGATTTCCTCACAAGAATACTTTAAAATGTAATGTTATGCCATCCCATCACTTTTATCTATTTATTTTGAATATGGTAATACTAAGGAATTGTCCACTCATGGATTTTATTTCACTAAGTCTTGGTGATACATAGAGCAAACTTGTCTTCTTGTGTTAGGACCTCTAGTTACCTTTGTTTGTTGTTTAAATCCTGGACAGTGCTGCATAGACATTTAATCTAATGGATTTTCCTATGGACTTTTTTTACCTAGTCTCTAGCTTTTTGTGTAAGAATTCATAATCATTGGCAATATTTTTTATGTTCTTTCTGGCAATATTCCTACATGAATCACTAGAAGCATGTACATGTTAATCAATTTCGAAAAACCTTGGGAGGTTCTCTTATGTCTTTGATATATGCTTTGGAAAGAAAACTGTCCTCCATTGTTAATAAGCAAACAAATAGCTGTATTAGTATCTCCTGAACACAAAATCAATGACTATTCCTCTCCTGATTTTTACTGAATGATCTTTTACCCGCTTTCTTGTGTGGCTCCATGTATTATTCCTAGGAGGACAAGCTTCTGTCTCTGCAGATGATCAAACTCCCTTCATCTTCCTTTTCTTAGTCTTATGAATTCTGGGGTACCACACCAATCTCCCCTTCAGCCTTTTACCAACTTCATATCTGTTTCAAAAGTCTGTCCTACCCACCAACGCCCTCTATATTGGTAACTTCCAGTTACTCAGTTTACATTTTTTTAAAATTTTCCTTGCCTTATCTATCTTTCCAAATATTTTTCCCCTCAAGTTTCTCTCTTTTGATTCTACTTCTTAAACTTCTTTAATCCTTTTATAGCCTCCTTAATTGTCCTTGACCCATTCCTTTTTAAATTTTGAAGTAGAACCTGTGTGAGAATCTACCTGGCAATTTTTCTTCAAATTTTCCTCAATTTCTCCAAACTTGTCTTAAAATTTGACCCCGACTTCCTTCATAATTCTCCAAGCCACCTGTCTTCATTTCCGCTTTCTTATTTGATCACAAATTCTTTTCCCTATCCTTCCACAGAAGGGAGAAGTTAAGATAACTTTATCATAGAATCACAGACACAACTGGAAGGAAAGCACCACATTGGCAATACCATCCAATTCATACTTGCCCGGTGGGATGGTCAAAGTATTTGTAACCACAACTCAAGAACACCTGAAATTGGAGTTACCCATGAGGCTACACTCAAATTTGGTGCTGCCCCAGAAATCTCCCTTCACTGCTAGAAAGCTAGATTATAGGATTATGCTCTTTAGGGAATTAGAACAAAACAAAACAATCCACTGTCTTCTACACTAAGAGTTCTTAACCTGGAGTCTGTGAATTTTAATTTTTTTAAATATCTATTTCAGTGTAATTGGTTTCTTATGAAATGCTTATAATTTAAGAACATCATTCTGAGAAGGGTTTGTTCCATAATCTTTACCAGAATGCCAAAGGGATTCATGAGGCAGAAAAGGTTAGGAACTTCAGTTCTACATAGAAGTTTGGAGGTTCAGGAAGCAGTTATATGAATTCCCATTTTAGACTACATACAGGCTTATCTCATATGCCAGTTTATATTATAGTTATTTTAAAACGTGTCATACCTTTCAGGATACATCGTCATGGACCATATTTTACATAATCTCCCCAACATCTAGAATAATATCATTAAATAGCAGCTTTATATGATCAAAAAGAGAGACAAGAATTTTAGTCACATTTTGCTCTCGAAACAACCACTTGCAACTGGAGAAAAAAATCTAATACTTTGACTCTGCAGTACTGAAGAAATTACAATTTCATTTCATGTCAATGGCTCAATATGAACCTAGAAGGAAAAAAAAAAGTTTTAGGGATCTATGTTGACTCCAGTGCTGTTTAGCATACCAAGGTCAAAATATCTAGAGATTTTAGTGGATGACACACTTAAAAGGAGTCAAATAGTGTAAAAGGACAGTAAAAAAGGTTAATTCAATCTGAAAATATATTAAAAGAGGCATACTACCCATTGTAATGGAGATGATAGTATAGGTCTAATGTCACAATTAGGAATACTGTCAATTGTAGAAAGAACATCGCTAAACTGAAGAGTGCAGAAAGGAGGGTGAACAGAAAGCTAAAGGGCTTCTATTCATATCACAGGATGAGTTAATAGAACTGGGGACATGTCATCTGAAGAAAAAAAGATGTATCAGGGGCATATGAGATGAGCAAATATTTGAAGAGCTATTAAAATAAAGAGGGATTAGTCATTTCTGTTTGGACAGACTATGACCAAGAGAATGGATATAAATTGCAAAAAGGCTAATTTAGATTTGATGTAAGAAAAAATTTCCTAATAACTAAAATTATCCCAAAGAGAAGTCAAATGTTCAGTTATAAGTGTGCTCATTAGAATTGTTACAACAAAAGTTGCTTAACAACTTGTTCTATTTTGCACAAAGGATTTTGTCAAATAAAGGTGGGACTAGATCATCTCTGAGTCTTCTAATTCTGAAATTCCATGACTGCATGAGATTTTCTGGACCTCTCCCTTCATTATTACATCTGAACAGTTTATTTCCAATATGAAGTCTCTCATGAACTTTGAACTACATTCATTAGTTTTATTTTGTGTATCAAGGAAAGAATTGGTGTAGAAGGGTGCCTCAAGTTCAAAGAGTTTCTCTCCAGTATGGATGCTTTGATGTCGTAATAGATTTCGATTACTAATGAATGTTTTCCTACATTCATCACATTTGTAGGGCTTCTCTCCAGTATGGATTCTTTGATGTTGAATTAGGCATAATTTAGTGCTGAGGCCTTTTCCACATTCTTGACATATAAAGGGCTTCTCTTTAGTATGGATTCTTTGATGTTGTAATACCTTTCGATTAGTGATGAAAGCTTTCCCACATTCACTACATTTAAAGGGCTTCTCTCCAGTATGGATTCTTTGATGTTCAGTTATATAGCTATTACTAATGAAGGCTTTCCCACATTCATTGCATTTATAGGGCTTCTCTCCAGTATGGATTTTTTTATGTTGAAGTAGGTAGCTATAACTGCTGAAGGATTTCCCACATTCATAACATTTATTGGGCTCCTGTAAATTATGGATTTTTTGATGTTGAATAAGGTAGCTATTACTTCTGAAAGCTTTCCCACATTCATTACATTTATAGGGCTTCTCTCTAGTATGGATTATTAGATGTCGTGATAGGTCTTGATTACTGATGAAGGCTTTTCCACATTCATTACATTTTTTAGGCTTCTCATCAGCATGAATTCTTTGATGTTGAATTAGGTAACTATTACTAATGAAGGCTTTCCCACATTCATTACATTTATATGTCTTCTTTCCAGTATGTATAATTTGATGTCGTGATAGGTTTCGATTACTGATGAAAGTTTTCCCACATTCATTACATTCATAGGAATTCTCTCCACTGTGAATTCTGTTATGTTCATAGAGTCGCCCCTTTTGGCTGAAGGCTTTCCCACATTCCTTACATTCAAAAGGCTTCTCTCCAGTGTGAATTCTTTGATGTTCAATTAGGTAGTTATTACTGCTGAAGGCTTTCCCACAGTCAGAACATTTACAGGGTTTCTCTCCAGAATGAATTTTTTGATGTTTTTCTAAGTAAGCTTTTTTACTAAAGACTTTCCCACATACATTACATTCACAGGGCTTTTTTCCAGAATGAAGGATTTTGTCTATTTCAAGATGTCGCCTATATTTGAAAGTTTTTCCACATTCGTCACATACGTAAGGCTTCCCAGCACTGTGAATCTTCTTATGTTTACGAAGAGTCCCCTTTTGGCTAAAGGCTTTGCCACATTCATCACATATATAGGACTTCTCCCCACTTTGAATCATCTGATGTTTATAGGGGTTCCCCTTTCTGCTTAAGGCTTTCTTATATTTTTTACATTCAAAAGACTTCTCTCTACTATGAATCTTTTGATGTGGAGATAGGCTTTGAATTCTGTTGAAGATTTGTCCAAATTCATTACATTTAAATAGATTTTCTCCAGAATCATCGGAATGATGAATAGTTGGATTTTGTTTACTGCTAAAGGTTTTTCTAGATATGTCATATTTAGGGTGTCTTCCTTGAGTATCTGTTTCAAGTTGAGAAATACATTTTGGATGGTAAATTAAGGGTTTGTTGCATTTGTTACATTTATAAAGTTTTTCAGCTACTGAGATTCTATCATGGTCAATTACATCCAAATATTGTTTTACATTCACTTCAAAAACTCTCTGTTGGGCATCAGGGATTGATTCCTGACTGCACTTTTGTCCAATTCTACTACATTCATGAAGAAAATCTGAGGAGAAAAAAAGGTGTCAATATTCAGTGTCTTCTGTCAGGAAAGAAAATTGCTTTATGTTAATTAAGTTCTAAATTCTATCTCCTTCATTAAGAATGTTCACTCTAGAATAGATAGAACAAATTTTTATAACAAAGAGCTGAAGCTTAAAGTAAATGACAAACTAATGATTCAGAACTTCACAAATGGATGGATTATCATTATGGGTAAACAGGTAATTCTGGAAAATATAGACTGCTAAACTTGAAGTCAATATGTAGAAAAACTTTTTCACCTCTTACAGATAGATGGTCTCTGAACATTTAGAAGGGAACGTGTAACCTCTTAAGACTTAGCATTGATTTAATAGAAGAAAATCATATAAAACAAAGCTCATTTCTCCCATTAATAAGACTTATGAACAGGTAGGTAAGGGAGGTAAATAGCAGATACCTAACTTTCATCAGTGCATTTGATGGAATTTTTCAAGATATCTTTCTGGATATGATAAATGTGAATTGGACTATAATACAGCTGACTGTGTCTGTATAAAGTTTAAAATCTTTACTGAAAAAGATACTTAAGTGAAGAATCTTGTCCATCTGGATTATGTTTTCTAGTTTTACACATACACACGTATATAATATGTATATATATATATATATATGTATGTGTATATATACACATCCCACATATATACATATGCATGTATGCATATATGTGCCTGTGTATATATGTGCATTATGTGTGTTATGTACATACACATGTCACATGTATGTATGTATGTAGAGAGAGATTCTACTTGTCCATTCAACAATTTTAGTAATACCCTAGATGGAATCATAGCAGATACTCATCTGTTTTGCTGGTGTAAATTTATAAAAGACACCTGAGAGAACACAAGACTGAATAAAGGAATTTTTGCATATCACAACAGTCTAGAATAATGGGCCAAGACAAACAATATGAAATTTAACAAGGATACATGTGAAGTTCTGTTACCAATTATCAAAGTTTAGAAAGTCTGGTTTAACAGCAAATCACATTAAAAAATCCAAGAGATTGAAGTAGACCACAATTTCAATATTAATTAGTGGTATCTTGTAGCCACTAACAAAATTAATTTAATTTTAAGGTATGTTAAAAAATGTATAATGTCTACAGGGAAAATAATAATCTTATTATACTCTGTCCTAATCAGATCACATTTAGTAGACTTTCTGCTCAGTTCTGTATACAGTTTAAAGGAGATACTAACAAAGAAGAGCATTGGACAATGGTCAATGGCAGGACGCTGTTAATTGGCTTTCAGAGGTAAAGGATTATTTAGCTTCAATTCATGTGGCAATTCAAAATAAGTATATGATATATGAAATATAAACTTATGATACAAATGAAGTTTCATTCATCAAGGCAGAAGGCTGACTTAGATAAATGCAATGAGTAGAGAAATAGTCAATAAGGAAGCTGCCACAGCATTTTGATATAGAAGTTGGCCATGAGAATCTCAGTAAGATTGATGGGGAAGATGAGACTTAGAATCTTACTTCAGTAAAGGAAGAAAGCAATCCAAATTTTGCAGTGATCTGCAGACACCATATTATGTTTTTCTTTCTGCCATAGTCAGTTAACTGCCATTTATGCTCAAAGTGAAAAAAGTAAAAAGACCCAAGAAAGACCTTTCCACTTGACACGGTGACAGAGAAAATTAAATACTCCTTCAAAAAAAAAAAAAAGAGGAAAATATTTAAAGTAAAAACAAAAAAGAAAAGGAGCAAAAAAATGGAGAGTCAAATTCTGTCCAATGTCAAGAGACATTGATGGAAAAATATCAGCATAAAAGGAGTCCTACACATTTGGGTATTAATAACAGAGATAAGGCTACTTCAACATCACAAGGAGTTGCAATTTATGAAGAAAGAACTCTTTATACTCCAAGAAACCATGATTTGGATTCAAAGGTACTGAAGCTTTTAGGTAAAGATCAACAAGAGAAACAAAGGCGATATGGTTCTGGGAGGACACTATAGGCTACCTGGACAGAGAAAAAAGAAATAGATGATAGTTTCAGGAAAGATATCACATGCCTTATACAGAGGAATGATATAATAAGGATGAGGGATTTCAGTTACCTCACTAATCACCCATAGGTTTGAAAAATCACTTTGTAAATCATGAAGTTCTGTAGATCTATGTGCTCCTGTTAGTCTGTCTGTGTGTGTATGTGTACGTGTATGTGTGTGTGTGTGTGTGTGTGTATCATGGGAGTCCGAGCAGTAGGACTAGAAGGCAGACTGCTGAATTTCAAGGAATAAAAAAAGTCACAAGAATGAAAAGAAAAGGCACAGATCATGTATTTGTGAGGTTTAGAAGTGAATGAAAATTAAGTAAAAGATGGATAAAACAGACAAAAGGAACAAGCAAAGGCTTTGTTTTTTTAAGTAAAGATCAGACATCTGTGGGGAACCTTAATACAAAGGGGCACTGAAGATGCAAGAAGACTAAAAAATAATAATCACAGGAAAGGAGGAAGAGTTAACATCAGAGAAAAAACCCCATGCACCTCTTCCTCTAAGACTAGAGGAAAATGTGAGGTCAAGGGGTATAGGACAGTGATATTTCAGAGGAAAGGTGATAGCTCCAGAGGGACAGCAATCAGCAACGTCCTTCCATGGTTTGTGGCCTTTAAGAAGAAGGGCCATTCTCACATTTCAGGGTAATGCACCCTAACTGACCAGTTGAGCTGCTGCTTGTGATCCTACCTGTCTGCCTGGTGTCTGTTACTCACCGAGGTAAAGGCTTCTTGGAACTTCTTTAGCTGGCAATTCTGGTGCTTCTCTTTTCTCTAATTGGGAGATGACATCTGTTTTGAAAACTGGAAACCCTGTTCATGGGGAAACAATAGGAAATTGCTGAGAATGGAAAGACATCTCAGAATTCAATCTCAGATATTCAATCAATAAACATTTACTGGATGCCTACTATGTGCCAGGCACTGTACTAAAGTGCTGGGGATACAAAAAGAGGCAAAAGACAGTCCCTGTCCTTAAGGAACTTATTTTTTCTCTAAGGAATACTAGAAAGGACCTTTGAAGCATGCTATGTATTGAGTTTGTGTTGCCACCAAGGAGCACAACTGAAAACAAGGTCTGAATTAGGCTGAAAATTACTCCATTTAGACACATTCTCCTAAGAAGATGGAAATTTTCATGTCTGCCAGTGGCTACACTGGGACTTCAGTGGAGAAACATACAGTGGGAAAACTATTCTCCTCAAGAGAATGCTCAAGTGATGCTTCTGAATACCACTTATACAAAGCAAAGACCTTTCATCTAGATTCTAAGAGAGTAGAAACACTGCACTTCTTTATACCAAAAGAGTTAGGAATCTTTCCACATTACATATAATCCTAAGAGTATCCTCATACACAAAGTTCAAACTCAGTGAAGCACTTTTTCAGAAATGCCATAACCTATAGGAAGAAAGAATGTCAAGAAATCTCAGTAGTCAGATGATTCATGAGAAAGAAGCCATCCTTACCAAGGGAGACAAAATTCTCATAGTTTTCCAGCATCACATCCCTGAACAGGTCCTTCTGAGCTGGTTCCAACAGCACCCATTCATCCGAAGTGAAATCGACAACCACATCTTGGAATGTCAGTAATTTCTGCAATATCAAAAAACATTTCTTTTCACACAGTCTGTCCCTTACATGGACCAAGAATGAATGAAGAAGCAATTATTAAGGCTTACTTATTATTAAGGCCAAGAATTATGGGAAATGCTGGGTGAAAAAACAAAAGCAGTCTCTTCTCTTAAGAAGCTTACCTTCTCAAAGAGGAAGACAACACATGCAGGGGAATGGTGGTCATGGAGGATTATTTTGGTTTGGAGAATTACAGGAACAGTGACTGGAGCCATAAGAGAGTATATTGACATATCCTTTCCAAGAATGATATCAGATAGATGTGAACATGTATGGTTCAAGAACTAGAGAGCAGGAGAGGACAGAACACTGGACTCATGTAGGCAGACAAGGCTCCTGGTGAGCAGATGACCAGAGTGAAAGTGGGCAGCTGAGCTGAGATGGAGTGGGACACTGAAGTCACCACTGAGCAGGACATCTAGGTCCTGGGGTTTAGTATAAGCAGTGAGGTGAAAGGACTGAATACTCAAGGAATGGTTTCTGGTTTAGGCAGCAAGGTTGCTCACAAGAAGATAGTTAGGAAAGAAGACGTGAAGTTGGCACACAAAGATGGAATGATACTGAAGGGTTTAGAGCATTCTATCAAGGGTTCTTGAGGCTCTACTTACATTTTCCTCCCTTTATAACAGACTTTATATTGTAAATAATTTTACAGTATGACTCAAGGTCAGTCTTACAAATTTCCTGCCTCAGGTTTCTTCCTGCTCCACTTCATCCTCATCAAACTCAAATAGAAATAGATCCCTTTGGGTGCATATTGATTTAGAAAACTACAAATTAATGTCTGTTTGCAGCAGTGGGCTATGAGTTTGACACATCTGTTCTATATAACCACTGAAATAATTTTCCTAAAGCACAAATTTGACTATGTCATTTCCCTACTCAAACTCCAATGGCACCTTATTAACTCTGGAATCAAAATTAAGTTCCTCTCTTTGACATTTAAAATCCATCAAAACTTGCCCAACCTACGCTTCTAGGCTTATATATTATCCTTTATAATTTATATTCTATCAGTGGAGACAATATGTACACCTACATTACACAAGATGACTTTGGAAGGAGGCATTAGCAGCTGGAGGGATCAAGGATGTCATTATTTAGCTTCTCTAAAGTGCTTTAAGATGTGCAAAGTGCACCACAAATATTTTCTCATTTGATCCTTATAACAACGCTCGGAGGTAAGTGTTATTTATTATCCTCACTTTATGGATAAGAAAACTGAAGGACACAGAGGTCAAGTGATTTGAGCTTAGGCTCCGTGACTCCAGGTTCAGAACTCTATCTACCATGTGACCTAGTTGTGACTTATGTAGGAAGCAGCTTTCCAGCAGGCTTCAAAGGAAATTAAGGATTCTAAGAAGTGTAGGGGAATGAGACTGTACATTCTAGGCATAGGAGACAGGCCTGTGCAAAAGTACCAAGATGGAAGATGGCATCATTAAAAGTGCCAATTTTCAATATGTAATTAATCACACTTTCATTCCTATTCAGTTTTAGACCCAGTTCCCTGTCCATTTAAAGTACCTGTCCTAGGTATACGTACAGATGGACTAAACACCCACTGACAGACATTCCCCAAAAGATAAGTGGTCAAAGGATATAACCAAGCAGTTTAAAAAAAAATAGTATTCACAACCTTGTTTTAAAAAAGTTCCAAAACACTAATAACAAGAGAAATGCAAATCAAAACAACCGAGAGATTTCACCTCTGAAAATTGGCAAAGAGGAAGAAAATTAGCAATGCTTAATTCTGGAGGGGTTGAAAGATGACAGGAACACTATATACATTGTTGGTGGAGCTATGAAATGGAACAACCGTTTTGAAAGTAATTTGGAATTATGCAAATAAAGTGACTAAGATGTCCATACCCTCTGAACCAGAGACTCCATTACTGGGCTTATCCTCAAGGAAAGCCACTGATAGTGGCTTCCAGAATATTGATAGTGGCACTTTCTGTCATAGTAAACAACTGGAAACAAAATAGACACCTATCAGTTGGAGAATGACTGAACAAATTGTGAGACATGAATATAATGGAATCACACACACACACACACCCACACACCCAAAACTACCAAGATCCAGTAAGACTTGAGCAAAGAGATATGAAAGGATTTTCTCACTGCACCCCCTTCATGGAGGTGGGAGGTCCACAGGTATTATATATTGCTTATATTTAAAGACTTTTTCAATGCATTAATCAGTAGTGCTCACTTTTCCTCTTTTTTTTCTTTAAAAACTCACTAATAGGTAGTCTTCCTCCATTTGATTTTCCATATGTGGTTCATTGGGCCATCTCTTCTAAATGGTTATGTAGTTAATTGAAAAGAATATATGGTATTATGGGCCTTGATGCATTCAACCCAGTATCAGTTACACAAATTTGGAAGACCTTACCATTTATTTATACAGAATTCTTCTGTCATTTGGACCCTGTACAATTCATCTCTCAGGAACATGGTGAATATCTTTGGCATACAAGGGGCTCCCTGTTTTCTGGCAGCTTGATGCTGATAATCAGAGGACTAATAAAATTTTCTTTTTCATCATGTCTATTTTAGTTCACATATAAATGATCCTGTGCTTCTTGTTTTGTAGGCCCAAGCCTGACCTTTCCTTTTTAGAGCTCACTGTTGCCTTAGTATAAACTAAGAAAAAGCTATTCACAATGTATTTTGCCAGGAGCATTCCTATGTCCACAGAAATAACTTTAAATACCGAATTCGTTTGACTGATCTCCTTGCTTTCATTGTTAATGCCATTTTCCTTTCTTCCTGTAGCACAGCAGGGATTGATTTGCTGCTGTTCACGAGGGTGGTTCCACTGTCATCAAGACTGAAAAGTGTTTCTGTAGGACAACTGACAGTCTTTGTATTCACCGTCCTCCTTTCAGTTTGTTCAATACTATTGGGAAAACCAGGCTTCATTGGCTTTTACAGCTTTCTGCAGACTCATATCCCTTCCGTCATTCTGAACTGTCAATTATGGTTTTTTACTGCTTTTAAAATCTAAAACAGAAGCTGTGTGTGGTCAGAGGATCCCTGGGGGGCCCCAAGACCCTGTCAAGGGATATTATTTTCATAGCAATGCCAAGACATTATTTGCCTATTGGCACACTCCTATCCTTCCCTCGTATGTGTGAAGCTAGATCTTTTTCATATACTACAACTAAAACAATATCACAACAGACTGAATACTGAAGCGGATATGAGAATTTGGCTTCTTCTGTTGTCAGACATTAGAGATTTGCAAAAATAGGTGCAATGCCATTCTTCTCACTCAATTTTGTTTTGGAAACTAGTTTTCATAAAGATATACAAATATCACCATGTAATGAGTTTAATATTATTTTAAATAAATATTTTAATGTATCCTTTTCAATTTCTAAAATGGCGTAGATGCAACCAGTGGTGCGCTGGTAATGTTTAACAACCAGCTTGGGGAGGGGGAAGGAGAAATAGGGAGATGTACACCAAGACATAACTTCCAAGTGTCATCCACATTAATATTTTCTCCCATCACTTTCTTAAGCCCAGACAATTTAAAAAACAATAAATTAAGGTATGATTTGTAACCCTTTGCTGATTTCCATGGCTTAAATGCTTACCCTGAAAATTTAACTACTGGCTGAGTCAGTACAAGTCCCAACGGGCTCCAGCATACCTCTGGATGTAATCCACATAAACAAGAAACTCTTTTGAGCCCTCAATAATTTTTAAGAGTGTAAAGGAGTCTTGAAAACGAGGATCCTGAGAATTTCTAGTCTAAAAATGTTACTGTTTCTGGCAGCTTTGCCATTCTGCTTGACAAGTAAACTTAAGTGACTGCTAGCTAAGGTGGTTCTGAGCTGTTTTTACCTTTTCTCTGTAACAAGACTGACTGATGCTATTTACAGAAATTGGTTAGGGTTCATGTAGATGTCTTTTCTTTTACTCACTGCCCATTTTTTAGCATCAATATCTTCATACAAATCAGAATCATAATTGCATACAATATCTTTCTAATATTACTGGATAATGTCATACATGACACCAATATGTATATATGTCTGTATATGTATTATGACAACATAACCAGAAAATCAAACTTTCTCAACAAAAAATTGAAAAAATAGGTTAGCAAGGTAGGAAGAAATTAGATAAAGCTACAAAAATAATTTGCTTTTCTATATACTCAATATAGCTTTTACTAAGCACCAGGCATTGTGCTTAGTACACAATCCCTCCACATCCTTAAATAAGAAATTTAACTTGCCAAAAAAAATTAGGAATATTAAAAGGTACTTCTAGACTTTGAAAATTATTACAAAGAAATTTTAATCAAAAGTGATAATGGGCAAAAGAAAAAACAGATAAAGAGACACATGACATGAAACTATATATAAAAGAGTTAGTAAAACACCTATGGAAAATTTAAAAAGGGATAAAGCATTTTTTATTTAAAATTTACATCCAAGTCTCACAATATATACCATATTAAATTCAGGATGAAGTATAGACAAAAACCATAATAATACAGAGAGAATGAGAGAATAATAAATTTCTCTAAAATGTACAGTGGAGATACATTTAGTTACTAAACAAATAGAAGTAATTATGGGTAGATACACTAGTTTGCTTAAAAATGAAAAACCTCTACACAGGAAAACAATAAAATAGAAATAAAAAATAAATTGGGGAAAATATGGCAAATATACAAGAAAAAGAATATCTAAGAATTTTTTTAAAAGAAGTTTTATTTATCCTTTGTGTTTTGATATAGCAGTCATTTCTGGATATTCCTCTGCTCTGCTTCCTTCAACCTGAGAATTAAACCTTCTTCTTGAAACAAATAAAGGAAGTTAAGAAACATAGGACAACATAGTTACAGTGTCTACAAATGTCTACAAACTTCTAAATCCATGGTCAGCTCCCTCTCTGATGCTTCATTATCTTTTCTGAGACCAAGATTTGTTTAAACAACTACTTAGAATTCAGCTGTCTTTTAGTATTCTATTTACATTGTTGGGTTCAATTTGTTCTCCTGCATTATTGTTGTGATCAATCTGTATCTTGTTCTCTTGGTACTTTTCCTTCTGCAGGAGTTCATATAGATCTTTCTATGATTCTCTGAATACGTTTGTCATTTCTCATTGCACAGTAACATTCCATTATGTTAATAAACCAGAGTTTGTTCAGCCAGTCCCTATTGATGGGTACCAACTTTGTTTCCAGTTCTTTGCTATCACTAAAAGTGCTGTTATTAACATTTTTTGCATATATGAAGCCTTTCTTCTGTCTTTGACCTCCACTGGTATATGTTCAGCAGAAAAGATTGCTGTAATAAAGGGAATAAACAGTTTAGTCACTTTTTTCAAACAACAGTGATACCAATTCACAGCTTCCCCAAGAGAATACTGTTGTGACTATCTTCCAGAAGACCCTCAAAACATGACTTATTTTGCTAGTTTGAGGAGACTGCAGAGAAACCTCAATTGTTTTATATATTTCCTTTTACTAGTGATTTGGAATATGATTTCAGTGGTAATTGGTGGTTTGTAATTCTTCCTTTGAAAATTCTGACTGTATCCCTGAATACTTATCAATTGAGAAAAGGCTATTTTTTATGTATTTTTGTGAATTCACTAAAAATAACTATGAGCTAGCATTTATATAGTATTTAACATATTACCTCATTTGGCCAAATGAGACAACATATATAAAACATTTTATATAAATGATATTTAATAATAACATTATCATTTGGTCCCCACCTGAAATAGGTGCTATTTTTATTCCTTTTAATATAGGAGGAAACTGAAGCTTACAAAGGTTAGCTGATTTGTCCAGGGTCACACTGCTAGTAAATCAGAAGCAAGAGTCAAACTTAGATCTTCTGAATTCCAAGTCCAACCCTTTATTCACTGTACTTCTTAGCTACTTTAATGGCCTATATAAATCTTGGATATTTTACTGTTATCGATGATAATTATTAAAAGTTTTCCTACTAGCTTCTCTTTTTACTTGATCTGCATTAATTTCATATCTACAAAAATTTTATGTAACTGATATTGTCAATTTTGTCCTTTCTACTGCCTCTATCTCTATCCCTTTTTGGGTAAGAATTCTTCCCTTCTCATGATGAAAAATGCTATCTGCCATGAGAGAAAGAACTGATTGAGTCTGAATACAGATTGAAGCATACTATTTTTCACTTTCTGTATTTTTAAAATATTAGGTCTGTGTCTTCTTTCGCATGACTAATGTGGTAATATGTTTTACATGATTTAATATGTACAACCTATATCAAATTGCTTCTCAGACAGGGGTGAGGAAAAGGAAGGAGGGAGAAAGTTTAGAACTCAAAATTTTTTAAAGAATGAATGTTAAAAATTATCTTTACATGCAGCTGAGGAAAATATATTATTAAAAAAATCTGACTTTCATGGTTCCATGGTTAATTCATTCTATTTTTTTCTAGCTCTTTTACATGATCTTTTACGATTAGGTTGATCATGCATTTGGAACTTACTGTAAAATATAGTGTAAGATATTGCTCTAAACCTAATTCTATCAAATTGCCTTTTAGATTTCCCAACAGTTCTTGTCAAAAGGGGAGTCATATACCCAACTAATTTATTTCTGGCTTTTCTCAAAACTGGACTTTTTCATTTGCTACTTATTCCTTTTTTAAAATCAAGTCTGTTCCATTGATTGACTGTTCCATGTTACAATGGGTACCAAATTGTTTTATTATGTCTTCCCTATAAGACAGTTTTAAGTCTGGTCATGCCATGACACCTTCATTCCTCCTTTCCCCCCCTTAAAATTTTAGATATTTTGCTTCTCCAAATGCCTTTAAGCTATTTTGCCTAGTTCTATTTTGAATCATCTTAGTAGCTTTATTAGCATAGCATTAAATCTAAAAATTAATTTATGCAGTATCATTTTTATGTTTGCATGGTGCAAACATGAACATTGAATGTTTCTCATTATTAGTCTTCCTCTAGTTCAGTAAAGGCTGTTTTGTAGTAGTATTTAAATAAGTTCTCCATGTGTCTTTGAAGATTAACCTTTAGATACTTTATTTTATAGCTGACTTGAATAGAATTTCTTTTATCATCATATCCTCTTGATTCTCTTGGACAGTACAGAATTTTTGTGGATCCTTTGGCATCCTATTATTTTACTAAATTTTACTAAATCTATAACTCAAATCTGTTTCTTCATTGATTCTTTGGGGTTTTCTAAGTAAAGCATTATGTCACTTACAAATATGGATCATTTTCTCTCCTTTGCCAATTTGTACACTTTTCATTTCTTTCTTGTCTAATGGCTAAATCTAGCTTTTCAAATAATAGTAGAGAGAACAAACATCCTTGTTTAGTCCTGTTTGTAATAGGAAAGCCTCCAGTTTTTCTCTACTGCACATAATACTAGCTCTTGTATTTGCACATATACTTTTAAAAATTGTATTGACATCATTTGCTTTCATATCACACAAATTTTCCCCATAAAAAAGGACAAGAAAATCAGAAAATATACACAATGTTTCATACCCCATCTAGTTCTGCAATGTAAGGAAAGGTATCTCTTCTGGGGAAAGAAAATTTCAAAGTATAAAAATACTGAAGGGCAAAACCCAATTGCAATAAATAGATGGTCAGGGAATGTGAATGAAATTCACAAAAGAGTATAAACACTGTAAATTATTGCCTCACCAAAAATGCTCAAACTCACTAGCACAAAGAGAAACTTTCAGGGACCATTTAACACAAATAAAAATGGCAAAAACAGCTTAAAATGATAAAAACTCAGTGGTGGCAGGGGCATGGAAGAACAAATATACAAACTACAGAATAAATTTTAGAGTGGTAGAATACTCTTATTCCATTAGTCCCATTATTAGGAATATACTAAGATATTACAGGGGAGAAAAAACTGCGTATTCAACTAGTAGTAACTGGAGCAAAACAAAAAAAGGCGCTTGAAACGTCCAACGCTTAGAGAATGGCAGAATAATCAGGAGCAAGTCATCTTGCGGGATACAAGTTGTTGTCTGCTCTTCATTCCTGAAGAGAACCATGACATCAGGAAGGTGACCTCATGATCTGCGTGTGAAACTGGTTTTAAGTCAGGGAGGACTGTGCAGAGTCACCAGCCTTACTCTTTCTCTGGAGCCATCCAGGTCCAGTGGAAAGACAGACATCAGGATGACTGGGGATATAAAGAAAGGCAAAAGCAAAGGACAGCTAAGTGATGCAGTGGATAGAGTGCTGGGCCTGGAGTCAGTAAGACCTGAGTTCAAATCCAGCCTGAGACACTTACTAGTTGTGTCACTTAACTCCGTTTGCCTCAGTTTCCTCATCTATCAACTGAGCTGGAGAAGGAAATGGCAAACCACTTCAGTATCTTTGCCAAGAAAACCCCAAATGGGGGTCACAAAAAGTCAGACACGACTGAAATGACTGAACAAAACAGAGGACTTGTCCTCCAAAAGTATACTTATTAATGAGGGAGACAAAAGATTAATTAAGTTCATATAAGGTATATATGTGTGTGTGTCTATACACACACACATACACACACGGAGACAGAGTAGATGGAAGGTGGTTTTTGTTGTTGGTCCTGTGTTCTCAAATAGGACCGTGACATCAGAAAGGTGATGCCATGACTTGCAAGTGGATTGAATTTAAGTGAGGAAGGGCCCTGCAAAGTCACCAGCCTCACTCTCACCTCAGGAGCCATCTGGGTTCAGTGGCAAGATACAGATTGGGACAATTGGAGATGGCCTCGCTATGCAATACACAGTTAAAATCAAAAGGACTAGGAATAGAAACAAACTTGAAAAGATCTGAAAAATATAAGGCAAAGAACGCAAAGTCAGAAAAAGACAGTTGACCATGAATACAATTACACAAATGCCAAAGTAAGAATGAATGGGGGAAAGGTGAAAGGAGATATGGACAAAATAAATGATTTGTTATAACATTTTTACATAACAAAATTCTTACATTCAAATGCAAATAATTGTAAGTTGTATTTTTGTTAAAGTTACAGTTATCTTCACAAGAAATTAAAAATAAGATATATTGGAAACTTGATGAAACAATTCAATAAGGTTTATAGTTACGTTCATAAGGAATTATTAAAAATAAGATTATAAAAAACTTGATTATAGTCCTAAGAAATTGTCTAAAAATTATAAACTCAAATGAAACAGAGATGGTCACTGCTTAATCAACGTTGCTAGAACAAAAGTTTAGATACATACTTCATTTCATACAAAACAGCAAATTCAAGACCAATTAATTTTATATGCATACATATACACATGTCTGTAACCAAAAGATAACTGCAACTTCTGGACCAGCATCTCTGCAGAACTGAGACAGAAATTTTATGAAGAGCTCGATGAGAAATTTCATATTAAATCATATATACTTAAATACACAGTAACTTCTATTCAAAAGTGGACATAAGAAAGGATAATGGCTAATATTTATGTAACACTATGTACTTGGTCCCGTGCTCTTCATAAATTGATCTCATTTGATTTTCACACAACTCTAAGAGGTAGGTGCTATTATTATCCCCGTTTTATAAAGAAAGTGAAGCAAACAGAGGTAAGTGACTTGTCCAGGGTCACAAAGATAAAATACATTTTTAAGTGTCTGTGGCCAAATTTTCAACTGGGTCTTCTTGACTCCAGACCAAATACTCTGTGCACTAAACCGTCTTGGCTGGTAAAAAATGTTGGAAAATGGGGTTCAGAAGTAGTAATAATGATAAGTCACAATAATATGGAGTATTGGAGCTCCTTTCAGAGGCGGGAGGACAGGCTCTGTCTAAGCTCCTTCCCTGCTCGGCTGGGTCAGGAAAACACCACCTTGGCCTGGGTGGGGGAGGGGGATGCAGATGGCCATGCCCTTTGGGGGGGGTAAAGGCGTCACTCACATGGCCCCAGCCCCCAGGTCTCGGGGCGCAGAGGGCGTGGGTGGCCACACCCCCTAGGGAGGGGACAAAACGTCACTCACGTGCCTCCCCCGCCCCCGCCCCAAGAAGGGGATGATCGTCACTCACGTGGACCCTCCCTCAGGCCTCCAGGTCCAGTTGGGGGGGAAGAGGAGAGGAGGAGGATACGGGGGTGGCCCCGCACCTGAGGGGAGGGGGAGGGGACGAGGCGTCACTCACGTGGGCCCTCCTCCCCCCTTCTCGGGGCCCAGTGGGGGTGGGTGGGGTGGGTAGCCCCGCCCCGAGGGGGAGGGGACGAGGCGTCACTCACGTGGGGAGGGCCCAGGGTCCAGTCGCCGCCACTCACGCCCTCCGGACCCGCTGTTCTCCCCGCTGGGGCGAGGCCGGAGTCCCGACCAGCCAGACCTGGGAGAGACACATGGGTTACGGGGGAGGCCGGGGAGGCCCGCGGGCCCGGGGACCGGCCCGAACCCCCAGCCCCGTGCCCACCTTGTCCCCCAGACGGAGGAGGGTCCCCCTGGAGACGCTGACCCTGCACCAGCTGCAGCTCCAGCTCCAGACCCGTCCCGGGCCCGGCTCCCTCCATCGGGGGGTCATCGAGGCGGGCCGGGAAGGGGCCGCGGACGCCATCGGGCGCCCCTTGTCATCGTACAGCGGAGGCAGCTGAGGCCCAGAGAGGGTATTGGCCGACTCGGGGTCACACAGCATCAGGGCTGGGGTCAAGCCGCCGCCTCCGCCCCTGGGCGGCCCTGGCCCCTCCCCAGCGCGTGACGCTGCTGCTCTTCAGTCCTGGGGACGGATGCCTCCGTAGCCGCCAGCCGTGCTGGGGGGCTGCGGTCACGTCCAAGGCTGGAGGGCCCGCCCCCATGCGCAGGTGCACTGCGCAGGCTCCTCCCCCCGCCCAAAGGGAGGATCGGGTGGGCGCGGAAGCTCATGAGGGATTCTGGGAAGTGAAGTCCCCAGCGTACATTGGCGCGCATGCGCTACCCTGCCTTGAAGCTCCTCAGCATTTATCAAGTACCTGCTAACTACCTGGAGGGCAAAGGGCAAAAACGTGGTCCCTGCGGTGGAGCTCGTATTCTAGTGGGGAGACAGTATTCAAATAGCTGCCTTAGTTTCCTTATCAATAAAATGAGGAACATCATACCAGCACCCACTTCCCAGGATTGATCAAAGAGAAAGGTAAAGTGCTTCGCAAAACTTGAAGCGCTGGGTAAATGTCTACTACTACTACTACAACTACCGCTGCTACTGCTTCTACTGCTACTACTACTGCTGCTGCTGCTACTGCTGCTACTGCTGCTGCTACTGCTGCTGCTGCTGCTGCTGCTGCTGCTGCTGCTGCTACTGCTGCTGCTACTGCTGCTACCGCTGCTGCTGCCGCTGCTACTGCTACTGCTACCGCTACCGCTGCTGCTGCTACCGCTGCTGCTGCTACCGCTGCTGCTGCCGCTGCTGCTGCTACCGCTACTGCTGCTACCGCTACTGCTGCCGCTGCTACTGCTGCCGCTGCTGCTGCTACCGCTGCTGCTGCTACCGCTGCTGCTGCTGCTACTGCTGCTGCTACTGCTGCTACCGCTACTGCTACTACTACTGCTGCTGCTGCTACTGCTGCTACTGCTGCTGCTACTGCTGCTACTGCTGCTACTGCTGCTGCCGCTGCTGCTGCTACCGCTACTGCTGCTACCGCTACTACTACTGCTGCTGCTGCTGCTGCTGCTGCTGCTGCTGCTGCTGCTACTGCTACTGCTACTGCTGCTGCTACTACTGCTGCTACTGCTACTGCTGCTACTGCTGCTGCTACTGCTACTGCTGCTGCTACTACTGCTGCTACTGCTACTGCTACTGCTGCTGCTGCTGCTGCTGCTACTGCTGCTGCTACTACTACTGCTGCTACTGCTGCTGCTGCTACTGCTGCTGCTGCTGCCGCTGCTGCCGCTACTGCTGCTGCCGCTGCTGCTGCTGCCGCTGCTGCTGCTACCGCTACTGCTGCTACCGCTACTGCTGCTACTACTGCTGCTGCTGCTACTGCTGCTACTGCTGCTGCTACTGCTGCTACTGCTGCTACTGCTACTACTACTGCTACTACAGCTACCGCTGCTACTGCTACTACTACTGCTACTACTGCTACTACTGTTTAGTCCTGCGGCTCTTCCTGAACACGTTTGAGATTTTCTTGGCAAAGATATTGGAGTGGTTCACCATTTCCTTCTCCAGCGCATTTTACAGATAAGGAAGCTGAGGCAGGCAGAGTTAAGTGACTTGCCCAAGGCCATACAGTTAGTAAGTGTCGAGACTGGATTTGAACTCAGAAAGATGAGTATTCCTGACTTTACAGGCTAGGGGCTCTGTGCACAATGGCATCCTCTAGCTGCCCTAAATTTTAGGGTCTTGCCCTTCCTGCAGGATCAAATACAATCTCCTTGTGCGTTCCAAACCCTTCCTAACCGGCTCCCCCCACCACCTTTTCAGTCTGCTCACATGTTACACCACACCACATTCTCTGTGATGCAGTCCTCAAACATTTCATTCTATGTCCTACCTCTGGAGATTTTTGCTGGCGCTGCCCCATGGACAGAATGCTCTCTCTCTCTTTATCTCAACTCCTGGCTTTCCTGCTAAAATCAGGTCCCTGCTAAAGTCTGGCCTTCTACACAGGGAGCCTTCCCTCTTAATGCTACTGCCTTCCCTGTTGATTATTTCCAGTTTATCAAGGATGTGGTTTGTTTGTACATAGTTATTTCTATTTTGTCTCCCTCATTAAACTGTGAGCTCTTCCAGGAGGAGGATGGTCTTTTACCCTTCTTGGTATCCCTAGCATTTAACACATAGTGGGTGCTTAATTATCATTTATCATCAACTATTTTAACTTATTAACAGTTTTATTTATTTACACAGTGATATAGCAGGAAGGAGGTTCCTTTGTTTACTCCAGGAGAACACTTGAAAAGGGTGGTCTAGGAAGGATCTGAGTATTGTAGGCTGTTTTGGAACGTTTACCCCACCCCCAAACCATATTTTATTATATTATGATCTTTTGCTTATTGAAGATTCCTACAAAGGTCACCTCAGTTGTCTTGAGATAGAGATACATGTTGAATGACATGGGGGAACTATGCCAAGTTTGGACCTATTTCTCTTCAGGGTAGAAATGCTTAGATATTAGAATAATGTTAAATAAAATAGTTTGTGGCAAACTTGTACCCAAAATGCAGAATACAGTATGAATTTTTTTCCTGAAGGCATGAAAATTTAGATGTAACTTAGAATGTTTACTCATAAAGGTGACTGATCTAAATCAGGGTTATATGTGACCTTGTAGGTCCTCAAGAACCCAAATGTAGTCAAAGGGGCACGCTTGAGGACCTAGAGACTGTTAACCATTACTGAGTTCATTCTAAGAAAGACAAAATTAGGCTGCACATGTAGGTTTCTTTCTCAGGGCTTGTGGAACATGCGTCTAGGGATATGCATGGGAATTTATTGTAGAAAAGGAGCCCAAGAAAGGATAGACAAAGGGAATTTTGTCTCACCACTCCAGCCCTTCCTTGCTTAGGATGCCTGTTTCTTTTGTCATTAATGTGACATGCTATAATGTAAAGTGTCTATAGAATACCAAGAATATCAAGAGAAGAAAAGCCCCATTATTCAAGATAGTTTCTGGGTCAAGGCATCTTTTCCTTGGTAAAAGAATACCCATGGTTGGCTTCATTTGACCTTGGAGTTGTTGATACAGGAGGGAGCATTTTGAGTTCACTCAGAGAGCAAAGCAAAGCATGTCTATTATGCCAGAGAGCACAAAGCATTATGGTAGATTAAGCTCAGAGTAGGTCAAAAATGTCTTTCCTCTGATCGTCCAATCCACGTTTTAGGCCTTTCTCAGGTGATGGCTGTTCAAAATGGTTTGAGTCACATATGGCCTCAACACGCTGGTTCCCCACCCCTGATCCAAATCTTGTGGGATAAGATTAAGGATTTAAGACATTTCAGTAGTCTAGCTACATAGATTCAGAATTTAGTTGAGTGATCTAACTCCAAGAGTGGTAACTAGCTGATGTCAACTTTGAGTGAGGGACATCTAGTGGAATACCAGGTGCTGTCTCTGGTCATTTTCTGTTCAATAATTTTATCCATGTCTTAGATGTATATAGAAATGACATGTAATAGGCCAGACCCAGGTGGGCACCACACTTTGAAAATTAAGTGATGAAGTATTGACAAAGCATCTTAATTAAGAACTGAGCCTTGATTCATTCAACATAGTATAGTCCTCCCATGCTGGTATGTGGTCAGAAACTTAAGGGAGGTTCTCCAACCTCTTCTATCCTGTCATATGTTTTTGTACTCAGACAACCAGGAAGCATGGTCAAGGTCCAAGATTTAGTTTCTTCAGCCAGTTAAATATCAAGGACAGTTTCACTGCCTCTGAGAAAAAATGAGCTTAATCTCCAAGGATTAGAGTGATTTAAAAATGAGGAGAGGTTCAGTTGATTACTCTTATTAGGGGGAAGGGAATATGCATTTTTAAGCACCTACTATGTGCTTAGCTCTTTAAAAATATCCCATTTGATCTCATTACACTCTTTCGCCCCTAAATATTTGCTGTCCACAACAAATTAAATGTAGTCCATTTGTCCTGTTCCCCATTTCTGGAAAGTTCATTGGAATTCTGGGGAGCCAAAGCATTGATTGTTCCATTGTCTCCTCCTATTCCTTGAGCTACAGATTTTTAATAAAATCCACATGGTACAGTTCTTAACAGCCTCTTCTAAAAGCCACAGAGAGTCTCAAGCACTTCACTCACAACAGTTCTTGAATCATACAATTAAATCCCCAAATAAAAGGTTATATCATTTCAACCAACAATATTTTACAATTTAGCATAGGTCACCATCTGCTTAGTATTTATAATGGCCTGTTTCAACCCAAGCAACTGAAAATAAAAGTTGACTGCATCAATAAGTTAACCCTTTGCATTAAGGATATGGTTCCTAAAAACCCAGGAAACATTCACATCTGTTTTTAGTTGGCAAATAAGGGCAGAGAGTTAGATTTTCATTGAGTTGGTGATTCAACTTTACTAAGTTAACGAGAAAGAAGATACCTTGAAGTATCTTTATTCTCATGTTAACAGCCTTAAACATATACTGAATTAATCCCCCCAAGATGGTGGGACTAATAGCCCTGGTCTGTTAGGAGGCCTTGGGGTCTGCAGTCAGAAATACAACCAGTGTTGGGGTGGAGGGTACAGAGCTTCTATATGAGGGTAATAAGATCCCTTTCTCCTCTTCTGCCTTTCTCCAACTTCAGCTATGAAGTTATTCCAATTCAGTTCTCAATATGTTAAATGTTCTCAGCCTGGCCTCACTCAGGCAGATCTAGTGGCTGAAGCTTAGGATCAGAATGAAATGAGACACTAATGCACCATAATGTTTTACAAGAGGAAGTTTAATTAACAATATCATGGGAATGGCATTTAATGAAGAGTCAGCATTGTTCAGTTCCCTTCCTCTCCACATGGAGATCTGCCTGATCACTGTAGAGTCCTTGAAGTCTTGAGAACCCAACTCCTTTGTGCACAGGACTTTTTATGCCTTATATCAGTGGTATCAGACTCAGATAAAAATAGAGACCACTAATCTGTACAGAAGGATCCCATAGGCTGCATTCCACCTTAGAAAATGACATATTAATATGACCTATGTCTAACTGTATTTTGATTTTGTTAAATACTTCCCAATTACATTTTAATCTGGTTCACTTAAGAGTGTCCCAGATAGGCTGCATAATTGACACTTCTGCCTTACGTGAACAGTAAACTGTCATAATGGTTTGAGATATTGCCCCCTGGAACAATTAAGTCTCAGGAACAGTTTCTTGCCTTTTTAGAAGAAAAGATAGCTTAGTATAAATGGCTTAGATGTTGCTCCTATCTTGGACTCATTATGCCCTCACCTAAAGTTGATACATATCTTGGAAATGGTGTGGGTCTATGTTTGGGTACATTCATGGATATTTTTACTAGTACCTTATGTGCTTCAACGAGAGAATTGGTGCAGAAGGTTTTCCCACATTCATCACATTTATATGGCTCCTCTGTGGCAAAAATTTTTTGATGTCTGGATAACTGTTTATTACTTATGAAAGCTTTCCCACATTCTTTACATTTAAAAGGCTTCTCTCCAGTATGGATTCTTTGATGTTCAATCATGTAGCTGTTACTGCTGAAGACTTTCCCACGTTCATTACATTTACAGGGTTCCTCTCCAGTATGGATTCTTTGATGTTGAATTAAGTACCTATTACTGCTAAAGACTTTTCCACATTCATTGCATTTATAAGGCTCTTGTGCAGTATGGATTCTCTGATGCTCAATTATGTAGCTATTACTGCTGAAAGCTTTCCCACATTCATTACATTTGTAGGGTTTCTCTCTGGTATGGGTTTTTTGATGTTGAATTAGATACCTATTACTGCTGAATGCTTTTCCACATTTACTACATTCAAAGAGCTTCTCACCTGTATGAATCATCTTATATTTTTCAAGGTTGCCTTTCTCCCTGAAGGCTTTTCCACATTCATTACATTTACAAGATTTTTTGCCAGTATGAATTTTTTTATGTTTTCCTAAGTAATGTTTATTGCAGAAGGGTTTGCCACATACATTGCGTTCACAGGGTTTCCTTCCAGAATGTATTATCTTATGTATTTCAAGATGTTGCTTAGAGTTGAAGCCTTTCCCACATTCGTTACATAAGTAAGGTTTCTTTCCATTGTGAATTATTTTACATTTCTCTCCACTGTGAATTCTCTGATTTTTAAAGAGGTTTCCCTTTTGGCTGAAGGATTGTCCTCATTCATTACATTCAAATGGTTTCTCTCCAGTATGAATTCTTTGATGCTGAGATAAGATTTGATTACTGTTAAAAGTTTTTCCACATTCCTTACATTTAAATGACTTATTTGACGTGCAGTTAGGTTTTGTTTACTGCTGAAGCTTTTTCCACGTTTGTTATATTTAAATGGTTTCTCTTCAGTATGAGTTCTTTGATATATAGGATGGCATGAACTGATACTGAAGGCTCTGCCACATTCATTATGTTTAGGGTGTTTTACTTGAGTATATATTCCATGGCAATGAATAAAGTTTGAGTGGTCAGTGAAGGGTTTCTTGCCTTTATTATAAAGTTTCTCACCTATATTAATTCCATTATATTCACTTAAGTCTGAAAAGTGTTTGAAGTTGACTTTGGGAGCTCGATGTTGGGCAGCAAGGACTACCTTCTGACTTCTCTTTTGTCCAACTGTATTACATTTCCGAGGAAACTCTGGAGAGGAAAAAAATCAATAAAGGAGAGTAATTGTCAATCTGAAACAGCTGGAAAAACCCCCTGACATTTTTAAAGGAGAAACTGAAGCCCAAGGTAAGTGAAGAGAGAGGAAAAGGACATTTAACAGTCCATGACATCATAAACAGCTTCATAAAGTATCAGAAAGAACCAACAAATTAATTCTGAAAAATAGATGTTGTTAAATCATCAAACTAGCCTTAAATTTAGTCTCTTGCTATCAAACAGATGGCTAAAGCATTAGAAAAGAAAGTAATTATCCCTAAGATCCAGCACTGATTTAATAAAAGCTGATCATACAAAACAAAGTTCATTATTAATAAGATCCATGAAGAGCGATGAAGGATGGGAAGAGAAGTTATCTAGCTTCCAACAATGCATATGATAAAACCTTTCAAGCGGTCTTTCTGGATAAGATGAAGAAATGTACACTGAGTTCATGGCCAGTTAAAAAACCTTATAAAAAATAATCTGGAATAAAGAATTCTGTCCATCTGGATTTTATTCTCTAGTTTCATGCCTTAGGGATTCTCCTGGGCCTTGTTTCATTCAGCCATTTTGGTAATGAAATGGATGAAATCACTGAAAGGACTTTCTCATCTTATGATGATGACACAAAGGTACATAAGGATACCTGTTAGATACAAACCGAATAAAGACATTTTTAAAATATCTCAGGATGGAGAAATGGGCCAAAACAAACTTTGAAATTTAACAGAGATAAATGTGAATTCCTGCACATAGGGTTGAAATAGTAATCACTCAGGTATAGAAGATTTGGTGTGGAGCAGATCATGCTAGACAGGTGGTTTATTGTGAGAATCAAATGAGAGAAAGGACTTTTCAAGTCTTAAAGCGCCATATAAATGTGATGTGTTGTTATTTCACAGAGGCATAATATAATAGTAATGAGGAATTCCAACAATCTGGACTTGTGCTGCTGTTCTCACTCTGCCAAAAGCAGAGCAGCTAAGCTGGTGGGGTGGGAGTGCAAGACTGACATGCAAAGTCACTCACTTGTGCAGTCAGTCTGTTAAAAACCAAGTTAAAAAACCTTGCTTAGACTTTGGATAATGCACAACCAGCATGCAAGGGGCAGCTTTAATCCCATCTCCTCACAGAAAATGTGCACCAATCAGTACTGTGTGTAGCTCTAATATGGAAGCTGTTTGCTCCTGTCTATAAAAAGTATTACATAGGCAGTTTGAATCCAGCAGCTGTGCTCAATGCAAGCTACCTTGGTGTGCTAATAAACTCCTTTGTCTTATTTTCTGAGTTTGCCTTACTGACCTGGGCAAGATTTCCTTTAACACCGAGGTGCAGAAAGTTTAGCTTTGAGTCCCTGGAATTACTGGCCAAGGGATCATGGGTAAGTCAAAATCTCAGTGAGTCTCATTCAGGCTCTTCATTTTTAAACTGGGCATGATAAGATTTTCACTCCCCACCTCATAGGCTGGAAACATGTTGTTAATCATAAAGTGTTATCAGTACATGAGCTACTGGCAGTAGCTAATGTGTGGGAAGCCATCAGCTACAGAACAACAGGAAGAGAAGGCAGATTATAGAATTTCAAGGAAGGAAAGAACCAGAAGAAATGGGGAAATGGAATGTAGATGGCATGTTTATGAGGTTTAGAAGTGAATGGAGAATGAGATGGAAGGCAGATAAAATAAACCACAGGGACAAGCAAGGGCTTATTCTTTTAAATATGAGTCAGACATGTCTGTATTTGAAAGCAGAAGGAAAAAGCCTTAGAAAAGAGAGGGACTGAGGCTGCAAGATGACTAAAAAATAATAAGAGAGGTAGAGGAATTAGCATCAGAAAAACCCCCAAACACCTGTTTCTCTCAGGCTGGAAGGAAACATGATTTTTCAGGGGGAAGATGAGGAAGTAGTCCCATTTCTGAATGTCAGGAATGTCTCCCTGGGGCTCAGGGTCCTTTAAGGAGAAGTACCACTCCAATACTTCAAGGTGAGGCTCCTCACTGGTGTGATACGCTGGGATGATACTTGCAATCAGCTAGCAAGATGCTGCTTCAAAAGGTGCACTCACCTAGGTAAGGGCTTCTTGGAATTTCTCTCTCGGGCAGTCTTGGTGTCTCTCTTTTCTCCAACTGGGAGAGGATGTCTCCTTTGGAAACTGGAAGCCCTGCTCATAAGAAGAGTAACTAAAAAATTGCTGAGAATGGAAAGACACCTGAGAATTCAGTCTGGGCCATTTTTCTCTTTGGGGAATAGAGGGCATGCTAGAAAAAACCTCTGAAGGATACTCTATTGTATTCTGTTGACAAGTTTCAGGGTTTGGATTGGGTTGAAAGAAAATCATTTCATTTTAACACACTTTCTGCTATGAAGATGGAAACTTTTCATGTCTTCAAGTAGCTATACTAGGACTTTAGTGCAGAAGTTTTGTTCTGAAGGAATATGCAATAGGAGGAAACAATACTTAAGGATTTAGGGATCTTTCTATATTACAAGCATTGATGGGAATATGTCTTCACATGAAGTTAAAACTCAGTGAAACATTTCAGCCATCCCATAACCTGTAAAAAGTATGAATGCCAAGAAATCCCAATGGCCAGATAATTCAGGAGAGAAAAACTGTCCTTACCCAGGGAGACAAAATTCTCATAATTTTCCAGCATCACATCCCTGAACAAGTCCTTCTGAGCTGGCTCCAGCAGCCCCCATTCATCCTGGGTGAAGTCCACTGCCACATCTTGGAATGTCAGTATTTTCTGAAATATCAACAAACATTCCTTCTCACACTGACACCATTTCTCATATGGAACATGAATGAATGAAAAAACATTTGTTAAGGGCTTATTATGTGCCAAAAGTGCTGAAGATACAAAAACAAAAGCAAAGATGGGCCCTCCCCTCATTCTAACAGCAGGAGACAACACATGCAGGGGCAAGATGGTCACCTAGAAGTGGAGAGTTACAGGAATGGTGAGTGGAGCCATAGTGGGATAGGCTGGTGAGTCCATTCCATGAGCAAAGACAGAAAGGATCTGATTATAGTCCTAGAACCCGCAAGATGACAGAGAGGGAAGCAGACCTGTGTATGGCAGTGAGGTCACTAGCAAGAAGATGACCAGACAGTGAAATGAGATTGTCCAGCCCAACTGAGATGTAAGAGACTACATACACTAATGGTGATAGTGGAGGTCTCTGGAGATTAAGGGTGAAGTCATTTAGAGCAAAATTTTTGGTCAAGCTGCTCTCAAGGAGTTGGTCAGGAAGGTAGGAGACATGAAGCTGATATTACAAGGAGAGAATGATTCTCAAGGGTTCGGAGCACTCCATGTCAAAGATTTCTCAAGGATCTATTTACCATTTTCTTCCTTTGTACTTGCTTTAGGGTAAACAACTTTATTACTCAGGGTCAGCCTTACAAATCAGTTCCCACACTTAGACTCAAGTTAAATGTGCCCTTCACACTTCAAAATCATACTTCTTTCTAGAGACATCAATCACTCTTCATTACTGATTGGCCCATTTGAGGCATCATTGTTCAGCAGCAGACCAAAAATGGAATATTAAAATACAAATCTTCTTCCCTGATGCGATCTCTACTTAATGTGAAACTTCTCTTTTGCAGTGGCTGCTTTCCTCATTCCAAATATATCCTCTTCCTCTGGAAGACAGAGCTTTCCCCTTTCTCCAAGTGACCTTATTAGTTCACATGAGTTTCATTATCTTCAGAAAACTGAAGATTCCCATAATCTATAGACCCAACCCAGACCTCCTCTCCTCAGTTGAAGTCTTGCAACATCAACTGCTGATTGGACATTTCAAACAGGATGCCCTATACATCTCTCAAACTCAACACATCCAAAACAGAATTCATTATTATTTTCTCCAAACTCAGCCTTCTTCTGCACTGCTTAGAGACAGTCAGGAGGCTCAGGCAATAGGACACTGGGCTGGAGTTAGGAACACCTGAATTCAAATATGTCCTCAAATGCTTACTAGCTGTGGACAAATCACTTCACCTCTGCCTGCCTCAGTTTTCTCAACTGAAAAATGGGGCTAATAGAACCTACCTCCCAGGATTGTTGTGCGATAATATTTGTGAGGTATTTAGCACCATGCCTGGTGAGTGGTAGGCACTTAATACATTCTTGTTTCCTCCCCAACCTCCCAATCATTCTGGCCTGTAACTTCAGTGTTATTCTAGACTCCTAGACTCACATAGCCAAACAATTGCCAAATCTTGTTATTTGTACTTCACTAGCATCTCTCCTGTCTACTTACACACAACAGCTACTCTAATGGAGGCCTTCATGGTCTCTATCCTGCCCAATGACCATACCCAAGTGCTTCTCAACCTCCTTCCTCCCATACTCCACAGTCTGGCCACATTGGCCTTCTGACTGTTCCTCAAACATCAAACTCTGTCTTCTATTTCTTTGTCTTTGCACTGGCTAGCCTTCACACTAGCAAGGTCTTTCCTGATCTTCCCAGCTGCAAGTGTCTTCCTCTGATGTTATCACTTGTATCTACTTTGTCCATATCCACGTATGTTGCCTTTACCTTGAAGTTACAGAATGGTTTATGTCTGTGTTTGCATTCCCAGGACATAGCGTAGTCTCTGGCACATAGAAAGGCTTCTTAAATCACAGAATCTGACAGAATCAGCAGCCATCTTATCTAATTTATACATGAAAGAAATCTCCACTAGAACTTTCATGACAAATGATCATCCAAACCTACAGTTGTTGACTGAGTGATGCCTAGCCACCTTCTTTTCTAGTCATTCTTTCTTTTTGACATCTTTTTTTTTTTTTTTGGCCATTTCTTGCAAACAAGCACAAGCCAAAATATCACCTGTGATGTCACTGGTCCCCTCTGAAAATGAAGGACAAAACAACTCAATAACTCAAATGGGGCTTCTTTGACTTTATGTTTCAGATCCACCATATGCCTCACCACTATCCTTTGAGCATCTACAGTTTGATTCTTTGAAGAGCCTAGTGTCAGTCAACTCACAATAATAAAAATATGTGTTACTGTGTCAGGAACAGCTTGGGCTCCACTATTAAGCATTCATAAAATAAGCTCCTACTTATTTGGTGCTAGATATGTACCAGGTGGTAGGCATACGAAGACAAAAATGTAATAGTGCCTGTCCTCAAGGAGTTTATATTCTATCAGAAGAAATAGTATGTGCACTTATAAGAACATACAACATATATACAAGGTGATTTCAGGGGGAAAGTCCTAGTAGTTAAAAGGACAAAAAACATTTCGTGTTGAAGATGGTTTAAATAGTTTTAAATGTTTAAATAGTTGGACTCTGGAAAAAAAATTAGATTCCAATAAGCATAAAAGAGAGTGCATTCCAGACTTGGGGGACAGCCAGGCTGTACCAAAGTATCCAGATAAAAGATGGATTCACAGCAAGGGTTATGCAAGTTCCAAAATGTAATCAAGTACACGCTCTTCCTCCCACTCAATTCTGGGTCTGGCTCATTGTCCATCTATAAAGTAGAACCTGTCTTAGATATATGTACTGGTAGACTGCCCAACCAAACAGATGTCACACTCCCAACAATAGGCTTCCATCATCCATTTGATTTTCCATGTATGAATAGGGAGGCCAATCTCCTGAGTGGCAGTATCACTGAGAAGGATGTGTGCAGTGTCCTTGGCTTTGATGGAATCAGCACATTATCAACTATACAAAGATGAACTATCTGGAGGAAGCTCCTTTTCCATTCAACTCTACAGAGGCCATCTCCCATGGCGATGGGGAATACCCTTGGATCTCTATTTTATGGCTACATTGATATCAGTAATCAGGTAAAGGGATAGAGACTAGACCTATGATTTCAATTTAACAGGGAAATGCCCTGTAGCAATGTAGGGCAGTGTTTTCTCTACACTTATAATTTTAGAGCTGCCTAGAGTACTGAGGAGTTGAATGACATGCCCAGGTTCTCTATGCATGAGGACTGGTGAAGTTCATTTTCTCTTTCCTTATGCCTATCAAGGATTCTTATATAGTCATGGCATATGCATGATCATATGCTTGTGGAAAGATAGCTTGCTGGAAGAAAACTTGGAAGGATGCATTTAGTTCTACCAAAATTGCACTGTCATTATTATTACTGTTTCAAAGTCAACAAACATAAGCAAGGCAGTTTGTAGTCTCTATTTTCAATAATTGCACAACTGTAAAAACGTAGACTGAGGTCATAAATCAGTCCCTTAGGCTCTTGAATCAGCATTGTCTCCATTAAGGAGTTATTTGTGTTTTGTTTGTACTTTGTATGCAGTCTGACAGCATGCTATTATTTTGATTACATCTCAGGACTCTAATGGAAGATCTAAAAGATAAAACTCTATATTTGAGATCTGGAGATTTGATTTTATACGAATATTAGCCTTCACTACAGACACACCAAAGAATATATTGAGACTAGGTGTCTACATGCTCCAACTGTTGCAGTGGGTGAGAAACCAAACGAGTGTTATGTGTTGCTCCTGGTTCACTCCATAAATATGTGTGAGTATGTGCTTGTGTGTTGTGTATGAGTGTGAATGTATGTTATATGTACACAATGTTGTACACATATGAAGGTGCATGCATCTCTTTCCTGACTTGTAGGCTTTCAGAGGTCTGCTACAAGCACTTAGACTCTCTAGGGATCACAGTGTAGGTACTGATTTAATGTCGATTGACTGATTCTAGTCCTTCCCCCTTCTATTAATACAGATTAATTTCCTGTTAGGTAAAGTCAACCCACAGATCTTTATGGCCTGCATCACTATTCTTCAAACAAAGTCTGCTACAAGTACTCCTCTTGCTTTCACTTTTAGTACCATTTTCATTTCTTCCTATGGCACACTGGAGATGGATGTACAGCCACCAAAAGTGAAGATTTTTATGGAAATGGTGGGATGCTTGGGTGCTTGTGCTTGGACCCCACTCCAAGATCACATTTCTTCCTAGCCTCAAAACACTATCCTTGACAGTTTCTCCCCAGCCCAAGGACATTATGCCTATCAATAACTCGTGGGTGGGCCCCAGTGAGGCAAACTATCGCTCCCTGTTACAAGAACAATCTGACCTCTTAGAATTTCCCTTGAATGAACAGGACTATCTTGTACCAGCAAAACTATCATATACGAATTCCCACAGTTACCATATACAATCCAGAGGTCAAGTTATAGAGGTCAACTCCTAAAGTTATCTTGTTACAGATGTAGCAAACCAAAAATACACACTTTAGGAGCCCCTTGCTCCTTGGTTTCCAGTAGTGAATGACACCTGTGACCAAGGTTGAATGTTATCACCTAATTAGTTTACTTGCCACAACTTTTTCTATATAAGCTTTAGCATCATTCCTGTTAGGTTGCAAATTCCGTAAGGAGCTCTGCCTGCCATATTAGCATTACAATAAACCTTTGCCAACTTGACTTAAAGAATGCTGGATTGCATGAATTCATTCCAGACAACCCTTTCCTGTAATTCTGTCCTTGAGCAGTCCATGAACCCCACCCAAAATCACATCAGAAACAATGACAAATCTGTTCCAATGTTCTCCCATTTGTTGTCCTTCTTCGAACTAAACCCATGATTTGGGTGTTCTTATTAAGATGGCAGTGTGAATAGGTAAAGGAAATCCTAGCTCTCCTATGTAAATGCCCACAATGACCTAAAAAGGGCATGAAACTAAAAATATATAAAGAAATCCACACATAAAAATATTAGTAAGGTCCTTCATCTAGCCCAGCACAGAACAAAAAGGCATACAAAAAGGCATCCAAAAAGCTATAGGGCTGAAAGAAAGGTCCTTCAAAAGGAAAACAAGTATGGGTTCAGCTGAAGAGGCCAGAAGATAATGGCAGATCATTACCAAAAGAGCCTCCAGATGGAAAGAAGACCATGGCAGTTCCTTAACTGGTGATACCAAATTCAACTTTCTGACTGAGGAAGTGAAGCCTTCCAGAACTCCGAATTCTAGGACAGGTGAAAGCTGGCTGCAAGCACTCAAGTAATTAAGGACAAGACCAAACAAAGCTTGACTACCTCATACACAAATGTGGGAAAAAAAACACAACCTGACCCTGGCATAGAGTCCTAAATCAGAAGCTAAAGCAGGAGAAATGAGAAAACAGAAAAAGATCCTGCAAACTATGAAGAAGTATTATGAATCAAGAGATGCCCAAAAGAAAAATCCAGAAAAAGAAAGTAACTCTAGGACAAAGTCAAGCAGAGCCTTGGGGGAAAGTGACTTGGTCACAAGGAATATAATACTACCTGGAGGAAATAAAGCAAGAGATTAAAAAAAAAAAGAAATCTCATTTTAAAAAAAGGAAGGAAAGGAAGGAAAATAAGTAGCTTAGAACAGAAGGAATAAAACTTTATCCATGTAGCAAACTCCTTGAAAACAAAATATTAAAAATGAAAGAAAATATAAGGGACTGGTGGCAACTATTATAAAAGAGAAAATTTTTTAGAATATACCAAAAGGCAAAAGTTTTAATTTTTGCCTTACAAACTCTGTTTTTTTACAACCAAGAATACCTTGCCCCATAAGATTGGATCTACTATTATAGGGAAAAATTAATATTTATTGAATAGAGGAATTTCAATCATTGAAACATGAAACGGTCAAAGCAAGAAGATACTCTGAATTACAAACACAGGAGTTGAGACATATAGAAAAATAACATTTGCACCACTACAAGGACCTCAATGATGATGAAGTGCTTACATTCTGTTCTAACATGGGGAGAAGAGACAAATGATTTACAGATCTGCTAAAGTTGCCAAAGGGAAGTCAGTAAGACAAAAAAGGATTGGGATGATTTGTTCTGTATTGATGATCTTACAAGAGGAAAGAAATTAAAAGGGAGTGAAAAAATATATCATGGAAGAAACGAAGGAGAAAAGGTGCTACCTCTTGTATGTCTTATCATTAGGGTGTACGAGGAGAAGAGAGAGGAGGACTTCACTCATATCTGAAGGAGCCAAAGGAAGGTTGAACACACGTTCACAGAGTTTGGATTAGTAATACATTAAATTCAAAAGGGAAACAGGCAACCAAGGAGTTATTGGTCGGAGTATTTTCTGAGTTCTCTTTCCTTCCTTATTTTATGTCCATTAAACTTCTACAGGATCCATGATCCATTTTTAGCATCTATAGGGTGAAACACATTCAATGACTCAAAAACTTGTTGAATGAATAATTTAATAAATGAACTGTCTCCAAGATATCATTGAAACTTCTCATACTAGCGTTAACACCAGCTTCAATAATCTCTTCTACAATGACTAAGGAAATGATATCTCTTTAAGAGGATTTTGGGATTTCTGGTTAAGGTGAGCACCGAACTACGATTCCCAGAAGTCATCGGGAACGCGAATGGGGCGGAACCGGAAGAGCCAGGGGTGGGGCTAAGGCCCTGAGAACTGTTCCTCTGCAGAGATGGATTCTGCCAAACGGTTTAAAACCAAAACAACCCTCATTCCGAAGGATTCTGGGAAATGGAGTCCGGAAGCCACCAGTTAGTTTTAAATGGGCCAGGATTGAAAATACGAAGAAAAAGTCATGGAAAATATGGAGAAATTCCTAGCGGGGATCAAAAGTTATCATGGAAAAAAAGTGACATTTGATTTGGACATGAATTGGGTAGATAGCTAATAGGAAGCTTGTGACGTCATAGTGCACAGTGTGCAGGGGGCCTGACCTCAGGAAGATCTGAGTTCAAATTCTGCCTCAGACGTTTCCTATCTGGGTGACCCTGGGCTAGTCAGTTCACTTCTGCCTGCCTCAGTTTCCTCATCTGTAAAATGCATCCCTGTCAAAGCATCTCCCTCCCAGGGTTGTTGTGGGGATCAAATGAGATAGTGATTGTAAAGGGCTGGGCAAATTGCTAGGCACATGCTTATTAACCCTTCATTTCCTCCTCTCACCCAATTGGGAATGGAACAGCCGAACAAATCGTGGCATATGGATGCAATGTGATATTATTGTGCCCTGAAAAATCAGGAAAAGGATGGATCCCAAGAAACCAAAGAACGAATGAACTGGCTCAGAGTGAATCAAGCCAAACCCAGGGAAGACTTTCTATGACTGAGAGTGTAGATGTCCTTTAGGAGCTGGGATGGATGGGATGATCCTTCATGACCCAAGGGCTTTCCTCTTGTGGGGAGAGAGGTGATGGACCAGACACAGGCTTGGAATGAGACCTTTATTTTCAGTTACGGCCAAGGTGTGGGTTTATTTCGGACCATACTCCATGCGGGGAAGGGTTTTTACTATTTTTTTATGGCACTGTGGGCACTTCAAAAGGCCTTGAGTCAACTTTGGCCATCTCTTTGCCACTCTTTGCTCCATTGTCTGCAGTTTGGCTTCAGTGATGGGATGATGCCTAAGAGAATATGCATTTTGATGGGTGCTAGAAGAGTAATGAGGGAGTGATAGTGATACTAAAAAAAGACTGATAGAAAAACAGGTCAGTGAGTCATTAAAGAAAGAGAGAATTTCATCAAGAGACACAAATGAGTAGAATGGTATTGAATTTGCCCTTATTCAATTTTAAATATACGAAGGACCCAACAAATTTGTACATAGTGGAGATTTAGAGTTCTGTATGCAATTCTTATTCCTTGGGGAACGGGAGTCTGGCTCATGCACACACCTCATGAGCTTGCTCAGATGGATCTCCATGAGGAGGATGCTAGGGAGTAGATAATGTCTCCAGAGAGAGGACACTGGCCTTCTTGGAGAATCATGATAACAGTGACTTGGAGACTGGACCTGTGGACACTTTTTAACTTATTCTGGTTGGGAGGAAACTTTTCTATTGGCTACATAGCCAAACTGTCAGCATCTTCAAAATGGCTTGAGTTGACTTTGGTCACCTCTTCACCATTCTTTACTCTATTTTCAGCTATATTCCAGTGATATGATGGTGTCCAAAGGCCATGCTTTAAAGAGGAAGGGCTGCTCACACCTAACATAGGCTTGCCAGATGCTTGTTGAAATGAACTGAATATAATTTTTTAAAATAAAAACTTTTTTTTTAAGGCTAAGATGTGTCTCTAATATTGACCTTAGAAGAAAACAACACATTCCCTCATTCAGTTTCTGGGCAACCAGTGGTTCTGAGGATTATAACTGTTCAATGGATTCTATCAGTTTTCCGCTGGTGAGAAACATGAGAAAAGATAAATTTTAAGATTTGAGGAGGATGTGTTATTTTGATTGCATTTTCCAAGAAATTCCTGGGATCTTTGTATACTAGGTTGAGGGGAATGATTTAAAGATTTGAAGAGGTAATCATGAACTCCCACCCATTCCCCAACATTTAATAGCAAATGTTCTTTGAACAAATTCTCTTGCTAATAAAAGGTAAAAGGAAAAATCAATACACAACTCACATTGGGATTTATTATTTATTTTTACTTATATATTCATTATTTATTGGGATTCATTGAAGTATCTGAAAAGTGGCAAGTCAGATCTTGGGTGAAAAATGAAGTCAAGAAGTGACAAATCAGTCAATATCCCCTTCCTCTGTGATTCTTCCCAGACAGTAGAGTTTTTTTTTTATTATGACTATCAATCATCCACAAAAACAAACATTTCAATATACAAAGAAAAAAAAAGAAGGTTGTACATGAAACTGAATTTTTATGCAAGTGTGCTTTGAAAAGAAATATGAAATATATGTGTAACATACTAAAAGAATTGCTATTTCCTTCTCCAGCTCATTTTACAGATGAGAAAACTGAGGCAGACCCAGTTAGGTGACTTACCCAGAATCACATAGCTACTAAGTGTCTGAAGGCAGATTTCAAGATGACTCCACTTCAGACTCTATACTCCATCCACTTTGCTGCCTTGCTGCCACTTTACAGCAATAAAGGAAAACAAATTAGTGGAAGGATATTAATTGTTCATGTTGGGCTCCTCCATCAGACTTCTCCATGCTAAGTACCAGGATATGTGTGAGGGTCATAGGATGAGTCTAGAGACACAATGCAATTTGGGCATTTCTGACATCACTCCTTATCATTGATTCCCTTCCTCAAGATTTCAGTTGAAAATTTAAGAGCTTTCATTGTACAGAGGAAGCATGCCTGATCTCATTTACAGTCTTTCTTGAGTGCTACCTAGCTGGTGAGCATGGGTCAAGATGGAGGATGGTCTTTTCCGCATCCGTAATTGATCTTTGAGGCAACTTGATTTTAGTATATGTACAAGACCTTCAGTGCTCTCAGATATGAGGGCCTATTGCATGTGGGGAAACTTCTGTTGGGGGGGGGTAGCAATATAGAAACTTGGTTCTTATAATTAACATAAAGATGACATGTAATTAATGATTACATAAACCATTACAGAAATGATTAAAAATAATGATTAATGTAATTGAGAGGTAGAAATTCTCAGGATGGAGCAATTTTTTAACTGACATTCTCATTTCAATAATGCTACTGTTAGAGTGGGAGGCAAAGAAAGAATTTTGCAAAAGTTAAAAAGAAAAAAGTCATGCATAATTATGAAGTTTCATTGGTATGAATTATTTCCTGTTCTATAAGGGACTCTTAGCTGAAGGTTTTCTAAAAAACATTTTTAAAAAAATTCTCCACAGTGACAATTGTTCTGTGTACTGAAGGTTAGGCAACCTGAAGGCTTTCTTTACATGTGTTATATTCAAAGGATTTTTCTTTTCAGTATTAAATCTCTTGTAATTCTCAAGATTTTTATTGTGTTTCAAAGTGTGCCCACACATTTTACTTACAAAAGCCATTTAGTCTTTGCTTTCCTTATGAAAGCTGAGGTACAGTGTGTCTTGATTACTCATGAGGCTTTGATATATTCATAGTGTTCTCTGCAGAACCATGGAAAATTCCTTAAGGTTTTCATACCACGTGAAAGCTTTCTCATGTGAATTCCACTGTAGTAAACTTGGTTTGTCTCAAATAAGAAATTTCTTGTGTGTCTTAAAGTTTTCTTTCTCAGAGAAGGCCTTACCACATTCCCTAGTCATGGGATTCCTGCCTTGTTTGAATTCCATGTCTTTTAATTGATAGACTGCAATTTTTTCCCAAATTCCTTGCATTCTAAAAGTTTCTGTGTTCTCTGAATTTTATTTCATTTAGAGTATTTCATATGTGTTGAGTTTGCTTATGTGTGAAAGCTTTCCCACGTTATTACATGAATATGATTTTATCCCAGTGTCACTTCTCTTCTGTGAATCAAGACTTCCCTTTTAGCTAAAGATATTCTCACATTCATTACATCTGTAAGGTTTCTTTCCAGAATGAATTCTCTGATGCCAAATAAGACCTGAGCTCTGAGAGAAACCTTTTCCAAATGTATTACATGAATATGGCTTCTCTCTAGTATGTAAATCAAAATTTCCTTCCAGCTAAAGCTCTTCCCAATTTAATACATTCAGTTCCTCCTTTGGGATGTACTTATGTACTTTATGTACATAAAGGGCAGAATTCGTATAGAAAACTTTCCACATTCATTATGTTCAAAAAGTTTCTCTCCTATATTAGTCAATCAGTCAATGGACATTTATTAAGAACCAGAAAGAACTGTGCATGCTCTTCTGCGCAGCAGAGACCACTTCTCTGGCTTACATCCCCACACCAGCCCCTGATTAGTGTCTTAGACTTCCTGCCCTTTACCAAAGCCGAGTCATGTCTTCCCACAGGCAAGCGGCCATGGTGACTGGGAGTAATAAGGGAATTGGTTTTGCCATCGTGTGTAATTGGTGGAAGAAATTCCACAGAGACGTGATTTTCACCTCCAGGAACCCAACCCTGGGCCAGGAGGCCGTGCAGAAGCTGAAGAAGGAAGGACTGAACCCTATTTTCCACCAGCTGGACATCAGTGACCTGCAGAGAATTTAGATCCTGCAGGAATTTGTCAAGCAGCAGTACTGGGGTGTGGATGGGCTGGTCAACAATGCTGGAATGGCCTTCAAAGTTGCTAATACCACACCTTTTGCTATTCAAGCAGAGGTGACAAACCAACTTTTTTGGCACCAAAACTGTATCTGCAGAGTTACTACCTCTGATAAAACTCCAAGGTAGAATGGTGAATGTCTCTAGCTTTCTGAGTGTATGTTCTCTTAAAAATTGCACCCCAGAACTTCAGCAGAAGTTTCGGAGTTGGTGGGACTCATGAACAAGTTTGTGGAATATGTAAAGAAGGGAGTGCATGAGAAGGAAGGTTGACCTAACACTGCTTATGGAGTGTCCAAGATTGGAATCACTGTCTTGACAAGATTCCATGCCAGATAACTGAATGAGCAGAGGAAAGGTGATAATATTCTTCCAAATGCCTGCTGCCCAGGATGGGTGAGAACTGACATGGCGGAACCCAAGGCCCGCAAAAATGTAGAGGAAGGAACTGAAACCCCAGTTTATTTGGCTCTTTTGCCCCCAGATGTTACAGAACTGCATGGCCAGTTTGTATCAGAGAAAAAGGTTCAAAAATGGTAAACTTAATTTGTGAATCCATTCTAGTAATACTTGAGTGGTACACATATTGGATTTGATTTAAAAGTGCATTTAGAAAGAAATAAAAGTTTACATTTTGTATCTTTGCTAATTGTCATAGCTAATTACTATAAGATGTTCTCTTTGAGTTGCCAATCAGTTATGTGAGAGATTTTGTAATGACTCAGTATTTATAATGGAGGAAAAATAAGCAAAATTCATATTGTCTAAATGGAATTAATAGTTTTCAACAAACTACCAATAAATCATTAATTATTTAATCTGAAAAAAAAAAGAACCAGAAAGGAGCAGAGGTAAAATATCTCTTTACACCAAAGTATTTAGAAGTCTTTCTACATTATATTCATTAATTAGAAGTCATGTCAAGTCAAAGTTCAGCAAACACTTCAAACATCACCCAACCTTTAGGAAACGAGAATGTAAAGACACCCCAATGTCAGAATGTCATGAGAAAAAAGCCTTCCTTACCAAATCATAGTTTTTCAGCATCAGCTTTCTGAATAGCACTTTGTTTATAGATTCTCACACCACCTTTCCTCCTGGATAAAGTCTACAGCTATATATTAGAATGGCAGCAATTACTGAAATATACTAAAAAAATTTCCTGTTTACCCAGTTACTGTCCCTTGAAAGGAGTATTAGGGAAGTATGAAGTTGGTACAATACACAGGTTGGTTCTCACAGCAGTAAGTGTTACAGTTTGTGATGTCAAGTATTTTTTGAGGATCTCCCTCTCCCTTATTTTACATCAGGCTGCATGACAGAAATACTTTTATTTTACTGCTTGAAGTCAACTTAATCAATCATTTCCTATGCTGAACCCAAAGGAAAACATGCATTTCTTTTAATTAGATATATCACATCAATCACTTTTAATTAATGGTGGCCATGTTTTGGGCAGTATTACTCAAAAGATTGATTACAAATCCTCTCCTCTCTCTCTACAACTAATTAATGTGAGCCATTTTCTTTCTCTCCAGATATCCAGTGTGTGAAATGAAGTGATCTCCCTAGTACAAAAGAATTGAGAGGTAGAGGGATTATCATTATTGGCTCAGATAATGGGAGAAGAATGAAGGGATCCTCATTTGTAGCCTAATAACAAATTCCTTACTGATGAGAACTACAGCTAGAATAGGATTTTCTATGTTGATTATTCCACCTTATATAGGATGAATTTGCATGAAAGCCACTCAAGAAGTTATTGGCTACTTTATTTTTGGCAAAAGACAGAAGAAGAGTTAAATTTTTATATGTTATATTATATTAGTGTTATTATCATTCAGGATTATGATCAGTTCCTCTTACTCCTCAATGGCTTTTTTCTCTCCAGGTCTTCTGACATATGCCTTTGCCAAACAAGGGTCAGGGTATAGGACGGTTCTCCTGGTTAGCAGAGGACACTGGGTAGGGCCTGGGTCTGGGTCATCTTAACCTGCTTCTACTTCAGCAACAACCCTCCTGGAAACTCTGAGCATTATCATCCATTGGCCATTCACCATTCCCATTATGCCTAACAATTTCCCACCACCTTTTTCTCTTCCTATCCTTATATAGGGGTATCCTATATCATCACCCCCCTCCATATTAATTATATAGGAGCAGCTGTGCTCAAACCCCATCTCCCATTTTCTGATCTCCATCATCTTCTCCCCTACCAGACTCATGTCCCACTGCAACCACACACACCCCTTCCACTGTGGTCTCGGGAATTATTGTTCTATAGTAAGCAAACTTCACTTCTTTCTGGACCTTTCTCTTACACTCTTTTTATATATTTGCCTTCACTGAGATCTGGGTCTCCCCAACAACTGTGCATGCCTGGCCATCCTCTTCAGCACTATGTGAACCTTCACTCACATCCCCGACACACTTGTTCTAGAGGGAAAAATGAGAATCCTCTTCACATCCCCCTGTCACTTCCACCACACTCCATAAGCTCTTCTTCCTCGGAAGTTCACTCTGTTAAATCCAATCCAAATCCTGATAGCTGCTGGATATCAACTCTCCTTTCTTAAGGAATTCAGCACCTGGCTCAGTGTCCTCCTTCCTCCCCAGCTCCTGTCTTTATACCAGGGGACTTGAACGTCCATATCAATTATCTCTCAAGTTTCCCAACCTTCCAATTCCTCAGTCTCCTTAAATCTCATGACCTATTTCTTCATTTGACCCCAGTCAAACACAGGAATGGTCACACTTTGGACCTCACCATCACCCACAAGTATTACATGATAAAAATCCTGATATAACCTAACATTTCATCTCTCCCTATGTCCCTATGTCCCACCCTTCCTCATTGCTAATTCCTTCATCCCGCAGTGCATTCTCAAGCTCTTAGCTCTGCTCTAATTTTACTTTTCTCCCTCCCCAAACTCAGCTCTTTGGACTCAGTCCAGCTCCACACCATTCTCTACTCTCAAACCCCTTGTCCTGTTAGTGTTCCCCTCTGGCCAAACTTCAGCCCTGGATTATTCCTACCACCTGTGAAAAGATAAAAATTAATATGACCTCTGATTTTCACCGTATTGATTTTTGTACTTGAGTTACTCTCTACCTAAACTCTCCTTGCTCAGGGATGCAGTTTTCCCTCCGAATTAGTTTAAAGGAGTGGTTGAAGGGGAATGAGGTTATCACTCCTGCAGTTAGCCCCTGGGATACATGCTTGTTGTTCCTAAGCTCCAACCAGCTTAACAGGGTTCCATCCCCCAAAAGACATGCTGTCTGTCCTTACCTATTCTTGTGAAATTAGAGGAGATTTGACCCCTTCCAAGCAGACAGTGAGGCAAGATTAGAAGAGGAGAATGGGTCTCATAAAACAATGAACATTTCTTAATTTAATACCAACCCACTTTTATTTGTGTAGCCAATTGTAATGTTCCCAAATTACCCAGACCTCCTCCCTTCCTGCAAGTCAGTAAAGAAGGTTCCTCCTTCTCACTGGGGTCACCGGCCTTACTGAGGTGGCCAGTCTGACCCACATTTTAAACAGTTATATGCATCATTGTTAATAAACTGATTTTGCTCAGAGTATGTACCTCAGTTTACCTTTATTGCATTTATTCATTACATACCCATTTCCTCTTCTGTTCCTCATGGGCTGCCTAATGGAGAAAGACACAACTGTGCCGACTGAATACATTATAAATTCATATTACCAAAATTCAGCTAGATCATCACTATAACAAGGCAATGTTTTAATCCCTTCCTAATTAATTCCCACAGAAGCTATGCTAATATTTTTTTTTCTTTCCTCTAGCTTCCCATACCTCCATTCTCCATGTTAGCTGAGCATGGTGCCTCTTCCTTTGTTGTTGTTTCTCCTTCGTTCTGGAAGAGGACCATGACATCAGGAAGGTGACGCCATGACTTGTAAGTGAATTGGATTTAAGGGAGGAAGGGCTGTGCAAAGTCACCAGCCTCACTTTCTCCTCCACAGCCCTCTGGGTCCAGTGCTGAGATATAGATCAGAAGAGTGGGAGATGCTCCTTCCCATCTCTTACTTTACTGAGAAAACAAAAGCCCTCCTGAGCTATCTCTTCTTTCTCAAAATCCCTTGACATCATGTTACTCTGCCCCCCCTTTCTTCCCATCTCTGACAATGAGGTGACTCTTCTCCTTGTGAAGGTCAATTCCTTTCTATATGCCTTAATCCCATCCCCACCTTTCTTCCTCAGCAGATTGCAATCGTAACCATTCCACCCTCTCACTAATACAAAATATTTTCCTATCTACTGGTTACTTACTTCCTTATTGCTTTCAAATATGCCTAGTACACTTGAAATATAAATCGAAATAACTCTAAACCTAACACCAAGAAAATTAGTGTAATGGTGGAGGATCAGTTGAATCAATCAATCATCTCCTCCATTGGGAATAAATACAACCTGCTTTTCACCCTAATATCTTTATAAAATGAGAACACCTCTACTGAATCAAGTCAGTCAATCAAAGGAATTAAACAAGGTCCAGACAAAGTCCCCACTCAATTGGGAAGGAGCGAACATGATTAGATGAAATGTGTACATGAGAAGTATATTGGAATTGGTTAAAAAGGTGGTAACAACTGTGGGACTTGGATAAAAATAGCTATTTAGTTCAGATTTTGGGGATCCAGTAGTGGGTCAGGCTAGGAGTAAAGCAGCTTTAGATAGGCCCTTTAGAGGGAATTACTTAACTGGGTGACTTCAACCAGAGATGATTTGGATTTCTCATGAGCAACCATATTGCTAGTTTGAGTATTCCTAAAACAGGGGCAGCTAGGTGGTGCAGTGGATAGAGCACCAGTGCAGGAGTCAGGAGGATCTGAGTTCAAATCTTGCCTCAGACACTTGACACTCACTATTTGTGTGACCTTGGGCAAGTCACTTAACCCCAACTGCCTCATCCTTGGTTGTCTCCAGTCATTCTGATGGGTATCTTATCACTGGATTCAGATGACTCTGGAGGAGAAGTGAGGCTGGTGACCTGCACAGCCCTACCTCACTCAAAACAAAGTCAAGTGCAAGTCATGTCATTATTTCTCTGATGGCATGGTCTTCGGCAAAGAAGGATGAACACACAGTCCTAAAACAGTAGGTGCTGATAGACACACTGAAGAAAACCCAGACATCCTGAAGAAAGGCAGCTCTAGACTGCACAAAAAGTACAACAGAAAGCTACCTAATATGTAAGGAACACTTCACATGAGGGAGGGGCATAGAGGCTTTCTAGGAAGCAGGGACTGGGAGTTCTCCTTTTGCCATAGTATTCTCTCTCTCAGCTTGAGCCCAATTTTTCTGGATTTTTTTGTGTGGAATAGTTTGCCCTTGGGTTGGGGTGGGGAGGAGATATTGTGTACCATTTTGCCTATTAAACAGCTTTAGTAAACATTTGTTTTTAAAAATTAATTAACTCTGGCTGGTTAAATGATATCCACTGATAATCAATGGAGGAACAGACTGGTGGGGGCTTCCAACCTTGATAACTGTTGTCCTGTATCTTTTCTATCCCCTGTAACTAAATTCTTTGAAAAGGCTGTCTATAATAGCTGCCCCCATTTTCTCTCCTCTCACTCACTTCTTATTTCCTTACACTCTAGCTTCTGACCTAGTCATTCCATGGAAACTACTCTCTCCAAAGTTACTAGTCATCTCCTAGTTGTCAAATCTGATGGTCTTTTCTCAGTCCTTATTCTTCTTGGCATCTCTTTGGCCTTTGGCATTGCTGATCACCCATTTCTTGATCCTTTTTTCTCTCCAGGTTTTTCAGATTCCTTTCTCTCCTAGAGAAACACACCTGTGTCTCATTTGCTGGATCCTCATCCATATCACACCCTTTCATCATAGGAGTCCCATAGGGTTCTGACCCAGGACCTCTTCTCTTCTTTCTCTAAACTGCTTCGCTGGATGATCTCGTCAGTGCCCACGGATTCGATTACTGTCTCTATGCTGATGATTTTCAACCTGTCTGCTGATGTCTGATTACCTTTTTAGACATCTGGAACTGAATGTCCAGTGGACATAGATATTAAACTCAACATATCCAAAACTAAACTCATTAACTTTCCCCCTAACACTTTCTCTTTTCTATCTCTCCTATTACTGTTGAGGTCAACACCATCTAACACACATCCTCCTAGTCTCTCAGGTTCACAACTTTGGAGTTATTCTGGATTCCTTAATGTCTTTCCTCCTCCATATCCAAACTGGTACCAAGACCTGTCAATCTTACCTTTGCATCATCTCTCAAATACATTCCCTTCTCTCCTGTGACATTGCCACCCCCTCATAAAAGTGATTTTCCTAAAAGATCGGTGGGATCATGTTACATGATAAACTCCAGGGGCTTCTAGGAGCAAATACAACATGTTCTATTTGACACTCAAAGCCCTTCAGAGCAAAGCCCACTCCCACCTTTCTAGTCTTCTTACATCTTACTCCCTGACCCATCTCTTTGATCCAGTGGCAGTGGCCTGGTTGTTTCTTGATTTTCTGACTCTGAGTGTTTTCGCTAGCTGTTCCCACATTGGAATACTCTGCCTCCTCACCATTGCTTCTGGCTTCCTTCAAATCTCAACTAAAATCCCATCTTCGGCAACCAAGCCATTTTTCCTGGTTCCCCTCATTCCTAGCATTTTCCCTCTTAGACTGCCTCCAATTTATCCTGTAAACATCTTGTTTGTACATGATCACTCATATGTTGTCCCCTGCCTTAGACTGTAAGGAGGGCTGGGATTGTTTTGCCTGGTTTTGAATCCCAGTATTTGCACAGAGCCTGACACGCAGTCAGCGTGTAATCACCTGTTCATTGATTTGACCTGATTTTGCAGCAATTTTCTCAGATAAAGGTTTGAATGTAAAAAATGTCCATCTTTATCTCTAAGGTCCTTCCAGGTATGATATTCCATGATTATACACACATCAGCCACACAGATCTACAGGGATTGATGCCACAGGCAGCAAGGTAGTGCAGGAGATAGAATGTTGTATCTGGAAGAAGGAAGGACTGAGTGCTAGTCCTGCCTTGGACAGCTCTTAGCTGTTTGACATCACTTAACCCTGTCTGCCTTAGTTTCCTCATCTGTAAAATGAGCAGGAGAAGGAAGTGACAAACCATTCTGGTATCTTTGTCACAAAAACAACAAAATACCCTTAATGTGGTCATGAGTCAGACATGACTTCTGGACAAGAAGAATCGAGTGGCCATGGGAGCTAACTATGATTCCTTTTCTTCCTTCTGTTTCCACCCCGCAGTGCAGCTTCAGAGAAGTGGAGCCTCAGTCTAAGGAAAAGATCCAAGCCTCAAGGTTACCTAGCTCAGGCCCCCAGGCTCTGCTGCAGGGAGCATCTAGTGCTAAACTGGAGTGGGGTGGGTGGAAACACCCTCAGAACTCAAATGCAGCCAGGCTGGGTGGGGGTGGCATTTACACCTTGCATATTCAGATACCTAACTACAAAGCAGGGCTTGGTTTGTGGAGAAAGTGCTAATACTGCAGGTTAGATTTAAATGTGCATCTTTTTAGGAGACTTGGGGGAAGCCAATTTTTAAATCTTTATGAGCCCACCCCACTGGATAGCTTGGCCTCAAGAATCTTTGGGAAACCTTGTGGGTTCCTATGAGAGGGATTCACAAGAATGCCATGGCCAATCAGCCACCTTAGATTTGTTTGCCTTCCAAGGAGAATCAAAACCATGGCACACATTTGTTAATGGGCTCCTATAAACCTTTGGGTTCTGATTTTTCTCTAGGGTGAAAATATTGGCCATCCTTTGCCTGGCACCATTTAAAAACTAAAAACCCTGAATGATTTTATGGGAACTGGGGACGTTACTACACATTTTTGTTGAAAACTAGAGACATGCTATATATGCACATTTCTCACCATACTCTATGTGCCTGTTGGGAGGAGCCAACTGTTAGATCAACACACCAACTACATCAAGTGTTAGGTAGGAAACACAGGAGGGCTTCTAGTACCTCTCTCATTAGCAGGTTTGATCTTAATTGGGTCCAACAGGAAGACAGCCTGGAAGACAGTTTTACTTTGTTCTAGTCTAGTCTTCTCAAAGGGAGTTGCTGGTAATGGGAACACCAACTCCTACATCATTCCCTAACACCCCTTCTTCTCTCAGGGGCATGTGTGAAGGTGGGGCAACTACCCCTATGTCTTAATGGAGTCAATTGAGACAGGCACAGCTTGAGCATTCCCCTAAATTCCCTCAAGCCTCAATGGGGGCTAGTTGAGGCAAACACAGATTCACCCCAAACCTCGATGGGGGCTGGTCAAGTCACACACAAGATTTCAGCTTGTGTATTCAACCCTAAGGGTTTCTCACTCACTGACCAGGGTCCACCTGTTTTATAGGGCATCAGACAAAGAAGGCGTATTGCGAGCAATAGTCTCCAATTTTACCTTACTTTATCCCTATATCTCACTGTGCAGTTGCAGTAGATATTTATAATTTAAGCACAGGTGTTTATATTTTTTATCATTATATAATGCTGCTAAGTGTGGTGGAGATGTTTTGAACCATGAGAACTCATCTCTTACTCCTGGGAACAACAGATTGTTATGGCTATGGATCCTGGGAAACTAAGCTCTAAGAAAGAGTAATAAAATCCACCTTACACACACTAAAATCCACCTTACTTATACCAACCCATGGTTCAGGGCTATGAAACTGACCTAACAACCAACAAATACTTATTAAGCACCTACTTTGGGGTGGGGGTAGATAAGTGGGTTATGAATTATGTTCTCAAATGGATGCTGACTCACATCCACAATATGCCTCAAATCTGGAGTTGTATTTGGGGAAATCCACCATTTTGGGGTGGGGGTACTACATTTGACTACAAATTAATGTGAGTCAATAGTGTGAATGGGCAGGGTTGAAAAAAAGGCTTCAATTTTATTAATGGATTAGGAGAAATTACCTCAGCTCTGTTACTGGGGACTGTGAGTCAAAGGTACCACAAGAAATTGATCCTGGGGACTTTGATTTAGCTCTGTCCTCACTGGCTGAGCATGAGGAGGAGCACCAAGTTAGGATTAGGGTGACAGTGGTTACCACATTACAAAGCCCACAACAACAATGACAACTTTGAAAGCCTTAAGACTTAAAGTTGAGAGCCTTTCCCTTGAGACCTGCTGGAGTTTCTAAAGGAGGAAGGGGGAGCAGGTGGGACAGCAAGTAAGTCTGGGGAGCTTTTTGTTCAGGGTTGAAACACTGTGGTACTGGACGCTAAAACCCTGCTGGCAACAATAGTCTGCCACATCTTCAGTTTCCACACTGTGTATTGTGAGAGTGAAATCATCACCAAAGATATCATAATAATAGCTTTTGAACTTGGGTGAGAGGCCAGGGATGGGATTAAATGCTCCATACACGATCAGCCTAGGAGCTTGTCCTGGTTTCTGCTGGTACCAGTGGAGGGAATGAAAACCTCCCTCTTCAGTTACACTCTTACTTGTTCTACAGGTAATGTTAACAGTCTCCCCCAGAAATGCAAAGACCAAAACTGGAGACTGAGTCACCACAATCTGTCCCCTGGAGCCTGAAATGAGAAACACATCCAAACAGAGAAGATTCAGAATGAAATCAACCTTACTCCCTTTTGGGCCACCAAGCCCACCTTGTCTTTCCTTCCTTCCTTCCTTCCTTCCTTCCTTCCTTCCTTCCTTCCTTCCTTCCTTCCTTCCTTCCTTCCTTCCTTCCTTCCTTCCTTCCTTCCTTCCTTCCTTCTTTCCTTTCTTCCTCCCTACTTCCCTTCCTTTTTCTCTCCTTCTCTCTCTTACTCCTTCTTTTCTTTCTTTCCCTTTACTGTTTCCTTGTGGGGTCAGACAGAGGCCAAGGGATTTGGCTCTGCTTCCCTCCCATGTTCTCTCCCTCTATCTCTCTGTCCTTTACCAGGGATCCAGAGCACTAATACGGCCAGGAGCTGGGTAGGGAAAACCATCTTCCAAGGAAGCGCTGCTAGAGTTAGTTAGAAACCCCAGAAACTGAGATGGTTTTTTATCCAGACTCTGAGCAGAAGGGACCTATTGGGAGGAGTATACAAAGCAGATCAGGTGTGTGCTGGGATCTCTTGAGGAGCCAAGTTCCTGAAACTCACAGTCTGAGCCATTTATTCTTTTAGCAGGTCCTGATACTAGGAGCTTTAGCAAACGAGGAAAGAGAGCTCCCTCTCGTGTTTACAGAGCTAAATTTCTGACACTCTGGGAGCAGAGAGAATCGCCAAACTTTGGGACTTAACTAGAAGACATGAATAGGAAGAAGATTAGTGATAGCTCCCATTCCTCCAACACACACCCCATCTCTTCCCTGTTGGAAGCCTTCCTTCCACCATATTCCCTTTCCTTTCATTCAAGATACTGGATTCTGAATACTGGATTTGGGGGCTGGAGGGAGAGATTGTTGTGTAGATCTTTTCTCTCAGCCTGCAAATAAAATTATCTCATCCTAAAATATTATTTCCTTAAGTCTGCTGCATCTTGAGCATATGGAGTATATCTCTCTCTTACTTAGTTGATCTCTCTTTTACTTAGTTCCATAAAGCATGGTCTATTCTTTCTGTCCCCACTAATCCTTTGACTCCTGTAAATTTAGATTCTATCCATACCATTTTACTGAAACATCTCCTTGCAAGATCACTGAACTCTAATGAGTTCTTTTCTGTCCTGATCCTTCTTGGCCTCTCCATGGGACTTAACATTGGACCATCTATTCCTATCTCTAAAAATTTCTACTTTCTCTTTCCTGGACAATTATCCTTTTTCCACCCTTGATGTCTGTCCTTATTCTCATTTTCTGTATTCTTTTTCTGGTGATCTAACCCAATAATGTCAAACTCAAATAGAAATGGATCACTGCAGGATGTATATTGATTTAGAGAATCACAGATTAACATCTGCATTCTAGTATATTTTTATTTTTTATTACATATTTTCCAATAACATTTTATTTTGGTTCTGACCTCACATGAGAGTTTTGCTGGCTTCTTGCAGCCTTTGGATTGTGTAATTGCTCTCATATTCCACTCTCATGGTTTTCAGTATTGCTGTAATCAAGACTTCTACATCTATCACCCAATCTTGACCAAAAGGTCCAGTATAATGTTTTCAACTGCCTGCTGAATTGCTTTACCTATTCTCAGCACATCAAAGTCAGGATGATGTAACTAAAGTCATGGTCTTCCCCCCAGATACCTACCCCTCCATTTACTTCTTTATGAAATACCTAGAGGTACCCTCATTTGAATATAGGCCCCCCCAGAAAAGCTATCTCAAGTCAAGGTACTCTATGGGTTCCCATTCCCTCATAGCAATAGTTCACAGGGGTCTGCTGATGCTTACTTTAATCAACTTGAAGGCACAATTCAGAGAAAAAATATTTAGTGAAGTAGCCAAATAAGAAAAGTCACAATAGAACATTTCCCACAAACTTGGAGCACACTCAGGTGAGGTGAACCTGTGGGTCACATGTGGAAGGGCATGTCATACCTGCGATGCTGCCGGGCCACCAATGTTTTCTGGGCTTGCTTCTCACTGCACCTTGCTGGGCCCCTGCTTGGCACTGTATCCCCTTGCTGTCCAGTAGGAAAACTGTTCCTGCCATTTCCCATTATGTGGTATGCTGCTTTTCTACAGCTCATCACCTCTCTCCATTTCCATTTGCTGAGTTATAGCTGAAGTCTTCATAAGAGAAGTGGGCTTTTTTTGGCATAGAGCCTAGAACTCAAAAGGAAGACCCCCCCCTCCAGGAATCTGTCAGCTGCCAGCATTCTAGCTTCCAGGGGCCAAACATTTTTGAAACTCAGATCATCCACTGAGCTGATTAGAACTCATAAGCTTGTAGTCTTTCTGAAGTCACCACATCATTATCCCAAGTCTCCATCTGACTTAAGGTTAGAAAAAACCCTTGCAACTTCTGTTTAACCCCCTTGAGGGAATTCTATGTCTCTGCCACAGAAATCCCACATAACTGGGGTGGCTTGAGACACCGAGGTTCTCTTTAGGACCTCAAAATCCTGTCTCCCAAGGAAATGGGAGGGAGCTAAAGACAAGAACATAAAGTTGTGGTGGGGTTATGAGGTTAGTATGTACTAACTCTGTTTCTCTGTTCTGAATTCTTTTCTTTGGCTTCCAGTCACCCTACCTCTTTTTCTGTTGATGGTAGCACCATCAACTGATTCAGTGATGCTGTCCTCAATATGCTCCATTTCTTGGCTTCAGGCATTCTCTCTGGCTGTCCTCCATAACTGTAATGTGCCCTTTTCTCTGCTCTGACTACCGACCCCCTTGGCTTCCTTCAGGTCTGAACTAAAATCCTTCTGTAAGAAGTCTTTCCCAAAATGGGAGTGGGGAGAGTAGAAGGATACACTAAGAATCAGGTATGGACAGCTATTTAGTTCCTTCAAACAAAAGAAATGTTTAACATGACACTTATAGACATATATTTATAGACTTAAACAGCAAAAACCACTCTACTTTCCTAGGAGGTGGAGACTTACAAACAAAAATATAAAGCCATTTGTAGGACAGCAAAACTAGCATGGCATTTTTGCTTTGGTTTTGCCTTATCCAAACAGCAGTGAAAAGGCATTTATTAAGTGCCTACTATATGCCAGGCACTTTGCTAAGCACCGGAGATATAAAGAAAGATAGAAGATAGTCCATGATCTCCAGGAGCTCCCAGTCTAATGGGAAGCTCACATACAAACAACTATATACTATGAGGCATAATCAGGACAAATTGGAGATAACCAACAGTGGGAAGACACTAAATGTAAGGGGACCAGGAAAGATTTCTTATAGGAGGAGAGAGTTTAGCTGGTACTTGAAGAAAGCTAGAAGGTAGAGATAAGAATGGAAACTCCAGGCATAGGATATAGTCAGTGAAAATGCCTGGAATCAGGGAATAGGAGAGCAAGGAGGACAGGGTTACTGGATCGTAGAGTTATATGGGGAGGGAGAAGTATGGCAGAAAGACTGGAAAAGTAGGTTGACCATGGAGGTGATGGGGAGTCACTGGAGTAAAGAGGTGGTATGGTTGGACCTGCACTTGAGTAAGATTCTTTTGACAGGTGAATGGAGGGAGACTTGTGACAGGCTACAATCGTTCTTACAATCATCCAAGAGTGAGGTGACAAGAGCTTGTATCACAATAGTGACACTGTCAACAGGGGTGGGAAATATTCAAAAGATATTACAAAGCCAAAATTGACAGATCTTGACAGCAGATTGGATATGGGAGGGTGACAGACAGAGAGTAAGGAATTAAGGATGACCCCTAGATTGTGAACCTGGGTAACTGGTGGTAACCTCAACAGTGAAGAGAAGAAGGTTTGGGGTAAAAAGATAATGTACTTAGTTTTGGATATATTGAATTTGAGATGTCCAGTAGGTAGCTGGAGATGTGAGACTGGATGTCAACATAAAGGTTAGATTTGAGAATCATCAGCATAGAGATGCTAATTAAATCCTTGGGAGCTGAAGAGATCAACAAGAGAAGTAGTATTGAGGGAAAAGAGGGTTCAGAATAGAACCCTGTGAGATTCCTACAATTAGAAGGCATGGATGACGATCCAGCAAAGGAGACAGAGGATGGTCAGATTGGTAGGAGGAGAATCAGAGGAGAGTACCACCAAGAAGACATAGAAATAAAGGGGCATCAAGGAGAAGAGGATGGGTAACAATGTCAACAGCTGCAGAGAGGTCAAGAAGGATGAAGAATGAGAAATGGTCATTAGATTTGGTAATTGGGAGATCACTGGTAACTTTGCAGAGAGTAGCTGTAATTGAATGGTGAGGTCGAAAGTCAGAGTATAGAGTGTTAAAGAAAGCATGAGGGGAAAGCAAGTGGAGAAACCTATTGCAGATGGCACTATAATGAGTAGCTACTGAAAGGAATGAGAGATATGGGACAATAATAGAGATGGATGAATCACATAAGAGATTTTAAAGGATGGGGGAGACATGCTTGTATTTATAGACAGTAGGGAATGTTGAAGATAAGTGAGAGAGTGGGGATGATAGAGAAAGTGGAGATGATAGAGAAAGTGGGGATGATAGGAAAAAGGATGAAATGGGATCATTTGTGCAGCTGGAAGGGTTTATCTTGGTAAGGAGAAGGGCCACCTTTTTTTGTGAGGGTGTGAAGCAGGAGGTAGTGAACAAGACTTCTGAGTGATATAAGATGAAGAAGACAGAAGAGGAAGATCTTGGTAAGAAGTTCTGTTTTTTCAGTGAAATATGAAGTAACATTGACAGTTGAGTTGGAGGGGGGGCACCAAGAGCCATGGGAGGTCTGAGAATTGGTGAAAAGGTTTGGAATAGCTGCTGTGGTGAGTGGATAGCATAGTATATTAATTAGGGAGATATAAAAGGTTTCCTTTACAGCAGTGAGGGAGAGGGAGAGGGAGAGAGTGAGTTAGACAGAGATAGACACAGAGAAACAGAGACAGAAATTCATGGCCAATTTTCTCTGATCCATCTTAAACATTTTTTAATTAATTTTTTTGGGTTACATTTTAAGTTCCAAACTATTTCCCTTCCTCCCCACATCTCATCCATCTTTTAAAAATTCAGTTTTAGCTTTAGCTCCAAATTCTTTCCCTTCCGCCACCCAGTAGGAAAGTAAGAAAAGCAAAACCCATTACAAATGTGTAGTCAAGTAAATGAAATTCCTGCTCTGATGCTTCTTTGATGCGCTGCAGCCTCTGCTGGTATTTTGGTCATCATCACAGCACAGGGGAACAAGGACAACCCAAGGATTTCTGTCATCTTGAAGTAATGAGCCTGTTCAATGTTGATCCACAAGTCTCCCCAGAAGTAGTCAAAGGAGCTCCATGGGATGCCTCCCACAGGTCCATTTCTCCCCATACTCCATGTGGTATACTGCAATCTAGTCCCTACTACATGTATTGAAAAGTTACCCCTTGGTTTCTGGTCTTAGGTTTTTATTTTAAATCCTTAACAATTAAATTTATCTGGGGCTGGTGATCTGGACAAGATGAGGCAAGTGATAAAGGATAGAAGGGTCCATGAATGAAGGTCTTGATCGCAAAACATCTAGTACAGCAAGGGACTGTCTACAAGAAAGTTGAATGAAGGTCAATCAATCAACGTTTATTTACTACCTGTTATGTACCAAGTACTGTATTAAGCACTGAATATACAAAAAGAGGCAAAAGACAGTCCCTGCCCTCAAGATGTACACAATTTAATGGGGGAAACAATATGTACAAACAAGCTATATACAAGATAGGAAATAAAAGATGGAAGACCTTAGACTTGAGAGGTTGGAAAAGGCTTTCTGTAAAAGATGAGAGTTTAGTTGGGACTTGAAGGAAGTCATGAGGTGGAAATGAGGAGGGAAAACATTCTAGGTATGGGATAAAGCAAGAAAAATGCCCAGAGCAGGGAGATGGAATGAATACCTTGATCATGGAATACAAGGAAGCCAGTGTAACTGGATTAATGAGTAGGGGCTGGGAGGTGGGAGAGTATAGAATATATAATATAGAGTAAGAAGACTGCAAAGGTATGGAGGGATGAAGAAGGGTTATGAAGGGCTTTGAATGCTAAACAAAGGATTTTGTATTTGATCCAGGAGGCAACAGGAAGCCACTGGAGTTTATTGAGTAGGAGAGTGATGTGGTTGAAACCGTTCTTTAAGGACATTACTTTGGTGGCTGAACGGAGGACAGAATGAAGTAGGGAGAAACTTGTGGCAAACAGACTTATCATTGGACCATTGCAATAATCCAGGTGTGAGGTGATGAGGACCTGCACTAGAATGGTGAGTTTCAGAGGAAAGGGGCATGTATGAAAAGTGAAATTGCCAGGCTGTGTCAACAGAGTGTGTATAGGGTGGGGGGGAGGGGAAGGGCAAAAGATGGTGGGGAGTTGAGGATGGCACCTAGGTTGTGAGGATGAGGGACTGGAAGGATGATGGTATCCTCAAAAGTAACATGGAAAAGTTTGGAAGGGGGAAGTGATTAGGAGGAAACTTGATTCAAGATATCTACCTGGACATCCAATTCAAGATGTCTGAAAGGCAACTACAGAGGCAAAACTGGAGGTCAGCAGAGAGGTTAGGGCTGGATGGGTAGATTTGAGAATCAGCAGCATGGAGATGATAAATGAAACCACAGGAGATAATGAGATCATCAAGTGAAGCCATATGAAGGGAGAAGAGTACCCAGGATAGAGCCCTGTGAGATACCCAAAGTGGATATGACCTGGATGAGGCTTCAGCAAAGGAGACTGAGAAGTGATCACACAGGTAGGAGAACTAGGAGAGAGTGGTGCCCCCCAAATCTAGAGAACAGAGTATTCAAAGAAGAGAGGTCAACAGAGGGCAAGAAGAATGAGGACTAAGAAATGGCCATTGGGTTGGGTAAATAGGAGATTGCTGGTAATTGGAGAGAATGGTTTTAGTGGAATTGTGAAATCAGAAGCTGTATCTTAGGGGGTGTTAAGAAGAGAGTAATAGGGAAGGAAGTGGAGGCATCTATTGTAAATAGTCTTCTCAAGGATCTTTGCCACAAAGAGCAGAAGATATATGAGATGATAGCAGGGATGGAAGAATGTGAGGGATTTCTGAGCATGGGAGGGACATGGGCATTCTTTTAAGTAGTATGAAATGAACCAATAGAGAGGGAGAGATTGAAAATAAGTGATAGAGTGGGGATTACAGTGGGGATTACAATCTGTTGAGGAAGATGGGATGGAATGGGATCTAGAAGCATTAGTCTTGGTAAGGAGTAAGGAGTAAGACCTCCTCTTCATGTAAGGGGTGAAAGAGGAAGTAGTGCAGAAGGCATCCGAGGATGTAAAATGAGGATGAGGGAAGAAGATGGAGCCCTTGGCAAATGACCCCAATTTTATTTGTAAAATACTAAGCAAAGTTCTCAGCTGAGAGTGTTGGGGTAGGTGGGGCAGGGGGGGAGAGGGAAACCATGAGAGGTTAGAGGAAAGATGAGGCTTAGAAGAGCTGCTATAGAGAGTGGTATGGTGAGTTAATAAGGGAGGTATAGTAGGATTTCTTAGCAGCAGCTGAGGTTGTGTTACATAAATTGAGGGTGGACCCAGTCAGAATGATTACGTGATATTCTCTATCTTTGTTCACAACACATGAGTAGGAGTAACACATAATACTGATGCTGGCAAAAAAAAAAGTAACACCTTGACTCCAAAGTATTTAACAAGAAATTTTATGAAGTTTTCCCTCCATTTTAGACATCTGTGTGAGCTCCAGCATTATCATGATCAAGTTTCACTAATGATAATAGCTAGCATTTATATAGAACTTACTATGTGCCAGGCATTGTGCTAAGCAAAAACAAATAATACCTCATTTGATCCTCCATTATCTAATATTCTGTAAGGTGTTTCCTCTAACTGAAGGTTTTTCCAGATGTTATACATTCAAAAAAAAAGTTCTTTCTAGTATGAATTTTCTTAAAAGGGTCAAAGGCTTTCCCACATTCATTATAAAGGTATTCTTTTTAGTTTACCTCTTCTTATGAGTCAAGGTTTCTACTCCTTTGAAAGTTTGACAGCATTAATTATACTGAGAATACTTTTTCCCATATGAAAACTCGGATTTACAGTAACTTTTACTTGTTTCAGAAGACCTTTTCTACACATTTTATATATTTAAAGGATTTCTTTTCATTAACAAACACCTTATGTTCTTTAATGTGCCCATGCAATTTGAAATCTTTCCCACTTACTACACAGGAAAGATTACCGTCAAGCATGAGTTTTCTTATGTTTGTTAAGAGTTCCCTTCTGGCTGAAAGATTTCCCACAGTGACTACACTGAAAAGGTTTCTCTCTGGTATGGATTCTCTGATGTTGTATAAGATAAGAGTTGTGTGTGAAGCCTTTCCCGCATTCATTACATTCAAAGTGTTTTTCTCCAGTATGAGTTTTCTTATGTGTATTAAGGGTCCCTTTCTGCTTGAAAGATTTCCCACATTCATTACATTCATAGGATTTCTCTCCATTATGAATTCTCTGATGTTGCATAAGGTATGTGCTATGCCTGAAGCTTTCCCCACATTCATTACATTTAAAGTGTTTTTCTGTAGGGTGAATTTTGTAATGTTTCTTAAGGGATGAGCTGTTTGAGAAGGTTTCACCACATTCTTTACATTCAAAGGATTTCTTTTCCATATGCATTTTAGTAACAGCCATAAAATTCAGTTGATGGTTATAGACTTTTCCATCTTCTTTATGGTTCAAAAGGTTTCTTTGAAGCATGAGTTTTTTGTGTGTATTCAGATGTCCCTTCTGGCTGCAGGCTTTCCCAAATTGATTACATTCATATGGTTTCTCTCCAGTATGAGTTCTCTGATGTTGTATAAGATATGAGCTATGGGTAAAGCCTTTTCCACATTCGTTACATTCAAAGTGTTTCTTTCCAGTATGAATTGTCTTATGTTTCTTAAGATGTACACGCCATTTGAAAGCTGTCCCACATTCATTACACTGAAAAGGTTTCTCTCCAGTGTGAATTCTGTTATGTGCATGAAGGCTGCCCTTTTGACTGAAGGCTTTCCCACATTCATCACATTTATAAGGTTTCTCTCCAGTATGAAATCTAGTGTGGGAATTAAGACTTTCTTTATGACTAAAGACTTTCCCACATTCACTGCATTTATGGGGTTTCTGTCCTGTATGAATTCTGTAGTGCTGCATAAGAGATGAACTCTGCCTGAATCCTTTCTTATATATATGACATTCAAAGCGTTTCTTTCCTGTGTGAATTGTTTGGTGTTGAGTTAGGTATTGATTACTTCTGAAGGCTTTTCCACATTCTTCACATCCAAATGGTTTTTCTCCAGTATGAATTATCATATGTATTTTAAGCTTTCCCTTTTGGCTGAAGGCCTTCCCACATTCACTACACTTAAAAGGTTTCTTTCCATTATGAATTGTTTGATGTTGAATTAGGTATTGATTACTGCTAAAAGCTTTTCCACATTCCTTACATTTATAAGGTTTATTTGCTGCTGGGGTTGGAAGCTCAATTCCATGTGGACAGTCTCGGGCGGGTAAAGGTGGGAACTTCTAAATCTTAGAGTTCTCACGAGGCCCCCCAGGAAACGACTGGGAATCGAGGTGAACCGAGCTATCTCGTGTATTTCCGCCTCTTCCCGTGAGAAACGTGATGGGAGAGAGCTCTCCCCGCCCTCGAGATTGTCCCGGATCTGGGCACACCCATTGTTACCTAACAGGCACGGTATTCAGATGCAAACTATGCGGCTGGAGAGCTTAATTGGAGTCAGGAAAGCCTGAAAGCTCTCTTGGGTGGAGGGGCCACGTGTGAGGACAGAAGGCTCCGCTTTTCCTCTCTCCGCTCTCCCCTCCCCCTCTCTCCCCACTTACACTTCTACTTCCAATCTCTTATTGTAAGATCTTTGCCTCCTTGGGAGATTCTTCGCTCCCTCCTAAGGAAGAATTCCCCTGCACTTGTAACCAGAACCCTGAATAAAGCTCAACCCTTGTTCGACTCTGGAACGTCCTTTCTCTCATACGAGCATCCGGCTTGGCCAGCCGAAGACCTCGAGAGGTGAGGTAAGAAGACTCGGGTAGCCCACAGGCCTCTAGGCCTGGCAATTTGCCTTATGAATCATTTGATGTTGAGTTACGTATTTATTACTGTTGGAGGCTTTTCTGCATTCATTAGATTTAGATAATTTCTTGCCACTGTGAATTATCTTACTTGTTTTAAGATGTCCCTTTTTGCTAAAAATTTTCCTACACTGAATCCATTTGTAGAGTTTCTCTAAAATATTATTTCTTTTATGCAGATTAAAGGATAAATTGATCCTGAAGATTTTGCCACATTCACTACATTTACAAAGTTTCTCTTGAATGTGTATTTTATGGTCATGATTCACGTTTGAGTAGTAACTAAAACGCTTCTTGCATTTATTATTCTTAAAGAGTTTCTTCCATAAGGAGATTCTCCTGTGGTTAATTGGGTATGAACATTGCCGGAGGCTCTTTCCAAGTGTACCAGTCTTGTGGAGGCCTTCTCCTTTAAGACCTCCTTGCTGCCTCTCTAACCTGACATCACCATCCCAAGAACCATCCTTGCTTTGCTCTTTCAGTGATTCTCCTACAGAAATGACCTGCGTTATAGTTGATTGTTTGGTTTTGTGCCTTTTCTTCTGAATGGGGGAATCTGAAAGAAAAAAAGCCAATAGCCACTGCTCTTTCTAGGAGAAAGAAAACTTCCCTCACTGATAATAGCTAACAATTATAAAGTGTCTATATGCCAGTCACTATGCTAAGTACTTTACAATTATTACTAAGTTGATCTTCACAGTTATTTTGAAAAGGAGGTGCTTCTATTAGCCCAATTTTACAGATGAGGAAACTGAGGCAAACAGAGGTGTGAACTCAGGTCTTCTTGATTCCAGGCCCCACATTTTATTCACTGTGACACCTACCTGCCTTATGATAAGATTTCTGAACTGGGAGATCAGAGATTTAGTTACTGAGTAACTTAGTAACTGGATATTTAGTTTTGGCAAGCCATTTTGTCTCTTACGTATCTGTAGGCAAGATGTACAGTTGTGGATTGGCTGATAGTATAGCCCAGCATACTTTGAGCCAGTTAAATTATCTATCAAAAAATAATATGAAGTTGTGTAAACTTTTACTAATTTTTCTAGTTTTATGCCTTTGAATTCTGTACTTGACTTTGCTCTTCTCCACCCTATTAATGAAACTTGATGAAATCACATAAGTAAATGAGCACATTTTCTGATGACACAAAGATATACGGGATATATAGCTATAGATGATATAGATAGAGATATAGATATACTATATTAGATGTCTAAATTAAATTTCTACAAAACATCTCAACATGCTGGAAGAGTAGTTCAATGTGAAACTCAAGAAGCATAAATGTAAAGATTTGAGCTTAAGTTCAGGAGACTGAATATCAGACTGAAGACACCTAGGGTGGTGGTAGGTCATGTTTAAACGGTCGAGAAATTTTAGTTGATCTCAAACTTAATATAAACCAACAGTATGTTCTGAAAACTAAAAAGTAAAATACAATTTAGGGTAAAATAAGAGATATACAGGGTCTGCTAATACTACTATTGTACTCTGACCTACTGAGACAACTGTGAGTTTTGTGTTTAGTTCGGAAAAGCACATTTTAAAGAAGATATTGACAAACTGTTATATCTAAAAAACTAGGCAATGGCAGGATGGCCCTATTTAGGAGTAGATGAATCTACTAGCCTTACAAAAAGCCACATCATATATAAAGCCTCATTCTGGAAGTCCTAAGGGAGGCCTTGCCAACGCGCAACTTTCCAGAACAGTTGACTGTGAAAGTTGGTTGCAAGAATGCCAACAGGAAAGAAAAAGGAGTCAAGACTTAAGATGTCCCTCCTACAAGTATAGAACGCACTAAGAATTCTATAGGGAGCTCATACACAGTGGGTGGTTTTTTCTGGGATAGCCAGGTAGCTACAACCCATGGTCAAAGTAAAGTTGGGCTTCTCTCCTAGAAAAGGTTCAAGGGTTTAAGGATTGTCTATACATTCTATAGGTTAATGGAGAATAAGGGTTCCCTTGAAAAAAATGGAAAGAGAGTTTCAAGGTAAAAACATAAAAATGACTGAAGAGGTAATACAGAATCTTTACCTGTGTCGTGAGGTTTGAAGGTAGAAGATATTCAGGTCAAAAGGATGAAGAAGGAGAACAGTAATAGATAGGCTCTTTTACTATCACAGGGCGTTGTAGCCTCTGAGGATGGCACAACTTCTTATGCTATAAAGAGTGCTGGTAGAGACTGGCATTCATTCAGTAAACAACAAGGGGCTAGAAGAGAAGTACTGGTTACTGGACTCCCTATTGAGGTGGTAATGAGATGGCTATCTGCCAATGACATTAACAATAGGGAGGTTTACTATATGAGATTGTTTGCCATCTTGGGGAGGGAGGAGGAGAGGGAAGGAGAGAGAAAAAATGTGGAACTCATAATCTTATAAAAGTGAATGTTGAAAACTACCTTTACAAGTAATTGGAAAAAATAAAATAATATTAATGAGGGGGAGAGAAAAAAACCATAGGGAGGTTTATTGCATCACCAGGGCAAGCATCTGAGAAATCACAGATGACCTTAACACATGTCAAAATACATGATTACTATTTACTACTGGTGATTCATGTGAAGAAAGATGGTACTTCCTAATAGGAACCAAGAAAATATTAATAGGGATTATGAAGTTCTGGGGAAAAAAAGCACTAAGAAGAACTAAGGGGCCTTGGTAATGTTTTGATTGATGCTGCTAACAGAAAGCAAAGAAGAGAGATAAATTTGGAAAATGACAATGTGAAATTGGGTCCTGGCTGAAACCTGTTAAATGAAAGTAAGTACCTGGTGAAGAAGAAAGGATTTAGGAAAGGGTTTTGAATTTTTTGACCACAGGATCTTGGCCTGGGATGAAGTACCTAACAAGGCCCAGGAGAACATATTTTTCTCACACCAAAAAATAAATGAGAACAAAATCAGTCTTCACAGCAACTACTGTAACCCTTCCCACAAGGAATCCCACCCCTGTAACTCCCTCTGTTGAGACTTTTGTTGCCTCTTCTCCCCCACTTCTGATCTCACACCACCCAGTGTCTCCTCCTTCTCCCCTGTCTGACACAGGGGTGGCCCTCCTTCTTGCCAAGACCAACCTTCTGTGGGTCCCTTTGATCCCCGCCCCTGCCATCTTCTCCACCAGAGGGCCTGCCTTCATCCCTTCTCCCTCTTTAATTTTCTGTCTTTCCCTAATGACTGACTCCCTCTCTGTTGTCAAACAAACAATCCCACTTCTCCTTTATCCCCCCAAGCCCTTCTCTTGATTCAGCCTCCCCTATTAGCTCTTCTCTTGCTTCAGAGGCAGTTAGGTGGTACACTGGATAGAGCACGGGGCCTAGAGTAGGAAGACCTGAGTTCAAATGTGGACTCAGACACTAGATGGGGAAATCTCTTAACCACTATCTGCTTCTATTTCAACTGTAAAATGGGGATAATAATAACAGTGCCTACTTCCCAGGGTTGTTGTGGGGATCAAATGAGAAATTGGTAAAATACTTGGCATAATAGTTGGCACACAGAAGGTGCTTAATAAATGCCTGTTTCCTTCCTTTTATAGTTTAACTCTTTGAGAAAGTCATCTACACCTTCTGTCACCCTCTACTATTGTTGCTCAGTCATTTTCAGTCATGTCCCACTCTTCATAATCCCATTTGGAATTTTCTTGGCAGAGATGCTGGAGTAGTTTGCCATTTCCCTCTCCAACTCATTTTACAGATGAGGAAACTGAGGCAAACAGGGCTAAGTGACTTGCCCAGGATCACCCAGCTAGTAAGTGTCTGAGACCAGATTTGAACTCAGGAAGATGACCTTTCCTGACCTCAGGCCCAGCACTCTAACCACTGTGCCACCTAGCTGCCCAATGTATGACCTTGGGCAAGTCACTTAACCCCAATTGCTTCATCCTGGGTCATCTCCAGTCGTATATCTGGTCACTGGATTCAGATGACTCTGGAGGAGAAGTGAGGCTGGTGACCTGCACCGCCCTCTCTCACTCAAAACAAAGTCAAGTGCAAGTCATGTCATTATTTCTCTGATGACATGGTCTTCTTCAGCAATGAAGGATGCACACACACACACTGGAGTGGTTTGCGATTTCCTTCTCCATCTCATTTTACAGATGAGGAAACTGAGGCAAATAGGGCTAAGTGATTTGCTCAGGGTCCCACAGCTGGTGTCTGAGACCACATTTGAATTCAGGAAGAAGAGTCCTCCTGACCCCAGGCCCAGTGCTCTGCACTATGGTGCCACGTAGCTGCCCCAGGTGGGGACTCTCTTTTAAACTCTGTGCAATCAATAGTACCCTGAAGCTGCTCTGATCTCTGAAATGCCTCATCTAATGGCCCTTCCTCAGTCTTCCTTCTGTTGCCTTTTCTGCAGCCTTCGACCTGATCGATCATTATCTTCTCCTGGCTATCTTTTCTCTCCAGGTTTTCCTCCTGCCTGTTAGACTTCTCTTTGATGGATATTAGTATTGTTAGATTATTAGATGATGTTAGTCTCCCTTGATGGATCTTTATCCAGGTCACACTGTTAACCATGAGTGCCTCCCAAAGCTCTATCCTGGGCCTCTTCTCTTCTCCCTCTATAGCAGAATCCCCAGTGGGGGGAGGAGTCCATGGATAACTTTCAGGGGTCTGTGGAACATGATGGGGAAAAAAACCCACATTATTTTCACTAACCTCTAAATGAAACTTAGCATTTCCTTCAATTATGATTTAAAAGAAAAAGTTCACAGGTTTCACTAGATGACCAAAGGGATCTTTGACACAAAAACATTAAGAATGTCGCTCTCCACTCTCTGGTTTGGTGATTTCATCAGCTCCTATCGGTGCAATGATCAGATTTCTGCAGATGATTCCCAGATCTCTGCACAGGGCCTCAATCTCTCTCCTGACTTCTATCCTTGTACTATCAGCTGCCTATTGGACATTTCAAATGAGATGTCCCATAGACTCATTTTAAACTTGACACCTAGAACTATATTCATTATCTTTCCTCCTAGGACCTCTCCTCTCCCCAAATTCCCTATTTCTGTTGACGATATCAGTATCTACCCAGGTACTGCCCAAGTACCCAACCTTGGTGCCATCTTCAACTCCATTGTCAAGCCTTGTCATGATCTTTTTTGTCAATGTCCCCTTCTCTCTACTCAAAAATCAGCACCCTAGAACAGACCCTCATCTTTCATATCTAGACTATGCAACAGCTCCACTAAGATATCAAGGTGATCTTCCCAAAGTGCAGGTCTGACTATGTAGCTGTACCCCCTACTCAATACACCCCTGGGGCTCCCTATTACCTCTAAGATCAAATAAAAAATCCTCTCTTTGGTTTTTTAAAGGCTTTCATGACCTGGTCCTCGACTATCTTTCCAGTTTTCTTATGCTTTACTTCCCCTTCCTTCCACTCTACCATGCAGAGACACTGTTCCTTGAATATTACACTTCATTTCCTGATATTGTGCCTTTTCTTTGGCTGTCCTCCATGTTGAGAGGGCTTTCCTCACTTCTGCCTCCTGACTTTCCTCATTTTCTTCAAAACTTAGCTAACATCCCATTTTTTACAGCAGGCCTTTCCTGGCCTCCCCTCCCAACAGGCCCCACTGTTCATACCTTCTTTCTGAGGCTAACTTCCATTTATATTGTATAAATATGTAATTATATGTAAAATGTTCACATATGTGTTTGTGTATACACATATATATAGGTATGTTTATGTATCACATGTACATCTAATCTCCGCTGTTAGAATATGAGCTCTTTGAAGGCAGGGACTATGCTTTTGTTTTTTAGTATATGGTCAGTGCTTAGCACGGTGTATGTAGAAAGTTCTTAATAAATGACTGATGAACGGACCTTCACACCTATGGCTGATATAGGGCAAACACAAAAGATAAAACAGGTATTTTCAATGATAAGAATTTTAAAAGCATTTTCTCTAGAAAATAAATATCATTAGGGTAAGAATGGAAGCAGTTAGGAGGCCAATTTAGACCTGATATCAAGAAAGTATCCTCAACAATCCTGGCTGACCTTGAATGGGAGGAGCTATCTCAAGAGGGGGCTGGTTTCTCCTCCTTAGAAGTCTTGGAGTGGAAGGGAGATCACAACTATCTAAGGGTGTTAAAGTGAGGATTCTTTTCATATCTGGGCAGACTAGATGAGCACTAAGGAGGGGTCCTTCCAACTCTTATATTATGTGATCTTTGTGTTCTCTGAAAGTAGAAGAAAGGGACATCTGGATGAAGGAGAGATTTAAGATATAGAAGGAAAATAATCTTGGTAAACCATAGGGAAGGATGGAATCCAGAGCAGAGGTGGAAATATGAGCATCGAAAAGGAGAAATGCCTCTTTCCTACACAAAATACATAGTTGATATGCCATGTTCTACAAGAAAAAATTTTTATTCAAAATTTTCCTAGTAAAAGTCAATGTTCTTAACAGATAAACCAAAGTTAAAGTGTTAGTTGGGAGTCTAGACAAGAATTTGACTTTCATCCCACAAAATTGTAGTTGCCTTCTTGAGAAAAGTTCCACTGGAAGGTCAGTAAGAGCTGAAGACCAATGTGCTCCATAGAAATATTATGGTAAAGCTTACAGCCTATAGAAGGGAATACTCATACAAAATTTATTTAATATTATGAAAAATTATAGCTTTAAACACTCTAAAATGAGTTGTGGTACCAGTGTAGTATGTAAGGTCTATTAGAATTTTGGATATGCTTCCTCTCCCAATTTGTCATAAAATTATGCAAAAGGCATTTCAAATTGTAATGAGAATCAACACAATTTTTATTCTAGACACAAATTCTGGCATCATAAAAACCTAGTTTCTTTAAAATTTTTTTTTCTAATGATTAGAATGCTGAACATGGAGTTAGGAAGTACTGAGTTCAAATCCAGCCTCAGTCATTTATTAGCTGTGTCAAGTGCTGGGCAAGTCACTTAATCTCTATTTGCTTCAGATTTCTCAACTCTAAGATGAGGCTAACAGCATCTACCTCTAAGCGTTGTTGTGAGGAATAAATGAGGTATAGCAGAAACAGTGTGAATGCTTATTTTCTACTGTGCCCTTATTTCATAGAGACTGGAAGGAAACACGAGGGGAGAGATGTCAGAAAAATGATATTGAAAGTGAAGTGAAGTGACGTGAAATATGAGTTTACTGGGAGGGAGCTCAAGCCAGCCAGCAACCTCTCCTCCATGAAGGACTCTTAAGGAAACGTCTCTGTCCAATATTTCAAAGATAACTATCTGAGCTTCTTCTTACCAGAATTCCCAGTTGGCTACATTTACTCACCCAGATAAGGACTTCTTGGGACTTGTGTGCTGAGCCATGGTGCTCCTCTTTGCTCCAACTGGGAGATCACATCTGGTTTGGAAACTGGAAGCCCTAATCATAGAGAAATAATGGCACCATACTAGAAACAGAGACATCTCAGAATTCTGCCTCACTGACTTTCTATTTAGGAAATGGAAGGAATCCTAGGAAGACCTCAAGGGGGTCCTCACAAACATGAGGATGACTGTCTGCACTTTGATTCTATCATGTATGGGAGTAGGTCTGAGAGTTTGACTTTGCCTTAACATACTTCCTGCTAAGAAGAAGAAAAGTTTTCATGTGTTTGAAGACTTGTCCTGGATTGCAAGTGGAGAATCTTTGCTCTGGATGAACAGATGGGAAGTGTTCAAATTAGGAACAGCACAGACATTTTGGTCTTGATGCAGCTCTGTAAGCTTCCAGTTGTATAAAGAAAAGACACTTCATACAGAAAGAGGTTTCAGAAACACTCTATCTCCTAGAATTAAAGGACTAGAAATCTCTTCATCTTGCATCTATTCATGAGAATGTACCTACATGCCAAGCTGAAATTCACACATGAGAAACCCCAGAATATAGACCCCTGATGATTCATGAGAAAGAAGTCATCCTTACCCAGGGACACAAAGTTCTCATAGTTCTCCAATATCACATCCCTGAACAAGTGCTTCTGAGCAGGCTCCAAGAGTCTCCATTCTTCCTGGGTGAAGTCCACTGCCACATCTTGGAATGTCAGCAGTTTCTGAAAGATCAGAATATGTTCTTGCACCTAGGGACCATCCCAAACACTGAACTTGAGGGGGGTCATGAAACTGGCAAAATGTACAGGCAAGGGTTATCATAGGGAAGGAAAAAGGGAATAATCATTCTAAGTACTCTTACAAATATTATCTCATTTAATCCTCATAACAATCCTGGGAGGTAGGTGCTATTATAATTCTCATTTGACAGTCCTGAACTGAGACAAAGACTTGTCCAGGGTCACACAACTAGTAAGTGTTGAAGCTAGATTTGAATTCAGGTCTTCCTGACTCCAGGACCAGGGCTTTAGCTGCTACACCACCTTGATGCTTGATAGCAGTAAGGTCTGGAGTATTCCAAGTCAAATGTTTCTTTAAGATTTAATTACTGGGTACTAGACTTTATATTAGACTTTACATAATGTATAAATAATTGTGCCACTATAAATTTAGGGGCAATAGAAGAATACCCTCTTGTCACACTATAATTTGATGAAGTACTAGAAATGCCAGCTATAGCAATAAAATAAAACCAAACTAAGGTATTGAATGTCAGCAAAGCGGAGACCGAATTATCTGTATTGTCAGATGATGTTGTTGTTCAGACATTTTCACTTGTGTCCAACACTTTGTGACCCTATTTGGGGTTTTCCTGGCTAAGATACTAGAGTAGCTTGCCATTTCCTTCTACAGCTCATTTTACTGATAAGGAAACTAAGGAAGACAGAGTTAAATAACTTTTCCAGAATCACACAGCTACTAAATGTCTGGGACCACATTTGAACTCAGGTGTTTCTGACTCGAGGTCTGGCACTCTATCCACTGTGCCACTTAGCTGTTCCATTTTTCAGATGTGATGGTTTATTAAAAAAAATCAAAGTATCAGCAAAGAAACTAAATGAGATTATTAATAGCTTCAGCGAAGTAGCAAGATACAAAATAAATCCATAAAAATGAGCACTTCCATTCATATTCCACAGAAAATTTTCGTTCAAATTAATTTTAACAAGCATTAAAATAACTGAGAAGCAACCTGCCAAGACATATAAAAGACTTATATAACTCTAACTACAAAAGACTAAGATAAATCAAAGCTCCATTAGTGTGCCTGCCTTCCCACAGTTCCTTCAACTTAGCTTATTCTTGCCTTTTACACTCTTTGCAAATAAAGACTATAAAAGACAGAGATAGTCACTGTTGGTGGAACACAGGAAAGAAAAACATATTAACACTAATGGTGGAGCTGTGAATTGGTGCAACCCTTCGGGAAAGCAACTTAGAATTACATAAAAAAAAAAAAGTCATCAAATTATTCATGCCCCTTAGCCCCAGCGAGTCTACTACTGGGCAAGTGCCCAATGGAAATTGAAGCAAGAAAGAAAGGCTTCACACAATGTTCACAATAGCACATTTTTGGTAACAAAAAACTAGGATTTGTTTGGAAAGGGGTATGAATGAAATATAAAAGGTATTTTGTAAACGTATTAAAATGTTACTAAATATATTATTTTGTGTTATTGAATATTAAAATAATATTAAAGCATATTTAAAATAAGTTGAATGGTAGGTACATTTGATTACATAATCCTCTTTACAGAAATAAAGGAAAATTTAGATTATTGGAAAGCTATATAGGGACATACTGATATAAGACAAATTGATGACCTTATCTAAATCACCTATTTAGTAGAATACACACCAATCTTCCAAAGCATTATTTTTTAGAATAGTAAAAAAAGAGTAAAAGACTAAACATTTCAAGGGAAATAATTTTTTAATGGAATAAAGCGGGTTAACATTATAAATCTGAAATTATATGATAAAATTAGTTAGCAAAGCTATTTATTACTGGTTTTAAAACAGAAAAGTAGGTCAGATCTAGAGACAAATAAAAGTAGTAATCCAATGTTAGATAAACCTCCAAACTTAAGCAACTGAGAGGATACTTTAGAGCTTGATTTTCATACTAATTTGTCTTTTGGTTTTTTGTTCTGAAAATGAAATAGCTCCCAGAGAAAAATGTGATTTTCTTCACTCCCCTTAAACAGTGACTCAGTTGGGCAGCTCTCCTCCCGACTGCTCAAAGGAACTCACCCAATACTGATTCTGAATGCTGAACCTATTCTGATGAGTGGTCCGGAGGACTGGTAAAAGCAGAGGGCAAAAATACAAGTTTTTTGCTCTTCTATGCTCCTCTGGGCACTGGGGCAATCCATCTACTGCTCCCTAACTTGTTCATGATCCCAGATCTCCTCAGGCCTCCTATTCCCATCTTCTTCCTCCATCCTCTTTGCTGAGGATTTTGCCTCATTTCATCAAAAAAAATTGAGGCTAATTTTTCTCCCCTTCCTTTCCCTTCTCCTATTACATGCATCTTCCCTTCCCATCTTCTCCAGAAGGTTGCTCTCTCATCCCTAATCTTCAGTCTCTCCCTATCTACTGGTTTCTTTCCTGCTGCCTTCCACGGATGTCAAATCCCCACTTGATCTGAACACCTCCACTTGCTTTCATCCTATAGCTCTCCTTTATTTGCAGCTAAACTCCTTAAGAAAAGCATTTATATTCAGTGTCTCTCATTAAATTCTAAACCCTCTGTATTCTGGCTACTGACTTCAGAATTCAATCAAACTGCCCTCCCCAAAGTCAACTTCTTCTTAGTCATTTCATTCATGTCCAATTCTCTGTGACCTCATTTGGTGTTTTCTTGGCAAAGATAATAGAGTGGCTTGTTATTTCCTTCTCCAGAACATTGTACAGATGAGAAAACTGAGGCAAACAGGGTGAAATAATGTGCTCAGGGTCCCACAGCTAGTAAGTGTCTTACGGCAGGATTTGAATCTAGGAAGATGACTCTTCCTGACTCTAGGCTCAGCAAGCACTCCATCCACTGAACCACCTATCTTCCCTCTAAGAATGACCTCTTAATAGTCAAATCTAATGGCTTTTTCTCAGTCCTCATCCTTTTTGAGGTCTTTCAACCTTTGACTTTGTTACCCCCATCTCCTCCTGGATACCCACTTCACTCAAGGTCTTCATGACACCAATCTCTCCCCGTTCTCCTCATACTTATGTGACCTTTCCTCAGTGCTCTTTGCTGAATCCTCTTCCAGATCATCAATCATAGATGTCCCTCAGGATTCTGTCCTGGGTCCTTCTCTTCTCCCTCTAGACTCTCTCATTTGGTGATCTCCTTAGCTCCTATAATTTCTAGTCACAGCTCTGCGTAGATTTGTGGCTCTCTATGTCCAGTCTTAGTCTCTCTGCTGAGCTCCAGTCACACATTGCCAAACACCTTCTAGACATCTCAATTTGGATATATTGGAGTTGTCTCAGATTCACCAGGTCCAAAATAGAGCTCATTATCTTTCCCCCTAAGTCCTTCCTTCTTTTCAGTTTCCCTGTAATTGGCCTTTCCCAGGCCCCCCTCCCCAACTGCCAGTGTCTTCCCCACTCAGATGACCTTCTTTCAACACTATCTATGTCACGTGTATCTAATTATTTACATGTTGTCTTCTCCATTAGAACGAGAGTTCCTTTACCAGCAGGGACTGCGTTTTTTACTTTGCATTTTGCTAAACTTTATGCTAAAAAAGAGTTGGGGGCATCTTCTTCCCCCATGCCAGGAATGCTCTGCCTCCTCATCTCTGTCTACTGACTGCTTTGGTGTCTGCCAAGTTCCAGCTAAAATCCCATCTTCTGCAGGAAGGCCTTCCCAACCCTCTTAATTCCAGCGCCTTCTCTTTGTTAATGGTTTCCTGTTTGTCCTGTATAGAGCATATTTGTACATATTTGTGTTCGTTGTCTCCCCCATTAGCCTGTGAACTCCTTTAGGGGAGCGACCGTCTTTTGCCTCTTTACGTATCCCTAGTGCTTAGCACAGTGCCTGGCGCAGAGCAGGGCTTAGCAAATGTCTATTGACTGGCTGTTTATTGATTATTTGTATCTCCAGTGCTTACCATAATGTGTGACATAGAGTAAGTAAGCCCTCAGTCAGTGCTTGCTGACTAAACTAGTACCTGCATAATTCTCTGCTCCCTCTGATCAACTAACCAATCCTTATTTAAATAAGGAGGATATAAGTACAATCGACAAAAGAATCTTTACTCAGCAGGAGTTTACATTCTAATGGGAGAGATAAAGAATGTGTATATGTAACAATATTCATCACAAATACAATGCTCCTAAATATAAATATATCCAAAGTAGTTAAATACAAGGTCATTTGGGTTGGAGAACACTATGCACTTGGGGGGGGGATCCGGGTGGTCTTCGTGTAGAAGACTGTGTTTGAGCTGCATCTTAAAGGAAATGAGGGCCCCCATGAGGTGGCTGCAAAGGTGTGTATTCCAGGCCTGGGGGCGACCAGTGCAAAGGCAGAAAGAAAGGAGATTCTGTGAGGAAGAGAGAAGGCCAGTGGGGCTGGATCACAGAATAAATGAGGGGGAGTAATATCCAGCAAGGCTGAGAAGATATGTTGGGGTCAGTTTGTACAGAGATTTAAAAGCTAAAGAGAGGGATTTATATTTTATTCTAGCAGCAACAGGGAGCCATCGAAGGTGATTTAGGAGGAGAGTAACCTGGATCGCTGTCTGGTTGTAGCAGACAGGATTGTGTGGCTCGATGACTCCCTTGCATCATTCCAAACTTGGATCCAGAACAGTTGGACAGCTTCATGGCTACATAAATATATCAACAGCATTATTTGTAGTAACAAACAACTGGAAACTAAGTGAGGGTCCATCAATTAGGGAATGACTGAACAAATTAGGTATATGAAGTTAATGGAATATTAATGCACTCTAATTATCAAGAACTAGAAGGCATCTAGAGAATCATGAGACTGTATGAGCTGATGCTGAGTGGAAAATGACTACAATCCTGTAGATGAAAACAGCAGCAAGACACCATAACTCAGGTTAGATAGAATGTCCAATGCTCCTTACAGAAATCCAATAAAACATACCTTCTCCTTGGTAAAGAAGGGGTATACTAAGTCTTTGGAATATTAAGTGTGCCTTCAGACACTTTCCCTTTGTGGTTTGGTTTTACTTAACTTTTTCTTTGTTACAAAGGAAATTTCCGTGGTGCCAGGGGCATATGAGGAAGTAATTCTGGTTTAACAATAAAAGGCTTATATTGATAAAACTTTTAAAAATGGAATGCCATGGAGGGGGGAAAGGGATTCTTTAATACATTATTTTGCAGTTTTGATGTACTAAGGAATACAAAGACTGTACAATGATCAAGAAATCCCACAATCAACAAGCAACACTTACTAGATGTCAGGCTGTAGGCTGGGGGAAGGGGGAAATACAAATACAAAGAATGAAACAATTCCTGTACTAAAGGAATATGAATTTTAAGAGACACATTAGGGATGAGTGAGACATGACCTTATAGTGGAACAAGTCTTGGATCTGGAGTCAGAGGACTTTGCTTCGAATCCCTCCTCCACACTGTGCCAACACTGTGATCTTGGGAAGGGTCTTTTTGGGTCTCACTTTTCTCATCTGGCAAATGACAGCCCTGGACTACATTAATCAATCAACAGTCATTTAGAGGAAAAGACGGTGTGCTAGGCACTGTACCTATAAAGATAAAAATGAAATGATCCCTGCATTCAAAGAATTTATATTCTGCAGGCAGTAATGACATGTACACATATAAACAAAGTATAAAATTATTGGAGGGGGCACTAGCAAAGGGCAAGGATCATGAAGGCCCTCATGGGGGGGGCACTCCATGTAAGTACTGAAGGATCGAGGGATTCTAAGAGGTGGAGGCAATATGGCTTGGCCTGCAGGACCACCTGGGCAGGGAGGCCCAGGAGGGCCAGCAAGAAGTCCAGTGTGGCTGGGTCACAGAAGGCAAGGGATTAATATATGATAAAGGTAGGCTGGTTAATGTCAGATGACCTCTAAGGTTGCTTTAGATCTATGATCCAATGAACCTTATTTTATCCAAAAAAATGGGATAGTCTTTGGAAAGGACAATAACTGAAGTTTGAGTCTCTGAATGCAACCTAGTCAATAAAAAACAACAGAGGAAAAAGAAAGATGTGTCTACACTTGGAAAAGTGAGGTGGAATTGTGGAAAAAGGAAAACAGCCCAGCTCACCTGGGACCTCGTTGTCAAGACCCCAGAAACCATTCCCTCCTCTTCTTATTCTTCCTTGTTTCTCCTTTCTTGGGAAAGGGAAAAGTCTTGAGAAGCTAAAACTGAAGAAGGAGAAAGATGTTATAAAGTAAATAAATCCTGCTTTGTAGCTCCCCAAATTCATCAGAATAGAATTCCCCAGATAGCATTTGAAAGTGAGTCCCATGGTCCTTTCCAGGGTGAGGTCAAATAGAGCCTAGGAGCAGACCAACACTGTCCTAGGATCTGAAAAGATCACATATTCTAGTTCCTTAGGACCCTTGGCTCTATCCCTATCTCTATCCATAACAGGTTCCAAGGGACAGAGTGCTAGTGGAAGAACTAGGACACATGGACTGAATTTATGGCACTTCACCTATGTGCTATGTGAGAGGCTTTGGCACCTCAGTCATCTCTTCATTTAATGAAGAAAAAATATTTCCATTCTCTTCCAACACTTAGAGGAAATGCAAGGAATTCATTTTCTGGATTCTTTGGGAAAAATTTTTTGATGGGAAAGAAAAAAAGGCTAACAGTCAAGACCCAAGAAAAATAAAGAGTAAGAAAAAATCTCACAATCTTTGATGAGTTTAACTCATGAGGTCCAGAGAAACTACATGCCAGCCAGAGGAAAAGAATAGATGTACTGTCAATGATCTCTCAGAGATCAGGCCAAAAGAGGTCCCTGTTTTCAAAAAAAGCAGAGGCATGTCAGATTAATTTCCTTTCCTTTTCCAGTAGACTCATGAGATTGGGAAGTCACAAGTATAGCTGGGTAGACTAGAAACTACTTGAATGGATGGAGAAATTATTAATAGTCTCCAGTGGAATGCCCCAGTAATAAAACTTTGTTTGTGTGTTGTTCAACACCTTTATCATACAAAAAGGCATAAGCTATACAGAGGCAACCTGGCAAAATGGATAGAGAGCTGGACTGGAAGCCAAGAATATCTGGGTTCAAGTGCCACCTCTGACTTTACTTGACCTCTCAGGGCTCTAGGTAAATGTTGTCTAACTCAAGTAGAAAGGGATCTCTGTGCAGCATAATGACTTAAAAAACCACAAACTGATACTATCTATGTTGTATTTTTATTTTGTTAGACATTTCCCAATTATATTTTGATCTGGTTCAGGCCTTTTGACATTTGACACTTTTACTGTAGGCCACTCCTTTAAACCTAGGTGTGAAGAAAAGGCTGACCTGCATCAAGAGGGAGTGGCTTCTACCTAAGACATCCCAAATCCATACAGAAGACTTGCTTATCAAATTTAAAGATGATATAAAACTGAACAGGATAATTGACATCCAGGATAGATTCAGGATCCAAAAAGACTGTGAAAAGCTAAAACAGGGGACTCAATCTAAGAAAATGAAACCCAACAGTGACAGATGTAAAAGTCTTACTCTTGGGTTCAAAATTTCAATGTTTTAAGGTGGGGGTGGCAGAGAGAGACTATAGTTCATCTGAAGATGTTGAGGTTTTAGTAGGATACAGGGAGTGAGTAGTGTGATCATGCAATCTCAGGATGCATGATTAGAGTATGGCAAGTGAGAGTGCTGCTTTCCTCTCTCTCTACTCTGGCCAGACCACATCCTGGGCACTGTGTTCAGTTCTGGGCACCACATTTTAGAAAGCCCACTGACAAGATGGAAAGTGTCCAGAAGAAGTCAGCTTTTATTTCTCTTTAGATACAGGTTGGACTAATTGGGCCCTGAGATGCCTTCAAATTCTGAAATTCTCAGGTGGCAAGGTCTCGAGAACATGCCATTTAACAATCAGTTCAATGAAGCAGGGATGTTTAATTAGGTAAAGAGAAGGCAGAAAGGCACACCTCTGATTGGTTCCAAATGCAGAGCCAAGAATAATAGGTGAAATCTCCAAGTATGTGGCCTTAGAGTAGACATAAGGAACATTTTCTCAACAATTAGAGCCACACAGAAGAACAAGGAGCTGCCTCTGGAGATCTTCAGATGGAGGCTGAATTAATGACTGCTGAGGGTAATGTACACAGGTTTCCCTCACAGATATGACTAAGACAAAATGACATCTGAGACACCATGTCACCTTCCAATTCTGTGATAGCCTGTCAAAGTGACCTCTTTTCTTTTTTGCTAAGGTTACTAAATTAACATATAAAGAGAATGTTGTAGATGTAAGATATTTTAACCACAGCAAGACTCTGACAAACTCTCTTATAGGATAGAAAGATGGAGACATAAAGACTAGATTCAAATCTGGTTGAATGATTACACCCAGTGTGGTGATTTAAGAAAGAGACAATGCCATCCTAGACAAGGGTTCTCTAGAGAAGTTCTCCAGCCATCTCTCTGTGCCAGCTTCACTCAACAAGCATTTATTAAGTACTTACTGTGTATTTGGCACTGTGTCCCATCAAAAAAGGAAATAAGGTTGGGTTGGTAAGACCTATTCTTGATGAGGCCATGTTGGCAGCTTATAATTTTCCACATCTTTTCTAGAGTCTTACTAACCACCTCTTTTAAATTACTTGTTCAAGGCAGATTGAAGCATACTATTTTGTTTTTTTCTTCCACATGGTTTTTCCCTTTTGCTCTGATTCTTCTTTCGCAATATGACTAATGTGGTCCTAGGTTTAATATGATTGTATATGTATAGCCTGTATCAGGTTGCTTGCTGTCTTGGGGAGGAGGAAGGGGAGGAAGCGAGGGAGAAAAAATTGGAGCTCAAAATCTGATAAAAGAGAATGCTGAAAACTATATTTACAAGTAACTGGGAAAAAAATACTATTAAGTAGAAAAAATGGGGGGCAGAGCCAAGATGGCAGAGTAGAAAGACACACATACACTAGCTCTTATCCCACAACTCAAAAAGTACCTGTAAAGAAGAACTCTCAACAAATTTTAGGGCAGCAGAAGCCACAGAACAACAGAGTGGAGGAGATTTCTAGCTCAGAGTAACCTGAAAGACTGACGGGAAAGGTCTGTTGCACTGGATGTGGGAGCAGAGCCCAGTCCAATCTTGGCCACACAGCACCAAGAGGAGCAGATCTGAGCAGGCTTCAGGGACAGAATCTCCGGTAGCAGCACAGATCCCTCAACCCACAGGCACCAAAGGTCAGTGAGAGGGTCTTTTCAGCTGGCCAAGAAGGGAGCAGGGTTTCCCCATAACTCAGGCCTCCTCAGGTGGCAGCAGTAGATGCAGCAGCAGATGGGGCTCCCAAAGCAGGAAGTAGCCCACATCCATTGTTGAAGGTCTCATTGTAAACCCCCAAAGGAACTGAGCCCTATGTGGTAGTCCTACCCCCTCCCAAGGAGCTGATCTTAATCTCACACTGAATGGCAGCCCTGCCCCCAACTAAAGCCCTTGAAGCTTTGGAGCAGCTCATCTGAATCTCAGCCCCCAGTGCTGGCTTGGTGGAACGGGAGGCGAGATGGTTGTGGAGTGGAAACTCAGAAGTCAACTAACTGGTTGGGAAAATGCCCAAAAAGGGGAAAAAAATAAGACCATAGAAGGTTACTTTCTTGGGGAACAGGTATCTCCCCCCATCCTTTCAGATGAGGAAGAACAAGGCATACTGTGAGAGGAAGTCAAGGACCTGGCCTCCAGGGCCTCCAAAGGGAACTTAAACTAGGCTCAGGCAATAGAAGAGCGTGAAAAACGAGTTAGCAGCTTACTAAAGGAGAACCCAAAAAATTCTGAGGAAAATAACAGCTTTTAAAAAGAGGCTAACTTAATTGGAAAAAGAGGTCCAAAAAGCCAATGAGGAGAAGGAGGCTTTAAAAAGCAGAATTAGCCAAATGGAGGAGAAGGTTCAAAAGCTCACTGAACAAAATAATTCATTGAAAGAGAGAATTGAGTTCAGGGAAATGAATGACTATGAGTCAAACCAAGCAATTAGTAAACAAAACCAAAATTTTAAAAAGTAGAATATAATGTGAAACATCTCAGTGGAAAAGCAACTGACCTGGAAAATAGATCCAGGAGAAATAATTTAAAAATTATGGGACTACCTGAAAGCCACGATCAAAAAAGAGCCTAGACATTATCTTCCACGAAATTATCAAGGAAAACTGCCCTGATGTTCTAGAATCAGAAGGCAAAATAAATATTGAAAGAATCCACTGATCACCTCCTGAAAGAGACCCAAACAGAGAAACTCCTAGGAATATTGTGGCCAAATTTCAGAGTTCCCAGATCAAGGAGAAAATACTGCAAGCAGCTAGAAAGAAACAATTTGAGTACTGTAGAAATACAATCAGGATAACACAGGATCTGGCAGCTTCAACATTAAGGAATCGAAGGGCTTGGAATGGGATATTTCAGAGGTCAAAGGAACTGGGATGGAAACCAAGAATCACCTACCCAGCAAATCTGAGTATAATGCTTCAAGAGTATAAATGGTCATTCAAAGCTATAGAGGACTTTCAATCATTCATATTGAGAAAAAGACCAGATCTGTACAGAAAATTTGACTTCCCAAGACAAGAATCAAGAGAAGCATGAAAAGGTAAACAGGAAATAAAAATCATAAAAGACTCTCTAAAGCTGAACTGTTTACATTACTACATGGAAAGAAAATATTTATAACTCTTGAATCCTTTCTCAGTATTTGGGTAGATGGAGAGATTGTACATACACACACACATACAGATAGAGAGTACAGGGTGTGTTGAATCAGAAGAGATGATATCCACACACACACACACACACACACACACACACACATACACACACACATAAAATAAAGTAAAATTTAAGGGGTGAAGGAGGAAAATATCAGGAAGAGAAAGGGAGAAATGGAAAGGGGCAGACTATAACTCATAAAAGAGATAAGAAAAATCTTGTTCAATGGAGAAGAAAAGGAAGAAGGGGAGAGGGGAAAAATGAAGCTACTCTCTTCACATGTGGCTGAAGGAGAGAATAACATGCTCACTAAATTTGATTTGATATGAAATTGATATGAATTTGATATGAAAATTTATATCACACCATAGCAAAGTAGGAGAGGAGGCAACAAGTGGGGTGAGGGGAATATTAGAAGGGAGGGCAAATGGGAGAAGGGAGTCACTAGAAATAAACACTTTTGAGAAGGGACAAGGTCAATTGTGGGGGAAAAAATAAGTGGGGATAGAGTAGGACAGAGGGCAATATAATTATTATTACACAACATGATTACTATGGAAGTCTTTTGCAAAACAACACATATTTAGTCTGTATTGAATTGCTTGCCTTCTCAGTAGGGCTGGGGAAGGAGGTGGGGAGGGAGAGAAGTTGGAATTCAAAGTATTAGCAACAAAAGTTGAGAATTTTTATTGCATATAATCAGGAAATAAGAAATACAGGGAATGGGGTATAGAAATTTATCTTGCCCTACAAGAAAAGAGAGAAGATGAAAATAAGGGAAGGGTGGAGTGTGATAGAAGGAAGGGTACATTGAGGGAAGGAGGAATCAGATTGCAAGGTATTAGGAAGTGGGGGGAGGGAAGTGATGGGGAGAAAAACTGGACACGTTACAAAGTGAGGTAAAAGTAATTAGTATTAAAACAATTGACTGAATTAATTACTGAGAATAAATTAATGACATCTTTAATTTGGGGAAAAGAATTTTAGTCTAAATTTCCTAGAGGAAGGTAACCTTGGGTAAAATTTGGCATTGATGGAAAAGTTAAAGTTTTAATGGTAAATTTGATTTTATGATTGCTATTTAATCAGGAACTAGAACATGTACAGAAAGGCATGTAAGTCACTTAAGACTTGCCTCAAAAGATATTCCTTAGCCAAAGTGAAATTATAATCTTATTTGAAACCTGGTTATTGGAACTTGCCATTTTTAGATGCTATGGGACTATTAAGTGACTGTTCTTCTGAGTCTAACTCCAGGTATGGATAGCAAGAAAGGTTGTCTGAGCCTCCAATCCATGATATCAGTAAGCTGGTGAGATGTTGGTATGAACTGCAAAAGGTGATCTCATGGGAAGAGTGGGAGAATGGCTGTTCAGCCTGGGCTGAGGTAGGATTCCCCTGACTCAATTTCCCCACTGACACCTGGAAGACTTTAAGCCTGACAATGCAAGTGGACAATCTAATCCTGCCTGGAACTGACATGAAGTTGGGGAGATATGGTATCCATGCAATGTCCCTACTCTTGGTGGCAATTTCCTATAGTCAAAAGGGTTGTAAGCTTAATACCAGATCTATTAAATTACAGATTATTGGTAGGGGAACATCCAAGGTTAAGCCTAAAATTAAACTATTAGGCATAGGACTTTAGACCAACAAGAATAAGTTAGGGTCTTTTAATTCTTAGTAATACTGTGGAGACAATTAGGTCAAGAGCTTGTGAAGTTAGCAACATAAATATTATTCGTGTCTCAGTTGGTTAATGTTTAAAAAAAAATTCTTTTGTGGTCCATATTGTGAATGCTTTAAAAAGAAGTATCACCTGACCAAAAGTTTGAATTGATTTATCTGTTATAAACTGTGTTAAAAATGAAAAATAAAATTAAAAAAATAAAAAAATAAAAAAAAATAACTTGTTCAAGTTTTCTCAGGAAATGAAGTCAAACTCACTAGCCATAATGGAGCATATTCCATTCTCTTCTCTTTTCTTTTTCTTTTTTTTTCTTGGAAAATCAGGATATATGACCTTCTAACCAGAGGTACTCGCCCCATTTTCTATGATCTTCCAAAAATCACTCACAGTAGCTCAGCCATCCCATACCATCAGTGTTTCCAGAACCCAAGCATGTAGTTCATATTTGTGGGCCATGTGCCTTGGACTCTTCAAGAGCAGCAGAGGTGCTCTCTTCCAGTATCTTAAGTATCAATAATAATAAAGGTTAGCATTTATGCAGAGCTCCAAGGTTTGCTTTATATTGAATTGCTCAAGTACCTTGTGAAGTTAGGTGCTATTATTACCCCATTTTACAGATAAGGACACTGAGGCTGAAGGTGGTTTGGTGACTTTCCCAGGTTCATACAGCTCAGTATCTGAGACAGCATTAAAATTCGAGTCAGGTCTTTCTGACTCTAATTCCAGCACTCTTTATATCCACTGTACCCCAAAGCTGCTCATAACTCCCTGGTTGGACATTCTTTATTCTATCATTTCTAGCACAAAGGTCATTTTCCTTAGCGAAGACAAGCAAATGAGAGCTGAGTACCTGTCATCATCACTGCCACCCTAGAAAGCCTTCTTGTCTTTCCTTGGATTCTATTTCTGGACCACCCCTACCCCCAAGTTAATCCACTTATTTTTGGAATTCTGGAGTGGAGAAGTCTCCGTTGGAGGCAGCTTTGGAGAATAACAGTTAAATCTTACCATTCCTACTAGAAAAGGTGGGACAATCCCCAAGGTTCCCATCCTTTTCATCAGTTCATTCTAGCTCAGTAGCAGGGGATCCAGTACAGAATTTCCCCTAGTTAATTCCTCCATTGATTATGGTGAGTCAAGACAGTTGGCAGAGTTTCAACAGATATCCAGATAACTGAAGTTCTCAGTACAATATCCTGCCTCTGTTCTAGGATGATCATGTTTCTCATATTCCTTATTTCTACTTTCTATCCAGATGGTATATAGTATACTGATGAAGAATGCATTTGTTTTCCCCTTCTTTGGTATTTACAAAAATGCTCCACTTCATGCTTCTCATTTCTGATTTCTAGATTTTTTTACGAGTTCACCTTCTTAATATGCAGTAGAACTCTTTTGTCCTTATTTGGTATCTTCTTGACAGAGATTAGCAGTTTTGTTTTCTTACTAAAAGTTCCTTGTGAAAAGCTGCTACTTTCTCCAGAATGAACAGGAAGAATGATTTCCCCATCCTGGGCAGGGAACTCTATAGTGTACAAAGTATAGTTGTATTGATGGAAATGTGCCAGCTCAGCCCAGAAAGCCCTGGTGAAACTGGGCCAGATAAGTCTGTGTGTGCATGTGTCCAGGATGAAGATAAGGAAATAGTCAGGACCTGGGACATATATGTGACCTCTTCCATCTTGACAAGTCTTTCATATACTGCCCCAGGTAATTATCTTGCTTTCTTCACAATAGACAGGTTCCCACATCATTTCTGTACTTTTCATCTCTCTCCTCAAGCATCAGTCCCAAATACTCCAGTCACCTCCTTCCTTATGTTTTAACTTTTCCCCAGTCTTGTCTCCTCAGTCAGTATGGGCAAATTAATGTAGTACCAGCAGCAAATTTTTCATCAGTTTCTGTACTGAAGGGTCTTAGGGCCAGGATGTTTACTCCCAGGATTGATTTTTGTTCTCTAGCACTGACTTTCATCTACATGTAGAACTGAAATGAGTCACAAGACAGTGACCAAGAAGAGTTCAGTATTATCAGTTATATAGCCCCTGTACAAATGGTCAAACTTTTTGGGATATGCAAAAGGGCACAAAATGAGTTTTATTCAACAAGCACTTTTACACAACCAAAAATGTTGATCTGGGAGGGCAGATGAAGAAAAACACTTCTGCACAGGTTTCCAATCCAACAAATATTTAATAAGTCCCTGTTTTGTACCAGACACTGTGCAAGATGCTGGGGATACAAACACTTAAATGAAGCTGTGGACTCTTTAGTGAGAAACATGTCTATTTTTTAAAACCCAGTTACTGTGTTGGTTGGTATAACTTAACTGTTTTTATTTGTCACAAGAAAGGATTCGATTAAGGGAGAAGTGTTGTATGTCAGGAAATTACTAAAGGATAAAAGGCATCAATAAAACTTTAATAAAACATATTTACTGCAACCTACTGTGCTCCAAGTCCTAGAGTAGATGTAAGAGCTTACAATGAACTGAAAAAGGGGAACAATATTACCAAAGTGATTTTGCTAAAGTGTAGGTCTCCCCTGACACACCCTACTCAGTAAACACCAAAAAACCCCTTATTACCTCCTTATGTGGGATCAAATATAAACCCCTCTTTTTGGTATTTAAAGCTCTTTATGAGCTGACCCCTTCTACCTTTTCTGTCTTCTCACACTTCACACTTCATTCTATTCCACAAACTCTATGATCCAGCCAGCAGTGTCACAAAATCCCAGAGAAGAGAGGGCACCTATACCCCCATTTCCCCTTTATATCTTGTCTTTCTCATTAGAAAGAAGGGACCATCCTCCCTTTTTTGTATTCTCAGCACTTACCACACTGCCTGGCACAGACTAAGTACTTAGAAAATACTTTAGTTATCTATTCAAGAAGAAGGAATAGTCTTGAGTCTAATAATGTAGACCAGAAGTGTCAAATCTGTGGCCGTCAAATGTCAGGCAGAACCAGATTAAAATGTAAATGGGAAATATTAACAAAATAAATAAAAATGCCACGCAACAAAGATAATGTGAATTTGAGGTTTTTTAAGTTACTATGTGGCCACAAGGATCGTCTCTATTTTGAGTGTGATACCACTGTTGCAGACCAAGAAGAAAGAAGGTTGAGAAAAACCAGTAAGATTTAGTAATTAAGTGGTGAGAAGTAATGTGGAAGACGTAGTTTCAGTGGAGGGGTGAGATCAGATGAATTGAGGATAGTAGTTAGGCAAGGACAATTGGAATTTGGCTACAAAAAAGGGAGATACAGAATGATAATAAGGGGATTGTGAAGGGGATGGAGAAGATCTGAACAGCAATTCTGTGCTGTAGGGTTACTAACCACACACACACACAGACACACACAGACACACAGACACACAGACAGACGCACGCGCGCACACACACACACACACACACACACACACACACACACACACACACACACACACACACACACACACACCCACCCTTAAGGTTTGCAAAGCACTTCTCTCAGGAAAAAAGTTTCCTGGAACACCAGCACCTGCTCCCTCCAGCACAGGTCGGAAGCACCACCACTCACTACATCAATTGCCCTTGTGTAGGAAGATCCTATGACTTCAGAAATCAGAAATTTCAGGTTTTATGATTTAAAAATTCAGAAATTTTTTTTTCTTTCTGCTTCGGGGCCAGGCACACCTGGATTCAGGTCCCACCTGTGACAGCTCGCGGCTGTGTCATCAAGTCAGTGGCCCGGACAACCCAGGTGACAATCTGCACCGGTAGAGGAAGCCCCTCCTCCAGCGCTCCCTGAGGAGATGAAATCCCAGGTGCCCACAAACAAACAGCAAAGAACCCCTTATTTTCAGGTCTTTCCTGCCTGAATCTCAATGGCTAACACCTGGTCTCTCCCATCCACCCTTCTGGGGGCTGTTTCTAAGGGGGAGTCTGAGTCGGCCTCTCCCTACTCAGTCCCCAGTCCTAGAGTCAGCGGGCAGGATGTTCCAGGCCGGGGCATCAGTCGACTCCGGCCCCTGCGGCCACGAGCCGGCTCTAGCTGGCTGACCCCTGGACGGCCCTCCATGGACAGAGCACGAGAGGGACCCGTTGCAGAGAGTGCCAGGCTTGGAGTCAGCGAGACCCGCGTTCGAATCCCGCCCTAGACACTCTGCGGGCTGCCTCTGGGTCAGTCACTTAGGGCTCTGCCTTAGTTTCCTCACCTGTAAAAGAAAAATGCATAAATCAACCTATCAAAGGTGGGGCTGCGGTGAGGGGCAGAGGAGAAGCCCTCATTGGGGGTCGTGGGGGCGGAGAGGCGATCTCTGGCTCTCGGCGAAGCCCCCTCCCCTGCCCCCTCGAGGCCCACGGTGCCCCCGCCCATCCCTGCTCACCCTCCGGCCTTCGCACATTCACTCTCACTCACAGTCACCGAACAGCGGCCCGGGGCATCCCGCGGAAAAAACCAACTGCTGAATGAAAAGCCCCACCCACTGGGAACCGCATCTGCGCAAGGTGAAGCGCAAACTACAATACCCAGAATGCATTGGCTCGGGAATACCTATTTGATTACGTATTCCGGGAAATGGAGCCTCTTCCCAAGATGGCATTGAGGCCGGAAGAGATTCTGGGAAATATAGTCCAGGATCACGGTGGGGGAGGAAGAGAAGGGATATTTCTGCGCAAGCGCAGTGCTGGATGCCTCAGGCTGCGCTTCTCTCCCATGCTTGTTTGGAGCACGAGGCGCCAGTGTCTGAGGGCAATGAGGCAGACCTCTGGCGGACCGGCGTCGTGCACCGGGTGCCTTCCTTTCCAGAAAGCCCAAGCGTGTCTGCAGACTGGGATTGATGAGGGCAGGGTAACCTGGATCCTCCCTACCGCAGTGGGGAGCCCGGGGTCTCTTGGCCCACGTGGCTGTGCAGTGAAGGGGGACATTTGCGGCGCTGGTCAGGTCTGTGTGCGTGGCCAGCGCCAGGCGCTGCAGGGGGCAGGCCATTCCAGGGCTTGTGTGGGTCCGTGACCACAGGACCATGCGTGTGCTTTCTTTCCTTGTGAGCTCTTCTGTCATCCCTGTTAGTTGCCACATCTTGTCTTTTCTGTTTGCACATCTCTAGCATCCTCTCCTCTCCACTCACAAGTAATTGTTTCTCTTTCACCCAGGAACCCAGAGCGTCTTCCCCTCCCAGTTTGATTTATTATTATTATTATTATTAAAGGGGCCATCCCTTGAGTAACTACTTAAAGAAGCCTATTCATTGAATGGGTGTATCTCACTCAAAGTGAGAATGTGATAAGACTTTAGTCTGAAAAGACCAGGGTCTTCCATTGCATCCTGGGTCATTTCCAGTCATCCTGATGCATATCAGGCCACTGGACCCTGATGGCTCAGGAGAAGAAGGTGAGGTTGGTGACCTTGCCCAGCCCTCCCTCGCTCAAATCAAAGTCAGTTGCAAGTCATGTCATCATCTTGATGTCATGGTCCTCTTCAAGAATGAAGGACACACACACACACACACACACTCACACACACACACTCACAAACACCACCCTAGCTCAGGCCTTCATCATCTCTCCTCTGAACTACTCCAATAAATTTCTGGTTGATTTCTTCCCAAATCCATTCCCTTTCCAATTCATCCTCCACATTGCTGCCACTATGATTTTTTCCCCCCAATGGATATCCCCTCTCATTCCCTTTGGGAGTTTTAATTGTTTATTAATGCAGAAGAATGAGGTTGCAGCTAAATTGGAGGATGGCTCATTGGTACTTCTGAAAGAGGAAAAGAAGAATTGGCATCTGAGTTTTTTAATATTCCCAGAGGTAATGGAAAACATTGTTTCATTGGATATTTATTCATTACTTATTATAATACTGAAAATAAGTATTTGCAAAAAGACAGTTGCTGAGCAGTGGAGAAGCTCTATAGAGAACTTGAAATTCTTGATTACATCAATGTAAAGAGGGGAAAAGGAGACGATGGGGAAAAATATATGGGACAGCAAAGGAAGAATAAGAAAGAAAAAGAGAGGCCACAGATCTGTAGATGACAAAAGTATCTATATCATGAGCATTTCTTTAAGAAAATAATAGTAGATCCTGGATATGATAAGAATCAAATAATACAACAAAGAATGAAAATTTTGTTGTTGTTTAGTCATCTGACTCTGTGACCCTATTTGGGTTTTTCTTGGCAAAGATATTAAGTGGTTTGCCATTTCCTTCTCCAGCTCATTTCACAGATGAGGAAACCAAGGCAAATAGTTAAGTGACTTGTCCAGTAAGTGTCTGAGGCCACATTTGAACTCAGGTTCTCCTGACTTCAGGGCCAGCACTGTGCTACCTAACTGCCCCAAAAGAATGAAATGGATTGTATTTTAACAGACAAGAAAAATGTTGTTATTGATGTGGGAGTTAGCCCTGAATCATCTGTCTGCGTAGGGTCAAATTATTGACTCATTAGAACTAAGATCAGAATCAAGAAAAAGAATAGAAAAAGGCATGGTATACAATTGAAGAGAAAACCCTGATTTAAACAAGTAATTACAAATAAAAAATGCGAAATTGACATCACAAATGACATTGGCTATTATAATTGCATCTAGGAGTTTCACCATTGTGAGAAGGGAGGGAAGGAAAGAGGAGAAGAGAAGCCTTTATTAAGCATCTTCTTGTGCTCGGCACTGTGCTTAGTGCTTTACAAATATTACCTCATTTGATTCTCACAGCAATTCTGTGGCGTAGTTACTAGTATTATCCCCATTTTACAATTGAGGAATCTGAATAAATTAGTTACACATTGTAAATTAATTACCACAAGGAGATCAAAAGAGCCTAGGAAGAAACTTGGTCAACAAACATTTAACTTAAAACTGACAATGTATTTGTAAATTCTTACAAAGAAGAAAGATGATGGATGATTATGAGTAGCATGATGTAAAACAAAGAGAGGTAGTGAAAAGTGGAACCAGTTTAAAGAGATTTTGGCAAGATAACTCACTAGGTAAATCATCCCAAGGGCATTTGAGGATGAAAATGGAAGGACTCCCAGCAGAAGCAAAATGATGTTTTGCCTAAACTATATTTATATATTACCAGTGTAATGAAACTACCATCCTTGGAGCCCAACATCACAATGCCAAACATACTTATTGAGGAGATAGAAATAATGAGAACAAAGATGGGAAAATCAGCCAGATTGGACCAAGTATATATAGACCTTATATTTGTGAGGCTGAGGGATCAGTTTACAAAACATCAGAAGGAGAAGAAAGTTCCAAAGATTTTGAAAAAATCCACTGAAAAGGTGAGATATCCCTCATCATGTTTACTCCTATCTATAAAAAATTTTTATGAAAATAATCGATATGTGAATAGAGGGCATATTTGATGAGGGAATTAGGGAATAAGGGGACTGTGGCAAAGGATATTTGATGATGGACCTCATTTTTTAGCATTGCACAATTAAAGAGTAGAGAATGTAAGATCTCATTGTGCTTATTGTTTGTTAATTATGAAAAAGTGTTGGATTCAGTGAAACAAATCACTTCCAGTACTTTCGGTGAACCCCTCTTGGGTCAAACTTTTGGACAGAGGTGGATGGGTTCCAGGCTGCAGTGTTGGAGGGAAGTCACAATTTGATGAGATAATAGATCGATTTGAGTTATTAAGGGTAATGGGGTTGGGGGTAGGAGTATGATTGGATAATAAAGACTCAGTCCTTGAAGTACACATATATATTTTACAAACTAGATTTAGACCAATCAACCACATGGAAACATTGGTGTACCTGTCTCTGGCCATGAAGATAATCTGGAGTTGGTACTGGGTTATGATGAGAAATCATATAATTGGGCTAGAAAGCCAGAAGGATTGATGACTTAGGAATTGCTGTAACAGGACTGAGTGTACATGCAAGAGAGATGACCCACCCATTTCTCATACTTTTTTCCTTCCTAAGATTACTTTGAGCTACAAGGAGTAGCTGCTCACCATATTTCTTACCATATTCATGAGCACAGGGTGTTTCTATTTTTCTTATTTGCTTCTCTCAGTTGAATGAGTATTCTGAAATGGAAGTGCCTAGGTTAACTTTGTGGATTCAAGAGATCTTAGTAATCATAGAGATATGAATCAGGTGATGACCAAGCAGCAGCTTAAGACAGATCTGACTCTTATGAACTCTAATGGATTTTTGCTAGTAAATCTGGTAAACTACTAACATTCATATAAAAAAATACCATTGCTAATTACTAGGAAGATAGGCCTTCTAACACAGTGGGGTTGTGAATGGTTCAACCATTCTGCAACATAACTTACAATTGTGTGAGAAAAATGACTCAACTGCTAATTTGCTAACTCAGCAATCTCACTATTGGGCTTTATCCTCCAGGATGTCAAAGACAAAAAGACTCCATATGTAGCAAAACATTATTAACAGCACTTTTATTCATAGAAAAAAAGCTGGGTCATCAATATAATAGAATACTGCTGTGCCATATGAGATGATGAATATAAATAAATCTGGAAAACATGGGAAGACCTATATGGACTGGTATAAAATAAAATAAACAGAATCATAAGAAAAACATGCGCTGCAAATGAAAATAATAATGCAAAAGACAACAACACTAAAAGACAGCCAGACTGTACAGTATTAATGGCCAATTCCACCCGGACAGATGATGAAACACTTCTTTCTTCTCAGTGGAGAGATGGGGGACTCCTGCTACAGAATGCTGCCTAAGTCATCACATCCAATTGCTTTGTCAGTTACTTTTCCCTAAATTGTTTTTCTGTCATCAAGGAGGGTTCAATGGGGCTCAGCTAACATCAGGAAATGACAAAAACAAAAGGCCAAGATGAATAAACTCAGTAGAGTATTTGGTACTACTAAACATCACCTCCTAAACTTCTACTGAATTCTACAAATGAGACATTTGTAAAGTGTTTGGCAGAGTGCTTGGCACATAGTAAGTGCTTAATAAATGTTTATTCCTTTCCCCTTTGCTGATTCCCCTTCTACCTCTCTTAATATCCTCTGACCTTGCTGGTTCTTCCTTTTCTGGATGTTCAAGGTAGGTTTCTCCAAAACATCTGTCCTGGGTCTTCTCTTTCAACTTTTAACAGGCTGAATCACTCCCATTGGGTCAACTCTTACCTCCATGTCAATAACTTCTAGATCTCTCTCACGAGTCTGGGATTCTCTTTTGAGCTCCAGACCCATATTTCCTACTGACCACAGGACACCTTTCCTTGGATGACCCTCTGACACATCAAAGTCAACTAGTCCCAAATAGAACCAAAGCTACTGTTTCTATTTTTTCATCAATTGAATCACTACTATTGGGGCAGCTAGGTGGTGCCATGGTGCAAAGAATGCTGGTTCTGGAGTAGGGAAGATATATTTTTCTGACTTCAAATCTAGCCTCAGATACTTCCTAGTTGTATGACCCTGGAAAAATCACTTAGCCCAGTTTACTTCACTTTCCTCATCTGTAAAACGAGCTGGAGAAGGAAATGGCAAACCACTCCAGTAATTTTGCCAAGAAAACACCAAATAGAGCTAGTAAGAGTTGGACACAACCAAACAACAAATAACAACCACTCCTATTAAATCCTATGTCCATTTTCAAAATTTGCTGTTACATTTGACTCTTCCTTTGTACTATCCTCAAATGTCCAATTGATCCAAGTCTCATTGATTCTAACTCTGTAAACACTTCTCATATCTGTCCCTTACTGTCACTTTCCACTGCTATCCCCTGTAGTATAGGCCACTCATTATTTCTCTGCTGAGTTATTATAATGGCAGCCCTTGACAGGTCTTCCCCCGCCAGTATCTTCCTTTTCCAGTTCAGTCTTTTTAAGACTGCCATATCCATATTTCTTATGACTATGTGATTTTTTTTCTTCTGAAAAATCTTCCATGACTTCCATGCCTACCGAATATATTCCAGACTCCTTTGACAGGCTGATACAGGCTCTTAGCTGTTGGTTTCCAGGTTTATTTCACACTGCTTCTTCCATTTACTTCACGTTCCAGCCGAATTGTTACCCAGAACATGCCTTGAACTTTCCCAGCTCTGTTCCTGATTTGCCTAGTATGTCCTCCTTTGCCTGTGGGATGCATACCCATCCTTTAACACTCTAGCTTAAATGCTATTTCTTTCATTAATCTACTGGTTGAAGATGAATTGATAAATCAAATCAACAATCATTTATTTAGCTCCTACTGAGCATCAGTAGTAGGCATATATATGTACAGGGTGTTCCAAAAGTCATACTATGGTTCTAAGCTATTATTATGACTTTTTGGAACACCTTGTTCATCCTAAGACTTTGGGGATATCTTCTGTATTAACAAAAACAAAATAAGTATAAATTACAAAGTAATTTTGGAGGGGAGTGTAGGATAAGTAAAGGAGGAATCAGAAATGACTTCATGTAGAAGGTGGAGCTTGAATTGAATTTTGAACAAAATAAGGGATTCTAAGAAGTAGAGGGGAAAAGGCAGTATGTTACAGGTATAGAGTACAGCCATTGCAGATGAAAAGAGATGGGAAATGCAACATAGAGTGTGAGGAAGAACAAGAAGGCCAGTCTGGTTGAACTATGGAGGTGAGTGATGTATAACAAGGGTAGAAATGTGGGGCCTGGAGCCACTGGAATTTGAGTAAGAGACAGATGTAATCAGGTCTTGTTTTAGGACAATCATTTTTTGCAGCTATGTGGAAGACAGATTGGAGTGGTGATGAGAAGGATTGAAAAAGGAGGGGGTAAAGTCATGGACCCCCTCAAAGACCAGAGCACAGTGGGCTGTCTAGAATGAATTCACAGACTCATGCATTCTTGAAGTCAAGGTGGTAAAGATTTATTACACTTTTCAGTGGGCAAGAGTTCTTAGGGAACCTGCAACCTTAGAGGGGGTATAGTTCAAGTTTACATAGGATATTCTATAGTAAAACATGTGCCAAATATATTAATTAGGTGATTAAGGGTGGAATTAGGGAGTGGTTAAGGAGTGGTCAGTTCTTAAAGGTACATGCACTTTTAGTATCTACTGTGCAGGTATTTCACCCAGAGTTCACCAGGAAATAGCCCAAGGTGGGGGAGGGAGGCTAGATGGAGGTGAACTTTTAGGTCTCAAATGTCACTAAGTTATCTAATGGTCAGGGCGGCCTGAGAAATACCCAGGATGCTCCCCTCTGTCTTGTTAGACAAGATAAACATTAGGGGATATACACATGTCTAAGTCTAGGGTAATATGACAGTGAGTAGTAAATATGTTTAGGACCCAGTCCACAGCCAGTTCAGCCAGGGCACAGCGGGTTCAAACTAATAAGTTCTACAGGTGCAGCTGGCTACTGTATCAGGAAGAACTAATAGATTCTACAGGCGCAGCTGGTTACTGTATCAGAAGAACTAATAGATTCTACAGGTGCAGCTGGTTACTGTATCAGAAGAACTAATAGATTCTACAGGTGCAGCTGGCTACTGTATCAGAAGAACTAATAGATTCTACAGGCGCAGCTGGCTACTGTATCAGAAGAACTAATAGATTCTACAGGCGCAGCTGGCTACTGTATCAGGAAGAACTAATAGATTCTACAGGCGCAGCTGGCTACTGTATCAGAAGAACTAATAGATTCTACAGGTGCAGCTGGCTACTGTATCAGGAAGAACTAATAGATTCTACAGGTGCAGCTGGTTACTGTATCAGAAGAACTAATAGATTCTACAGGCGCAGCTGGCTACTGTATCAGAAGAACTAATAGTTTCTACAGGTGCAGCTGGCTACTGTATCAGAAGAACTAATAGATTCTACAGGCGCAGCTGGTTACTGTATCAGAAGAACTAATAGATTCTACAGGTGCAGCTGGTTACTGTATCAGAAGAACTAATAGATTCTACAGGCGCAGCTGGCTACTGTATCAGGAAGAACTAATAGATTCTACAGGCGCAGCTGGTTACTGTATCAGAAGAACTAATAGATTCTACAGGTGCAGCTGGTTACTGTATCAGGAAGAACTAATAGATTCTACAGGTGCAGCTGGTTACTGTATCAGGAAGAACTAATAGATTCTACAGGTGCAGCTGGTTACTGTATCAGGAAGAACTAATAGATTCTACAGGTGCAGCTGGTTACTGTATCAGGAAGAACTAATAGATTCTACAGGTGCAGCTGGTTACTGTATCAGGAAGAACTAATAGATTCTACAGGCGCAGCTGGCTACTGTATCAGAAGAACTAATAGATTCTACAGGCGCAGCTGGCTACTGTATCAGAAGAACTAATAGATTCTACAGGTGCAGCTGGCTACTGTATCAGAAGAACTAATAGATTCTACAGGCGCAGCTGGTTACTGTATCAGAAGAACTAATAGATTCTACAGGCGCAGCTGGCTACTGTATCAGAAGAACTAATAGATTCTACAGGCGCAGCTGGCTACTGTATCAGAAGAACTAATAGATTCTACAGGCGCAGCTGGCTACTGTATCAGAAGAACTAATAGATTCTACAGGCGCAGCTGGCTACTGTATCAGAAGAACTAATAGATTCTACAGGCGCAGCTGGCTACTGTATCAGAAGAACTAATAGATTCTACAGGCGCAGCTGGCTACTGTATCAGAAGAACTAATAGATTCTACAGGTGCAGCTGGCTACTGTATCAGAAGAACTAATAGATTCTACAGGTGCAGCTGGTTACTGTATCAGAAGAACTAATAGATTCTACAGGTGCAGCTGGCTACTGTATCAGAAGAACTAATAGATTCTACAGGTGCAGCTGGCTACTGTATCAGGAAGAACTAATAGATTCTACAGGTGCAGCTGGTTACTGTATCAGAAGAACTAATAGATTCTACAGGTGCAGCTGGTTACTGTATCAGAAGAACTAATAGATTCTACAGGTGCAGCTGGTTACTGTATCAGGAAGAACTAATAGATTCTACAGGCGCAGCTGGCTACTGTATCAGAAGAACTAATAGATTCTACAGGTGCAGCTGGTTACTGTATCAGAAGAACTAATAGATTCTACAGGCGCAGCTGGCTACTGTATCAGAAGAACTAATAGTTTCTACAGGTGCAGCTGGCTACTGTATCAGAAGAACTAATAGATTCTACAGGTGCAGCTGGTTACTGTATCAGGAAGAACTAATAGATTCTACAGGCGCAGCTGGCTACTGTATCAGAAGAACTAATAGTTTCTACAGGTGCAGCTGGCTACTGTATCAGAAGAACTAATAGTTTCTACAGGTGCAGCTGGCTACTGTATCAGAAGAACTAATAGATTCTACAGGCGCAGCTGGCTACTGTATCAGAAGAACTAATAGATTCTACAGGCGCAGCTGGTTACTGTATCAGAAGAACTAATAGATTCTACAGGCGCAGCTGGCTACTGTATCAGAAGAACTAATAGATTCTACAGGCGCAGCTGGCTACTGTATCAGAAGAACTAATAGATTCTACAGGCGCAGCTGGTTACTGTATCAGAAGAACTAATAGATTCTACAGGCGCAGCTGGCTACTGTATCAGAAGAACTAATAGATTCTACAGGCGCAGCTGGCTACTGTATCAGAAGAACTAATAGATTCTACAGGCGCAGCTGGCTACTGTATCAGGAAGAACTAATAGATTCTACAGGTGCAGCTGGCTACTGTATCAGAAGAACTAATAGATTCTACAGGCGCAGCTGGCTACTGTATCAGAAGAACTAATAGATTCTACAGGTGCAGCTGGCTACTGTATCAGAAGAACTAATAGATTCTACAGGTGCAGCTGGTTACTGTATCAGAAGAACTAATAGATTCTACAGGTGCAGCTGGCTACTGTATCAGAAGAACTAATAGATTCTACAGGCGCAGCTGGCTACTGTATCAGGAAGAACTAATAGATTCTACAGGCGCAGCTGGCTACTGTATCAGAAGAACTAATAGATTCTACAGGTGCAGCTGGCTACTGTATCAGGAAGAACTAATAGATTCTACAGGCGCAGCTGGTTACTGTATCAGAAGAACTAATAGATTCTACAGGCGCAGCTGGCTACTGTATCAGAAGAACTAATAGATTCTACAGGTGCAGCTGGTTACTGTATCAGAAGAACTAATAGATTCTACAGGCGCAGCTGGTTACTGTATCAGAAGAACTAATAGATTCTACAGGTGCAGCTGGTTACTGTATCAGAAGAACTAATAGATTCTACAGGCGCAGCTGGTTACTGTATCAGAAGAACTAATAGATTCTACAGGCGCAGCTGGCTACTGTATCAGGAAGAACTAATAGATTCTACAGGCGCAGCTGGTTACTGTATCAGAAGAACTAATAGATTCTACAGGTGCAGCTGGCTACTGTATCAGAAGAACTAATAGATTCTACAGGCGCAGCTGGCTACTGTATCAGAAGAACTAATAGATTCTACAGGCGCAGCTGGCTACTGTATCAGGAAGAACTAATAGATTCTACAGGTGCAGCTGGTTACTGTATCAGAAGAACTAATAGATTCTACAGGTGCAGCTGGCTACTGTATCAGAAGAACTAATAGATTCTACAGGTGCAGCTGGCTACTGTATCAGAAGAACTAATAGTTTCTACAGGCGCAGCTGGCTACTGTATCAGAAGAACTAATAGTTTCTACAGGTGCAGCTGGCTACTGTATCAGAAGAACTAATAGATTCTACAGGTGCAGCTGGTTACTGTATCAGGAAGAACTAATAGATTCTACAGGCGCAGCTGGCTACTGTATCAGAAGAACTAATAGATTCTACAGGTGCAGCTGGCTACTGTATCAGAAGAACTAATAGATTCTACAGGTGCAGCTGGTTACTGTATCAGAAGAACTAATAGATTCTACAGGTGCAGCTGGCTACTGTATCAGAAGAACTAATAGATTCTACAGGCGCAGCTGGTTACTGTATCAGGAAGAACTAATAGATTCTACAGGTGCAGCTGGCTACTGTATCAGAAGAACTAATAGATTCTACAGGTGCAGCTGGTTACTGTATCAGAAGAACTAATAGATTCTACAGGTGCAGCTGGCTACTGTATCAGAAGAACTAATAGATTCTACAGGCGCAGCTGGCTACTGTATCAGAAGAACTAATAGATTCTACAGGCGCAGCTGGCTACTGTATCAGGAAGAACTAATAGATTCTACAGGTGCAGCTGGTTACTGTATCAGAAGAACTAATAGATTCTACAGGTGCAGCTGGCTACTGTATCAGAAGAACTAATAGATTCTACAGGTGCAGCTGGCTACTGTATCAGAAGAACTAATAGTTTCTACAGGCGCAGCTGGCTACTGTATCAGAAGAACTAATAGTTTCTACAGGTGCAGCTGGCTACTGTATCAGAAGAACTAATAGATTCTACAGGTGCAGCTGGTTACTGTATCAGGAAGAACTAATAGATTCTACAGGCGCAGCTGGCTACTGTATCAGAAGAACTAATAGATTCTACAGGTGCAGCTGGCTACTGTATCAGAAGAACTAATAGATTCTACAGGTGCAGCTGGTTACTGTATCAGAAGAACTAATAGATTCTACAGGTGCAGCTGGCTACTGTATCAGAAGAACTAATAGATTCTACAGGCGCAGCTGGTTACTGTATCAGGAAGAACTAATAGATTCTACAGGCGCAGCTGGCTACTGTATCAGAAGAACTAATAGATTCTACAGGCGCAGCTGGCTACTGTATCAGAAGAACTAATAGATTCTACAGGTGCAGCTGGCTACTGTATCAGAAGAACTAATAGATTCTACAGGCGCAGCTGGCTACTGTATCAGAAGAACTAATAGTTTCTACAGGTGCAGCTGGCTACTGTATCAGAAGAACTAATAGTTTCTACAGGTGCAGCTGGCTACTGTATCAGAAGAACTAATAGATTCTACAGGTGCAGCTGGTTACTGTATCAGGAAGAACTAATAGATTCTACAGGCGCAGCTGGCTACTGTATCAGAAGAACTAATAGATTCTACAGGCGCAGCTGGCTACTGTATCAGAAGAACTAATAGATTCTACAGGTGCAGCTGGCTACTGTATCAGAAGAACTAATAGTTTCTACAGGTGCAGCTGGCTACTGTATCAGAAGAACTAATAGATTCTACAGGCGCAGCTGGTTACTGTATCAGAAGAACTAATAGATTCTACAGGTGCAGCTGGTTACTGTATCAGAAGAACTAATAGATTCTACAGGTGCAGCTGGCTACTGTATCAGAAGAACTAATAGATTCTACAGGCGCAGCTGGCTACTGTATCAGAAGAACTAATAGATTCTACAGGCGCAGCTGGTTACTGTATCAGAAGAACTAATAGATTCTACAGGCGCAGCTGGCTACTGTATCAGAAGAACTAATAGATTCTACAGGCGCAGCTGGCTACTGTATCAGGAAGAGAGAGGAAGGGCTGGCTGTCCTTGGGCTGGGGAGAAACTGCCTGGGATAGCGTTTTGAGGCTAGGGTGAAATGTGATTTTAGGATTGGGGTCCAAGCACAGGCACCAGTGAGATTGAGGAGGGCCCTTAACCTTCTTCCGTGGCTTCAGTGATCAGACACTCCCCCCTCGGACCTTTCATTATTTTTTTCTGCCCTCAAATGCACTTACACTATATCGTGGTGTATGTATCACACTCCTTTTTTGACCCCAAGTTCAGCAGGACAGGGATCATTTCTCAGTGTCTAGAAGAGTGCTCTGCGTTCCGTAGGTGCCTTATAGATGTTTGTCTGTGGGATCATAGATTTGGAAGGAAGGGATGCAGCCCAACCCCCCTCATTTTACGGTGGGGTAAGCTTAAGCCCAGAGGGCACAGGAAACGATGTGCCCAGGTCTCGGACATGCGGGCTGGGCTCTGGCCTCTTGACGGTCCATCCTTCTGGGTCCGGGAGAGGCCCCGGCCACGCGGTGCACTCGGAGGAGATCCTAGCTGTGCCGCCCTGCCCTTCTTGCCCACGCCGCCACTTCGGACACGCGTGAAGGCCCAATAAGCCCCGGCGGGACCCCACGGAGCCTTGCTTCTGTCTGCGAAGCCACGCTTTGCTGGGCGCCCGGCGCGGCCCGGGAGCACTTCATTGAGCGCTCAGTGACCGCCCACGTGGGGTAGGAAGCTAGTTTTCCGGGAGGTCTGGGCTGCCCCAGTTGGTGGACAATCCTGGGGGTTTTGCGAGGAAGACTGCTGGGGCTTCAGCAGGATCTCAGAGGCGTCGGGGCCCGGGCGGCGTCGCTCAGTGCGCAGGCGCAGACGCAGCCCCGGACTACATTCCCAGAAACGCGCTGGACCCGCTTCTGTGGTGGGTGCGCTTTGCTTTCACTTTAGCCTGGCCCTCGCCTTCCAGAGGTCGAAGCGCCGGAGTCCGCCTGCGCAGGCGCACTTCCCGTTGGGCGGCTGGTGAGTGGAGGCGTGGGTGAACGGGGGTGGGGTGGGGTGGCTGGGCTCTTGGGAACTCTTGTAGTGTGGAGGGGTGTCGGATTGGGTTGGGGTACCCCATTCCCGGCGGAGCCAAGGCCAGGGTGTGGAGGCAGGAGCGGGCCCTGGAGGGCGCGCGTGACGTGGGTGGCTTCGTCTGTCGGAGGATGATCTCCCGTCCCGAGGCGAGCCCAGAGTAGACTGCCCGGGGTGCTAGCGCCCTTGTTCTGGAGCTCCCGCTGGAGCAGGGGCCGCGGCCTGGTGAGGGAGAACGGCCTTTTTTTGTCCTATGGAAAGCTGTCACCCTTGTAAACGGAAGGGAAAGGGAAGCAGCTGTTGGGTTCACTTCAATCCAGTCTGTTGCTGTGGAGGGTCTCCTGGGATCGTAGATGGAGAGAGGGGGGGCTCCTGGGACTGTAGATGGAGAGAGGGGGGCTTCTGGGACTGTAGATGGAGAGAGGGGGGCTTCTGGGATCATAGATGGAGAGAGAGGGGCCCTGGGATCGTAGATGGAGGGGGGGGGGCTCCTGGGACTGTAGATGGAAAGAGGGGGGCTTCTGGGATCATAGATGGAGAGAGAGGGGTCCTGGGATCGTAGATGGAGAGTGAGAGGGGGCTTCTGGGACCATAGATGGAGAGAGGGGGGCTCCTGGGATTGTAGATGGAGAGCGAGAGGGGGCTTCTGGGACCATAGATGGAGAGAGGGGGGGCTCCTGGGATCGTAGATGGAGAGAGGGGGTTCTGGGATAGTAGATGGAGAGAGATGGTCCTGGGATAGTAGATGGAGAGCTAGAGGGGGCTCCTGGGACCATAGATGGAGAGAGGGGGGGCTCCTGGGATCATAGATGGAGAGAGGGGGACTCCTGAGATAGTAGATGGAGGGGAGGGTCGTGGGATAGTAGATGGAGAGCTAAAAGGGACCTTAGACCCCCTTTAGGCCAAGCTCTCATTTTACAAGTTAGGAAATTCAGACCTTCCTTAGAGAAATTAATTGACTTGTCCAGGGTCATTGAAGTAGAAGCATCCTAAGTAGGATTCAAGCTCAGGTCTTCTTGACTCCAGGTCTAGCGTTCTACCCACATAGCTAGCTCTGAGAGAAGTCCAGGTATTTGACAGAGAAATTAGCAGGGTTAGTGGTAGGTTAGGTTCCAGCTGATGGGTGAGCCTGGATCTGGGATATCACCTGGTGGAGTGTGAGGTTTGGGAATCTGTGTACAAGATACTGGAGCAGTCCTTCAGCAAGCGTTCATTAAATCCTTACTGTGTGCCAGGGAATATAGTAAGTGCTGAGAATACAAATACAAAGAATTCAAAGACAAAAAATACAAAGAGAAAAACAAAATAGCCCTCACCCCAGGGAGCTTACACGCAGGGGAGACAACACATCTTTTTTTTAAGGTATGTGCAGGGCGCATGCTAGATAGCCTTGTTTGCAAAGAAGAAAAATATCAGTTCCTTCAAGGTGCTGCCTGTCTAGTGGGCAGAGGGATGGGAGAGTATGTCATGTGCATGAATCAGTACTTTAGGAGGTAAAATATCATAGGGAGGATTTAGATCCTAAGATCTTCAATATAGAGCTGGAAGGAACATTTATTTCTTCTCCCTCTTATAATCCACCTCTTTGGGGAAAGAAAACCCCTTGTAACCAATAAGCACAGTCAAGCAAAATAAATTCTCTTATTATCCATGTCTACCACCACGTGTCTCATTCTGCATTTCAGTCCTTAGCCTCTTTGCAGTCATGATTCAACATAGCTTTGATTCATTGACCAGAGTTCTAACACCTTTCAGTGTTGTTTCTCTTTGTTCTTTCAGTCAGTGTGTACACTGTTCTTATTCTGCATCAGTTCATGAGTCTTCTCAGGTTTTCCTGAATTCTTTGTGTTTTTCATTTATTACATACAGTGAAGTAACATCCCATTTCATTCATACTTCAGCTCATCAGCCATTCCCCACTGATTCCAGTTTTTCCTAAGATTATTACCCTTTCATTTCTGAGTCAAAAGCTTCCTGATCTCCAAATAACTTCTCAGCTAAAAGAGAGAGAATGATACAATACACGCCATGCAAGGTTGTGAGCATTTGGCAAATCACAAAGCACCATTGAAATGGGAGAGGTTGTCTCTCTTGGGAAGGGCTTTGCAGACATCTGGTGGCTGTGTGTAGACAGCCAAGTCCTGGGTAGTGTGACTAAGGAGTATCAGATACGGAAATGTTCAATGCAGATGTGAATAATGTGATCACTTCAGGGTGGTCATTCTATCATTCACACTAATCCAGACCCCTGCACTGTGTGTTTGTGGTCTGCGTCAGTCAACAAGCATTTATTTTAAACCTGGATCACTTGATGCCTAAATTGGGATTGCACTTCTCTGCCCTTCTGTCAGTTTACAAAGGTGGGAATCTGCATCAGGGAATGGAATATCAACAAATAATAAAATCTTTGACATTTTGAAAAGTGTGTGTGTGTGTGTGTGTGTGGTTGTATTGATGACTGACTGAGGCAATTGTTTGCTAACCCTGGTGCTAGGTCACAAAGTCTTGTGCCCACCCCAGGGCCTGAATCCTATATATTACATATTTATTGAATAAAATTTGTTGAATCAAATTTATATGACCATTTGTCAGTCCCAGGTTGTCTAGTCATCTTTGCAGGGCCATAGGCTGGAATGGGTGACTGAAGGTGCTGGGGTCCTTCCTGGTGCCTCGGTCTTAATCTGTGGCTTCCCTGGCCCCTGGTAACATCTATGGGAGTCTAATTTGGGTGCCATCTCTTTGGAGAGGTGAAGGTGTTAGAAGACAATGTTGGGGAACGAGAAACCATCCTAGGAGAAAACATACTTGCCCTGTGACTTTTCCCCTTAGCTTCATTCCAGATTCTAAGGAGAAGCTACTGCTGTTGGAGCTAGATTAATTCTTCCATAGTGGCTGGGGAGCCAAGACTTGGGAAAAGTCAAAAAGACCAAGAAAGCAGCAAAGAGGAGGGGCTAACTATGGAGGACTTGGATCTCATGCTTGAGAGAGGTGAGAAGTGCAGGAATTTGGGGGGTGGGGAAAGGGAGGGCTATCTGCCCACTGTGGGAGAAGGGGACAGATACCTTCAGGGAGGTATGTGAGGGAGTGGTCTAGGTGAAAGATCAACATGCTGCTCATTCTGATTCTTTTATTTCCCTCTTGCAAACACACACATGGACGTATCTGGCCCAGTTCTACTGATGTTTTCTGACCCACAACCATAGGCGGGGTAGACTAGGTTGAATAGGCAGCACTGCCCTATAGGAGGATATATTGCTTTTTCTTTGCTGTAGAAAAAGTTCTATTTTTGAAGTAACTTTTACTAAGAAACCAAGACCTCCGTCTTCCATATTACAGAAGTGAGTATAACAACTTTTTTGTCTGTTGTAGCATAATGTATCTTTAACAGTCTATTAAAACCACCATGTTGTTTGCTTGTGAATTGTTGTTCTTCTTTAATTTATGTACTTTAGAGTGTCTGAATATTCTAAAGTTGCCAAAGTCTTTTGGGAATGGTGATTTGCCCATCCACTGTTTTTTTCCCAGCTTCATGTCATTTACAAATTTTAATAAGCATGCTATTTATGCACTTATCTAGTGCATTGAAAATGTTGTTGAATGGAATGGGGAAAAATAACTGCCTGGGAAACTCCAGTAGCTATCTCTCACACTAGGTTTGACAGTGATCCATTAATCAAACATGTTTTGGGTCTAGTGCTTCAGCTAGTTCTGAATCTACTGACACCTAACCTCATGGAAGTCTTCAGATTGTCTTTAGGAATATAATGAGACTTTATCAGAAGCCTTGCTCTAATACAAGTATCCATTTTTTATAGTATCCTCCTGATTAGCAATCTACTAAGTCTGAATTGCAATGATGTTATTCTGACATAATCTCCCATCCATGAGGTTGAGTTTAGCTTCTCAGAGTGGGAAGAAGCCCTAGGCATCATCTAGTCAAACCTATGTACATCTGGGGCCCCTCTGGTGGCTGGTGATTCAATCTCCAATTGAAGATTACCAGTACCTCATTTGTTCATTGTTCATTTTTCTGTATGTCTCTGCAACTCAGCTTCTCTGCAGCTTTTCACTGTCCCTGGTTTTGCCCTTGGGGCCAAGCAGAACATGTCTTATTTCCCTCCTTCATATCACCCCTAAGTCTTTTCTTCTTTAAGCTGAAAAACTACATTTCCTTGAATGTATGGCATGATCGTGGGTCTGTCACCCTTGGAGAATTTCAGGATTTGAACTCACAGGCCGTATATGCCACCATATGCCTCAGCAAGAACACAGACTGCCCTTCTCTCAAGACTATCTATCCATTGTCATAACTGCCACCCAGAACTGAAGACAATGCTCTAGAAATGATCTGACCAAGACAATACACCAGGACTCATCATCATCCATTATTCCGTGTAGTGTGCTTCTAATGTAGTTTAATATGGAATTAGCTTTTCTGACCTCCATGTTACAGTGTTGACTCCCCTTGAGCTTGTAATCCATTAGAACCTCCAAATGTTTTTCAGTCAAGTTGATTTCCTGACACACCTTCCCTACTTCGACTTGTGGAGTTAATTTTTTTGAACTGTATTCATCTTATTAGATTCAGTTCAGTATTCTAGCTTGTCAGGGATTTATTTGAATCTTAACCCTGTTGTCCACTTATTAGATATCCCCCCAGCTTTGTTTCACCTATCCTCAGCTTTTTGTTATATGAAACTTTAATATATATGCGATATGTACCTGAAGTCATTAGTAAGATATTCAGTAGTGTTGGGCAATGGACCAATCCTCAAGGTCTCCTGAGACACCCTGGGTTGACATTAAGACCCAGTGATGAATTTTCGGGTATAATCATTCAAGCACTTTCTGTTTAATTACTGTCATTTGGCCTGCTTTCTTCATCCTGAGGTGTATTGATTGAGTGTGGTATTACCTATTTGTGATGAGGCCATGTTGGCTCTTTCTGATCACTTTTCTAATGTTCACCAACCATCTCTAAGAATGTATTCCAGAATTGTGCCAGGAGTCCAAGCTAGAGTTTTCAAATGCTGTTCTCTCTCTGTTTAAAAAAACAAATCAGAACATTATCTTTTCTCCAGTTCTGCGATATTTTTCCCATTATCTAAGATTTCTCAGAGATAACGAAGTGACTTAGTGAACCCGTTTGAATGTTATTTTGGTAACTTGGCCGAGAGTTCCTCTGGGCTTTGTGACTTGAAATCATTAAGTTAGTTATGAGGTTTCATTTTGTCTTCCTTCTTATCTTGGGCTTCAGATCTCTATTGGCCATTTTTGTCTTGTCAAGTCAAAGGGTTGTCTTAAAAAAAATCAGCACACTGATTCTTCATCTGTCTTCAAAACTAGGGAGAAGAATGGAAACTTTTTCCCCATTAAATTAAGGGGTGACTGAGACACAGAGAGCTTGAGTTTCATTCTCATCAAATGACATAAAAAGAAGTACCATGAATTCACTATGTGTTATTATGCTCCTACCGGAAGTCAGTCCCTTGGAGCCTGCTCTGCAGAGGAATAAAGTCACGATCTTAGGAAGGACTTTTCCCTCTGAGTTCAGAAAAAGATGGGCCTGCTTCAGGGTTAACTGTGGCCGCTCTCTGTAAGGACTGTGAGACTCACAAACTGCTTGTGGGAAGGTATTCCATCAGGTGAGTTTCGGAGCTGCAAGGCAGAATTGGTCTCCCTCATGACTTTTCTCCTCCCTCAGTTCTGGCATCTCAAGACTCTGCCCTTCCCCAAGAAAGGAGAAACAAGAAGGAGGAGGGAATGACTTCTGGGTTCCTGACAGCCAGGTCTGAGGTGAGTTAGGCTTTCCTCTCACTCTTGAAATGCCATCTCATTTTTCAAGGTGTAGATGCATTTCTTTCCCTTTCCCCCTCCCATTTTCTGAGCTCAATTAAGTCACATATAGGGACCTAAATATCAACTATTTTGTCTAAGAAGATTGTTTCTTCTTATAGATGATATTCCTGGAGTCTGTAGATCATTACTGCTAGACTTATGCTGTCCAGTCCTCTGATTTGATACAGTAAGGTCCAGAGAGGTGTGGGAGAACTCAGAGGCCATATATGGCATGATATACCTCAGCAATTTAATAAAACCTGAATCTCCTGATACATGGTCCAATCCTCTTTCCATTATACTATGGACTGTAGGGAATGTTCCCCACATGCCAGATATCTTCCATCTGACCTCTGTGTCAAACTTTCATCCACTCAACTATTATATAACAAAATGCTACGAAGAGAACAAGTATTAAAACCCAATTCCTGGTGGGACAGACACACCAGAAATAGATATAATTTATATTGCTATTGATGAAAAAGTTAGATAATGATAGACAGATTTTTAGGTGCCTCATAGGAGGTGCCAAACAGAATGGTACAGGAAAGAAATGTTATGAATTCAGAGAAAGAATTCAGATTGGGGTAGACTTCCTGAAACATAGAATTTGGACTGGAATTGTGGTATGAGTAAAGTAATTGGAGGATGAAAGAGGACATTATGAGGAGGAGGAACAGATGGAGTCCAGGCTTAGAACCAGTAGCAGGCATCTCTGGAGATATGAGGAGGCAGGCCCAGTTGTAAGAGTGGTAAAGATAATCAGGGTGGGGTCAGATTTGGGAAGTCCTTGAATGCCATTTTGAGAATCTTGACTGTTACCCTGGGCAAAGTTAAGTCATTGGATGTGGTTGACTGTTAGTGCAGGGTGTCTTCAAAAGTACAATAAAGTTGGTCTAGGCTATTTGTGTTTGGGAGACCTTGTGAATGATTCAGTCTAGCAGCATCTCATCCTCTACTCTGAAAATCTTAGGCCTTCATTTCTTGTGTTTTTTCCTAAGCCATCACTGATGAGTATCTCGCTGAACATGCATCCTAACTTGGTTTCTAACTTCTCCCTGCATCTTCGTCACTCTTTCCTTTTTTCCTTGGAAATTATTTCTCTGTGTCTTTAGAATATCATTCTTGAGAGCTTCCCATCTTTCCAATCTGACCCTGTCTGTAGAATTTTAGTTCATGGGATCCTACTTAGCTTTTCTTTTAGCCTTTTGAAATCTCTCACTAAATCATGGATCATAGATTTGTAGTTGGAAGGAACTTGGAGTCTGTCAAGTCCAACTCCCTCATTTAAGCTGAGGAAAGTGAGGCACCAAGAACTCGGCGACTGGCCCAGGGTCACATAGACTGTAGATCTGAGACAGGATTTGACTTGGGTCTTGCTGACACTAAGTCCAGTGCCCTAACCCTCCTCCAGACTCCCTCCATGCCTAATGTTTTATACAGTGCCTGAAGGTGTGCAAAGTGCATGACAAATGTTTTCCTGTCTGATCCTGAAACCACCCTGAAGATAGGTATTGTTGTTATTATTCTCACATTATAGCTGAGGGAACTGAGGCTGAGAAAGCTTAAATGATTTGTTTAGGGTCACACAACTAGTAATTGTCTGAGGTAGAATTTGAACCCAGTTCAGCACTATTCACTCCACCACTTGGCTGATGAGATCACCAAGAGGAGTGATTATAAAGGGAGAATGTGTATAGAAGGAGAATAGAAGGGGGCCCAGAACAAAACCCAGAAGGACAACTATAGCTAGAGGGTGGGATCTGAAAGAGTATCCAACAAAGAGGACTGGGAAGGAGTGGTCAGAGAGATGGGAAGAGGATCAGGAGAGAGGGTTGTCCTGAAAACCTGGAGAGAAGAGAGTACCAAGGAACAGAAAGTGACTGTTGTGACTTGGCTGAGTGTAATTGGTGATTTGATGAGGAGGCCGAGGACTCAAGAGAGGAGGACAGTATAGAGTTGAATTGGTTCATTATTGTTTAATCGTGCCCAAGTTTTCGTGATTCCAGGGACCATAGCATGCCAGAACCTTCTATCCTCCACTATCTCTCAAAGTCTATCAAGGCTCATGTTCTATGTTTCCATGATATTACCTATCCATCTCATCTTCTGTTGTCTCCTTTTCCTTTTGCCATCAATCTTTCCCAACATCAGGGTCTTTTCCAATGAGTCCCAACTTCTCATTATGTGACCGAAGTATTTAAGCGTCAGCTTCAGCATTTGACCTTCCAATGAATAACCTGAATTAATTTGTTTGAATATTGACTTATTTGACTTCCCTGCTGTCCAGGGTACTCTCGGAAGTCTTCTCCAACATCACACTTTGAAAACCTTAATTCTTTGGTGCTTGGCTTTCCTTATAGTCCAACTCCCACAGTTGTATATTGCTACTGGAGGAAAAAGGGTCAAGATGTGGAAAAAAGGAGAGTTATTTAGTGCAGAGCAGATGACTTGGGAGAGAATAGAGGGGTCAAGGGATTGGAGGTCATGGTGCAGATGAAAAGTTGCATTTTTTAATGACAAGGCAAAGGAAAAGGTGAAAGATTATGGTCAGATAGAGGGATTTCAGAATTCTTGAACTTAGAGGTGGTATATTTGTGGGTGATAATAAGAGCAAAGGTATGACCATCTTTGTGTGTGACTTAGGTGGAGTGGAGGAGTAACTCATGGGATTAAATAGGTTGAGTAACTAAAAGTTTAGGGTGTTTGAAGGAGGTCAAATATGTATGTTGAAGTCTTCTAGTATGAAGGCAGTTGTTGGGGAGGAGAGAGAAATTGTGAGCCGTGTTCCTGACTCACTGAGGAAGGAAGGGACATGACCTAGGGTCCTGTAGACAATAGCTACCAGGAATTTGATTGTGTGGTAGATATGAAGTGTATGAACCCCAAAGGAGGAGCAGTTACTGAGTCTTGGAGGTAAGGCGAGAACCTAGAAGTCGCAGTGGGGAACAAGGAGTATTCCAATTCTCAGCCTTGACCAAAGAGCTGAGGAGAATGAGTGAAAGTGCAGCCAGAGCTAGAAAGGGTATCCAGGAAAGCTGTGTCATCAGGGGAAAACCAGGTTTTCAGTAGGAGCTAGTAGATGGGAGGCATGGAAGAAGAATAAAATTAAGATGAAAGTAAGTTTGTTGCCTATGGACCAGGTATTCCAGGACTAGGTTGAGTTAGGGTGAAGCTTTGGGTGGGAAGGTAGACAGGAATGAAAAATTGGGTTTGGGGTGGGGAATGGGGTTTGGATGATGACTTTAGAGTTACTGGGATGTGAAGATTGTGACCAGGAGTCAAAATGCTAATCATTGAGATGAGGGTACCACATGTATAAGAGACTGGATATTGGGCTTGAGGCAAGTGCAGTATGAGATGGGAGGCACATGGTTGGATGGTCAGATTGGAGAACCCACTCTTCTTCCCTCCAAAGGCTGGAGATTAGACAGGAAAAGTACTCTGCTGGAGATGGAGCCTGCACAGCAGAAGAAAGAAGTCCCTTTCCCCACCAACTTTACTCTTTTTCTTCCCTCAAGGGACAAGTGCAGCAGGAGAGGGGAGGCCTGAAGTCTCAGGGAGGGTTTCTCCTCTTTGCATAAGATGTTCCCTAGTGGGGAGATGGGGCTGCTGGCAGGAGGTAGAAGGTGTCTTGGACTGCACAGATGGAAGATGCAGCGGGGCTCCTCACTGTCTTTGCTCAGGGGACCTGCTGCACTCACTCCTACCATCCCCTCCCCACTCAGAGGGAGCCTCCTTAGGTGAGAACACCTCAGACTACAAGCCATGATGCCTTCAACCACCCACCAGCCTTCTAATATCATAGTGGAGTTGTATGGGCATTTAGTTCCCTTCCCTTTTTTTCAGTTGAAAGCCATTTTGATTTGTTTTTAAGTAGGATAGAATTACTGGACTTGTGATTTCATTGGCATAGGGAACTACCTCTGCCAGTGCATGTTGGCACCTTCTCTGCAACTTCTAGTGTTAGAAGGTATTTATAGAAATGTGTTTGTATATCTAGATACGCTAAAACAAAAACAAATGCCAGAAAAAAGTGAAGCGACATTCTTGTGCTAAAAGTGGGAGATGATTTCTCCTGTGTTTCATTGTCCAGGAGTGATCGATTTGCAGTCCTAGCAGTTTTGGTGCTACACTCGTCTGTGCATATCAGGACCTATTAACTCTTCCTCATCCTTTGTAACTCTTGTCTGCTTTCTCCTGCCAGTCTTCTGCTGGGGGTTGGCTCCCAGTTCTGGTGTGATGCCTGGCCGCTCCATGCATGAGCCCTTGCATTTTGGCACATGATTGTCTCACCTTGTTTTCTGGTCTCCTTTAGGCCACACTTCTCCTGTGTAGTTCTTCATTGGTGTGCTTCAGTATACTCGTTACCACATCATTTTCTATTGTCCTTTGGCTCTCCCACAACTTGCATTCTTTAGAGATTGCATTATTCCAGAATGTGCAGCTACATACTATCACTGGAAGAGGATTGATGTTAAAGAAAAATGGGGGTTGTTATTTACATTCTATGAGGTTTCCTAAATGACATCCAGTTTATTCTACTGACTTGCAATTCTGGAACCACTTTATTGTTACTCTGTGGTGCCTACCCAAGATGTGCGTATAAATGGAACTAAATAGCATAGTCTGGCTAGATAGTCTGTATCCACTTGGTTTTCTGATTCTGAATATTTAGGCTGAATTCTTTTGAGTGATTGCAGATTACATTTAGGAATTTCTTCTATGTTCTGAGGCTGAGTGCAGTTAGCTCGTTGTCATCCACAAACCAAGAGCATCTGGAGGACTGTCTATAGAGAATCCCTCTTTGTGGCAAACACCTGGGAGGAGCACGTTTGTTTTATGCCTTACTTTTGTTAATATCATTCATTAGGAGATCATCGAAGAAGCTATTGTCACCTCTTTCAAGGAGTCTTTTGTGATTTCAACACATGCATGGGAGGCACTTCCTTGAAGAGGAAGCTTTGAATTTTCAAATGGAACTGTGGTCCTAGCCATTTGGATGTGCCTTCTAATAATACACCTTGTAACTCATTTGCGCCTGCCTGTCCTTTGTAACTCTTGTCATTGTACTGCTATAATAAGGTCACCATAGGGAGTACACCTAATGTGGACAAGAGCCCTGAAGGCAGCATTTTGATTTACCAGTTCTAATATGTGTGTATGTACACATCTGTACACACATACATACATACATACATATATATGTCAACAAACAGTGAAATCTTGTGCTCTCTACACTTTTTAGTCATTTGTTTAGCTGCAGACATATGTAGTCTATTGGAGAATATTTCTTGTGAAAAACTGCCTATTTCCTTCTGCCTTCATCACAGATGACCTCATTAAATGTGAAGATGTGTTTCATAAACATTTCGTTTTGTGCCAGTACACAGTTTAATTTTAGTGTGACTGACTTCACAGAGTCCCTCCAATCTTGACTTTTTTATCTCTCATCTTTGCCAACTTGATGAATGTTAAATGAAAACTTAAGAATTTAAATTTTGAATTTCTTTTATTATTAGTTTCCCCTGTCATAGTGGCAGACACCTTTGGTGAGTGTGTATCTCCTTGTTTTATACCTTTCCTGATGTTTATGAACAAAGATACGTTGCTCAAGGTCAGAGAAGTAGAAAACATCAGAGGAATTTTGAATCCATGTCCCTGATTCCAGAGCCAGTGCTCTCTCCATTGTATATCCCTTGACCACTCATCTAGCAAGTATTTTCTCTCGTGATTGCTTCTTTTCTAATGCTAAGTGCATTGATTTTTGTTAATGTAAAAATTTTTCAATGTTACATAATCTTAATCATCCACTTTATCTTTTATGATCTCTATCCTTTGTTTTAGTTAAACATTTTTCCTTTAGCCATAGTAGTCCAATTATGTCTTTCCATTCTCCTCTAATTTTTTAATGATGTGATCTTTTTTATTTAGATCATGTCTACTCATGATATTTATTGTGGTATAGGGAGCATCACCCTTCCGTTTTAGGCTTTTATTTCTGTCTCCTTCCAGACCAAACCCACCAGTCCTTGTAAATGCTTATTACTTTGCCTACTTGCCTTTGCTTAAAATGTTCTGTTTTTTATTTTTTGCCCATTAGCATCCTGTTATCTTTTAAGGGGCAGGACAAATGTCCTAGGCAAGTCACTTAACCCCACTGGACCTAAGTTTCCTAATGTATAAAATGAAGGTGTTAGATAAGATATAATCTAAGATTCTTTTCTGAATCTGTGATTAAAGATTCAGATCAGATCATCCCCTTATCCTTATATTTCCTTGGGTGAACAGGAATTTTTTAAAAACATTTCAGAAATCCTTGACTTTTCAAGATGTGGCTGTGGACTTCACTCGAGAGGAATGGGGCCAGCTGGATCCTGCTCAGAAGAACATGTACAGAGATGTGATGCTGGAGAATTATGAGAACTTTATCTCCCTTGGTAAGGGCAGCTTTTTCCCCCAGGAATTGTCACCTGTCCATTGGGATATTTTTGTATTTGATCTTCTTAAAGACAGTGAGATAACAACAGGACTTGGTTGAGTTCTGGCTTGGTGTGCAGGCACATTCTCATGAATGCCTGTAATGTGAAGAGATTCCTAAATTGTTCAGCGCCAAGAAGCCCAGCATTTGTTTTGCCTTTTTCCAGATAGAAGGTTTTTGCTTTGGATGAATATAAGTTAGCAAATTTAGTGTGCTGCTCCTGAGGCTACTGTCTGGTCGTTTTCATCAAAGAATCTTTAATAAAATCTCAAAGTAGCTACTTGAAGATGTGAGAGATTTTCATCCTCTCAGCAGGGTGGATATTAAAAGGAGCTAATTTTCTTGAGCTCAGACCAAACCCCATAGGCCATCACCTGTGCATGATGTGAATAGAGTATGAAACACTTTTTCATGGTTCATTCATTACTACCCTCTGCGGCTTCTTGGTATGTGCTCTTTTTTTTAGAGAAAGAGATTAAGCTCAAATTCTGAGATGTCTTTCTGTCCTCTGTCCTTTTCCATTTCCCCATGAGCAGGTCTTCCAGTTTCTAAGCCAGATGTCATCTCTCATTTGGAGAAAAAACAAGCTCCATGGCTGCTGGGGAGAAAAGTCCCCCAAAACCCTCAGTTAGGTGAGTGAGTAAAAAACAGTCATTCAGCCACCACACATTTATTAAGGTCTTCTCTGTGCAAGGACTACAGAGAGGCAAAAGACAGTCTGAAGGATCTCACAGTCCTAATTCAAACAACTCTGTACAAACAAGATACATACAGGACAAATTGGAGATGACACAGAAAGCAGGCATTGGCATTAAAGGGAATCAGCAAAACCCTCCTGGAGGAGTTGAGATTTTAGGTGGGACTTGAAGGAAGCCAGAGAAACCAGGAGGTGGAGATGAGGAGGAAGAGAATTTCAGAGCTTAGGGATGGTCTTCAAAAATGCTCCAAGACTGGTGATGGTGTGTCATGTGTAGGGAACAGCCAGGAGGCCAGTGTCACTGCATCACAGAGTGGGAGGGATGAGTAAGATGCAAGGAACTGGGAGGAGGTAGGGCAGGTGATGAATGGCTTTGAATGCCAAACAGGGATATTTAGAGGGGGTTTTATAATTCTGTGTTTGAAGGACTGCCACTTGGAAGAGGCTTATTCTTCTTGGTTTAAAGCAGAATTAGATGCAGTAAGAGGATGCTATAAAGAGGCAAATTTAGGCTTGATATAAGAAAAACTTTGAAGCAATTAGAGTATAATGAGCTTTCTTATGGGGCAGTGTGTTCTAAGGTTCAGTGGAGGTCTCCAAGCAGAGGACCACTGACTGCTTTTCATATTTGTGGTGGAGGGTATTCTTTTTAAATTATTTTATTTGTTTTCAGTGTTCTACAGTAACTTCCATATATCTTAGATTTTTTTTCCTCTCCCTCCTCCTTCTTCCCTCCTCCCTCCCCATTCCCTCCATGAGATGGCATACAATTTTATATAGGTTCTACACTACATTCCTATTAAATACATTTTCACCTTAGTCATGTTGCATAGAAGAATTAAAATAAATGGGAGAAATCATAAAACAAAACAAAACATAATACAAAAGAAAATGATCTGCTATAATCTGTGATCGAATTCCATAATTCTTTTTCTGGATGTGGAAGGCATTTAGCCCCAAAAGTCCACTGGGAATTTTTTAAGTCATTGAATTGCAATGAAGTACTAAGTCTACCAGAAAAATTCCTCCCACACTGTGATTGTTGCTGTGTACAGAGTTTTCCTGGTTCTGCTCCTTTTGCTCAGCATCAGTTCATATAAGTCTTTTCAAGCCTCTCTGAAGTTTTCCTGTTCATCATTTCTTATAGCACAATAGTACTCATTACATTAATATACCACAATTTATTCAGCCATTCTGCAATTGATGGGCATCCCCTTGATTTCCAGTTTTTGACCACTACAAAGAGAGTTGCTATAAATATTTTTGTACATGTGGGACCCTTTCCCATTTTTGTGATCTCTTAAGGATACAGTCCTAGAAGCAGTATTGTTGGTCAAAGGGTATGCACATTTTTGTAGCCCTTTGATAGCCCTTAGTTCCAAATTGCTCTCCAGAATGGTTGGATCAGCTCACAGCTGATGGAGGGCATTCTTGTTCAAGTTGTTTGGTTGGGCTAGATGCCCTCTGAGGCCCCTTCAAATTCAAAGGCCATCTTGCTTTTGAGTCTTCCAAGGGAGATTTTATGATATTCCATTGTCCCACTTGATATTTCATTGTCTTGGTTATCTTTTCTCTCTAATGGTGTTATCCCTGATTACTTTTCTCTTTCACCTCTCAAATTCACTCTCATCAATTCTGGGCCTCACTTCAGGGCTCTCCATCTCTCTGCTCTTCTTCAGCTTCAGATATTCATCCATTCTAGAGGTTTTATCTCTTCCCTCTCTTCTCTTACTCTATACTCTCTTCCTTGGTTATTTCTCTTTGGTTCAATTTCCCTATATTTATAGATTACTCCTAATCTATATATCTAGCCCTCATATTTCTCCAGAGCTCTTAATTCACTATCACAAACTGCCTGCTTGATATCTCACTTGTATGTTTCATTAGTTTCTCAAATTTAAACTTGTCCAAATTGAAACTTACTGCTTTCCCCTTCCTCTAAACATTTCTATTTATGTGAAGGATACTAATATCCTTTCATTCACCCATACCTCAGTACCATCCTTTGCTCTTTCCTCTTTCTTACTTTTCTCATGACCATTGAGCAAGTTTATTCTACTTCCATACTGTCTCTTGAATCTGTCCCTTTTCATTTATTCGCATGACTGCCACCCTAGTTCAGGCCACCACCATTTACACTTCCCGTGTAAAATAATGAAGGCTTAATATCTTGCCAATCCCTTTTTACCTGCTGACATTTTCCCTTATCCCTATTGTTTGCAGTCTATTACTCTTGTATCCTTTTCTTCCTCCCAACTATACTCTGGATGAATTCTGCTCCTCTTCAATGCCTTCTCAGGTATTGCCTGGTTTCATGGCTCTCAAGTTTCCTTCTGACTTTGCTCTCAAAGAAGCAACACACTAACTCTTCTTCCCTTTACTCACTGGTTAGCTCATTCTCTTTCCAGCTTTTAACATGTGACAAAAGGTGTATTGTACTACAACCTTGCAGAGGGCAGAAGAGAATAAGCAGTCTAGTGCTAATGCCTTTTCCACCTGATAGCCCTTAAAATATTGGAGACAGCTTATGTCTTCTCTTCATTAGATTAAACATCCCCAGTTATACTTCACTTTAACCTCTTACCACATGCTCTTGAGTCCCTTCACCATCCTGGAGGCCTGCTCTTTACACTGTCCAGCACATCAAAGTCCTTCCTAAGATGTTGTGTCCAAAGCTGAATACAGCCTTCCAAAGATGGTCTTACCAGGCCATTGTAATGGGATAATGGAACTCTTACTTCCCTTCTCTCAATGCAGCATAAAATTGACATTCTCTAGTTGACTTGAACTTATTGTTCACTATCTCTCCTCCCTATACCCTTCATTTTTTTTTCAGTGAACTTATTTCAGGGAGTTGCAGCTTCCACTCTCTTATTCTTGTAAAAAAATGTTTTTGAAACCCAAGGAACTTTATACTTGACCCTTAATAAATATCTTATTAGATTAAGTTCAGTGTTCTGGCCTGTTGAGATATTTTTAGATAAAATCACTGACATCTCATATGATCATCCCATATAAAATCATGCCTTTCAGATTTATCTTACATGCAAATATGGTAAGAAATGCTTTCTGTGTTTGCCTCCAAGCCAATGATAACAATTTAAAATAGGTTATTATTCCTCTTAAAGTCTCTGCTCTAAACTGACATAAATGTTAATTACTTCTCTTTGGGTCTGGTAATTAACTGGTTTTGAATTCACTTCTTAGCCTTTATCTCTGTCTTGTCTACAAGTATAATATTAGAGACTTTATCAAATACTGTCAAAAAAAGAAATGAGTATAGTTTCATATTCTCAATGAAGCCATGCTGACTCTAATTGTTTCTTTTTTGAAACTACAATTTTGCTTTAGTTGTTCAGTGAACCTTTCCTGTGTTCTCCATGCTCACATTCTTCCCTCCTCTAACTTCCGGACATAGGTCAGGGTCTCTTCAGATCTTGTTTTCTTTATTGTTTTTACCTCCAAGAGTCTCTCTCTTTTTTTTTTTTTTTTAAAAAGTGTTCATTTCATTTTCCCTGCTACCTTGTAGAATGGCTAGATATTCCTCAAACAACTTTCTACTTTCTTCCTATAGGAGATAATAGCAATCACTTGACTTTAGTAGTAAGACAGTTCTTCATTCTTTTTGATTGAGAAGACAGAATCTAGAACTTAGTATACAAGTTTTCTTTTTCCTAGCACAGAAAATAATGGATATTTATACTTTTTTTTTCAGATTCCCTTGTTTTGCAGACAAGGTATGAAACCAAGGAGTCAATTTCAGAACAGCTTATTTCTATAGAAAAGTTATCTAAGGAGAAACTCACCAAGGATGGTGCAAGGAATTCTAAGTTGGGAAAACCTTGGGCTTATGAGATCGGGTTAGAGAGAAAGAAAAGTTACCAAGAGAAGGAGAATAGGCAAGTAACAATCCCAAATGGAAAAACTTTTAATGAGCGGAATACCCAAGAATATAATACATTTGGGGCAATCCTCATTCTTCCACAGAGAGTTCCTTTAGGAAAATGTCTTCACAGATATGATCCACTTGGAAAGAGCTTTAAATCATTTTCAGATCCAATTAAACGCAATATAACCTTAGGGAAGAAACTTTGTAAGTATACGAAATGCAGAAAGTCCTTTAGTTACCATTCAAACCTTATTCATTACTATAGAAGAAATACTAGAAGCAAACCCTATAAATGTAATGAATGTGGCAAAACCTTCAGCATTAGCTCATGCCTTACAGTCCATCAAAGAATTCATACTGGAGAGAGACCTTATACATGCAATGAATGTGGGAAAGCATTCAGCCAGAAGGGAAACCTTAAAAGACATAAGCTAATTCATGCTGGAAAGAAACCATTTGCATGTAATGAATGTGGGAAAGCTTTCAGCTGTAACGAATACTTAACTCAACATCAAAGAATCCATACTGGAGAGAAGCCCTATAAATGTAATGAATGTGAGAAAACGTTCAGCCAGAAGGGAAGCCTTAATGTGCATAGAAGGATTCATACTGGAGAGAAACCATATAAATGCAATGACTGTGGGAAAGCCTTTAGCCAGAAGAGAAGTCTTGATGCACATAAGATAATTCATAGTGGAGAAAAGCTCTGCTCATGTAATGAATGTGGAAAAACCTTCAGCAACAATTTTCACCTTAGCATACACAAGATAGTTCATACTGGAGAGAAACCATTTGAGTGTAATGAATGTGGGAAATCCTTTAGTAGTAATCAATATTTAAGCCAACATCAAAGAGTTCATACGAGAGAGAAACCCTATAAATGTAGTGATTGTGGGAAAGCTTTCAGCCAGAAGGGAAGCTTTAATGTACATAAGAGAATTCATACTGGAGAGAAGCCCTATAAATGTAATGAATGTGGAAAAGCCTTTAGCCAAAATAGAAGTCTTAAGGTGCACATGATACTTCATACTGGAGAAAAGCCTTGGTCATGCAGTGAATGTGGAAAAACCTTCATCAACAGTACTTACTTTAATATACATAAGAAAATTCATACTAGAGAGAAGCACTTTGAATGTAATGAATGTGGGAAAAGCTTCAGGCATAGTTCATACCTCTTGCAACATCAGAGAATGCATACTGGAGAGAAACCCTATGAATGTAATCAATGTGGGAAGGCCTTCAGCCGTAAGGGAAGCCTTAACGCACATAAAAGAATTCATACTGGAGAGAAACCTTTTGAATGTAATGAATGTGGGAAAGCATTCAGTCAAAAGGGAAACCTTAATACACATAAGAAAACTCATACTGGAGAGAAGCCCTTTGAATGTAATGAATGTGGGAAAACTTTCAGGCTGAGGCAGACCTTTGCTGCTCATAAGAAAATTCACACTATTGAGAAACTTTCTGAATATAATGTGTTTGGGAAAGTATTTAGCTAGAGGGAATACCTAAAAAGACTTAAGATTATTCACACTGGTGAGAATTTCCATAAATGTAATAAATGGCTTATCACTCACCAGCAACTTCATGCTGGAGATTATATGTGCAGAGGGGGAGAACTTAATAAAATTTTATCATTTATTAAATGTATAAGAATTGAGTTATTAGATTTTTCTTCAGCTACAATACTGCTTATTTCTTTTAGAGAGAAATAGCTGTTTTATATGACCCTCATTTTTGTAATATACAGTAATGGCATTCAAAGCTATGAAGGTTAGCTAACATGCAAGCTGATACATGGAACTGAGAAATATTTTAATTAGAATTAGTTTAGAATATTGAGCAGACTATAAGAAGATTAAATCAAATAGGAGTTAGTGTAGTTTAACTTTAAAAAATGAATAAGTGTAAGGCATGGTATATATAGTTAACCGTTTGGCTTTTAAACATCTCTGAATTGTAGTCCACTAAAAATGAGGTGACATTATGACATGGCAGCCAAGAGTTGTTGGGATGTTAGGTTACATTGAGAGGCATAGATTCCAGAAGTAAGGAGGTGATTATCTCCTCTGTACTGTGCTCTAGAATACCACAGTATACTAGAACATAGTACTGGAGTTTTGTGTTCACTTCTGGGTACTGCAGATTGTGAAGGACATTGGTTTAGCCAGAGTATCCTTGTCAGAGTTAGCTGAAGGAACCAGGAAGGGTTATCTTGGAGAACAGAAGACAGGGAACATAATAGTTGTTTTCAGTTATTCATAAGAATGTCATGTAGAAGAGAAATTAAACATTTGTTTCTTATCACCAAAAGGCAGAACTGGGAACAGTAGGCAAATTTAGACTTCGGGAATGAAAAACTTCTTAACAGAATGAAGCAGAAATAGAATGAATGTCACAGGGAGCAAGTTCCCTTTCATTGGAGGTCTTCAAGCAAAGACTGAAAGACCAATAGATAAGTAGGTTGTGGTTGGGCTTTTTCAGGTATGATTTGGACTAGATAGCCATTGAGGCCCCTGCCAACTCTGAAATCCTGTGTTTGTTGAAGCTACTATGACATGACAGTTGGATTGTACTCTGCAACATTTTGAAAAGAAATGACCTAAGAGGTCACATGCCCTTTTTTTCTCACCTTAAAGCTATATATGTATGATGCTGCTGTTTTTTTTTCTTTTTTATTCTTTCCTGCTCCTAAGTAAATGAGTGTCTATCTTATCTCAACTCCACTCTCACTGTCAAATTGGATTTTTAAAGGGCAACTTCAACTCCTCAGAATTCTAGGGGTGTTGAAGGATCCAGCTGCCTCACTATTATCTAACCAGTACAACACTGATGATCAATTAATATCAGTTAGCTCTTACAAAGGGATATTTACTGGAAAGATATAGCAAGAACCAAAATACAGTGAGAGATGCTCTCTCCCCTTTGCATATTCTCAGTCCCTGTAGAGAGAAGATTCAAACTTAAAGTGGTGATTAAAAAAATATTTCCACCACCAAATTAATTTCTAGGTGCACTATAGCCATGGGAGACCAGTTCCCTTGCTTTCAGGGCAAGGCATCTCAGCTTCCAGGTAGATTCAGTGTTGGGCAGGCTCAAGCAGGTTACTTTTCATGGCTGGCTTCTTCCTGGCCTCAGTCACTGGACCTCTGGTGGCTCCTCCAACCTTTCAGAGCTAACAAGGTTGTAGCCTAGCTCATTCTATCTCCTACACTCATTTATCTAAGAACAAGAAAAAATGAAATGAGACAGAAAAGCTGTAGCACCACACTTCTGTGAATTCATATCAACCCATGTGGGAAGATGGGAAGAGGCCTGAGGCCAATCTCTCCCCATCTGAGGATTTACAGAATTCTGTAAACCATCAAAAGGTTTTTTTTTTTTTTTTTTTTTTAGCACCTAGTAGATAGGCATGAAACAGTCACAAAATACTTGGGCATGCTCTCAATTAGGAACGAACATCTGCATGCCATCTTGTAATGTACTTCCATAAGCAGTTTCCCCAAGTATCCAAGTGGTTTCATACCAGGCAGAACGGATTATGCAAACATGCGCACATGTATATACACGTGTTTATGTGTATATGTACATGTGTGAGCATGTTATCCACTCCTAGTAAAATGTAAATTTTTTGAGGTCAAGGAATTTAATTTTTGTCAGTATCTCTAGTATGTAGCACAGTACCTGAATATTTAATAAATGCTGATTTTATATAAGAGAGAATCTACCATAGAGGGATGTGTGTGTGTATGTGTGTGTGTGTGTGTGTGTGTGTGTGTGTCGGTGTGTGTGTGTGTGTGTGTGTGTGAGAGAGAGAGAGAGAGAGAGACGAGAGACGAGAGAGAGAGAGAGGAGAGAGAGAGAGAGAGAGAACTGAATGATTTTAACCCTTAGGTCAACCACAGCAGACATCTTCCTGGAAGAGGAGTATACTTTCAAAATTACCTTGTCCTTGCTAGAAACCCAGAATAAGAAATGTCCACATCCTGAAATTTGGAGACAAGCATCAGTGACATAAACACCTGAGCCTCAAGAATGGCATAAGCAGCAGGTTTGTCTAACTCCATCCTTATTAGGCTATGTCTGGCACGGGCAACAATCCCTGGAGGATGGGATCATCATCATCATCATCATCATCTTCTTCACAGGATACCTACATAAATTGATAGGTTGTACAGAGTGAAATTATATTTCTACATCACTTTCATACTCATAATACTCCTTTGAAGCAAATGCTACAATTATCTCATTTTTTCTGGTAAAGAAACTGAGGCTGAGAGAAGTTACATGATATACGCAGGGTCACTGTGGTGGGCGAAAGATGAAATGACTAAGGAAACAAAGCTTCAAGCTTCTGATTTATTAAGCAATGCATGCCCACTGTTTAACAAATTCGGACTGGGCCCCTTACTCAGCTTAGGGTTGGACCCTGAATATAGAAGGAGACACTTTTATACATTAAAAACAATTAACAAGCTCCCCCCCCCCCCCAAATAAGATCAATTAATTAAAAGGAAACAACGCAACATTAGGTAATCTGATTTCTAATTGGATGAAACTGGTATGAATGACTTTCCAAGTTGGGAAGAGGAGAAATTCCCTGACATCAGAAAAGGAGATGTCCTATTTCCCACTGTGTCTGCAAACAATCAAAGGAACATGGAAACAATAACTGATTGATCCAAATGTGGCCAGTTTTCATGTCAGACATATAGGTTGTGTGAGATTATAGTTGTGAGAAAACATATCAGTCTTTGTATTTGACCAGATTTCTGGTCAGCATAACTGAGGTTTGGTTAAAGATCTCTAAACAGCAGATAGAGGTGGTCTAGCTTCCCAGATATGCAGGGATAGGTAAAAACAATGCAATAAGGTTTCCTCCCAATTCACAGAACTGAATAAGATTTTCTCACAAGACAGAAATTGGGCTAGAAGTATAATTGAATAGAAAGGGACCTGAGCTAGCTCTAGAATTATCAGAAGATGGAGTCAATGTGGTTCACTCAATTCCCACAGTTAACTCCTTGGTGTTCTAATCCTCTCCCTTTCCTCAGTCACTCAGCTAGTATCAGGGGTGGGATTCAAAAGCAGGTTTTCCTGACCCCATGTCTGGCATTCTATCCATTTTGCCATTTTGCTTTTTAAAATACATATTTACACAAAAGAGAGAGAATATAGAGGTGTGTGGGTCAGAGACCATTGACTCAAATAAAAATCAGAGACTTCTCAAGGTAAAAGCAAAGCAGCAAGATTTTATTACGATCTTGTGAGAAAGGGCCTCTCCTCTCTGATAAGTAATCAGGAGAGTGAGGCAATCATAGAAGGCAAAAATAGAGATTATGTAGCCCTAACGAAGATTCCCCCCCCTCCCCCCCCCCGCTGGCCTTTTACTCCCATTGGCTGGGAGGCAGGCTCACAATCTAAACTCGACTGTCTACCCTGTGAATAGGGGACAAAGTAGCAGTGGAATAACCAACAGGCATTATGTTGATGTGGCAACCCAAGGGGGAAAAGGGGATTGTGTTATGCTGATATGGCAGCCCAAGGAGGGGTTTAAGTTTTGCATTCCCCAAAGTCACATGATTTCGGGGACACTGAAACTTAGGCCTAACCATCTATTAAAAGCCTTTTGTTAAGTACTGAGAAGTCTTCACTAACTTCATTCCATTCAGAAGCTAAATACCTAAGAGGATGTACAACCTCAAGCTCTTTCCAAATCCCTCAGAACTGGAGTTCCTTAGGAACCACTGTTGCAGGGGAGAGGTCTCTAGCTGTTTTTACCCAGTGCCTTCAAAGGACTCCACTTAGTATCTGGCATGTGAGGCTCAGTGTCTTCCTAGCTTTTTTCTTCTCTTGGTATAATGTGGTGATCCCAGGCACTTTTAGGGAAGGTGATGAGGCACAGTAGGAAAAGAATTGAAATGGGAATAAGGCCATGCATTTGAATCCCAATTCTGCTTACTATATGTATGGCTCTTGAAGGACAAGTCTCCTGCTTCACTTCCTCCATCTGGGGATGGATTAGATGTTTTAAAGTCCCTTATGGTTTCAAATCCTATAATCCTTCATTTATTCCTTCCTGAGGGCTGGGATTACCCTTCAACCTCTCCCGTTTTATCCTAACTTTAAATCCCACGATAGCCACACTTGACCCGCTCTGTCCAAATTCTATGGTAAATGATTCCTTTGGTGTTAATTCACCATAGCTCTGGCCCATTCACTGTGACTATTACACTAATGGGCCTCTTGGGACTACCCTTCATAGTCCCCTTTATTCACATCTTCTCATCAGCACAAAAGTGGGAAACTGATGTAGAACAGTCCCTTTCCCATAGGCACTTAATGTTCATTGAATTGAGCCAAACAGAATTATATTACTACAAATTTGCCCATCCTGATATTGTTTTCACTTATAAAGGCTAAACAAGGCAGCTGTTAATCTCATTTAGTATATTTTCCACATTAGTTCTCTGCCCTAAAATTGCTTCTTACAACCTCACACTTATAACAAATAGTTTATACTAATAAAACCAAAAAGGTAGGTTGATGTGTGGAACAGAATAGTATTTCTGAGTGGAAGACATGGCATCATGTCTTTCTTAAAAAAAATTATTGAGACATATTTTAGATGTAATTGCAGTAACAAAGGGTCTCAAGTCTAGCCGAAAGAGCATTCCTGGAACTTAACAGAACACCCCTGACCACTTCTAGGGCCATCTATGCCTAGCACTGAGAGGTTTTTGAGATGATAGTTTGTGGTTGGAAATTGGAACTATCAGTTGTGAGACTTTGGAGGGAAGTGGTGTCATGTGGGTCCACTCAGGGAAGTCAAGGAACTAACTGTAAAGTTTAGTGTGTCAGATCAGATGCTGAAGTCAACAAGGAAAATAGTATTTCCAAAATAGAGAAGCAAAATATGAAACAAATGCTTACATCACCTAGAAAAGGAGAAGTTGTTTCTAAAAGATGATGGCTAAGAGTCGGAGAAAGGAGTAGAGAATGTGGCTGGTACCTGCTTGGCAGATGACATGTTTTTATAGCAAAGAAGCTGGAAAAAGATGGTAGATTAGTGGTCCAGAACTGATGTTGATTACCCATTTCACAGTAGTGAGAGGTAAGGCTCCCAAAGTAGAGGAAACCAGGGAGTTTGGTATAATCTAAAGTTGTTCCTTTGTTGAGACAACACAAAGGTTCAAAATAAAAGGTTATTTACTGGATGGGAGATTCCAAAGAGTACAGTGGAATGAGGTAGCAGAAGACTGAATGAAGTATGTGTGGTTTGGTTCTAGGATTCCTGTCTATTTCTACTGTAAACAACCTAACATGGCCCTCAACATCACCAATCTGAACAGCAACAGTAATTCGCTAACTTGTCCTTGTTCTACACAATTGCTTCAATTCTTCTTTTCAAAGACTGTTGGATTAATCTTCCTAAGGCACAGATTTCTCTTTAGTTAAGACTCTAGGGTCCTCCCTAATCTGGCATTACACTGCCTTTTTGGCTTTATTTCACTTTTAGGATAATTTTATCATAAACAGTGATGAGAAAGATCATAGGCTTCATCTAATTAAGGAGTCTTTAACCTTGTTTTTGTGTCTTGGACACTTTTGGCAATTTGGTAAAGCCTAATACTGTGGTTTGTTGTCTATGTTCATAAAGGAAATGCTTACATTTCCGTTAAAAGTTAGTGGAAGAAAAGATGTTTCTCATTTAAGTTTGTAGACTTCCAGATGAAGAATCTCTCTCTAGTATGAATAATCTGATGTGTCTTAAGGTTTGAGCTGTGCAATTGTTGAGGTTAGGGGTGCTTGGGACCCCAAAATGCCAACACTTCAGGTCCTGCCCAAATGAAGTCAATCAAGCCTTCCTTTAGCCAAAGAGAAAACAAAGTTTATTAAAGATCTACCATACTGGGACTCTTCAGAAGAGGTCACCATTTGTGATCCTTGTGTTGACAAGCAGACCAGAAAGAATCTGAGCTAGACTGAATCTGTGCACTTTCATGGAGACAAGAAGGATCTTATATACAGAAAGACTGTGGGAAGGATCTACCAGTGCCATGCCAGGAAACTAACTGCTTCCATCTGAACTGTCTTAGGAAGATTCTGAAGATCACATGGCAAAATAAGGTACTAGACACTGAAGTCCTTGCTCTAGCTGAACTACCAAGCATTCAAACTATGCTTCAGAGAGTGCAACTCCAATGGGCTGACCATGTTGTTTGAATGCAAAATGTATGCTTGCCAAAAAGACTATTTTATGGAAAACTCACATGGGGCAAACGATCACATGGTGGTAAGAAGAAGTGATACAAGGACCCTCTCAAAGTCTCTCTCAAGAACGTTGGAGTTGATTGTGCAACATGGGAGATAAGACTGCTCAGCATAGCATGCCCACACCAGAAAGGGTGCTGTGCTCTATTAGCGAAGCAGAATTGAGATAACACAAAGTAAATGTAGGATGTGTGAATTTGGAGTACCCACCCCAAATATTCACATGGACTATCTGTGGTAGAGCATTCTGAGCTTGTATTTGTCTAATCAGCCAGCCATACACATTGAAACCTGACCTTATCATGGTGATTTCATTTTGGTCCTCTTTGAGAATCAAGGACAAAAACCATGGGAGGAATCTAGGGGTGGTCTAGTAGTCTGGGAGGAGGGATCTAGGGAGGGTCTTGAGGAGGAGTCTAAAGAGGATCTTGCAAGAGAGTTGAATTTTGATGGGATCAAGGAAGCATCCAGAGGCAATCAGACAATGGAGGGCTAGGCTCAATTAAGGGTAATGAAGGGCTTATGGACTCAGGGGAATGCCAGATCAAGTGGGAAGGAGAGTTCAAGGGGGTTCATAGAGCCTATACCCCATCACAAGAGGAGGAAAAAGTGAAATTGGTGACCTTGCACAACCCTTCCTCACTCTTAACAAAGACAAGTGCAAATCATGTCATCATTTCTCTGATGTCATGGTCTTCTTTGAAAACTAAGGACGAACACATCCTCTGAGTAGACTGAGCTGCCTGAGTGGCGACGCAGTTCATTCTTTTCCTTCTGTCTCCCTCTCCACTTCCTTTGGGGTTTCCTGCCTAGATACCTACCCTACCCTTTCTTCCTTCCTTCTTTCCTTCCTTCCTTCCTTCCTTCCTTCCTTCCTTCCTTCCTTCCTTCCTTCCTTCCTTCCTTCCTTCCTTCCTTCTTTCCTTCCTTCCTTCCTTCCTTCCCTCCTTCCCTCCTTCCCTCCTTTCCTCCCTCTCTCTCTCCCTCCTTCCTTTCTTCCTTCTCATTCCCAAAGCCAATAGAATAAACAATAGGTCCCTGCCCAAGCTCCACTTAATGGCTGGCTCAGAGTGATTATCAATAGTAACAGTTTTTGTTTCCCTCCCAGCTTGATTTAGCTACTTTTTCCTTTTGTTCATTAAAAGGGCCATTCCCTGACTACTTCTTCAAGAGGCCTAATCACTCGAAGGGCATTACCTTCCTCTGAGTGAGCACCTGACTGAAAAGGCCAGCCTAAAAAGGCCAAGGTCTCCCATTGCATCCTGGACCATCTCCAGTCATCCTGATGAATATCTGGTCACTGGACCCAGATGGCCCAGGAGGAAAAAGTGAGGTTGGTAACCTTGCACAGCCCTCCCTCACTCAAAACAAAGTCAAGTGCAAGTCATGTCTTCATTTCTCTGATGTCATGGTCTTCTTTGAAAATGAAGGACGAACACAACAACAACCAACAATCCCATCACAATAAGGTTTTTTTTTCACATTCATTACATTCAAAAGGTTTCTCTTTTATTATTATGTGAAGATTGAACTCTGACTATAGGTTGTACCAATATCATTCAGAGGTTTTCTCTCCAGTGTGAATGTTTATGCTCTTTAAAGTTTCTATACCATTTAAAAGCTTCTCCATATTTATTACATTTATAGGGTTTCTCTCCAGTATGAATTTTCTTAAATTAAAGTTTCTCTGCTGGTTGAAGACCTTCCCACATTCATTACATTGAAAAGTTTTCTCTAAAGTATGAATACTCTTATGTGAAGTAAGGTCTCCCTTCTGGCTGAAGGTTTTCCCACATTCTTTACATTCAAAGGATTTCTCTCTGGTATGAATATATTTATGTCTTATAAAGTTCATTTGTCATTTAAAAGCTTTTCCACATTCATTACATTTATAGGATTTCTGTCCAATATGTCTTCTCTTATGTGAATCGAGGCCTCCCTTCTGCCTGAAACCTTTCCCACATTCATTACATTGAAAAGGTTTCTCTCCAGTATGAATTCTCATATGCATATTAAGATTTCCCTTCTGATGAAAGGTTTTCCCACATTCATTACACTGAGAAGGTTTCTCTCCAGTATGAGTTCTCTTATGTACATTAATGGTTTCCTTTCTTTTGAAATACTTAACACAATCTTGACTTTTATAGGGTTTCTCTCCAGAATGAATTTTACTATGCTTATTAAGATAACTTGTCTGGTTAAAAGTTTTCCTATATTCCTTACATTCAAAGGGTTTTTCTCCAGTGTGAATTGTTTGATGTCGAATTAACCATCAATTACTGATGAAAGCTCTCTCACACTTCGTACATTTACAAGGCTTCTTTCCAGCATGAATTCTCTTATGTTGACTAAGATATCTCCAAATGGAGAGAGTTTGGATACTATGAATAAGTTCACTTACCTTGGCAGTATACTTTCCAGGAATGTACACATTGATAATGAGGTTGACACAGGCATTGCCAGAGCTAGCTTAGTGTTTGAGAGGCTCTGAAGTAAAGTGTGGGAGAGAAGGTATTAGGCTGACTACCAGACTGAAGGTCTACAGAGCCATTGTGCTGACCTCATTGTTATATGGTTGTGAAGCCCGGACAGTCTCCCAGCCCCACACCAGGAAACTGAACTACTTCCATTTGAACTGTCTTAGGGTGGATAAGTATAGGAATTGCACAGAATGAAAAGGTATAGAAAGATTATAATCTCCATCAATTGGCAGGGAATCCCCATCAAGGAAGTCATACATCCATATACATATCAATGAATATATGTAGATATGTGTGCAAAAACAAAAAACTTGAAAAAAACCCATAGTTATTCTAAATGTAGAAAGCTCATATTTTCTTTTATTGCTTCATTAATTAAGCCATTATCAGGACCAGGTTGATGGATTTAATTATATGAATACCTGCATAAGGAAAAACAAAACTAAGCATCTGCAATGGATTTGTAATGTCATTGACTCAATTCCCATCAACAATGCCTATCACAATCCAGTTATACCCATGCATCCTGTGCACCTCCTGACCATGTCCACCCAATGTAATAGAGGTCTCTCTCATTTTCCCTTTATGTCCAGGATGCTGGTAGAACATTCTGACTGTCCACTCATTATGTCTGATGTTTGCCACATGATCTTTCTGTTTCCCTTTCTCATCACATAATTACTGATGACATGTTTTAAATGTTCATCAATGGGTATACATTGAAGCCTGCTTGCATCTACCATGGGCCTCTCTATTGTCCACCGTGTGAAATTAATTTTTAATTCTTTGGAGATTGTTGCATTCCACACTTCTCTGACATACAACAACACTGGTAGAATGATGGTACTAAAATGTGCTTTCACAGGTAGCTTGTGGGGGGGAGTCATTAAAGGAGCTTTGTAATTTACTGATGGTAATTCAGCTTATGCTCTTTCTCCTGTACAACTTATCCATCTGTGTGTCCCAGATATACATACTGATGGGCAAACTCTGTAGACTGATTTTCCAAATACAGGTATTAATTTGGGTAATAGACATTCTTCATCCTCTTGGTATTTCCTATGTGGATGAAATACTACTCTTGTGGTATTTCCTGTCAGCATTCAGGTCAGACTCCTTTGGGTGATTATAGTTCTCTTTTAAGAGATTTTCTGGGGTTTAAGGAAATCAGCACAATTTTCTATGCAAACAGGAGAATTTGGAGACCCTTGGTAACCACTAACTTGGCCTCTGAGTCTCCTTCATCATAGTGGCAAACACCTCTGGCAAGTATCCATAGGTTATTTATAATCAGAGCATCACTGAACAGGGTTATTTCCATTGTTATATCTTTTAAGGAATCTTGAATGATTTTGATGTGTGGTGTTAACAGCAAGGACCCCAACATACACAGGAGGGCCTGCTATAGAGATTCTTAGATCTGCTTTTCTAAAAGGAGAGCAACTTTTGAGGGGTCAACAATCTACTTTAATCAAGCACATACATCATTCACTGAGTTCAGGGGGAAAAGTCAGCACCTGAACTTCAGGGAAAATACAACAGAGAAATAAAGATCAACAGACAGGGCTTCCAACTGTCTGACTACAAGCAATATATATGTCATAGATCAACAGACAGACTCAACTGTCTGACTGTACATACATAGTTACCAGAAAGAGAAGCACCATCATCTGGGTTTTCAAAGTCAAGGGTCCTTTCGTGGCTGCCCAGAGTCTCATCTGGCACACAAACCTTCTTCCAAAAACTAAGCCCCCAAAACAAAACCTCACCTCAGAGTATTTATACACTTTTCAGAGCCAGAGGGCATCACAACTCTTGAGAACCAGTGCCTCATTAGAAATTAACAAAAGGTGTGAGTCTTCCTACAAAACAAATCTCTCCTAATCAAACTTCCCTTAATGGGTAGGCCCATTAATGGATGGGGAAGATCTTTAACTCTCATAATTAACATTACATATGGACAACTTGTTGTAAAAGGGACTGTAAGATACCATTTTGATTCACTGAATCAAATTTTTTGGGGGGGAGTTGGGAGATGGAGCAATCAATAAATGATAAGCACAGTGAGGTCTTATGTTTATCTTTCAGTTAACTGTGAAATGGGAAAGATGTGGCCTTTTGATGAATATTGATTATGAAAGTCTACTTGTTCCTTAATGCCCCATATATTTAAGATTCCTTCAGTTTATATACAGATAATTCTAATAAAGATTTTGGAAAGACAGAAGAGGAAGCATATTGGTCAGTAGTCATTGATGTTCTCTCAGAAACCTTTTTTTTTTGTATTAATGAATGAGAATTTTTCCATGCCTGTGGTAACACCACTTATTTCTGATACTCTATATATCAGTCCTTCAAAACTCTTATAGATATGTTCCTGAGCAAGCTGCCTCCAAGACATCTGTTTTCCTCATCTTTATCATCTTTAGTGCCATTTCTAGTGCCCTATTTTAAGGTTCAAGTGTGACAGTTGCAACTCCCTGATGGTGAAAAAGAAATTTTTATATAAATTTTTACAAATCTTTTCCATTTTTCTTGTTTGTTGTCCTTTTTCCATTTTCATCCCCAAAATGCTCCTATTATGACTTTGCTTAGTTTTATATCTTGCCAAGCTTTTTTTAAACTGGTTTTGCTCTCCACACTTTTTGATTTATGAAATGATACTGCTCATAACTATCTATCATCCTTCTTTGTAAGATTTTATAAATGAGTTTATATTATAATCTGGTGTTGCCTCTGGCAAATTATCTTTTTCTGGTAAGTAAATCAGATGTTCATTGCATCACATGAAAAGGAATAATTAGATATAGACAAGTGCCAAAGAACTGAGAAAATGATTTGGGAGAAACAGGATGTCTAAAAGCTTTAGTTGCAGGATTCACAGGGAATTGATATAAGGCTATAAGGTCAAAAACAGATAGCCAAAGGCCAGATGGTCAGAGGGTATAGACATAGTTCACACGGGAGGAAATACAAATAGTAGGCAAACACTTCAAAAATGTTTAGCGCTATTAATTATGAAAAAAAAGAAAAATGTAAGAGGAATCTTCACATACTACTTAAAGTACCAAAAAGGAATAAAAATGATGGAATACAATGTTGATGGGGTTGTGGGGAAATAGGTACATACACACATATATTTCTGGTGGTATATAAGTTTTTGAGAGAAATCTGACAGCGTATCTCCTGACTTTTTTTGGCCCAGGAGTTCAGATATAAGTAGCACTCAACCCATATCTAAGCATTGTGCTGATGTAACTGACACAATAACACATCTAGTTCTAGCAGCGACTTTCTCACATTCTCTTTTCACCCATTTCTACAACAGAAGAGGAGATTTTTTTTTTCTCCTAGGGTTTACATACAAGAAAAAAAATAAACCAACAATAAACACGAGAAAGATAAACCAAAAACAAACACAAGAAAGAACAATGGTTCTAGGATTCTAAGAGTAAAGAGAATTATTGAGATGGGCTCAGCAAGACCTAAAGAATTGTCCCTTAGGAGAACAGATTAACAAGTTTGACAGTTTCAGAGAGAAAGCTAATAAAGGAAGGATTCTGAGCTCTGAATTCATGGATGAAAGGTCAGAAGGCTTTGCACCTTGATTTGAAGGTTCAGGGATAGCTTAGGAAAGAGGGAAAGATGAAAGCCCAATGTCCAAAATTAAAAGTTTTATGGATTAGTCCCGAGTGGAGGCAAAGCTACTCTAGGGAACTGACTCACCTCAAATGGGCCTAGGGTCCATGGCTGGATCATCTGCAGGGCCCCTAGGGTAAATAGTTGACATCCATTTTATTAGACTTTTGAAAGGGAAATTCGTGCTGTCCTCCATGCCTGAAATGCTCTCCCTCCTTCATTCTACCAAGATCCCTGGCTTCCTTTAAGTTCTAACTAAAATCTCTTCTTTTTTTTTAAAATTAATTTATTTAACTTTTAACATTCATTTTCACAAAATTTTGGGTTCCACATTTTCTCCCCATTTGTCCCCTCCCCCCACCCCAAAACACTGAACATTCTAGTTGCCCCTATCACCAATCTGCCCTCTCTTCTATCATCCCTCCCTTCCTATTGTCCCCATCTTCTCTTTTGTCCCGTAGGGCCAGATAACTTTCTATACCCCTTTACCTGTATTTCTTATTTCCTAGTAGCAAGAACAGTACTCAACAGTTGTTCCTAAAACTTTGAGTTCCAACTTCTCTTCATTCCTTCCTCCCCACCCATTCCCTTTGGAAGGCAAGCAATTCAATATAGGCCATATCTGTGTAGTTTTGCAAATGACTTCCATAATAGTCATGTTGTGTAAGACTAACTATATTTCCCTCCATCCTATCCTGCCCCTCATTGCTTCTATTCTCTCTTTTGATCCTGTCCCTCCCCAAGAGTGTTGACTTCAAATTGCTCCCTCCTCCCATTGCCCTCCCTTCCATCCTCCCCCCGACCCTGCTTATCCCCTTATCCCCCACTTTCCTGTATTGTAAGATAGGTTTTCATACCAAAATGAGTGTGCATTTTATTCCTTCGTTTAGTGGAATGTGATGAGAGTAAACTTCATGTTTTTCTCTCACCTCCCTTCTTTTTCCCTCCACTAAAAAGTCTTTTGCTTGCCTCTTTTATGAGAGATAATTTGCCCCATTCCATTTCTCCCTTTCTCCTTCTGATGTATTTCTCTCTCACCCCTTAATTTCATTTTTTAAAGATATGATCCCATCCTATTCAATTCACTCTATGCTCTCTGTCTCTCTGTGTGTGTGTGTGTGTGTGTGTGTGTGTGTGTGTGTAATCCCACCCACTACCCAGATACTGAAAAGTTTCAAGAGTTACAAATATTGTCTTTCCATGTAGGAATGTAAACAGTTCAACTTTAGTAAGTCCCTTATGACTTCTCTTTGCTGTTTACCTTTTCATACTTCTCTTCATTCTTGTGTTTGAAAGTCAAATTTTCTTTTCAGCTCTGGTCTTTTCATCAAGAATGCTTGAAAGTCCCCAATTTCATTGAAAGACCATTTTTTCCCCTGAAGTATTATACTCAGTTTTGCTGGGTAGGTGATTCTTGGTTTTAGTCCTAGTTCCTTTGACTTCTGGAATATCCTATTCCATGCCCTTCGATCCCTTAATGTAGAAGCTGCTAGATCTTGTGTTATCCTTATTGTATTTCCTCAGTACTTGAATCGTCTCTTTCTAGCTGCTTGCAATATTTTCTCCTTGACCAGGGAACTCTGGAATTTGGCCACAATGTTCCTAGGAGTTTCTCTTTTTGGATCTCTTTCAGGCAGTGATCTGTGGATTCCTTGAATACTTATTTTGCCCTCTGGTTCTAGAATCTCAGGGCAGTTTTCCTTGATAATTTCATGAAAGATGATGTCTAGGCTCTTTTTTTGATCATGGCTTTCAGGTAGGCCCATAATTTTTAAATTGTCTCTCCTGGATCTATTTTCCAGGTCAGTTGTTTTTCCAATGATATATTTCACATTAACTTCCATTTTTTCATTCTTTTGGTTTTGTTTTGTGATTTCTTGGTTTCTCATAAAGTTATTAGCCTCCATCTGTTCCATTCTAATTTTGAAAGAACTATTTTCTTCAGTCAGCTTTTGAACCTCCTTTTCCATTTGGTTAATTCTGCTTTTGAAAGCATTCTTCTCCTCATTGGCTTTTTGAACCTCTTTTGCCAATTGAGTTAGCCTATTTTTCAAGGTGTTATTTTCTTCAGCATTTTTTTGGGTCTCCTTTAGTAAGGTTTTGACCTGCTTCTCATGCTTTTCTTTCATCTCTCTCATTTCTCTTCCCAGTTTTTCCTCTACCTCTCTTACTTGATTTTCAAAATCCTTTTTGAGCTCTTCCATGGCCTGAGCCCATGGTATATTTATTTTGGATGTGTGGGATACAAAAGCCTTGACTTCTGTGTCTTTCCCTGATGGTAAACATTGTTCTTCCTCATCAGAAAGGAAGGGAGGAATTATCTGTTCACCAAGGAAGTAACCTTCTATAGTCTTATTTTTTCCCCCTTTTCTGGGCATTTTCCCAGCCAGTGACTTGACTTCTGAGATTTCTTTCCACACCCTCCACGCCTCCAGATCCACCCAGCCAGCGCTTGGGTCTAAGATTCAAATGCTGCTTCCTAGCCTCAGGGCTTTGGGCATGGGCAGGGCTGCTATTCAGTATGAGATCAAGTTCAGCTGCTCAGGTGGGGGCAGGGCCACCTCATGGGGCTCAGTTCCCTCAGGGGGTTTATGCAGAGGCTTTCAACAATGGATCTGAGCTCCTGCCTATTCTGGGAGCCCCTGTCCACCGCCACCCCCGCTGCAGCCTCCCAAGGGGGCCTGCGTTAAGGGGACACCTCACTCCCCTCTTGGCCACCCAAGAAGACTCTCTCACCAACCCTTGTCACCTGTGGTGGAGGGACCTGCCTGGCCCCTGGAGATTCCACCCCTGAAGCCCGCTGGGATCTGCTCTTCTCGGTGCCATGTGGCTGAAGCAGGGTTAGGTTCCACTCTGGGTCCGGGGTGCGAAGGACCTTTGGTGTCTGTTTTCAGGGCTCTCTGGGGCAGAAATCTCATCCGCTCCCTTGTTCTGTGGCTTCTGCTGCTCCAGAATTTGTTGGGAGTTCTTCTTTACAGATATTTTATGGGCTGTGGGTTCAGAGCTAGCATATGTGTGTCTTTCTACTCCGCCATCTTGGCTCCTCCCCCTTCTAAAATCTCTTGTTTTACTGGAAGCCTTCCTCAACCCCTCTTAATTCCAGGGCCTTATCTCTGTTAATTATTTCCTACTTTTTCTGTATGTAGATAATTTTAGATTTGGTGGCATATTGCTCTCCCATTAGATTGTAAGTTCCTTGAGGGCAAGGACTGTCTTTGGCCTCTTTTTGTATCCCCAGTGCTTAGCACAGTGCCTGGCACATAGTAGGTGCTTTAAGAATGGCTATTGAATTAAATGATATAGTAGAGAAAGTGCAGTACTGCCAGGGAATAGGACTCAATCACTCAACTGTCTCAAGAGTGATATCCAAAGTCCTCTTGGGGCATTTAAGGATTTCTGAAATCTAATACCACCTCATTTATGTAAGTTTATTCCCAGATAAAGGCAGACATTGAATAGTGGGTAGAGAACCAGTATGAGTTAGGAAGAATTGAGTTCAAGTCCCATTCCAGACATAATGACTATGTATCCTGGGTACATCAATTAACATCTCAGTGCCCAAGAAATCATAGAGCAATCGTTAGACAGTTTCATCCAATCCTTTGTGTCGTTTCATCCCATGTGGATAAAATTAGATCTAGTCCATTAAAAAAAAAATTCCCACCACTCAGCCCAAGAACCTTCCACTCTAGCCAGGCTTCTTACAGGTTCCTATTGATGTCACATTCATGTTGCTTCCAACTTTGTCTTTTGCTGCCTATAGTATCATGTTTAGAGCTGGAAGATAACTCACAGACCATCTAATTTAACTCCCTCATTTTGTTGGGTTTTTTTTTGTAAGGCAATTGGGGTTAAATGACTTGCCCAGGGTCACACAGATATTTAAGTGTCAAGTGTCTGAGGCTGGATTTGAATTCAGGTCCTCCTTACTCCTTACTCCAGGGCCAGTGCTATGTCCATTGTACCATCCAGCTACCTCTAACGCCCTCATTTTAAAGATGAAGAAACTGAGGCTCCTAGACACTGAGTGACTTGCTCATGTTACATACCTCCCCAATTACTCAAATCCCTATCCATCCTTTAATCTCAATTCCAATCTTACTACTTTCAGGAAGTCTACCTTGTTCACTCCTTTCTCTATCACATAATATTTGTCTTCTCCTTTGGGCACCTAATAAATCTACTTCTTCATGCTGTTATCTAAACATTTTCAGGTGCAACAATAATAATTATAACTATCACTATCTCAATAACATTGCATTTAGGACAGGAGTTAAGCTTTATAGTTGTTTACTTCACATTTAGCTCAATACTGAACACACAGTAGGTTGAATCAAATGTATGAATAAACACTCAACAGGAAGAAAAACAGAGAGTAGGCACTAGAAAAATTTCCTAGAGGGTAGCAAGATATAATAAAAAGAAGAATGGTTTATGTGTTGGGGGCCTGAGTTCTAGTCCAATTCTAGTCCAAGTCCAGTTACTTGTGAGCATAGGATAGACAGCTAGGTTAAGCTCTAATGATCTATAAACTCTAAGAATCCTACTATTATTTGTGAAAAGAGAAAAAGTCTTTGGAAGGGGGAAAACATATTCAGGATCTTGGCTGAATGCAGAAAATGAAGGAAAAAGGAAAGAAATATGGATTGAGAAATCAGACTGCACTCGAGAAAGAAAGGAAATCTAAACTCACCTGTCCAGAAGTCATTTCCTCCTCAATTCTCCTTTTTCTGGTAAAGGTCAGAGTCTTGAGATGGCAGCCCTGAGACAGGAAAAAGAAGTGATGAGGAAAAATGGTCCTACTTATATCTCCCAAACTCATAAAGATAGAGTTTCCAACAGACCATCTAGATGTGAGTCCCATGATCCTTATAGAGGGAGTAGTCAAAGGACACCCAAGAGTAGATGCACCTTTTCCTGGAAATGGAGAAAAGGTTCATGGATATTAGCACTGGAGAACTCAACTCCATTCCTTTGCTTATAGTAAGTTCCAAGCATCAGAGCTGTCAGAGGAGAATTAGGACACAAGGACTAAGTTCACAACACTTGCTGTTATGTATGGTGTTACGTTGAGTGGACAACTCAAGTGCCTTATTCATTTAAAGAGAAAAAACATTTCCTCATGGCTCACAGGATAAAGAATCAGTTTATTGTATTCTTTGCCTGGATGAGATAAAATAAAAATGACTAATAGGACAATTAAATAAGTAGAAAGTAAAAAAAAATCTAATTGATAACATCTCTGATCCTTTGGTTCTTAAATCATTTCAGTCATGTCTGACTCTCCATGATCCCATTGGGGTTTTCTTAGCAAAGATATTGGAGTGGCTTGTTATTTCCTTCTCCAGCTCATTTTACAGATGAGGAAACTGAGCAAATAGAGTTAAGTGACTTGTCCAGGGTCACACAGCAAGTATCTAAGGTGAGATTTAAACTCAGGTCCTCCTGACTCCATGGCTGGCACTCTCTCTACTCATTGTATAGCCTAGCTGCTCTCTTCTTATCCTAGCTGTACCATATTCAAGCAAAGTTTTTATTATATAAAATCTTAATAAACTATATTTTATGATCCTTTTTATCTCTTGATGGGTTATTTTCCTTCAAAGATAGATCTGAAAGATATCTTCTGTATTCTAATTTTTTAAATATGATCTTTTATACTTAGGTTGCGTATTCATTTACAGCTTATTTGTGCTATATGGTATAGGGTGCTGGTCTAAGCCTGAGTTTTGCCAATTTGGCTTCTAGGTCTTTCAGCAATTCTTGGCAAACCCAAAGTTCTTTCTCTACCAGTTTGTATTATTGTGTTTACTGAGCATCAGACTGCTATATTTGATTTTTCTTGGATCTTCCTTATTTAATTCATTCCTCAGACTTAAAAAAATCACTATCAAACACTTTTAAGGATTCTGATTTATAATATAGTTTGAAATATAATAATACTACCCTTTTCTCATTCTTGCTTTTTTCCCCCATTATTTTTCTTGAGAGCCTTGAGTTTTAGTTTTATCCAGTGAATTTTGTTATTTGGTTTAATTCTATAAAGTAACCCTACAGCAGTTTGATCAATTATAGCACTAATTTTATAAATTAAAGTATAAAGTCATATTTGTTTTATTAACCCATAAACAGCTCATTTAGTTATTTAAGTCTTTATTTCTGTAAAGCATATTTTGCACTTGTAGTTACATGAGTCTTCAGTGTCTTCATTGGTTAATTCCCAAATGTTTTAGGCATTTACTAGTTATTTTGAATGAACTTTCTCTTCTTTTTTTGTTTATTTAGCATTTTATTTTTCCCCAATTACATGCAAAAACAATTTTTAACATTGATTTTTAAACTTTGAGTTCCAAATTCTCTCTCTTCCCCACCCCCATTAAGAAGGCAAGCAATTCACTATAGGTTATACATATGTAGTCATGCAAAACATTAGTCATGTTGTGAAAGAAAACACACAAACTTCAAGAAAAATAAAAGAAAAAAAGCATGCTTCAATCCATATTCAGATACTATCAGTTTTTTCTCTGGGGATGAATAGTATTTTTCATCATAAGCCTATCAGAGTTGTTTTGGATCATTGTATTGCTGAAAATAATTAAGTCATTCACAGCTGATTATTTTAAAATATTGCTGTCACTTTTTTACATAGTATATTTCATTTTCCATCAGCCTATACAAGTCTTTCCATGTTTTTCTGAGAGCATCCTGCTCATCATTTCTTACAGACAGCACAATAGTATTCCATCATAATTAGATACCACAATTTGTTCAGCCATTCAATTGATAGGCATCCCCTCAATTTCCAATTCTTTGCCCCAGAAGAGCTCCTCTAAATATTTTTTGTATGTATAGGTCTTTTTCCTTTTTTTTTTCTTCTTCTAGATCTCTTTTGGGATACAGCGGTATTGCTAGGTCAGAGAATACGCATGATTTTAAAGAGCTTTGGGCATAATTCCAAATTGCTCTAGACAGTTGAATCATGAACTTTCTCTTCTTAGAGCTGGATCCTGCTACTGTTTTTCTACAAGCTACAAAGAAGTACCGATGATTTTTGTGAACTTATTTTATATCCTGCTCCTTTACTGAAGTTATTAATAGTCTTAAATTTCTGTGCTGATTCTCTAGGGTTCTCTACATAAATTTGCACATTGCCTACAAATAGAAATAATTTTTTTTCTTCTTTGTCAATGTACATACCTTTCTGTTTCTTGCCTTATTGCTATAGTTAGTGTTTATAGAACTATGTCAAATAGGAATTTGAAAAGAACACAAAAATTCTTGCTTTATGACTGTATTTATAGGAAAAGCTTCTAATGTTTTGCTATTACAGATAAAATAAACTCATATCTTTAGATAAGTACTTTTGGCTACATTAAAGAAGGGTTCTTTTAGCCCTATCCTTTTCAGACTTTGTAAACATGGATAAGTACTGTATATTATAAAAGGTGTTTATTAATGTGATCTTATTTTTTTGTTACTTTGATAATTATATTGAAGCTATTGAATAGGCAGAAGTCATTGCACCAAATATTTCTAATGAAAGCTTAGTATCTACAACATAAACAGAATTGGAAGAAGCATATAAGACCAAGAGTCATTCCCCAATATATGTGATCAAAAAAAGATGAACATTTTTTCCAATTATATATAAAAACAATTTTTAATATCCATTAAAAAAAATTGAGTTCCAAATTCTCTCCCTCCCCCCTCGATGAAAAAGCAAGCAATTTGATATAGGTTATACAGGTGCAGTCATGCAAAACATACTTCCATATTGAACTTCCATATGAGCATTTTTCATATGATGAAACATCAATGATCAACAGCCATATGAAAGGATGTCCCACACTTCCAATAATAGAAATTCAAACTAAAATAACACTTAAGTTTTGCTTCATATCCAACAAATTGGCAAAGATGATTTATAAAATGAAAACAGCAAATGGTAACGGATCTATGGGAAGGCAGGCTCACTAATATACTGCTGATGGAGTAGCAAATTGGTCCAACCATTCTGGAAAACAATTTGGAAATTGAGGGGTGCTCATCAACTGGGGAATGACTGAATGAACTGAGGTATATAATTGTAATGGAATATTACTGTCCTATAAGAAATGATGAGCAAGATGATTTCAGAAAAATCTGGAAAGACTTACATGAACTGATGCAAAGTGAAGTGAGCAAAATCAGGTGAGCCTTGTACACAGTAACAACAATATTGTATGATGACCAACTGTGAATGACTTAGCTATTCTCAACAATACAATGATCCAAGAGAATTCCAAAGGAATTATGATGAAAAATGCTATCCACATCCAGAAAAAGAACTGATGGCATCTGAATACAGACTGAAGCATACTGTTTTTTACTTATTTTGTCTCTCTCACTCTCTGTCCCTTTCTTTGAGTTTTCTCTCATAAAATGACTAATTTGATAATGTTTTACATGACTGCAGACATATAACCTCTGTACATATAGATAGAGATAGATATACACACACATATATATAAAATCAGATTGTTTACTGTCTCAGCGATGGATGGATGGATAGAATTTGGAAATCAAAACTTAAAAAAAAAACCCAATGAGTGTTAAAAATTGTTTTTATATGTAATTGGGTAAAAAAAAAATATTGTTAAAAAAAAAAAAAAAAGAAATACCTTGGAGGTAGCACCAATAAGACTTGGCCAGTGAATGGACACTATGGAAATGGAAGTGGGGTTGAGGGAGGGAATGAGTCCACCAAAATTGTGAACATAGCAACTGTAAGATATGATGGCACCCTCCAAAAAATAGGAAGTCCAAAGGTCTAGGGGGAAGATGAGTTCCACTTGGACATGTTTCATTTGGGACAGCCAGGTGGAGATGTCCAGCAGGCCGAGGGTGATGTAAAACAAGTCAGGCCACCTCCCTCCCTCTTCCCACTTGGACACATCTGTACTTCTTACCTTTCTTTTGAAGGTCATGGCCATCTAAAGTCATCCCCTCTTCAATGTTTTCATTGATATTCTGACTTTTCCCCACTCTTGTCTCCCTAGACAGAAGGGAACGTTACCTTAGAGTGGATTGTCACCTCTCAGGGCTGACCAGCTACTAGTATCAACTGAGCAACGATTCGAATGCTTCAGATAGTGCCATAGACTATACCACAGGGTTCTGGGAGATGCAATATCACTCTGAGAACGTCACATTTCAATCTGAGGGCCTTGATGGACATATCTTCACTTGTTCAGATATTAAATACAATATAACAATAGCAAATAGTGACTACAAATCCTTTGTTGCCTAAAAGAGCTGATTATCTAAGACAGGGATCAGCAAACAAAAGCTAGTTATATTTACATCTTTAATTATATATATATATACACTCACACATATACACCTATACATAGATATATGCTTTGAGAAATAAAATAGTTAAAAAAGAGAGATAGAAAAAAGAAAAAAAGAGAGATAAAAAAGTAAAAGTCTGGAAGACCTGGGTTCAAATCCCACATAGGATCTGTCATTCACTAGCTGTATGACCCTGGGCAAGTCACATTAATTTTCTTGGCCTTAGTTTCTTCTATAAAATGACAGGGCTGGACTTGAAGAACTCCTTTTCCAGGGCAGCTAGGTGGTGCAGTAGATATAGCACAGGGCCTCGCATCAGTTAAATCTGACTTCAAAATCCAGCCTTAAACAGTTACTAGATATGTGACCCTGGAAGTCACTTACCCCTGTCCGCCTCAGTTTCTTCATCTGTAAAATGAGCTGAAGAAGGAAATACAAATCACTCCAGTATCTTTGCCAAGAAAATTTCAAATAGGCTCACAAAAATAATTCAACAACAACAACAAATGATTTCTAGATATAAAAATTAAGTCTATGATCATTTATAAGTGATAAATGTATGTATCCACATACATAGGTATACATTTTTCAAACTTCAAAGAACCATCATTTTATTGGTTGGGGGTAATCCCCCTACAGATGCAGATCACACTCTCTCTGTGACTTGGTATAAAGTCTCAGAGAGCCTTTCACCAAAAAGATTACCCTGTGGCCAATCTGATTTCTGAGGTTAGCTAGACCAGTCCTTGAATGATAACTATGCAGTCTATTACCAGTTTGAAAGGACGTTGACGATGCCCATCTGTATCCCTGTCAAGTACAAAGTACAAAAGTTCTGTTTGGTTCTCTATGTATACATGTATACATCGTCAACAGAATCTTGCCAGGCTGGAAGACCAGTTGTAGTGAAGTCTGGACAGGATCACCACCTGGCTGACTACTTTATTTTTCAGCAGCCGAAGTGCCTTGAGGGCAAGGTTTCTTTTTGCCTTTTTCTATAGGCGCTTAATAAATGCTTCCCATCCAGTTATTTACTCAGAGAGTTCAGTCTCGGGCACACAATAGCTGCTTAATACACGCTGGCAGCAGCGAGTCCCCAGGATGCAGTCCACCCCGTTTAAGAGCTGAAGAAAAAAAAGGGACCCAAGTGCGTTGCAATGCAGGCCAATAGCCTCAGTGGCAGAATTAGAACCCAGGACCCTTGAGCCCCCTTTCTTCTCTCCTTCCCACATCCCCCTTAGCCCCCAGCTCGAGATCCAGGCTCTCTAGCTGGGTTGCCCCAAGCCAAGAGCTCTTCCTCTCCTTGATACTTATTAGGTGGCTGGCAGCATGGCCTAAATCCTGCCCAAAGGGGTTGAAATGGACATCTCCCCAGTGGGCCTGCTCAGAGTCAGCGTGGCCCTTCCTAGAGGCCAGCAGACCCTGAGAACATCCTCAGAACGTGAGCTCCTTGGTTCTGGGCAAGGCTTGCCCAGGCTCAAACAGTCCTAAATTCAGCCCCTGTCCCTGGGCTAGGCTCTGGGGCTGTGAAGCCTAAACCTAGACCTTCCTGCCCTCAAAGCACTTATGTTGGGAGGAGGGAGGGAGAAGTAAAACCAGGCATATACAGGAATGACTGTAAAACAGAGGCAAAGTAAACACCCAATTAGATGTTTCTGGTGATTCTAGAATATCTGTCCAGCCCCTAGTGCTCAGTGGGGCCAAGAGTGATCTCACCAGATTGGGAGATGAAAGGGAGCTGCCCAGCTTCCCATCTTACAGATGGGGAAACTGAGGCAGCATATGTGTGAAAGACTTGCCCATCACTGCCCAAGTCTAACATTGCTCAAGTCAGAATCTCAATCCTCTCCCTCCAGAGAGAGAGCAGAAGCCAAATGCTTCCTCCATGCCTTCCCTCCTCCTTCTCAGGCTCCCTATTTCCAGAGGTCTGAACAGCCCATCACTCAAATATTGATTAAGTGCTTGCTCTACCACATAGTCCTTCTTTCCAAAACTCAGGAAGCATGTCTGCAGACTAGGAAGATAGATGGAGTAGGAGCTAAACTCAGTCATTAAGCACTACTTGTATGGCAGGTGACAGAAATTTGTTAATATCAAATATAAAATTACCTATTAACTATCACTCTGCTTAATAATCCTAATAACATCAGAATTCTAGTAATGTCCTTGCATTCCTTCTTTTACCATGCTTGGTCTGAAGTCAGGAAGACTCATCTATCTGAGTTCAAATCTGGCTTCAGATACTTCCCAGCTATGTGGCCCTGGGCAAGTCACTTCACTCTGTTTGCCTCAGTTTCCTCATCTATAAAATGAGTTGGAGAAGGAAATGGCAAACCCCTCCAGTACCTCCACCAAGAAAATCCTAAATGGGGTCACAAAGAGTTGGACATGAATAAAAAGACTAAACACAAAATTTTATCTCTCTTCCATCTCCTCTGATTGGAGGACTGGATTGGTGGAACGCTAAAATGCTGCCAAACTTTTCCTTTATAGAGGATTGAGATCTGGACTTTCCAACTAAACTCTCCACTTTCCATCCATGACTCTGCTTGGCATTCACTAAAAGGTGGTACCTTCCTCCCACCTTTCCAGCTTCTTCCTTTTGTGGGTGGTCTTCCAGGGTGCACCCCAAGGATCTTGAGGTGTCACCTGAAATGATGAAGAATGGATGTGTGGGTTCTAGTGGCTTGAAAGAATTAAAATTCACTTGGACAGTATTCAACCTAAAGAAAGGCATTTATTGGGGTGACATGCCCAAGAGGGCCTACTCTCATGTGGGAGAGATAGAGCATAGGTCCTGCCTGCTTCCTGTAGGAGGCAAAGGCGCCAGGTTAAAGGCCAGGTTAAAGGTCTAGTTTAAATGCAATTTTATGGAATAGGGAGAAGGGAGACTAGAGAAAGGGAGGAGGGGATATCAGGTAGTCCAGAGGTATCTTTGTCATACAAATAAGCAAGAAAAATGGGAAAAGGGGAGAGGGAAAGTTGTTCCAGAATATCAGGTAAAGGGTTGCTTTGTGAAAGCATACAGGTAAGTCCATGGTGGGGGGCTTCAATGTGTAATCTTCTCATCACTTTTCTGGCTGCTCACATCCTGAATCCTGCTTGTTCCACTCCCTTCTACCTCACTAGTCCCATATATTTCTCTGACTTTATTGTTTTCTTTTAATCTTTTTAGTGGTTTTAGTTGTGAAGACATTTATTATTTTTGTACAATTTCATGCATCAGCTTTGTACCTGGTAGATTCTTGAGTATCACAATGGAAGAAATGATATTTCCTCCAGATTTAGGATTAGTATATTTCATTTAAAAAATACAGATCTATACAAAAAAATTTATATATCTCTATCTCTATCTATCTATCTATCTATCTATCTATCTATCTATCTATCTATCTATCTATCTATCTATCTGTCTATCTGTCTATCTGTCTATCTGTCTATCTGTCTGTCTGTCTGTCTGTCTGTCTGTCTGTCTGTCTGTCTGTCTGTCTATCTATCTATCTATCTATCTATCTATCTATCTATCTATCTATCTATCTATCTATCTGAAATGGACAGACCGAGACAAGCACAGGCAAGAGTTAATTGAGAATTTGGGAGCGTCTTTATTAGCCGGCAGCTGTCCTCAAAAGAGGCAGCCCCTAACAAAAGTGTGTGTGCCTTTTAAGCATCTTAGCACTTCCCGGTACAGCCTTTGGTTCCAATAGCACACATTTTTCACAGAACAGTTTTGACAAGGGTTCCTAGGTACTGCTAGGCAAGGGGGCACAACAGAGATGGGGGCCCAGGCAGCTGCTAGGCAAAGGGGTACAACAGAGAGTGTAGCCACTAACAGAAAGTGGCTACTAGGCCCAACCCTGCCTAGAAACTCAACAGACGTTATCTCAACCCAGGGGCTTGGGGAGGTGGGGGGGGAAATGATGTCCACTTCACTTACCCCTTTTCATGTAACTAATTTAAACGAGGGACTCATCAGAGTCCAAAGGGGTATAACTGGCTTGACGTGTGAACGATATATCCACGCCTTGTGTCCTGCGACCTTAACCACTGATAAATTTGACAGGATCACTTGAAAAGGCCTGGTCCACTGAGGTTCAAGTGAGGATCCCCGGGATAGTTGTTGCTTGATATAAAGATTTGAGAGCACTCTGGACCTTGTGCAGAGCCTGTAAGGACTTAAGGAAGGCAACGTTAGAAAAGTCAGGAAGCCAACACCCAGAATCAACAACTCAAGGAACAATCAGGGGGGCTACTCCGAACATGATTTCAAAGGGGGACAGAGAGAAAGCCATGGGATTGGGGGCACACCTATCCCGAAGCAGGGCAAAAGGAAGGAGACTCACCCAGGTCTTGCCAGTTTCAACCTTTAGCTTGGCAATATGCTCCTTCAGGGTCCTATTCATCCTTTCTACCTGGCCTGAACTCTGGGGCCCAAGTACATGTACTCAAGCACCCCACCTTGTCCCCCTTTAAGCAGATGGGACCCAACATATTTTGGGATAAGGGATGAAGGTCTTGGCTTCTGAAACTGCTTCCTGCTGAGACTGGACGTAGAGCTGACCCTGCCTCACAGGGTCCCAACATTGGAGGGGTTGGGTCTTTAACCAGTATGAGGAACTTGATGATTCAGAGGGTAATAGGTGATATTACAATTCTCTAGAAAGGGACGTCCCTCCATCAGGTCAGGGAACCTGGTGGAGCGAGGCAACTTACAGACCCTAACGCAGAGAATCCCACTTAATTGCTCATGTGGCTTTAGAAAAGAGGGGAGGGGAAGAAGCAAGACAACAGTACAACAAACAATGGAGAGATTTGAGTGACTTCCAGGTTTCAGCTACAGCCCACAGAGCTTTCACAAAGAAAGCTGGTAGCTGGTAAGGGGGGGGAAACTAACCGACTGTCCACAAGCCCTGAATACCTGAAACTCAGGTATCCAAGGAGAAAGGTCTTATGGAAAATTAAATACAATCCTCACATTTTTTCCCCTATACATTCTTCCCTTCATCTATCCTCTTTTATTTACAAGGGGACTATCCCATGTTAAAAGTACAGATACAGAGATTTAAGATGCAAAGGTAGATCAATGAATTATCCATTCAGAGGTTCCATCTCATCTGGGAAGGGACATCATCTGATGCAATTTTCTGATCTAGATGCTCCTTTAGTCCATCTTCAGTACAGCATCTCTGCACATTCTTTATCTTCTTGCAGAAATCCGGATGTCCACTCTCCTACAATACTGACCTTAATGCCATTTCAGATGACCATTCTTAAGCTTTATACCTTTATCACTCTACAAAATCAATTGGACTTTGGCCAATTGTCATATTTAAGAAATCCACATTAGAACCCAGTATTTACATCATACACTCAGATCTAAAGTCCTAAACCTGATAGCTTGATTTTAGACTTAACCTCAGATGTTCCCCTGCCAACAATCTGTTATTTCATGAATCTGATATTAAATTTACAAAACCTTTGTCTATAGGAAATTGCCATTAAGAGTAGCGACATTGCAGGGAAACAACATCTCCCTAACTTCATATCAATTCCAGGCAGGAGCAGATTGTCAGCTGGCATTCAGCCAGGCTTAAAGTCTGCTAGGTGTCAGTGGGGAAATTGAGTCAGGAGAATCCTACCTCAGCCCAGGCTGAACAGCCGCTCTCCCAACTTTACCATCACAGGCTTACTGACATCATGGATCAGAGGCTCAGACCACCTTTCTTGCTATCCACACCTGGCGTTAGACTCAGAAGAACAGTCAGTTAATAGTACCATGAAATCTTAGAATAGCAAGTTCCAATAATCAGGTTTCAGATATGACTATAATTTCACATTGGCTAAGGAACATCCTTGACTCTGTTTGAATTCAGGTAGGGGTGAAATTTTCCAATCATGCAGTATCTGTATTATAGCCAGACTCAGGAACAGTCAGGTGGAAAACATTCCTTTATAAAAGGGCACAGTGAGGAAACTGACCAGGAGGATCCCATCCTAGATTGAGTCTAGAATTGTCCCCTCGGTGTTTCCTCTCCAGATACAAATTTCACCTGATAAGAGTACAGGATGTGGGATCATAGTCCCTCTGAGTAACTTGTGGCATATTCTTTCAGATACTGATTTAATGCAGACAACTATATCCAAATTCAAACTTAAACAAAAATATTTATGGTCCCAAATGCTTTTACCTTAAACAGCAAATTTCACTAATCCTAACTTAAAGCCAAATACAGTTATTTGTATTCCCATGGAATTGAAATAAGCAATGAAGATTAACAGGACTCACATACATAAGAGATTTCATTTCAGAGCCTTCCTTCTCAAATTTAAAACTTGTCCTGATATAAAAGCCAATTGCTACAACTTTTGAGCAAGTCACGTTCATTGTTAATGAATTATATAAGCCAAACAATTTTCTTAGGACTGATGACCATGTCCACATGAAAGGGTCCTTGTCAGTTTTACAAAACAAAAGGAATTGGCATGGATCCCATGCCTGCCAACCCCAAACATGGACTGTTCTGAATGGGCAGAACCAGTCTAAATAAATTATTACTCCATTCATTTCTTTTCACACATAATAATCAATTAACAATTTTAGGTTTAGCATTAAAACAGCAGCTTTTTAGCTGTAGCTTTTTTAACAGGCAAAGGTGAAAATACCTGGTTTTCTAAATAACATAGCTGACTTTACACAACTATTCCAACATCTTTTAGTTTCAACAAAATTCAGATTACAAATTGCTTTCTCTAACACCATTTCTGGATTATAGAGTAAAATAAAAATCTTGATGGTTCTAACTTTTACTCAAGAAAATTTCACATCTGTGTCCACTCCTTAAAAATGTTTTTGAAAGAAAAAGTTGTGAAACTGCAAGTGGAAGTGAGGGAGACTCTGAAACAAAGTCCAGTGGTGCCTATTCTCCTCCTTTTCACTTGGGAGTTTCACAGCCCTATCTCTGGGGTGTCTTTTCTTTTCTTTTTTTTTTTTTTGCCTTCTTCCCCGTGTGTGGGGAGGCTTTAGAGAGACCTTAGGGTTAGGGTGGGGAATCAAATCTATCCAGATGCTGATATATGGGATCTGATCTGGATGGCCTGGATCCCCATTCACTATTCTCCGCACCCATCCTGCAATGGATTTATCAAAAGTCCCCTCCGGTGGCCAATCCACCCTGAAGGTGGGCCACCCTTGTTGACAGAGTAAAGTTAATTTCTCCCTGGAGACTGTTTACCCATAACCAGCTGCAGCTTGTTGGAATTGTTTAAAACACTTTATCATGAACTGCAATGGGGTCTCGGGACCTGAATGTCTTTTGTCCATGAGACCAGGAAAGGAGAGTAAGATACAAAGTCTGATTAAACTAGGGGTCAAACAAAAACACAAAACAAGAGAGTGACAAAATGCACGGACACAGTTAGACAATCTGGACTCAAACAAAGACACAAAACAGGAGACAGTCAAAATGCAGAATGCAGACTCAGTCAAGCTGTCCAGAGTTTCGGAAACCCAAAAATACAGGAGAGCCAGACAAGATACAGAATGCAGTCAGTCAAGCAGTCCAGACTTTCAGAAACCCAAAAATACAGGAGAGCCAGACAGATACAGAGTGCGGAGTCAGTCAAGCGGTCCGGACTCTTGGAAACCCAAAAATACAGGAGAGCCAGACAGATACAGAGTGCAGAGTCAGTCAAGCGGTCCAGACTCTCGGAAACCCAAAAATACAGGAGAGCCAGACAGATACAGAGTGCAGAGTCAGTCAAGCGGTCCAGGACTCTCAGAAACCCAAAACACAGGAGAGTCTACACAGGACCTCACGGGGCGTCCCACAGAGGCCAGTAACAGCATTTCCCACTGCGTCTAGCCTCGCCACTTACTCCACAAGAGTACTCACCTACACAGACAGGGTGCTCAAAATGGCCAGATCAGAGGAATTTTGCTACCGGGAGCCTGGTTTGCATGGCTGTGCTTTGAGATTGGGGCCCGGGAACATCAATCCTGGTGGCCACCCCCTGAAGTCAAAGCACAGTCCAGCCATCCAGGGCAAACGGTTTGCCTGTGTACACAGAGCCAGAGGCTGTCTCGGTTGAACGGATCGAGAAAAAGCACGGGCAGGTTGCCCATGCACACAGAGCCAAAGGCTGTCTTGGTTGAAGAAAAATCACAGGCAGGTGCCTGTGCACACAGAGCCAAAGGCCATCTCGGTGGAACCTCCAAGTGAAATGGACAAACCGAGACAAGCACAGGCAAGAGTTAACTGAGAATTTGGGAGTGTCTTTATTAGCCGGCGGCTGTCCTCAAAAGAGGCAGCCCCGAACAAAAGTGTGTGTGCCTTTTAAGCATCTTAGCACTTCCCGGTATAGCCTTCAGTTCCAATAGCACACATTTTTCACAGAACAGTTTTGACAAGGGTTCCTAGGTACTGCTAGGCAAGGGGGCACAACAGAGATGGGGGCCCAGGCAGCTGCTAGGCAAAAGGGTACAACAGAGATGGGGGCCCAGGCAGCTGCTAGGCAAAGGGGTACAACAGAGATGGGGGCCCAGGCAACTGCTAGGCAAAGGGGTACAACAGAGAGTGTAGCCACTAACAGAAAGTGGCTACTAGGCCCAACCCTGCCTAGAAACTCAACAGACATTATCTCAACCCAGGGGCTCCGGGGGGGGGGGGGGGGGGGGGGAATAATGTCCACTTCACTATCTATCTATATATGTATAGGTGAATGCTTAAGTGGATTAGTGATGTTATCAATGGGGTTACTCCATCTCATGGTGGAGATCACAGTCATCTAAGCCTTCTTATTTTGTGTGACTTTTATCCTTGCCCTCATAAATCCTTCACAGGGGTTGCATTCAGCATACTGGGGGCCTTCCACTAGATAGTTTTGTTGTTGTTCGGTTGTTTTCAGTTGTGTCTGACTCTTCATGACCCCACATGGGGTTTTCTTGGCAAAGACACTGGAATAATTTGCCATTTCCTTCTGCAGCTACAGATGAGGAAATTGAGGCCAGCAGGGTTAAGTGTCTTGCCCAGGGTCACACAGAAAGTGACTGACGTCAGATGTGAAGGCAGTTCCCCCTGACTCTAGCCCTGGTACCCACTGTACCATTTAGCTGCCCTTAGATAGCTTGACATTGATCAGTACTAGTGGAATGCTGATTATTCTTTTTGTTTTAGACATGACCTTTCTACTTCTTTTTTCTGTTATACATTCTATGATTTTTATGTGTGTAAGTGTGGGAAGTAAGAAGGTTCTGCTGTCCACATTCCTAGGTGATAAGGGTTGTGATTTAGCATGGACAAGTTAGAGGTCAGAAACTAATACATAGGCCCAAGGAACTGTGTGAGAAAGGGCCTATCAGAGAGGAGAACATGGAGTCACATGGCCAGGGTTGGTATTTCAGGAGATCCAAAGTCAGGAAAACAGTATAAGAAACCCTGTCTTTCTGCATGTGTTGTAGTCTTCCTGTAATGTTACCGTGGAGGCTATCAGTCCATTCAGGGGAAATGGATATAAAGATTAATAAAAGCTTTCCTAATTTTACAACAGGTATTATTCTTTATTTAAGGTGAGCATGTTTCCCACTGTTGGGGAGTTGTTAGACTGACTCACTTCTAATAATTCTTGGGGACTCATCCAGGATCTTTAGCATGAGAAAGATTAGGCTGGAATCTTGCTTGTGGGGAATAGGAGTGTGCCCATTGATTTTTCAGGGGCTCAGACACCCATAGGCCTAGTTCCCCTCTTCTGACTGCTAACTTCTCCGGGACTGTTTGGAATTGTTGCCAACTCAAGAACACAGCTAAACCAATAGATTGAATGGCCTGGAGGCAGAATAAGTCAGGAACCTGAGCAGGAAAATTGGTGGCTAAGTACTGCCTTGTGTGCCTTGGGATTTTAGGCACAACAAAGTCCTTCAGGGGCTTTTGGAGTATAAGCCCTAAAACAGGGAATGGTACCAGGAAGGGGGGGGATGAATAATCCTCTGAGTATTCCTTCAGAAGTCTTTATGAAAGAATTCTGGCTATATTCCTTCCTCTGTCTGCTCTGGAGGGGGTGGGGGGAGGGAGAATCTAGATTCTGGGAAGGATCCTTTTAAAACTGCCTTGGAATCAGTTAAAGTAAATTGACATGAACAGTTGGATTTTGACTGTTCTAATCTAAAATTACTTTATTTCCTAAAAAGAGAGGAAATGTATTGCCCTATTGGTTCCGCATTTGTCTGTATGTTTGTGAAGTGTTTTGTTAAATTGTAAATGCAGTCATACAGCCAGCCTGTGTAGCAAGGGCTGTAGCTGGACTTTCCCTTGGAATTCTGCTATCCCTTAATCTCCCCTTCACCTTCCCTCCCTGATTACAGCAGCCTCAGAGGACTGAGTGGGTTGGAGAGAGGGAAAGAGAAAGATGTTTTATTGTTTGGCTTGATAATGGTTCTAATAGAAAGTTTGAAAACTTTTAAGAAGTTGTTAAAAAAATCTTTCTGCATTCTAGAACTTTGACCAGGTTCTGTGAAGGTGAAAAAGAAAGATTTTTCCTCTTTGCAGAGTATTCAACTTAAAAAAAATGTGACTATTGATAAGTTAAATTGTTAGGCTCTTAACCTCTAAGTTTCTTTTTAAGGAACAAAGAAACTGGAAGAAATGGTGAGTATTTGGTTTATTTGAAGGGGAAGATATGGGTAGGATGGTGGAGTATTCCATGTGCTTGGACCTTGTACTCCCTTCCCCCTCTCCCATTCTACTTAAGAAAATATTTAGCCTGATTGGGAAACCAATAGACAAAGTTATGGAAGGTTATTGGATTTAAAATTTTTTAAAATGTTTACTGTGATTTCTAATTATTACTATTAGTTATTAAATTTCCAAGCTTCATGAGTGGAAGTCACATTTTGTCAGTATTAAATTATTTAGGGCATTTTGCCTGTTAGGCTCTTTAATTAATCTGATTCAAAACTTTGGGAATCTGGAAAGGTATTTCCCCCTCTGAGGAATGGCAGACCTTACCTAAAGGAGGATCTCTTTTGTAATGGAAATTAGCAGAGTAAAATACTGGCAGTCTGTTGTGAAAAGCTGAGTTTTGATTTAATGAGATCTCAAAGCTAAAATATGTGCTTTAGGTTTTAATTGGGTCAATGAATCTGATACCAAAAGACAATGTATTTAAAATTGCAAATTTGCTTTAGAATTTCAGTGATTTCTCTTAGAAACATAAACTCTGTTCATGTCCTCAGACTAGGTGGACAAGGGGAAGATTAACCCCCCATATGATTTAAAGGCTGGAATGAGACTGGGAGACCTGGTCTGGTGAGCCTGGGAGGAGGGAGGGGAAATGGAAGATGGCATTTCAGCTCTCTAAGGAAGCAGAGTAAAAAGAAATTATGGAAAGCTGTAAATAAAATTTTCTTTTAAGTAGCAAAAGTATTTGATTAAAAAAAAGAGGGCTAACACATTTATCATTAGTGATTATAAATCCAGGTTTGATATGATTCAAATTAAAATCTGTCTTGAAAGAATACAGAGCAGCATCTGAGAATGCTCTTCCTGTCAGAATTAAGCAGAAAGATATTGTTATTTGGCATTTATAATTGTAAAGTGCTTAACATAAGGATGGGTTATGTTAGATACAACATTAATCTAATGCAATTGTTACCCAATTTTTAAATTTGGAGTTTGTTATATATAGACTGGGATTTTAAAAAGCATGTGATAGAAATTTAATAATTTGAAACTTATATTTGGTTATAAATAAGCAGTGAAAATGCTGATGTTTGCTATACAATGGGAGAGTTACCTTTTTCACTTTGTTTAAGCCAGAAAGGAATTCCAGTGCAGATAGTTATAGTTATAGAATAAGGTTTGAATAGTTCTGAATGGGTCAGTTTCAGATGGTTTCAGTAAGCAGTGAGGGTATGAGGAAGTATTTTAAAAAGAGAGAAAAAAATCATGTAACTTGATTTGATGATACTTTGCAAGGTGATGTGGAAATGCATTCAGCTGAATGGGTTAATGGCTTATTTTAAGTTTTAAGTAAACTTAAGTCTAAATTTTATGGAATCCATGTAAATGATGTGATATTAGGAATTGCATTGTTAAATTAATGATGAATTGGTTAAAAAAAAACTTATGAATTCTGTGTAAAGTGTTTCTATATTGTAGAATTCCTATTGAGAAAATGAGAATCCTTGGGAAAAAATACATATATTTTTATATATGACTGTGATCTTCCTATTCTATCTAAGGATGTATTAAGTATGCTAAAAGTTTATATTTGCTATTAAGAAGGAAATTTTAACTAAAATTTTTTTTGCTATGAATCAAGTATTTGCAAAAGTATGTTTGTAAAGGGAAACTTATGGGCAAATGTGAACAGGCCTTGGGTTTTAGATCTTGTAATTTTTGCCCATTAGTTTCATGAGAATTTCATGATAAATTGTAAACTGTTCTTAAAAAAGGAAGATATTTGTTGTATGAAGAAATGTTTTATAAAATCTTTTATATTATTTTTGAAAGGCCTACCTACCAAATTTATATTTGTAAGCTAATTTGTTATAATGACTTCAGGTTTTATGGGGGGTTGGAAGATAAAGGACAAGATAAAGGAGACCAAGAATTTCATGGCTCCAGGAAGCTCTGTGATAATTTTAAGACAAAAAGCTTCCTGGTCCCATTCCCCCTTTCCTTTTGAAGTCCAGTCATTTCAGGAGGACTTTGTAAGATCTAATCTGGACTGGAGATGCTCAGACAAGAGATGTTAACTCTTTCTATTGTTAAAGGAGAAAAGTGACGCCAGCCCCACCCAGGAACTGAAGGATCTAAAATGGTCACCCAAGTGGTGTGGCCTTTCACTTTGTTAAAGTTGTAATCTGTATATAAAGTGTAAACTGTATATGGAGTTCCTAAACCAGGAATTTTTTTAGGTGATAAATAATCTCTACTGATTGGTTTTTAGGACAAATTTAAGATTTGAGATGTAAGTCCTGGTAAAATTTTTGATTAGTGAAACCTGGCATCTAATGTCCAAGCCTCAGGGGATAATTGTGTCCTCAGCCTGGGATGGGATCCTTCTGGCTCAGTTTCCCTATTGTGTTCCTTTGAAAAGGGATGTTTTCCCCTTGGCTATTTCTGAGACTGGCTATAAGGTGGAGATGATATCTAATTAGGTCCTTGATTTTCATCTACAAGGCATGTTTCTATAATCAAAGCAGGTAGTTTAAGATGTAAGCACAATAGAAAGTGGTATCTTGCAGTTTTTAATTAAGTGGGTAAATGGGTACTCTGGTATGATCTTGGGAATGATAAAATCCCTGAAATAGAACATTTTTCTGAATGTTATGAGAATGATTAGATACATGTTACAAAGACCAAATGGGTTAAAACAATTGACTGAATTTAATTACTGAGACTAAATCAGAGATACCTTTATTTTGGAGAAGAGAATTTCAGTGTAAGTTTTTCAGAGGCAGGTAACCTCTGGTAATATTTGGCACTGATGGAAAAGTTAAATATTTCTGTTTTATTTGAATTCATTTCATGAACATAAGTTGAAGTTAGTGTTTGAACTTAAATGTGTAGCTCATTCTTTTAGATTCAGTATGGTTAGAAAGGGATAGAGAAGCTTGGGAAACAGATGTAAATCTATTAGAGCAATAATTTATTGTTTTAATGGTAAATTTGATATTATGATTGTTATTTAATCAGGAACTAGAACAAGTATAGAAAGGCATGTAAACTACTTAAGTTTTGCTTCAAAAGATGTTCCTTAGCCAATGTGAAGTTATAGTCATATCTGAAATGGATTATTGTAGCTTGCTATTTTAAGATTTTATGGGACTATTAACTGACTGTTCTTCTGAGTCTAACTCCAGGTGTGGATAGCAAGAGAGACTGTCTGCACCAATGATCCATGATGTCAGTAGGCCTGTGAGATGGTGGTATGAACTGCAAAGGGGTGATCACATGGGAGGGTTGGGAGAGTGGCTGTTCAGCCTGGGCTGAGGTAGTATTCTCCTGACTCAATTTCCCCACTGACACTAGGCAGACTTTAAGCCTGATTGAATGACAGTTTACAATCTACTCCTGCCTGGAATTGACATGAAGTTAGGGAGATGTTGTTTCCCTGCAATGTCCCTACTCTCAGTGGCAATTTCCTATAATCAAAAGCTTTGTAAACATAATACCCAATCTATTAAATAATAGATTGTTGGTAGGGGAACATCTGAGGTTAAGTCTAAAAAATTAAGCTATTAGGCTTAGAATTTTATACCAGCAACAAAAAGTTAGGATCTTTTAATTCTTAGTAATAGCATGGAAACTGTTAGATTGAGGACTTACAAGGTTATCATACCTAGTTATTATTTTGTCTCAGTTGGTTAATGTTAAAAGGAAAATAGTTTGTGGTCTATGTTGTAAATGCTTTAAACAAAACATCACATGATCAGAAGCTGGAATTGTTTTATGATGTGATATGTACTGTGTTGAAAATGATCATTTATTGTATTTATGTAAATGTTGGAGCCTGTTATTAATTCTGCAGTGAAATCTCATCTTCCTGATGGGGGAAATGAATAGTGAATTGATGTAAAATGTCAAAACTGGGTTCTAATGTGAATTTCTTAAACATGAGAATTGGTCAAAGTTCCAATTTTGATTTTGCAAGAGTGATAAGTGTATAAAACTTAGGAACGGTCATCTAAAATGGTATTAAGGTCAGTTTTGTAGGAGAGTGGACATCTGGATTTCTACAAGAAGATAAAGGGAAGAAGATGCTGAGATGCTGTGCTGAAGATGGCTTGAACGAGCATGCAGACCAGAAAACAGCATCAGATGGTGTTCATCCCCAGATTGCTCTATGAGATTGAACCTCTGAATGGATAATTCATTGATCTACCTTTGTATTTTGAATCTCTGTATCTGTAATTGTAACAAGGGGACTGCCCCCTTGTAATTTGTCAATGGGTTGGTCAACTTTGCTCCCTTATCATATTCATATAAAGGGGGAATAGATGAAGGGAAAAATCCATAGGGGAAAGAATGTGAGGAGGTATTGATTGGATTTAGGTGTGGAAACAGAAATTTTAATAAAGAAAAAAGGGAGGAGTTTGTGGGAGGCAAGAAAGTTCTGTTTTCCACATTCCTGGTTGATAAGGGTTGTGACCTAGCATGGATAGGTTAGAGGTCAGAAACTAACGTACAGGCCCAAGGAGCTATGCAAGGAAGAGCCTATCAAAGAGGAGAACATGAAATCACATGGCCAGGGGAGGGCGTTGCAGGAGATCCAAAGTTCAGAAAAGAGTATAAGAAGCCCTATCTTCTTGGACCTATTGTAGTCTTGCTGTAACCTTCCTGGGGAGGCTACCTGTTCATTCAAGGAGAATAGACATAAACATTAATAAAAGATTTCCTGATTTCACAACAGGTATTGTTCTTTATTTAAGGTGAACGTGTTTCTCACTGTTGGGGACTTGCTAGATGGACTCACTTCTAACAGTCAATTCTGTATAATTTTTCACTGATAATATTCTGAAGCAGAACTCTTCTGACTAGTGAGGGGTCACCATAACCTACTAAACCTCAATCTCAATTTTTAGGTTTAAGCCAAACTCCTAATTCGTATTCCTAAGTGGGGAAAGAGTATGCCAAGTTTTACAGCTAAGATTTGACCCACTTCCCACCAGCTTTGTAATGAACACCAATTCTATAATGAATATAACAAAAACATGGCAAATTGTAAAGAATCAGAGAAAGTAAGCATAGAAGACTGTATACCAGAGAATACACAGAGTGAATGAGCCCTCCCTTTGGGAGTGAGAAAACTCAACTCAACTGAGAGAGACTCATGGATCTAACCCAAGAGAAAATTCTCAGAAATCTTGTGTAGTGAGCTACGACATGCAAGAGACTGCTAGGTCATCTCATGCTGGCTTTTTCCCATAGTATTTTTCTCCCTTCAACAACTTAAAGAGAGTTTGGATTCATGAATTTGCTTTCTCTAAGTTGGAAACCAGAAGAGCCCCGTATCTCTCTTTTCTTCTGGCTCTCACCAACTCCACCCCTTAGGAAGGCATGGAGCATTGAATAATCATTCTTCATCAATGAGAAGAGAATCCCATTAAATTGGCCCTTTGAACTAAGGGTCATTAATCATAGCTCTTAACTCATTACAATTTGCTTTTCCTTACAATGTGGTTTTTGGTTTGTTTTGAGACTCACAAATGTTGTTGTTATTTGTCCTTTCTGGAAGTGAGCATCAGCAAAGTGGTCTTTTTTTTATTTTTTTTTTATTTTTTTTATTTTGTAATGTTTAACAATCACTGCCATACAATTGCGATTTTATCCCTCCCCACCTACTCCCCACTACCCCCCTCCCTCCCCACGACTGCATACAATTCTGTATAGATTCTACATATACTTTCCTATTGAGTATATTTTCACTATAGTCATGCTATGTAGTCAGACTAAGATAAATGAAAGAAATCGTATAACAAATCAGAACATGATACACAAACACATACACATACACAAACATGATCTGCTATAATATGTGAGTGACTTCCATATTTCTCTCTCTGAGTGTGGCAGGCATTTTGCCTTGAGATCCTTCATTGGGATTTTTTTTTTTTTTTGGTAAGAAGTTCTTGTGTTATTACAAAAATCTAAGTCTACCAGAAAAAACTCTCACACACTGTGGTTGTTGCTGTGCATAAAGTTCTCCTGGTTCTGCTCCTTTCACTCAGCATCAGGTCATATAAGTCCTTCCAGGCCTCTCTGAAGTCTTCTTGTTCATCATTTCTTATGGCACAATAGTACTCCATTACATTCATATACCATAATTTATTCAGCCATTCCCCAATTGATGGACATCCCCTTGACTTCCAGTTTTTGGCAACTACATAGAGTGCTGCTATAAATATTTTTGTACATGTGGGACCCTTTCCCATTTTTATGATCTCTTGGGGATATAGTCCTAGTAGCGATATTGCTGGGTCAAAGGGTATGCACATTTTTGTAGCCCTTTGGGCATAGTTCCAAATTGCTCTCCAGAATGGTTGGATGCGCTCGCAGCTCCACCAACAATGAATTAGTGTTCCAACTTTCCCACATCCTCTCCAGCATTTATCATTTTCTTGTTCTGTCATGTTTGCCAATCTTATAGGTGTGATGTGGTACCTCAGAGTTGTTTTGATTTGCATCTCTCTAACCAATAGTGATTTAGAGCATTTTTTCATATGATTATAGATAGCTTTAATTTCTTCCTCTGAAAATTGCCTGTTCATATCCTTTGACCATTTATCAATTGGGGAATGACTTGTATGATTATACATTTGGATCAGTTCTCTATATATTCTAGAAATGAGGCCTTTATCCCCGAGCTTAGCTGTAAAAATTCTTTCCCAATTTACTACAACCCTCCGGATTTTGGTTGCATTGGGTTTGGTTGTACAAAAACTTCTCAGTTTAATGTAATCAAAGTTATCCATTTTGCATTTCATAATGCATGCTATCTCTCCTTTAGTAAAGAATTCTTCCCTTCTCCGTAGATCTGATAAATACACTATTCCTTGCTTCTCCAGTTTATTCATGGTATCAATCCTTATACCTAAATCATGTACCCATTTGGACTTTATTCTTGTGTATGGTGTCAGGTATGGGTCTATGCCTAATTTCTGCCACACTGTTATCCAGTTTTCCCAGCAATTTTTGTCAAACAATGAGTTCTTATCCCAGAAGCTGGGGTCCTTGGGTTTATCAAACAGAAGGTTGCTATATTCCTTGCCTACTGCATCTTGAGTGCCAAGTCTATTCCACTTGTCTACCTCTCTGTTTCTTAGCCAATACCAAGTGGTTTTGATAATTGCTGCTTTATAGTACAGTTTGAGGTCTGGTAGCGCTAGGCCACCTTCCCAAGCATTTCTTTTCATTAGTCCCTTTGATATTCTGGACCTTTTGTTTTTCCAAATGAATTTTGATATTATTTTGTCCAGCTCTAGAAAGTAATTGTCTGATAGTTTAATTGGTATGGCACTAAATAAGTATATTAATTTGGGTAGAATTGTCATTTTTATTATATTAGCACGGCCTACCCATGAGCAACTGATGTTTTTCCACTTACTTAAATCTGACTTTATTTGTGCAAAAAGTGTCTTGTAATTGTGTTCATATAATCCCTGGGTTTGTTTTGGCAGGTAGACTCCTAAGTATTTTATACTGTCTACCCTAACTTTAAATGGGATTTCTCTTTCTATCTCTTGCTGTTGGACTTTGTTGCTAATATATAGGAATGCAGAAGATTTGCGTGGGTTTATTTTGTACCCTGCAACTTTGCCAAAGTTGTTTATTAATTCTAGTAATTTTTTACTTGAATCTCTGGGATTCTCTAGGTAAATCATCATATCATCTGCAAAGAGTGATAACTTAGTTTCTTCTTTGGCTATTTTAATTCCTTGGATATCTTTATCTTGTCTAATTGCTACAGCTAACATTTCTAGTACCATATTAAATAATAGTGGTGATAATGGACAACCTTGTTTCACCCCTGATCTTATTGGGAATGCATCTAGCTTATCCCCATTGCATATAATGCTTGCTGAAGGTTTTAGATAGATACTGCTTATTATTTTATGGAAAGTTCCCTTTATTCCTACATTCTCCAATGTTTTCAGTAGGAATGGATGTTGTATTTTGTCAAAAGCTTTTTCTGCATCTATTGAGATAATCATGTGGTTTTTGTTAGCTTTGTTGTTGATGTGATCGATAATGCTAATAGTTTTCCTAATATTGAACCAGCCCTGTAGTCCTGGTATGAATCCTACCTGATCATAATGTATTAATCTCGTGATAAGATGCTGTATTCGTTTTGCTAGAATCTTATTTAAAATTTTTGCATCTATATTCATTAGGGAAATTGGTCTATAATTTTCTTTCTCTATTTTGTCTCTTCCTGGTTTGGGTATCAAAACCATATTTGTATCATAGAAAGAATTTGGGAAGACTCCTTCTTCCCCAATTTTCAAGAATAGTGTATGTAGTATTGGAATTAACTGTTCTTTAAATGTTTGATAGAATTCACTTGTGAATCCATCTGGCCCTGGAGATTTTTTCCTAGGGAGTTTATTGATGGCTTGTTCAATTTCTTTTTCTGAGATGGGGTTGTTTAAGTATTCAACTTCCTCTTCTGTTAATCTGGGCAATTTGTATTTTTTAAAATATTCATCCATCTCGTTTAGATTATCGAATTTGTGGGCATAAAGTTGGGCAAAGTAGTTTCTAATTATTGTTTTAATTTCCTCCTCATTGGAGGTGAGTTCACCCCTTTCATTTTTAATATTAGTAATTTGGTTTTCTTCTTTCTTTTTTTTAATCAGATTGACCAAAGGTTTATCAATTTTATTAGTTTTTTCATAAAACCAACTATTGGTTTTATTTATCAATTCAATAGTTTTCTTAATTTCAATTTTATTAATCTCTCCTTTGGTTTTCAGTATTTCTAATTTGGTATTTACTTGGGGATTTTCAATTTGTTCTTTTTCTAGCTTTTTCAACTGCAAGCCTAAGTCATTGATCTCCTCTTTCTCTATTTTATTTATGTAAGCATTCAGAGATATAAAACGTCCCCTAATAACTGCTTTTTCAGTATCCCATAAGTTTTGGTATGTTGTCTCACTATTGTCATTCTCTCGAATGAAATTGTTGATTGTTTCTATGATTTCTTCTTTAACCCAACCCTTCTTTAGAATTAGATTATTTAGTTTCCAATTGATTTTTGGTTTCTCTTTCCATGGCCTTTTATTACATGTAATTTTTAATGCATTATGATCTGAAAAGGATGCATTGATTATCTCTACCTTTCTGCACTGGATTGTGAGATTTTTATGTCCTAGTACATGGTCAATTTTTGTAAATGTTCCATGTACCGCTGAGAAAAAAGTATATTCCTTTCTATTCCCATTTAATTTTCTCCAAAGATCTATCATATCTACCTTATCCAGAGTTTTATTTACCCCCTTAACCTCTTTCTTGTTTATTTTGAGGTTGGATTTATCGAGTTCAGAGCGGGGGAGGTTGAGGTCCCCCACTAGTATAGTTTTGCTATCAATTTCTTCCTTCAACTCCCCCAACCTCTCCTCTAAGAATCTGGATGCTATACCACTTGGAGCATACATGTTTAGTAATGATATTGCTTCATTGTCTATGGTGCCTTTTAGCAGGATATAGTTTCCATCCTTATCCCTTTTGATTAGATCTATTTCTGCTTTTGCTTTGTCTGAGATTAGGATTGCTACTCCTGCCTTTCTTACATGAGCTGAAGCACAATATATTCTGCTCCATCCTTTGACCTTTATCCTATGTGTATCCCCCCGTTTCAAATGTGTTTCTTGTAAACAGCATATTGTTGGATTATGGCTTTTAATCCATTCTGCTATCCGTCTCCGTTTTATGGGAGAGTTCATTCCATTCACATTCACAGTTATGATTACAATCTGTGTATTTCCCTCCAACCTCTTTCCCACCATTTGTGCTTTTAGCTCTCCCGTCTCCCTTCCCCTCCTCAATAGTATTCACTTTTCTCCCCCTCCTCCTGCAGCCTTCCCCTCCTTCTTTTGACCCCCCTCCCTTTTAGTCCCCTTTACTCTTATTGCTTCTTTCCTCCCTTTTAGCCACCCTCCCCTTTCTTCCCCCTTCCCCTCCTACTACCTATAGAGCTAGTTAGGCTTATCTACTTAAGATTATTGTTCCCTCCTTTGAACAAATCAGATGAGAGTACCTCTCAAACAATGCTCATGTCCCTCCCCTCCTTCCCTCTACTATAGTTTTGTACTTCTTCCTGTGATATAATTTGCCATTTTCTGCTTCCCCCTTTCCACACCTCCTATTACATTCCCTTCTCATACTTAAATCATATTTTTGACATGACATCATTTACTTTATGCCCGTTCCCTCTACATATATCCCTTTTATCATAATAGCTGCACAGTTCTCAAGATTAACAGGTATCATCTTCCCTTATAGGGAGGTAAACAGTTTGCCCTAATTGAGTAGCAAGTTTTTGTTTTTGTTTTTTCCCCTCTGTTTACCTTTTTATGATTCTCTGGAGACCTGCATTTGAAGATCAAATTGTCTATTGAGTTCTGGTGTTTTGGTCAGGAAGCTCTGGAAATCCCTTATTTCGTTGAATGACTTTCTCCTTGCCTGAAATGTTATGCTGAACTTTGCTGGGTAGTTGATCCTTGGTTGAAGTCCCAACTCCTTTGCCTTACGGAATATTGGGTTCCAATTCTTTTGATCTTTTAATGTAGAAGCTGCAAGGTCCTGTGTGATCCTGACTGTGTGTCCTTGATATTTGAATTGTTTCTTTCTGGCTGCTTGTAGTATTTTCTCCTTCACTTGATAGCTCTAGAATTTGGCAACTATATTTCTTGGGGTTTTGAGTTTGGGATCCCTTTCGGGAAGGGAACGGTGGATTCTTTCGATGACTATTTTGCCCTCTGAGTCTAGTACTTCTGGACAGTTTTCCTTGATGATTTCCTGGAAGATATTGTCCAGACTCTTTTCTTCATCATGGGTTTCTGGCAGGCCAATAATTCTTAGATTTTCTCTCCTGGATCTATTTTCCAGGTCAGTTGTTTTTCCAATTAAATATTTTACATTTTCTTCTATCTTTTCATTCTTTAGATTTTGTTTGACTGATTCTTGTTGCCTCATTGAGTCATTAGTTTCTACTTGCCCAATTCTAATCTTCATCGTAGTGTTTTCTTCCGTTAGCTTTTGCATCTCCTTTTCCATCTGACCAATTTTTCCCTTTAAGGAGCTATTTTCTCCATTTAATTTTTGTACTTCTTTTTCCATTCGACCAATTTTCCCAGTTAGGTTTTGGGTTTCCTTTTCCATCTGATCAATTTTCCCATTTAGGTTCTGGGTTTCCTTTTCCATTTGATTAGCTCTTCCTTTTAGGGAATTATTCTCTCCAGTTAATTTTTGAACTTCCTTTTCCATTTCTTCAATTTTCTTTTTCAGGGTGATGTTCTCATCAGTGAATTCTTTTTTTATAGTTTTAAAATCATTGGCCAGTTTTTCTTTTATATCCTTCTTCAGACGTTCCAGGTAATCTAGTTGTGCTTGCAAGAAATTCATCATCCCATCTGAGGTTTCAGATGGAAGTACAGTCTCAGCTCTGACCTCTTTGGTGTTTGTGTTTTGGTCCTTATCCCCATAGAAAGATTCTATGGTTTTTTCACTTTTCGTCTGCTTTTTCCGATTCATGATGTTGGCTGAGTGTTGTAGCTTTTGGTTCTTTCAGTCAGAAGGTACAGATCTTTAAGTTGAGCTGATGTGTGTCTAGGCTAAAAGCAGGCTTTTGTTTTTTGTTTCCCCGATCAACCCTGGGGTTAGCTTGTTAGGTGTGTGGGAGGGGTGGTCTGGTCTCAGGATATCTCCTCAGCTGACTTGAGGCAAAGGCAAGGTCAGGGGATGGTGATCCCAGCTTCCCTATTGTCTTCCCTTTTCCCCTGGAGGGCTGGGGCACGCCTAGAAGCTAACGCGTGTTCCTGCCCCTCCTGGGGCTCGTCTCCCGGCTCTGAGGCTTGCTTGGGTCTCAGTGCGAATTTTCTCTGCCCTGGGTTGTCTGTCCCTCCAGCCGTCTCCGCCACCGTAGGAAGAGTCCCCCTTTGCCACTTTTCCAGCCTCTGGTGTTATAAGACCACCCGCCCCCTTCTGCTGTTCCCGCTGATCCAGGATTAATCTGGGGAAGAATTTTATGGTTCCCTCACGGTCATCAGGGGGGAGGAGAGAGCACTTACTGATCACTCTGCCATCCCAGTTCCTGGAAGTTCAAGTAGTGACCCACCAAAGTCCGTCTTCAGGCTGAAGATTTCAAGGGCTGCTGCGCTGATGTCTGGCACTCAGCGGCTCTCACCGGCTCGGCCTGGCTTATCTCCTGCTCTGCTGGTCTCGCCCGCCACTCTCGGGCTCCTCTGGTCCCCTCCACCCTGCTGTACTGACCGCGCTGCGCTGTGCGCCAGGGTCTTACCCCCGCGGAACAGATCCCTCCCGTGGACCCTCCGGTCCAGCCTGGGCTCCGAATCCGTCAAAGTCCATCACCCACTGGATTCTACACCTCCAAAGTCTGGTCAGACTCTCCCCCCAGAGATATCCAGAGGAGTTTTTCCAGGAGCTTAGGTGAGTCGTTGCTTTCACTCTGCCATCTTGGCTCCCCAAAGTGATGTCTTGACTTGTAAGTGAATTGGATTTAAGTGAAGTGGGGCTGTGCACAAGTCACCAGCCTCACTCTTTCCTCCAGAGCCATCTGAGTCCAGCTGCAAGACATAGATCAGCAGTGGGAGAGCTTGACTTTTTAAAGTGAAGGTCTTTCTTAGGTCTCAGTTTTCCTAAGGCAACACTCATTCAGTAATTAAAGTCAAGAAAAGAGGCAAAAGATGGCTTAGTTTGTCTTCAGAAAAGAATTAATCAGGCCAGAGAAGACCCTCAGCTTTAAAGATTCAAGGAGGGGAGGCTTAAGGTGTGTCTCAATTCAACTCAATCATCATTATGTTAAGGGTGGGAATGTAGGACATTACTGCATGGTTAAGAGGTTGTGATAGTCCATATTACAGCTGCTATTGACAATTTTCTATCAGCAATAAAGTTCTGATAAATTCTGCAGCATTACATTTCCTTGCATGTCCTTCTGAAAAGGCTACACCTCTCCGTATCTCATATCTAAGAAGTTCAGCAATTTCTCAGATAGTTAAACATATTCCTGCTCCTTCAGAGTTCACCCCTTACATAAAGCATGGAGAAGTATAAAGCTTATTGCTTTGAAGGTACTTTTGGTACTCCAGGTCAGCTATTTCTTGGGGATCCTCTTCCTTCATGTTTGTCTTTATATTAAAATCTCCATCATGTACATATAAATTTGCTGTAAAGAAATCTAGGTGCATTAGCATATAGAACACCGAGCCTGGAGTCCAGAAGAATTGAATTTAAATCCTCCCTCAAACACTTCATTAGTATGTGGCCCCGTGCATGTTTATAGGCCTCTGTAAAATTTGGAAAATAATAGAACTTACCTCCAAGGATTGTTGTGAGGATCAAATGAAATAATTTAGGTAATAAAGTGTTTTACAAAGTGTTTTTACAAAGCTTAAGCCACTACATAAATATTTACTATTATTACTAAGTGAACATTAATCAGCAATCTGAAACTTTCTTCTGTTGACCTGAAAGTTTGGTTATAAAAGTCAAACAGGCTAAATGCATATTGTTTATTCCATTAAAGCTAACGGTTACATGATCATGGAGCCAGAAGGCAACTTCTGACTGAAAAATACAAGAATGACTGGGCTTAAATCTGTTTTAGGACAATCCAAGGATGTCTGTGTCCCTCAGATTTATGGTCTTTTTATGTATTTAGCTATACCATGAGAAAGGAATTTTCTTAATTGAATAAGTTGTAAATGCAGTAAGATAAGAGAGTTGACAAAGTTTCAATTGAAATTATGACCCAGGATATCTGTGTTTTCTTTGCCATTAATATGCCATAATATAGTATATATCCACAAAATATTAAGATAAGGAAAAAGTTCCATTATTCAAGATAGTGTCTTGGGTTAAGGGTCTCATAACGTATGCTAAATCAACACCATCTGCCCTTGTTGACATAAGAAGAGGTATTCTCTGAGTTTACTTCAGAGAACAAAGAGACTGTTAGGTTCAGGCTCTTCTTCTGATGAATTCAAGCTCTGGCCCTTGTTAAAGTCCAAAAATGATATTAAATGTTGTCACTTCTTTCTTATTGTTTCATTTGTAGAAAAAATGTCAAGAGGGATATAAAGAAAGCAAGGAAGGAGCTGAGGTATAATGAAAACTAAGACTGGAGAACCAACAGAGTTTAAGAATAGTGAAGGGCCCAGGCTTTGACGAAATGGAGATGGAGGAGACTTGGAGATTCTTTGGTCTAGTAGGTGGTATGGGCAGAAGGTGTCCCTTGGGTTGTTTGGAGGAGATATTTATTCTTCTCTTCTGTATTTCTGTTACATCTTTATAAATGCTGAAAGGAAGAAAGGATTGATGGTCTCAACTTCTCATTTTGTGGTTGGGGAAACTGAGGCCAAAATGAGCAAAATAGTTATTCAGGTGCCTTTTTCCAACTAAAGTCCATCATCTCCTATTCTCCACTCACAACACTCTCACCTTTTGTCAGTTCCTCATCATCTCATGGCTGGACTCTGGCCATGACAGTCTAGTTGGTTTCTCTGCCTCAACTCTCTCCTCACTTCAACCAATGCTGCCCTCAGCTGTTATGATTTGTAATTTCTTGCTTTCTCATAAAGTCATTAGCTTCCATCTGCTCCATTCTAATTTTTAAAGACCTATTTTCTTCAGTGAGCTTTTGAACCTCCTTTTCCATTTGGCTAATTCTGCTTTTGAAAGCATTCTTCTCCTCATTGGCTTTTTGTTTTGGACCTCTTCTGCCAATTGAGTTAGCCTATTTTTAAAAGTGTTATTTTCTTCCACATTTTTTTGGTTCTCCTTTAGCAAGCTGTTGACTTGCTTTTCATGATTTTCTTGCATCTCTCTCATTTCTCTTTCCAATTTTTCCTCTACCTCTCTTACTTTATTTTCAAAATCCTTTTTGTGCTCTTTCATGGCCTGAGACCATTGCATATTTATTTTGGAGGTTTTGGATGCAGAAGCCTCTGATGGTATGTATTGTTCTTTCTCATCCAAAAGGATAAAAAAAAATACCTGTTCACCAAGAAAGTAATAAAGTCTTATTTTTTTTCCTTTTTTGGGCATTTTTTCAGCCAGTTACTTAATTTTTGAGTCCTTTGTCAAGAGAAGGGTATACTCTGGGGACCTGTAAGTTCTCAGTTCCTCCAAGGTGGCACAATCAAGGGAGAGGAGTTTACTCCTCTCCTGGCCTGTGCATTGGTCTGGGAGCAACCAAAAACTTTCCTGCCCAGAATCTGCGAGCAGAATTCCCTCTCCACAACCACTTCTGGCTCCACCATGCCAGTGCTCCTCTTCACCCCAGGGTGGCCACTCAGGCCTGAGATTCAGATCAACTGCACAATTCCCCCTGGGGCTATAGGTGGAGGGCTCCAAAGGTGTATGTTACCTCTGTAGTGGCTGCTGCTAGCAGTCCAGACTACGTTCCCTTCTCCTGACTGAAGGAACTTTCTCACTGACTTTTGAAGCTGTCTTTCTCATTTGTGGGTTGAGAACTGCTGTGACCAGTGGGGCCTTGTAGCCTGTTCTGGGTCCTGTCCCTGCTACACTGTGAGGCCCACCCTGGGTTGTGCTCTGCTCTGCTCCTGGTGTGATAGACCTTTTCTGTTTGCCTTCCAGGCTGTCGTGGGTTGGAAAACTCTTTCACTCTGTTGTTTTGTGGCTTCTGCTTTCAAATTTGTTTAGAGTGATTTTTTTTACAGGTAACTTATGGGCTATGTGGGGGAGCTTCTATATCCACTATCTTTCTACTCTACTCTCTTGACTCTGCCTCCCTCGCTGTAAAACTGATCATCTGACAGAACATGGCTGACCATGTCACCTCCTACTCCAGAAACCCCTGTCCCTCTTTAACAACTCCAAGATCTAATAAAAAATCCTTTAAAGTCCTTCAGAACTTGGCCAATTATTCCCTATCCACTTTCCTTACACTTCGCCCTCTCCCAAGTACCCTATGATCTGATGACCTTGGATAAAGGTCCCTCGTCCTGACTCTGTGCCCTCTCATTGTTGGACTCTGGGCCTGGAATGTTCTTCTACCTTACTGCCATTTCCTGACTTCACATGCTTCTTGTTTCCTCAGAAATAAACACGTGGGGCAGCTTCCAGTATATTCTGTTGTTGGTATGATCTCCCTGTCCAGTCTTTTTTTTTAAACCCATACTTCATTCTGGAAACAGTAGTGTCTCCTCCTGGCTGTGTGTTTTTAATTTAAATCTTTTCAAGTTGAACTTAAATGCTAAAAGAAGAGCATTTCCATCCCTGCAGCAGAACACAAAAAGAGAATTCTGTGTGAAACCATGAACGTCCTGTTCACCCAGCTGGTAAAACAGGCATATGACAAAGTCCATGTCTTTGCAGACTGTCCTCTTCTCTATCCTTCTTTCTGAACTTCCTTGTCTTCTTTTTTGTGCTTTAAAAAGATGAGTCCGTGGACTACTTTCTTTTTCTCACCATGACCACTCTTGCCTCATTCCTGAATTAAAAACTGAGAAGAAATAAAGAAACCAAATCTCCTGTAGCAGAATGAATCTAGATGGTGGCCATATCCTCTGCAATTCCATCTCACCTAGACTTGGTGGGAAAGGTTTCACTGCTGGTTTTCTTAAATGGCAGAGTGAGAACAAAGCAGAAGTTTCTTCCCTCAAAGCTAGCAAAGCTATTTTAGCTTCAGCAGTCCTAGAAGGAACTCAGTAGAGGTTAACAGTTATGGTGTCATTCACTCAGATGGAACAGCACTGTGTGGGATAAAAAGACCATTACTCAAAATTTTAAATAAATGAAGAGGCTTCTCAATAAGAATAGAAAGAAGAAGATTTATTACAATTCTTGAGAAAGGGAAGTCCTTCCACCAGGTCGGAGAATCTGATGGAAGGAGGCAACTTACAGAAATTGAAGCACAATTTTTATACCCTAATGCAGAGAATCCCACCTCCCCACTATCCTACCTCTCCATTGGCTGGGAGGCAGGCTTACAATCAGTGTGAAAAACTAGACACACCCCAGGAAATCTTCACCTATCCCAACACAATTACCTCATCTAATATCTAACTTAACTGCTGATGTGGCTTTAGAAAAGAGGGGAGGGGGAAGAAGCAGGAGCTGGTAGCATTGATGTGGCAACAGTACAACAAACAAAGGGGAGATTTGAGTAACTTCCAAGTTTCGGCTACAGCCTGCAGCACTTTCGCAAAGAAAGCTGGTAGCTGGTAAGGCGGGGGAAACCATCCACAGGCCCTGGATACCTGAAACTTAGGTATCCAGGGAGAGAGGCCTTATTGGAGAGAAATTTTATTTCAAAAATACAATATTCTCCATATTTTTATTATGAAAAATCTTCACAATCTCCTCATCTCACTCAGCACTGAAGTGCTGGATTTTCCCTGGATGGTCCTGGGACTGGTTGGCTGCAGGAGTTACTCAGCTGCACCTCCACAAAGAAGGAAAGGAAGAGAATGTCCTCTGCCTTATTCCAGGGGGAGGTGTGGTCATCACACTTATACTGCATTCAATTCCATTTTTCTAGTCTCAATATATACATTGTTAGTTACTGTGTGTATAACTTTATTAGGTCTACTTATTCACTTGATATAAGTTCACATATGGCTTCTCATAATTCTCTGCAATCTTCATATTCCCTATTTATTATGATGCAGCAATATTCCATTACATTCATGTGCCATATTTGTTTAGCTCTAACTAGGCAGCTAGCTGATACAGTGGGCAGAGTGCAAGCTGTGCGACCCTGGGTAGTCACTTAATTTTTCTGCACCTGAGTTTTCTCATTTGTAAAATGGGGATAATAATAGCACCTATGTTGTTGTGGGGATCCAATAAGTCAATATAGGTAAAGTGCTTATTAAACCTTAGAATACTATGAAATGCATTCCTGTTTAGTCTTTTCAGTTGTGTTCAACTCTTTGTGATCCCATTTTGGGATTTTCTTGGCAAAGATACTGGAGTGGTTTGCCATATTCTTCTCCAGCTCATTTTACAGAGGAGGAAAGTGAGGCAAACAGGGTTAAAAGACTTTTCCACAGTCACAGGTCAGTAGCTATCTGAGACTGAATTCAGGGTCTCCTGACTCCAGGACCAGTGTTCTATCCTCTGTACCACCTAAGTGCCCTAAATTATTTTACTTGTACAAAGCCCAGCTATTGTTGAAAGTGGATTGTTGTTTAGTTGTTTCTATCATATTTAATTCTTTGTGATCCTATTTGAGGTTTTCTGGGCAGAGATCCAGGAATGGTTTTCCATTTCCTTCTCCAGCTCATTTTTTATAGATGAGGAAACTGAGGCAAGGAGGGGTAAGTGATTTTCTGGGAAGTATCTGAGGTCAGGTTTGAACTCAGGAAGATGAGTCTTTCTGACTTCATGCCCCCATGCTATTGATGGGGTTCAGACTCTGGGAACTTCCTTGAGACCCCCTTGAATCTCCCCACTTAACCTGGCTTTTCATATTCAAATTTGGGGCCATTGTCTGTTACCTTTGATTGCCCCACCTGCTTCCTACCTAGGACTCCATTGTCTGATGTCTCCTGATTGCCTCCAGCTGTTTCCAGTCTTTGATCCTCCTGGATTCCCTCCTTGGACTTCTCCTCAGGACCCTCCCTAGATTCTTCCTCCCATCACCCTGGACTGCCAGACCACCCCTCCCCCCCCCCAAATCCCTCCTATAGTCTTTTCTGTATTTAGTCCCATCTTGCCTCCATGAAGGCGCTCAGATTCAGTCCAGCTCAGACTCTGTCTAGCTGAGATTCTATCTGGTCCACTTGAGAATACAAGTGTTACAAATGCTTAGGCTCCTTAAGAGCCAACTCAAGATGGGAAATCTTTAATAAACTTTGTTTTCTTTGGCTTTAAGAAGGCTTGAGTCGAATTCTTTTGAGCACGAGCTGGACCGTTGGTATTTTGGGGTCCCCATCACCACTAAACTTCATCACTATCAAATCTACCACTTAAAAGTAGACTTTTCAGGATACTTTTTCCCTGTCCCTCCCTTAACCTCCTTTCTTAAAGTTCTTTTTCCCCTGGCTTTTCTTAAGGCTTTTTTTTATTACATTAATATATATAATATACACACATATATCTATATATCTATATCTATATCTACATATATATGGTACAAATATATAGGTTATATATGGACTAAAACAATCATTCCTCCATAACATAATATAATAAAAAGATGATTGTACATGAAGCTACGAATCTATTGTGCACAACCTGCTATTCCTTTCAAATACACAACAAAATTATCATGTAAATTTCTTGTTTTTTTTCTACCCTTCTCCGTTATTGTTCTTTTCAGTCCTATTTTCCTTAGAAGCCTTAAGGGATTTAAGGATGATTATCCCCAGTGTTGATGGTCCAGACCCAGAAAGATAAACAAGTGACCACCATGGGGTTGACGAGGTTCAGGGCTTCTGGGGACCCCAAAATACTGACAGTCTGGGCCCTGCTTGAATGAATTTAACACAAGCCTTCTTAAAGCCAAAAAAACACAAAGTTTATTAAAGATTTGCCATCTTGGGTTGACTCTTAAAGAGCCTATGCATTTGTAACACTTATATTCACAAGTGAGCCAGATAGAATCTCAGTGGGGTAGAGTTGGAGCTGGATTGAATCTGGGCACCTTCATGGAGGCAAGATGGAACTTAAATACAGAAAATGACTGTAGGAGGGATCTGGGGGTGGTCTGGTAGTCTAGGGTGATGGAAGGAGGGGTTTAGGGAGGGTCTTGAGGAGAAGTCCAAGGAGGGGGTGACTGGTCAAGTACTGGAAACAGCTGGAGGTAATCAGGAGATATCAGATGATAATGTTTAATATAAAATTTTGGAATAATCCCTTTGTTCTCTCTGAAGCAAACTCAGAGAATGCCTCTTCCTATGTCAACAAAAGCCAGCCAGGGCTGGCTTAACATTCCTTAAGATACCTTTAACCTAAGACAGTATCTTGAATAATGGGATGTTTTCCATATGTTAATATTTGTAGACATGTACTATGTTATGGCATGTTAATGGTAAAGAAAATATAGACATTTTAGGTCATAATTTCTATTTGAAATGTTGTCAAATTTTATCTTATTGTATTTACAACCTATGCAATTAAGAAATTCCTTTCTAATGGTCTAGTTAATCACTTAAGGAGACCATAAATCTGAAGGACACAGTACACTTCTTTGTCCTAAAACAGATTTAAGGCTGCCCAATTCTTTATATTGGTAGCCAGAACATTTCTGGCTCCATAATGCATTATGTTACCGTTGTCTTTAATAGGGAATTGATCAATTAATTAAATCAAAATGTATGCATTTAGCCTGTTGCCTTTTCTTTAACCAAGTTTTCAGATTAACACAGACAATGGAGGGCCTGAGCCAAAAGCAGGTGTCACTAGGTAGTCTGGGTCCCAGGGATGGTCTCCACAGATCAAACACAGGGAGGATCCTGATGAGAGTGAATGGTAATAGGATTAAAGGGAGGAATATCAAATGAATGCTCAATAGAAGATTGGGAGTATTTGGCCTGGGAGAAATGGAAGGGGAATCCAAGGAGCCCTCCCACCCCCAAAGGCCAGACTAGGGGGTCCTTCAGACTAATGGGACAAAAGCCCCCCCATTCGAAGGGAAAAAGGTCTTGGCTTGGGCTTGTACCTCACCAGGGTGATAAGGACAGGAGATCTAATTGTGCCTGAGAGTTAAATTCCCGGAGTGAGGAGAGAGACTGAATCCATCCTATAGACTGAGTTGCCTCAAGACCCTGGCTATTTTTTTAGGACCATTTCCCTGATTTGTTTGCAGTTTCCTTTTAAACTCCAGTTCAGGGTGAGGAGATTAGGGGAAGTAGCAGATGGCAGAGTAAAGAATGAGAGCAGTTTCTGGAAGCAGCCCCACTGGGAAAGTTAGTGATCCTTGGCTAAAGCTTACTAGGCAGAAGATTTTTTCTCTTCCTCTTTTTTTTTTTCTCTTCTTAATCTTTCCACCTCAATTAGAGGCCCTGGGACAAGTGACACCTGCAGCAGAGTTGAATTAGGCCCAATTCTCCCCTGATGGCAGTGTTTGCCCTGAGCCTGTAACTCCGGGCAGCAGCTGCTCCCTGATGCTGAAAGGCTGAGCAGTCTGGGGAGGTTTTTGTTCGGGGCTGAAATGCTGGGAGAATGGATAACTACTATACTGAGAAAAGTAATAATCTGCCACATCCTCAATCTCCACAGCTCTAATGGTGAAAGTGAAATCTGTCCCAGAGCCACTGCCATTGAACCTGTCAGGGACCCCAGACAATAGCTTAGAAGCTTCATAGATCAGGTGTTTGGGAGACTATCCTGGTTTCTGCTGGTACCAGCTCATCCTCATGTTAATGCTGGAACTGCCTTTGCAGCAAATGGTTACTCTTTCTCCTGGAGTCATAGACAGTGAGGCTGAGGTCTGGGTCAACTCAGTGGCTGCCTGGGTTTCTTGGTGGGAAAAGGAAAAGAAGAAAGAAATTTCAATGAAGAATCATATGTAGATTCAGTGAATTCAGGATTTGTTCCCTTACCCTCAGCCTGTGTCAGAGATGCCCACTGGAAAACTCCTTCTGTCTCTAAAGTGGTGCCAACCTATGTCTCATTGGAAGTCTTACCTTGAGGCCAGAGCAGTAGGAACCAGAGGACCAAGGAAGGGGAGAGTATTTTCACTCTTGCAGAACTAGAAGCAGAGAGCTCTGAGCTCAGTGAGAAAGGTGGGAGATATTGGTATGTCAGACTGAGTTTGTGAAAAGTCCTTTGGAGATCACCATGTAAAACCATGCTGGTCCTACTTAAACTCATGTGCCCAGGAGTGGTGATGTACACATGGAGGGAGTGACCCAGCTGTGTTTCCTTGATGCTGTGACCTCATGTAGCCTCTTTTTTTATTGCTATATTAAATGAACTTGCCTTACTCTATTCCTGGTGGTGGCTGTGGCAGGTGGTCCATTGTGGTTATAAACATGGGGTGGGGTCTGGGGATTCTCTACCTTCCCAGGAGAGATCAGATGGCTCTGGGTGTAGAGTTCAAGAGTTGACAAGGGTCTGTGAAAGAAAGAAAGAAAGAAGGAAAGAAAGAAAAAAAACACAAAGAAACAAAGAAAGGAAAATCTCTCCTGGGTGAGATTAGATGGCTCTGAGTCTAGAGACCAAGAGTTAACAAATGTTTGTACAAGAAAGGAAAGGAAGGAAGGAAGGAAGAAATTAGCTGAGGTAGAAGGAAAACTAAGACTAGGGAATGAACAGATTTTAAAGACAACTAAGAGCCCAGGCTTAGATGAAATAGAGATGGAGGGGACTTAGGAGATTCTTTGGTCTTCTAGGTGGTGGGCAGAGAATTTGTTCCTTGAGTTGTTGGAGGGAGATGTTCATTCTTCTCTTCTGTATTTCTGTTATGTCTTTCTAAAAACTACAAAGAAAACAAATATTTCATTTTATAGTTGGGGAAACTGAGGCCAAAAGGAGTGAAATGGTTATCAGGTGCCTTTTTCCCATTAAAATTCATCATCTCCTTTCTTCCACTCCCAACGTTTCCATGCCAATCAACAGAGGGAATAAAACCTCTAGCACTGGTAGCATTTCCAGCCTGATGAGATAGGGAGATCTAGTCACAACATAATTCGGAAGGGGAAGACCCTCAGGGTTCTGTCCAGAACAGGAACAATTGCTATTTACACTCCCTTGGAGGTATCAAAACCCAAACAGTGATCTAGAGAGACTTGGGCTGGGACTTATTATTAGGTAATCAGTGAGAGCCAGAGTGATTTGTAATTTAGATATAGAGAAGTAGCTCTGTTTGAATTTAAATGGGCTTTATTAAAGCCTGGTGGTCCAGAACTCAATCTCAAGAAATTTATATTCCTTTGGGTAGAGCATCCCTAGGCCAGTGTATGACTCCCCTAGGGGAGGACATGAGGAAGCACAGGAGAGAAGGAAGGAGCATTGTCCTGAATCTGAACAGTTGGGTCCCCAGTGGGGCAGCTATTACTACTCACAGATTGTTGTTTCTTCTTCATTCTTTTTTTGAAAAAATTAATTTTAGTTTTCAACATTCATTTTTATAAGATGTTGAGTTCTTAATGTTTGAATTAGTTCACAGCTCCACTAACCATGCATTAGTGTTCCAATTTTTCTCCACCTTCTCCAACATTTATCATTTTCCTGTGTTGTCATGTTAGCTGATCTGATAGGTGTGATATGGTGTATCAGAGTTGTTTTAATGTACATTTTTCTAATCAATAGTGATTTAGATCATTTTTATATAACTATAGATAGCTTTAATTTCTTCTTCTGAAAACTGCTTGTTTATATCCTTAGACCATTTGTCAATTTGAGAATGACTTATGTTTTTATAAATTTGACTCAGCTGTCTCTCTCTATGAGAAATGAGGTGTTTATCAGAGACACTGGCTATAAAATTTTTTCCCCAGCTTTCTGCTTCCCTTCTAATCTAGGTTGCATTGGCTTTGTTTATGCAAAACCTTTTTAATTTAATGTAATCAAAATTATCCATTTTGCATTTCATAAGGTTCTCCATCTCTTGTTTGCTCATTAATTCTTCCATTCTCCAAAGATCTGACAGGTAAACTATTGCTTGCTCTCCCTATTTGCTTATAGTTTCTCCCTTTATGTCTAAATCATCTACCCATTTTGATCTTATCTTGGTATGTGGTGTAAGATGTTGGTCTATGCCTACTTTCTACCATATTCTTTTCCAGTTTTCCCAGCAGATTTTTTTGTCAAATAGGCAGTTCTTATCCCAGAAGGTGGAGTCTTTGGGTTTATCAATCAATAGATTGCTATCGTCATTCTCTACTTTGCCTTGTGTACTGAATATCATTTGAATCCCAATAAGAGCCAAAACCTGAACTAATCAATTTGACACGCTTTTTGAGTAAACTAACAATGCCCTTTCCTGTGTCAGTAACTAAAGGATGAGGCTGACCAGAAGCCTTCTTCCTGTCTATAATCACTAAACAACAGGATGCCTGGCACCAGACATTGTCTTGAATACTGGGACTTTTTTTTAATCTTGGTATTCTATGGACATATGCTATACAGGGGAAAAACAGATATCCTGGGATTGTAATTTCAATCGACACTTGGTCGATTATCTTGTCTTATTGCATTTATAATTTATTCAACTAAGAAACTGCTTTTTTTTTTCTCGTGCCATGATTAAACACATATGGAGATCTTAAATGTGAGTGACATAGACATCCTAAGTTGGGATTGTTCTAAAATGTATTTAAAGCTTTTTGTTCTTTTATCAGGCAGTCAGAATTTAAGTTCTGGCTCCATGCATGTATTCTGCTAACTTTAAAGGAATAAACAATGTGAATTTATATATCACCTAGCCTGTTTGCCTCTTTTAACCATACTTTCAGGTTGACAGTCCCTAACCTATTCCATTGATGAATCACTCTATTTCTCAGCCAGTACCAAGTAGTTTTGAGGACTGCTGCTTTATAATAGTTTTAGATCTGGTATGGCTAGGCCACCTTCTCTTGCATTTCTTTTCATTAATTCCCTTGATATTGTTGACCTTTTGTTCTTCTAGTTGAATTTTGTTATTATTTTTTCTAGCTGTATAAAATAATTTTTGGTAGTTTGATTGGTATGGCACTGAATAAGAAAATATATTTGGGTAGAATTATCATTTGTATTATATTAGCCTTGCGTACTCATAAGCAACTTTTCCAAGTATTTGGATCTGATTTGTCCTTCATTCTTGAGGAGGACCAATCACATCAGGAAGGTAATGTCTTCACTTGTGTGTGAATTGGATTTAAGTGAGACGCTTGGTCCAGTGGCAAGACATAGATCAGGATGAGTGGAGATGGTCCCTGAGACCTCAGAAAGAGAAAAGAAAAAAAGGAGACCCAGGAAAGACCTTTTCCCCACTGTATCTGTGGTCATCGAGCTTGTTGTATTGACTTATGTCTTACAATTGGACTCTGATGACTCTGGAGGAAAGAATCAGGCTGATGACTTTGCACAGCTCTGCCTCATTTAAAACCAATTCACTTGCAAGTCAAGACATTCCCCTTCCGATGCCATTGGTCCTCTTCCATAAAAAAGAATGAGCAACAAACAACAATAACCATCTTGGAATCTTTCATTGTAAACAAGACCAGCTTGAGCCAGGTTGTCTCCTGACTTTCTTACCCCTTCTGTTAGGATTCATGGCATAAAGGACAAAACAGCCAGAATGAAGTAAATTTCCTTGCTTAGGTCACCCAGGGCAGCTGGCATCTCATGACCAGTCCTTGCTAGCTCCTCCCCTTTTCTCTTAAAGGTATAAGAACTTTTTCATAGCTCTCTAGTTTGGGAAATCCATTGTGCTCTGCATTCATGGGACATCTCGCAGTGTTGCAGGTTTGCTCTCCTATGATCTCCGTTAAAGATACTTTATTCTTCAACTTGTGGCTTTGATTTATTTTAGGACTTGACACTCCTTTCTTATAGATGACTTTTCAACAAGAAATTTATTAAGTGATTTCTCTGTTCTAGACATTAGGGATACATTGCCTCTGGGAAATCAACATATTCATACCTAAGCATCTGCAAAAGACATATGAAGTAATTTTCAGAGGGAAGGTGGTGCCACCTTCTCAGGTAGAAGGTAGCACTTGAGCTGAGATTTGAAAGAATCTGGGGATTTTAAAAGGTATAGGTGAAGGACTGCATGCGGGCTATCCAGTACAAAGACATGGAGATGGGAATATTGGGTGTTGGAAGAAGATGATCAGGAATTGTCACCTGTTTCCCTTCTGACTTCCTGAAGGCTATGGGATGTCTTAAGAGTTTGCTGAGCTTAGATTTTGTGTATAGGATATGAGACCTGCTTGAGCCCCTCATTACCCAATAAAGGCCTAAAACATGAACTGGACAATCTGAATGGACTGAGGGACCAACAATCCTCTGTGATGGGTTTCTGAGTTAACCTGAAATCCTCCTGCTGTGTCAGCAACCACAAGATTGAATTATGTTTGCACAGATACCCTGAGTCAGGAGGACTTCCTTCCTTTACGGTTTTGTAATCCCCCTAACCTAAGACTTTCTTGAGCAATTCCAACTATAGCTCTGCTTGCATGCCCCCAATTTAAGAGAAATAAATCTCCATACAACCTAGTTCAGCTTGTTGCTCTTAGACTGAACTTTGGGGTGGCATTTTTGGTGCTATAACTCAGGTAAGATGGGCAATTGCCAATAGGTCTGCATCTTGTTGCCAGGACCTATTCTTCTGAAGTTCTGGCCTTTATGAATGGGCAAGTCCCTTCTCTGCTCCCTGCTCCTATAGCTCTGACTCCCACATATTTGGTGGAAGTCCATGTTTTACTCTAAGCTGGCTCTGGGAGCAGAGACCACACTATGTCAGACAGATTTCCTTTGAAGGTCAGAATACCTTCTGTAATTTGCCCTCTCAGAGTGCTTCTGGGCTCTTTGTATCTCTGGTTTTTGCATGCCCCACATCAGCTAGGTAAAATTAGATTTGTGCACTTTGTTGTTTATATTTGTCTTGTCATTATGTCTGTGTTTCTGTCTTCATAAAATGTCTGTGTTATGTTTGTGCTGTGAATTAGATTTTGTTATCTTGAAAGATTTAAAATGCAGCCAGCCAGAAAAATGTCTAAGTGTTGTAGCTAGAGAAAAAACTGGGAAAGATTGATGAACTTTTTTGTCATTCTGTGGTCATAGTGGAAGTAATTGTTTCAGTAGTTAGGACTAATTACCACCTTAGGCTTTCAGTGGGAGATTAGGTTATAAGAATGAAGGAAAAACCTGTAATACATTTCACAACATTGGCCAAGTTGGAACTATGAAAATAAATTAGATAATCAAAATTGTAGAACTGCTGAAAACATCTTAGCAGATTCTAGTGGTTTGGAGATCAATTATTAAGGAGTTTGGAATTTAATCTTTTTAAGATGTCAGGAGAGAACTCCTGAGACTTTGGAAAATTAAGTAAGCTCTTCTTCCTTCCCCATCCCCTCTGTGAGATTTATTTAATCAAATGGGAAAATTCAAGGAGAGTTCAAGGTGGGGTTTTCCAGGGATCATAGACAAATGGGACCCAAATTCCTTTGGAGTAGCATGCAAAGGTCTTGGCTTGGGACTCTACGAAGGCAGTAGAACCTAGCTTGGCAATACCAGGTGGGGGAAGCCAGTCAGCCTCTGCTCTTGGTGATCTCACACTTCTCTGTTCTGCTTACAGAACCCTATTTTACTACATAACTTTAGCAAGTTATCTTATCTCTATTTGCCTCAATTGTCTGATCTGTAAAGAGAAAAATAATATTGATACTCACTTCCCAGGGTTATTGTTGTGAGACTGTAAAGTGCCTAGCATGGTGACTGGCATATGCTAAGCACTATATTATTATTATTATTTTTAAAACTAATGTGATCATTCCATTCATGATGACTCCAAAGTGGTTTCAAAATACCAAAGGCAATAAGACCAATGATTTTTTTTTTATTACATGAGATAATTTGGAAATGTAACTGATGTCATCTGAAGTTTATGGTTTATGCTATTACTGTATTCCTAAATTGTATTGTATTTCTAAATTTATATTGCAAAATTTGAGAGATCATTGCAAACCAGAAATATTGTTAGACAAAAATTTCCCTTTTAATCTGGATGCTATAAGATTATGAATTAGACTTTAAGAGGATCTGATAAATATATATATATATGTATATATATACATATATATACACATATATGTAAACATTGTTAAAAATATAATGAGGTATATTTTGTTAGAAGGCCAATAATAATGATAGATGATAGCAAATCTTCATTTTAAATTCTTGGGTATTCTTAGAATGTATAGCTCAGATTAAAGATACATTTCCAACATATTAATAATGAGTCAACAACCAGGTATTTTTTTTGTCTGAAGCCCAGAATATAGGTAGTTTTAATTTATAAGCAAAAGATAAATAAAATGCTAACCATTAGGGAAACATCAGAAAGGATATTCAAGCCCTAAGTTGTGGCTCGTGAAATTTTGCCATTGAAGGTAAAAATTCTTGGATCTATAATTTACTATTGTTTTGAGCTTTGATTACAGGGATAGTTTTCTGAATTGTCATGAAGTTAGTAGTAGAACATGGCACGTGCCACAGTCTGGGAACTGCTAAAAGTGAATGTCTGTACCAGGGAAAAGTTTTGGGGGCTATGGTGGCACAGCCACCTGACTCTATTTCCTCATTTTTGTATTTCCTTTCTGAAAAGGAAAATTCCCACCTCGTTCTTCCTGAGCCTTGCTTTTATCACCTTGTGACTACGTCAATAATTATCAGATATGAGTCATACCTGAAATCAAACATAGCTTAGGGACTTTTTCCCTTCTCTTATGATATAGGACACTGTTACAACTATGTCACTCTTTTTCCTTTCGTAGCAAATTCTGATAATCAAGAAGTTTTGAAAAGTACATACTAAATCTATTAAATAATAGCTTGATGCTCTAACATCTTTGAGTTACTATAATAGCATGCAAGCATGAATATATTACAATTCCAACCTATATTTGTGGTCAAATAATTATATAGGATACCTTCCTAAGGGGGAAATGATTAGACAAAGTGATAAGACAGAGATGTAGTGTGATAGTTTTCTAATTAAATGGAATAGTAAATTTTGAGAAAAGCGACAGAATTAGACTGATTTCTCTAAGAAGTACATGCAGAAGTATATGTTTGGCTTCCAAAACTTATCTATGATGAAAATCCAGTCTATCAAAATGTTTTGGTTTTAAGTTCTCAAAATTGGAATTTACACAAAAATTGTATGGATAATGATAAAAAAGTGTAATTATTTTCCCATTATTAAATTATCTGTCTGATAATTTTAAAAGGTAGAAGAGCTCATTTTAGGGTTGGACCCGAAATTTTTAAAAGGTTCTTACATCAGGTGCACGATTTAGGTAAGGATAGAAACAGCAAATGGTAATCTGAAATTCTCTGATATTTGAAAATTGGAGAACTAAATTTAAGCAACTATACTAAATTCTATTGAATCAGAATTCAATAGGATCCTCTAGATTTGGAACCAGAGAAGCAGAACCCCCTTCAGCACTGTCCTGAGCATAAAACCTATTGTCCAAGAAAAGACATATGGGGAAAAAATAATTGCAGGAGACATCTGGGACTTAGAAAGTGCTGATTAAATGGACACTGAGAATGGGTTAGTGGGCTACAAGGAAACTTGGTGTTAGTTAACATTGGTGATAATGATTGCATTATTTACATGGCTTATGTTTAGGTCTTCTTGGTTACCTTGGTGGCATATAAGTCTTCCTTCTCAAAATTATTCCATTGTGAGTTTTCTGAGTAGTTTAATTTGTACTGGACTTAATATAATTATACAATTATGGGAATTGTGAGAAAAATATTATCTCATTCTTTGAAACTAGCTCTGCATGATTGGGAAACTGAACCATTTCTATGTGCCTTTAACCAAGGACCTGTGTTATGCTGACCAAAAACTCAGATCCAAAGATTGGTAAAAGGAGTTTTCTCTCAACTGTCAACTCATATGTCTTCTAAGGTTCTTCTGACCACTCCCACAGCTGCCAAATTGTGGGTATGGATTACTGGATCATCTGAAGATGACCTGCTCCTAGTGGACCTCTGAATCCACTGGAGGCGTTGCCCTTTGGCTTTGTAAGGGCCCAAAGAAGATGACATCTGAGGTAGAGGCTCCCCCAAGAATCCAGACCAGACCTTCAAGAAGAAGGGCTCCCTCCCCACTTGAGCCCCCCCTTTCCTGATCCTTACATACCATAGACTGATTGCCCATATCTCCTGGCTGCATGATCTTTGCTTTTGGTTTTCCTTGGCTGTGTGATTTTTGTTCACTGTGCCCCTCATTCCTCCTACCTTGGGCTCCATTTTGGTATCCTTCTTTACTTGCTTTTGGTTGCATTGCAGTGCTTCCTTATCTCTTTGAGCAGCCAGTCACCCATCCAACCTGCCTGCATTCTTCAATGGGTACAGTCTTCCTGCAGTCTTGGCTGTTAGACAATGCTACCTCTCCCAAAGGGGCAGTGAGCACCAATTGTGATCTGGGATAATTGACTTCCATCAATCATGTCCCTGAATCTCTCATGCTACCATCTTCCCTGGATATGTTTTTCATGTGGTGGCCCTTCCCTTCATCAGATTCTCCCTCCTCTATGAAATGGTCTGTGCACCATCATTTCTGTGGTGCCCAAACTCTGAGATTACATATATTTGAGACCACTCTGGTCCCCTTGACCTCTTGTGTGCTTGTGGTTGGGAATATTATTTCTTCAACTTCCTCTGTGATTTGGTTTCATTCCCACTGGGGCACTGTCCAGGCTCTGCTCCTCATCATAGGGAGGGCAGTATACTGGCCTCTATGTGAGCAGGGAAAGGGGGCCTCATATCCTCAAATGAAGTCTTCAGGAATCAGTCCTGGCAGATGGCAGACATGAATGAATGGATAGTTAGAGTGAGTTACCAGAGTGAGGAGAGAGACTGGATCCATCCTATAAAGTGAGTTGCCTCAAGAACATTAGTGACTGTTCCACCCACCTTGTCTATCCTGGCTGTCTTTTTAGAGGTGGGGGAAAAGTAGCCAAAGTGGAGAGTCCAGTCCCATTCCCCTTAATTATTTGCAATTTCCTCTTAACACCAGCTCAGGATGAGGGGCTTGGAGCAGGGAGCAGAGGGCAGAGTAAAGAATGAGAGCAGCTTCTGCAGCAGCCCCTATGGGAAGGTTATTGGTCCTTGGCTAAAGCTTACTGGGCAGAAGGTTCTTTTTCTTCCCCTTTTTTCTCTCTCTTCTTAATCTTTCTACCACAACCAGAGCCCTGGGACAAGTGTTTCTTACAGCAGAACTGAGTTAGGCCCAATTCTCCCCCGAGGGCAGTGGTGGCCCCAAGCCCATGACTCTGTGGCAGCAGCTGCTCCCCTGGGCTGAAGGGCTGAGCAGCCTGGGGAGGTTTTTGTTCGGGGCTGAAACACTGTGGGAATGGAGCACTATAATGTTGAAAGCAGTAATAATCTGCAGCATACTCAGCCTCCACAGCACTGATAGTGAGGGTGAAATCTGTCCCATATCCACTGCCAATGAAACTGTCAGGGACCCCAGGCACCCGGGTGGAAGTAGCATAGATCAGGAGCTTGGGAGACTGTCCTGGTTTCTGCTGGTACTAGGCCATGTTGTTGTAAACGCTGGAACTGGCCTTGCAGTTGATGCTGACTCTGTCTCCTGGAGCCACAGACAGGGAGGCTGGAGACTGGGTCAACACAATGAGTGCCTGGGCTTCTTGGTGGAAAAAGAAGAAATAAGAGACTTCAATGAAGAATTCTGTGTAGATATATTGAATTCAGGAGTAGCTCCCTCACCCTTAGGCTCTGTCCGAGATGTCCCCTAGAAAACTCCTTCTATCTCTAAAATGATGCCAACCTATGTCTCATTGAGAATCTTACCTTGAGGCCAGAGCAGTAGGAGCCAGAGGAGCAAGGAAGGAGAGAGCATCGTGACCCTTGCAGAGCTGGAAGCAGAGAGCCCTGAGCTCAGAGGGAGACAAATGCATGATATTTGTATGTGAGGTTGGGTTTGTGAAAGATCCTTTCTAGATCATCATGCAAAACAGTGCTGGTCCAATCACAACTCATGACCCCAGGAGTGGTGATATGCACATGGAGGGAGTGGTATTTCCTTGGAAGTGTGACCTCTTGTGGCCTGCTTTTTTATTGCTATAGTACATGGACCTGCCTTGGTCTGGTCATGGTGGTCTCTGTGGCAGGTGGCCAATTGTGATTATAAATGGAGGAGGCATCTCTTCCTTCCCAGGAGAGATCAGATGACTCTGGGTCTAGAGACTAAGAGTTGACAAGTGTCTCTGCAAAGAACAGAGCTAAGAAAGAAAGAAAGGACCTGATTTAGAAGGAAAACTAAGACTGGGGAACCCACAGAATTTGAAGACAGAGAAGGGCCCAGGCTTTGATGAAATGGAGAAGGAGGGGACTTGGAGATTCTTTAGTCTAGTAGGTGGTGTGGGGAGAATGTATCCCTTGAGTTGTTGTGGAGGAGATATTTATTTTTCTCTTTGGCATTTCTGTAACATCTTTTTAAATGCTGAAAAGAAGAAAGAATTGCTGGTCTTACCCTCTCATTCTATAGTTTGGGAAACTGAGGCCAAAAAGAGTAAAACGGTTACTTAGGCACCGTTTTCCTATTAAAGTTCATCATCTCTTATTCCCCACTCAGAACACTCTCACCTTTTGTCAGGTCCTCATCATCTCATAGTTGGACTCTGGCCATGGCCATCTGGTTGATTTCTCTGCCTTAACTGTCTCCCAGCTCCAGCCAATGCTGCTTTCAGCTGTTAAACTGATCATGTGAGAGAGCAGGGCTGACCATGTCACCTCCTACTCCAGAGGCTCCTGTCCCTCTTTATCACTTCCAACATCTAATAAAAAAATCCTTTAAAGTCCTTCAGACCTTGGACAATTTATCACTTCCCACTTTCCTTACCCTTCACCCCCTCCCAAGTATGCCATGATCTGGTGACCCTGGATCAAGGTCCCTCCCTGCCTCTGTGCCCTCTCCCTGCTGGCCCTTGGGCCTGGAATGTTCTTCTACCTCACTGCCATTTCCTGCCTTCACAGGCTTCCTGTTTTCTCAGAAATAAACATGTGGGGCAGCTTCCAGTATATTCTCTTGCCAGCATGTTCTCCCCATGCAGTCTTTTCTTGTACACCCATTCTTCATGCTGGACACAGTTGTGTCTCCTCCTGGCTGTGATTTTTCTTTTCGTTTTTTTTTTTAATTTATTTAACTTTTAACGTTCATTTTCACAAAATTTTGGGTTACAAATTTTCTCCCCTTTTATCCCCTTCCCCCCAAACACCAAGCATTCTAATTGCCCCTATGACCAATCTGCTCTCTCTTCTATCATCCCTCTCCGCCCTTGTCTCTGTCTTCTCTTTGTCCTGTAGGGCCAGATAGCTTTCTATACCCATTTACCTGTATTTCTTATTTCCTAGTGGTAAGAACATTACAGTTGATCCTAACACTTTGAGTTCCAACTTCTTTACCTCCCTCCCTCTCCACCCCTTCCCTTTGGAAGGCAAGCAATTCAATATAGGCCATATCTGTGTAGTTTTGCAAATGACTTCCATAATAGTTGTGTTGTATAGGACTAACTATATTTCCCTCCATCCTATCCTGTCTCCCATTACTTCTATTCTCTTTTGATCCTATCCCTCCCCATGAGTGTCGACCTCGAATTGCATTCTCCTCCTCATGCCCTCCCTTCTATCATCCCCCCCACCCTGCTTGTCCCCTTGTCCCCCACTTTCCTGTATTGTGAGATAGGTTTTCCTACCAAAATGAGTGTGCATTTTATTCTTTCCTTTAGTGGAATGTGATGAGAGTAGACTTCATGTTTTTCTCTCACCTCCCCTCTTTATCCCTCCACTAATGAGTCTTTTGCTTGCCTCTTTTAAGAGAATTAATTTGCCCTATTCAATTTCTCCCTTTCTCCTCCCAATATATTTCTCTCTCACTGCTTGATTTCATTTTTTTTTAAGATATGATCCCATCCTCTTCAATTCACTCTGTGCACTCTGTCTCTATGTATGTGTGCGTGTGTGCATGTGTGTGTGTATACTCCCACCCAGTACCCAGATACTGAAATGTTTCAAGAGTTACAAATATTGTCTTTCCATGTAGGAATGTAAACAGTTCAACTTTAGTAAGTCCCTTATGACTTCTCTTTGCTGTTCACCTTTTCATGGTTCTCTTCATTCTTGTGTTTGAAAGTCAAATTTTCTTTTCAGCTCTGGTCTTTTCATCAAGAATGCTTGAAAATCCTCTATTTCATTGAAAGACCATTTTTTCCCCTGAAGTATTATACTCAGTTTTGCTGGGTAGGTGATTCTTGGTTTTAGTCCTAGTTCCTTTGACTTCTGGAATATCCTATTCCATGCCCTTCGATCCCTTAATGTGGAGGCTGCTAGATCTTGTGTTATCCTGATTGTAGTTCCACAATACTTGAATTGTTTCTTTCTAGCTGCTTGCAATATTTTCTCCTTGACCTGGGAACTCTGGAATTTGGCCACAATGTTCCTAGGAATTTCTCTTTTTGGGTGTCTTTCATGCGGTGTTCTGTGGATTCCTTGAATATTTATTTTGCCCTCTGGTTCTAGAATCTGAGGGCAGTTTTCCTTGATAATTTCATGGAAGATGATGTCTAGGCTCTTCTTTTGATCATGGCTTTCAGGTAGTCCCAAAATTTTTAAATTGTCTCTCCTGAATCTATTTTCCAGGTCAGTTGTTTTTCCAATGAGATATTTCACATTATCTTCCATTTTTCCATTCTTCTCTCTTTGTTCTGTGACATCATGCTTTCTCACAAAGTCCTTAGCCTCCATCTGTGCCATTCTTGTTTTGAAAGAACTATTTTCTTCAGTGAGCTTTTGAATCTCCTTTTCCATTTGGCTAATTCTGCTTTTTCAAGCATTCTTCTCCTCATTGGCTTTTTGAACCTCTTTTGCCAATTGAGTTAGGCTAGTTTTCAAGGTGTTAATTTCTTCAACATTATTTTGGTTCTCCTTTAGCAGGGAGCTGATCTGCTTTTCATGCTTTTCTTTCATCTCTCTCATTTCTCTTCCCAGTTTTTCCTCCACCTCTCTAACTTGATTTTCAAAATTCTTTTTGAGCTCTTCCATGGCCTGAGCCCATTGGGTGGGCTGGGACACAGAAACCTTGATTTCTGTGTCTTTGCCTGATGGTAAGCATTGTTCTTCCTTATCAGAAATGAAGGGAGGAAATGCCTGTTCTCCAAGAAAGTAGCTTTCAATAGTCTTATTTCTTTTCCCTTTTCTGGGCATTTTCCCCAGCCAGTGACTTGACCTCTGAATATTCTCCTCACACCCACCTCACCTCCTGATCCTCCCAGCCAACATTTGGAGACTGAGATTCAAATGCTGCTTCCAGCCTTAGGGCTTTTGGTCGGGGCAGGGCTGGTATTCAGTGTGAGAATTAAGTTCAGGTGGTCAGGTTAGGGCAGGGCTGCCTCTCACGCTCAGTTCCCTCAGGGGGTTTATGCACAGACCTTCCACAATGGATCCAGGCTCCCCCCCGCTTGGGGAGCCCCGGTCTGCCGCCACCTCTCAGCTTCTACCTCCCCGGGGGGCCCGAATCATGGGGCCACCCCACTCCCCTCTCGACCCGCCAAAGAGACTCTCTCACCGACACCCATCACCTGTGGGCGGAGGGACTTGTGTGGCCGCTGGAGATCCCATCTCTGAAGCCTGCTTGGGTCTGTTTCTCTTGGTGCTGTGGCCGCAGCAGGTCTGGGCTGGGCTGGGCTCCGCGTCTGCAGTGCGACGGACCTTTTGCGAGAGGTTTGCAGGTCCCTCTGTGGGTGGAGGGACCCGCGTGGCTGCTGGAGATCCCGTCCCTGAAGCCCGCTCGGATCTTTTCCTCTCGGTGCCGCGGCCACGGCAGGGCTGCCCTCAGCTCCCAGTCCTGGAGCCCAGTCCCGGCGCCCAGTCTGCAGTGTGAAGGACCCTCCGCGAGAGGTTTGCAGGTCCCTCCGGAACAGAAATCTCCCTCGCTCCAATATTCCGTGGCCTCTGGGTGCAGAATTCGCCGTGAGTTACTCCCCTGTAGCCGTTCTGTGGGTTGTGGGTTTGGAGCTATGTGTATGTGCATCTTTCTACTCCGCCATCTTGGCTCTGCCCCCCCCCCCATGATTTTTCAATTTAAGCTTTTTAATGTTTAACTTGAATGTTAAAGAAAAGCATTTCCATCCCTGCAGCGGAACAGAAAAAGAAGATTCTGTGTGAAATTATGAACCTCTCTTTCCCGCAGCTGGTAAAACAAACATATGACAAAGTCCATCCATGTCTTTGCAAACTGTCCTCTTCTTTCTTTCCTTCTGAACTTCCTTCTCTTCTTCTTTGTGCTTTGAAAAGATGAGTTAGTGTTCTACTTTCTTTTTCTCATCATGATTGCTCTGACTTCATTTCTGATTTAAAAATGGAGAAGATATAAAGAAAACAAATCTTCTGTAACAGATAAGCAGAGTCAAGCAGAATGAATCTAGATGATGGCCATATCCTCTGCAATTCCGTGTCATCTAGACTTCATGGGAAAGGTTTCACTGCTGGTTTTCTTAAATGGCAGAGTGAGAAGAAAGCAGAAGTTTCTTCCCTCAAAGCTAGCAAAGCTACTTCAGCTTCAACAGTCCTAGAAGGAACTCAGTAAAGGTTGACAGATATGGTGGTGTTTACTTTGATAGCACAGTTACTCTGAGGCTGACCTCAGTTCCTTCTAACTCCAGAACCAGTGTTCTACCCACTGCACCCACAAAGTGCCCTAAAATGTTTCATTTGTACAAAGCCCAGCTACAGATTATAGTGGATTGTTGTTCAGTTGTTTCAGTCATGTCTCAGTCTTTCTGACACCATTTGAGGTTTTCTAGGAAGAGATCCAGGAATGGTTTGCCATTTACTTCTCCAGCTCATTTTTATAGATGAGGAAACTGAGACAAAGAGGGTATAATATCTTGCCTAGGTTCACACAGCTGGGAAGTATCTGAGGCCAGATTTGAACTCAGAAAGATGAGTCTTCCTGACTTCATGCCTCACATGCTATCAAATCTGCCACCTAAACAAACTTAAAAGCAGAGTTTTCAGGATGCTTTCTCCCTGCCCCTCCCCTAATGTCCTTTCTTATAGTTCTTTTATCCCCTGGCTTTTCCTAACCTCTTTTTAAAATTACATTGATATATATATATATATATATATTTGTGGAATAAAACAAGCATTCCTTCATAACACAGTCCAGTGAAAAGATGATTGTACATGAAGATGCTATTCCTTTCAAATATACAACAAAGTTACCATGTAAATTTCTTATTTTTTTCTCCTTTTTTCTACCTTCCCTCCTGCTTTGTTCTTTTCCCTCTCATTTTCCTTAGAAGCCTTAAGGAACTTAAGGATGACTGTCTCCAATGCTGATGGTCCAGTACTGTTAGAAGATGAACAAGTGGTTACTGTAGACCCCTTCCCAAACCATTTCGAATCCCCAGTATTTGAGAAAGTCCTTAAGCCTAGATTGTTCAGTCAGGAGAGGCATGGTGGCCCACTTCTGAGCTCAATTTACCATAATGCTTTGCTATGCTCTGGCATAATAGACATGCTTTGCTCTCTGAGTAAATTCAAAATGCCCCATTCCTATGTCAACACTACAAGGCCAGATTCTTGTTGACCACGTTGACCAAGAGCATTCTTTTTTTATGACCACCAAGGACAAGGCCCCTTGATCAGATGCTACCTTGAATAATGGGACTTTTCTTATCTTAAGTATTTTATGGACATATACAGTTATCCTGGGATTGTAATTTCAGTTGACACTTTGTAAATTGTCCTGTCTTATTGTATTTACAATCTATTCACTTAAGAAATTCCTTTCTCATATCATGCTTAACCACAAGGACACCATAATTTTGGCTGACATTGGCATTCTGAGTCAGGAAGGGAGGTAGTGATGACAGGGAATTGCTCTGAAGATAGAAGGTTTCTGTCCATCTTGGAGTCCATTGTCTCGTGATGAGCTCTCATGCATATCTCTATATGTGTATTTCATAGGCTTTGAGAGAAATAAATGCTCACGTTGAGACTAATTTAGTTTGTCTTTCTACAAATGAACTTAGTAATGGTTGACACCACCAAGGGGTGATAAGAATTGGAGGCCTAGTCTTGCCTGACTGTTAAGTTTCCACAGTAAGGAGAGAGAATGGACCCATCCTATGATTGAGTTATTTCAAGAATTTAGGGAATGTTCCATACACCTTAGGGGTGGGGAAAAGCAGCCAGAGCCCAGACTCATTCTCCTGGATTGTTTGCAGTTTCCTCTTAAACACCAGGTCAGGGTGAGGAGCTTGGCACAGGGAGCACATGGCAGAGTAAAGAATGAGAGCAGCTTCTGGAAGCATCCCTCATGGGAAGGTTTGTGGTCCTTGGCTAACGCTGACCAGGCAGAGGATTCTTTCTCTTCCTCCTTTTTCTTTCTCTTCTGAATCAACCTCAATCAGAGGATGTGGAACAAACGATTCTTGCAGCAGAGATGAATTGGGACCAACTCTCCCCTGAGTGCAGTGGTGGCCCTGAGCCTGTGACTCTGGGGCAGCAGCTGCTCCCCCACTCTGAAGGGCTGAGCAGCCTGGGGAGCTTTTTGTTCCCCTTCCCAGACTACTCAGCCCTTCAGCATAAGGGAGCAGCTGCTGTCTCAGAGTCACAGGCTCAGGGCCACCACTGTGCTCAGGGGAGAGTTGGTCCCAGTTCAGCTCTGCTGCAGGAATCATTTGTTCCAGGGCTTCTCTCTATCTCACCAGGCTGGAAATACTACAGGTGCAACAGCCTTGAGTGGTGGAAACTTTCCAAGGGGAAGAAAGGAGATGGCAGACTTTGATTGGAAAAAGGAACCTCAATATCTATTTTGCTCCTTTTGGCCTTCGTTTCCCCAATGACAAAAATGTGAAGTTGAGACTAGTAATCCCTTTTTTTTCTTTTTAACTATTATAAAGATACAACAGAAATACAGAAGAGAAGAATAAATATCTTCCCAGAACAACCCAAGGGACACAGTCTCCCCTCACCACCTACTAGACCAAAGACTCTCCAAGCCCTCTCCATCTCCATTCCATCCAAGCCTGGGCCCTTAACTTTTCCAAAATTCTGTTGATTCCAGTCTTAGTTTTCTTTCCAACTGTGCTCCTTTCTTTCTTAATTCTGTTCTTTGCATAGAAACTTGTCAACGTTCGGTCTTGTGGACCTGAAAATTTGGGTAAAGGAGGCAAACTGTCTAGGTGATGTGTAAATGCTTATTGTTTATCTCCTCTTTAAGGACAGCTAGTGAACTTGGATACGAGGAGCCAAAATGGATATTCTGACTGTCTGATACAAGAATGACCAGGTGTTAATACATTTTTAGAACAGTCTTACCTCAGCCTGTCTGTGTCATTCAAATTTATGATCTCCATAAATGATTAACCATATTATGAGAAAGGAATTTTCTTAATTGAATAGGTGGTAAATACAATAACACAAGAGAGCTGACAAAGTGTCAATTGAAATTACAACCCAGGATATGTGTATTTTCTTTACCATTAACATGCCATATCATGGTATCTGTCCACAAAATATTGAGATTCAGAAAACGCACCATTATTCAAGATAGTATCTCAGGTTAATGGGCTCATCCTTAATGGTTATAAACAGGAAAAAAGGCATTTAAATGAGTCACATCTGACAGTTAACAAAGACAGAGGTATTTTCTGAGTTTACTCAGAGAACAAAGAGGTTGTTAGGTGCAGACTCTTCTTTGGGTTGATTAATTCATGTTGAGGACCTTGTTAAGGTCAAACAATGATGTTAAATAATTATTAGTCTCTGAACCCAGAGCCATCTGATCTCTCCTGGAAAGACAGAGCAAATTCCCCCAATTATAATCACAATTGACTACCTGCCACAGCCACCACCATGTTCATCCTAAGTCAGGTCCATTTAAAAAATCAATAAAAATAGAGGCCACACCTTCAAGGAAACACAACTGGGTCAGTCCCTTGATGTGCACATAACCACTCCTGGGGTCATGAGTTGAGGTTGTACCAGCACTGTTTTGCATGATGATCTCCAAGGGACTTTTCACAAACCCAGCCTCACATACAAATATCCTCCACCTTCCTCATTGAGCTCAGAGCTCTTTGCCTCTAGCTCTGCAAGGGTCACAATGCTCTCTCCTTCTTTGTTCCTCTGGCTCCTACTGTTTTGGCCTCAAGGTAAGACTCCCAGTGAGATATAGGTTGGCATCATTTTAGAGATAGAAGGAGTTTGCCAGTGGGCATCTCTGACACCCTGAGGATAAAGGAACAACTCCATTCACTATATATAGAAAGGGTTCTTCACTGATATACCTTTTGTCTTTTCCTTTTCCACCAAGAATCCCAGGAAGCCATTGTGTTGACCCAGACCCCAGTCTCCCTGTCTGTGGCTCCAGGAGACAGAGTCACCATCAACTGCAAGGCCAGTTCCAGCATTAGCAACTACATGGACTGGTACCAGTGGAAACCAGGACAGTCTCCCAAGCTCTTGATCTATGCTGCTTCCTACCTGCAGTCTGGGGTACCTGCCAGGTTCAGTGGCAATGGCTCTGGGACAGATTTCACCTTCACCATCAGTGCTGTGGAGGCTGAGGATGTGGCAGATTATTACTGTTTTCAGTGGGATAGTTATCCATTCCCACTGTGTTTCAGTACTGAACAAAAACCTCCCCATGCTGATGAGTCCTTCAACACAGGGGAGCAGCTGGTGCCCCAGAGTCACAGGCTCAGGGCAACTACTGCCCTCAGGGGAGAATTGGGCCTAATTGAGCTCTGCTGCAGGAAACACTTGTCCCAACAGCTCTCATTGAGGTAGAAAGATTCAGAAGAGAAAAAGAAGAGAAAAATATCTTCTGCCTACTTAGCTTTAGCTAAGCACAACAAATATTCCCATGTGGGCTGCTTCCAGAAGCTAGTCTCGTTCTTTTCCCTGGTCTCTGCTACCTAACACAATTCTTTTTCCCTCAGCTGGTGTTTGAGAGGAATCTGTAAACAATTCTGGAGAATGAGCCTGGACTCTCAACTCTAGCTATTTTTCCTCAGCCCTAAAAAGGCAGCTGGGATGGATAAGGTGGATGGAGTAGGTCTTGAGGCATCTCATTCTATAGGAAGGATCCAGTCTCTCTCCTCACTATGTGGATTTAATTCTCAGGCAAAACTTGATCTCCTGTCCTTGTCGTTTTGTAGTGGTCACTTGTTCATCTTCCCAGAGAGCTGGACCATCAGCATGGGGGATAATGATCCTTAACTTCCATAAGACTTCCAAGGAAAATGGGAGTGAAAAGAACAATAGGTTAGAAGGGTAGGGAAAAAACCCCCAATGTATATGATAACTCCACTGTATATTTGAAAGGAATAGCAGGTTGTACATAGTAGATTAGCAGTTTCATGTACCATCATCTTTTTATTGTACTATGTTATTGAAATGTTTGTTTTATTCAATAAATATGTATTATTGTAATACAAAAAAGGTTTAAGAAAATTAAGAAAAGAGGCGGGACCAAAATGGCATAGCAAAGGCAGGGACTCACTTGAACTCTCCCCCAAACTCCTTTAAATGCCTCCTTTAAATGCCTGTTTAAAATGACTAAACAAATTTGAGAGTAGCAAAACACAAAAAATGGAATGAAACAAGTTTCCAACACAAGACAAGTTTGAAGGGCAATAGAAAAGTTTCTTCCACTATGGTGAAAGAGGAGCAGGCCTCACCAGCACAGACTGGGCCCCAGTAAAACCAGAGCAGGCCTTGGGGCAACTGAATCACTGACAGAAGTGGTAGTTTACAAACCTCTTAGTTCACAGACACCAAAGACAACTTAGAAGATCAGAAAGAAAGATCAGTTGCCCAACTGTATGAGAGTGGAGTGCACACCAGCACTGCCCTAACCACAGAAAAGTAGGGGCAGGCCTCGGGACTGACTGATCAATTGTGGCAGCAGAAGCAGCTGCTTTCTAAGTTCTAAGGCCACAAATGGTCAAACAACTAATCAGAAGGAGATTACAGGGTTCTCTTTGCTAGCACTGAGGTAGCACAGTGTTGCTTTGTCCATTCTCAGATCCAGGTCCTGGGGGGGGAATCCCAGCACAAGGAGGATCACTAGCATAGTGGAGTTTGTAGCCACAGAGGAGGGGGTACCCTCCTCACAGTTCCAGAGCAGAAAAGAGGGCTTGTGTTCACTCACAGATCAGAGCACAGGTCAGACAACTAAAAGCTTGTAGGTGCCTAGAAGTATCTTTGGAAAGGGCTATACCAAATGAGTGAAGCTTGGGACAGTGTGCTCCACCTGGGAAGCAGAGACCTACATTAACAAGGAGATAAAAGTCAAACAATAGTGTAGCAAAACTACCAAACAATGGAAAAAACACTGTGAATACAGAAAGTATCTGTGGTGACAAGCAACATCAAAATATATATTCAGACGACAGCAATAAAGTCAAAACTCCTATATCCAAAGCCTCCAAAATAAAGGTGAATTGGTCTCAAGCCATAGAAGAGCTCAAATTAGATTCAAAAATCAAGTAAGATAGGTAGAGGAGAAATTGGGAAGAGAAGTGAAAGTGATCCAAGGAAATCATGAAAAATGGGTCAACAACTTGCTAAAGGCAACACAAAAATATGCCGAAGAAAATAACACCTTAAAAATACACCAACCTAAATGGCAAAAGAAGTCCAAAATGTCAAAGAGGAAAAGAATTTCTTAACAAGCAGGGTGAGACAAATGGAAAAGGAGGCCCAAAAGCTTACAGAGGAAAATAAATACTTCAGAATTAAAACGGAGCAAATGGAAGCTAATGACTTTATGAGAAAACAAGATATCAAAAAACAAAACCAAAAGAATGAAAAAATAGAAGACAGTATGAAATGTCTCATTGGAAAAACAGATGACCTGGAAAACAGATACAGATGAGAAAATTTAAGAATTATTGGATTACCTGAAAGTCATGATTAAAAAATTATTCTAGACATCATCTTTCAAAAAATTATTCAGAAACACTGCCCTGATATTCTAGAATCAGAAGATAAAATAGAAATTGAAAGAATATACCGATCGCCTCCAGAAAGAGATCCCCAAATGAAAACTCCCAAGAATATTATAGTCAAATTCCAGAGTACTCATGTCAAGGAGACAATATTGGAAGTAGAGCTAGAAAGAAACAATTCAAGTATTGTGGAGTCACAGGGAGCATAACACAAGATTTAGCAGCTTCTACTTTAAAGGATTGCTGGGCTTGGAATATGATATTCCAGAGGGCAAAAGAGCTAAGATTACAACTAAGAATCACCTACCCAGCAAAACTGAGTATAATCCTTCAGGGGGGAAATGAATATTGAATGTGGCACAGGACTTTCAAGTATTCTTGATGAAAAACCAGAACTGCACAGAAAACTTGACTTTCAAATATAAGACTGAAGAGAAGAGAAAAATGTAAACAGGAAAGGGAAATCATAAGGGACTTAATAAGTTTCAACTGGCTATATTTCTACATGGCAAGATATTTGTAACTCATGAGAACTTTCTCATTATTAAGGTAGTTAAAAGGAGTATATATAGACAAAAGTCACAGGTGTGAGATAAATATGAAGGGATGATTGCTAAAAAAACAAAATTAAGGACTGAGAGAGGAATGTACTGCAAGAAAGCGAAAAGTAAAAGTAAAATGGGATGAATTATCACACATGAAAGAGGCAAAAAAAAGCATTTACAGTGGAGAGGAATAAGAAAGATGTGAAAGAGAATGAATGAACCTTACTCTCATTAGAATTGGCTAAAATGGGGAATAACATACACACTGTGATGGACATAGAAATCTGTCTTACCCCATAGGAAAGTAAGAGAAGAATAAAATAAAACATGAGGTGGGGGAGTGAGGGACTACTAGAAGGGAGGCCACATAGGGGAAGGGGATAGTCAGAAGCAAAACATCTTTGGGAAGGGATAGTGTGAAAAGAAAGAGAGAATAGAATAGAGGGGAATATAGTTAGTAATCACAACTGTGAAAAATTTTGAAACAAGTTTCTTTGATAAAGGCATCATTTCTCAAACATAGAGAACTGAATCAAATTTATAAATAAAAGAGTCGTTTCACAATGGATAAATGCTCAAAAAAATATGATCAGTTTTCAGTTGCAGTAATATTAAAAATGCTCTGAGTATTGATTCATAAAATGCAAGTTGAAAAAGTTCTGAGGTACTACCTCCTATGTATTAGAGTGACTAATAAGATAGAAGAAATAAATCATAAATGTTGAAGGGAGTGTGGGGAAAAGGAGACATTAATGCACTGTTGGTGGTGGTGTGAACTGATTCAACCATTCTGCAGAGTAATTTGGAACTATGCCCAAAGGGCTATAAAACCATGCGTACCCTTTGACCTAACAATATCACTGTTAGGTCTGTAGTCCAAAAGAGATAGAAAACAAAAAGGAAAAGGACTTTATACATACAAAAATATTTATAGTATCTCTTTTCTGGGGGCAAGTAATTGAAAATTGAGGGCATGCCCATTATTTGGGGAATAGCTGAACAAATTGTAGAGTGTGATTGTGATGGAATACTATCATATTATGAAAATAATGAGCTGGATGGTCTCAGAAAAACCTGTAAATGGTTGCAGGGGCTGATACAAAATAAAATGTACTGTGTACAAACTAACAGCAATATTATAAGATGATCAGCTGTGAAGGACTTAGCTGTTCTCAGCAATACCAAGATCCAAGACAACTCCGTAGGACTTATGAAGAAAAATTCTAACCATTCCAGAGAAAGATCTGTTGGTGTCTGAATACTGACTGAAGTATACTTTTTGTTGTATTTTATTTTTCTTGAGTTTTATTGCTATGTTTTCTTTCACAACATGCTGATTATGGATATGTGTTTGCATGACGACACCTATATAACCTATATTGAATTGCTTGCTTTCTCAAGGGGAGCCTGGGAAAGGAGATAATTTGAACTCAAAGTTTTAAAAAGAATGTTGAAAATCATTTTTACATATAATTAGGGGAAAATAAAATACTAAATAAACAATTAAAGAAAAGCAAGAATAAAAAAGAGTTATGTGAAAAGAGGTTAGAGAAGTAGCATGGAGGAAGTATCCCAAAAAGTCTACTTTTAAACTTGCTTTGGGTGACAGATTTGATAGCATGTGGGGCATGAAGTCAGGAATACTCATCTTCCTGAGTTCAAATCTGGCCTCAGACACTTGCTAGCTATGTGACCTTGGGCAAGTCACTTAATCTTCTTTCTTTCTTTCTTTCTTTCTTTCTTTCTTTCTTTCTTTCTTTCTTTCTTTCTTTCTTTCTTTCTTTCTTTCTTTCTTTCTTTCTTTCTTTCTTTCTTCCTTCCTTCCTTCCTTCCTTCCTTCCTTCCTTCCTTCCTTCCTTCCTTCCTTCCTTTCTTTCTTTTCTTCCTTCCTTAATTCCATTCTTTGCTTAGACACTTGTCAACTCTTGATCTTTAGACCCAGATCTATCTGATCTCTCCCGGCAAGGTAGAGAAGCCTCCCCCATTTATAACACAATTGGTCCCCTGCCACAGACAACACCATGGCCAGCCTAAGACAGGTTATAGCTATAAAGAAAGAGACCAAATGAGGTCATACCTTCAATGAAATACAATTGGGCTACTCCCTCCATGTGCATATAACTAGTCACATGGTCCTGCAGTTGAGGTAGGACCAGCACTGTTTTGCATGATGATCTCTAAGGGACTTTCACAAACCCAGCCTGAGACTCCAATATCTCCCACCTTTCTGACTGAGCTAGAGTTCTCTGCCTCCAGCTCTGAAAGGGTCATAATGCTCTCCCCATCATTGCTTGTCTTGCTCCCACTGCTCTGGCCTCAACGTAAGACTCCCAATGTGCCATAGATTAGCACCACTTTAGAGATAGTAGAAATTTTCCAAGGGGCATCTCTGACACAGCCTGAGGGTGAGGGAATTACTCTTGAATTCACTGTATCCACACAAGACTCTTCACTGAAATCTTTCTTCTTTCAAAAAATTATTTATTTAAGTTTTCAACAATCATTTCCACAAAATTTTCAACAAAATTTCCAAATTTTCTTCCCATCTCTCCCCTCCCTCACCCCAAAGTTCCAAGCATTCTAATTACCCCTACCACCTATCTGCCCTCCCTTCTAACATCTCTTCCTTCCCTTATCCCCATCTTCTCTTTTGTCCTGTAGGGCAACATAAATTTCTGTACCCCATTACCTGTATTTCTTGTTTCCCAGTTGTATGCAAGAACAATACTCAATAGTTTTTCCTAAAACTTTGAGTTTCAACTTCTCCTCTTTCCTCCCTCCCTACCCATCCCCATTGGGAAGGTAAGCAATTCAATATAGGCCATATATGTGTAGTTTTGCACAAGACACAAACCATACAAAGCAATACAATCTTTATTATCAATGTTTACTAACATTAAGTTTCCTTGTATCTCAGTACCGCATTCTCAATGTCTATTTAAGCAGCATCTTTTGAGTCCCAGGTGTCTCATGTACTTAGCTCAGAGGGAGTGTAAATAGCAATTGTTCCTGTGCTGCACAGAAACCCTGAGGGTCTTCCCCTTCCAAATTGTTTGGTGACTACATCTCCCTATCTCTCACTAGGCTGGAAATAGAACAGCTGTTCACAGGCTTGATCCCATTGTTGATTGTCATAGAAACTTATTGACTAGAGTAAAGGGGATGATGGACTTCAATAGGAAAAAGACATCTGAATAACTATTTCTCTCCCTTTTGCCTCACTTTCCCCTTCAGCAAAATGAAATCTACAGGGTTTCTTTGTTTCTTTTTAGCTTTTAGAAAGCTATAACAGAAATGCAGAAGAGAAGAATAAACATTTCCCTCCAACAAATTAAGGAACACGTTCTCCCCACACCACCTATAATACTCCAAATATCATCTAAGCCTGCGTCCTTAGTTGTCTTTCAATTCTGTTGTGCCCAATCTTACTTTTCTTTCTTAATCAACTCTTTTCTTCCTTCCCTCCTTATTTCCTTTTCCTTCCTTCCTTCTTTCTCTCAATGTCTGTGAAACAGTATATGATGATATGCGTGGGAGCTCATCATGAGAAAATGAACCCTGGTTGCTTATAGTTGATGTGTCTTTCAGCAGGTCACCACCCATCTCTGGGCCTTAAGTGCCCTTTTTTCTAAAATGAGGGAAGTGGAGTCAGACCTTGGGATCTCTTCTAGCTGTTGATTCAGAGATCCCTAGAACCTGGTGTCTCTCCCTGGTTGGAGGGCAGTGTTCTAGTAAGGAAACCCTTAATCTTTTGGATGTTCAGAGAAAAGTAGGAGGGAAAAATCAAGTCCCCTTCCTCTTATCCCACTCATTGTCCCCTCACACACCAGTGCTTCTCTCTCCACAAGACTCCCTAACGGAGTGCCCAGCCTTCAAAGGCTGAGAAACTTCTTTACAGATGGGTCCCTGGACAGTTTGGGCACATCAGAAGATGTCCCTCCAAGAGGCATTCAACCTCTGACCTCTCAGATGTAACATTTAGTGATATTAGGAGAGAAGGCTGGTTATATTTTAAACAGATCCTCACCAAGAAGGGAAAGAAAGTGGGTGGTGGCCTGTGCCAATGGAAACGTGTCTATGTTGTTCTCTGGACACACTCACACTCCCTGGGCAAGGAATGGCAGGAAGCAGGCACTGCAGCTACCGCAGGTGAGGAGGAGACAGCACCCTTCTGCATTGGCTGGTGCCTGTTGGACATCTCCTACAGCGAGACCATTAGAAGGCATGTATTCTGGCTCACCACCACTGACTTCTGTGAATATCTCTTTCAGGCTGAGGACCGTGATGATATGCTGGGCTGCATCAGAGCCATCTGGGAAAACAGCAGGGCTGAGGGCAAGAACGCTGGTTCTGCTAATCAAGCTCTGATCAGCAAGAAGCTTAATGACTACTAAAAAGTAAGCCATATCTCTTGCCCCAAAGCAGACTCTTCTCCCAAGAACTCCCCAGGAATAACAGGGCTCAAATCAAAGCTGCTGAAGCAGAATGCTCCCCAATCTCCTAGGAACCAGGATCCTCCTTCAGGGGACCACAGATGACAGTGCTGCCACCTCGAGAGCCCCCTAGGACATCAGCAACATGAAAAAGAATAAAAAGGTCTCCCCAAGGGCATTTGGGGTTCATCTTGAAGAATGCCAGCCTGCTGCTGATAACCAGGGGGTACCCCTGATTGTGTCAGAGTGCTGCCAGATGGTGGAGGCAAGGGGGCTTGAGTCCATGGGCATTTAGCGAGTGCCCGGCAACAATGCTGTCTTACCTAGTCTGCAGAAACAGTTAAACTGAGGGCTTGGGGACATCAGCCTTCAAGATGAGCCATCAGCAGTCTCCTCAAGTCATTCTTCAGATAACCACCAGAGCTTCTGTTCACTGATGACAAATACAATGACTTCATTGAGGCCAATAGGATTGAAGACTCCAGAGAGAGAATGAAAACACTGCAGAAACTGTTCCGGGATCTTCCTGGTCACTACTACGAAACTCTCAAATTCCTAGTGGGGCACCTGAAAACCATTGCTGATCACTCAGAGAAGAACATGATGGAACCCCACAATCTCGCACTGGTATTTGGGCCACTCTATGAGAACATCAGAAGACAACATGACGGATATGGTGACTCACATGCCTGACCTGGTACAAGATCGTAGAGACGCTAATCCAGCAAAATTGGACTGGTTCTTCAGTAATGATGAAGAAAAGAGAGAGGGAGAACTCCAGTAGATGAAGAGGAATCCCAGTCAGTACCCAATATAGAGTACCTACTGCCCAACATTGGCAGGACGGTGCCCCCAGGAGAGGCAGGTTCAGGTAAGTCCAAGGGCTCCTGGGCCACAAAGAAAGGGCCGTAAACGCTGGTGATGCTGATGGCGATCTCCTTCACCTTGGCGGTCAACCGTAAACGCAAGAAGAGGTGCGAAGCTCGGAGGCTGAGGAGCAGCACGGACGACGACACAGAGGAGGAGTCCCATGAGCCAGGGACGTGCCTGCAGTCGGTGGCGGTTCAGGACGGCCCCGCAGGGCAGCCACTGGAAGCCAAGGACGCTGGGACGCCGAGCCTCCACCCCCACCCCCCCACACCCTCCAGGGTCTCCAAAGAGGCAGCTGGCTAGTGGCCCCCCGCCGACACCCACTCCATAGTCTTGGGCTACTCCACCCTCTCCACCATGGACCTCAGCATGTGCTTGGGGGCCGGAGGCCGCGGAGGAGGCGGAGGGGGTGCGGGCGACGAGGCAGAGGACGAGCCCAGTGAGCTGAGCAACGTGGAGACCAACACGGAGGGCGGCGGTGGGCCGAGGCCGGGGCCCGAGAACCGGCTGCCCTGACGGCCGTTCTTCAGCTCTCACTACCTGATATACTGCGACATCCTGGCCCGCCAACTCCTCTTCAGTAGCCGGCCCGATGGAGACCACAGGGATGCCGTGAGCCCGGCTCTGCACTCCTCAGCCCGCCGACCCCTCCGCTGCACCTTGTCCAGCAGCCAGGAGTCGCTGCTGCCGCATCCCGCAGCGGGGGAGGAGAGACGACCCTTACCGCCCGCCCCTCGCTGATCGAGCAGCTAAGGCTGCGGCTCCGGGGCTCGGCCAACAACATGTTCAGTGTGAAGCTGAGGAGGCCTCTGTCCCTACAAACCTGCCGGCGCCGCAGGAGCTGCAGGCGGCAGACCGTGGTGGTGCAGAACCCCCTCACCGACCTCAACTTCAACGAGTGAAAGGAGCTGGTCAACAGCGGCTCCCTGACCCCTGGAGAGGGGGACCCTGCCGCGGCTGCACGGCGACAGTAGGGACTCAGGCCTCAGCAGTCTGGAGTCCACCAAGGCTCGGCCCTCCTACTCTTCTGCTTCCCGGACGCCCCAGTCCGAGGAGCTGTCCAGCTCGCGCAGCCAGGCGCTCCCGCGAACAGCTACGTCGCGGCTCCACCAGTGTCTGTGACCCCGGCTCTCACTCCTTCGCCACAGAGCCGCCTTTCTGTTTTTGAAATTCCCCAACTGTCCATCCTGGGGTCGAGGAGCTGCTTCTGTCCAACCTAGAGTCACCTTTATCTTCCTGCTTGGTCAGAAAGTGGGGAAAGGCAAGAGAGATCTCTTGCATCTACGTTTTTGTGCTGGAATTTGTGAGAGAGAAGAAAATGGGAAGTTGAGGGACAAAGGGAGGGAGTGTGAACAGGACAGGGATGGAAAGAGAGAGAGAGAGAGAGAGAGAGAGAGAGAGAGAGAGAGAGAGAGAGAGAGAGAGAGAGAGAGAGAGAGAGAGAGAGCTACTGACCTGTGACCCTGGGAAAATCTCCTAACCCTGTTTGTCTCAGTTTCCTCATCTGTTAAACGAGCTGGAGAAGAATATGGCAGACCAAGCCAGTATTTTTGCCAAGAAAACCCTAAAATCGGGTCATAAAGAGTTGGACACAACTGAAAGAACTGAACAGTAAAGTATTACAAGGCACTTTAAGGTTTAATAGGCACTTCACATCTATTAACTTTTTGGATCCTCACAAGAACATAGGTGCTATTATCCTCGTTTTACAGGTGAAAAAACTCAGGTGTGGAAAAATTAAGTGACATGCCCAGGCCACATAGCTTGCAGTCTATCCATTGGAACAGATAGCTGCCTACTTAGAGCTAAACAAACACAGTACATGAATGGACTATTACTGCATCATAATAAATGGGGATTATGAAGGTTTTAGAGAATTTTGGGAAGGCTTATGTGAACTTGTATCAAGTGACTAAGTAGAACTAAGAAAGCAATACACACAGTGACTAACAATGTAAATATTAAGACAAGAACAACGGAATTGAATGCAGTATAAGTATGAGGACCGCACCTCCCCCTGCAGTAAGGCAGAGGAAATTCTCTTCCTTTCCATCTTTGTAGAGGTTCAGGGTAAGTCCTGCAGTCAACCAGTCCCAGGACTGTTGAGGGGAAATGTCCAGCTTCCACTGCTGACTATCTCAGTAAATGCTGCCATAACTGTCAACCTCTACTGAATTCCTTCTAGGACTGCTGAAGCTGAAGTAGCTTTGCTAGCTTTGAGAGAAGAAACTTCTGCCTTGTTCTCACCCTGCCATTTAAGAAAATCAGCAGGGAAAAATAACCCCAAGTCTAGACATGACTGAGTTGCAGACAATACGGCCACCATCTAGATTCATTCTGCTTGACTGTACTTCTATGTTACAGAAGATCTGGTTTCTTTATTTCTTCTCAGTTTTTAATTCAGGAATGAGGCCAGAGCAATCATGATGAGAGAAAAAAGTAGACCATTGACTCATCTTTTTAAAGCACAAAAAAGAAGAGAAGAAAGTGCAGAAGGAAGGATAGAGAAGAGGACAGTCTGCAGAGATGTGGATGGACTTTGTCATATGCTTGTTTTACCACCTGGGGGGAAGGGAGGTTCATAGTTTCACACAGAATCCTCTTTTTGTGTTCTGCTGCAGGGATGGAAATGCTCTTCTTTAACACTGAAGTTCAATATTAAAAAGTTAAATTGTTAAAGGAATAAAAACCTTTTCACAGATCTGTAGTCTGGGAAATTCACTGTGCTCTGCACTCATGGACAACCCCAGGGTGGCAGGTTTGCTCCCCTATGATCTTCATTAAAGAAACTTTATTCCTCAACTTGTGGCTTTGACTTATTTCAGGACTTGACCCTGCCTTGTTAAAGATGGCTTTTCAACAAACAATTTATTAAATGATTCCTCTGTGCTAGACATTATGAATACTTTGCATCTTGGCAATCTATGTATGCCATGGGCAAAAAAAATGAGGTAATTGTCAGAGGGGAGGTGATAGTATCTCCTCAAGTAGAAGTTAGCAGTTCAGCTGAGATTTTAAAGAATCTGGGGATTCTAAAAGGTAGGAGGAGGAACTACATGGGGCCTATCCAGTGGAAAAGCATGGAGATGGGAGATGGGAATGTTGTGTGTAAGAACAAAGTCAGGAATTGTCACTTCCTGAAGGCTCTGTGATGCCTGTAGATATTGCTGAGCTCAGATTTTGTGTATAGCATGTGAGACCTACTTGAACCCCTCATTACCTGATGAAGACCAAACATGTGAAATGGCCATATACTACCTCCATACTACCTAATTCTACTTGTCTTTCTTAGACTGAACTCTGGGGTGACATTTTTGATGTTGTGACTCAGATAAGACAGGTGACTGCAGACAGCTCTGCACCTTGGTGCCAGGACCTATTGTCCCCAAGTTCTGGTCTTGGTGGGTGAGTGAGTCCTTTCTCCATTCTCTGCTCCTATCTCTGACTCCCACACAATTGGTAGAAGTCCGCATTTCTCTCCATGTTGGCTCTTGGGGCAGAGACCACACTATGTCAGAGAGTCTCCTCTGAAGGTAAGGGTACCTTCTGCAATTTGGCCTCTCTACTTGCCTCTGGTCTGTGCCTGATTCTGGTCTCTGTATCCCCTAGGTCCATTAGGTTAAATTAGATTTGTTGTTTGTATTTGTATTTGTCTTCTCATTTTGTCTGTGTCTCTGCTTTTTGTAAAATGTCTGTTATGTTTGTGCTTTGAACTAGACTCTGTTATCTTGAAAGATTTAAAATGCAGCCAGCCAGAAAAACATCTAAGGGCTTTAGCTAGGGAAAACACTGGGAAAGATCAATGAACTTTTTTTTTTTTTTTTGCTACTTTGAGGTGATAGCAGAAATAATTTTCTCAATAATTAGGTCCTTGAAACTCAGCACAGGACCTCTCTCTCTGTGAAGTGACAAACCAAAGCAGAGATATCCAGTATAAACAGAAAGCATAGAAACTCTGAAATTCTGAAGCTCTGAAGGAATTGAAACTCCGACTGGTAGGTGTTTGTGGTTGCCAGTCAGGTAACTTATGCGCTCATAACCTGGAGGTAAGCACTTGTGGGTCTGACTTCCCTAAGCCAGACCTTGGTGGAGGTCGCCCACCCACCAGCAGTCACCAGATAGCATCCTCCTAGGGTCCTTTCTCCTTGAGTTCTGCAGTCCACTAATTTTGTTGGAAGCTGTCACCAGTCTTCCTGAGTCTAAGAGTCCTGAAACTGACCCCCAGACCCACGAGTTCTAAGGATCATTGGAGAAAATCTCTCAACAGGCCCCTGCCCTTGAACCAAAGCACTGATGATCTCTCTGGGAAGACATGTGATCCTGGATGAGCCCCCAAGAACTCTGTGGGGTGGCGAGACCCCTAGTCAAACTGACTACTCAGAGGCATTTCAAAGTACAAACAGGAAGTCCTTTATTTGGTTCTTGCAAGAAGCATGTGGTCCCTTCACCAGTTTCCTGGAGCAGAAAAGTGCCTTGCAGAAGCAGATGCTGAGTTATAAAGCTAAAAACCACAAACTCCCCCCTTACCCTTTTGATCAAGAGCCTGAGCTAACAGTCTTTATTTTCAGAAATAAGGAAATGGGAGCCAGCGAAACCAGGGAGAGGGGTGACAGATGGTTTCACAACTTCAAATTTCCCCATATCATATGATTTTTGATAAATTGAAACTCAGATCTTATGTCTGCTTTACTTTATACTTAGGTCCCTGAGAAGTCTTCACTGACTTAACACATTCAACTCTATCTCCTGAAGCCACAGACAGGGAGGCTGGGGACTGGGTCAACACAATGTCTGCCTGAGATTCAAGGTAGGAAAATAAGAAGACAGAGATTTCAGTGAAGAATCTGGTTCTCTAACCCTCAGGCTATGTAAGAGATACCCAGTGGAGAACTCCTTCTATCTCTGAAGTGGTGCCAACCTATGACTCATTGGGAGTCTTACCTTGAGATCAGAGCAGTAGGAGGCAGAGGAACCAGGAAGGGGAACTCATTGTGACCCTTGCAGAGCTGGAGACAGAGAGCTCTGAGCTCAGTGAGAAATGTGAGAGATATTTGTATGTCGGATTGGGTTTGTGAAAGTTCCCTTGGGGATCACCATACAAAACAGTGCTGGTCCAGCTTTAACTCTAGGATCCCAGGAGTGGTGATATGCATATGGATTGAGTGGCCCAGTTGTGTTTACTTGAAGGTGTGACCTCATGTAGCCTCTTTTTTATTTCTATATTATATGCACCTGCCTTTGGTCATACCTGGTGGTGGTTGTGGCAGGTAGTCCATTGTAGGTATAAAGGGGGGGCAGGGGTGGTGTGGAGAGACCTCGCCAGCTTCCCAGAAGAGATCAGATGACTCTGGTTCTAACGACCAAGAGTTGACAAGTATCTATGCAATGAATGGGAGAATGGAAGAAAGAACAAAAGAAAGAAAGAAAGAAAGAAAGAAACAAACAAACAAACAAATAAACAAACAAACTAATAAAAAAAGAAAGGAAAGAAGGAAGGAAGAAAGAAGAGAAAAAAGGAAAAGGAAGAAGAAATGAATGAAGGAAAGAAATAGAAGGAAAGAAAGAAAAAGGAAAAAGAAAGAAAAGAAAACAGAATGAAGGGAAGGAAAGCAGGCAAGAAGAAAGGAAAATATAAAGGAAGTAAGTTAGAATAAAAACTACAACTGGGGAACCAACAGTATTCAAGGACAGTGAAGGGCCCAGGCTTAGGTGAAATGGGTATGGAAGGGACTTGGAGATTGTTTGGTCTAGTAGGTAGTGTGGGGAGAATGTATTCCTTGCTTTGTTGTGGAAGAGATATTTATTTTTCTCCTTAGTATTTCTGTTCAATCATTCTAAATGCTGAAAAGAAAATAAGATTGCTGATCTCAACCTCTCCCTTTGTAGTTGGGGAAACTGAGGCCTAAAGCAGCAAAATGGTTATTCAGGTGCCGTTTTCATTTCCTATTCTCCACTCAGAACACTGTCCCTTTTCGTCAGGTCCTTATTATCTCATTATTGGACTCCTGACATGGCCATCTGGTTGGTTTCTGTGCCTCCATGCTCTCCCCACTCCAGTCAATGCTACCATCAGTTGTTAAAGTTATCATGTGACAGAGCAGGGGTGGCCAGGTCACCTCCTACTCCAGAAACTCCAGTCCCTCTTTATCACCCCCAGGATCTAATAAAACATCCTATAAAGTCCTTCAGAACATGACCACTTCCTCCCTTACCACTTTCCTTACACTTCACCCCTCTCAAGTACCCCATGATCTGTTCACTCCTCCTGACTCTGTGCCCTCTCCCTGCTGGCCCCTGGACCTGGAATGCTCTTTTTCTCACTGCCACTTCCTGCCTTCATGTGCTTCCTGCTTCCTCAGAAATACACACCTGAGGCAGCTTCCAGGACATTCTCTTGCTGGTATGATCTCCCTGTGCAGTCTTTTCTTGTACATATACATTCCGTGCTGGACACAGAAGTGTCTCCTCTTAGCCTGTGCTTTTTAAATTTTAATTCTTTAACATTGAACTTAAAAGTTAAAGAAGAGCATTTCCATCCTTTCAGCAGAACACAAAAAGACAATTCTGTGCAAAACCATGAACCTCCCTTTTCACCAGCTGGTAAAACAAGCATATGACAAAGTCCGTCCATGTGTGTGCAGACTGTCCTCTTATCTATCCTTCTGAACTTCCTTCCCTTCCTTTCTCTCCTTTAAAAGATGAGCCAGTGTTCTACTTTCTTCTTCTCATCATGATTACTCTTGCCTCAATCCTGATTTTAAAATTTATAAGAAAAGATATAAAACAAATCCCCTTTACCATAGAAGCACATTCAGACAGAAGTGATCTACCCAGTGACCCTGTGCAAAATAAGAGTCTCTTTTTGCATCTTGTGTCCATCCTCCCTTTGCCAGGAGGTGGTTAACACGTCTTCCCAGAGTTCTCTAAAGTCAGGGTTTAGAGCTGTTTGTCTTCACCATGCTGGTGTCCTCATTTACATTATTCTCTTACTTTGTCCTCTTACTCTTTGTTTGTTTCTACTGCCCAGGTTTATGTGAAATAGCCTCTTTCATCAACTTTTACAGATGAATAATGTAGCATTTTATTCAGCTGTTCTCCCATTACTGAAAGGGAAATGTGAGGCATTTCCTTGGATTCTGTTACTCCAGGATCAGGGCATTTGTTTTGCAGTAAGTAGAACACTGGACAGAAATCAGGAAGATCTGAGTTCAAATTCAGTTGGAGACAATTTATTAGCTATGTGACTCTGGCCAAGTCACTTAATCCTTTTTTGTCTCAGTTTCCTCATCTGTAAAATGTGTTGGAGAAGAAAATGTCAGACCACTTCCTTATCTTTCCCTCAAATTAGATCAGAAAGGGTCAGACATGACTGAAACAACTGAACAAGAGCAATGAAGACACAATTTAGAGATTTAACTGACCAGGACAATACCAGTTAAAATATAAGCTGTGAACCATTTTAAGCCTGCCAATACCTTAGAAAGGTTTCAGTTCTAAATTGGCCAATGAGAGGAAAGACATTTTGGTCCACTCTGAGCTTGACCTACCATAAGGCCTGGCATAACAGTCATTCTTTGTCTTGCTCTCTGAGTGAACTCAAAATGCTCCTTCCTGTGTCAGCAGCTCCAAAACTGGATGAAGCTGAGCAGGAGCATTCTTCTGTTTATGACTGCTTATGAAATGTCCAGGGCATTTTATGGAAATGTCTTATGCTGTCCTTATGTTAATGATAAAAGAAACACAGACATCCTGGGTCTTTAATCTTAATTGACACCTTCACATTCTCTCATCAAATTAATTCTATCCCATTATCCATTCTATCCAATTAAGAAATTCCTTTCTCTTATCTTGGTTATCACGTATGGAGACTATAATTGTGTGATGCAGGCATGAGCAAAGCAGGGAGGTGGGGTGAGAAGGAATTGCTCTGAAGAAATAAGATCCCCTTTGTCTTTCTGTCCTTGGGCTCATTTTCTTCAATGAATTCCCATGCATATATCTGTATGTATGTTCTGCAAGTTTTGAGAGAAATAAACATGCCCACACAGCCTCATTTTGTTTGTTGTCTTAGAATGAACTCAGCAAGAGTTGACATTTATGTTGCCATTCACTCAGATAGGACAGTGCTAGAGAATGAACCCTTCCACTGAACTGTGTTGGTACTGGGTGCCTGCATGGCTTATTCTCCTCAAAAGTTATGGCACTGTCTAGGGTGGTAAGTCCCCTCTCTACTCCTGCTCGTAACATCAGACTCTGCTCACTAGTTTCAGTCAGAATTTTTCTCTCTAAAGTAGATCTGGGGGCAAAAGCCCCTGGCTAGGTCTTCTCTGCAATTCTGCTATCTTCTGCACTTCAGTCAAGTCTAGACTTGGAGGGTAAGTTTTCTCTGCTGGTTTGCTTAAATGGCACAGTGAGAATAAGGCAGAAGTTTCTTTTCCTTAAAGCTAACAAAGACACTTCAGCTTCAGCTCCCTTTTCCAGTTGCCATATAATCCCCTTCCTTGTTCCCTTTTCCCTTAAAGGCTAAGGTCATGACCTGGACTCAGATCCCAAAACTTAACTTCATTGGGACCTTCCCCTTTAAATCTGTTCTCACCAAATCTCTGAGCTTTTCAGATAATCCCTCTCCCTCTCTTTCTATGATTAGATACTGTGCATTCTGTTTGTATTTGTCGTGTCATTCTGTCTGTCTGTGTGTGTCTCTGTGTCTGTATCATGTGTGCTGTGAGTGAGTCTGTTGCCTTCTAAGTTTTAAAATGCAGCCAGGGAGAAACTCCCAAGGACTCTAGGAAAGCAACCAACCAACCAAACCAACCAACCAAACAACCAACCAACCAACCAACCAGCCAACCCATAATACCCTTTTCCTTGAGGTTCCAGTTCTGGCCAGACAGGAGTTACAGTGAAAAGTTAGAGACAGCTAAAAACACCAGCGGATTCTGGAGTTTGTGAGGTTCATCATTAAAGAGTTTGGAAACTGATCAATTTGGGAATGCAGGAAAAAGCTCCTGAGACTTGTGGGATAATCTCAGGAGCTCACCCCTTGCTAAAACACCTCCTCACAGTACCAATCACAGTATTCCTTCCCCAGAATTAGGAGTGTATCTCAGTATGGGGAGTATAACAGACCCTGGCTTCTTGTAACAATCCCCCTGTGATAAAGAGAAGAGAATCCTGGAGAATTAGGGAAACCTGAATTTGTCTTTCCCCACCTGGGTAAAGGTGGGAGGGGCAGTAGCCACAGTTTGGCAGTGGCCCCAATGGAGTGGTGCCCCTGAGCAGTCAGAGCCTGGGAGTATCTCCCAGGTTCAATATATTCTGCCCACCCTGCCCCAAACTCGGCAAGTTCTGCAGCTGAGGGATGAGGGGAGGCAAATGAGTGAGACTTTGTGTGTTGTGGCCTCTGGTTCTTTCAGTTAGAAGCTATAGAATCTGTTGTTGAGCTGCTGGTGTGGGAAATCTAAGGGCAGGTGCCTTTGTTTTTCCTTTTGTTTTGTGTTTCCAGGCTGAACCCTATGCCCAGCTTGTTAAGTGTGGGGGACTGGTGGTCTGGTCATGGGAGATCTCCTTAGCTGAGCTAGAGCAAAGGCAGTCTCCATTCATGCCTGGGTCCTAGTGTGAGTTTGCACCACCCCTAGGTTCTGGTGAGAGTTTCCACCCCCTGTGGGGTTCCTCTCGTTCCAGTTAGCCTCCACCACAGAAAGGAATCCCTCTTAGCTATTTTCCTAGCCTCAGGTGCCATGAGACTGTTTGCCCTTTCAACTGTTCCCACTGATCCAGGATTTTTCTGGGGATATGTTTTATGGTTCTTTTGAGGTCAATAAGGGGAGAAGGAAAGAGCATTTACTGATCACCATTTTGGCTCCCAGAAGATCAAGCAGGTGACTTACAGACCTTTAATCGACAGGCTGAATATCTCTGGAGAGGCTGCAGCTAATTCCTGGGGCTCAGTGGCTGTCACTCACTTGGTTCTGCTGGTCTCTTGCCCTGAGCTGCCACTCTGCCTTTCTGCCATGCTGCTGCTGCCTGCAGCTGCCCCAGGGTTTTCCGGCTTGGCCACCCAAAGCACTTTTTAACCTGGATTTTGCTTCATATGAATTAGCCTTTTAAAAGGATGTGATAAATTTGATCATTTGGAAATGGTAAATATTTAATTAGATATATTTGGTTTAAAAGGCAATAATAAAAATGATATTTACTATCGTAGCCTATTATTCTTTTGAAAATCTTTATTATTATGAAAATGTCCAACGTGGCTTAAAATTGTAGTCTCAACATACTGATGATGAGATGAGTGATTTTCTATGCAATATAATTTGGAAATGCATTCCCCTCTGTTGATAATGGGTTGTTTCAAGTTTTACCTTTGGAAAATTAAGTAAACCCCTCTTCCTTCCCCACTCCCTCCCTTGGAGTAAGGAGTGTATCTCAGTTATGAAGATTGCTTAAAAGCCTGTGTCTCTCTGTTAATCCCTCTCATCTCAGATCAGATGAAGAAAAGAGAATGCTGGATAATTGTTGGGAAACTTGAATCACCCTTCTCCACTGGGGGAAAAGGGGTGGCAGTAGCCACAGTGGGTCCCCACTGGCAGTGGCCCCAGTGGTCATATGCCCCTGGGCATCATTCAGTCCATCCCTCTAGGCAAGCCTAAGTACAAATTTCAAGTGCTATACATCCTGGCCATCCTGCCCCAGCAGCTGCCATGTTGCCCTAGCTCCAGTAGCATGTGCATCTTGGGGTTGGGGGAATTTCTGGAATAGATCAAGCCCCACAGTGAGCATTCCTTCACCTTGCCCTGTCACCAGTAACTATCACCAATGGGAAAAACCCAACACTAACCATCCCTGTCCCTAGGCAATGACCTCTGTCATACGCCCAAAAGACTAGTCAGTCAGTATCCAGGTCTGGCCTATTCCTTGGAAGATTCTGCCCTGCTGCCACCTGGAAGTGTCCAGGTACTCCTAGTGGTGTTGAGGTTTAGGGGTGCTGGGAGCCCAAATCATTCACGTGTGCATACTGCCTGAATGAATTTGATCAAAGCCTTCTTTCAGCCAGAGACAAATCACTGTCCAAGGTAGGTGTGATCCTCAAAATCTGCCACATTGGTCAGGCTCTTAAGGAATCTCAGCACCTTAATGAAGAGAGATTGTGGGAAGGATCTAGAAGGGGCCAAATTGTCTGGGGTGAGTGGAGGTGGTGTCTAGGGAGTATCTTGATGGGAGGGGCCAGTTGACTGGGTTGACTAGAGGTCCAACAGCTACACCAAGATTATTGGATCCCAATCAGATCAATGATGGAAAGTGGGGGGAGGGGGATCAGGAGGTAACAGACAAGAGAGGGCAGGGCAACAGAGAATAGGGAGATTGGATGTAGACTACAATGAAGGCCAGCTGAGAGAATTATAACCTCAGATGAATACCTGAGACTTATTTGATAAAATGGGAACATTAAAAGAGAGTTCAAGGTGGGTTTTTTCAGGACTTGTGGACAAATGGGACCCAAATCCTTTTGAGGTAATGTGCAAAGGTCTTGGCTTGGGTTTCTACCCATCTAGCTCAGCAATATGTGGTGGGAGAAGCCCATCAGCCTCTACCCGAGATGAGCTCACAGTTGTCTGTTCTGGCTGTAGCAATTTTTTAGCTAGATAACTTTAGCATGTTATCTTATCTCTGTTTGTCACAATTGTCTGATCTGTAAAGGAGGAAATAATAATGATACCTACATCCCAGGGTTGTTGTGAGATTTTACAGTGCTTAGCATGGTGACTGGCATATGCTGAGCACTACATTACTATTATTTTTTAAGTAAATGTGATTATTCCATATCTGATAACTCTGAGGTGGTTTTAAAATGCCAAAGGCAATAAAACCAGTGATTTCATTTTTATTGTACATGATCATTTGAAAATGAAACTGATGTTGGAGAACAGACATTTCCTCCCTTCCTTTCTGATGAGGAAGAACAATGCTTACCATCAGGCAAAGACACAGAAATCAAGGCTTCTGTGTCCCAGCCCACCCAATGGGCTCAGGCCATGGAAGAGCTCAAAAGGAATTTTGAAAATCAAGTTAGAGAGGTGGAGGAAAAACTGGGAAGAGAAATGAGAGAGATGAAAGAAAAGCATGAAAAGCAGATCAGCTCCCTGCTAAAGGAGAACCAAAAAAATGTTGAAGAAATTAACACCTTGAAAACTAGCCTAACTCAATTGGCAAAAGAGGTTCAAAAAGCCAATGAGGAGAAGAATGCTTGAAAAAGCAGAATTAGCCAAATGGAAAAGGAGATTCAAAAGCTCACTGAAGAAAATAGTTCTTTCAAAACTAGAATGGCACAGATGGAGGCTAAGGACTTTGCGAGAAAGTATGATATCACAGAACAAAGAGAGAAGAATGGAAAAATGGAAGATAATGTGAAATATCTCACTGGAAAAACAACTGACCTGGAAAATAGATTCAGGAGAGACAATTTAAAAATTTTGGGACTACCTGAAAGCCATGATCAAAAGAAGAGCCTAGACATCATCTTCCATGAAATTATCAAGGAAAACTGCCCTGAGATTCTAGAACCAGAGGGCAAAATAAATATTCAAGGAATCCACAGAACATCGCATGAAAGACACCCAAAAAGAGAAACTCCTAGGAACATTGTGGCCAAATTCCAGAGTTCCCAGGTCAAGGAGAAAATATTGCAAGCAGCTAGAAAGAAACAATTCAAGTATTGTGGAACTACAATCAGGATAACACAAGATCTAGCAGCCTCCACATTAAGGGATCGAAGGGCATGGAATAGGATATTCCAGAAGTCAAAGGAACTAGGACTAAAACCAAGAATCACCTACCCAGCAAAACTGAGTATAATACTTCAGGGGAAAAAATGGTCTTTCAATGAAATAGAGGATTTTCAAGCATTCTTGATGAAAAGACCAGAGCTGAAAAGAAAATTTGACTTTCAAACACAAGAATGAAGAGAACCATGAAAAGGTGAACAGCAAAGAGAAGTCATAAGGGACTTACTAAAGTTGAACTGTTTACATTCCTACATGGAAAGACAATATTTGTAACTCTTGAAACATTTCAGTATCTGGGTACTGGGTGGGAGTACACACACACACATGCACACACGCACACATACATAGAGACAGAGTGCACAGAGTGAATTGAAGAGGATGGGATCATATCTTAAAAAAAAATGAAATCAAGCAGTGAGAGAGAAATATATTGGGAGGAGAAAGGGAGAAATTGAATGGGGCAAATTAATTCTCTTAAAAGAGGCAAGCAAAAGACTCATTAGTGGAGAGATAAAGAGGGGAGGTGAGAGAAAAACATGAAGTCTACTCTCATCACATTCCACTAAAGGAAAGAATAAAATGCACACTCATTTTGGTAGGAAAACCTATCTTACAATACAGGAAAGTGGGGGACAAGGGGACAAGCAGGGTGGGGGGGATGATAGAAGGGAGGGCATGGGGAGGAGAGTGCAATTCGAGGTCGACACTCATGGGGAGGGATAGGATCAAAAGAGAATAGAAGTAATGGGGGACAGGATAGGATGGAGGGAAATATAGTTAGTCCTATACAACACAACTATTATGGAAGTCATTTGCAAAACTACACAGATTTGCCTATATTGAATTACTTGCCTTCCAAAGGGAAGGGGTGGAGAGGGAGGGAGGTAAAGAAGTTGGAACTCAAAGTGTTAGGATCAACTGTAATGTTCTTACCACTAGGAAATAAGAAATACAGGTAAAGAGGTAAAGAAAGCTATCTGGCCCTACAGGACAAAAGAGAAGATGGAGACAAGGGCAGAGAGGGATGATAGAAGAAAGAGTAGATTGGTCACAGGGGCAATTAGAAAGCTTGGGTTTGGGGGGGGAGGGGATAAAAGGGGAGAAAATTTGTAACCCAAAATTTTGTGAAAATGAAACTTAAAAATTAATTAAAGAAAGAAAGAAAGAAAGAAAGAAAGAAAATGAAACTGATGTCATCTGAAGTTTATTGTTTGTGTTATTGTGTTCCTAAATTTATATTGCACAATTTGAAAGATCATTGCAAACCAGAAATGTTGCTAGACAAAAATTTTCTTGTGAATCTGGATGCTAAAAGATTATGAATTGGGCTTTAAGAAGATCTGATAAAAATATATTTTGAAATCTTAAATATTTAGTGGGGTACATTTTGTTAGAAAGTAGATGATAATAATATATGATTGCAAATTTTCTTTTTCTTTTGAAGTTCTTGAGTATTCTTAGAGTGTATAGCTCAGATTAAAGAAGTAGCTTCCACATATGAATGATGAGTCAACAACTCGGTATTTCCTTTTCGTCTGAAGCTCAGAATATGGGTAGTTTTAATTTATAAGTAAAAGATGAAGAAAAGAGTGACAGCAGCTTCTGGAACAGCTCTCATGGGCAGGTTAGTGGTCCTTGACTAAAGCCTAGCATGCAGAATATTCTCTTCCTCCTTTTTCTCTATCTTCTTAATTTTTGTACCACAATTAGAGCCCCTTGGGACAAGTGTTACCTGCAGCAGAGCTGAATTAGGCCCAATTCTCCCCTGAGGGCAGTGGTTGCTCTGAGTCTGTGCCTGGGGCAGCAGCTGCTCCCCCACTCTGAAGGGCTGAGCAGCTTGGGAAGGTTTTTGTTCAGGACTAAAACACTGTGGGAATGGAGCACTATAACCTTGCATACAATAATAATCTGCCACATCCTCAGCCTCCACAGCACTAATGGTGAAGGTGAAATCTGTCCCAGAGTAACTGCCACTGAACCTGGCAGGGACCCCAGACTGCAGGGAGCTAGCATAATAGATCAGGAGCTTGGGAGACTGTCCTGGTTTCTGCTGGTACCAGCTCATATCGTTGCTAACGCTGGAACTGGTCTTGCAGTTGATGGTGACTCTGTCTCCTGGAGTCACAGAGAGGGAGGCTGGGGACTGGGTCACCATAATGGCTGCCTGGGATCCTTGGTGGGAAAAGAAGGAAGAGATTTAAAGTGAAGAATCCTTTTCTCTCACCCTCAGGTTATGTCAGAGATTCCCAGTGGAAAACTTCTGTCTCTAAAGTGTTGCCAACCTATGGCTCATTGGGAATCTTACCTTGAGGCCAGAGTAAGAGGAGCAAGTGGAGCAAGGAAAGGGAGAGCATTGTGACCCTTGCAGAGCAGAAGGCAGAGAGCTCTGAGCTCAGTGAGAAATGTGGGAGATATTTGTATGTGAGGCTGGGTTTGTGAAAGGTCCGTTGGACATCACCATGCAAAACAGTGCCAGTACAGCCTCACCTCATGACCCCAGGAGTGATTATGTGTACATGGAGGGCATGGCCCATTTGTGTTTCCTTGAAGGTGTGACCTCATGTGGCTTCTTTTTTTTTTGCTATATTTAATAGATCTGCCTTCATCTGGACTGGTTTTCTCTGTGGCAGGTGGCCAATTGTGGATAGATGAGGGAAGTCTCTCCGTCTTCCCAGGAGAGGTCAGGTGGCTCTGGATCTAGAGAACAAGAATTCATAAGTGTCTATGCAAAGAACAGAGATAAGAGAGAAAGGAACTGAAGTAGAAAGAGAACTAAGATTGGGGAAGCAACAAAACTTAAAGACGGCTAAGGGCTTAGCTTTCTATAAAATGCAGATAGGAACAACTTGAACATTCTTTGGTCTGATAGGTGATATGGGCAGAATATGTCCCTTGAATTGTTGTGGGGGGGAGAAGATAGGTGTTCTTCTCTTCCATATTTCGGCATTTCTAAATGTTAAAAAGAAAATTTTATTGCTGGTCTCACCCTCTCATTCTCTAATTGTGGAAACTGAGGAGAAAAAGAGCAAAATGGTTGTTAGGGTGCATGTTTCCTACTAAAGTTTATCGTCTCCTGTTCTCCACTCAGAAAGCTTTCATCCTTTGTCAGACAGTCATCTCACAGTTGGTCTCTTGTCATGACCATCTGGTTGCTTTCTGTGCTTCCACTCTCTCCCCACACCAAATAATGCTGCCCTCAGCTGTAAAACTGATCGATCATCTGACAGAGCAGCACTGACCATGTCACCTCCTACTCCAGAAACTCCAGTCCTTCTCTATCATCTCCAGGATCTAATAAAGAATTCTTTAAAGTTCTTCAGAACTTGGTCAATTTCTGGCTTTCCAATTTCTTTACCCTTCACCACCTCTCAAGTACCCCATGATCTTTTGACACTGGATAAATGTCCCTCCTCTTGAGTCTGTGCTCTCTTCATACTGTTTCCTGAGCCTGGAATGTTCTTCTTCCTCACTCTCACTTCTTGCCTTCATGTGTTTCCTCTTTTCTCAGAAATAAACATGTGGAGCAGCTTTCAGTCCATTCTCTTGCAGGGATGTTCTTCCCATGCAATCTTTTCTTGTACACCCATAGTTGATTCAGGACACAGTAGTGTCTTCCACTGGCTGTGCTTTTTTAATTTAAGTATTTTAACGTTGAACTTCAATATTAAGCAAGAGCATTTCCATTCCTGCAGCAGAACAGAAAAAGAGTATTCTGTGTGGAACCATAAATCTCCCTTTCTCCTAGTTGGTAAAACAAACATTTAACAAAGTTCATTCATGTCTCTGCAGACTCTCATCTCTCTCCTCCCTTCTGAACTTCCTTGTCTTCTTCTTTGTACTTTAATTTTTTTTTTACTCTTTTTCTCCTCATGATTACTCTGGACTCATTGCTGAATTAAAAACTGAGAAGAAATAAAGAAAACCAATAAATAAATCTCCTACACAGAAGCAGAGTCAAAGAGAATGAATCGAGATGGTGGCCTCATCCTCTGCAATTCTATCATGTCTAGACGTGGGGGTAAGTTTTCATTGCTAATTTGCTCTAATGGCAGAGTGAGAACAAGGCAGAAGTTTCTTTCCTCAGCTAGCAAAACTACTTCAGCTTCAGCAGTCCTAGAACCAATGCAGTAGAGGTTGACAGTGATGGCTGCGTTTACTGAGACAGGACAGCACTGGAGGCTCGACCTTTCCCCTCCATGGTCCTGGGACTGGGTTCCTGCAGGGCTCACCTGCACCTGTACAAAGGAAAGGAAGAATATTTCCTCTGTCTTCCTGCAGAGGGAGGTGTGGTCATCATAATTATACTGCATTCAGTTCCATTGTTCTACTCTTAATATTTACCTTGTTAGTCACTGTGTGTATTGTTTCCTTAGTTCTTATACCCTTGATTCAAGTTCACATAAGCCTTCCCATAATTCTCTGAAGTCTTCATAATCCCCATTTATTATGATGCAGTAATATTCCATTACCTTCATGTGCCATGCTTGTTTACTTCTAAGTAGGCAGCTAGCTGGTGCAATGGATACACTGCAAGGTGCATGGCTTTGGGCAAGTCACTTAATTTTTCCATACCTGAGTTTTCTCATTTGTAAAATGGGGGTAATAATAGTACCTGTGTTGTTGTGAGGATCCATTAAGTTAATAGATGTAAAGTGCCTATTAAACCTTAAAGTACCATGTAATGCTTTGTTGTCTTTTCAGTTGTGTCCAACTCTTCATGACCCCATCTTGGGGTTTTCTTGGCAAAGATACTGGCATGGTTTGCCATATTCTTCTCTAGCACATTTACAGATGAGAAAACTGAGGCAAACATGATTGAAAGACTTTTCTAGGGTAACAGGTCAGTAGCTGTCTGAGGCTGAATTCCTGTCCTCCTGACTCTAGATCCAGTGTTCTATCCACTGCACCACCTAAGTGCTCTAAATTGTGTTATTTGTTTAAAGTCCAGCTACCATTGAAAATAGATTGTTTTTTAGTTGTTTCAGTCATGTCTGACACTTTGTGATCCCCTTGTGGGTTTTCTTGGCAGAGATCTAGAAAGGGTTTGCCATTTCCTTCTCTGGTTCATTTTTATAGATGACAAAACTGAGGGGTAGAGGGCTAACTGATTTGCCTAGGATCACAAAACGGGGAAGTATCTGAGACCAGATTTGAACTTGGGAAGATGAGTCTTCCTGACCTCATGCCCCTCATGCTATCAAATCTGCTACCTAAATAAGTTTAAAAGTAGACTTTTCCAGATACTTTCTTCCTGCCCCTCCCTTAACCTCCTTTCTTAATATTCTCTTTTATTCCTGGTTTTTCTTAACCCCTTTTTAAAAATTACATTAATATATATTTAAGGAATGAAGTATTTTCATAACAGTACAATAAAAGGATGAGTGTAGATCAAATTGCTGATCTACTATGCACAAACTGCTTTGCTTTCAAATATGCAACAAAACTGTCATAATAAATTTTTTGGTTTTTTGTCTCCTTTTTTTTCTGCCCTCCCTCCTGTTTTGTTCTTTTCACTCCTCTTTTCTGTGGAATCCTTGTGGAAGTTAAGGATGACTGTCCCCAGTGCTGATGGTCCAGTTCTCTGAGAAGATGAACAAGTGACTACTGCAGCCTCCTCCAAAAACCATTTTGAATCCCCATCATCTGAGGAAGGCTTCAATCCTATATTATTCAATTAGGAGAGGTATTGTGGCCCATTCTGAGCTCAATCTACCATAATGCTTTACAATGCTATGGCATAAGAGACATGCTTTGCTCTCTGAGTGAACTGAAAATGCCTCATTCCTGTGTCAACATTACAAGACCAGATGAAGCTGAGCAAAAGCATTCTTCTGTTTATGACTATGAAGGGCAAGTCCCCTTAATCACACACTACCTTGAGTCATGGACCTTTCTTAAGTATTTTATGGACATAAACTGTTAAGTCGTGTTAATGGTAAAGGAAACACAGATATTCTGGAATTGTAAGTTCAGCTGAGACTTTGTCAACTGTCTTGTCTTATTGTATTTACTTCCTATTCCCTTAAGAAATTCCTTTCACTTATCATGATAAACCATATGGAGACCATAATTTTTGCTGACCTAGGCATCCTGAGACAGGAAGGGAGGGAGTGTTTAGAAGGAATTGATGTGAAGATAAAATGTCTACTTTCTCCATCTTTGAGTTCATTGTCTCATGATGAACTGCCATGTTTATCTCTATATGCATGTTTCACAGGCTTTGAGAGAAAAAAACATTCATATTCAGGCTAATTATGCTTGTTTTTCTACAAATGAACTTAGCAATTGTTGACACCAACAAGGGGTGATAAGGATTGGAGACCTAATCTTGCCTAACAATTAAGTTCCCCCAGTGAGGAGAGATACTGGATCCATCCTATGATTGAGTTGCCTCAAGAATTTAAGGACTGTTGTGTGTATACTTTGTCTATCCTGGGTTTCGTTTTAGGGGTGGGGAAAAGCAGCCAGAGTCTGTAGTTTGCAAATTCTCTTAAACAACAGCTCAGGGTAAGGGAGCTGAGGACAGGTTAAAGAATGAGATGAGCTTCTGGAAGCAGCCCCCATGGGAAGGTTTGTGGTCCTTGGCTAAAGCATAGCAGGTGGAAGATTCTTTCTCTTTCTACATTTTCTCTCTCTTCTCAACCTTTCCACCTCAACCAGAGCCTCTAGGACAAATGGTTCCTGCAGCAAAGGTGAGTTAGGCCCAATTTTCCCCTTAGGACAGTGTTTGCCCTGAGCCTGTGACTCTGGGGTAGCAGCTGATCCCCTGGTCTGAAGGGCTGAGCTGTCTGGGGAGGTTTTTTTTTTTTTTTTCAGGGCTGAAACACTGTGGGAATGGAGCCCTATTATAGTGAAAACAGTGACAATCTGCCACATCCTCAGCCTCTACAACACTGAGAGTGAAAGTGAAAACTTTCCCAGAGCCACTGCCACTGAACTGAGAAGGGACCCCAGAAAATAGCTTAGAAGCGTTGTAGATCAGGAGCTGGGGAGACTCTCCTGGTTTCTGCTGTGCCTTTCAATTCAGCTGTTAATGCTGGAACTGGCTTGGAAGTGGATGGTGACTGTCTCCTGGAGCCACAGACAGGGAGGATGGGGATTGCATCATCACAGTGTCTTCCAGGGTTTCTTGGTGGGAAAAGAAGAAAGAGATTTCAGTGAAGAAAGGTGTTTAGAGACAGTGAATTCAGGAGTACTTCCTTTACCCTTATGCTGTGTCAGAGATGCCCTCTGGTAAACTCCTTCTGTCTCTCAAGTGATGTCAACCTATGACTCATTTTGAGTCTTACCTTGAGGCCAGAGCAGTAGGAGCCAGAGGAGCAAGGAAGAGGAGCACATTGTGACCATTGCTGTGCTGGAGGCACAGAGTTCTGGGCTCAGTGAGAAAAGTGGGAGATAGTTGTATAAGAATCTGGGCTTGTGAAAGGTCCCTTGTAGATCACCATGCAAAGCAGTGTTGGTCCAACTTCAACTCATGACCCTAGGAGTGCTGGTATGCATATGGAGGGAGTGGCCCAGTTGTGGTTCCTTGCAGGTGTCACGCTGGTGGCCTCTTTTTTTATTGCCAATTTTAATGGACATAACTTAGACTGGGCATTGTGGTGACTGTGGCAGGTGGTCAGCTGTAGCTGTAATTGGTGGAGGGTGCTCTGTCTTCCCGGAGGAGATCAGATGGCTCTGAGTTCAGAGACTAATAATCTTTTAATATCAATTTTGGACCTTAATAAGGGCCACAGCCTGAATTAATCAATTGGAAGAGGAGCCTGAACACAACAGCCTCTTTGTTCTCGGAGTAAACTCAAAGATTACCTCTCCCTATGTCAACAAAGCCAGATGTGACTGATGTTAAGTGCATTTTTTCCTGTTACTAACGATTAAGGATGAACCCATTAACATGAGACACTATCTTGCGTATTGGTACTTTTTCTGAATCTCAGTATTTTGTGAACAGATATTATGAAATGGAATGTTAATGGTAAAGAAAACACACATATCTTGGGTTGTAATTTCAATTGACATTTCATCAAGTCTTTTATCTTGTTGTATTTACCACCTAGTCAATTAAGAAAATTCCTTTTTCCTAGTACGGTTAATCATGTATGGAGATCATAAATTTGAGTGACACTGACATGCTGAGTTAGGACTATTCTAAAACATATTTAAGCCTGGTCATTCTTGTATCAGACAGTCAGAATTTCTGTTTTGTCTCCTTATATGTACAAGTTCACTAGCTTTCCCTAGCTTTAAGGAGATAAGCAATAAACATTTACATATTACCTAACCTGTTTGCCTTCTTTACCCAAATTTTCAGGTCAACAAGACCAAACGTTGACAAGTTTCTGTGCAAAGAACAGAATTAAGAAAGAAAGGAGCACAGTTGGAAAGAAAACTAAGACTGGAATCAACAGAATTTTGGAAAAGTTAAGGGCCCAGGCTTGGATGGAAAGGAGATGGAGAGGGCTAGTCTTTGGTCTAGTAGGTGGTGAGGGTAGGGTGTGTCCCTTGGGTTGTTCTGGGAAGATGTTTATTCTTCTGTTTTGTATTTCTGTTATATCTTTCCAATAGTTACAAAGAAAAAAAAGCATTACTGGTCTCAACTTTTCATTTTGTCATTGGGGAAACTAAGGCCAAAAGGAGCAAAATTGGTATTTAGGTTCCTTTTTCCTATTAAAGGCCTTCATTTCCTTTTTCCCCTGAGAAAGTTTCCACCACTCAAGCTTGTTGCACCTGGAGTATTTCCAGCCTGGTAAGAGAGAGAGATCTAATCACAAAACAATTTCGAGGGGAAGACCCTAAAGGTCTTCCAGCCAGAACAGAAAGAATTAATATTTATTCTCACTCAGGGTCATGAAAACCCAAATAGTGACCAACAGAGTCTTGGGCTGGGATGTTTTATTGGGCATCAGTGAGAGCCAGAGTGATTGGGCTTTCAGGTATAATGAAGTAGCTCCATCTGAATCTGAATGGGCTTTATCAAAGACTGCTTTTCCAGAATTCAATCTCAAGGAATTTCTATTTCTTTGAGCAGAGCACCCATAGGTCAGTGCACAATTCCCCATGGGGAGGAATACAGGAAGAGAGGGTGGAAAGGAGGTAGGGAGGAAGCAATGAAAGAAGAAAGGAGAACTGCCCAACTGGAATTCCTTCTCCTCCTCCTCCCCCTCCTCACAGATTGTTGGACTTTGTTCATTCTTGAAGAGACCAATGATATCTGTAGGGGGATGTCTAAACTTGCAAGTGAATAGGATTTAACTGAGGCAGGGCTGTATAAAGTCACCAGTCTCACTCTCTGCTCTAGAGCCATCTGGGTCCAGATCAGGTCTACTGGAGATGGTCCCTGAAACCTGTGAAAGAGATTTGAAAAACAGAGACCTGAGAAAGACCTCTTTCCCATTGGATCTGGTTCGATCAAAGCCATTGCATCCATCATCCTGATTTATGTCTTGCCACTGAACTCTGATGACTCTGGAGGAGAGTGAGGCTAATGACTTTGCCCAGCTTTGCTTCACTTAAATCCAATTCACTTTCAAGTCAAGACATCCCACTCCTGAGGTCATTGTTCCTCTTCCAGAAAGAAGGATGAAGAACAAACAAAAGCCACAATCAGCCCCTACCTTGGAATCTTCATCTGTAAACAAAACTAGCTTCAGCCAAGTGGCCCCATGATGATCTTATCCTTTCTGTTAGGATTCATGGCATGAAGGAGAAAACCATGAGAATGAAATGGTTTTCCTTGCTCAGACTATCCAGGGTAACTGGCATTTCAGGTCCAGGCTTGCTACCTCCTCTCTCTTCCCTCCTAAAGGTATATAACCTTTTTCATAGATCTCTAGTTTGGGAAATTCATTGTGCTTTGCACTCGTGGGACATCCACCCCAGGATGGTAGGTTTGCTACCCTATTATCTCAACTAAAGACACTTTAATCTTCAGCTTATGACTTTGATTTACTTTAGGACTTGACACTGCCCTGTGTGAGATCCATGTGAATCCCCTATCACCTGAAGAAGACCCCAAACCTGGACTAGCCAGTTCGAGAGGACGATTTGAGCCCTTATTAATAACCTCATGTGATGTTCTGTTTGTGAACCCCAAGTTCTCTTGCCAGGTCTGCAATCCCAAGACCTGATGAAACTGAACTACTGCATTCTCCTGTTTATGACCAATAAAGTGCAAAAGTTTTGAACTGGATACTGTCTTGATGAATGGCAAATCACTTATCTTGTTGTTTTCTGGTCTTCTCTTGTTTTATGACATTCTCTCATATTTTATGACATTCCCGTTTTCACTGCTGACAGAACCCAGACATTGTGGTTGCACTCTCTTGTTCTATGGCACCTGTAATTGTGGATGACATTGGCGTCCTGATTCCAAAAGGATGAGGGAGCAGATCTTCACATAACCTCCTTCAACTAACCTTTCTTTGAGGCAGTGTCCAAATGAATTCCCTTGCATGGACACATGAATGTCTATCTCTTTGAAAGAAGTAAACATATGTCTATGTGCTAATTTTGTTTTTCTTAGGACAAACTGTGCAAGGTTAATACTTGTTGAGGATGTCGTTTCAATGACTCAGTCAACAAGGAATTCATTAAATGATTCCTCTGTGCTAGACATTATGGATGCATTGCATCTGGATAATCAACATGCTCACATCTAGGCACCTGGAAAAGAAATGTGAGGCGACTGTCAGGGGGAAGGTGGTGCCACCTTCTCATGTAGAAAGTGGCACTTGAGCTGAGATTTGAAAGAACCTGGAGATTCTAATAGGTAGTGGGGAGGGACTGCCCTCTAAGCATGGAAGCTATACAGTGCAAAGGCATGGAGATGGGAGATGGAAATGTTGTGTGTGAGAAAACAATTGTCAGTAATTGTCACCTGTCCACTGTTAAAACCCTTCTGATTTCCTGCAGGCTATGGCATACTTTCAGTGTTTGGTGAGATTAGATTTGGTCTTGAATAGCTGTCATGTGGAGACACTCTTAAATCCTTTGGTGCTGATATACCTTTGCTTCTCCCTCTTTCTAGGTAATAGAACACTTTCTAGGTAATACAATTTGTGCAACTGGAAATCAACAGGCTTTCTGTGTTCCCTGTCAGGTAAAAGATTATCATCCTAGAATAAACACCCAAGACATGGAAGATTTGACCCTTTTGGCAGGAAGCATGGTCAAATAAATTGTGTCCATTTTTTTGCTCCAATTCTCACCCTCCAATCTGGGTCCCATATTTCTTCCTTTGAACTCTTAATGACCATTCCTGGATCTCTCTAGCTTGCTTTTGTTCCTAGCAAGAATCTAGAACTGATTTGTGGGATATTTGTCTGTTCTCAGCACTTTTCCATTCATTTCCTCATGAAAGAGAGTTTTCTGATTCTGAGTCAGCCCTGATGTCCCACTTGAAAAGTAAAGAACCCCCAGGACTGTGGGCAGGAGAAGTCCCAAGAGTCAGTTATGAGAGAGGGTAAAAAACAGAAAGAGAAGCATCACTTTGTATCCCAAGATCACCAGCTCCTTCCTAGGACCTGAGCTTTCATGTCAACAAATCATTCTTGTGTTATATCATTCACTTCTAAGCCAAGAGGAACATGTTCTATCTTGTGCCCATTCTCCATATTTCACTCTTTCTCGTCCCCACCCCCATCTCCACTTCCAGAAGCCTTAAGCCCTCCAATTCACTTGGAAGCTCTCTTCCCTTAAGCTTTTAGGTATAGACAAGACTGACCAACATTTAAGATAACAGAATCTGCCTGACCCTGTGGTCTGCTTCATCCAGATTCTACTCTGCTGGATTCCTTTGATTACTAATCTGGTATATAGTTTTTTTCTGTCTATATTTCTCTGTCTGCTGTCTCCCCCATTAGATGGTGAGCTCCTTGAGAGCAAGGACTGTCTTTCCCTTTTTTTGTATTCCCAGTGCTTAGCAGAGTGCTTGGCATAGAGTAGGAGCTTAATAAATATTTCTTGAGTGACCGATTGACAAATTTTATAAACATATTATCCCTATCAGCCCTCTTTTTTTTCCCAGTCCCTTTCCCCTCCTGATATGGTATGATCAGTTTTCTTTTCCAATTGTTCAACGAGACAGTGGAAACCTTTGTGTTCATCACTGACTTAGGTGATCCTAGCAAAGACTTAAGGACGTTGGCACTTTAGCAATTTACAAAGTCCTGTCCCTTTTTTTTGAAAAGTCCATTCACAAAGCTTTTATTCCACTTACATCAACTTAATACACATGTTCTTAACAATTATGATTGGATTGTTCATGAAAATTTCATGAGACATTAAACAAAGCTAGTCATCATCTCAAGTTATTTGCATGTTTCCTATTTTTCTGGGACATGCATGCCAGCAAGTGTCAAAAAAGCACAAAAGTCAAAAACCTAAAAAAAGTGAAACGCATGAGTTTTGTTTTACTGCTGGCTTGAGCTACAGTGACTTTATGAATATCAAGCAGTTAATTTTACTTCATCTTTACTTGTATGTTTGTTCTTAGGTTGCCCAAACCTTTTAAATACAAATAAAATGAATGTAACAAAAATGATGAAAGCAAACAGCAGGTAACTTTACAAATAGTGGGCTGGGAACCATTTCTGCCCTTCTCCAGAGTAAACTGACTGGGTAAAAGTTTGTCTTAAGGAACACTTTTGCAACTGCAATCATGAAGGTGTACACTTTCAAATTGTGTATTGCCCAGATACACATGGAATGGCATGTGATATCTCTGGGACATCTGCTTCTATCACAGCCATGACTGCTCCAACCCTAACGTGCTCACAATAGCTACATCTATGGATGGAACCAATTATCCCTTTTTCCCTCCACCAAGACAGACCAATATGTAGGCAGTTTTCTTTGTTTAGACGTGGAAGCTCTTTTAACACTGGCCTTATGAAATCACAATGTACCAAAAGCACTATGTCAAACGTAAAATGTGTATAAAAATTCCATGTCTTCTTATTGGCCCCCTCAGAGGAAAACAATTAACTCTCCAAATGATAATTGACTCTACTCTCTTAATGTTAAACATAAAAATTCACATGGGAAATATAGAAATCCAAATAGAAGTAACAAACTTTCATCAACTGTAAACAGAAATGGAGATGGCATGAATGACAAATGGTCTACCATGTAAATTTCAGAAGGAGGCAGAAAAAAGTTGGAAGGCTTTTTAATTCTCACCTCCTGCTTAGCTTCATCTCCTTGGGTGCTGGATATCCACAATGTCAAATTGTCTCTCAGTAATTGCATTATTAATGTGCTGTCTTTGTATGATTCTTCACTTAATGTATCAGGTTCATCAATGGCATCATCAAAAGCTGTCTTTGTAAGGGAGCAGGCTTTCTCTGGGGAGTCCAAGATCTCATAATAGAACAGGGAGAAGTTCAAGGCCAGACCCAATCTCATGGGATGTGCTGGTTCCATCTCCATTCTGCTGATTTCACATGCTTCTTGATATGCTTGTTATGACTGATCCAGAATTCTTTTCTTGTCATCACCAGCAGCAACCTCAGCCATATAATGGTGGTAGTTTCCTTGCATTTTCAAATAGAAAACTTTGCTTCATGCTTGTGTAGCATTAGGAATCAAAAATTTTTGAACTGGAGACAGTGCCTCATTGCAGATACCTCGTAGTTTGGTCTCAATTTTCTCTGTGTATTCTTGGTCATCGGCTGTTTTTTCTCAGCACCTTTTGTCCTTTGCTCAATGCTTGAAACAACCCTCCAAGATGACCTTCAGGCCCCCACAACATTTTAGTAACGAACAGAGAGAAAATTCTCCTCACTGGATAGTTCAGCACCTTGCTCAGTTACAGACTTCATGTAGGCTGCCATGTCATCACATCTCTCAACCTACTCAGCCAATGTGGCCTTCTGTACCAGGTCATGTTTAACCAGGACTGAATGTTCTGTGCCCAGAGCGAGTGGTAATGGCAGACAGACCAACATGACATTCAGTGGTCCCTGGGTGGGAGAGGGGCCTCCTTTCCCTACTTTAATGGAGGTATTATTATTTCTGTTGCCATTGGTGACAACCAGTGGTGCAGTAGTTGGAGAGATAGGCCTGGAATCAGGAAGACGTATGTTCAAATCTGGTCCCAAACATTAACTCTTGTCACCCTGGGAAAGCCACTTAAGCTGTGTTTTCCTCAGTTCCCTCATCCATTAAATGGGGATAATTGCAGAGTTCTTGTGGGGATCAAAGGAGATAATAGTTGTCAAGACTTTAGCACAGTACCTGACATATAGCGGCTAGTAAACAAATGCACATTCCCCATGTTATGGATGAGGAGTGTGGGGTTTTGATTTATTCATGCTTGCCTGACCCCAAAATAGCATAACTGGGGTTCAAACACTGTTTTTTGATCTCCTAAGTTCAGTGGTTTGACTCTGGACTGCCTCTCTTTCTTCTGCCTAGGAAGGTAGTGCTGCCTACTGACTAGAATATTGCTTCTGGAGACAAGAAGGGCTGGAGTTCAAATCCTGCCTTTGACTTAAACATGTAAATTGATTTTTTGTTTTTTGTTTCACCTTCATTTCTGAATATCTCTTCCCTTATCCAGAAATCCACCTTTTGTAATAAAGAATCAAAAAAAAAAAAAAAGAAAAAATGTAGCTCATCAAATGTAATCAATAAATCAATTTACTCTGACAGTACATGCAATAATCCACAGCCATCATACCACACCACTACAAGGATGGAAAGGAAGAGTATTTCCTGTGTTGTTCTCCAGGTGAAAGGTTGGTTATTATAGCTATAATGCATTCAGTTTCATTGTTTTATTCTTAACCATTATGTTATTAGTCAGTGTGTGTATTGTTTTCTTAGTTCTACTTATTAATACTAATATTACTTATACTTATGGACAACATTTATATAAGTTGACCTAAGCCTTCTCATATTACTCTGAAATCTTCTTATTTCCCATTTATCATGATACAGTAATATTCCATTACATTCATGTGTCATATTTGTCTAGCTCTAATTAGGCAGCCAGCTGGTACAATAGATAGAATGTAAACTGTGTGGCCCTGGACATGTCACTTAATTTTTCCACACCTGAGATTTCTCATCTGTCAAATGGGGATAATAATAGCAACTGTGTTGTGGTGATCCAGTAAGTTAATCTATGTAAGGTGATTATTATATCTTAAAGTACTGTGTAATGCTTTGCTGTTCAGTCTTTTCAGTTTTGTCCAAATCTTCATGACCTCATTTTGGGTTTTTTTTGGCAAAGATACTGGCATGGTTTGCCATATTCTTCTCCAGCTCACTTTACAGATGAAGAAACTGAGGCAAATAGGGTTAAGTGACTTTTGCAGGGTCACAGGTCAGTAGCTGTCTAGGGCTGAACTCAGGTCCTCCTGACTCCAGGCACAGTGCTCTATCCATTGCACCACCTAAGTGGCCTAAATTATTTGTTTGTATGAAACCTCACTATAGTTGAAAGAGAATTTCAGACATGTCTGACTCCTTGTTACCCCTTTTGGGGTTTTCTTGGCAAAGTTCCAGGAATGGTTTGCCATTTCCTTTTCTACCTCACTTGTATAGATTAGGAAAATGAGGCAAAGTGATTTGCCTAGGGTCCCACAGCTAGGAACTATCTGAAGCCAGACTTGAATTCAGGAAAATAAACCTTCCTGTCCTCATGCCCCATAGTCTATCAAACCTGCCACTTGAAAAGCTTAAAAGCAGACATTTTAGGACACATTCTTCTTGTTCTCCCCTAACCTCCTTTCTTATAATTTCTTTTTTCCTGGCTTTTCTTAATCCCTTTAAAAAGTTTTAATAATACACATTTATGTAATAAAAAGCATTCTCATATTTTTAACATAATATATTATATATTTTAAATACATTAGTACATTTTTTGGAGTCAAATGAATTTCTATAACATAATACAATAAACAAGATGATTGTACATGAAGCTGCTAACCCACTATGCACAGTTTGTTGTTGTTTCAAATACACAGCAAAGTTGCCATGTAAATTTCCTTATTTTTCTACCCTGCTTCCCTTATTGGTCTTTTCATTCCCATTTTCCTTAGAAGGTTTAAGGAAGTTAAGGATCTTTATCCTTATTGCTCATGGTCCAGTCTCTGGGAAGATGAACAAATAACTACCAAGGGTGAACAAGAGAGGAGATCTAGTGTTGCCCGAGGGTTGAGTTCCCAGAGTGAGGAGAGAAACTGGATCCACACTGTGGATTGTGTTGCCTCAAGATATTTAGGGACTTTTCCATCCACCTCATCTATCCTGGCTGTCCATTTAAGGCTTAGGAAAAACAGCCAGAGCAGAGAGTCCAGGCACGTTCCCCTGAATTGTTTGCACTTTCCTCTTAAACACCAGCTCAGGGTGAGGAGCTTGGTGTAGGGAGCAGAGGGCAGAGTAAAGAATGAGACCACATTCTGGAAGTGTCCTCCATGGGAAGATTTGTGGTCCTTGGCTGAAGCTTACCAGGCAGAAGGTTCTTTCTCTTCCTCCTTTTTCTCTCACTTCTTAATCTTTCTACCTCAACCAGAGCCCCTGGGACAAGTGGCTTCTACAGCAAACCTGAATTAAGCCCAATTCTCTCCTGAGAGCAGTGGTTGCCCCAAGGCAGTGACTCTAGTGTAGCACCTGCTTCCCTACTCTGAAGGACTGAGCAGCCTGGGGAGGTTTTTGTCCAGGGCTGAAACACTGTGGGAACGGAGCACTATTACTTTGCATACAGTAATAATCTGCCACATCCTCAGCCTCCACAGCACTGATGGTGAAGGTGAAATCTGTCCCAGAGCCACTGCCACTGAACCTGGAAGGGACCCCAGACTCCAGATTGGAAGCATAATAGATCAGGAGCTTGGGAGACTGTCCTGGTTTCTGCTGGTACCAGCTTATCCACTTGTTAATACTGGTACTGGCCTTGCAGCTGATGGTGACTCTGTCTCCTGGAGCCACACTCAGGGAGGCTGGAGTCTGGGTCATCACAGTTGCTGCCTGGGTTTCTTTGTGGAAAAAGAAGAAAATGATTTCAGTGAAGCATCATGTGTAGATACAGGGAATGCAGTAGTTGCCTATCCCCCAGAATGTGTCATAGATGCCCATTGGAGAACTCCTTCTGTCTCTAAAGTGGTGTCAACCTATGCCTCATTGGCAGTCTTACCTTGAAACCAGAGCAGTGGGAGCCAGAGGAACAAGGAAGGGGAGAGCATTGTGACCCTTGCAGAGCTGGAGACAGAGAGCTCTGAGCTTGGTGAGAAATTTGGGAGATATTTATATGTGAGACTGGGTTTGTGAAAGGTCCCTTGGAGATACCCATGCAAAACCATGTTGATTCAAACCCAACTCATGACCACAGGACTAGTTACATGCACGTGGAGAGAATGGCCCATTTGTTTTTCCTTGAAAGTGTGACCTCATGTGGTCTCTTTTCTTATTGCTATATGAAATGGACCTGCCTTAGTCTGGTCCTGGTGGTGGCTGTGGCAGGTGGTCTATTGTGGTTATAAACATGGAGTGGGGTCCAGGGCTCTCTGTCTTCCCAGGAGAGATCAGATGGCTCTGAGGCTAGAGACCAAGAGTTGATAAATGTCTGCGAAATGAAAGAAAGAATAGAGGAAAGAAAGAAAGGGGAAAGAAAGAGAATGAAAGGAAGCAAGGAAGGTTGGAAGGAAGGAAGAAAGAAAGGAATTAGCTGAGGTAGAAAGAAAGCTAAGACTTGGAAACTAACAGAATTTAAAGCACTTTTCTTGTCAAATGATGCATTCTTATCGCAGAAGGTGATGTCTTTGAGTTTATGAATTAGTAGATTGCTAATACTTTATCTTGTGTAGTGATAATAATATTCCATCACAATCAGACTCCACAACTTCTTCAGTCATTCCCCAAATGATGGACATCCCCTCAATTTCAAATTACTTGCCCTGAGAAAAGATTTGCTACATATATTTTTGTACATACAAGGTCCTTTTCCTTTTAATTTTTTTTTTATCACTTTTGGGATTAGAGTATTTTTTCATGTTGCTTCATCTGAAAAGTAGTGATATCTTTTGATCATTTATCCATTGGGGAATGGCTCTAATCATCATAAATTTGATTCAGTTATCTCTGTGTTTGACAAATGATGCCTTTTTCAGAGAATCTTGCTTGAAAATTTTTCACAGTTATGATTGCTAACTATATTTCCCTCCATCCTTTCCCCTCCATTTATTCTGTTCTCTCTCTCCTTTCACATTATTCTCCTCAACGATGTTTTGCTTCTGACTATTCCCTTCCACAATGTACCCTCCCTTCTGTTAGCCCCCTCACCTCCTCTTCTTTTATCCTATTTCCCTGCTACTTTCCTGTGTGGTGAGACAGATTTCTATACTCAATGCAGTGTGTATGTTATTATCTCTTTTAGCCAAATCTGATGAGAGTAAAGTTCATTCACTCTCCCTCACCTCCTCCCTGTTCCTCTACACTGTTAATGCTTTTTCTTGCCTCTTTTACATGAGATAATTCACCTTATTTTACCTCTCCTGTTCCCTTTCTCCCTCTCTCACCCCTTAATTTTGTGAAAAGGAAGAATGAAAGACATGAAAAATAAGGGGAGAAAGGAAGAAAAGAAAGAAAGAAAGGAAGGAAGAAAGAAAAGAACTGATTTAGAAAGAATACTAAGACTGGGCATCCAAAAGAATTTAAAGGCAACTAAGGGCTCAGGCTTAAATAAAATAGAGGTGGAGGGGACTTTGGAAATTTTTTGGTCAGTATTCTAGGTGGTGTGGAGAGAATGTGTCCCTTGAGTTGTTGAGGAGAGATGTCTATTCTTTTTTCTGTATATCTACTATAGCCTTCTAAAAGCTAAAAAGGAAAAAAAGAAACACTGTAGATTTCATTTTGTAGCAGGGTAAACTGAGACCAAAGGGAGTGAAATGGTTATTCAGGTGTCTTTTTCCTATTAAAATTCATCATCCTCTTTCCTCCAGTCAGAAAGTTTCCATGTCAGTCAAAAGTGGGATCAAACCTGTTGCACCTGTAGTATTTCCAGCCTGGAGAGACAGAGCGATCTAGTCAACAAACAATTTGTCATTGAAGACCCTCAGGGTTTCTTTCCAGAATAGTAGCAATTGCTATTTACACTCGCTCTAAGCTATCAAACCCCAAAGAGTGACCCAGAGAGTCTTGGACTAGATCTTATTATTTGCCAGTCAGTGAAATCCAGAGTGTTTAAGATTTCAGACATAGTGAAGGAGCTCCATTAGAACCTGAATGGGCTCTATTAAGTCTAGTTTTCCAGAACTCAATCTCAAGGAACTTATATTCCTTTGGGCAAGGCAACCATAGGTCAGTGTATGACTTCCCATAGGGAGGAAATGAAGAAAAGGAGGAAGGAGCGAAGAAATGAGCATTGCTCAGTTGGAACTGAACAGTTAGGTTGGCAGTGGAGCAGCTTCTACAATTCACAAATTGTTGTATGTCCTTCATTCTTTTTTAAAAAGTTTATTTATTTTTAGTTTTCAATGTTCACTTTGATTAAATTTTGAGTTCTAAGTGTTTGGATCAGTTTGCAATTCCAGTAGCAGTGCATTAGTACTCCAATTTTCCCACATCTCCAACATTTATCATGCTTTTATTTTGTTATGTTAGCAATCTGATGAGTGTGATGTGGTGCCTCAGAGTTGTTTTAATTTCTATTTCTCCAATCAATAGTGATTTCAAATATTTTTATATGTGAGTATGAATAGCTTTCATTTTTTCATCTGAAAATTGCCTGTTCATATCCTTTGACCCTTTATCAGTTGGTGAACAATTTGCATTTTTATAAACTAAATTCAGTTCTTTGTATGTTTTACAAATGAGGCCTTTATCAGAGACTCTGGTTATGAAAATTGTTTCCAACGTTCTATTTCCCTTCTATTCTTGGTTGCATTGGTTTTATTTGTGAAAAACCTTTTTAATTAAATGTAATCAAAATTATTCAGTTTGCATTTCTTAATGTTCTGTATATCTTGTTTGGTCATAAAGTCTTCACTCTTCCATAGATCTGACTATTACTTTCTCTCCTAGTATGGTTCTATTTTCATCCCTTATGACTGAATCCTGCATGCATTTTAACCTTTATAATGGTATATGGTGTAAGATGTTGGTCTGTGCTTAGTTTCTGCATATAGTTTTCCCGTTTTACCAGGAGTTTTTGTCAAATCACAAGTTCTTAACTCAGAACCTACAGTGTTTAGGTTTATCAAACTGTACATTACTATAATCTTTGACAACTTGGTCCAATGTACCTGACCTATTCTACTGATCCACCACTCTATTTCTTAGGCCTTACCAAGGACTTTGGATGATTGCTGCTTCATAATAGTTTTGGATCTCGTATGTCTAGGCCACTTCTCTTCCATTTCTTTTCATTAATTCCCTTGGTATTTTCATCTTTTGCTCTTCCAGATGAATTATTACTTTATAAAATTATTTTTGCTTAATTTGATTGGTATGGCACTCAATAAATAAATTAATTTTGAAAGAATTCCCATTTCTATTAGCACAGCCTACCCATGAGCAACTGATATTTTTGCAGTTAATTAGAACTGATTTGCTTTTCATTCTTTGAAGAGGACCAATGACCTCAGAAAGGTGATGTCTTGACTTGTGAGTGAATGGGATTTAATGAGGTAGGGCTGTATAAAATCGCCAGCCTCATTGTCTCCTCCTGAGCCATCTGGCTGCAGTGGTGAGAAATAGGTCAGGATGCCTGCATTTGGTTCATGAAACCTGAGAAACAGAAATGAAAAAAAGAAATCAGGAAAAGACCTCTCTCCCACTGTATCTGTTACCATCGAACTTGTTTTCTTGACCAATGTCTTGCCACTGGACTGTGATGACCTGGAGGAGATAGTAAGACTGAGGACTTCACAGCGCTCTGCCTCGCCTAAACTCAACTCACTTTGAAGTCAAGACATTCCCCCCCAATGTCATTGGTCCTCTTACAGATTGAAGGGTGAACAATAAACAACAACAACCAGTCTGTACCTTGGAAGCTTTCCTTTTAGACACAATCAGCTTAAGCCAGGTTGGCCCCTGACTTCCTTACCCTTTCTGTTAGGATCCATGGCATGAGGGATAAAACAGCCAGAATGAAGTCGTTTTCTTTGCTTATAGCCCCAAGGGCAGCTGTCATCTCATGACCAGGACTTGTTATCTCTTTTCCCTTTCCTAAAGGTATCAATACATTTTCTGGGCAGCTAGGTGGTGCAGTGCATAGAACACCAGTGCAGAAGTCAGGAGGATCTGAGTTCAAATCTCACCTCAGACACTTGACACTCACTAGTGTGACTTTACCCCAATTACCTCATCGTGGGTTATTTCCAGTCATCTTGACGAATATCTGGTTACTGGATTGAGATGGCTTTGGAGGAGAAGTGAGTCTGGTGACCTCCATAGTCCTCCTTCACTGAAAACAAAGTCAAGTGCAAGTCACATCATAATTTCTCTGATGGCATGGTCTTTTTTGGCAACAAAGGACGAACATACAAAATACTTTTTCATAGATCTCCAGCAGGCAAATGCATTGTTGTTTGCACTCATAGGACAACCCCAGGGTGGCAGGTTTGCTCCTCTGGGATGTACATTAAAGACACTTTTTTTCCCTCAACTTGTGCCTCTGATTCCTTTTAGGACTTGGAACTCCCTTGTTAAGGATCACTTTTCAGTCAGTAAATCACTCAGTCACCAAGCAATTTTTAAAATGATTCCACTGTGCTAGACATTATGGATACATTGCATGTGAGTGATGAACATATTCCATCTGCAAAATAAATATGAGGTAATTTTAAGAGGGTAGGTGGTCCCACCTTTTCATGTGGAAGATCACACTTGAGCCAAGATTTAAAGGAAACTTGGGATTCTAAATGGTTTAGGGGAGGTATTGCCTGAGTGATATACAGCACAAAGGAATGGAGTTGGGAGTGGGACTGTGTGTGTGGAAAAACAAGGTGAGGAATTGACCCCTATTCCACATTGTACTTCCTGAAGTCCACGGCCTACCTTACATGTTTTCTGAACTTAGATTTGGTGTATAGGATGTGAAACCTGCTTCCCCACAAAGGCCAAAAAGGTGTCCTGGGAAATGGGAGAGGCTGACTTGAGCCCTTCTGTACTGAGATAACAACAATTCTCTGTGATGGTCTCTGAGTGACCCCAAAATCCTCCTGTTTTGTCAGCAGTGACCAGACCTAGTAAAACTTGCACAGACATGCTGAGTCAGGGTCATTTCCTTGCTTTATAATCCCCCTCACTTAACCCTTTCTTGATCAATTCCAACTTCAGCTCAGATTGTATGCCACCATCTTGAGAGGAATAAACCTGCATACAAGCTAATTCTGCTTGTCTTTCTTAGTCTGAGCTCTGGGGTTGACAGTTTTGTTGCTGTGACTCAGATAGGAAACGTGACTGAAGACAGTTCTGCACTTTGGTCCTAGAACCTATTTTCCTCAAGTTCTGACCTTCATATATATATTTTGTGGACTGTAGGGGAAATGCTAGAGTATATGTGTCTTTCTATTCTACCATCTTGGCTCCTTGATAATTTCTTGAAAGATGATGTCTAGAATCATTTTTTGATCATGACTTTCAGGTAGTAAATTAATTTTTAATTTCTTTCTTCTGGATCTATTTTCAGAGTCATCTGTTTTTCCCATGAGACATTTCATAGAGTCTTCTATTTTTTATTCTTTTGGCTTTGTTTTGTGGTTTCTTAATTTCTCGTAAAGTCACTAGCTGCCAGTTGCTCCATTCCAATTTTGAAGAAATTATTTTCTTCCCTGAGCTTTAGGACCTCCTTTTCCATTTGCCTTGTTCTGCTTGTTAAGACATTCTTCTCCTCCTTGACTTTTTGGACTTTTTTTGCCAATTGGGTTAGTCTATTTTTAAAGTATTATTTTCTTCAGTATATTTTTGTGTCTCCCTTAGCAAGCAGATGAGTCATTTTTCATGATTTTCTTGCAACATTCTCATTTCTCTTTCCAATTTTTCTATACCTCTCTTACTTAATATTCAAAATCCTTTTTGAGGTTTTGCATGGCCTGAAACCCATTCACATTCTTCTTGGAGGCTTTAAATGTAGGAGCTTTGACTTTGTTGCTTTCTTCTGAGTGAGTTCAGATCTTCATTGTCACCACAGAAACTTTCTGCACATAGAGTGTTTTTCTACTGTTTGGCTAATTTTTCTTTTAGAATTATTTTATTTCTTTTCAGTGTTCTATAATCACTTCCATATAACTTAGATTTCCACCCTCCCCCTCCTTAACCCTTTCCTGCCCCCTCCCTCCCCAAGTCAGCACATAATTTTGTATAGGTTCTACACATACATTCCTAATAAATACATTTTCACTTCAGTCATGTTGTATAGAAGACTCAAAATGAACGGGAGAAATCAGAAAACAAACCAAAATGTAGTACATGTAGGCCTGAAACTTAAATTGGCCAATCTGGAGAAAGACATTTTGGCCCACTCTGAAGATAACCTCCCATAAGGACTTCCATGAGTTGGCATAACAGACATAATTTAGTTTCCTATCTGAGTAAACTCAAAATGTTCCTCCTTGTGTCCTCAGTGACAAGGCTGGATGGGGCTGATCAGGAACATTCTTCTGTTTATGACTGTCCAGGGCAAGGTGCCTTATACTAGACAATTTCTTGAACAATGAGATTTTTTCTTTTATCAGTATTTTATGGACATGTGTTATGCTATGTTAGACTGTATATATTCATGTTCATGATAAAACAAACACAGAAATTCTGGATTTATAATTTAAATTGACACCTCGGCCTCTTTTTTTAAAAATTTATTTATTTAACTTTTAATATTCATTTTCACAAAATTTTGGGTTACAAAATTTTTCCCCATTTTTCCCCTCCTCCCACCCCAAAACACTGAGTATTCTAATTGCCCCTCTCACCAATCTGCCCTCTCTTCTATCATCCCTCCCTTCCCTTGTCCCTGTCTTCTCTTTAGTCCTGTTGGGCCAGATAACTTTCTATACTCCATTACCTGTATTTCTTATTTCCTAGTAGCAAGAACAGTACTCAACAGTTGTTCCTAAAACTTTGAGTTCCAACTTCTCTTCAATTCTCCCTCCCCACACATTCCTTTTGGGAAGGCAAGCAATTCAGTATAGGCCATATCTGTGTAGTTTTGCAAATGACTTCCATAATAGTTGTGTTGTGTAAGACTATATTTCCCTCCTTCCTATCCTGCCCCCCATTTCTTCTATTCTCTCTTTTGATCCTGTCCCTCCCCAAGAGTGTTGACTTCAAATTGCTCCCTCCTCCCATTGCCCTTCCTTCCATCATCCCCCCCAACCTGCTTATCCCCTTCTCCCCCACTTTCCTGTATTGTAAGATAGCTTCTCATATCAAAATGAGTGTGCATTTTATTCCTTCCTTTAGTCGGATGTGATGAGAGTAAACTTCATGTTTTTCTCTCACCTCCTCTCTTTTTCCCTCCACTAAAAAGTCTTTTGCTTGCCTCTTTTATGAGAGATAATTTGCCCCATTCCATTTCTCCCTTTCTCCTCCCAATATATTTCTTTCTCCCTGCTTAATTTCATTTTTTTAAGATATAATCCCATCCTATTCAATTCCCTCTGTGTTCTCTCTCTCTCTCTGTGTGTGTGTGTGTGTGTGTGTGTGTGTGTGTGTGTAATCCCACCAACTACCCAGATACTGAAAAGTTTCAAGAGTTACAAATATTGTCTTTCCATGTAGGAATGTAAACAGTTCAACTTTAGTAAGTCCCTTATGACTTCTCTTTGCTGTTTACTTTTTATGCTTCTCTTCATTCTTGCGTTTGAAGGTCAAACTTTCTTTTCAGCTCTGGTCTTTTCGTCAAGAACGCTTGAAAGTCCTCTACTTCATTGAAAAGCCATTTTTTCCCCTGAAGTAATTATACTTAGTTTTGCTAGGTAGGTGATTCTTGGTTTTAGTCCTAGTTCCTTCTGGAATATCATATTCTATGCCCTTAATGTAGAAGCTGCTAGATCATGCCCATTGAATATTTATTCTGGATGTTTGGGGATAAGCCTTGACTTTTATGTCTTTCCCTGATGTTAAGCCTTGTTCTTTGTCATCTGAAAGGATGGGAGGAGATATCTGTTCACCAAGAATGTAACCTTCTATGGTCTTATTTTTTTTCAATTTTCTGGGCATTTTCCCAGCCAGTGACTTGACTTCTGAGTTTCCTCTCCATACCCACCTTGCCTCCAGATCTGCCCAGCTAGCATTTATGGGCTGAGATTCAAATGCTGCTTCCCAGCCTCAGGGCTTTTAGTGGGGTGGGGCTGCTATTTAGTGTGAGATTGAGTTCAGGTGCTCACGTGGGGTCAGGGCTGCCATTTGGGGCTTAGTTCTCTCAGGTGGTTTATGCAGAGACCTTCAACAATGGATCCAGGCTCCTGTCTGCTTTGGGAGTCCTTGTCCCCTGCTGCCTTTGATGCTGCCTCCCAAGGTGGCCTGAGTCAAGGGGACATCCCACTCCCCTCTTGGCAAGCTGAAAAGACCCTCTCACTGACCTTTGGCTCCTGCAGGTTGAGGGACCTGCCTGGACGCTGGAGATTCTGTCCTTGAAGCTAGCTTGGATATGCTCCTCTCAGTGCCGCGCAGCCAAGGCTGGGCTGGGCTCCGCTTTGGGTCCGGTGCATGATAGAACTTTCATGTCAGTTTTTCAGGTCTCTCTGGAACAGAAATCTCCCCCATTTTATTGTTCTGTGGCTTCTGCTGCTCCAGAATTTGTTGGGAGTTCTTCTTTACAGGTATTTTATGGGCTGTGGGTTAGGAGCTAGCATATGTGTGTCTTTCTACTCCACCATCTTTGCTCCTCCCCCTTGACCTTCTCTTATTGTATTTACAATTTATCCAAGTAAAAATTCCTTTTCTAATTGAGAGGTAACATATATGAAGGTTATAATTTTGTGTGATGCAGGTATCCTGAACAAGAAGGGAAGGAGGGGTTTGAAAGAATTATTCTGAAGATGTAAGATGCCCTTTGCAGAAAATGAGCCCAAGGACAGAATGACAGTAGATTCCCATGCATATCTCTGTGTGTATGTTCTGCAAATTTTGAGAGAAACAAACAAGCTTATGCAGCCTAATTTTGTCTTTCTTAGAATGAACGCAGTAACAGTTGACATTTATGGTGCCATTTGCACAGATAGGACATGGCTAACAACTGGACCTTTCCCTGGGACAGCGCTGGAACTGGGTGTCTGCCAAACTTATTCTCTTGCAAAGTTCCTGCCTTCCACTTGGGTGGTAAGTCCCTTCTCTATTCCAGCTGCTAATATCAGACTCTGCTCACCAGTTGCAGTCTCAATTTTTCTCTCTCTACTAGCTGGGGGGGTGAAAGCCCCTTGCTAGGTGTTCTCTGCAATTCTGATATCCACTGTGATTCAGTCACGTCTAGATTTGGTGGGACAGTTTTCTCTGTTAGTTTGCTTAAATGGCAGAATAAGAATAAGAGGTTTGTTCCCTTAAAGCTAACAAAGCCACTTCAGGTTCAGCTGCCATTTCCAGGTGCCATATAATCCGCTTCCTTGTTTCCTTTTTTTTTACAGACTACAGTCGTAACATGAACTCAGATTACCAAACATACCTTTCTTGGAACCTGCCCCTTTAAATCTGTTACAACAACATTCCTCTGAGCTTTCTCCCAATCCCTCTCCTTCTCTTTCTATGATTAGATTTTCCTCATTTTGTTTCTATTTGTTATGTCAGTTTGTCAGTCTCTGTATGTGTACTATATGTGCTGTGAGCAAGTATGTTGCATTTGTAACATTTAAAATGAAGCCAGAGAAAAACTCCAAAAGTCTTTAGGAAACCAACCACCCACTCAACCAATCAACCAACCAACCAGCATGTAGAACTCTTTTCCTTGTGGTTCCAGCTCTGACCAGGCAGGAGTTAACAGTGAAAAGTTAGATAAAAACATCTCAGCAGATTTTGGAGGTTGTGAGATCCATCATTAAAGAATTTGGAAAATCATCATTTTGAGATTACAGGAAAAAGCTCCTGAGACTTTTGGGATAATTCCAGGAGCTCAGCCCCTGCTAAAACACCTCTGCACAGTCCCTACCACTCAGTATTTCCCATTCCCTCCTCAGTGTTGGGAGTGAATCTCAGTATGGGGAGAGTAACAGCCACTGGGTTCTTGTAACAATCCCCCATAGAATGGAGAGAAGAGAATGCTGGAGAATTGTAGAGAAACCTGAATTCATCCTTCCCCACCTGGTAAAAAGAGGGGAGGGGCAGCAGCCTCAATGACCCTGTGGCCCTGAACACCCTGTCACCTACCCCCCTAGGCAGAGGCTGGGAGTATCTTCCAAGTTTCAATAAGTTCTGCCCACCCTGCCCCAGCAGCTTCCAGCAGCCCCAAACTCATCAAGTTCTGCACTTGTGGGGAGGTGGGAGGGGGATGGGTGAGGCCTGTGGTGAACATTCCCTGAGCCACATCATCAAGAATTATCCCTCCTGGAAGGCCCTGCCATCAGCCAGCCTAGCCTCCAGGCAGTGCCCTCTGTCTCACCCTTCCTGGCACTCACTTGCTGCCTGGGAGTCTCTGGGTGGCTCTGGAAGTGCCGAGTGAGTGACGGAACCAGTCAGCCATTGCTCTTGGCAGGGCCACATTTCTCTCTTCCAGTTGTAGAAATGTTCCAGCTTTGCAATTTATGGGAAGTTATTTCCTCTCTGTTTGCCCCATTTCCTGATCTGTAAGGGGAAAATAATAATGGTTGTGGTTATGGGAGTGAAATGATACAGTGACTGTGAAGTGCTGGACACAATGATGGGCGTGTGCTTGACACAACATTGTCATTATCTCTCTAATGGAATTGATCAATACCTGCTAACTTTCAAGCAATTAAAATTGCAAAACTAATAACATTAATAACTTCTATATGTGATGATTTGGAAATTCAGCTGATATCACTTGAAATTTACTGCTTCTATTATTACTGTTTTCATAAATTTCATTGTATTTCAAAATTCTTTGATTCTAAAATTTGAGAGATGAGATAGAAATAGTATTAGACAAATCATTTTTAAATCAGGATTTTCTTGTACATGAATTGGTCTTTTAAAACAATGTGATAAATTAGATCATTTGGGACTGTTAAATATCTAATTAAATAAAATTGTTTATAAAAATATTAATAAAAATAATGACATTTACTATGGTAGTATATTATTCATTTGAAAATCTTTATTATGAAAATATAAAAAGTGGCTTTAAGTTGTCATCTCAACATATTTATCATGAGATGATTTTCTATGCAGTATAATTTGGAAATATATTCACCTACGCTGATTATCAGTTATTTCATGTTAACTCCATAATATTCTTTAGGACATTGCTAAATTTCTAAATTGAGTAACTTGGTAAACATCTGTATCAGCTGTGTAATTGTAAAAGTAATTCTTCTTATAATCTAGATGTTAGATTAAGAATTGTACCAAAACAATAAAAGGGCGGGGGGAGAAAAAATAATTAGGATAAACTTTCGAATTTTGTCTTTACTACGAGGAAGTTTCATTTAAGGTAATGATCAGCTCTGTGCAAGAGTTTTCTGTGTTCTGGAATTCCTAGTGAATAAATGGGAATCCTTGCAAAAAACACGTGTACTATTTTTAAGCCTGGCTCATCTAAGGCGATACATGGACACACACGTATAATTAGATAAATATACACACATATACATGTATATGCATATATATGCATACGCATACACACATATATGTTAATTTGGAGATCTGCAAACTATCATATTCACTATCTATGTGAAATTCCAGAATATAAATATTTTCTCAATTCCTAGTGATATATGTAAGCATAAGGAAAGGATACTGAGTAAGTTTTTAAAGGCCTCGTAACTTTCTTTTTGTGATAAGGCCAATTTAATTGGGCATGTACTTTCTGGCTTTAAAAACTCAATCTCTTCCCCACTGAAACACCTTTTGGACTAAGGAATTTTGTAATACTTAGTAAATCTGTAATAACTAGAAATTTGTTATAATAATTTGTTACAATACTTTGGGAATTTATGTACGGTACTGAAGGATGTTTTGCACCAACTTTGATGAATTCCAAATTTTAAAATTTATTTTTGCTTTAAGGTGGAAAAGAGAGATATCTATCATTTTAGAAGTTTCCAACTAATTTTCTCCATTAGTGTTTAGTAATTTTTTTTTTTACATCAGGATAATTTTTAAGCTGTTTTAAAAAAGGGAAAATACTTTTGAAAAGAAAAATTTTAACAAAAAATCTTTCTGATTTTTAGAATGCCCACTAAAGTTTTGTTTGCATGATAGTTTATTGCTAATTTATTGTAATGTCTGCAAAGATAAGAGATCTTGCAGTTTTAATCTGAATTTGTGCTCATCCCATGGCCTAAGCAAGGGTTAAATTAGAGTCTGAACTTATCACATATATAAGCTTCAATTCCTGAAGTGTCTCATTATTCCAGAGGGAGTGTAATGAGAGAAGTCATAAACAGGCTTGTGAAACAAGGATGTCAATCTACCAAGTTGTAAGGTTAAAGTCAGGAGCCTCCTTGTTTCTATTTAAGGATAGTGTTTGAGTACAGACAGCTAAGTTAGTGAAGAGTCATAATGTATGAGGTATCTTGTGTTATCTTTACGAGAAATTTAATATTACTTGTTAACCTGAAATTAGAATATGTGCAGAACTGTGTGCAAACTGCTTAAGACTCACCTTAGGATGGAACCAGTTTAAAGGGATTCTGAGAGCAGGATCTCTTACTGTTATCAATGTGAAATTAAATACTTCTTATCTTGGATGTGTGATCCTTGAGAGCTGAAGTCACCCAAAGCTCTGATGATTGGAATTTGCTCTGCAAGACTTTGTGGAACTGTAATTGACTCTAGTTTTGAGCTTTGATTACTTGGAGAGTTGTCTGAATTATCATGAAGTCAATAGCATGTCCTGCAGGCTGAGATCTGCTAAAGTGGGATCTGTATACTTGGGAAAAGTTTTGGGGACAAACTGAGACATGGCCTATGTAGGATTTCCTGACTCTGTTTCCCAATCGTGTCATTTCCTTTCTGTTTCGTGATTTCTTGTTTTCTCATAAAGTCATTAGCCTCCATCTGTTCCATTCTAATTTTGAAAAAACTATTTTCTTCAGTGAGCTTTTGAACCTCCTTTTCCATTTGGCTAATTCTGCTTTTGAAAGCATTCTTCTCCTCATTGGCTTTTTGAACCTCTTTTGCCAACTGAGTTGGCCTATTTTTCAAGGTGTTATTTTCTTCAGCATTTTTTTGGGTCTCCTTTAGCAGGGAGCTGACCTGCTATTCATCCTTTACCTGCATGTCTCTCATTTCTGTTCCCAGCTTTTCCTCCACCTCTCTAACTTGATTTTCAAAGTCCTTTTTGAGCTCTTCCATGGGCTGAGCCCATTGAGTGGGCTGGGATATAGAAGCCTTGACTTCTGTGTCTTTCCCTGATGGTAAGCATTGTTCTTCCTCATCAGAAAGGAAGGGAAGAAATGCCTGTTCACCAAAAAAGTAACCTTCTATAGTCTTATTTCTTTTCCCTTTTCTGGGCATTTTCCCAGCCAGTGACTTGCCTTCTGAATATTCTCTTCACACCCACTTTGCCTCCAGATCCTCCCAGCCAGCACTTGGGGTCTGAGATTCAAATGCTGCTTCCCAGCCTCAGGGCTTTTGGCAGGGGCAGGGCTGCTATTCAGTGTGAGATTAAGTTCAGCTGCTCAGGTGGGGGCAGGGCCACCTCAGGGGCTCAGTTCCTTCAGGGGGTTTATGCAGAGACCTTCAACAATGGATCCAGGCTCCTGCCTGCTTGGGGAGCCCTGGTCTGCTCCCGCCTCTGCTGCTGCCTCCTAGGGGGGCCTGAGTTATGGGGGCACCCCACTCCCCTCTCGACCCACCAAAGCGACCCTGTCACCGACCCCCGTCACCTGTGGGTGGAGGGACCCATGTGGGCACTGGAGATTCTGTCCCTGAAGCCTGCTCGTATCTGCTCCTCTTGGTGCCACACGGCCACAGCGCAGCTATGCTCGACTCCGTGTCCAGAGTGCGACGGACCTTTTGAGAGAGGTTTTCAGGCTCTCTGGAACAGAAATCTCGTCTGCTTCGCTGTTCTGTGGCTTCTGCTGCTCCAGAATTCCCCAGGGGTTTTTCTTTACAGATATTCTATGGGTTGTGGGTTCGGAGCTAGTGTATGTGTGCCTGTCTACTCCACCATCTTGGCTCCACTCCTGTTATTTCCTTTCTGAAAAGAGAAATTGCCCACCTGATTAATCCTGAGTCCTGACTTCAACACCTTGTGGCTACATGACAGACTGTCAGATATGACTTATCCCTGGAATCAAACAGAGCTAATGAAGTTTTTCCCCTCTCTTATGATGTGTGACATTGTCATAACTATGTCCCTCATTTTCCTTTTATAACAAGTTTCTATAAGCAAGAAGTTGTGCAAGTACAGTACTAAATTTGTTAGATTGATACTGGAGGCAAGTATGAATCTCTTACAATTTGAGCTTACATTCATGGCCAAATAATAATATAGGTGTAATTTCCTTCTAAGGAGGAAATGATTGGATGAGTTAAGAAAAAGTTTTAATGTGGTTACATTTCTAATTAAATAGGATAACAAATCTGAAAGAAAAACAACAGGATTGGACTGTTTCCTTTAAGAATTTTATACAGGTATATGTGATTGTCTTCCACAATTTACCTACCATGGATAATCCGGGTTAGGCATTCCTTGCTAACAAGGTTTCATTTTTGGATTTTTTTCATTTTGAAAGCATCTGTCTGATAATTTTAAAAGGCAGAAGAGCTCACTGTATGGTTGGACTCTCAAATTTTAAAAGATTCTGATACCAAGTACAGCATTTAGGTAAGGACAAAAGCAGCAAATGGTATATAAACTGAAATTCTCGGAAGTGTCTCCATTCGAGAACCAAATTTAAGTGGTTGTGATAGTTTTAACTAAGTCAAAATTATTTAGGAACGTATAGATCTGAAGCAGAGAAGCAGAACTCCCTTTTAGAACTGTCTTAAGAATAAAACCTATTGTCCAAGAAAGGATATCTAGGGACTGGGTAATTATATGAGACACCTGGGACTCAAAAGGTGCTGCTTAAATAGAGGTTGAGAATGGAGTATTGGGAAACAAGGAGACTTAATGTGAATTAAGGTTGATAATAATGATTGTATTGCTTTGTAGGGCTTGTGTTTATGTTTTCTTGGTTACCCTGGTGACATGTCAATCTCCTTTCTCAGAACTTGCACATTGGGATGCCTCTGAGTATTTTAATCTGTACCTGACTTAATGTAATTATGCAATATGGGAACTGTGAGGAAAAGCTTAATTATATCACATTACATTATATATATATAATTACATGGCTTCAGCTGAGCTCAGTGAAGATGGGAAACTGAACCATCTCTATGTACCTTCATCCAAGGACCTGTGTTAGGCTGTTTTTTCTCAATGGCCAACTTATATGACTTCTAAGAGCCCCAGTCAGGTCCTAAACATGTTAAAGAAATAGACTGGGGAATGGCTCACTAAATTATGGTCGATAGCAGTAGTACACTGTAAAAAACAAGCAAACTAGGTATAGAGAAACTGGAGAAGTTTATCAGAATGTACTGATGCAGAGGGACATAAAAAGCCCAGAATGATAGTGATAACCACACTTCCTCTGGTACGTAGGTCATGCATGGGGGCTGAAGCTTGTAATCCCTGATACCAGGGAGGCTGAGGCTGCTGGATTGCTTGAACTCAGAATTTAGGAGCAGCAGCTGGGCTAAGGTGAGATCAGGTGACCAAATTAAATTAGGGTAGGAATATAAGGGCTGACCTCCTCCCCACCTAGGAACCTCCTGAAAAAGGTGCCAAATGGCCCAGATCAGAAAGAGAGGACATCAATGTTTGCAAACCAATCAACAGTGGGATCAGTCCTATGAGGACTGTTGTATTTCCAGCCAGGTGAGATTGGGAGTTCTATTCTCAAGACATTTGGGGAGGGGAAGACCCTCAGGGTTTGCATTCAGAACAAGAATAATTGCTAATTCCTCTCTCTCTGAGCCATCAAAATGCCAACAGTGACCTAGAGAGACTGGGGTTTGGATTATTGGCCAATTATTGGCCAATCAGTGAGAACCAGAATGATCTGGATTATTGTCATAGTGAATAATTTTCATCTGAATATTAATGGGTTTTAGGGAAGCCTAGTTTTTCAGAGCCCATGTGTCAAACAATTTGTATTCCTTTGGTCAGAGCACTGAAATGCCAATGTCTTATTGCACGTGAGAGGAAGGGAGGAAGGAAGGAAGAAGAAAGGAAGGAGCCTTGCCCACCTGGAACTGGTCATTTTGGTCCCCAGGGGGCAGCTCTTCCTCCTCCTCCTCCTTCTCCTCACAGAATTGTTGATTGTCCTTCATTCCTGAAGAGACCAATGACATCAGGAGGGTGATGTCTTGACTTCAAATTGAATGGGATGAAAGTGAGGCAGGGCTGTGCAAAGTCACCAGCCTCATTCTCTCCTCCAAAGTCATCTGGGTGCAGAGCAAAGAAGTAGATCAGATTGCTTGGAGATGATCCCTGAGATCTGAGAAAGAGAAAAGAAAAACTGTGACTTGTGAAAGACCTCTTCCTCAGTGTATCTGTGGAAATCATACCTGCTGTGTTCATGTATGAGTGCAGAGAGAAGAATGAGACCAGTATTGGGTAGCAGCCCCCATGGGAAGGTTTGTGGTCCTTGGCTAAAGCTTAGCAGTCAGAAGGGTGTTTCTCTTCGTCTTTTTTCTCTCTCTTCTCAGTCTTTCTACCTCAACCAGAGCCCTTGGGACAAATGGTTCCTGCACCAGAGCTAAATTTGGCCCACTTCTCCCCCGAGGGCAGTGGTTGCCCTGAGCCTGTGACAGGGGCAGCAGCTGCTCCCCTGTGCTGGAGGGCTGAGGAGTCTGGGGAGGTTTTTGTTCAGGGCTGAAACACTGTGGGAATGGGTAGCTATTACTTTGCATACAGTAATAATCTGCTACATCCTCAGCCTCCACAGCACTGATGGTGAAGGTGAAATCTGTCCCAGAGCCACTGCCACTGAACCTGGCAGGGACCCCAGACTGCAGGGAGTTAGCATAATAGATCAGGAGCTTGGGAGACTGTCCTGGTTTCTGCTGGTACCACTCCATGTAGCTGCTAACGCTGGAACTGGCCTTGCAGTTGATGGTGACTCTTTCTCCTGGAGTCACAGACAAGGATGATGGAGTCTGGGTCAGCACAATGGCTGCCTGGGATTCTGGGTGGACAAAGAAGAAAGAGATTTCGGTGAAAAATCCTGTCTAGAGACAGTGAACCCAAGATTTGTTCCCTTACCCCAAATTGTGTCTGAGATCTCCCCTGAAATATTTCTTCTGTCTCTAAAGTGGTGTCAGCTTATTTCTCACTGGAAGACTTACCTTGAGGCCAGAGGAGTAGGAGGTACAGTAGCAAGGAAAGGGAGAGCATTGTGACCCGTGTAGACCTGGAGGCAGAGAGCACTGAGCTCAGTGAGAAAGGTGGGAGATATTTGAGTCTCGGGCAGGGTTTGTGAAAGGTCTCTTTGAGATCTCCATGCAAAACAGGGCTGGTCCAGCCCCAACTAAAGGACCCCAGGAGTGATTATATGCACACGGAGGGAGTGGCCCTGTTGTCTTTCCTTCAAAGTGTGACCTCTTGTGGCCTCTTTTTTTATTGCTATTTTAAATGAACCTGACCTAGCATGGACATGGTCCTGACTGTGGCAGGTGGCTATAAACGGGGGAGAACTCTCTATCTTCCCACAAGAGATCAGAAGGTTCTGGGTTTAAAGACCAAGAGTTGACAAGTGTCTGTTGAAAGATTAGAGTTTAGAAAGCAAGAAGTAGCTGAGCTGAAAGAAATCTAAGACCAAGGAACCACCAGAATTCAAGGAGAGCAAGGGGCCCAGGGTAAGATGAATGGAGATAGCAGGGAGGTGGAGATTCTCTGGTCTAGTAGGTGGTGTGGACAGAATGTATCCTTTGGGTTGTTGTGGGGGAGGAGATGTTTATTCTCCTGTTTTAAATTTCTGTCACATCTTCCAAAATGTTGAAACAAATGATGGATTGTTGGTCTCCACCTCTCATTGTGTAGTTGGGGAAAATGAGGTCAAAAGGAGCAAAGTGGTTATTAATAGACCTTTTTCCTACTAACGTCCATCATCTCCTTTTCTCCACTCAGAACACTGTGACCTCTTGTCAGGTTCTCATCATCTTATAGTTGTACTCCTGCATGGCTGTCTGGCTGATTTCTCTGACTCATTCTCTACCCACTCCACTCATTGCTGCCCTCTGCTGTTAAACTGGTGATGTGAGAGAGCAGAGCTGACCATTTGACCTCCTGCTCCAGAAAGTCCTGTCCCTCTCACCTTCAGGATGTAATTTCTGTAAAGTCCTTCTGAACTTGGCCAATCCCTCCCTTTCCTCTTTCCTTACTCTTTACTCCCTCCCCAGTACCTCATGACCTGTTGACCTTGGATAAATGTCCCTCCTTCTGAATCTGTGTCCTCTCACTGCTGTCTCCTGGGCCTGAATTGTTCTTCTACCTCACTGCCACTTACTGCCTTCAGGAGCTTCCTGTTTCCTTAGAAACATACATATAGGGAAACTTCCAGTACATTCTCTTGCCACTAGGATCTCCCTGTGCAGTCTTTTCTTTTGTGCCCGTACTACAGGGTGGACACAGTAGTGACTTTTACTGGCTGTGGCTTTTTAATTTAAATCTTTTCAGATTGAACTTAAAGACTAAAAGAAAAACTTTTCCATACCTGCAGCAGAATGGAAAAAGAGGACTCTATACGAAACTATGAACATTCCCTTCCCAGAGCTTGTAAAATAATTGCACAATTAAGTCCGTCTATGTCTTTGCAGACCATGCCCTTCCTTATGCTCCTTTCTGAACCTTCTTTGGTTCTTTTTTGTGCATTTATGAAGATGTGCCAGTGGTCTATTTTCTTTTGTTCATTATGATTGCTCTTGCCTCATTAATGAATTAAAAATTGAGCAGTAATAAACCAAATCTCCTGTAACGTATAAGCCCACTCAAGAACAATGAATCTGTTTCACTGCTGGTTTGCTTAAATGGCAGAGTGAGAACAAGGCAGAAGTTTCTTCGCTCAGAGCTAGTCAGGCTACCTCAGCTTCTGAAGTCCTAGAAGGAACTCAGTAGTGGTTGGCAGTTATGGTGGCGTTTACTGAGCTAGAATAGTACTGGAGGCTGGAGCTTCCCCCTTGATGGTCCTGGGGGTGGCTGACTGCAGGACTTACCCCACACCTCTATAAAGAAGGAAAGGAAGAGAATTTCCTCTGCCTTCCTCCAGGGGGAGCTATGGTCATCATGATTATACTGCATTCAGTTCCATTGCTCTGTCCTTAATATTTACTGTTAGTCATTGTGTGTATCGCTTTCTTAGTTCTAATTGTTCACTTTATGTAAGTTCACATCAGTCTTTCCATAATTCTCTGAAACCTTCATAATCTCTATTTATTATGATGCAGTAATATTCCATTACATTCACCTGCCAGGTTTGTTTAGCTTTAAGTAGACAGCTCTCTGATAAAATGGATAGACTGCAAGCTATGTGGCCCTGGGCAAGTTACTTAATTTTTCCACACCTGAGTTTTCTCATCTGCAAAATGGGGATAATAATAGCAGCTATGTTCATGTGCGGATCCAATAAGTTAATACATGTAAAGTCCCTATTAAACCTTAAAGTACCATGTAGTACTTTGCTCTTCAGTTTTATCAGTTGTGTCCAACTTTTTACGTCGCCATTTTAGGGTTTTCTGGGCAAAAATACTCGCCCTCTTTGCCATATTCTTCTCCAGCTCATTTAACAGATGAGGAAACTGAGACAAAGACGGTTAAGAGACTTTCCCAGGGTCACAGGTCAGCAGGTGTCTGAGCCTGGCCTCAGATTCTCTTGACTCTAGACCCAGCATTGCATCACTTCGCTGACCTAAATCATTTTGTGTGTATGAAGCCCCAACTACAGTTGAAAGTGGATTGTTACTTAATTGTTTTGGTCATGTTTGACTCCTTGTGATCCCATTTGGGCTTTCTTGGCAAAGATCCGGGAATGGTTTTGCCATTTCTGTCTCCAGCTCATTTTCATGGCTGTGATAATTGAGGCAAAGAGGGTTAAGTTCAAAGTCACACAGCTGGGAAGTGTCTGAGGCCAGATTTGAATTCAGGACAATGAGTCTTCCTGACTTCATGCCCCACATGCTGTCAAATCTGTCACCTAAGCAAGCTTAAAAGCAGAATTTCCAGGAGACTTTCACCCTGCCCTTCCTGTACCCTTCTTTCTTATACTTTTTTCTGTTCCTTGCTTTTCATTTTCTTTGCTGGCTTATTTAAATCCATTTTTTTACATTAACACATATTTCTGGAATAAAACAAACATTTCCAAAACACAGCATAATAACAAAGATGATTGTGCATGAAGTTGCTAATCTACTATGCACAATCTGCTATTGCTTTCAAATATGCAAGAAAGCTATGATGGAAATTCACAGGGTTTTTCCTCCTTTTTTCCTACCCTCCCTCCCATTTTGTTCTTTTCCCTCCCATTTTCTTTGGAAACCTTATGGAAGTTCAGGATGATTGTCCCCAATGCTGATGGTCCAGTTCTCTGAGAAAATGACCAATTGACTACCATAGATCCCTCCATAACCATTTTGTATCCCCAAAATCTCAGAAAGGCTTCAATGCTGGATAATTCAATCAGGAGAAGCATTGTGGCTCACTCTGAGCTCAGTCTACCATAGTACTTTACAATGCTCTAGCATAATACACTCTTTGAGTGAACTCAAAATGTCCCATTCCTGTGTCAACCCCAGAAGGCCAGATGAAGTTGACCAAGAGCATTCCTCTGTCTTTGATTATCAAGGACAAGGCCCCTTCACCAGATATACTACCTTGAATAATGGAACTTTTCTTATCTTAAGTATTTTATGGATATATTCTGTTATGTCACATTAATGGTAAAGGAAACACAGATATTTTGGAACTCTAATTTCAATTGACATGTTGTCAGTTGTCTTGTCTTACTGCATTAACAACTTATTCACTTAAGAAATTCCTTTCTCATGTCATGCTTAACCTTATGGAAACAATAATTTTGGGTGACAAAGGCATCCTGAGTCAGGAAGTGAGGTAGTGATGAGAGGCGATTGCTCTGAAGATATAAGGTCTACTTTGTCTGACCCTCTAGGAGTTCATTGTCTCATGATGAGCTCTCTGGAATATCTCTATATGCAAGTTTCACAGGCTTTGAGAGAAATAAACACTCACATTCAGACTAATTTTGTTTGTCTTTCTAAAAAGGAACTTAGTAATGGCTGACAGCACCAAGGGGTGACAAGGAAAGGAGATCTAGTCTTACCTAACAATCAGCTTCTCCCAGGGAGGAGAGAGAATGGATTCATTCTGGGATTGAGTTCCCTCAAGAATTTAGAGACTGTTCTATTCTTCTAGTCTATCTTGATGGTCTTTTCGGGATTGGGGAAAAGCAGCCAGAGTCCAGGCCCTTTCCCGCAAATATTTTGCAGTTTCTCTTTAACAGCTGATCAGGGTGAGGAAACTGAGAACAGAGTAAAGAAGGAGACCTGCTTCTGGAGCATCCCCCATGGGGAAGGTTTCTGCTCCTTGGCTAAAGCTTACCAGAAACAAGATTGTTTCTCTTCCTCTTTGTTCTCTCACTTCTGAATCTTTCTACCTCAATCAGAGCCCCCAGGACAAGTGTTTCCTGCAGCCCAGCTGAATTAGGCCTAATTCTTCCCTGAGGGCAGTAGTTGCCCTGAGCCTGTGACTCTGGGGCACAAGCTGCTCTGCTGTGCTGGAGGGCTGACAGCCTGGGGAGGTTTTGGTTGAGGTTTGAAACACTGTGGGAATGGATCACTATCCCACTGAAAACAGTAATAATCTGCAGCCTCCTCAGTCTCCACAGTACTGTTGGTGAAGGTGAAATCTGTCCCAAAGTCACTGCCACTGGACCTGGCAAGGACCCCAGATAAGAGCTTAGATGCTTCATAGATCAGGAGCTTAGGAAACTGTCCTGGTTTCTGTTGGTACCAGCTCCTCCTCTGGTTAATCCTGGAACTGGCTGTGCAGCTGATGCTGACTGTCTCCTGGAGTCACAGTCAGGGAGGCCACTTGGCATTCCTACAGGGAAAAGAAGAAGAAAGAGATTTCAGTGAAGAACCCTGTCTCCATACAGTGAATCCAGGCTTAGATCCCTCACCTACAGGCTGTGTCAAAGATGCCCCTAGGAAAACTCCTTCTGTCTCCAAAGTGGTTCCAACCTATGGATCATTGTGATTCTTACCAGAGCAGTAACCATCAGAGGAGTAAGGAAGGGGAGAGCATGTGATCCTTGCACAGCTGGAGGCAGAGAGCTCTGAGTTCAGTGAGAAAGGTGGGAGATAGGTGAGGCTGTGTTTGTGAAAGGTCTCTTGTAGATCACCATGCAAAACAATATTTGTCCAGCCTCAACTCAAGGAAGCCTGGAGTGACCCAGTTGTGTTTCCTTGAACGTGTGACCTGTGTGGCCTCTTTTTTTATTGCTCTATTAAATGGACCTCCCTTAAGCTGGACATGGTGATGGCTGTGCCAGGTGGTCAACTGTGGTTATAAACATGGGATGGGGGAATAGTTTGGAGGAGAGTAGGCTGCTGTTGGATGAGCCCTCTGTGCCTTTCCAGGAGAGATCAGATGGCTCTGGGTCTAGAGACCAAGAATTGACAAGTGTTTGTGCAAAGAAGAGAGGAAAGAAAGGAAAAAAAAAGAAAGAAAGAAAGAAAAAGAGAGAAAGGAAGGAAATAAGGAAGAAAGGAAGAAAAGAGCTCATGAAGGAAGAAAACTAAGATTGAGCAACCAACAGAATTTAAAGGAAACTCAGGGCCAAGGTTCAGAAGCAATGGAGGTCCAGGGGACTTTGGAGATTCTTTGGTCACTATGAGATGTTTATTCTTCTCTTCTGCATTTCTGTTACAGCTTTCTAAAAGCTAAAAAAGGAAAAAGGAAACACTGTAGATTTCATTATGTAGAAGGGGAAATTGAGGCCAAAGGGAGTGAAATGGTTATTTCGGTGCCTTTTTCCTATTAAAGTCCATCATCCCCTTTCCTCCAGTCAGTTAGCTTCCATGCCATTCAGCAGTGGGATCAAGCCTGTGAGAAGTTGTTCTATTTCCAGCCTAGTGTGAGACAGGGAGATCTAGTCACCAAACAATTTGGAGAGGGAAGACGCTCAGGGTTTCTGTCCAGAACAGGAACCATTGCTATTTACACTCCCTCTGGGCTATCAAAACCCAAAGAGTGACAGAGAGTATCTTGAGCTTGATCTTATTATTGGCCAATCAGTGAAAGCCAGAGTGTTTGAGATTTCAGGCATGGTGAAGCAACTCCATTTGAATGTGAATGGACTCTATCAAAGTCTGGTTTTCCAGAACTCAGTTTCAAGGAATTTTTATTTCTTTGGGCAAAGCACCCCTAGGTCAGTGTCTGACTCTCCAAGGGGAGGACATGAGGAAGGAAGAAAGGAATGAAGGAGTGAAAGAAAGAGCACTGCCCAGCTGAAATTGAATAGTTAAGTCAGCAGTTGGAGCAGCTACTATTCACAAATTGTGTATTCTTCCTACATTTTTTTTTTTAAAATACGTATTTTTGGTTTTCAGTGTTAACTTTTATGAGATTTTGAGTTCTAAGTGTTTGGGTGAATTGATATCTCTGATAACAATGCATTAGTTTTCCAAGTTTCCCACATCTGCAACATTTATAAATTTCCTGTTTTGTCATGCTAGCAATCTGATAGGTGTGCTGTGGTATGTCAGAATTGATTTGAATTTGAATTTCTCTAATCATTAGTGATTTAGGGCATTTTTACATATGACTATGGATAGCTTAATTTCTTCATCTGAAAACTGCCTGTTCACATCCTTTGGCCATTTATCAGTTCGGGAATAACTTGTAGCTTTATAAATTAAACTATATTCTCTACATGTTTGGCAAATGAGGTGTTTGTCAGGGACACAGGCTATCAAACTTGTTTTCCAGCTTTCTGCTTCCCTTCTAGTGTTGATTCCATTGGGTTTCTTTGTGCAAACCCTTTCCAGTTTAGTTTATCCAAAATGATCCATTTTGCTTTTCATAATGCTTTCTCTATTTGTTTGGCCATAGATTCTTCATTTTCCCTTAGATTGGAGTATACTTTTTTGTCCTAATTTGCTTCTAGCTTCATCCTTTGTGACTGAATGTTGTACCCATTTTGACCTTATCTTGGCATATTGTATAGGATTTTGGTCTGTGCCAATTCCTGTACACAGTTTTCCATTTTTCTCAGTAGTTTTTATCTGATCATGACCTCTTTTTTTAAAAATAGATTTTTTTGTTTTCACTTTCCTGCAATCACTTCCATAAGCCTTAGATTTTCTCCCTCTTCCTCCACCTTCCATCTCTGAGACACCATGTAGTCTTATAAGGGTTCTGCACATACATTCATATTAACCACATTTAAACATTAGTCATGTTGCATAGAAAAAAGATAATGAATGGGAGATATCATGAGAAAAAAAAAACCCACAACAAAACATAACACAAAAGAAATTAGTATGCTTCATTCTGCATCCTGCAAATCGTGAGTTCTTAATGCAGATCCTGGAGTCTTTAGGTTTATCAAACAGTAGATTATTATGGTCATTGACTATCATGTCTAATGTACCTGACAATTCCACTGTTTCACCATTTCATTTATTCGGCAGTACAAAGGAGTTCTGATGATTGCTGCTTTATAACAGTTTCAGATCTGGAATGGCCAGGCCACCTTCTCTTGCATTTCTTTTCATAAATTCCCTTGATATTTTTTAACTTTTGCCCTTCCAGATGAATTGTTATTATTTTTCTAGCTGTATAAAATTATTTTTGGTAGTTTGATTAGTATGACACTTGATAAGTAAAATAATTTTGGTAGAATTCCCATTTTTATTATATTGGCATGGCCTCCCCATGAGCAACTGATATTTTTCCAATTATTTAGATCTAATTAGTTTTTTATTCTTGAAGAGGACCAATCTCAGAAAGGTGATGTCCTGACTTGTGAGTTCATTGGATTTAAGTAAGGTAGGGTTGGGCAAAGTCACCAGCCTCACTTGCTCCTCCAGAACTACCTGAATACAGTGGCAAGACATAGATCCAGATGACTAGGGATGGTTCATGAAATCTGAGAAAGAGAAATGAAAAAGGACATCCAGGAAAGACCTCTCTCCCACTGTATCTGTCGCCATTGACCCTGTTATCTTGACCTATGCTTTGACACTGTACTCAGATGACTCTGGAGGAGAGAGTGAGACTGATGACTTCAGACAGCTCTGCCTCACCTAAGGCCAACTCACATTCAAGTCAAGACAGTCCCCTCTTGATGTCTTTGGTGCTTTTTCGGATTGAAGGATGAACAATAAACAGCAACAAGCCTGTACCTTGGAATCTTTCCTTGTAGACACAATCAGCTTGAGCCAGGTAGGCCCCTGATGTTCTTACCCTTCTGTTAGGATGAATGGCATGAGGGAGAAAACGGGCAGAATGAAGTGATTTTCTTTGCTTAGATACCCTAAGGGCAGCTGGCATCTCACGACCAGCCCTTGTTATCTCTTTTCTTCGTAAAGGTATAAAAACTTTTTCATAGTTCTCTACTCAGAAAAATCTATTGCTGTCTGCAATCATGGGAGAACCCCAGGGTGGCAGGTTTTCTCCCCTGGAATCTCTATTAAAGATACTTTATGTCTCAGCTTACGCTTTTGGTTCCTTTTAGATCTTGACACACGTCCTTATTAAGGATCACTTTTCAATCAGTAATCACTCAACAAGCAATTTATGAATTGATTCCTCTGTGCTAGACATTATGGACACATAGAATCTGAGTGATCAACACATTCCATCTGCAGAAGAAATATGAGGTAATTTTCAGAAGGAAGGTGCTGTGAGCTTTTCTTGCAGAAGATAGCACTTGAACCAAGATTTAAAAGAACCTGAGGATGCTAAAAGGAGAGTGGAGGGAATGCATGGGGGTTATCCAGTACAAAGGCATGGAGGTTGGCGATGGGGATGTGTGTGTGTGGAAGAACAAGGTCTGGAATTGTCACCTATCCCACTTAAGACTTCCTGAAGTCTGTGGAATGCCTTAAGAGTTCTCTGAACTGGTAAAAGTATACACCTCCAAAAGCTCTCCTCCCACAGACTCTAAAACACCTGTAAATAATAGGTCAAAACAAATTGTAGAGCACCACAGGCAACAAAATGACAGAGTGAAAGAGATTTGCAGCAGAAGGCACCCTGGAAGCCTGACAGGAAAGGTCTGTGACACTGGGTGCTCAGCTCTGTGCAGCACAGCCTAGCCTGGACTACCAAGTGGCAAGCACAGTACTGGAGGTGGCTTAAATGTGTCATGGACAGCAGCTGCGAGTCTCATATTCCTCAGCTCCCAAACAGCAAAGACAGCTTCAAAGGTAAGGGAGAAACCTCTTTCACTTGGAGGTGAAGGGAACACAGCAGTGTATCCGAAGCCTCAGGCAGCAACAGCTTCAATTCTTGGAACCTTGGGCCAAATCCCCTTGGGAATTGAACAGCTGATCTGGATCTCAGCCTTGACTGGCTGCCCTGGGGTGAGGAAGAGTGCTGCCATGGTGGAGCTGGTGGAGGCTCTGGGGAAGGAATCCTGCTCACAGACCAGAGTGCAGGCCAGGAGAGGAATAAACTCCTCACTCTTCATTGTTACCACCCTGGAGGAACTGAGAACTTACAGATCCTCATATTACACCCTCCCCTTGACAAAGAACTCAAAAGTCAAGAAAATGCCCACAAATAGGAAAAGAAGAAGGCAATAGGTTATTTCTTAGTGAGCAGATATTTTCTTCCATCATTTCAGATGAGGAAGAATAATGCATACCATCAGAGGAAGAACTAAAAATCAAACCTTCTGCACCTAAAACCTCCAAAATAAATATACAATGGTCACAGGCCATGGAAGAGCTCAAAAAGAATTTTGAAAATCAAGTAAGAGAAGTGGAGGAACAATTGGGAAGAGAAATGAAAGTGATGCAAGGAAGTCATGAAAAGCAAGTCAAGAGCTTACTAAAGGATATCCAAAAAATGCTGAAGAAATTAACACCTTCAAAATTGACTAACTCAAATGGCAAAAGAGGCCAACAAGTCAATGAGGAGAAGAATCCTTCAGTGTTTTGATCTTACTTGTCGCCAGAGAAATTTTCTGTACTCAAAGTGTTTTTCCATTGTTTGGTAATTTTCCTACACTATTATTGGACTTTCACCTCTTTGTTAATGTAGGGCTCTGCTTCCAGTGGGGAGCACACTGTCCCAAGCTTCAGGGTTTCCATGAAGCTCTTTTCAGAGATACTTCACAGGACTTATAAGCTTTTAGTTCTTGGAAGATATTTAGTACTCTCTTGACCTGTGCTCTGGTCTATGAGTGACCCACAAGTGCTCTTTTCTGTGCTGCAACTGTGAGGAGGGTCCTCCCTCCATTGTGGCTACCAACTCCACTCTGCTAGTGCTCCCCCTTGCCCTGGTACTCCTTCCCCAACCTGGATCTGAGAATGGACAAAGCAACAGAGTCCTGTCACAGTGCTAGCAAAGAGAACGTTGTAATCTCCTTCTGACCAAATGTTTGACCATTTGTGGCTAGAGAACACGAAATGCAACTGCTTCTGCTGCCACAACTGAGCAGTCAGTCCTGGGGCCTGTCCCTGATTGACTGTGACCAGGGCAGTGCTGGTATGCACTCTACTCTCATCCACTTGGGTCACTGATCTTTCTTTCTCATCTTCTAAGTTGTCTTTGGTGTCTGGGGATTAAGAGCTCTGGATATCGTTATTACTGTCAGTGATTCAGTCCCCCAAAGGCTTGAGTTGGTTTTGCCTGGGCCCAGTCTGTGCTGGTGAGGCCTGCTCTGGAATGTGCTCCTGTCTCATCTAGTGCAATTGACCTCTCCTTTTGGCCTTCAAACCTGTCTCGTGTTGGAAACTTATTTCACTCCATTTCTTGTGAGTATTGCTACTTTAGAATTTGTTTAGTCATTTAAAAGAGGTATTTAAAGAAGTTTGGGGGAGAGAGAACTCAAGTGAGTCCCTGTCTTTACTCTGCCGTATTTGTCTTGCCTATTTTCTTAATTTTCCTTATCCTCTTTTTTATTTTATTAGTACATATTTATGGAATAAAATAAGCATTTCCATAACATTGTACAATAACATGATGCCACATGAAGCTGCTAATCTATTACGCACAGCCTGCTATTTAATACAAATATGCAGTGAAATAATCATGTACTTTGGATGGTTTCCCTCTACCCTCCTCCCTTATTGTTTTTTTCATTCTCATTTTCCTTAGAAGCCTTATGGAAACTAAGGATGGTCATCCCAATGCTGATGGTGCAGTCTCAGGGAAGATGGTCAAGTGACTACCAAGGGTGACAAGGGTAGGGCATCTAATGTTGCCTGAAAGTGAAATTTCCCTCGTGAGAAGGGAGATGAGATCCCTCCTACAGACTGAGTTGCCTCAAGAGCTTCCTTGTTCCATCCACCTTGTCTGTCCTGGCTGTCTTTTTAGGGCTGAGGAAAAACAGCCAGAGCTGAGAGTCCAGACACATTCCCCTGAATTGTTTGAAGTTTTCTCTCAATCGCTATGTGAGGGGAAAAGAATTGTGTTAGAGAGGAGAGGGCAGAGTAAAGAATGGGACCAGCTCCTGGAAACAGCCCCATGTGAAGGCTGGTGGTGCTTGACTGGAGCTTACCAGGCAGATGATATTTTTCTCTTCCTCTTCTTTCTCTTCTGAATCTTTCTACCTCAACGAGAGCCCCTGGGACAAGTGGCTCCTGCATCAGAGCTGAATCAGGCTCAGTTCTCCCCTGAGGGCAGTAGTTGCCCTGAACTGGTGACTCTGGGGCAGCAGCTGCACCCCTACTTTTAAGGTCTGAGCAGCCTGGTTAGGTTTTTGTTCAGGGCTGAAACACTGTGGGAATGGAGCACTATTCCTTTGAAAACAGTAATAATCTGCCACATCCTCAGCCTCCACAGCACTGAAGGTGAAGGTGAAATCTGTCCCAGAGCCACTGCCACTAAACCTGGCAGGGACCCCAGACTGCAGTTTGGAAGCAGCATAGATCAGGAGCTTTGGAGATTGTCCTGGTTTCTGCTGGAACCAGTACATGTAGTTGCTAATGCTGGAACTGGCCTTGCAGTTGATGGTGACTCTGTCTCCTGGAGCCACAGAGAGGGAGGCTGGGGTCTGAGTCAGCACAATGGCTGCCTGATATTCTGGCCAGGAAAAGAAGAAAGAGATTTCAGTTAAGAATGCTGTTCCCTTACCCTCAGTCTCTGTAAGAGATTCCCACCAGAAAACTCATTATTTCTCTAAAGTTTTGCCAACCTATGGCTGGGAGTCTTACCTTGAAGCCAGAGAAGTAGGAGGCAGAGGAGCAAGGAAGGGGAGAGCATTGTGACCCTTGTAGAGTTGGAGACAGAGAGCTCTGAGTTCCTTGTGAAAGGTGGGATATATTTGAGTCTCAGGCTGGGTTTCTGAAAGGCCTCTTAGGGATCACCATGCAAAACAGTGCTGGTCCAACCCCAACTCAAGGACCCCAGGTGTGGTGATATGCACATGGAGGGTGTATTTCCTTGAAGTATATTTCCTTCAAGGGGTGACCTTATGTGGCCTCTTTTTTTATTGCTGCTTTAAATGGACCTCCTCTCGAATGGCCATGATCTTGTGGCAAGTGACTCTAAATGGGGTTGTCTTCTTTATTTCCCCAGGAGAGATTAGAGGGTCAAGAGACTATGTGTTGAGAAATGTTTGTGGAAAGAACAGAGTTAAGAAAGCAAGAAGTAGCTGAGTTAGAAAGAGAACTAAGACCTGGGAGTCACCAGAATTCAAGGAGAGCTTAGGGCCCAGGGTGAGATTTATGGCCATGGAGGGAACTTGGAGATTCTTTGGTCTGGTACGTGGTGTGGGCAGCATGTGTCCCTTGGGTTGTTTGGGGGTCTAGATATTTATTTTTCTCTTCCATATTTCTGTTGCCTCTTTCAAAATGCTGAAAAACAGAAGGGTTTGTTGATCTCAACCACCCATTTTGCAGTTGTGGAAAATGAGGTGAAAAGGAGCAAAATGGTTTTTCAGAGACATTTTTCCTACTGAAGTCCATCATCTCCTATTCTTCCCCTTTTTTCAGACCACCATTGTCCCATGGCTGAACTCTGTCTATGGCCATCTTGTTGGTTTCTCTGGCTCAACTCTCTCCCTACTCCAGTCAGTGCTGCCCTCAGCTGTTAAACTGATCATGTGACAGAGCAGGGCTGACCATGTCATCTCCTACTCCAGAACCTCCTGTCCCTCTTTTCACCTCCAGGATCTCATAAAAAGTCCTTTAAAAACTTGTCCAATCTCTCACTTTCCACTTTCTTTACCCTTCACCCTCTCCCTGGTACCTTATGATATGATAACCCTCTTGACTATGTGCTCTCTCCCTGCTGGCCCCTAGGTCAGAAGAATGTTCTTCTACCTCACAGCCACTTCCTGCCTTCAGGAGCTTCCTCTTTCCTCAGAAATAAACACATGGGAAACTTCCAGTATATTCTCTGGCCAGTATGATGTCCCTGTGTAGTCTTTTCTTTTGTGCCCTTACTTCATACCGGACACAATATTGTCTTTTACTGACCATGGTTGTTTAATTTAATTTTTCATTTAATCTTTTGAAATTGAACTTAAATGTAAAAAAAAAAAAAAGCCTTTCCATAATTGCAGCAGAATAGAAAAAAAGGATTCTGTGGGGAACTTCCTTTCACACCTTGTAAAACAATCACACAATAAAGTCCATCCTTGTCTTTGCAGACTATCCTGTTATCTGTCCTCCCTTCTGAACTTTCTGTTGTTCTTTTTGTGCCTTTATAAAGACAAGTCAGTGGTCTGCTTTCTTTTTTTCATTATGATTCCTCTTTCCTCATCCCTGAAATAAAAATTGAGAAGAAATAAAGAAAACAAATCCCTTGTAACATCCAAGCAGAATCTTGCACTATCTGATGGCCATATCCAATAATATGTCTCCTTTTGCATCTTGTGTCCATCCTCTCTTTGTCAGGAGATGGGTAGCAGATCCTTTCAGAGTTTCTCTACAGATGAGGTTCAGAGTTGTCTTTACCATGCTGATGTCTTTCTACACTTTGTTTTCCTGGTTTTATTCATTTTAGTGTCTGTCATTTCTTACTGCCCAGCACTTTGTGAAATAGCCTCTTTCATTAACACTTATAGCTCAAAAATGTTTATCATATTTATAAAGCACATTTTATTCAGGTATTCTTCAATTATTTAAGAGGAAATCTAAGACATTTAATTGTATTTGTTACTCCAGGGTCAGGGTATTTTATTACAGTAGGTAAAACACTGGGCCTGAAGTTAGATAGACCTGAATTCAAATCCAGTCTGTGATACTTTTTGGCTATGTGACCCTGGGCAAGTTGCCTGATCATGTTTTGGGGATACACATGGACACACACTGACACACACATACATATACACCCACATATGTTTACTTGGAGTTTTGTGAATACCATATTCACTGTCTGTGTGAGATTCCAGAATGTAATTATTTTCTTAATTTCTAGTGATACATTTTAGGGCAAGAAATGGAAAGATGGTAAGTAAATTATTAAAGGCCTGGTTAACTTTGTTTTTGTGATAAAGCTTATTTAACTGGGTATCTTCTGTCCAGGTTTTAAAAATTTAATCTCCTCCCTGTTACAACACTTTTTTGATTGCAGAATTTTGTGCTACCAGTAATTCTATAACAACTTCTTTGGGAAGTTATTTATGTTACTCAAGGACATTTTATACCAATGTAGTTGAACAATTTCAAATTTTAAAGGTTTAATTTTGCTTTAAAGTAGAAAAGATAGATATCTACCATTTTTGAAATTTCCAACTCATTTTCACCATGAATATTTAGTGATACTTATCTTCATTTTTTACATCAGGATAAATTTTAAACTGTTTCAAAAAAGGGAAAGAACGGTTTTGAAAAAAATCTTTCTCTGATTTTCTACTAAATTTTCATTTGCAAGATAATTTAATGCCATATTATTACGATAAGTTGTAAACCAGAAGAGATTTTGCTGTTTCAATCATAAATTGTAGTCATTCTCATGGCTTAAGCAAGTATTAAATTAGTGTTTGAACTTATGATATGTATAAAATTAAATTTAGGAAGTTTCTCACTTTCCAGAGTGAGTATTTGAAGAGAAGTATAAACAAGCTTGTGAAAGATGTGAATCTATCAAGTTGTAAGGTTAAAGTCAGGAGCGTCTTTGTTTTTGTTGAAGGAACAGTATTTCATTGCAGACATATGTTAGTGAAGAGCAGTATCTTATGAGCTATCCTGTGTTATCTTAATGGGAAACCTAATATTACTTTTTCTTTTGGAATTAGAAGTTGTGGAGAAATGGATGAAAACTGCTTAAGACTCAAAGTAAGATATTCCCATTCTTGAAAGGAGTTCTGAGTACAATATAATTTTTCCTGTGATGAGTCCCTGACTGTTACCAATATGAGATTAAATACTTGTTGTCTACGATGTGTGCTCCTTGAGAACTGAACTCACCCTAAGCTCTGATTATTGGAAATTGCTCTTTGAGACTTTATTTATGGAACTGTAATTGACTATAGTTTTGACCTTTGATTACAGACTTGTCTGAAATATCATGAAGCCAATATCATGTGATGCAGGTTGGGAACAGCTGAAGGTGGATGTCTGTGCCTAGGAAAAGTTTGGGGACAACCTTGGACATGGTCTAAGTAGGATCTTCCTGACTCTTTTTTCCTAATTGTGCTATTTAGTTTCTGAAAAGGAAAGTTCTCCACCTGATTAATCATGAGCCCTGCTTTTAACATGTTGTTGCTACAAGATTGACTGTCAGTTATGACTTATCCCTGGAATCAAACAGAACTAAGGAATTTTTTTCCTTGTTTTATGATATATGACATTGTTGCAACTGTTATTCTCTCTTTTTCTTTACAGCAAATGTCTATAATCAAGTAGTTATGTTAGTGCAATATAAATCTCTTAAATAATGGATAGATACTGAAACATCTCTGAGTCACTATAGTAGGCAGGAGGAATGAGTATCTTACAATATTACCTTATATTCATGGGCAAATAATAATAAGAGAGGGATAGCATCCTCTGAGGGAGAAAATCTTTGGGCAAAGTAATAAGAGAAAGATGTAATGTGATAGGTTTTTAATTACATAGAATAGCAAATTTTGAGAGAAAAGCAATAGAGCACACTGTTTCCTCCAAGAATTATATACAGATATGTAGATTTGGCTTCCAAAATTTATCTACCATGAAAATTCAGGTTTTAGGCATGCTTTGGTAGCAAGTTTTCAAATGTGGATTTTTCTATTATTAAAACATCTTTCTGATAATTTTATACAGCAGAAGAGTTTATTTTATGGTAGGTTCCTCATATTTTAAAAGATTCTTTTATCAATACAGGATTTAGCTAAGGACAGAAACAGCAAATTGTACATAAAAGGAAATTGTGTGAAGTTTCAGAATTGGAGAACCAAATTTAAATGATTGTACTCATTTAAACTGAATCCAAATTATCTAGGAACTTTTAGTTCTGAACCAGAGAAGCAGAACTTCCTTTGAGCATTGTCTTCAGAATAAAATCTATTGTCCAAGAAGGGATATCTAAGAATCACCTTGGAGTCAAAAGATGCTGCTTAAATAGACGTTGAGAATGGGGTGCTGGGATACCTGCCTAAAAAGGGTTTTTAGAAGATCTTATAAAATACTTTTAAAGTCAAATGACAGAGATGGAGAAAAAACCAAAAAAAAAAAAATCCAAAATAAACAAGAAGGTTATGAAAAAAAATCAACCAATTAGAAAAGGAGATCCAAACTTTTACAGAAGAAATTGATATCCTGAAAATTAGAATTAAGCAAAGTGAAACCAGTGAAATTGAGGAGAGCAAGAAATACTTAAATAAAACTTGAATGATTATAAAATAGAAGAGAAAGTGAAACGTGAGAAAAACAATAGATTTGGAGAATAGATCAAGGAAGGAAAAAATAAAAATCATCAGACTAACTGAAAGTTATAATCAGAAAAAGATCACATGAAATAATTTTAAAAATTGTCCTGAAGCATTAAGACAACGGGGGAAACAGACACAGCAAAAATCCATTGATTACCACTTAAAAGAGATCCTATAAAGACAACTCATAGGAATATCATAGTTCAATTCAAATGCCCAAGGTCAAGAATAAAATATTAAAAACATCAAGACTGCAACAATTTAAATATGATGGAGCCACATTTAGGATCACACAAGATCTAGTAGCAGAGACATTAAAGGAGTATGCATCTTGGAACACAATATATCAAAGAGCAAAAGAACTGAGGCTCTGCCCAAAAATATCATAATCTGCGAAGTGAAGCATTATGCTGAATGAAAAAAAAACTGATGTTTAGTAAACTCAGACTTTGAAAACTTTCAAAACTTCAATAGAAGTTTTAACATAAAGGACCAAGAAAAATATAAGGTATAATCCAATGACTGATTATAAGGGATTCATAAGGACAGACTGTATGCCTTTTATATATGTACAATGTATGTCTAAAACTCTTATTAATTATTGGGTTGCTCATAACAAAGATTGGGGTAAACCTGACCTTGATATTAATTTAAAAAGTAAAACCATTTAGGAATAGCTAAAAAGAGTATTTATTTTATACAAATGATGTGCAAGAGGAAGACTTGATACAGAGAAATCAGATGGGGGAGGAGGGCTAGCAGTTCTGATAACGTACTTTCCTTGGGAATAAAAGGACAAAGTAAAAAAAGTGCACGACAGAGAACAAAAAAAATTCACAAGAAAGGAAAGAGTCGATGGACAGTTCCCAGTGCAATGTGTGTTATTCATCATACAGGCTTTCTTGAAATGCAAATTTATTGTTACATATTTCGAATCCTCTGTTATGTCCCGCTATGCCCATGAAGTGGTTTTTTTTTTTTTGACTTTGCATTTAAGTTCCACCATGAAGTGTATGATTTTTTTTTTCCTTTTCTCTGTTCTGTATTTGTGATTTGGTCCTTGAATCTAAAAGTAAAAGAAAAAAAAAGACAGCCAGAGAAGAGTCACTGTCCATCCCAAGCTTCCCCAGCTCCTTCCTAGGATGGGGGCTTTCATGTTCTTCTGATATCATTACCTCTAGGCTGAAAGGAAGAACTATTCCTTCCTTGTACCCATTCTCCATATTTCATTATTTGTCATTCTCCACCCCCACCCCCATCTCGACATCCTGAAGCCTTAAACCCTCCTTTCTCAAGGCTGTCTCCCCTGGAGCTTTTAGGTACAGACAAGGCTACTCAGTGCTTCAGAGACAGAATCTTTGCCGAACCGTATGGTCTATTTTATCTACATTCTTCTTTACTGGATCTCTTTTGCTGCTAAACTTGTAGAAAGTGTTGTCAGTGTTTCTTTGTTTGCTGTCTCCCCCATTAGACTGTGAGCTCCTTGAGGGCAGGGACTATCTTTTGCCTCTTTTTGTATTCCCAGCGCTTAGCAGTGCCTGGCACATAGTAGGTGCTTACTAAATATTTATTGACTGCTTTATAAATATATCATCCCCATCTGCCGTCTATTTTTTCCAGTCCCTTTCCTCTCTTGAAATGCTACAACGTTTTCCTTTCCAATTGTTCTCTGAGTCAGTGGGAATTCTTTAGTTCATCACCCATTTGTGTGATTACAGCAACAGCCAAGTACAATGGCCATTTAATAATTTACAAAGTCTTTCCCCTACTTTGAGGATGTTCATGGCTATATTAGTATTGTTCCCACTTGGGGCAGCTGGTGGTATAGTGGTTAGAGATGTAGGCCTGGAATCAGAAAGACCTCTGTTCAAATCTTGTCTGAAACATTTGCTCTTGTCACCCTGGGAAAGTCGTTTAATCTCTATTTGTCTCTCTTCTCTCATGTATAAAATGGGAATAATTGCAGAGTTGTTGTGGGGATCAAATGAGATATAGTTGTGTAGTGTTTTTCACATTGCCTGGCAGAGAGTAGCTGCCACACAAATGCTTCTTCCCCATTTTATAGATGAGGAGCGTGAGGATTTGATTTACTCATGGTGACCTGACTCAAAATGACATAATTGTGCTTCAAACGTTGCCTTTTAATGCCTTAAGTCCAGTGCTTGATTATGAGACCATTCTGCCTCTCTTTCTTCTCCCTAGGAAGGCAGTGTTGCCTGGTGGCTAGAGTAATGGTTTTGGAGTCAGGAAGGTCTAAATTCGAATCCTGCTTATGATGTAATAGTTTCAATTAAAGTTCTTGTTTTGGTTTCACCCTTCTGTCTGACTGCTCTTTCCCCTTTCCAGAAAACCCTTTCTTGTAATAAAGAATTTTTAAAAAAAGAAAGGAAAAAATGGTAAAGTAAGCAATGTATCATTTGGTTTTGACAGTATATGCAGTATTCCATAGCCATCACCTGAACCTCTACAAAGAAGAAAAAGACGTCTATTTTCCATAAGTTACTTCAGTGGGAAGAATGGTAATAATACTTATACTGTATTTACTGCTTCATTCTCTGTGTGTGATATTTTATTATATTATTAACATATTTAATTTTAGAAAGAAAACAGAAAATAGTATGCTTTAATCTGTGCTGTCTTAGATCCTTGCATTCCTGAGAAAAGGTAAGTCAGTCATAGCTGATCATCACACAGTGTTGCTGGTGCCATGTACAATGGTTTTCAGGTTCTGCTCATTTCCCTCAGCATAAGGTGATGTAAGTCTTTCTAGGGTTTTCTGAAATCACCATGGTCATCATTACTTATAGCACAGTAGTATTCCATTACATTCATGTGCCATATTTCTTTGACTCTAATTAGGTAGCTATCTGATACAATGGATAGGTAGCAAGCTGTGTGGCCATGGTCACTTAATTTTTCCACATCAGAATTTTCTCATCTGTAAAATGGTAAAAATAATGACACCTATGTAGTGTGAGGATCCAATAAAGAGCTTATTAAACCTTAGAGTGCTATATATTGCCTTGTTGTTCAGTCTTTTCAGTTGCATTCAACGCTTCATGATCCCATTTGGGGTTTTCCTGGCAAAGATCCTGGAATGACTTGCCATTTCCTTCTCCAGCTCATTGTTATAGATTTGAAAACTGAGGCAATGAGGGTTAAGTGACTTGCAAAGGGTCACATACCCAAGTAAATGTAGGAGGCCAGATTTGAGCTCAGGAAGATAAGTCCTCCTGACTTCATCACCCACATACTATCAGATCTGCCACCTAAACAGAGCTTAAGAAGACTGTTCTGGATCCTTTCTCCTGCTGTTCCCTTAACTTCATTTCATATAATTCTTTTTTATTCTTGCTTCTCTTTTCTTTGTTTATTTAGTATTTTATCCCCGCCCCCAGTTATGTGTAAAAACAATTTTCAACATTCTTCTAAAAAAACTTTGAATTACAAGTTCTCTCCCTTCCCACTTTCTCACTTAGAAAGCAAGCAAATCAATATAGGTTCTTCATGGGGAGTCATGTAAAACATATCCATAATCGTCATGTTCTGAAGGAGAACATGGAAGATAAAATTCAAGAAAAATAAAATACAACAAAAGTATGCTTCAGTCTATATTCAGACACCATCAGTTCTTTCCCTTCGGATGGATAGCATTGTCATTGTAAGTCCTGAAGAGTTTTTTTGGATCTTGGTATTGGTGAGAATAGCTAAGTCCTTCACAGCTGATCATGCTCCAATATTGCTCTTAGTTTGCACATGTGACATTTGTCTTTCTATCAGGCCCTGTAAGGATTTCCTGGTTTTTCTGTGACCATCCAGCTCATTTTTTCTTATGGTACAAAAGTATTTCATTATAAGATCTTAATGCATCCTGGGCCATCTCCAGTCCTCCTGAGGATTATCAGGTCACTGGACTCTGATGACTCAGGAGAAGAAAGTCAGGTTAGTGACCTTGCCACAGCCCTCACTCGCTCAAATCAAAAGCAGCTGCAAGTCATGGCATCATCTTCATGTCATGGTCCTCTTTGCAAATGAAGGACAAATACAGCAACAATTCCATTATAATCACACTCCTCACAATGAGTCTTCCTGACTTCATGCCCACATGCTATCAAATCTGTCACCTAAACAAGCTTAAAAGCTGAATTTCTAGGATACTTTCCCCCTGCCCCTCCTGTAACCTACTTTCTTATACTTCTTTCTGTTCCTTGCTTTTCATTTTTTTTGCGGGCTTTCTTAAATCCATTTTTTTTACATTAATATATATTTCTGGAATAAAACAAACATTTCCAAAACACAGTATAATAACAAAGATGATTTTGCATGAAATTGCTAATCTACTAAGCACTATCTGCTATTGCTTTCAAATATGCAAGAAAGGTATCATGCAAATTCACAGTGTTTTCCTGCTTTTTTCCTACCCTCCCTCCTGTTTTGTTCTTTTCCCTCCCATTTTCTTTGGAAGCCTTATGGAAGTTCAAGACAACTGTTCCCAATGCTGATGGTCCAGTTCTCTGAGAAAATGACCAACTGCGTACCATAGATCCCTCCATAACCATTTTGTATCCCCATTATCTCAGGAAGGCTTCAATCCTGGATAATTCAATCAGAGGCATTGTGGCCCACTCTGAGCTCAGTCTACAATAGTGCATTACAGTGCTCTAGCATAATAGACATACTTTGTTCTCTGAGTGAACTCAAAATGTCCCATTCCTGTGACAACACCAGAAGGCCAGATGAAGATGACCAAGAGCATTCCTCTGTCTATGACTATCAAAGACAACGCCCCTTCATCAGACTCTACCTTGAATAATGAAACATTTCTTATCTTAACTGTTTTATGGACATATACTGTTATATCATATTAATAGTAAAGAAAACACATATCCTGGAACTGTAATTTCAATTGAGACATTGTCAATTATCTTGTCTTACTGCATTAACAACTTATTCATTTAAGAAATTCCTTTCTCATATCATGCTTAACCTTATGGAAACAATAATTTTGAATTACAAAGGCATTCTGAGTCAGGAAGTGAGGTAGTGATGAGAGGCAATTGCTCTGAAGATATAAGGTCTGCTTTGTCTGACCCTCTAGGAGTTCATTGTTTCATGATGAGGTGTCAGGAATATCTCTATATGCATGTTTCACAGGCTTTGAGAGAAATAAACACTCACATTTAGACTAATTTTGTTTGTCTTTCTAAAAAGGAACTTGGGAATAGTTGACACCACCAAGGAGCGATAAGGAAAGGAGATCGAGTCTTACCTAACAATTAAGTTCTCACAGTGAGGAGAGAGCCTGGATTCATCCTGTGATTGAGTTGCTTCAAGAATTGAGGGACTGCTCTATCCGTCTTGTCTATGTTGGCTGTATTTTAGGGTAGGGGAAAAGCAGTCAGAGTCCAGACCCATTCCTGTGAATATTTTGCAATTTCTCTTTAATAGCTGCTCAAGGTGAGGGAACTGAGAACAGAGTAAGCAATGAGACCAGTTTCTGGAGCATTCCCCTTGGGGAGGTTCATACTCCTTGGCTAAAGCTTACCAGGCACAAGATTCTTTCTCTTCCTACTTCTTCTCTCACTTCTGAATCTTTCTATCTCAGTCAAAGCCCCCCAAGACAAGTGTTTCCTGCAGCTGAGCTCAATTAAGCCCAATTCTCCCCTGAGAGCAGTGGTTGCCCTGAGCCTGCGACTCTGAGGCACTAACTGCTCCCCTGTGCTGAAGGGCTGACAGCCTGGGGAGGTTTTTGTTGAGGTCTAAAACACTGTGGGAATGCATCACTATCGCACTGAAAACAGTAATAATCTGCAGCATCCTCAGTCTCCACAGCACTGTTGGTGAAGGTCTGCCCCAAAGCCACTGCCACTGAACCTGGCAGGGAACTCAGATAATAGCTTAGATGCTTCATAGATCAAGAAGTAAGAAAGAAAGAAAAAGAAGGAAAGGAAATAAAGAAGAAAGGAAGAAAAGAGCTGATTAAGAAAGAAAACTAAGATTGAGCAACCAAGAGAATTTAAAGGAAACTAAGAACGCAGGTTCAGACGCAATGGAGGTCGAGGGGACTTTGGAGATTCTTTGGAGATTCTTTGGTCACTATGAGATGTTTATTCTTCTCTTCTGCATTTCTGTTACAGCTTTCTAAAAGCTAAAAAAAGGAAAAAAGAAACACTATAGATTTCATTACGTAGAAGGGGAAATTGAGGTCAAAGTGAGTGAAATGATTATTTAGGTGCCTTTTTCCTATTAAAGTCCATCATCACCTTTCCTCCAGTCAGCAAGTTTCCATGCCATGCAACAGCGGGATCAAGCCTGTGAGCAGCTGTTCTATTTCCAGCCTAGTGAGAGACAGCGAGATCTAGTCATCCAGCAATTTGGAGGGGGCAGACCCTCAGGGTTTCTGTGCAGAACAGGAACCATTGCTATTTACACTCCCTCTGTGCTATCAAATCCCAAAGAGTGACCCTGAGCATCTTGTACTGGATGTTATTATTGGACAATCAGTGAAAGCCAGAGTGTTTGGGATTTCAGGTGTAGTGAAGTATCCCCTTTTGAATATTAATGGGCTCTATCAAAGTCTGGTTTTCCAGAACTCAATTTCAAGGAATTTTTAGTTCTTTGGCCAAAGCATCCATAGGTCACTGTCTCACTCTCCAAGGGGTGGACATGAGGAAGGAAGGAAGGAGTGAAGGAAAGAGAAATGCCCACTTGAAACTGAATAGTTAAGTCAGCAGTGGAACAGCTACTACTATTCACAAATTGTTGTTTGTCCTTTTTTTTACTTGAATACGTTTAGATTTCAATATTAACTTTTATTAGATTTTGAGTTCTAAGTGTTTGGATCAATTTACATCTCTGATAACATTGCATTAGTTTTCCAAGTTTCCCACATCTGCAACATTTATAATTTTCCTGTCATGCTAGCAATCTGATAGGTGTGATGTGGTGTCTCAGAATTGTTTCTAATTTGAATTTCTCTAATCACTAGTGATTTCGGACATATTTACATATGACTATGAATAGCTTTAATTTCTTCCTCTGAAAACTGCCTGTTCACATCCTTTGGCCATTTATCAGTTGGGGAATAACTTGTATTTTATAAATTAAACTCACTTCTCTACATATTTGGCAAATGACTTGTTTATCAGGGACACAGGCTATCAAACTTGTTTTCCAGCTTTCTGCTTCCCTTCTAGTGTTGATTGTATTGGGTTTCTTTGTGCAAACCCTTTCCAGTTTAGTGTCATCAAAATGATCCATTTTGCTTTTCATAATGTTCTCTATCTTGTTTGGTCCTAAATTCTTCCTTTTTCCATAGATTTGACTACACTTTTCTTTCCAGATTTGCTTCTAGTTTCATCCTTTATGACTGAATCCTGTACCCATTTTACCTTATCTTGGTATATTGTATAGGATTTTATTCTGTGCCAATTTCTGTACACAATTTTCTGTTTTTCTCAGTAGTTTTTATCAGGTCATGAGTTCTTTTTTTAAAAATCTATTTTTGTGTTTTCACTTTTCTGCAATTACTTCCATAAGTCTTTGATTTTCTCCCTCTTCCTCCACCCTCCACCTCTGAGACAACATGTAGTCTTATAAGGGTTCTACACATACGTTCATATTAACCACATTTAAACATTAGTCATGTTGCATAGAAAAATGATAATGAATGGGAGATACCATGAGAAAAAAACAAACCACAACAAAACATAACACAAAAGAAATTAGTATGCTTCAGTCTGTATCCTGCAAATCATGAGTTTTTAATGCGGATACTGGAGTCTTTAGGTTTATCAAACAATAGATTATTACTGTAGTCATTCACTACCATGTCTGACATACCTGACAATTCCACTGTCTCACCATTTCATTTATTCAGGAGTACTAAGTAGTTCTGATGATTGCTGCTTTATAATAATTTCAGATCTGAAATGGCTAGGCCACCTCCTCTTGCATTTCTTTTCATAAATTCCCTTGATATTTTTAAACTTTTGCTCTTCCAGATGAGTCGTTACTATTTTTCTAGCTCTATAAAATTATTTTTGGTAGTTTGATTAGTATGACACTTGATGAATAAAATAATTTTGATAGAAATCCCTTTTTTATTATATTAGCATGTCCTACTCTTCCAGAGCCACCTGGTTCCAGTGGCAAGACATAGATCAGGATGACTGGGGATGATCCATGAAATCTGAGAAAGAGAAATGAAAGAAGGACATCCAGTGAAGACTGCTCTCCTGCTGTGTGTGTCACCATTGACCCCATTATCTTGATCTATGCCTTCACACTGTACTCAGATAACTCTGGAGGACAGAGTGAGGGTGATGACTTCACACAGCTCTGCCTCACCTAAACCCAACTCACTTTGAAGTCAAGACAATCCCCTCCTGATGTCATTGGTGCTCTTCCAGATTGAAAGATGAACAATAATCAGCAACAAGCCTGTACGTTGGAATCTTTTCTTGTAGACACAATCAGGTTGAGCCAGGTAGGCCCCTGATGTTCTTACTCTTCTGTTAGGATCAATGGCATGAGGGATAAAACAGGCAGAATGAAGCGATTTTCTTAGCTTAGATACCCTAAAGGTAGCTGGTATCTCATGACGAGGCCTTGTTATCTCTTTTCCCTTCCTTCCTAAAGGTATAAAAACTTTTTTATAGATCCCTAGTCTGAAAAATCCATCGTTGTCTGCAGTCATGGGACTACCCCAGGGTGGCAGGTTTTCTCCCCTGGAATCTCTATTAAAGACACTTCATTTCTCAAATTATGCCTTTGATGTCTTTTAGGTCTTGACTCCTTTATTAAGGATCACTTTTCAATCAGTAATCACTCAGCAAGAAATTTTTGAATTGGTTTCTCTGTGCTAGACATTATGGACATACTGCATCTGAGTGATCAACATATTCCATCTGCAAAATAAATATGAAGTAATTCTCAGAGGGAAGGTAGTGTCACCTTTTCTTATAGAAGATAGCACTTGAGCCAAGATTTAAAAGAACCTGAGCATGCTAAAAGGTAGAGGGGAGGGACTGCATGGGGGTTATCCTATACAAAGGGATGGAGGGTGGAGATGGGAATATGTGTATGTGGAAGAAGAAGGTCAGGAACAAGGAAATCTTGATGTTTGTGGAATGCCTTAAGAGTTCTCTGAGCTATTAAAAGTATACACCTCTAGAAACTCTCCTCCCACAACCTATAAAACACCTGTAAATAATGACTCTGAAGAAATTGTAGATCAGCAGAGGCTACAAAATGACAGAGTGAAAGAGATTTCCAGCCCAAGGCTTCCTAGAAGACTGGCAGGAAAGGTTTGTCATGCTGGCTATGCAGTGCTGCACAGCACAGCCTTGGCCATGCATTGGCAAGGACAGGTCTGGAGATGGCTTAAATGTGCCAAGGACAGCAGCTGCAGGTCTCATATTCCTCAACTCCTAAACAGCAAAGACAGCTTCAAAGGTAAGGGAGAAACCTCTTTCATTTGGATGATAAGGGAACATAGCAATCTAGCCCAAGCCACAACAGCAGCAGCTTCCATTCTTGGATCCTAGGCCCAAATCTCCTTGGGAATTGAGCAGCTGATCTGGATCTCAGCCCTGAGTGTCTGCCCTGAGTTGAGGAAGAGTGCTGCCACAATGGAGGTGGGGGAGGCTGTGGAGAAGGAATCCTGCTCACAGCCCAAAGTGCAGGCTAGGAGAGGAATAAACTCTTCGCCCTTGATTGTGCCACCTTGGAGTAACTGAGAACTTATAGATCCCCAGATTATACCCTCCCCTTGACAAAGAACTCAAAAGTCAAGTAACTGATTGAGAAAATGCCCCCAAATGGGAAAAGAATAAGACAATAGGTAATTTCTTGGTGAGCAGGTATTTTCTTCCATACTTTCAGATAAGAAGGAACAATGCACACCATCAAAGGAATAACTAAAATTCTGCACCCAAAACCTCCAAAATAAATATGCAATGGTCTCAGGCCATGGAAGAGCTCAAAAAGAATTTTGAAAATCAAGTTAGAGAGGTGGAGAAAAAATTGGGAAGAGAAATGAGAGTGATGCAAGAAAATCATGAAAGCAAGTCAACAGCTTGCTAATGGAGATCCAAAAAAATGCTGAAGAAATTTACACCTTCAAAAATAGACTAACCTGGGGGGCAGAGCCAAAGTGACAGAGTAGAGAGACACACATATGCTAGCTCTTACCACACAGCCCATAAAATACCTGAAAAGAAGAACTCTCAACAAATCCTAGAGCAGCAGAAGCCACAGAACAAAGGAGTGCAGGGGATTTCTATCCCAGAGTGACCTGAAAGACTGACAGGAAAGGTCTGTTGCATACCAGATGTGGAGCAGAGCCCAGCCCTGCCTTGCAAAGGTGGCATCAAAAGGAGCAGATTCAAGCAGGCTTCAGGAACAGAATCTCCAGCAGAAGCGCAGATCCCTCAACCCACAAGCGCCAAAGGTCAGTGAGAGGGTCTTTTTAGCTGGCTGAGAGGGGGGCAGGGTGTCCCTGTAACTCAGGCCTCCTCAGGTGGCAACAGTAGAGGCAGCAGTGGGCTCCCAAAGCAGGTAGTAGCCCACATCCATTGTTGAAGGTCTCATTGTAAATCCCCTGAGGGAACTGAATCCTGTGTGGCAGCCCTGCCCCCACCTGAGCAGCTGATCTTAATCTCACATTAAATAGCAGCCCTACCCCCCCCCCCCCCCCCCCCCCCCCCCCCCCCCCCCCCCCCCCCGCTTAAAGCCCCTGAGACTTTGGAGCAGCTCATCTGAATCTCAGCCCCCATTGGTGGCTTGGAGGAATTGTAGGTGAAGTGGTTGTGGAGAGGAAAGTCAGAAGTCAAGTAACTGGCTGGGAAAATGCCCAAAAAAGGGAAAAAAAATAAGACCATAGAAAGTTACTTTCATGGGGAACAGGTGTCTCCCCCCATCCTTTCAGATGTGGAAGAAGAAGGCATACTGTCAGAGGAAGTCAAAGTCTCTGCCTCCAGGGCCTCCAAAGGGAACTTAAACTGGACTCAGGCAACAGAAGACCTTAAAAAACAAGTGAGCAGCTTACTAAAGGAGAACAAAAAAATGCTGAGGAAAATAACAGCTTTAAGAAGAGCCTAAGTCAATTGGAAAAAGAGGTCCAAAAAGCCAATGAGGAGAAGGAGGCTTTTAAAAAGCGGAATTAGCCAAAATGGAGGAGAAGGTTCAAAAGCTCACTGAACAAAATAATTCGTTGAAAGAGAGAATTGAGTTCAGGGAAGTGAATGAGTATGAGTTAAATCAAGCAATTAGTAAACAATACCAAAATTTTTAAAAATAGAAGATAATGTGAAACATCTCATTGGACAAACAACTGATGTGGAAAATAGATCCAGGAGAAATAATTTAAAAGTTATGGGACTACCTGAAAGCCATGATCAAAAGAAGAGCCTAGACATTATCTCCCATTAAATTATCAAGGAAAACTACCCCGATGTTCTAGAATCAGAGGGCAAAATAAATATTGAAAGAATCCACCAATCACCTCCTGAAAGAGACTTGAAGAGAGAAACTCCTAGGAATATTGCTACCAAATTTCAGAGTTCCCAGATCAAGGAGAAAATACTGCAAGCAACTAGAAAGAAACAATTTAGGTATTATGGAAATACAATCAGGATAACATAGGACCCAGCAGCTTCAACCCTAAGAGATCGAAGGGCTTGGAATGGGATATTTCAGAGGTTAAAGGAACTGGGATTGAAACCAAGAATCACCTACCCAGCAAATCTGAGTATAATACTTCAAGGGAATAAATGGTCATTCAACAATATGGAGGGCTTTTAATCATTCATATTGAGGAAAAGACTAGATCTGTATAGAAAATTTGACTTCCCAGACAAGAATCAAGAGAAGCATGAAAAGGTAAACAGGAAAGAGAAATCATAAAAGACTCTCTAAATCTGAACTGTTTATGTTACTACATGGAAAGAAAATATTTTTAATTCTTGAATCTTTTCTCAGTATTTGGGTAGATGGAGAGATTGTACATACACACAGACACATAAATAGATAGAGAGTACAGAGTGTAGTGAATCAGAAGAGATGATATCCACACAAAAAAATAAATAAAAATTAAGGGGTGAAGGAGGAAAGTACTGGGAAGAGAAAGGGAGAAGTGGAATGGGGCAGATTATAACTCATAAAAGAAATAAGAAAAATCTTGTTCAATGGAGGAGAAAAGAGAGAAGGGGAGAGGGGAAAAATGAAGCTACTCTCTCCACATGTGACTGAAGGAGGGAATAACATGCTCACTAAATTTGATATGAAAATTCATATCACACCGCAGATAAGTAGGAGAGGAGGCAATAAGTGGGGTAAAGGGAATGTTAGAAGGGAGGGCAAATGGGAGAAGGGAGTTACTAGAAAAAAACACTTTCAAAAAGAGACAAGGTCAATTGTGGGGGGGAATAAGAGGAGATAGAGTAGGACAGAGGGCAATATTATACAACATGATTATTATGAAAACCTTTTGCAAAACAATGCGTATTTAGTCTATATTGAATTGCTCCCTTTCTCAGTGGGGTTGGGGAGAGAAGTGGGGAGGGAGATAAGTTGGAATTCAAAGTATTAGCTACGAATGTTGAGAATTTTTATTGCATATAATCTGGAAATAAGAATTACAGGGAATGGGGTATAGAAATTTATCTTGCCCTACAAGAAAAGAGAGAAGATGGGGATAAGGGAAGGGTGGGGTGTGATAGAAGGGAGGACTCATTGAGGGAAGGGGTAATCAGAATGCAAGGTATTAGGAAGCGGGGGAGGGGAGTGAGGGGGAGAAAAATTGGACATGTCACAAAGTGAGGTAAAAGCAATAAGTATTAAAACAATTGACTGAATTAATTACTGAGAATAAATCAATCACGTCTTTAGTTTGGGGAAAAAAATTTTAGTCTAAATTTCCTAGAGGAATGTAACCTCAGGTAAAATTAGGCATTAATGGAAAAGTTAAGATTTTAATGGTAAATTTGATTTTATGATTGCTATTGAATCAGGAACTAGAACATATATAGAAAGGCATGTAAACCATATAAGACTTGCCTCAAAAGATATTCCTTAGCCAAAGTGAAATTATAATCATATTTGAAACCTCTTTATTGGAACTTGCCATTTTTAGATGCTATGGGACTCTGAAGTGACTGTTCTGAGTCTAACTCCAGGTATGGATAGCAAGAAAGGCGGTCTGAGTCTCCAATCCATGATGCCAGTAAGCTGGTGAGATGCTGGTGTGAACTGCAAAAGGTGATCTCATGGGAAGGGTGGGAGAGTGGCTGTTCAGCCTGGGCTGAAGTAGGATTCTCCTGACTCAGTTTCCCCACTGACACCTGGCAGACTTTAAGCCTGACAATGCAAGTGGATAATCTACTCCTGCCTGGAATTGACATGAAGTTGAGGAGATATTGTGCCCCTGCAACATCCCTACTCTTGGTGGCAATTTCCTATAGTCAAAAGGTTTGTAAGCTTAATACCAGATCTATTCAATTATAGATTACGGATAGGGGAACATCCAACGTTAAGTCTAAAATTAAGCTATTAGGCATAGGACTTTAGAGCAACAACAATAAGTTAGAATCCTTTAATTCTTAGTAATACTGTGGAGACAATTAGGTCAAGAGCTTATGAAGTTACCAACATAAATATTGTTTGTGTCTCTGTTGGTTAATGTTTTAAAAAAACTTCTTTTGTGGTCCATATTGTAAATGCTTTAAAAAGAAGTATCACCTGACCAAAAGTTTGAATTGTTTCTTCTATTATAAACTGTGTTAAAAATGAAAAATAAAGTTAAAAAAATAGACTAACTCAAATGGCAAAAGAGGCCCAAAAAACCAATGAGGAGAAAAATACTTTAAAGAGCAGAATTAGCCAAATAGAAAACGAGATTCAAAAGCTTGCTGAAGATAAGGGTTTTTTTTTAAAATTAGAATGGAGCAGATGGAATCCAATGACTTTATGAGAAACCAAGAAATTATGAAACAAAACCCAAAGGATGAAAAAATAGCAGATTATGTGAAAGATCTCATTGGAAAAACAACTGACCTGGAAAATAGATCCAGGAGAGACGATTTAAAAATTATGGGACTACCTGAAAGCCATGATTGCAAAAAGAGCCTAGACAATATCTTTCATGAAATTATCAAGGAATAGTGCTCTGATATTCTGAAACCAGAGGGGAAAATAAATATTGAAAGAATTCACGGATCACCTCCTGAAAGTGATCCAAAAAGAAAAGCTCCTAGTAATATTGTAGACAAATACTAGATTTCCCAGGTCAAGGAGAAAATATTGCAAACAGCCCTAAAGAAACAATTTGAGTATTGTCAAAATACAAGCAGGATAATGCAGGATCTTTCAACTTCTACATTAAGGGATTATAGGGCTTGGAATATGATATTTGAGAAGACAAAGGAACTAGGACTAAAACTAAGAATCACCTACCCAGGAAAACTGAGTATAATACTTCAGGGGAATACCAGGTCATTCAATGAAGTAAAGGACTTTCAAACATTCTTGATTAAAAGACCAGAGCTATAGAAAATTTGACTTTAAACACAAGAATCCAGAGAAGCATGAAAAAGTAAACAGGAAAGAGAAATCATAATGGATTTACTAAAATTGAATTGTTAACATTCCTACATGGAAAGATAATATTCATAACTCTTGAGATTTTTCTCAGTATTTGGGTGGTTCAAGGGATCATAAACATATAGACAGAGTACACAGGGTGGGTTGAATAGGAAGGGATGATATCTAAATAAATAAAATTAAGGGGTGAGAGAGGAATATATCGGGAGGAGAAGGGGAGAAATGGAATGGGGCAAATTATCTCCCATAAAACAGCAAGAAAAAGCCTTTGCAATGAATGGGAAAAGGGGGAGGTGAGAGGGAAAAAAGTGAAGCTTACTCCCATCACATTTGCTTTAAGGAGGGAATAACACAAACACTCAATTTGGTATAAAAATCTATATTACCCTAGAGGAAAGTCAGGGAAAAGGGGATAAGTTGGGAGTGGAGCAGATGACAGAAGGGAGGGCAAATGAGAGGAGGGGAGTAAGTGGAAGTTAACACTTCTGGGGAGCGATAAGTTCAAATGAGAATATCATAAATGGGGAGATAGGATAAGATGGAGGGAAATATAGGTAGTCTTTCACAACATGATTATTATGGAAGTCTTTAGCAAAACTACTCATATATATTGCCTATATTGAAGTCCTTGCCTTACTAGTGGGGATGGTAGGGGAGGAAGGAAGGGAGATAAGTTAGAACTCAAAGTTTTAGGAACTAGTGTTGAGAATTATTTTTGCATGTACGTGGAAAAAAAGAAATACCTGTAATGGGTAATAAAAATATATTCTGCCCTATAAGAAATGAGAGAAAATTGGGATAAGGGAAGGGAAGGGTGTGATAGAAGGGAGGGTAGATTGGGGGAAGGAATAATCAGAATGCATGGTGTTTTGGGGTAGGGGAGGGGAGAGATAGGCAGAAAATTTGAAACTCAAAATCTTGTGAAATGAATGTTGAAATCTAAAAATAAATAAATTGACAAGACACAGTTCTGTAAGCTTAGATTTAGTTTTAGGATGTGAAAACTGCTTCACAGAAGTTGAAAAGTTGTCCTGGCCAGTGGGGGAAGTTGATTTCAGCCATTCTGGACTGAGATGCCAACAATCCTCTGCAATGGTCTCTGAACAACCCCAAAATCCTCCTGCTTTGTCAGCAATGACAAGTCCTAGTTAAACTTGTACAGACATCCTGAGCTGAGGTCAGTTCCTTGCTTTATAATCCCCCTCACTTAAACCTTTCTTGATCGGTTCCAACCATAGTCCTCCTTGAATGCCATCAGCCTGAGAGAAATAAACCTCCATACACCCTAATTCTGCTTGTCTTTCTTAGTCTGACCTCTGGGGTGACATTTTTGATGCTGTGACTCAGATAGGACAAGTGACTGCAGACAGCTCTGTACTTTAGTCCCAGGATGGATTCTTCTCAAATTCTGCCCTTGATGTTTAGGTGAGTCCCTTCTCCATTCTCTGCTCCTATCTCAGACCCCCTCACATTTGGTAGAAGTCCACATTTCTCTCCAAGCTGGCTCTAGGGGCAGAGACCACACTATGTAAGACAGGTCTCGTCTGAAGGTAAGGATGCGTTTTGTAATCTCATTTCTCTGTGTGCTTCTGGATTGTGTATGACTTTGGTTTCTGCATGCCTCAGGTCAATCAGGAATTATTAGATTTTTGCACTTTGTTGTTTGTGTTTGAATTGTCATTTTGTCTATGTCTATGTCTCTGTGACTGTAAAATGTTTGTGTTTTGTTTGTGCTTTTAACTACATTCTGTTACCTTGAAAGATTTAAAATGTAGTCAGCCAGAAAAATTTCCAAGGAGTATTTTTCCATTGTTTGGTCATTTTCCTATACTATTATTTGACTTTGACTCTTTGTTAATGTAGGGTTCTGCTTCCAGGGTGGAGCATACTGTCCCAAGCTTCAAGGTTTTCATGAAGCTCTTTTCAGAGATACTTCTCAGGAGTTACAAGCTTTCAGTTCTTCCAAGATGTTTAGTACTCTCCTGACCTGTGCTTTGGTCTAAGAGTGACCCACAAGTCCTCTGTTCTGTGCTGCAACTGTGAGGAGGTTCCCCCCTCAACTGTGGCTACCAACTCTTCTCTGCTAGTGCTCTCCTTTGCCCTGGTACTCTCTCCCAAACTTAGATCTGAGAATGGACAAAGCAACAGAGTCCTGCCTCAGTGCTAGCAAAGAGATCCTTATAATCTCCTTCTGACCAATTATTTGACCATTTGTGGCTTTAGACCTCAAAAAGCAACTGCTTGTGCTGCCACAATTGATCAGTCACTCTTGAGGCCTGCCCATGATTGACTGTGACCAGGCAGTGCTGGTATGCATTCCACTCTCATCCAATTGGGTCACTGATCTTTCTTTCGAATCTTCTAAGTTGTCTTTGGTATCTGGGGATTAAGAGCTCTAGATAGCGTTACTACTGGCAGTGCTTCAATCCCCCCAAGGCCTGTCCTGGTTTTGCTGGTGCCCAGTCTGTGCTGGTGAGGCCTGTTCTGGACTGTGCTCCTCTCTCATCATAGTGCAACAGACCTCTCCTTTTGACCTTCAAACTTGTCTTGTGTTGGAAACTTGTTTCATTCCATTTTTTGTGAGTTTTACTGCTCTAGAATTTGTTTAGTCATTTAAAAATGGCATTTAAACCAGTCTGGGGGAGAACTCAAGTGAGTCCCTGACTTTACTTTGCCATATGGGTCTCGCCTCTTTTCTTAATTTTCCTTATCCTCTTTTTTATTTTATTAATCCATATTTATGGAATAAAACAAACATTTTCATAACATTGTACAATAACATGATGGCACGGGAAGCTGCTAATCTATTATGCACAAGCTGCTATTTAATTCAAATATACAGTGAAATAATCATGTACTTTGAATTTTTTCTTCTACCCTCCTCCCTTTTCATTCTTTTCACTCCCATTTTCCTTAGAATTCTTATGGAAATTAAGGATGGTCATCTCAGTGCTGATGGTGCAGTCTCAAGGAAGATGATCAAGTGACTACCAAGGGTGACAAGGATAGGGCATCTAGTCTTGCCTAAAAGTTCAATTCACTCTTCAAAATGTGAGAAGAGAGACTGGATCCACCCTATAGACCAAGTTGCCTCAAGAGCTTTAGGGACTGTTCCATCCACCTTGTCTGTCCTGGCTTTTTAGGACTGAGGAAAAACAGCTAGAGCTGAGAGTCCAGGCACATTCCTCTGAATTGTATACAGTTTCCTCTCAAACACTATCTGAGGGGAAAAGAATTGTGTTAGAGAGCAGAGGGCAGACTCAAGAATTAGAGTAGCTTCTGGAAACAGCCTCAGTGTGAAGGTTGGTGGTGCTTTGCTGGAGCTTACCTTTTTTCTCTTCCTCTTCTTTCTCTTCTGAATCTTTCTACATCAATGACAACCCCTGGGACAAGTGGCTCCTGCAGCAGAGCTGAATTAGGCTCAGTTCTCCCCTGAGGACAGTGGCTACCCTGAGCCTGTGAAACTGGGGCAGCAGCTGCTCCCCTATGCTGGAGAGGTGAAGAGCTTGGGGAGGTTTTTGTTCAGGGCTGAAACACTGTGGGAATGGAGCACTCCTATAGTGAAAACAGTAATAATCTGCCACATCCTCAGCCTCCACAGCACTGATGGTGAAGGTGAAATCTGTCCCAGAACCACTGCCACTGAACCTGGCAGGGACCCCAGACTGTAGGTAGGTAATAGCATAGATCAGGAGCTTGGGAGACTGTCCTGGTTTGTGCTGGAACCAGAACATGGCATTGCCAATGCTGGAACTGGCCTTGCAGTTGATGGTGACTCTGTCTCCTGGAGCCACAGAGAGGGAGGCTGGGGTCTGAGTCAGCACAGTGGCTGCCTGGGATTCTGGGTAGGAAAAGAAAAAGAGACTTCAGTTAAGAATGCTATTCCCTCACCCTCAAGCTATGTCAGAGATTTCCACTGGAAAACTTCTAATGTCCCTAAAGTGTTGCCAACCTATGACTAATTAGGAGTCTTACCTTGAGGCCAAAGGAGTGGGAGGCAGAGGAACAACGAAGGGGAGAACATTGTGACCCTTGCAGAGCAGGAGACAGAGAGCTCTGAGTTCATTGTGAAAGGTGGGAGATATTTAAGTCTCAGGCTGTGTTTGTGAAAGGTCTCTTAGAGGTCACCATGCAAAACAGTGCTGGTCCAACCCCAACTCAAGGACCCCAGGCGTGGTGATATGCACATGGAGGGTGTATTTCCTTGAAGGTGTGACCTCATGTGGCCTCTTTTTTTATTGCTATTTTAAATGGACCTCCTCTACTATGGGAATGATCATGGCTGTGGCAGGTAGCTATAAATGGGGTTGTCCTCTTTGTCTCCCCAGGAGAGATCAGAGGACTCTGGGTAAAGAGATTATGTGTTGACAATTGTTTGTGGAAAGAATAGAGTTAAGAAAGCAAGAAGTTGCTGAGTTAGAAAGAAAACTAAGACCCAGGAGCCACCAGAATTCAAGGAGAGCTAAGGGTCCAGGCTTAGATGAATGGCAATGGAGGGGACTTGGAGATTCTTTGGTCTAGTAGGTGGTATGGGTAGTGTGTGTCCCTTGGGTTGTTTTGGGGGCATAGATGTTTATTTTTCTCTTCCATATTTCTGTTGCATCTTTCAAAATGCTGAAGAAAAGAATAGATTGTTTATCTCAACCTCTCATTTTGTAGTTGTGGAAAATGAGGTGAAAAAGAGCGAAATGATTGTTCAGAGACATTTTCCCTACTAAAGTCCATCATGTACTATTCTCCTTTTTTCAGACCATCATTGTCTCATGGCTGAAGTCTGGTCATGGCCATCTGGTTGGTTTCTCTGCCTCAAGTCTCTCCGCACTCCAGCCAGTGCTGCCCTCAGCTGTTAAACTGATCATGTGATAGAGCAGGGCTTACCATGTGATCTCTCCTCCAGAAGCTCCTGTCCCTCTTTTCACCTCCAGGATCTGATAAAATGTCCTTTGAAGACCTTCAGAACTTGTCCAATCTCTCACTTTCCACTTTCTTTACCCTTCACCCTCTCCCCGATACCTTATGATCTGGTGGCCCTCCTAATTCTGTGCCCTCTCCCTGCTGGCCCCTGGGTCAGAAGAATGTTCTTCCACCTCACTGTCACTTCCTGCCTTCAAGGGGATCCTCTTTCCTCAGAAATAAACTGATGGTGAAGCTTCCAGTATATTCTCTTGCCAGTATGATGTTCATGTGTAGTCTTTTCTTTTGTGCCTTTACTTCACACTGGACACAATATTGTCTTTTACTACCCATGGTTTTTTAATTTAATTTTTAATTGAAATTAAATTAATTTTTAATTTAAATCTTTTTAAATTGAACTTTAAAAAAAAGCCTTTCCATACTTGCAAGAGAATGGAAAAAGCGGGATTCTATGGGGAACTATGAACCTTCCCTTCACATCTTGTAAAACAATCACACAATAAAGTCCATCCATATCCTCTTGTCTATGCTCCCTTGTGAGCTTATTTTTGTGTTCTTTTTGTGCCTCTATAAAGATGAGTCATTGGTCTACTTTCTTTTTTTATTATGATTCTTCTTTCCTCATCTCTGAAATAAAAATTGCAAGGAAATAAAGAAAACAAATCTCTTGTAATATACAAGCAAAGTCAAGCAAAATCTTGCACTATATGATGGCCATATCTAAAAATAAGGGACTCTTTTTGCATCGTGTCCATATTCTCTTTGTCAGGGGGTGGGTAACAGGTCCTATCAGAGTTTCTCTACAGATGGGGTTCAGAGTTGTCTTTACCATGCTCATGTCTTTTTACATATTGTTTTCCTAGTTTTGTTCATTTTAGTCTGTGTCAGTTCTTACTGCCCAGCACTTTGTGAAATAGCTTCTTTCATCAACAATTATAGCACAATGATGTTTATCATATTTATAAAGCACATTTCATTCAGATATTCTTCAATTATTTAAGAGGAAATCTAAGACATTTAATTATATTTGTTACTCCAGGGCCCAGGTATTTTTTTGCAGTATATAAAACACTTGGCCTGAAGTTAGGTAGACCTGAATTTAAATCCATTCTGTGATACTTTTCGGCTATTTGACTCTGGGTAAGTTGCCTAATCATGTTTTGTGTATACACGTGGAGACACACAGACACACATACACATATTCACCCACATGTGTTTATTTGGAGGTTTGGGAATACCATATTCACTATCTATGTGAGATTCGAGAATGTATTTATTTTCTTAATTTCTAGTGATACATTTTAAGGCAAGAAAAGGAAAGATACAGTGTAAATTATCAAAGACCTGGTTAATTTTGTTTTTGTAATAAAGCTTATTTAACTGGATATCTTCTTTGCAGCTTTTAAAAACCTATTCTCCTCTCTATTACAACACTTTTTTGATTGAGGAATTTTATGATAGCAGTAATTCTATAACAGCTTCTTTGGGAAATTATTTATGTTACTTAAGGACTTTTTACACCAATGTAATTGAGCCACTTCAAATTTTAAAGGTTTAATTTTGCTTTAAAGTAGAAAAGAGAGATATCTACCATTTTTGAAATTTCCAACTCATTTTCACCATACATATTTAGGAATTCTTATCTTTATTTTTACATCAGGATAAATTTTAAACTGTTTCAAAAAAGGGAAAGAAAGGTTTTGAAAACAATCTTTCTCTGATTTTCTACTAAATTTTCATTTCCAAGATAATTTGATGCTATATTATTATGATATATTGTAAACGAGAAGAGATCTTGCTGTTTCAATCATAAATTTTAGTCATCCCATGGCGTAAGCAAGTATTAAATTAGTGTGTGTACTTATCATATGTATGAAATTCAATTCAGGAAGTTTCTCATTTTCCAGAGTGAGTATATTAAGAGACGTATAAAAAAGGTTGTGAAGGATATGAATCTATGAAGTTGTAAGGTTAAAGTCAGGAGCCTCTTTGTCTTTGTTTAAGGAACAGTATTTCATTACAGACCTATGTTAGTGAAGAGCAGTATCTTATGAGGTATCCTGTGTTATCTTAATGGGAAACCTAACAGTATTTTTTCTTTTGGAATTAGAAGATGTGGAGAAGTGTATGAAAACTGCTTAAGACTCACATTGAGATATTCCCATTATTGAAAGGTATTCTGAGTGCAATATTACTTTTTTCTGTGATGAGTCTCTTACTGTTACCAATGTGAGATTAAATCCTTATTTTCAACGATGTGTGCTCCTTGAGAACTGAACTCACCCTGAGCTCTGATTGGAACTTGCTCTTTAAGACTTTATTTATGGAACTGTAATTGACTATAGTTTTGACCTTTGATTACAAACTTGTCTGAAATATCATGAAGCCACCATCATGTGCTGCAGGTTGGGAACAGGTGAAGGCGGATGTCTGTGCCTAGGAAAAGTTTTGGGGACAACCTTGGACATGGTCTAAGTAGGATCTTCCTGACTCTGTTTCCTAATTGTGCTATTTCGTTTCTGAAAAGGAAAGTTCTCCATCTGATTAATCCAGAGCCCTGATTTTAACATCTTGTTGCTACAAGATTGACTCTCAGATATGACTTACCCCTGGAATTAAACAAAACTAAGGAATTTTTTTCCTTCTTTTATGATACATTAAATTGTTGCAACTATTTTCCTCTTTTTTTTACAGCAAATTTCTATATCAAGTATTTATGTTAATACAATATAAATCTCTTAAATAATGGATTGATACTGAAACATCTCTGAGTCACTATAATAAGCTGCAGGAATGAATGTCTTACAATTTTAACTTATATTAATGGCCAAACAATAATAACATAGGGATAGCATCCTCCAAAGGAGGAAATCCTTGAGCAATATAATAGAACAACAATGTAATATGTATGAATTGTATTATATAGAATAGCAAATTTTGAGTGAAAAACAGTAGATTAGATGGTTTCCTCCAAGAATAGTATTCTGGTATTTAGATTTGGCTTCCAAAATTTATCTATCATGGAAATTCACGTTTTAGGCATGCTTTGGTAATGAGCTTTCAAATATGGATTTTTCTATTACTCAAGCATCTGTCTGATAATTTCAGAAGGGAGAAGAGCTCATTTTATGGTTGGATCCTCAAATTTTAAAAGATTCTTATATCAGTAAAGGATTTAGTTAAGGACAGAAACAGCAAATGGTACATAAAGTGAAATTCTCTGAAGTTTCAAAATTGGAGAACCTAATTGAAGTGATTGTACTAATTAAAATTAAATCCAAATTATCTAGGAACTTTGAGTTCTGAACCTGAGAAGCAGAACTTTTAGAATTGTATTGAGAATAAATTCTATTGTCCAAGAAAGGATATCTAAGGGTTACCTGCGACTCAAAAGAAGATGCTTGAATGGACATTGAGAATGGGATACTGGACACTTGCAAAAAACTAATTTTTAAAAGATCTTAAAAAATACTTGAAAAATCATATGACAGAGATGGAGGAAACACCAAAAAAGAATAACAATAATGCAGGATAAACAAGTAGGTTATGAAAGGAAATTCAACCAATTAGAAAAGAAGATCCAAAATTTTAAGGAAGAAACTGATATCCTGAAAATGAGAACTGAGCAAAGTGAATTCAGTAAAATTGAAAAGATCAAGAAATACTTAAATAAACTTGAATGATTTTAAAATAGAAGAGAAAGTGAAACATAAGAAAAACAACAGATTTGGAAAACAGATCTTGGAGAGAAAAAATAAAAATAATCAGACTAGCTCAAAGTTACAATCAGAAAATGCATATAAGAAGTAATGAAACAAAATTGTCCTGAAGCATTTGAACAAGGGAAAAAATAGACATAGAAAAAAATTCATCATCACTACTTAAAAGAGATCCTATAAGGAAAACTCATAAGAATATCATAGTCCAATTTTTAACTCCTAGTTAATGAATAAAACATTAAAAACATCAATATTGTGGCAATTTAAATATGAGGGAGCCACAATTAGGATCACATAAGACCTAGTAGCAGAGATACTAAAGGAGTACGAGTCTTGAAATGCAATATATCAAAGGACAAAGTACTGAGGCTTTGGCCAAAAATATTATATGCTGCAAAGTTAAGTATTATCCCAAATGAAAAAAAAAAGGACATTTAGTACACTCTCAGACTTTCAAAACTTTTTCAAAAAAAACATTCTGAACTCAATAGAAGATTCAACATAGAAGAACCAAGAAAAAAAACATAAGGTATATTCCAAAGCCTGATTATAAGAAATTCATGAGGACAGACTGTATGTATGCCTTTTATATATGTAAAATGTATGTCTAAGATTCTTATTAATAATTGGGTAGCTCATAACAAAGATTGGAGTAAACCTGACCTTGATATTAATTTGAAAAGTAAAACCATTTAGAAATAGCTCAAACGAGTAATTATTTTTTACAAATGAGGTGCAAGAGGAAGACTTGATACAGAGAAATTAGATGGGGGAGGAGGGCTAGAAGTTCACTGGAAAAGGATTTAAGAGAGAACAAAACATACATGTTTAGAAGTATGCAAAAATCTTCTGAAGGCAGAGGAAATGAAACTGTAGGGGCATAGGGAGGGGGAAGAGGACAAAGGAGGGATCTTTAGATGTGAGGGTGAGGGAATAGGTAACAAGGGGGGTATAGAAGTGTCTTGAGATTTATGTGAATGGGAGGATAGGGGTGGGGCCCTTGAAGCAGGGGTAGGCAAGTAATAGGAGGGCAAGGTAGGGGTGGTAGTAAAGCAGGAGGGATAGGAAACAAGTGATATGCACAAACACAAAAACAAAGATTAGGAGTAGAATATTGTTGGGAAAGTACATTTCTATGTATGTATATATCTATAGCTATAGAGAAATATATCTAAACTTTTTTTGTAGCCTTATCGAGGGGTGGGGAGAGGAAAAAAAGAACAAAGTAAAAAAGGTGCACAGCAGAGAACAAAAGAAAATTCACAAGGAAGCAAAGAAGAGATGGACAGTTCCCAGTGCAACATGTATTATTCATCACACAGACTATCTTGAAATGAAAATTAATTGTTACATATTTTGAATCCTCTCTTATGTCCCACTATACAAATGATATGCTTTTTTCTTTTTTACTTTGCATTTAAGTTCCAACATTAAGGTTATGAAATGTTTTTTTTTTTTTCCTTTTCTCTGTTCTCTATTTGTGATTTGGTCCTTGAACACAAAAGTAAGAGGAAAAAAAACCAGAGAGGAGTCAATGTCCATCCCAAGTTTCTCAGCTCCTTTCTATTATGGGGGCTTTCATGTTCTTAAGATATCGGTACCTCTAGGCTGAAAGGAAGAACTATTCCTTCCTTGTACCCATTCTTCATATTTAATTATTTGTCTTTCTCTCTCCCCACCCCCATCTCGGTTTCCTGAAGCCTTAGCCTTAAGCCCTCCTTTTTCAAGGCTTTCTTCCCTTAAGCTTTTAGTTATAGACAAGGCTAATCAATACTTCAGATAACAGAATCTTTGCCAAACCCTATGTTCTATTTTATCTACATTCTTCTTTGCTGGATTGCTTTTGATACTAATCTTTTAGAAAACTTTTTTCTGTCTGTATTTCTTTGTAAGCTGTCTCCCACATTGGATAGTGGACTCCTTAAAGCAGAGTCTGTCTTTTGCCTCTTTTTGTATTGCCAGTGCTTAGCAGAGTGCCTGGTATGTACTTGGTGCTTACTAAATATTTCTTGACAGATTGATTGATAAACCTTATAACAATGTCATCATCACTCGACCTCTGTTTTTTCAAGTCCCTTTCCTCTCTTGAGATGCTACAATCTGCTTTCCTTCTCTTTGTTCAGAGAGACAGTGGGAACCCTTGAGGTCATCACAGTTTTGTGTGATTACAGCAAAAACTTAAGTACAATGGCACTTGGACAATTTGCAAAGTCCTTTCCCCACTTTAAGGAGATTAATAGAGATATTAATATTATTGACATTTGGGCAGGTGGTGGCACAGTGGTTAGAGAGGTGGGCCTGGAATCAGGAAGCCCTGTCTTCGAATCTGTTCTCAAACATTAGCTCTTGTCACCCTGTGAAAGGCCCTTACTCTCTATTTGCCTCAGTTCCCTCACCTATAAAATGGGAGTAATTACAGAGTTGAGGGGAATCAAATGAGATACAGTTGTCAATTGCTTAACCCAATGTCAGGGTTGTATAATAGCATCCATATAAACGCTTATTACCTGTTTTGTAGGTGAGGAGTGTCTGATTCTGACTTACTCCTGGTCACCTCACCCCAAAATGACATTTTTGGGGTTCAAACCCTGTTTTTTGATCTCCAAAGTTCAGTGCTTTGATGATAATACCATTCTGCCTGTCTTTCTTCTATAAAGGTATGCAGTGTTGCCTAGTGATTAGAATATTGCTTTTGGAGCCAAGAAATTTTGAGTTCAAATCCTGCCTTCAATTTAAAAATTTCATCTCTGGGAACTCTGGAATTTGGCTATAATATTCCTGGGCGTTTTCATTTTGGGATCTTTTTCAGGAGGTGATCAGTGGATTCTTTCAATTTCTCTTTTATCCTCTGCTTTGCAATATCAGTGCCATATTCCTTGAGAAGTTCTTGAAAGATGATGTCTAGAATCATTTTTTTTTTATCATGGCCTTCAGATAATCCAATAGTTTTTAAATTCTGTCTTCTAAAACTATTTCCTAGTTGATCAGTTTTTCCAATGAGACATTTCACACCTTCTTCTATTTTCTCAACATTTTGGATTTGTTTTGTGGTTTCTTGATTTCTCATAAAGTAATTCTCTGCTATTTGCTCCATTCTAATTTAGAATAAATTGATTTCTGCAGAGATTTTGACCTCCTTTTCCATTTGTCCCATTCTGCTTGTTAAGACTTTTTCCTCATTGACTTTTTGGACTTCTTTTGCCATTTGGGTTAGTCTATTTCTAAAGTGTTATCTCCTTCAATACTTTTTTTTATCTTCATTAAGTTGTTGACTCGTTTTTCATGACTTTCTTCCATCTCTCTCATTCCTCTTCTCAATTTTTATTCTACCTGTTTTACTTCATTGTTAAAATCCTTTTTGAGCTCTTCCATGGCCTGACACCAATTCACATTTTTCTTGGTCTCTTTGCATGTAGGAACTTTGACTTTATTGTTTTTTTCTGAGTATGTGTTTTGATCTTACTTGTCACCACAGAAACTTTCTGTGATCAGAGAATTTTTCCGTTGCCTGGTCATTTTCCTACACACTATTATTTGACTTTTACCTCTTTATTAATGTAGTTTTCCACTTCCATGGTGATGCACAGTGTCCCAACCTTCAAAGGTTTGCTACATCTCTTTTCAGAGATACTTCTAAGGATGTATAAACTTCCCTTTCTTCCAAGTTGATATGATCTAAGGAGAGGTGTTTACTACTCTTCTGAATCGTGCTCTGTTCTGTGAGTGACCACAATCCCACTTTTATGTCCTGAAACTGTGACAAAGGTCTTCCCTCCACTGTGACTGTATCCTCTGCTGTGCTAGTGCTTCCCCTTGCCCTGAGATTCCTTCCCAGGACCTAGATCTGAGAATGAAAAAAGCAACAAAGTCCTGCCTTAGTGCTATCAACAAGATCTTTGTAATCTCCTTATAACCAGTTGTTTGACCATTTGTAGCCTTAGAACTCGAATAGAAGCTACTTGTGCTGTCCCAGTTGATCAGTCATTCTCAAGGCATGAGTCTGGTTGACTGTGGTTGGGGCTATGCTGGTGTGCACTCCATTCTCATCCAGTTGGGCCACTGATCTTTCTTTCAGATCTTCTATGCTGTCTTTGGTATCTGGGAATAAGAATTCTGGAACACACTGCTGTTGTCATTGATTCGGTTTCCCCAAGGCCTGCTCTGAGTTTACTGGGTCCCAGTCTGTGCTAGTCAGGCCTGCTCTGGATTGTGCTCTTCTCTCACCATTGTACAGCAGACCTTTCCTTTTGGCCTTCATATTTGTCTTGTGGTAGAAATTTGTTTCAGTCTATTTTTTTATGGGTTTTGTTACTCTCAAATTTGTTTAGTTATTTTTAAAAGGTATTTAAAGGAGTTTGGAGGAGAGCTCAAGTGAGTCCTTGCCTTTACTCTTCCATACTGGCCTCACCTCTTTCTTCAATTTTCTCTTTTTATTTCATTAATACATATATATGGAATAAAACAAGCATTTCTATAACATAGTACAATAAAAAGCTGATGGTCCACAAAACTGCTCATCTGCTGTGCACAAGCTGTTATTTCTTTAAAATACACAGAGACGTTATCATGTGCATAGTTTTTTTTTCTATTCTCCCTCCCCTATTGTTCTTTTCACTCTCATTTTCCTTGGAAGGCTTATGGAAGTTAGGGATCATTATCCCCAATGCAGATGGTCCAGTCTCTAGGAAGGTGAACAAGTGACCACCATGAAGTGACAAGGACAGGAGATGTAGGGTTGCCTGAAAGTGAAATTCTCACACTGAGGAGAGACACTGGATCCATTGGACAAAGTGAGTTGCCTCAAGAACTTAAAGGGCTGTTTCATTCACATTTTCTATCCTGCCCACCTTTTTAGGGCTGAACAAAAATAGCCTGATCTGAGAATCCAGGCTAATTCCCCTGACATGTTTGAACTTTCCTCTTAAACATCATCTGAGGGGAAAATAATTGTGTTATTGAGCAGAGAACAGAGTAAAGATTGAGAACAGCCTCTAGACACAGCCTCCAAGAGAAGATTTGTGGTCCTCGCTTAACACTTACCAGGCAGAAGATTTTTTTCTCTTCTTCTTTTTCCTCTTCTTAATCTTTCTACCTCAACCAGAGCCCCTGGGACAAGTGGTTCCTGCAGAACAGCTGAATTAGGCCCAGTTCTCCCCAGAGGGCAGTGGTTGCCTTAGCCTATGACTCTGGGGCAGCAGCTGCTCCCCTGTGCTGTATGGCAGAGGGACCTGGGGAGGTTTTTGTTCAGGGCTGAAACACTGTGGGAATGGAGTACTACTATAGTGAAAACAGTAATAATCTGCCACATCCTCAGCCTCCACAGCACTGATGGTGAAGGTGTAATCTGTCCCAGAGCCACTGCCACTGAACCTGGCAGGGACCCCAGACTGCCGGTAGGAAGCATAATAGATCAGGAGCTTGGGAGACTCTCCTGGTTTTTGCTGGTACCAGGCTATGTTCTTGCTAATGCTGGAACTGGCCTTGCAGTTGATGGTGACTCTGTCTCCTGGAGCCACAGACAGGGATGATGGGGTCTGTGTCATCACAGTAACTGCCTGGGCTTTTTGGTGAGAAAAAGAAGAACAAAGAGCTTTCAGTGAATAATCCTGTGTAGAGACAGCAAACCCAGGAATTGTTCTCTCACCTTCAGGCTGTGTCAGAGATGTCCCCTGGAATATTTCTACTGTCTCTAAAGTGGTGCCAACCTATGTCTCATTGGGGCGTCTTACCTTGAGACCAGAGCAGTAGAAACCAGAAGAACAAGGAAGGGGAGAGCATTGTGAGCCTGTAAATCTGGAGGCAGAGAGCTCTGAGCTCAGTGAGAAAGGTCGGAGATATTTGTATGTGAGGCTGGGTTTCTGAAAGGTCTCTTGGAGATTCTCATGCAAAACAGTGCTGTTCCAGCCTCAACTCTAGGTCCCCATGAGGGGTTATATGCACATGGAGGGAGTAGATCAATTATATTTCCTTGAAACATGTGACCTCATGTGGCCTCTTTTTTATTGCTGATTTCAATGGATGTGCCCTAACCTGTACATGGTCATGTTTGTGGAAGGTGGCTATAAATGGGGGATCCTCTATATCTTCCCAGGAGATATCAGAGGTCTCTGGGACTAAAAACCAAGGGTTGACAAGTGTCTGGGCAAAGAACAGAGTTAAGAAAGAGAGAGTAACTGAGAAGGAAAGAAAACTAAGACCCAGGAGGCAAGAGAACTTGAAGACAACTAAGAGTCCAGTCTTAGATGAAATGGAGATGGAGGGGACTTGAAGATTCTTTGGTTTAGTAGGTGATGTGAGCAGAATGTGTCTCTTCACTTATTTTGAGGGATTACATGTTTATTCTTCTCTATTTCTGTTACATCTTTCTAAATGCTGAAAAAAAAGGAAGGATTGCTGTTCTCAACCTCTCATTTTTTATTTGAGGAAAATGAGACCAAAAGGAGCAGAATGGTTGTTCACAGAACTTTTTCTGGTTAAAGTCCATCATCTCCTATTCTCTACTCAGAACACTCTCACCTTCTGTGAGTTCCTCATCCTTTCATGGTTGCCCCCTTGCCATGGCTGTCTCTTTGGTTTCTCTGCCTCATCTGTCTCCCCACTCCAGCCAATGCTGCCCTCAGCTGTCAAACTGTGATCATGTCACCTCCTACTCCAGAAACTCCTGTCCTTATTTATCAAATTAAATGTCTAATAAAAAATCCTTGAAAGTTCTTCAGAGCTTAGCCAACTCCTCCATGTCCACTTTCCTTACCCTTTGCCTCCTCCCAAGTACCCCATAATCTGGTGGCACTAGATTAAGGTCCCTCTTCCTGACCCTGTGCCCTCTCACTGCTGTCCCTTAGGCCTGGAATGTTCTTCTACCTCGTTGTCACTTCATGGCTTCACAACCTTCCTGTTTCCTCAGAAATAAACACAAGGGGCAGCTTCCAGTTCTATTTTCTTCCCAGTATGATCTTCCTGTGCAGTCTTTTCTTTGTGCTCATACTTCATGGTGGACACATTCGTGTGTCTTACTGGCTGTAGTTTTTAAATTTAAATCTTTTCCTGTTGAACTTAAATGCTAAAAGAAAAGCCTTTCCATACCTGCAGCACAACACAAAAACAGAATTCTGTGAGAAACTATGAACCTTCCTTTCACCCAGCTTGTAAAATAATCATGAAATTAAGTTCATCCATATCTCTACAGATTGTCCTCTTGCATATCCTCCCCTCTCAACTTCCTCCAGTTCTTTTTTGAGCATTTATAAAGATGAGTCAGTGGTCTGCTTTTTTGTTTTCGTTATTATGCTTTTTCCTCTTTCCAGAATTAAAAACTGAGAAGAAATAAAAATAACAAGGACATTTTCCACCAACTTACTCTAATGAATTCCAATTTTAGAGATTTTTTTTTGCTTTAAGGTAGAAAAAAGAGATATCTACCATTTTACAAGTTTCCAACTCATTTTCTCCAAAAATGTTTAGTGATTCTTTTCTTTTTTCTTACATCAGGCTAAATTTTAATCTGTTTCAAAAAAGGGAAAATTTTGGGGGAAGAAAAGTTTTGAAAACCATCTTACTCTGATTTTTAGAAGGCCTACTGAATTTTCATTTGAAGGACAATTTAATGCTATATTATTATGATAAATTGTAAATCAGAAGAAATCCTGTTGTTTCAAGCATAATTTGTAGTAATCCCATGGTGTATGCAAGTATTAAATTATTTTTTGATCTTACATATGTATAAAATTCAATTACTGAAGTTTCTCATTTTCCAGAGTGAGTATATTAAGATAAAAGTAAACGAGCTTGTGAAACAAGGATGTGAATCTCTTGAGTTGTAAAGGTAACATCAGGAGCCTCTTTATTTTTGTTTAAGGAATAGTGTTTCACTACAGACGTATGTTAGTAAGGAGTAGTAACCTATGAGCTATCTTGTGTTATCTTAATGGGAAATCTAATATTACTTTTACTTTTGGAGCTAGAACATGTGGAGAAATATGTGCAAACTGCTGTAGACTCACATTGAGATGTTCCCATTGTTTAAAAGTATTCTTAAAGCTATTTTTCCTGTAATGAGTCTCTTACTGTTCCCAATGTGAGATTAAATACCTATTGTCTAGGATGTGTGGTCCTTGAGAACTGAACTCACCCAAGGCTCTCATTATTGGAACTTGCTCTTAGGGCTTTATTTATGGAAATGTCATTCACCACAGTTTTGATCTTTGATTACAGGGAGAGTTGTCTGAATTGTCATGAAGCCTATATCAAGTGTTGCAGGCTGAGATCTGCTGAAGATTTGTGAGTTGGAAAAGTTTGGGGGACAACCTTGGAAATGGCCTAGGTATGATCTTCCTGACTCTGTTTCCTAATTGTTCTGTTTCCTTTCTGAAAAGGAGAATTCCCCACCTGATTAATCCTGAGCTCTGCTTTTAACATCTTGTAGGTATATGACTGACTTTCAGACATGACTTATCCCTGGAATCAAATGGAAGACTTTTTTTCCTTCTTTTATGATATACCTCATTGTTATAACTATTCATTTTTTTCCCCTTTAAAGCAAATTTCTAGTCAGAAAGTTCTGGAAGTATATTATAAATCTCTTAAATTATAGATTGATATTGGAACATGTCTGAGTCGTTATAATAAGGTACAGGAATGAATATCTTACAATTTTAACTTATATTCATGGCCAAATACTAACAAAGGGATAACATCCTCCTAAGGAGAAATGACTGGGCAAAGTCATGACAGAAAGATGTATTGTGACAGATTTATAATTGAATAAGTTAGCAAATATTGAGTCAAAAGCAAGAGAATTAGAATGTTTTCTGGTAGAATTCTACAAAGGTATATAGGATTGGCTTCCAAAATTTATCTATTATGGAAATTCAGGCTTTAGTCATGCTTTGATTGTAAATTTTCATATTTGGATTTTTCCATTATTGAAGCATCTGTCTGATAATTTTAAAAGGCAGAAGAGCTCATTTTATGGTTGGATCCTCAAATTTTAAAAAATTCTTATATCAGGTATAAGATTTAGGTAAGGATGGAAACAGGACATGGTACTTAAAGTGAAATTCTCTGAGGTTTCAAAATTAGAGAACTAAATTTCAGTGATTGTGCTCATTAAAAGTAAGTCAAAATTATCTAGGAATTTCTAAATATGAACCAGAGAAGCAGAACCCCCTTATAGATCTATATGGAGAATATGGAGAATAAAACCTTTTGTCCAATAAAGGATATCTAAGGACCAGATAATTATATGATGCATCTGGGACATAACAGATGCTATTTAAATAAGCATTGAGAGTGGGGTACTGGAATACCTGCCCAAAAGATTTTTTATAGAAAATCTTAAAAAAGAATTTAAAAATGACTTAAATGTGAGAAAAACTACAAAAACAAATAATAATCATCCAAGAAAAACAGAAGGTTATGAAAGGAAAGGCAACCAAGTAGAAAAGGAGATCCAGAATTTTAAGGAAGAAAATGATACCCTGGTTATTACAATTTGGCAAAGTGAAACCAGTGAAATTTAAGAGATCAAGAAATAGTGAAATGAAACATGAAAAATTAAAAAAAAATTAGGAGGGAAAGTAGCATTTAAGAAAAACAATAAATTTGGAAAATAGATTAAGGAGAGAAAATCTCAAAAAAATCTGACTAACTGAAAGGTACAATAAAAAAAGAATCTTGAGTAATACTTGAAACAATTAAAGAACATTGTCCTGAAGCATTTGAACAAGTTGGGGTGGAAGTGGAAAGAGAAAAATGAATCCATCGATCACCACTTAAAAGAGATCCTATGAGGAAAACTCATAGGCATATTATAGTCAAACTCCAAAAAACACAACTCAATCATAAAATACTAAAGGAATCAAGATTAAAACAATTTATATATGATGGAGGCACAATTAGATTAACACAAGACCTAGCATCAAATATATTGAAATGCTGCAATTCTTGGAACAGAATGTATTGAAGCCCAAAACAACTGGGCCTCTGGCCAAAAATTTCATACTCTGCAAAATTAAGTATTATCCTAAATAAAAAAAAATGGACTTTTGATATACTCTCAGACTTTCAAGAATTAATTTAAAAAGACCTGAACTCAATAGCAGCTTCAACATATAAGAAAAAAGACAAATAGCAGGTATACACCAATGAGTGGGTTTTTTTAATGTGTATTTATTTATTTTTAGATTTTCAACATTCACTTCCACAGAGTTATGAGTTCCAAATTTTCTCCCCTTCTCTCCCCTTTCCCACTCCAAAACACTTTGCATTTTGATTACTCCTTCCCCCAATCTGCCCTCCCTTTTTATCACCCCCCTCTCTTCCCTTATCTTCATCTTCTCTCGTTTCTTGTAGGGCAAAATAGATGTCTATATCTCATTACCTATATTTCCTATTTCCCAGTTGCTTGCAAAAACAATTCTCAACATTGGTTCCTAAACTCTGAGTTCCAATGTCTCTCCCTTCTTCCCTCCCTGCCCATCTACACTGAGAAGGCAAGCCATTCAATAAGGCTATACATGTGTAGTTATGCAAAAGATTTTCAAAATAGTCGTGTTGTGATAGAGTAACTATAATTCCCTGCATCCTGTCCTGTCCCCCCATTTATTCTGTTCTCTCTTCTGGCCTTGTCCCTCCCCAAAAGTGTTTTCTTCTAAATAATTCCTGCTCTCATTTGTCTGCAATTCTATCATCTCCTCTAGCAAGCTGTTGACTCACTTGTCATGATTTTCTTACATCTCTCTCCTTTCTCTTTCCAATCTTTCCTCCATCTCTCTTACTTGATTTTCCAAATCATTTTTGTGTTCTTCCACAGCTTGAGACCATTGCATATTTATGTTGGAGGTTTTGGATGCAGAAGCCTTGAATTTTAGTTCTTCCTCTGATGATATGCATTGTTCTCCGTCATTGGAAAGGATGGAAGAAAATACATGTTCACTAAGAAAGTACCCTTCTATAGTCATTTCCTCCCTCTTTTGGACATATTCCTAGTCAGTTACTTGACATTTGAGTCCTTTCTCAAGAGAAGAGTATACTCTGGGAACCTAAGTTCTCAGTTCCTCCTAGGTGGCACAATCAAGGGAGAGGAGTTTACTCCTCTCCTGGCCTGTGCTCTGGTCCGGGAGCTACTGCAAGCTTTTCTTCCCAGGATCTGTGAGTAGAATTCCATCTTCAGAGCCTCCACCTCCACCAGCCAGTGCTCTTCTTCACCCCAGGACCACAGGCCTGAGACCCAGATCAGCCATTTAATTCCTCCAGGATCTTTAAGCTGAGGGCTCCATAAATGGATGCTGCTGCTGCAGTGGCTACTGCTGGCAAGGCCAGACCACTTTTTCTTCTCAACCAGGTGAAAGAGTTCTCTCACCGACTTGCGAAACTGTCTTTGATGTTTGTGGGTAGAGCAATCTGGAAAATGCTGCTGCTAATGGTGGTGCCCTGAAGACTCCTCTGGTGCTATCCCTGCTATGCCACACAGTGAAGGCTGGGCTGGGCTCCATGTGCTGTGCTCTGCTCCGTGACTGGTGCGATTGACCTTTCCTGTCAGCCTTCCAGGCTGCCTTGGACTGGAAATCTCTTTTACTCTGTTGTTTTGTGACTTCTGCATTCTAGAATTTGTTTAGAGTAATTTTACAGGTATTTTATGGACTATGGTGGGGGGGAGCTTCTACACATCAGTCCTTCTACTCTGACATTTGACTCCACCCCCCCACAAAGGGTGATTATAAGATTTTTATAAGGATTGACTGTTTATCTTTTATATATATACAATGTATGTGTAAGATTCTTATTAATAATCGGGTAGCTCATAAAAAAGACTGGAATAAAGCTGATCTTGACATTAATTTAAAAAGTAAAGGTATTTAGGAATTGCTAAAAAGTATTTACTTTATACAAATAAAATGCAAGAGGACAACCTGAGACAGAAGAATTAGAAGGGGGAGGAGGGCTTGTAGTTCTGATAACCTACTTTCACTGGGAATAGGTTTAAGAGTAAGCAATACATACATATTTAGAAGTACATAAAAATCTTCTGAAGTCAGAGGAAATAAAACTGTAGGGGCATAGGAGGTGAAGAGGACAAAGGAGGGATCATTAGAGGGGTCAGTGGGGGAATAGGTAAATGAGGGGTATAGAAAAGCGTTTAAATCCTTGGAGGGAGGGTTGCCAAGTAATAGGAGGCCAAAGTAGGCTGTAGAAGTAAAGTAGAAGAGACAAGAGAGATAGGAAACAAGAGATATGAGCAAATAAAAAACAAAGATCAGAAGTAGGATATCGTTGGGAAAGTATATGTCCATATTCTTTATATGTCTGTGTACTCTACATGAGTATCAGTATTGTATGTCAGTTGCATGATATCATGATCTGTGATCTCATTTGGGGTTTTCTTGGCAATGATCCAAGTTTGGTTTGCCATTTCCATCTCCAGCTCAAGGGGCAGCTAGGTGGTACAGTGGATAGGGCATCAGTGAAGGAGTCAGGAGGACCTAAGTTCAAATCTTACCTCAGATGCTTGATACTCACTGGCTGTGTGACCTTGGGCAAGTCAACCCCAATTTCCTCATCCTGGGTCATCTCCAGTCATCCTGATGAATATCTTGTCACTGGATTCAGATGGCTGTAGAAGAGAAGTGAGGCTGGTGACCTGCACATCCCATCCTCACTCAAAACAATGTCAAGTGCAAGTCACATCGTTATTTCTCTGATGACATAGTCTTCTTCGGCAACAAAGTACGAACACATACACACATTATTATGGATATGAAAACTGAGGGAAGGACTGTTAAGTGCCTTGCTCGTGGTCACCCAATTAGTAATTGTCTGAGGCCATATTTGAACACAGGAAGGTGAGTGTTCCTGACTTCATGCCCCACATGTTCTCACATCTGCCACATAAATAAATTTAAAAGCAGGCTTTTCAGGATTCTTCCTCTGTGCCAGTACCCAACCTCTTTTCTCATTGTTTTTTTTTTTGTTCTTTACTTTTCTTTTTTTAAAAACATTATTCAACATTTTCTTTTATCCTAGTTATATGTAAAAACTTTCAACATTCTTTTTAAAACTTTGAGTTCCAAATTCTCTCTCTTCCCCACCACCCATTGAGAAAGCAAACACTTTCATATAGGTTACACGTAATTGTCATATTGTAAAAGAAAATAATGACAAAAAATACCTGAAGAAAATCTAAGAAGCAGCAACACAAGGCTCAGTCTGTTTTCAGACACCATCAATTCTTTCTCTGGGGACATATAGCATTTTTTATCGTTAGTCCTTCAGAGTTGTCTTGGATCTCAGTATTGCTATGAATAGCTAAGTCATTCCCAATTGATCATCCTATAATAATGTTGTTTCTTTGAACATCCTACATTAAGCTTTGTTTTAGCCCTTCCAAGTATTTCCAGATTTTTCTGAGCCACCTTGCTCATCAGTTCATATACTACAATAGTGTTTCTTCACTATCACACACTACCACTTGTTCAACTATTCTTCAGTTGATGGGCATTCCCTCAAGTTCCAATTCCTTGCCCATAGACAAGAACTGCTATCCATGTAGGTATGTACATATTGGTCCTTTTCCTTTTTGCTTTGCTTTCCTCTCCTTTGGGATACAGACCTAGTAATGATATTACTAGATCAAAGGGTATGCATCATTTTATGCATGGGTCTATAACCCTTTGGACATAGGTCTAAATTGCTTGACAGAGTGGTTGTATCAGTTCACAACTCCACCAACAGTTCATTAAAGTCTCATTTTTCATCCTCTCTACATTTGTCATTTATCTTTTCTGTTCTACTAGCTACTCTAATAGGTATTAGAATTGTTTTAATTTGTATTTCTCCAATCAATACTGAATTAGAGCATTTTTTCATGTGGCTTGTTCTGAAAACTGATGAAATCTTTTCATCATTTATCTATTGGGGAATGGCTCTTATTTTCATAAATTTTATTATATTCTCTCTATGTTTGAGAAGTGATGCCTTTACCAGAGAAACTTGCTTCAAAATTTTTCACAATTTTGCTTGCTAACTGTATTTCCCTCCATCCTATTCTCCTATTTATTCTATTCTCTGTCTCCTTGTACCCTGGCCCTCCTCAGAGATGTTTTGCTTCTAACACTCCCCTTGCCCGATGTACCCTCCCTTCTATTAGTCCCAGCCCCCCACTTCTTGTATCCTATTCCCTGCCTACTTTCTTAAGGCGTAAGACAGATTTCTATACCCAATGCAGTGTGGATATTATTCCTTCCTTTAGCCAGTTCTGATGAGAGTAAGGTTCATTCTTTCTGCCCTCCTTCCTGTTCCTCTCCACTGTAAATTCTCTTTCCTGCCTCTTTCATATGGCACAATTCACCCAATTTTACCTCTCCTTTTCCCTTTCTCCCAGGACATTCCTCTCTCACCACTGACTTCTGGTTTTCAGCTATCATCTCACACCTGTGCCTTTTGTCTATCTATACTCCCTCTAACTACCCAAATAATGAGAAAGTTCTCATGAGTTACAGATTTCATCTTCCCATGTAGGAATATGGCCAGTTGAACCTTATGAAGTCCCTTCGGATTTTCTTTTCCTGTTAATGTTTTTCTGTTTCTCTTGGATCTTATATTTGAAAGTCAAATTTTCTGTCCAGTTCTGATCTTTCTATCAATAATGCTTGGAAGTCTTCTGATTGAATATTCATTTTTCCGCTGAAGGACTGTACTCAGTTTTGCTGGGTAAGATAATAACTTGTTATAATCCTAGCTCTTTTGCCCTCTAGAATATCATATTCCAAGCCCTCCAGTCATTTAATATAGAAGCTGATAAATCATGTGTTATCCTGATTGTGGCTCTACAATACTTAAATTGTTTCTTTTTAGCTCTGCTTCCAAAGTTTTCTCCTTGACCTGGAATTCTGAAATTTGGCTATACTACTCCTGGAAACTTCCATTTTGGGATCTTTCTCAGGAAGTGATAGTGTATTCTTTCCATTTTTCTTTTACTCTCATGTTCTCGAATATCAGAGCAGTGTTCCTTAATAATTTCTTGAAAGATGATGTTTAGACTGTTTTTTTGATCATGACTTTAATTTTTAAATACTCTCTTCTAGATCTACTTTCCTGGTCAGTTGTTTTTCCAATGACATTTTTCACACTGTCCTCAATTATTTCATTCTTTTGGTTTTGTTTTACGGTTTCTTGATTTCTAATAAGGTCATTAGCTTTTATTTGCTTGATTCGAATTTTTAAGAAATTAGTTTCTTCATTGGGCTCCTTTTCCAGATATCACATTCTGCTTTTTGAGGCATTTTTCTTCTCATTGGCTTTTTGGACGTCTTTTGACATTTGACCTAATCTGATTTTTTAAACTATCATTTTCTTCAATATTTTTTTTCATGTGTCCTTTACAGGATGTTGAGTTATTTTTCATGATTTTCTTCCATCACTCTCATTTCTCTTCTCAATTTTTCCTCTACCTCTCTTACTTAATTTTCAAAATCCTTTTTGAGCTCTTCCATGACCTGAGAGCAATTCACATTTTTTTTAGAGGCTTTGGATATAGGAACTTTGATTTTGTTTTCCTATTCTGAGTCTGTGTTTTCATCTTCCATCATCTTACCACAATTGCTTTCTGTAATGAGAATGTTTTTCCATTGTTTGCTCATTTTAATAGTCTATTATTTGACTGTTAACTCTTTGTTAATGTAGGGCTCTCCTTGTAGGGTGGAGTATACCATCCTAAGCTGCAAGGGTTTTGTGCAGTTCTTTTCAGAAATACTTCCAGGAACCTAAAAGCTTTCAGTTCCTTCAAGGAGGTTTGATTTAAGCAGAGGGGTTTCCAACTCTCTTGGCCTGTGCTCTGTCTCTGAGTGACTACAAGCACTCATTTCTGCCCTGTAACTGTGAAGAGATGCCCCCTCCACTGTGGCTCCAAAGTCTCTTATGCTGGTGCTCCTCCTTGCCCTGGGATTCTCACACAGGACCTGGATCTGAGAATGGGCAAAGCAACAGAATCCTGGCTCTGTACTAGCAAAGAGACCCCTGTAATCTCCTTCTGATCAGTTCTTCATTCCCCTTACCATTGGTGAACTGAGAACTCAGAAAACAGCTGCTTCTGCTGCCACAACTGATTCAGTTAGTCCCAAGGCCTGTCTCTTGTATACTGTGGCCAGAGCAGTGCTGGTGTGAACTCCACTCTCACCCAGTTGAGTGACAGATCTCTCTTTCTGACCTTCTGTGTTGTCTTTGCTATCTGTGGCCTAAGAGACCTGGAACCACTACTGCAGGCCATCATTCTGTCTCCTCAAGTCCTGTTCTGGACTTGCTGGGGCCCAGTCTGTGCTGGTGAGGCCTATTCTGGACTGTGCTTCTCTCTCACCCTAGTGCAAAAGTGCTTCCCTTTTGGCCTTTAAACATGTCTTGTGTTGGAAATTTGTTTCACTGCATTTTTTAAGTTCTGCTGCTCTAGACTTTGTTAAGTCATTTAAAAAAGGAATTTAAAGGAATTTGGGGGAGAGCTCAAGTGAGTCCCTGCCTTTACTCTGCCATCTTGGCTCCACCTATTTTCTTAATTTTCTTAATCCTCTTTTTTATTACATTAGTATGTGTTTAGGGAATAAAACAACCATTTCCATAACATAGTACAATAAAGAGATGATAGTACCTGAAACTCCTGATCTACTACGCACAACTTGCTGTTCCTTTCAAATATACAGTGAAGTTATCATGTACATTGAGTTTTTTTTCTACCCTGCCTCCCATATTATTCTTTTCATTCCCATTTTCCTTAGAAGCCTTATAGAAGTTAAGGATGGTTATCCCCAATGTTGATGGTCCAGTCTCTGGGAAGGTGAAAAAGTGACCATCATGGGGTGACAAGGACAGAAGATCTAGTCTTCCCTGAAAGTTAAATTCCCAGAGTGAGGAGAAAGACTGGATCCGCCCTATAGACTGAGTTGCCTCAAAACCTTTAGGGTTCATTTCATCTACCTTGTCTATCCTGGCTGTCTTTTTAGGGCTGAGGAAAAGCAGGCAGAGCTCAGAGTCCAGGCACATTCCCATGAATAGTTTGAAGTTTCCTCTTACACACTAGCTCAGCATGGGAGCTTTAGTGTAGGGAGCAGAGAAGAGAGCAAAATATGGGACTAACTTCTGGAAGTAGCCCCCATGGGAAGGTTTGTGGTCCTTGGCTAAAGTTAACCAGGCAGAAGATTTTTTCTCTTCCTCTTTTTCCTTTCTCTTTTGAATCTTTCTACATCAAGGAGAGACCTTGAGACAAGTGGGTCTTGCAGCAGACCTGAATTAGTCCCAAATCTCCCCTGAGGTCAGTGGTTGCTCTGAACCTGTGACTCTGGGGCAGCAGCTGCTCCCCCACTCTGAAGGGCTGAGCAGCCTGGGGAGGTTTTTGTTCAGGGCTGAAACACTGTGGGAATGGAGCACTACTATATTGATAACAGTAATAATCTGCTACATCCTCAGCCTCCACAGCACTGATGGTGAAGGTAAAATCTGTCCCAGAGCCACTGCCACTGAACCTGGCAGGGACCCCAGACTGCATTTTGGAAGCTTCATAGATCAGAAGCTTGGGGGACAGTCCTGGTTTCTGCTGGTACCAGGCCATCCACTTGTTAATGCTGGAACTGGCCTTGCAACTGATGGTGACTCTGTCTCCTGGAGCCACAGACAGGGAGTCTGGGGACTGGGTCAACACAACGCCTGCCTGGGATTCTTGGTGGGAAAAGAAGAAGAAAGAGATTTCAGTGAAGAGTCCTGTTCTGTCACCCTCAGGCTATGTCATAGTTACCCAGTGAAAAACTCCTTCTATCTCTCAAGTGGTGCCCACCTATGGCTCATTGGGAGTCTTACCTTGAGGCCAGAGCAAGAGGAGCCAGAGGAGCAAGGAAGGGGAGATCATTGTCACCGTTGCAGAGCAGGAGGCAGAGAACTCTGAGATCAGTGAAAAATATGGGAGATATTTGTATGTGAGGTTACATGTGTGAAAAATCCCTTGGAGATCACCATGCAAAACAGTACTGGTCCAACTTCAACTCAAAGACCCAGGTGTGGTGATATGCACATGAAGGGTGGGGCCCTGTTGTGTCTCCTTGAAACTGTGACCTCATATGGCCTCTTTTTTTATTACTATATTAAATGGTCCTACCTTATTCTGGACATGGTGGTATCTGTGGCAGGTGACTAAAAAAGGGGAGGCCTCTCTATCTTCCCAGGAGAGATCAGATGCCTCTGGGTCTAGAGACCAAGAATTGTTGTCAAGTGTCTGTGCAAAGAATAGAATGAAGAAAGAAAGAAAGTAGGAAAGAACAGAAGGAAGAAATAAACAATGAAAAGAGCTTAGTCAGAAAGAGAGTAAAGACTGGGGAACCAATAGCATTTCATGATCACTAAATTCTCAGACTTAGATGAAATGGAAGAAGCAGGTACTTGGAGATTCTCTGGTCAGTATACTATGTAGGGTGGGGAGCATGTTTCCCTTGAGTTGTTGGCAGGAGGAGATGTTTATTCTTCACTTCTGTGTTTCTGTTTCATCTTTATAAATGCTGAAAAGACAAAAGGATTGCTGTTTTCATCCCCTCTTTTTGTTACTGGGGAAAATGTGACTGAAAGAAGTATAATGGCCATGCAGGTGCCATTTTCATCTCCTATTCTCCACTCAGCGCACAGTCACTTCTTGTCACGCTATCATCATCTTATGGTTGGACTCTGGCCATGGAGGTCTGGTTGGTTTCTATGCATCTGCCCACTCCAGCCAATCTTACACTCAACTGTTAAACTGATCGTCTGAGAGAACAGATCTGAGTATGTCACCTCCTGCTCCAGAAACTCCAGTCTCTCTTTATCACCTCCAGGATCTAATAAAAATCCTTTAAAGTCCTTTAGAACTTGGCCAGTTCCTCCACTTCAAATATCCTTATACTTCACTCCCTCACAAGTACTCTATGATTTAGTGACACTGGCCTTCTGGCTATTTCTAATAAATGATCCTCCTCCTGACTCTATGCCTTCTCACTTCTATCCCATTGTAAGAATAAGAACTCTGACATACCCAGGAGAGCCTGTTATCACAGATTCTTTGATCTGCATTTATAAAAGTAAAGGCAACTTTTGAGGGATCAACAGTCTATTTAATCAAGCACATGTATCATTCACTTAGTTCTGGGGAAAGGTCAGCACCTTGAACTTCAGAGAAAACACAGAGAAATCAAACTCAGCAGACACACTTCCAAATGTCTCACATAAGCAATGCATACATCATAGATCAACAGACAGGGTCCAACAGTCTGACCATAGTTACCAGAGAGGGAAACACCAACATCTGGGTTTTCAAAGCCAGGGGGCTCCTTTGTGGCTTACCTGTGTCCTCATTTGCCCAAACAAACACTTCCAGTAAGTATACCCCAAAATAAGACATTGCCCTCAGAGTACTTATACATTTTCTAGAGTCAGAGAACCAGCAACTTAACAAAAGGTGTGGGCCTTCCTACGCATCTTCCCAGGCCCATTAGTGGGTGGGGAAGATCTTCTTTAATCACATTATTCAATCAAGGGCAGGTAATTATACTAAAACAAAAAAAGCATCATCAGTTCACTCATGTACCTGGAAAGCTCTTCTTTCTCGTTGCCACTTCCTGGCTTCACATGTTTCCTGTTTTCCCAGAAATAAACACGTTTGGATGCTTCTAGTTATCTTTTCTTGGTAGTATGATTTCCCAACGCAATCTTTTCTTTTACACCCATACTTCATGCTAGACAGGGTAGTGTCTCTGACTGGCTGTGGTTTTTTAATTCAAACTTTTTATGTTGAACTTAAATGCTAAAAGAAGACCATTTCCAGACCTGGAGAAGAACACAAAAAGAAGATTCTTTGTGGAACCATGAAACTCCCTTTCACCCAGCTTGTAAAACAGGCATATAACAACATCTATCCAATTTTTCAGACTGTCCTTTTCTCTATCTTTCCTTCTGAACTTCCTTGTCTTCTTTATTGTGCGTTTATAAAGAGGAGTCAGTGCTCTACTTTCTTTTTCTCATCATTTTTGCCTTTGCTTTTGCCTCATTCCTGAATTAAACAATGAGAAGAAATAACGAAAATCAATCCTCTGTAATGTATAGGCACAGAGAAGCAGAAAGAATCTAGATAGTGGACATGTTCAAAAATAAGGGTTTCTTTCTGCATCTTGTGTCGAACTTCTCTTTGTGAGGAGATGGGTAACACGTCCTTTCAGAGTTTCTCTACAGATGTGGTTCACAGCTGTTCGTCTTTACCATACTGATGTCTTCTTACACATTGTTCTCCTAATTTTATTCATTTTCTCTGCCTCAGTTTATACTGCCCAGGATTCTGTGAAGTAGTCTCTTTCATCCCTACTTACAGCTCAATAATATTTGTCATATTTATAAAGCACATTTTATTCTGGCATTCTTTAATTATTTAAGAGGAAATCTGAGGCATTTCCTTGGATTTTGTTACTTCAGGATCTGGGTATTTGTTTTGCAGTAGGTAGAATATTGAACCTAAGGTCAGGAAGACCTGAATTCAAATGCAGTCTGTGGGACTTTTTGGCTGTGACTTTGGGCAAATCACTTTATCATGTTTTATGCATGCACACACACACATATGTTAATTTAAAGGTTTGTGAATATCATATTCACTATCTATGTGAGATTCCAGAATGTAATTATTTTCTTAATTTCTCATGATTTATTTAAGAAGAAAGAAAAGATACTGATTAAATTTTTAAAGGCCTGGTACACTTTGTTTTTGTGATAAGGCCAATTAAATTGGGTGTATTCTTCCTGTTCTTCATAGAAAACTCTATCTCCTTCCCAATGCAACAAATTTTTGATTAAGGAATTTTGTGAGAGCTAGCAATCCTGTAATAATTAGGAATTAATTTGTGATAATAGCTAAGAAATTTTTGTTACTCAAGGACATTTTACACCAACTAAATCTACTTTTAAGGGTTTATTTTTGCTTCAAGTTGGACAGGAAAGATATCTATCATTTTAGAAGTTTTCAACATATTTTCTCCAAAAATCTTTAGTGATTTTTTTATATCAGGATAAATTTTAAACTGCTTCAAAAATGGGAAATAATTTTGGAAAGAGAAGTTTTGAAAAGAAATCTTTCTATGATTTTTAGAAGGCCTACTCAATTTTCTTTTCCGCAATAATTTAATGAGAAATTACTATGATGAGTTTTAAAGGAGAAGACATCTTGCTATTTTGATCTGAATTTGTAGTCTTCTCATGGCTTATGCAAGAGTTAAATTAGTGTTTGAATTTGTCATATGTAAAAGATTCAATTCCTGAAGTGTTTCATTCTTCCAGGGTGAGTATAATAAGAGAAATATAAAAAAGTTGTGAAACAAGGACATGAATCTATAAAGTTGTAAGGTTAAAGTCAAGAGCCTCTTTTTTGTTTAAGGAATAGTATTTCAGTTAGTGAAGAGTAGTAACTTATGAGCTATCTTGTGCTATCTTCATGGGAAATTTAATATTACTTTTGTATCTGGAATTAGAACATGTGCAGAAATGTATGAGAACTGCCTAAGATTCACATTGAGATGCTCCCATTGTTTAAAGGGATTCTGAGAGCAGTAGTGTTTTTCCTGTGATCAGTCTCTTCTCATTATCAATGTGAGATTAAATGCTTATTATCTAGGATGTGTGATCCTTGAGAGTGGAATTCACCTAAAGAAAGCTTTGATTTTTGGAACTTGCTCTTTATGACTTTATTTATAGAAGTGTAATTGACTCTAGTTTTGATCTTTGAATACAGGAATAGTTGTCTGAATTATTATGAAACCAATAGCTGTAGGCAGAGAACTGCTAAAAGTGGATGTCTATGCCTGGGAAGAGCATTGGGGAGAAGCTTCACATGGTCTAGGCAGGACCTTCCTGACTCTCTTTCCCAAATCTGCTATTCCCTTTCTGAAAAAGATATTCCTCACCTAATTAATGCTGAGCTCTACTTTTAACATCTTGTGGCCATATGATTAGCTGTCAGATATGACTTGTCCCTGGAATCAGATGGAGCTAAGGAAGTTTTCACCTTCTCTTATGATGTTATTGTTATAACTATTTCCCTCTTTTTCTTTTTAAAGTAAATTTCTGTAATCAAAAATTTCCGTAAGTATAATACAAATCTATTAAATAATAGATTGATACTAGAACATCTCTAAGTCACTGTAATAGGATGCAGAAATGAATGTCTTACAATGTTAACTTATATTCATGGTCAAATAATAATGTAGGGATATCATTCTCCTAAGGAGGAAAAGATTGGGCAAAGTAATAAGACAGGGATGTAACATGATCTATTTCTATTTAAATAGGATAGCAAATTTTCAGAGTAAGCACCAGGATTAGACTGTTTCCTGTAAGATTTATATACAAGTATATTTGATTGACTTCCAAAATTGTTCTATCATGGAAATTCAGGCATTAGGCATGCAGGTAATAATTTTTCAAAGTTGGATTTTTCCATTATTAAAACATCTGCCTGATATTTGTGAAAGGCAGAAGAGGTCATTTAATCATTGGACCCTCAAATTTTAAAAGATTCTTATACCAGGCACAGGATTTAGGTAAGGATAGAAACAGCAATTGGTACATAATGTGAAATTCTCTGAAGTTTCAAAATTGGAGAAGCAAATTTAAGATTGTACTAATTTGAACTATGTCAAAATTACCTTGGGACTTCTAGATATGAACCAGAGAAGCAGAACTCCCTTTTATAACTGTCTTGAGAATAAGGCCTATTGTCCAGAAAAGGATATTGAAGAACCACATAACTGCATGATACATCTGGGACTCAAAAGATGCTTCTCAAGTAGACATTGAGAATGGGATACTGGGACACATGGAGACTTTATGTTAGTTAACATTGGTAATAATGACTACATTCCTTTGTAAGTTTTATGGTTCTGTGTACTTGGCTACCTTTGTGACATGTAAATCTCCCTTCCCAAAACTAATCCACTGTGAGTCCTCTGAATAGACTAATCTGTATCTATCTAAATGTAATTATACAATTATGGGAATTCTGAGAAAAACTTTATTGGTTTGCTTGAACCTAGCCTTGTGTGACTAGGAAACTGAACCATCTCCTTTAACAAAGGACCTGTATTATACTGGTTTTTTTTCTCAGTTTCCAACTCATATGACTTCTAAGAGTCCCTGCCAGGTCTTAAAGTCTTAACAAAATCATTTGGGTAATGTTTAATTAAATTAAACTATGGTCTATAATACACCATAAAAAATCTGGTTTCAGAGAAACTGGAGAAGGTCATCAGAATGTACTGATGCAGAATGACAAGAAAAGACTAGAATGATAGAGTCACAATAATAGTAGGCCTAGTGAATAGGCCATGGCTGGGGGCCCAAGCCTGTACTCCCAGATACTGGGCAGGTTGAGGCTGGTGGGTTACTTAAGGTCAGAAGTTAGAAGCTGTAGCTGGGCTCAGGTGAGATCAGGTGGCCAAACTATGTCTGGCACCAACGTAAGATCAGAAACAGTGAACATCAATGTTTCCATGCCAGTCAGTAGTGGGATCAATTCTGTGAACAGCTGTGGTATTTCCAGCCAGGTGAGATTAGGAGATCTACTCTCAAGACAATTTGGGAGGAGAAAACTCTTCAGGATTTCTGTCCAGAACAGGTACAATTGCAATTTGCACTCCCTCTGAGCCAATAAAACCCAAACAGTGACCAAGAGAGGCTTGAGTTGGGACTTATTATTGAGGAGCCTGAATGATATGGATTTAAGTCTTATTGAAGTAACTCCATTTGAATCTGAATGGGCTTTATCAAAGCTTGGTTTTCCAGAGGCCACTTTCAAGTAATTTATATTCCTTTGTTCAGAGCACTCAAACGCAAATGTCTGATTCCACAGGGGACGAAAAAGAGGAAGGGAAGGAGAAAGAGAGGAAGGAAGGAGAGAAGGAGGAAAAGAAGGAAGTCGCATTGGCCAACTGGAACTGGACAGTTGGGACTCTAGTGGAGCATGCCCTCCTCCTGCTCAATGATTATTGTTCCTTCTTCATTTTTGAAGAGACCAGTGACATCAGGAAGGTGAAGTCTTGACTTGCAAGTGAATTGCATTTCAGTGAGGCAAAGCTGTGCAAATTCACTAGCCTCATCCTCTCCTTCAAGACCATCTGGGTCCAGTGGCAAGACATAGGTCAGGATGACTGGAGATGACCCTTGAAACGTGAGAAAGAGAGAAGTAAAACAGAGATCTGGGAAATCCCTCTCCCCACTGTATCCATGACCATGATGCCTCTTGTCTTAACCTTTAGGAGCAGAGTAAAGAACTAGACAAGCTTCTGCAAGCAGCTTCTGTGGGAAAGTCAATGGCCCTTAGCTAAATTATACCAAGGAGAAGGTTGTTGCTCTTTCTCCTTTTTCTCTCTCTTCTCAATCTTTCTACCTCAATCAGAGTCCCTGGGACAAATGGTCCCTGCAGCAGAGCTGAATTAGGCCTAATTCTCTTCTGAGGGCCCTGGTTGCCCCAAGACTGTGACTTTGGGGCAGCAGCTGCACCCTATGCTGGAAGGCTGGGGTAATTTTCAGAGGGTAGGTGGTGGTATCTCCTCCAGTAGAAGTTAGCAATTGACCGAATATTTGAAAGAACCTGGGGATTCTAAAAGGTAGAGAGAAGGAACTTCATGGCTGTTATCCAGTGCAAAGACATGGAGATGGAAGATGGGAATGTTGTGTGTATAAGAACAAAGTCAGGAATTGTCACCTATCTTCCTTATGACTTCCTGAAAGCTAAGGGATGCCTGAAGAGTTTATTGAGCTTAGACTTGGTCTATAGCATGTGAGACCTTCTTGAGCTTCTCATTACCTGATGAAGACCAAAAACGTGAAATGATCAGTGGGAAAGGACGATTTGAGCCCTTTTGGACTGAGATACCAACAGTTCTCTGTGATGGTCTCTGAGTGACCCTGAAATCTTCCTGCTGAGTCAGCAACCAGAAGGCCAAATTATGCTTGCACTGACATGCTGAGTCAGGGCTACTTCTTTGCTTTATGTGTTTATAATCCCCCTCACCTAACCTTTTCTTGAGCAGTTCTGACTGTAGTTGTACTTGCATTCCCCCAGTATGAGAGAAATAAATCTCCATACAACCTAATTCTGCTTGTCTTTCTTAGACTGAACGCTGGGGTGACATTTTTCCATTGTGATTCATGTAAGACAGGTGAATGCAGAGAGGTCTGCACCTTGGTGCCAAGACTTCTTCTCCTGAAGTTCTGTCCTTAATGGGTGAAGTGAGTCCTTTGTCCATTCCCTGCACCTGTCCCTGACACACACAAATGGTAGGAAGTCCACATTTCTCTCCATGTTGGTATTGAGGGTAGAGACCATGCTATGTCAGATAGGTCTCCTCTTAAGGTCAGGATACCTTCTGCAACTTGGCCTCTCTGCTTGCCCCTGGTCTGTGCATGCTTCTGGTCTCTGAACTCCCTAGGTCCTTTAGGTTAAATTAGACTTGTATACTTTGTTGTTTGTATTTGTCTTGTCATTTTTTCTGTAACACTGTTTTTGTAAAATGTCTGTGTTATGTTTGTGCTTTGAACTAGAATGTTATCTTGGAAGATTTAAAATGCAGCCAGCCAGAAAAAAATGTTTAAGGACTTTAGCAAAGGAAAACACTGGCAAAGATTAATGAAGTTTTTTTTTCTTATTTTGAGGTTATCGCTGAAATAATTTTCTCAGTAATTAGGACTAACTCTCACCTTAGGCTTTCCATGGGAGATTAGGTTACAAGAAAGAAGGAAAAGGTTGTAATATATTTCACAATATTAGGCAAGTTGGAATTATGCAAATAAAGTTAGGTAACCAAAACTGTGGAAACCCTAAAAACATCTTCACAGATTCTAGAAGTTTGGAGATTAATCATTTTCAGACTGCAGGAAGTAACTCTTCAGAAGTTAGAAAATTAAGCAAACCCCTTTGCTTTCTCCATGCTCCTTCCTTGGAATAAGGTACATAGATGGAAATTTCTGAAATTTGAAAATTGAAGAAGCAAATTTAAGTAATTGTACTAAATCATACTTAGAATGACCAAGGAATCTCCAGATTTGAAATCCATAAGCAGAAACCCCTTTAGAGCTGTCCTGAGAATATAGACTTGTCCAAGGAAAGAAGTCTGGGGACCAGATAAGTACATGAGACATCTGCAACTCAAAAAGTGCTGAGTCAATGGACATGGAGAATGGGTTACTGGGACACAAGGAGACTTGATGTGAGTTAACATTAGTGATACTGATTGTATTATTTGCATGGTTGATGTTTAGATTTTCTTGGTTACCTTGGTGGGATGTAAATCTCCCTACACAAAAGTAGTGTGTTGTGAGTTTTTTGAGTAGTTTAATTTGTACCTGACTTAATATAATAATGCAACTATAAGAAATGTGAGAAAAGCATTATTAAATTCTTATTTTCAGCATGTATTCCTAGGAAACTGAACCATCTCTATATGCCTTTAACCAAGGACCTATGTTATGCTGACTAGCCCCTCAGATGCAAAGATTGGTAAAAGAAGTTTTCTCTCAATTGTCAATTCCTATGTCTTCTAAGGGCTGCTACCAGGTCATTCTGACCACTCCCACAGCTGTCAAATTGTGGGTGTGGACTCTTGGATTATCTGAAGATGGCCTATTCCTAATGGACCTTTGAACCCATTGGAGTCCTTGTCCTTTGGCTTCATAAAGGCCTAAAGAAGATGACATCTGAGGCAAAGGTTCCTCCCAGAATCCACACCATGCCTGTCAGAAGAAGGGCTCATTCCCCACTTGAGTCCCCACTCCTGATTCTTATATTCCCTATGCTGTTTGCCCATATATCCTGGTTGAACTAGCTTTGATTTTGCTTGACTTTGTCTGTGTGATTTCTGTTCACTATGCCCTTCTCTCTTCTGACCTTGGGTCATTTTTTACTGTCCTTCTTTACATGTTTTTGCTTGCATCTCAGTGGCTGCTCATCTCTTTCAGCAGTCCCCCACCAACCTACCCTGCCTGAATATTTCAATGGATATGCTCCTTCTGCTATCCTGACTGGTAGAAAATGTTCCATCCCCAAGGGGATGGAGAGAACCAATTGTGATCTGAGCCTATTGACCTTCATCAGTCAGGTTCGTGGCTCTTTTATCTTACCATCTGCCCTGGATATGTTTTTCATGTGTGGCAAGTCCCTTCATCAGATTCTTAGCCCTCTATGAACTGGTCTTTGCACCATCATTGCTGTGGTGCCCAACCTTTGATATTTTTGACATCTGAGACTAATCTGGTCCCCTTGACACCTTTGTGCTTATGCTTGTTAATGCTAGTTCCTGAACCCTTTCTCTGTTCTGGCACCATAGCCATTACCACACTGTCCAGGCCCTGCCACTCATCATGGGGAGGGCAGTATCCAGGCCCCTATGTCAATGGGAAAAGGGGGCCTGATATTTTCAAATGTGGTTTTAAAAAATTTATTCTGGCAGATGGCAGACATGAATGACTAGGTAGCTAGAGTGAGGTCCCAGAGTGAGAAGAAAGACTGAATCCATCCTATGCACTGATTTCCCTTAAGAACTTCTGGGAGTGTTCCATTCACCTTGTCTATCCTGGCTGTCTTTTTATGGCTGGGGAAAAGCAGGTAGAGCTAAGAGCCTAGGCCCATTGCCTTGAACTGTTTGCAACTTTGTCTTAAACACTAGCTCAGGGTGAGGGAATTGGTGTGGGGAGCAGAGAACAGAGTACAGATTGAGACCAGCTTCTGCAGCAGTCCCATGGGAAGGTTTGTGGGTCTTGGCCAAAGCTTACCAGGCAGAAGGTTCTTTCCCTTCCTCACTTTTCTTTCTTCTCTTAACCTTTCTACCTCAATCAGATCTCCTGGGACAAGTGTTTCCTACAGCAGGCCTGAGTTAGGCCCAATTCTGTCTTGAGAACAGTGGTGGCCCCAAGCCCATGACTCTGTGGCAGCAGCTGTTCCCCTGTGCTGAAGGGCTGAGCAGCCTGGTTAGGTTTTTGTTCAGGGCTGAAACCCTGTGGGAATGGAGCACTATAATGTTGAAAGCAGTAATAATCTGCAGCATCATCAGTCTCCACAGCTCTGATGATGAAGGTGTAATCTGTCCCTGATCCACTGCCACTGAACCTGGCAGGGACCCCAGACTGCAGGGTGGAAGCAGCATAGATCAGGAGCTTGGGAGTCTGTCCTGGTTTCTGCTTGTACCATGCCATGTGGTTGTAAATGCTGGAAGTGGCCTTGCAGGTGATGGTGACTCTGTCTCCTGGAGCCACAGACAGGGAGGCTGGAGTCTGCGTCAACACAATGTCTGCCTGGGCTTCTTGGTGGAAAAAGAAGAAATAAGAGACTTCAATGAAGAATTCTGTGTAGATATATTGAATTCAGGAGTAGCTCCCTCACACTCAGGCTGTGTCAGACATGTCCCCTAGAAAACTCCTTCTATGTCTAAAATGATGCCAACCTATGTCTCATTGAGAATCTTACCTTGAGGCCAGAGAAGTAGGAGCCAGAGGAGCAAGGAAGGGGAGAGCATTGTGACCCTTGCACAGCTGGAAGCAGAGAGCCCTGAGCTCATCGGAGACAAATGCATGATATTTGTATGTGAGGTTGGGTTTGTGAAAGATCCTTTCTAGATCACCATGCAAAACAGTGCTGGTCTGATCACAACTCATGACCCCAGGAGTGGTGATATGCACATGGAGGGAGTGGTATTTCCTTGAAGGTGTGACCTCTTGTGGTCTGCTTTTTTATTGCTATAGTACATGGACCTGCCTTGGTCTGGTCATGGTGGTCTCTCTGGCAGGTGGCCAATTGTGATTGTAAATGGAGGAGGCATCTCTTCCTTCCAGGAGAGATCAGATGAGTCTGGGTCTAGAGACTAAGAGTTGACAAGTATCTCTGCAAAGAATAGACCTAAGAAAGAAAGAAAGGAGCTGATTTAGAAGGAAAACTGAGACTGGGGAACCGGCAGAATTTGAAGCCAGAGAAGGGCCCAGGCTTTGATGAAATGGAGAAGGAGGGGACTTGGAGATTCTTTAGTCTAGTGGGTGGTGTGGGGAGAATGTATCCCTTGAGTTGTTGTGGAGGAGATATTTATTTTTCTCTTTGGCATTTCTGTTATATCATGTGAAATTATGAACCTCCCTTTCCCGCAGCTGGTAAAACAAACATGTGACTAAGTCCATCCATGTCTCTGCAAACTGTCTGCTTCTTTCTTTCTTTCTGAACTTCCTTCTCTTCTTCTTTGTGCTTTGAAAAGATGAGTCAGTGTTCTTCTTTCTTTTTCTCATCATGATTGCTCTGGCCTCATTCCTGATTTAAAAACTGAGAAGATATAAAGAAAACAAATCTCCTGTAACAGATAAACAAAGTCAAGCAGAATGAATCTAGATGATGGCCATATCCTCTGCAATTCCATCTCATCTAGACTTCGTGGGAAAGATTTCACTACTGGTTTTCTTAAATGGCAGAGTGAGAACAAGGCAGAAATTTCTTCCCTCAAAACTTGTAAAGATACTTCAGCTTCAGCAGTCCTAGAAGGAACTCAATAGAGGCTGACAGTTATGGCGGCGTTTACTTTGATAGCACAGTTACACTGAGGCTGAACTCAGTTTCTTCTAACTCCAGAACCAGTGTTCTATCCACTCAGCCAACAAAGTGCCCTAAAGTGTTTCATTTGTAGAAAGCCCAGCTACAGTCTATAATGGATTGTTGTTCAGTTGTTTCAGTCATGTCTCAGTCTTTCTGACACCATTTGAGGTTTCCTTTGCAGAGATCCAGGAATGGTTTGCCATTTACTTCTCCAGCTCATTTTTATAGATGAGGAAACTGAGGCAAAGAGGGTATAATATCATGCCTAGGTTCACACAGCTGTGAAATATCTGAGGCCAGATTTGAACTCAGAAAGATGAGACTTCCTGACTTCATGCCCCACATGCTATCAAATCTGACACCTAAACAAGCTTAAAAGCAGAGTTTTCAGGATGCTTTCTCCCTGCCCCTCCCCTAATGTCCTTTCTTATAGTTCTTTTATCCCCTGGCTTTTCCTAAGCTCTTTTTTATTACATTAATATATATTTATAAAACAAGCATTCCTTCATAACATAGTCCAATGAAAAGATGATTGTACATGAAACTGCTATTCCTTTCAAATATACAACAAAGTTACCATGTAAATTTCTTATTTTTTTTCTCCATTTTTCTACCTTCCCTCCTGCTTTGTTCTTTTCCCTCTCATTTTCCTTAGAATCCTTAAGGAACATAAGGATGACTGTCTCCAATGCTGATGGTCCAGTTCTTTTAGAAGATGAACAAGCGGTTACTGTAGACCCCTCGAAAAACCATTTCGAATCCCCAATATTTGAGAAAGTCCTTAAACCTAGATTGTTCAGTCAGGAGAGGCATGGTGGCCCACTTCTGAGCTCAATCTACCATAATGCTTTGCTATGCTCTGGCATAATAGACATAATATATTTGCTCTCTGAGTAAATTCAAAATGCCCCATTCCTGTGTCAACATGACAAGGCCAGTTTCTTATTGACCAAGTTGACCAAGAGTATTCTTTTTTTATGACCACCAAGGACAAGGCCCCTTGATCAGACACTACCTTGAATAATGGGACTTTTCTTATTTTAAGTATCTTATGGACATATACAGTTATCCTGGGATTGTAATTTCAGTTGACACTTTGTAAATTGTCTTGTCTTATTGAATTTACAATCTATTCACTGAAGAAATTCCTTTCTCATATCATGCTTAACCATATGGAGAGCATAAATTTGGACTCTGAAGGGCTGAGTAGCCTGGGGAAGATTTTGTTCCCCTCCCCAGGCTACTCAGCCCTTCAGTGTAAGGGAGCAGCTGCTGCCCCAGAGTCACAGTGTTGGGGCCACCACTGCACTCAGGAAAGAATGGGGCCTAATTCAGCTGTGCTGCAGAAGCCTCTGGTCCCAGGGCCTCTGGTTGAGGTAGAAAGATTAAGAAGAGAAAGAAAAAGGAGGAAGAGAAAGAATCCTCTGCCTGGTCAGCATTAGCCAAGGACCACAAACCTTCCCATGGGGGATGCTTCTCTAAGTTGCCCTCATTCTTTACTTTTCCCTCTGCTCCCTCCCCCAAGCTCATCACCCTGAGCTAGTTTTTAAGAGGAAATTGCAAATAACTCAGGGCAGTGGGCCTAGGCTCTCACCTCTGACTGCTTTTACTCAGCACTAAAAAGATAGCCAGGATAGAGAAGGTGGACACAGCAGGCCCTAAATGTCTTGAGGCAACTCAGTCTATAGGGTGGATCCAGTCTCTCTCATCACTCTGGGAATTTAACTTTCAGGTAACACTAAGTCTCCTATCTTGGTCACCCTTGGTAGTTGTTCATCTTCCCACAGACTGGACCATCAGCCTTTGGGATAAGGATCTTTAACTTCCATAAGGCTGGTAAGGAAAATGGGAGTGAAAAGAAGAATAAAAGAGGATGGTAGAGGAAAAGAGAAATTTACATGATAACTTTGTTGTATATTTGACAAAATAGCAAATGGTGCCTAGTAGATTAGCAGCTTCATGTGCAATCATCTTTTTTATTTTATTATGTTATAGAAATGCTTTTTTATTCCATAAATGTATGTTAATAAAATTTTTAAAAGAGATTAAGAAAAGCCAGGAAAAATGAAACTACAAGAAAGGAGGTCAGAGGAGGGGCAGGGAAAAAGTATCCTAAAAAGTCTGTTTTTAAGTTTTTTAGGTACTAGATTTGATAGCATGTGGGGCATGAAGTCAGGAAAGCTCATCTTCCTGAATTTAAATCTGGCATCAGATACTTCCTAGCTGTGTGACCCTAGGCAAATCACTTAACCTTCTTTGCCTCAGTTTCCTCACCTATAAAAATGAGGTGAAGAAGCAAATGGCCAACCATTCCTGGATCTTTGCCAAGAAAATCCCAACATGAGGTCATGAAGATTTGAACAAAACTGAAAACACTGAACAGCAAAGCATTAATAGTACTTTAAGGTTTAATAATCACTTTACATGTGTTAACTTATTGAATCCTCACAGCAACACAGCTAGCTGCCTAAGTAGAACTAAACAAATATGGCACATGAATGGTATGGAATATTACTGCATCATGATAAATGGGGAATATGAAGATTTCAGAGAAATATGAGGAGTTGTGTAAACACAAATATTATTAAGCATATTAATATTAGTATTAATAATAAGTAGAACTAAGAAAATAATACACATAATGACTAACCATGTAAATTGTTAAGAATAAAAGAATTTTTAAGAATAAAACAATGAAACTGAATGCAGTATAGCTATAATGACCAACCTTTCTCCTGGAGAATAGCCCAGGAAATTCTCTTCCTTTCCTGCCTTGTAGTGGTGGGGGGTGATGGCTGTGGAATATTGCCTGTACTGTCAGAGTCAATTGATTGATTGATTACTTTTGATGAACTACATTTTTTGTTTTTTCTTTTTTTGGATTCCTTATTACAAGAGGTGGATTTCTGGAAACGAGGAGAGGTATTCAGAAATGAAGGTGAAACAAAGACCAAAAAAATCAATTTACATGTTTATCTCAAAGGCAGGATTTGAACTCAAGGCTTTCCTGTCTCCAGAAACAATATTCTAGTCACTAGCAACACTGCTTTCCTAGGTAGAAGAAAGAGAAGAAGAATGGTATAATCATCAAAGCACTGGACTTAAGAGATCAAAAGACAGTGTTTGAACCTCAATTATGTCATTTTGGGGTCAGGTGAGCACGAGTAAGTCAAAGCCCCAGCCTCCTCATCTATAACACGGGCAATGTGCATTTGTGTAACAGCTACTATATGCTAGGCAGTATGCTGAACTCTTGACAACTATTATCTCCTTTGATCCTCACAACAACTCTGGAAATATCCCCATTTAATAGATGAGGGAACTGAGGCAAACAGAAGTTAAGGACTTTCCCAGGGTGACAAGAGTTAATGTTTGGGACCAGATTTGGACACAAGTCTTCCTGACTCCAGGCCTACCTCTCTAACCACTGTACCACCAGCTGCCACCAATGATAACAAACATAATATCTCCATTAAAGTAGGGAAAGGAGGCCACTGCTGCCACCCAGAGACCACTGAATGTCATGTCAGTCTGTCTGCCACTGCCATTCACTCTGGGCACAGAACATTCAGTCCTGGATAAAAATGACCTGATACAGAAGGCCACATTGGCTGAGCAGGCTGAGGGATATGATGACATGGCAGCCTGCATGAAGTGTGTAACTGAGCAAGACGTTGAATTATCCAATGAGGAGAGGAATCTTCCCTCCGTTGCTTACAAACATGTCTTGGGGGCCTGAAGGTCATCTTGGAGGGTTGTTTCAAGTAGAATCTAGATGAAACAGACCACAGGGTCAGGCAGATTCTATTATCTTCAATATTGGTCAATCTTGTCTATACCTAAAACTTAAGGGAAGCGAGCCTTCAAGTGAATTGGAGGGCTTAAGATTTTAGGACGTGGAGATGGGGGTAGGGGTGGAGAATGAGAAAGAATGAAATATGGAGAATGGGTACAAGGTACATCTTCCTTTCAGCTTAGAATTGAATGATATGAGAAAAATGATTTGTTGACATGAAAGCCCAGGTCCCAGGAAGGAGCTGAGGAAGCTTGGGACAGACAGTGACTCTTCTCTGTTTTTTACCTACTCTTATAACTGACTCTTGGGACTTCTCCTGCCCACAGTCCTGGGAGTTCTTTGCTTTAGAAGTGGGATATCAGGGCTGACTCAGAAGCAGAAAGCCCTCTTCATGAGGAAATGAATGGAAAAGTGCTGAGAACATAAGAAATAAGTCCTAGCTTCTCTTTAGGAACAATAGGAAGGTAGAGAGACCCAGGGATGGTCGTTAAGGGTTCAAAGGAAGAAATATGGGACCCAGATCACAGGGTGAAAATTGGAGGAAAAGGTCACAGTTCATTTTAATATGCTTCCTGCTAAAAGGGTGGGAATCTTTCATGTCTTGGGTGTTTATACTAGGATGATAATCTTTTACCTGATGGAACACAGAAAGTCTGTTGATTTCCAGTTGCACAAATTCTATGATCTAGAAAGTGTTCTATTACCTAGAAAGGGGGAGAAGCAAAGCTATGTCAGCACCAAAGGGTTTAAGATTGTCTCCACATGACAGCTATCCAAGAGATTGTTCCTATACACCAAATCTAATCTCACCAAACACTTAAAGCATGCCATAGCCTACAGAAAATCAGAAGGGTTTTGACAGTGGACAAGTGACCATTACTGACGCTGGTTCTCCACACACACAACATTCACTTTGCACAGTATAGCTTCCATGCCTAGAAGGCAGTTCCTCCCCACTACCTATTAGAATCCCCTGGTTCTTTCAAATCTCAGCTCAAGTACTACTTTTTACATGAGAAAGTGGTACCACCTTCTCCCTGAAAATCACCTCATATTTCTTTTTCAAGTGCCTAGATATGAGTATGTTGCTTACTCAGGTATGCCATGTATCCATAATGTCTAGCACAGAGGAATCACTTAATAAATTCCTTGTTGTCTGAGTAATTGAAAAGTCATCCTCAAAAGTATTAACCCTGCAGAGTTTGTTCTAAGAAAAACAAAATTAGGGTATATATCCATGTTTATTTCTCTCAAAGTAGTAGACATGCATGTGTCAATGCAAGGGAGTTCATTTGGACATTAACTTTCAAAGGAAGGTTAGTTGAAGGAGAGTAGATGAGGATCTGCTCCCTCCTCCTGTTTGAATCAGGATGCCTATGTTAGCCAAAATTATTGTTGTCATAGAACAAGAGAGTACATCCAGGATGTCTGAGTTCTGTCAGCAGTGAAGAAGGGAATGTCATAAAATATGAGAGTCATAACAAGAGAGAGTCATAAAACAACAAGATAAGAGATTTGCCATTCATCAAGACAGTATCGAGTTTAAGATGTTTGGCCTTTATCTGTCATAAACAGTAGAATGCTCCAGGTCAGCTTCATCATGTCTTGAGTTTGCTGGCTTGGCAAGAGAATCTGGGTTTCACAAAGAGAGCACTGCATGAGGTTGTTAATCAGGGCTCAAATTGTCCTATCCAATTGACGAGTTCAGGTTTGGGGTCTTCATCAGGTGATGAGGGGTTCACATGGGTGTCACACATGGGAGTGTCAAGTCTTGAAATAAATCAAAGCCATAGGTTGAAGATTAAAGCATCTTTAGTTGAGATAATAGGGTAGCAAACCTACTGTCCTGGGGAGGATGTCCTATGAATGTAAAGCACTATGGATTTCCCAAACTAGAGATCTATGATAAAGGTCATATACTTTTAGCAGGGAAGGGAGAGGAGATACCAAGGCTTGGACATGAGATGTCAGTCATCCTGGATAATCTGAGCAAGGAAAATCTCTTCCTTCTGAGTGTTTTGTCCTTCACATCATGAATCCTAATAGAAGAAGGCGTAAGAACATCAGGGGGCCACCTGTCTGAAGTTGGTTTTGTTTACAGATGAAGATTCCAAAGTAGGGGCTAGTTGTGGTTTTGTTTGTTCTTCATCCTTCTTTCTGGAAGAGGACCCATGACATCATGAGTGGGATGTCTTGACTTGCAAGTGAATTGGATTTAAGTGAAGAAGGGCTGGGCAAGGTCATTAGCCTAAATTTCCTCTAGAATCATCAGAGTTCAGTGGCAAGACATAGATCAGGATGATGGGTGCAATGGGTTTGATGGTCCCAGATCTAGTCAGAGAGAGGTCTTTCCCAGGTCTCGGTTTTTCAATTCTCTTTCTTAGGTTTCAGGAACCATCTCCAGTAGGCCTGATCTATGTCTTTCAACTGAACCCAGATGGCTCTGGAGGAGAGACTGAGGTTTATGACTTTATAAAGCCCTGCCTCACTTAAATCCAATTCACTTGCAAGTTAAGACACCCCCCTCTTGATGTGGCCTCTGCAAGAATGAAGGAAGACCAACAATCTGTGAGGAAGAGGAGGCGCTCCAGTTAGGCAACGCTCCTTTCTTCTTTCTTTCCTGCATCCCTTCCTCCTTTCCACCCTACCTTCCCCTCTTCCTCCCCATGGGGATTCATGCACTGACCTATGGCTGCTCTGCACAAAGGAATAGAAATTGCTTAAGATCAAGTTCTGGAAAAGCAGGCTTTGATAAAGCCCATTCAGATTCAGATGGAGCTACTTCACTATGCCTGAAATCCCAGTCACTCTGGTTCTCATTGATTGGTCAATAAAATGATCCAGTCCAAGCTTGTCTTGGTCACTATTTGGGTTTTGATGACCCAGAGTGAGTGTAAATACAAAGTCTTTCTGCTCTGGACAGAAGACGTTTAGGGTCTTCCCCTCCAAATTATTTTGTGACTAGATCTCTTTATCTTACCAGGCTGCAAATACTACAGGTGCAAAAGCCTTGAGTGGTGGAAACTTTCTAAGGGGAAGAAAGGAGATAGTGGAATTTGCTTGGAAAAAGGAACCTCAATAACCATTTTGCTCCTTTTGGCCCTCGTTTCCTCAATGACAAAAATGTAAAGTTGAGACTAGTAATCCCGTTTTTTTCTTTTTACCTATTATAAAGATATAACAGAAATACAGAAGAGAAGAATAAATATCTTCCCAGAACAACCCAAGAGACACATTCTCCCCACACCACCTGCTAGACCAAAGACTCTCCAAGCCCTCTGCATCTCCATTCCATCCAAGCCTGGGCCCTTAACTTTTCCAAAATTCTGTTGATTCCACAGTCTTAGTTTTCTTTCCAACTGCTCCTTTCTTCCTTAATTCTATTCTTTGCATAGATACTTGTCAGCTTTTGGTCTTGTGGATCTGAAAATTTGGTTAAAGGAGGCAAACAGGCTAAGTGATGTGTAAATCCATATTGTTTATCTCCTTAAAGCTAGGGACAGCTAGTGAACTTGTATACAAGGAACCAAAATAGATATTCTATTTGATACAAGAATGACCAGGCTTTAATGCATTTTTAGAACAATCTTACCTCAGCATGTCTGTGTCACTCAAATTTATCATCTCTATAAATGATTAACCATATTATGAGAAAGGAATTTTCTTAATTGAATAGGTGGTAAATACAATAACACAAGAGAGTTGACAAAATGTCATTTGAAATTGCAACCCAGTATATGTGCATTTTCTTTACCATTAACATTCCATATCATGGTATCTGTCCACAAAATGTTGAGATTCAGAAAATGCACCAATATTCAAGATAGTGTCTCAGGTTAATGGGCCCATCCTTAATGGTTATAAACAGGAAAAAAGGCACTTAAATGAGTCACATATGACTTTGTTAACAAAGGGAGAGGAATTTTCTGAGTTTACTCAGAGAACAAAGAGGTTGTTAGGTCCAGGCTCCTCTTTGGGTTGATTAATTCATGTTGAGGACCTGGTTAAGGTCCAACAATGATGTTAAATAATTATTAGTCTCTGAACCCAGAGCCATCTGATCTCTCCTGGAAAGATAGAGCAAACTCCCCCAATTATAATCACAATTGACTACCTGCCACAGCCACCACCATGTCCATCCTAAGTCAGGTCCATTTAAAAAATCAATAAAAATAGAGGCCACACCTTCAAGGAAACACAACTTGGTCACTCCCTTCATGTGCATATAACTGCTCCTGGGGTCATGAGTTGAGGTTGTACCAGCACTGTTTTGCATGATGATCTCCAAAGGACCTTTCACAAACCCAGCCTGACATACAAATATCCTCCACCTTTCTCACTGAGCTCAGAGCTCTTTGCCTCCAGCTCTGCAAGGGTCACAATGCTCTCTCTTTCTTTGTTCCTCTGGCTCCTACTGTTTTGGCCTCAAGGTAAGACTCCCAGTGAGATATAGGTTGGCATCATTTTAGATACAGAAGGAGTTTTCCAGTGGGCATCTCTGACACAACCTGAGGATAAAGAAACAACTCCATTCACTATATGTAGACAGGGTTCTTCACTGAAATCCCTTTTCTCTTTTCCTTTTCTACCAAGAATACCAGGCAAACATTGTGTCAACCCAGACCCCAGTCTCCCTGTCTGTGGCTCCAAGAGACAGAGCCACCATCAACTGCAAGGCCAGTTCCAGCATTCTCAACTACATGGACTGGTACCAGCAGAAACCAAGACACTCTACCAAGCTCCTGATCTATGATGCTTCCTCCCTGCAGTCTGGAGTCCCTGCCAGGTTCAGTGGCAGTGGCTCTGGGACAGATTTCACCTTCACCATCAGTGCTTCGGAGGCTGAGGATGTGGCAGATTATTACTGTTTTCAGTGGGATAGTTATCCATTCCCACTGTGCTTCAGTACTGAACAAAAACCTCCCCATGCTGATGAGTCCTTCAACATAGGGGAACAGCTGCTGCCCCAGAGTCACAGGCTCAGGGCAACCATTGTCCTCAGGGGAGAATTGGGCCTAATTGAGCTCTGCTGCAGGAAACACTTGTCCCAACGGCTCTCATTGAGGTAGAAAGATTCAGAAGAGAAAAAGAAGAAGAGAAAAATATCTTCTGCCTTGTTAGCTTTAGCCAAGGACAACAAATCTTCCCATGTCGGCTGCTTCCAGAAGCTAGTCTCGTTCTTTTCCGTGGTCTCTGCTCCTTAACACAATTCTTTTTCCCTCAGCTGGTGTTTAAGAGGAATCTGTAAACAATTCTGGAGAATGAGCCTGGACTCTCAACTCTAGCTATTTTTCCTTAGCCCTAAAAAGGCAGCTGGGATGGATAAGGTGGATGGAGTAGTCCTTAAAGGTCTTGAGGCAACTCATTCTATAGAAAGGATCCAGTCTTCTCCTCACTCTGTGGATTTAACTCTCAGGTAAAACTAGATCTCCTGTCCTTGTCGTTTTGTGGTGGTCACTTCTTCATCTTCCCAGAGAGCTGGACCATCAGCATGGGGGATAATGATCCTTAACTTCCATAAGACTTCTAAGGAAAATGGGAGTGAAAAGAACAATAGGTTAGAAGGGTAGGGAAAAAACCCCCAATGTATATGATAACTCCACTGTATATTTGAAAGGAATAGCAGGTTGTACATAGTAGATTAGCAGTTTCATGTACCATCATTTTTTTATTGTACTATTTTGTTGAAATGATTGTTTTATTCAATAAATATGTATTATTGTAATAAAAAAAAGGTTTAAGAAAATTAAGAAAAGAGGCGAGACCAAAATGGCAGAGCAAAGGCAGGGACTCACTTGAACTCTCCCCCAAACTCCTTTAAATGCCTCCTTTAAATGCCTGTTGAAAATGACTAAACAAATTTGAGAGTAGCAAAACATAAAAAATGGAATGAAACAAGTTTCCAACATAAGACAAGTTTGAAGGGCAACAGAAAAGGTTTGTTCCACTATGGTGAAAGAGGGGCACAGTCCAGAGCAGGCCTCACCAGCACAGACTGGGCCCCAGCAAAACCAGAGCAGGCCTTGGGGCAACTGAATCATTGACAGAAGTGGTAGTTACAAACCTCTTAGTTCACAGACACCAAAAACAACATAGAAGATCAGAAAGAAAGATCAGTTGCCCAACTGGATGAAAATGGAGTGCACACCAGCACTGCCCTGACCACAGAAAAGTAAGGGCAGGCCTCAGGACTGACTGATCAATTGTGGCAGCAGAAGCAGCTGCTTTCTAAGTTCTAATGCCACAAATGGTCAAACAACTAGTCAGAAGGAGATTACAAGGGTCTCTTTGCTAGCACTGAGGTAGGACATTGTTGCTTTGTCCATTCTCAGATCGAGGTCCTGGGGAGGAATCCTAGGACAAGGAGGATCACTAGCATAGTGGAGTTTGTAGCCACAGAGGAGGGGGTACACTCCTCAAAGGTTCAGAGAAGAAAAGAGGGCTTGCGGTCACTCACAGATCAGAGCACAGGTCAGGAGAGTAGTAAACACCTTGGAATAACTAAAAGCTTATAGGTGCCTAGAAGTATCTTTGGAAAGAGCTATACCAAATGAGTGAAGCTTGGGACAGTGTGCTCCATCTGGGAAGCAGAGTCCTACATTAACAAAGATATAAAAGTCAAATGATACTGTAACAAAATTATCAAATAATGGAAAAAACACTCTGAATACAGAAAGTTTCTGTGGTGACAAGGAAGATCAAAATACATATTCAGAAGACAGCAATAAAGTCAAAAGTCCTACATCCAAAGCCTCCAAAATAAAGGTGAATTGGTCTCAGGCCATAGAAGAGCTCAAATTAGATTCGAAAATCAAGTAAGAGAGGTAGAGGAAAAATTGGGAAGAGAAGTGAAAGTGATGCAAGGAAATCATGAAAAATGGGTCAACAACTTGCTAAAGGCAGCACAAAAATATGCCGAAGAAAATAACACCTTAAAAATACACTAACCTAAATGGCAAAAGAAGTCCAAAATGTCAAAGAGGAAAAGAATTTCTTAACAAACAGGGTGAGACAAATGGAAAAGGAGGCCCAAAAGCTTACAGAGGAAAATAAATCCTTCAAAATTAAAATGGAGCAAATGGAAGCTAATGACTTTATGAGAAAACAAGATATCAAAAAACAAAACCAAAAGAATGAAAAAATAGAAGACAGTATGAAGTGTCTCATTGGAAAAACAGATGACCTGGAAAATAGATATAGATGAGAAAATTTAAAAATTATTGGATTACCTGAAAGTCATGATTAAAAAATTATTCTAGACATCATCTTTCAAAAAATTATTCAGAAACACTGCCCTGATATTCTAGAATCAGAAGATAAAATAGAAATTGAAAGAATATACTGATCACCTCCTGAAAGAGATCCCCAAATGAAAACTCCCAAGAATATTACAGTCAAATTCCAGAGTTCCCATGTCAAGGAGACAATATTGGAAGTAGAGCGAGAAAGAAACAATTCAAGTATTATGGAGCTACAGTGAGCATAACACAAGATTTAGCAGCTTCTGCTTTAAAGGATTGCTGGGCTTGGAATATGATATTCCAGAGGGCAAAAGAGCTAAGATTACAACCAAGAATCACCTACCCAGAAAAACTGAGTATATTCCTTCAGGGGGAAATGAATATTGAATGTGGCACAGGAGTTTCAAGTATTCTTGATGAAAAAACCAGAATTGCACAGAAAATTTGACTTTCAAATATAAGACTCAAGAGAAAGGGAAAAAGGTAAACAAGAAAGGAAAATCATAAGGGACTTAATAAGTTTCAACTGGCTATATTTCTACATGGCAAGATATTTGTAACTCATGAGAACTTTCTCATTATTAAGGTCATTAGAAGGAGTACATATTGACAAAAGTCACAGGTGTGAGATAAATATGAAGAGATGATAGCTAAAAAAACAAAATTAAGGACTGAGAGAGGACTGTACTACAAGAAAGTGAAAAGTAAAAGCATAATGGGATGAATTATCACACATGAAAGAGGCAAAAAAAAGCTTTTACAATGGAGAGGAATAAGAAAGATGTGAAAGAGAAAGAATGAACCTTACTCTCATTAGAAATGGCTAAAATAGGGAATAACATACACACTATGATGGACATAGAAATATGTCTTACCCCATAGGAAAGTAAGAGGAGAATAAAATAAAACATGAGGTGGGAGAGTGGGGGACTAATAGAAGGGAGGCCACATAGGGCAAGGGGACAGTCAGAAGCAAAACATCTTTGGGAAGGGATAGTGTGAAAGCAAAGAAAGAATAGAATAGAGGGGAATATAGTTAGTAATCACAACTGTGAAAAATTTTGAAGCAAGTTTCTCTGATCAAGGCATCATTTCTCCAACATAGAGAACTGAATCAAATTTATAAAGAAAGTCATTTCACAATGGATAAATGATCAAAAATATGATCAGTTTTCAGATGCAGTAATATTAAAAATGCTCTGAGTATTGATTCATAAAATGCAAATTGAAAAAGTTCTGAGGTACTACCTCCTATGTATTAGAATGACTAATAAGATAGAAGAAATAAATCACAAATGTTGAAGGGAATGTGGGGAAAAGGAGACATTAATGCACTGGTGGTGATGGTGTGAACTGATTCAACCATTCTGCAGAGTAATTTGGAACTATGCCCAAAGGGCTATAAAACCATGCATACCCTTTGACCTAACAATATCATTACTAGGTCTGTAGTCCAAAAGAGACAGAAAACAAAAAGGAAAAGGACTTTATACATACAAAAATATTTATAGTATCTCTTTTCTGGGGGCAAGTAATTGGAATTTGAGGGCATGCCCATTATTTGGGGAATAGCTGAACAAATTGTAGAGTGTGATTGTGATGGAATACTATCGTACTATGAGAAATAATGAGCTGGATGGTCTCAGAAAAACCTGGAAATACTTGCAGGGGCTGATACAAAGTAAAATGTACTGTGTACAAACTAACAGTAGTATTGTAAGATGATCAGCTGTGAAGGACTTAGCTATTCTCAGCAATACTAAGATCCAAGACAACTCTGTAGGACTTATGAAGAAAAATTCTAACCATCCCAGAGAAAGAACTGTTGGTGTCTGAATACTGATTGAAGCATACTTTTTGTTGTATATTATTTTTCTTGAGTTTTATTGCTATGTTTTCTTTCACAACATGCTGGTTATGGATATGTGTTTGCATGACGACCCCTATATAGCCTATATTGAATTGCTTGCTTTCTCAAGGGGAGCCTGGGAAAGGAGATAATTTGGAACACAAAGTTTTAAAAAGAATGTTGAAAATCATTTTTACATATAATTAGGGGAAAATAAAATACTAAATAAACAATTAAAGAAAAGCAAGAATAAAAAAGAGTTATGTGAAAAGAGGTTAGAGAAGTAGCATGGAGGAAGTATCCCAAAAAGTCTACTTTTAAACTTGTTTTAGTTGACTGATTTGATAGCATGTGGGGCATGAAGTCAGGAATACTCATCTTCCTGAGTTCAAATCTGGACTCAGACACTTGCTAGCTATGTGATCTTGGGCAAGTCACTTAATCTTCTTCTTTTCTTTCTTTCTTTCTTTCTTTCTTTCTTTCTTTCTTTCTTTCTTTCTTTCTTTCTTTCTTTCTTTCTTTCTTTCTTTCTTTCTTCCTTCCTTCCTTCCTTCCTTCCTTCCTTCCTTCCTTCCTTCCTTCCTTCCTTCCTTCCTTTCTTTCTTTCTTTCTTTCTTTCTTTTCTTCCTTCCTTAATTCCATTCTTTGGTTAGACACTTGTCAACTCTTGATCTTTAGACCCAGATCTATCTGATCTCTCCCGGGAAGGTAGAGATGCCTCCCCCATTTATAACACAATTGGTCCCCTGCCACAGACAACACCATGGCCAGCCTAAGACAGGTTATAGCTATAAAGAAAGAGACCAAATGAGGTCATACCTTCAATGAAATACAATTGGGCTACTCTCGCCATGTGCATATAACTACTCACATGGTCCTGGAGTTGAGGTAGGACCAGCACTGTTTTGCATGATGATCTCTAAGGGATCTTTCACAAACCCAGCCTGAGACTCCAATATCTCCCACCTTTCTGACTGAGCTAGAGTTCTCTGCCTCCAGCTCTGAAAGGGTCATAATGCTCTCCCCATCATTGCTCATCTTACTCCTACTGCTCTGGCCTCAACATAAGACTCCCAATGTGCCATAGGTTGACACCACTTTAGAGATAGTAGAAATTTTCCAAGGGGCATCTCTGACACAGCCTGAGGGTGAGGGAATTACTCCTGAATCCACTGTATCCACACAAGACTCTTCACTGAAATCTTTCTTCTTTTCCTTTCTTTTTATAAAAAAAATTATTTATTTGTTTTCAACAATCATTTCCACAAAATTTTCCACAAAATTTCCAAATTTTCTTCCCATCTCTCCCCTCCCCCCATCTCAAAGTTCCAAGCATTCTAATTACCCCTACCACCTATCTGCCCTCCCTTCTAACATCCCTTCCTTCCCTTATCCCCATCTTTTCTTTTGTCCTGTAGGGCAACATAAATTTCTGTACCCCATTACCTGTATTTCTTGTTTCCCAGTTGTATGCAAGAACAATGCTCAATAGTTCTTCCTAAAACTTTGAGTTTCAACTTCTCCTCTTTCCTCCCTCCCCACCCACCCCCATTGGGAAGGTAAGCAATTCAATATAGGCCATATATGTGTAGTTTTGCACAAGACACAAACCATACAAAGCAATACAATCTTTATTATCAATGTTTACTAACATTAAGTTTCCTTGTATCTCAGTACCGCATTCTCAATGTCTATTTAAGCAGCATCTTTTGAGTCCCAGGTGTCTCATGTACTTAGCTCAGAGGGAGTGTAAATAGCAATTGTTCCTGTGCTGCACAGAAACCCTGAGGGTCTTCCCCTTCCAAATTGCTTGGTGACTACATCTCCCTATCTCTCACTAGGCTGGAAATAGAACAGCTGTTCACAGGTATGATCCCATTGTTGATTGTCATAGAAACTTATTGACTAGAGTAAAGGGGATGATGGACTTTAACAGGAAAAAGACATCTGAATAACTATTTCTCTCCCTTTTGCCTCACTTTCCCCTTCAGCAAAATGAAATCTACAGGGTTTCTTTGTTTCTTTTTATCTTTTAGAAAGCAGAAGAGAAGAATAAACATTTCCCTCCAACAAATTAAGGAACACGTTCTCCCCACACCACCTATAATACTCCAAATATCATCTAAGCCTGGGTCCTTAGTTGTCTTTAAATTCTGTTGGTTGCCCAATCTTACTTTTCTTTCTTAATCAGCTCTTTTCTTCCTTCCCTCCTTATTTCCTTTTCCTTCCTTCCTTCCTTCCTTCCTTCCTTCCTTCCTTCCTTCCTTCCTTCCTTCCTTCCTTCCTTCCTTCCTTCCTTCCTTCCCTCTCTCAAAGCCTGTGAAACAGTATATAGTGATATGCATGGGAGCTCATCATGAGAAAATGAACCCTGGTTGCTTACAGTTTATGTCTTTCAGCAGGTCACCACACATCTCTTGGCCTTAAGTGCCTTATTTGTAAAATGAGGGAAGTGGAGTCAGACCTTGGGATCTCTTCTAGCTGTTGATTCAGAGATCCCTAGAACCTGGTGTCTCTCCCTGGTTGGAGGGCAGTGTTCTAGTAAGGAAACCCTTAATCTTTTGGATGTTCAGAGAAAAGTAGGAGGGAAAAATCAAGTCCCCTTCCTCTTATCCCACTCATTGTCCCCTCACACACCAGTGCTTCTCTCTCCACAAGACTCCCTAACAGAGTGCCCAGCCTTTGAAGGCTGAGAAGCTTCTTTACAGATGGGTCCCTGGACAGTTTGGGCACATCAGAAGATGTCCCCTGCAAGAGGCATTCAACCTCTGAACTCTCAGATGTAACATTTAGTGATATTAGGAGAGAAGGCTGGTTATATTTTAAACAGATCCTCACCAAGAAGGGAAAGAAAGTGGGTGGTGGCCTGTGCCAATGGAAACGTGTCTATGTTGTTCTCTGGACACACTCACACTCCCTGGGCAAGGAATGGCTGGAAGCAGGCACTGTAGCTACCGCAGGTGAGGAGGAGACAGCACCCTTCTGCATTGGCTGGTGCCTGTTGGACATCTCCTACAGCGAGACCATTAGAAGGCATGTATTCTGGCTCACCACCACTGACTTCTGTGAATATCTCTTTCAGGCTGAGGACCGTGATGATATGCTGGGCTGCATCAGAGCCATCCGGGAAACAGCAGGGCTGAGGGTGAGAACCCTGGTTCTGCTAATCAAGCTCTGATCAGCAAGAAGCTTAATGACTACCAAAACGTAAGCAATATCTCTGGTCCCAAAGCAGACTCTTCTCTCAAGAGCTCCTGAGGAATAACAGGGCTCAAATCAGAGCTCCTGAAGCAGAATGCTCCCCGATCTCCTAGGACCTAGGATCCTCCTTCAGGGACCACAGATGACAGTGCTGCCACCTTGAGAGTCCCCTGGGGCATCAGCAACATGAAAACGAATACAAAGCTCTCCCCAAGGGCATTTGGGGTTCATCTTGAAGAATGCCAGCCTGCTGCTGATAACCAGCGGGTACCCCTGATTGTGTCAGAGTGCTGCCAGATGGTGGAGGCAAGGGGGCTTGAGTCCATTGGCATTTACGGAGTGCCCGGCAACAATGCTGTCTTACCTAGTCTGCAGAAACAGTTAAACTGAGGGCTTGGGGACATCAGCCTTCAAGATGAGCCATCAGCAGTCTCCTCAAGTCATTCTTCAGAAAACCGCCAGAGCCTCTGTTCACTGATGATAAATACAATGACTTCATTGAGGCCAAGAGGATTGAAGATTCCAGAGAGAGAATGAAAACACTGCAGTAACTGATCCGGGATCTTCCTGGTCACTACTACGAAACTCTCAAATTCCTAGTGGGGCACCTGAAAACCATTGCTGATCACTCAGAGAAGAACATGAGGGAACCCCACAATCTTGTACTGGTATTTGGGCCCACTCTATGAGAACATCAGAAGACAACATGACAGATATGGTGACTCACATGCCTGACCTGGTACAAGATCGTAGAGATGCTAATTCAGCAAATCGGACTGGATCTTCAGTAATGACGAAGAGAAGAGAGAGAGAGAGAACTCCAGTCGATGAAAAGGAATCCCAATCAGTACCCAAAATAGAGTACCTACTGCCCAACATTGGCAGGACGGTGCCCCCAGGAGAGGCAGGTTCAGATGCTATCAACTGTGGTTGGTAAGTCCAAGGGCTCCTGGGCCACAAAGAAAGGGCCGTAAACGCTGGTGATGCTGATGGCGATCTCCTTCACCTTGGCGGTCAACCGCAAACGCAAGAAGAGGTGCGAAGCTCGGGGGCTGAGGAGCAGCACGGACGACGACACAGAGGAGGAGTCCCACAGGGCAGGGACGTGCCTGCCGTCGGTGGCGGTTCAGGACGGCTCCGCTGGGCAGCCACCGGAAGCCAAGGACGCTGGGACGCCGAGCCTCCTCCCCTGCCCCCCCAGGGTCTCCAAAGAGGGAGCTGGCTAGTGGCCCGCCACCGACACCCACTCCATAGTCTTAGGCTACTCCACCCTCTCCCCCATGGACCTCAGCATGTGCTTGGGGGCCGGAGGCCGCGGAGGAGGCGGAGGGGGCGCGGGCGATGAGGCCGAGGACGAGCCCAGTGAGCTGAGCAACGTGGAGACCAACACGGAGGGCGGCGGTGGGCCGAGGCCGGGGCCCGAGAACCGGCTGCCCTGACGGCCGTTCTTCAGCTCTCACTACCTGATGTACTGCGACATCCTGGCCCGCCGGCGCCTCTTCCGTAGCCGGCCCGATGGAGACCACAGGGATGCCGTGAGCTGGACCCCGCACTCCTCAGCCTGCCGACCCCTCCGCTGCGCCTTGTCCAGCAGCCGGGAGTCGCTGCTGCCGCATCCCGCAGCGGGGGAGGAGAGACGACCCTTACCGCCCGCCCCTCGCTGATCGAGCAGCTAAGGCTGCGGCTCCGGGGCTCGGCCAACGACATGTTCAGGGTGAAGCTGCGGAGGCCTCTGGCCCTACAAACCTGACGGCGCCGCAGGAGCTGCAGGCGGCAGACCGTGGTGGTGCAGAACCCCCTGACCGACCTCAACTTCAACGAGTGAAAGGAGCTGGTCTACAGCGGCTCCCTGACCCCTGGAGAGGGAGCCCCCGCCGCGCCTGCCCAGCGACAGTAAGGACTCAGGCCTCAGCAGTCTGGAGTCCACCAAGGCTCGGCCCTCCTGCTCTTCTGCTTCACCGATGCCCCAGGCCGAGGAGCTGTCCAGCTCGCGCAGCAGGAGCTCCCGTGAACAGCTACATCGCGGCTCCACTAGCGTCTATGACCCCGGAGCTCACTCCTTCGCCACAGAGCCGCCTTTCTGTTCTTCAAATTCCCCAACTGTCCATCTTGGTGTAGGGGAGCTGCTTCTGTCCATCCTAGAGTCACCTTTATCTTCCTGCTTGGTGAGAAATGGGAGAAAGGCAAGTGAGGTCTTTTGCGTCTACGTTTTTGTGCTGGAATTGGTGAGAGAGAAGAAAATGGGAAGTTGAGGGACAAAGGGAGGGAGTGTGAACAGGAAAGGGATGGAGAGGGAGGAGAGAGAGAGAGAGAGAGAGAGAGAGAGAGAGAGAGAGAGAGAGAGAGAGAGAGAGAGAGAGAGAGAGAGAGAGAATGAGCTACTGACCTGTGACCCTGGGAAAATCTCCTAATCCTGTTTGTCTCAGTTTCCTCTTCTGTTAAATGAGCTGGAGAAGAATATGGCAAACCATGCCAGTATTTTTGCCAAGAAAATCCTAAAATCGGGTCATAAAGAGTTGGACACAATTGAAAGAACTGAACAGTAAAGTATTACATGGCACTTTAAGGTTTAATAGGCACTTTATATCTATTAACTTTTTGGATCCTCATGAGAACATAGGTGCTATTATTATCCTCATTTTATAGGTGAGAAAACTCAGGTGTGGAAAAATTAAGTGACATGCCCAGGCCACACAGCTTGCAGTCTATCCATTGGATCAGATAGCTGCCTACTTCGAGCTAAACAAACACGGTACATGAATGTAATGGAATATTACTGCATCATAATTAATGGGGATTATGAAGGTTTTAGAGAATTGTCATATGTGAACTTGTATCAAGTGAATAAGTAGAACTAAGAAAGCAATAAACACAGTGACTAACTTTAAATATTAAGACAAGAACAATGGAATTGAACGCAGTATAAGTATGAGGACTGCACCTCCCCCTGCAGTAAGGCAGAGGAAATTCTCTTCCTTTCCCTCCTTGTAGAGGTGCAGGGTAAGTCCTGTAGTCAACCACTCCCAGGACCATTGAGGAGAAAAGTCCAGCTTCCACTGCTGTCCAATCTCAGTAAATGCTGCCATAACTGCCAACCTCTACTGAATTCCTTCTAGGACTGCTGAAGCTGAAGTAGCTTTGCTAGCTTTGAGGGAAGAAACTTCTGCCTTGTTCTCACCCTGCCATTTAAGAAAACCAGCAGGGAAAAATAGCCCCAAAGTCTAGACATGACTGAGTTGCAGGCAATATGGCCACCATCTAGATTCATTCTGCTTGACTGTGCTTCTATGTTACAGGAGATTTGGTTTCTTTATTTCTTCTCAGTTTTTAATTCAGGAATGAGGCCAGAGCAATCATGATGAGAAAAAAAGTAGACCATTGACTCATCTTTTTAAAACACAAAAAAGAAGAGAAGAAAGTGCAGAAGGAAGGACAGAGAAGAGGACAGTCTACCGAGATGTGGATGGACTTTGTCATATGTTTGTTTTACCAGCTGGGGAAAGGGAGGTTCATAGTTTCACACAGAATCCTCTTTTTGTGTTCTGCTGCAGGGATGGAAATGCTCTTCTTTAACACTGAAGTTCAATATTAAAAACTTAAATTGCTAAAGGAATAAAAACCTTTTCACAGATCTGTAGTCTGGGAAATTCACTGTGCTCTGCACTCATGGACAACCCCAGGGTGGCAGGTTTGCTCCCCTATGATCTCCATTAAAGAAACTTTGTTCTTCAACTTGTGGCTTTGACTTATTTCAGGACTTGACCCTGCCTTGTTAAAGATGTCTTTTCAACAAACAATTTATTAAATGATTCCCCTGTGCTAGACATTATGAATACTTTGCATCTTGGCAATCTATGTATGCCATGTGCAAAAAAAATGAGGTGATTGTCAGAGGGGAGGTGATGGTATCTCCTCAGGTAGAAGTCAGCAGTTCAGCTGAGATTTGAAAGAATCTGGGGATTCTAAAAGGTAGGAAGTGGGACTATATGGGGGCTATCCAGTGAAAAAGCATGGAGATGGGAGATGGGAACATTGTGTGTAAGAACAAAGTCAGGAATTGTCACTTCCTGAAGGCTCTGTGATGCCTGTAGATATTGCTGAGCTCAGATGTTGTGTATAGCATGTGAGACCTACTTGAACCCCTTATTACCGGATGAAGACCAAACATGTGAAATGGCCATATACTACCTCCATACTACCTAATTCTACTTGTCTTTCTTAGACTGAACTCTGGGGTGATATTTTTGATGTTGTGACTCAGATAAGACAGGTGACTGCAGACAGCTCTTCACCTTGGTGCCAGGACCTATTGTCCTCAAGTTCTGGTCTTGGTGGGTGAGTGAGTCCTTTCTCCATTCTCTGCTCCTATCTCTGACTCCCACACAATTGGTAGAAGTCCACATTTCTCTCCATGTTAGCTCTTGGGGCAGAGACCACACTATGTGAGAGAGGTCTCCTCTGAAGGTAAGGGTACCTTCTGCAATTTGGCCTCTCTACTTGTCTCTGGTCTGTGCCTGATTCTGGTCTCTGTATCCCCTAGATCCATTAGGTTAAATTAGATTTGTTGTTTGTATTTGTATTTGTCTTCTCATTTTGTCTGTGTTTCTGTTTTTGTAAAATGTCTGTTATGTTTATGCTTTGAACTAGACTCGGTTATCCTGAAAGATTAAAAATGCAGCCAGCCAGAAAAACATCTAAGGCTTTAGCTAGGGAAAACACTGGGAAAGATTAATGGACTTTTTTTTTTTTTTTTGCTACTTTGAGGTGATAGTGGAAATAATTTTCTCAATAGTTAGGTCTTTGAAATTCAGCACAGGACCTCCCTCTCTGTGAAGTGACAACCTGAAGCAGAGATATCCAGTAGAAACAGAAAGTATAGGAACTCTGATATTCTGAAGCTCTGAAGGAATTGAAACTCCCACTGGTAGGTGTTTGTAGTTGCCAGTCAGGTAACTTATGTGCTCATAACCTGGAGGTAAGCACTCGTGGGTCTGACTTCGCTAAGCTGGACCTTGGTGGGGGTGGCCTACCCTCCAGCAGTCACCTGAAAGCATCCTCAGAGGGTCCTTTCTCCTTGAGTTCTGCAGTCCACTAATTTGGTTGGAAGCTGTCACCAGTCTTCCTGAGTCTTAGACTACTGAAACTGACCCCCAGACCCATGAGTTCTAAGGATCGTTGGAGAAAATCTCTCAGCAGGCGCCTGCCCTTGAACCAAAGCACTGACAGTCTCTCTGGGAAGACATGTGATCCCAGACGAGCCCCCAAGGACTGTGTGTGATGGCAAGACCCCTAGTCAAATTGACTACTCAGAGGCATTTCAAAGTACAAACAGAAAGTCCTTTATTTGGTTCTTGCAAGAAGCATGGGGTCCCTTCACCAGTTTCCTGGAGCAGAAAGGAGCCCTACAGAAGCAGATGCTGAGTTATAAAGCTAAAATCTACAAACTCCCCCTTACCCTTTTGATCAAGAGCCTGAGCTAACAGTCTTTATTTTCAGAAATAAGGAAATGGGAGTCAGTGAAACTGGGGAGAGGGGCGACAGATGGTTTCACAACTTCAAATTTCCCCATATCATATGATTTTTGATAAATTGAAACTCAGACATTATGTCTGCTTTACTTTATACTTAGGTCCCTGAGAAGTCTTCACTGACTAAACACATTCAACTCTGTCTCCTGAAGCCACAGACAGGGAGGCTGGGGACTGGGTCAACACAATGTCTGCCTGAGTTTCAGGGTGGGAAAAAAAGAAGACAGAGATTTCAGTAAAGAATCCTGTTTTCTAACGCTCAGGCTATGTCAGAGATACCCAGTGGAGAACTCCTTCTATCTCTCAAGTGGTGCCAACCTATGACTCATTGGGAGTCTTACCTTGAGATCAGAGCAGTAGGAGGCAGAGGAACCAGGAAGGGGAATGCATTGTGACCCTTGCAGAGCTGGAGACAGAGAGCTCTGAGCTAAGTGAGAAATGTGAGAGATATTTGTATGTCAGGCTGGTTTTGTAAAAGTTCCCTTGGGGATCACCATGCAAAACAGTGCTGGTCCAACTTCAACTCTAGGACCCCAGGAGTGGTGATATGCATATGGATTGAGTGTCCCAGTTGTGTTTAGTTGAAGGTGTGACCCCATGTGGCCTCTTTTTTATTTCTATATTATATGCACCTGCCTTTGGTCATACCTGGTGGTGGTTGTGGCAGGTAGTCCATTGTGGGTATGGGGCGGGGCAGGGGTGGTGTGGAGAGACCTCTCCAGTTTCCCAGGAGAGATCAGAGGACTGTGGTTGTAATGACCAAGAGTTGACAAGTATCTATGCAACAAATGGGAGAATGGAAGAAAGAAAGAAAGAGAGAAAGAGAGAAAGGAAGGAAGGAAGGAAGGAAGGAAGGAAGGAAGGAAGGAAGGAAGGAAGGAAGGAAGGAAGGAAGAAGAAAAGAAAGAAAGAAAGAGAGGAAGAAAGAAAGAGAGAAAAAAAGAAACAAGCCAACAAAGAAAGAAAGGAAGAAAAGAAAGAAGGAAGGAAGGAAGAAGAGAAAAAAGGAAAAGGAAGAAGAAATGAAGGAAAGAAATAGAAAGAAAGAAAGAAAAAGGAAAAAGAAAGAAAGGAAAAGAGAACAGAATGAAGGGAAGGAAAGCAGGCAAGAAGAAAGGAAAATATAAAGGAAGTAAGTTAGAATAAAAACTACAACTGGGGAACCAACAGTATTCAAGGACAGTGAAGGGACCAGCCTTAGGTGAAATGGGTATGGAGGGGACTTGGACATTGTTTGGTCTAGTAGATGGTGTGGGGAGAATGTATTCCTTGCTTTGCTGTGGAGGAGATATTTATTTTTCTCCTTAGTATTTCTGTTAAATCATTCTAATTGCTGAAAAGAAAATAGGATTGCTGATCTCAACCTCTCCCTTTGTAGTTGGGGAAACTGAGGACTAAAGCAGCAAAATGGTTATTCAGGTGCCTTTTTCATCTCCTATTATCCACTCAGAACACTGTCCCTTTTTGTCTGGTCCTTATCATCTCATTATTGGACTCCTGACATGGCCATCTGGTTGGTTTCTGTGCCTCCATGCTCTCCCCACTCCAGTCAATGCTGCCATCAGCTGTTAAACTGATCATGTGACAGAGCAGGGCTGACCAGGTCACCTCCTACTCCAGAAACTCCAGTCCCTCTTTATCACCCTCAGGATCTAATAAAACATCCTATGAAGTCCTTCAGAACATGACCACTTCCTCCCTTTCCACTTTCCTTACACTTCACCCCTCTCAAGTACCCCATGATCTGTTCACTCCACCTGACTCTGTGCCCTCTCCCTGCTGGCCCCTGGACCTGGAATGCTCTTTTCCTCACTGCCACTTCCTGCCTTCATGTGCTTCCTGCTTCCTCAGAAATAAACACCTGAGGCAGCTTCCAGGACATTCTCTTGCTGGTATGATCTCCCTGTGCAGTCTTTTCTTGTACATATATGCTCCATGCAGGACACAGTAGTGTCTCCCCCTTAGCCTGTGCTTTTTAAATTTTAATTCTTTAACATTGAACTTAAATGTTAAAGAAGAGCATTTCCATCCCTTCAGCAGAACACAAAAAGATAATTCTGTGCAAAACTATGAACCTCCCTTTTCCCCAGCTGGTAAAACAAGCATATGACAAAGTCCATCCATGCGTCTGCAGACTGTCCTCTTATCTATCCCTCCTTCTGAACTTCCTTCCCTTCCTTTCTCTCCTTTAAAAGATGAGCCAGTATTCTACTTTCTTTTTCTCATCATGATTACTCTTGCCTCAATCCTGATTTTAAAATATATAAGAAAAGATATAAAACAAATCCCCTGTAACATAGAAGTACATTCAAACAGAAGTGATCTACACAGTGACCCTGTGCAAAAGAAGAGTCTCTTTTTGCATCTTGTGTCCATCCTCCCTTTGCCAGGAGGTGGTTAACACGTCTTCCCAGAGTTCTCTAAAGTCAGGGTTTAGAGCTGTTTGTCTTCACCATGCTGGTGTCCTCATTTACATTATTCTCCTACTTTGTCCTCTTATTCTTTGTCTGTTCCTACTGCCCAGGTTTATGTGACATAGCCTCTTTCATCAACTTTTACAGATGAATAATATAGCATTTTATTCAGCTGTTCTCCCATTATTGAAAGGGAAATGTGAGGCATTTCCTTGGATTCTGTTACTCCAGGATCAGGGCATTTGTTTTGCAGTAAGTAGAACACTGGACCAGAAATCAGGAAGATCTGAGTTCAAATTCAGTTGGAGACAATTTATTAGCTATGTGACTCTGGCCAAGTCACTTAAGCCTTTTTTGTCTCAGTTTCCTCATCTGTAAAATGAGTTGGAGAAGAAAATGTCAGACCACTTCCTTGTCTTTGCCACACATTAGATCAGAAAGGGTCAGACATGACTGAAAAAACTGAACAAGAACAATGAAGACACAATTTAGAGATTTAACTGACCAGGACAATACCAACTAAAATATAAGCTGTGAACCATTTTAAGCCTGCCAATACCTTCGAAAGTTCTCAGATCTAAATTGGACAGTGAGAGGAAAGACATTTTGGTCCACTCTGAGCTTAACCTACCATAAGGCCTGGCATAACAGTCATTCTTCGTCTTGCTCTCTGAGTGAACTCAAAATGCTCCTTCCTGTGTCAGCAGCTCCAAAACTGGATGAAGCTGAGCAGGAGCATTCTTCTGTTTATGACTGCTTAGGAAATGTCCAGGGCATTTTATGGAAATGTCTTATTCTGTCTTTATTTATGTTAATGATAAAAGAAACACAGACATCCTGGGTCTTTCATCTTAATTGACACCTTGATATTCTCTCATCAAATTAATTCTATCCAATTATCCATTCTATCCAATTAAGAAATTCCTTTCTCTTATCTTGGTTATCACGTATGGAGACTATAACTGGGTGATGCAGGCATGAGCAAAGCAGGGAGGTGGGGTGAGAAGGAATTGCTCTGAAGATATAAGATCCCCTTTATCTTTCTGTCCTTGGCCTTATTTTCTTCAATGAATTCCCATGCATATCTCTGTATGTATGTTCTGCAAGTTTTGAGAGAAATAAACATGCCCACACAGCCTCATTTTGTTTGTTGTCTTAGAATGAACTCAGCAAGAGTTGACATTTATGTTGCCATTCACTCAGATAGGACAGTGCTAGAGAATGAACCCTTCCACTGAACTGTTTTGGTACTGGGTGCCTGCATGGCTTATTCTCCTCAAAAGTTATGGCACTGTCTAGGGTGGTAAGTCCCCTCTCTACTCCTGCTCGTAACATCAGACTCTGCTCACTAGTTTCAGTCAGAATTTTTCTCTCTAAAGTAGATCTGGGGGCAAAAGCCCCTGGCTAGGTCTTCTCTGCAATTCTGCTATCTTCTGCACTTCAGTCAAGTCTAGACTTGGAGGGAAAGTTTTCTCTGCTGGTTTGCTTAAATGGCACAGTGAGAATAAGGCAGAAATTTCTTTTCCTTAAAGCTAACAAAGACACTTCAGCTTCAGCTCCCTTTTCCAGTTGCCATATAATCCCCTTCCTTGTTCCCTTTTCCCTTAAAGGCTAAGGTCAGGTCCTGGACTCAGATCCCAAAACTTAACTTCATTGGGACCTTCCCCTTTAAATCTGTTCTCACAAAATCTCTGAGCTTTTCAGATAATCCCTCTCCCTCTCTTTCTATGATTAGATACTGTGCATTCTGTTTGTATTTGTCATGTCATTCTGTCTGTCTGTGTGTGTCTCTGTGTCTGTATCATGTGTGCTGTGAGTGAGTCTGTTGCCTTCTAAGTTTTAAAATGCAGCCAGGGAGAAACTCCCAAGGACTCTAGGAAAGCAACCAACCAACCAAACCAACCAACCAAACAACCAACCAACCAACCAACCAGCCAACCAATCTGTACTACTCTTTTCCTTGAGGTTGCAGTTCTGGCCAGACAGGAGTTACAGTGAAAAGTTAGAAACAGCTAAAAACATCAGCAGATTCTGGAGTTTATGAGGTTCATCATTAAAAAGTTTGGAAACTGATCAATTTGGGAATGCAGGAAAAAGCTCCTGAGACTTGTGGGATAATCTCAGGAGCTCACCCCTTGCTAAAACACCTCCTCACAATACCAATCACAGTATTCCTTCCCCAGAATTAGGAGTGTATCTCAGTACAGAGAGTATAACAGACCCTGGCTTCTTGTAACAATCCCCCTGGGATAAAGAGAATAGAATCCTGGAGAATTATAGGGAAACCTGCATTTGTCTTTCCCCACCTGGGTAAAGGTGGGAGGGGCAGTAGCCACAGTTTAGCAGTGGCCCTAATGGGGTGGTGCTCCTGAGCAGTCAGAGCCTGGGAGTATCTCCCAGGTTCAATATATTCTGCCCACCCTGCCCCAAACTCGGCAAGTTCTGCAGCTGAGGGATGGGGGGAGGCAGATGGGTGAAGCCCATGTTGAGTAATCCCTGATTCATACTACCAAGAATTATCTCAACTGCTAAGGCCCTGGCATCACTCATTCCAGCCCCTAGGCAGTGCTTTCTGAAGAATGCTCTGTGGAAGCCACTTTCTGCCTGGGACAATCCAGGTGATCCTGGCAGTGCCTAATGAGTGAAGTAAGGGAGCTGGTCAACCTCTGCCCTTGGCAATCCCACACTTCTCTATTCCAGTTGCAGAAATGTAGCAGTTTTTCATTTTATGGCAAGCTGTTTAATCTGTTTGGCCTGTTTCCTGATTTGTAAAGGGAAAAATAATAATGGTTGCTATCATGGGATCAAAATTTTATAGTGATTGGAAAGTGCTTAATACAATATAGTTATTATCTCTCTAATGTAATACAATTGTTCCATACCTGTTAACTTTGAAGTAGTTTAAAGTACCAAAAATAATAACATTAATAATTTCTATATGTGATAATCTGGAAATGCATTGATATCATCTGAAGTTTATTGTTTGTATTATTACTCTAGTTCTAAATTGTATTGTATTTCTAAAATTCTCTTAGATTCTAAACTTAGAGGGACCACTGTACTGCTGAAGTAATGTTAGGCAAAGCACTTCTTTTAAAAATTAATTTTATTTATTTTCAGTGTTCCACATTCACTGCCATACAACTTGGATTATTATTTTTCCCTCCCTCCTTTCTCACTCCCTGAGATGGTATATAATCCTATATAGGTTCTACACATACATTCCCATTGAATACATTTTCACTATAGTCATACTATGCAGAAGAATTAAAATGAAGGGGAGAAATCATCTAACAAACCAAAACACAATACACACACAAAAATGATCTGCTACATTCTGGGATTGAATTCCATAGATGTTTCTCTGGATGTCGAAGACATTTTGCCTTAGAAGACCACTGGGAATTTTTTTAAGTCCTTGCATTGCTATGAAGTTCCAAGTCTACCAGGAAAAACTCTTGCACACTGTGGTTGTTGCTGTGCACAAAGTTCTCCTGGTTCTGCTCCTTTGTAGAAGCTTCAAGGTCCTGTGTGATACTGACTGCAGCTCCTTGATATTTGAATGGATTCTTTCTGGCTGCCTGTAATATTTTCTCCTTTACTTGATAGGTCTGGAATTTGGCAACAATATGTCTTGGGGTTTTTAGTTTGGGATCCCTTTTGGGAAGTGAAGAGTGAATTCTTTCAATGACCACTTTGCCCTCTGGATCTAGCACTTCTGGGTAGTTTTCCTTGATGATTTCTTGGAAGATACTGTTGAGACTCTTTCTTCATCATGACTTTCTGGTAGGCCAATGACTCTTAAATTTTCTCTCCTGGATCTGTTTTCCAGGTCAATTGTTTTTCCAATTAGATATTTTACATTTTCTTCTTTATTTTCATTCTTTAGATTTTGTTTGACTGATTCTTGATGTCTCATAGAGTCATTAGCTTCTACTTGTCCAATTCTAATTTTCATTAAATTGTTTTCTTCTGTTAACTTTTACATCTCCTTTTCCATCTGTTCAATTATTCCTTTTAAGGAATTATTTTCTCCAGTAAGCTTTTGTACTGCCTTTTCCATTTGTCCAATTTTCCCAGTTAGGTTTTGCACTTCCTTTTCCATTTGTCCAGTTTTCCCAGTTAGGTTTTGTGCTTTCTTTTCCATTTGTTCAATTTTCCTTTTAAAGAGGTGTTCTCTTCAGAGAATTCTTTTTGCATACTTTTAAAATCATTGGACAGTGTTTCCTCTATTACCTTCTTCAGCTGTTCCAGGAGAGTTCTTTGTGCATGCGAGTATTTCATAGTCCTTTCTGAAGTTTCAGATGGAAGTACAGTCTCAATACTGACCTCTTTGGAAATAGTGTTTTGGTCCTTGTTCCCATAGAAAGATTCTATGGGCTTTACTCTCTTGCTTCTTGCTCATGATGGTAAGACTGTGCGTTCTGGCCTCTGGTTCTTTCAGTTAGAAGCTGGAGAATCTGTTGTTGAGCTGCTGGTGTGGGAAATCTAAGGGCAGGTGCCTTTGTTTTTCCTTTTGTTTTGTGTTTCCTGGCTGAGCCCCATGACTAGCTTGTTAAGTGTGGGGGACTGCTGGTCTGGTCATGGGAGATCTCCTTAGCTGAGCTAGAGCAAAGGCAGGCTCAGTTCACGCCTGGGTCCTAGTGTGAGTTTGTACCACACCTAGGTTCTGGTGAGAGTTTCCACCCCCTGTGGGGCTCCTCTCCTTCTGGTTAGCCTCCACCACAGTAAGGAATCCCCCTTAGGTATTTTCCTAGCCTCAGGTGCCATGAGACTGTTTGCCCTTTCAACTGTTCCCACTGATCCAGAATTTTTCTGGGGATATATTTTACGGTTCTTTTGAGGTCAATAAAGGGAGGGGGAGAGAGCATTTACTGATCACCATTTTGGCTCCCAGAAGATCAAGTAGGTGACTTACAGACGTTTAATCTACGGGCTGAATATTTCTGGAGAGGCTTCAGCTAATTCCTGGAGCTCAGTGGCTGTCATTCACTTGGTTCTGCTGGTCTCTTGCCCTGGGCTGCCACTCTGCCTTTCTGCCATGCTGTTGCTGCCTGCAGCTGCCCCAGGGTTTTCTGGCTTGGCCACCCAAAGCACTTTTTAACCTGGATTTTGCTTCATATGAGTTAGCCTTTTAAAAGGATGTGATAAATTTGATCATTTGGAAATGTTATATATTTAATTAGATATATTTGGTTTAAAAGGCAATAACATCAATGATATTTACTATGGTAGCCTATTATTCTTTTGAAAATCTTCATTATTATGAAAATATCCAAGGTGGCTTAAAGTTGTAGTCTCCCCATATTAATGATGAGTGATTTTCTATGCAGTATAATTTGAAAATGCATTCCCTTCAGTTGATAATGGGTTGTTTCAAGTTTTACTTTTGGAAAAATTAAATAAACCCCTTTTCCTTCCCCACTCCCTTCCCTTGTAATAAGGAGTATATCTCTGTTTTGGAGATTGCTTAAAAGTCTGTGTGTCTCTGTTAATCCCTCTCAACTCAGATCAGATGCTTGAATCACCCTTTTTTACCTGGGGGAAGGGGGTGGCATTAACCACAGTGGGTCCCCACTGGCAGTGGTCCCAGTGGTTATGTGCCTCTGGACATCATTCAACCCACCCCTCTAAGCAAGCTGGAGTGTGTCTCTTAGGTGCTATACATCCTGTCCACCCTGCCCCAGCAGCTGCAAGTTGCCCTAGCTCCAGTAGTGTAGCTTGGGGAAAGTGGGGGGAGGATGTGGAGAAAATCAGGCCTCACAGCCAGCATTCCTTCACCTTGGTCTGTCACCAGGTACTACCACCAATGGGAAAAACCCAGCACTAGCCATCCCTGCCCCTAGGAAATGCTTTCTGCCATACCCCGAAAAAGCTAGTCAGTCAGCATTCAGGGCTGGCATATTCCTTAACAGATTCTGCCCAGCTGCCACCTGGGAGGCTCCAGGTGCTCCTGGTAGTGTTGAGGTTTAGGGGTACTGGGACCCCAAAGCAGTGATATTTGTATACTGCCTCAATAAATTTGATCAAAACCTTCTTTCAGCCAAAGACAAGGTATATTAGATCATTGTCCAAGGTGGGTGTGATTCTCAAAATCTGCCACGTTGGTCAGATTCTTAAGAAATCTCAGCACCTTAATTGAGAGAGATTGTGGGAAGGATCTAGAAGTGGCCAAATTGTCTGGGGTGACTGGAGGTGGTGTCTAGGGAGTATCTTGATGGGAGGGGCCAGTTGGCTGAGGTGACTGGAGGTCCAACACCTGCACCAAGATAATGGGATCCAAATCAGATCAAGGTTGGGAAGTGGGGGGAGGGTGCAGGGGATCAGGAGGTAACAGAGAAGAGAGGGCTGGACAAGAGAGAATAGGGAGATTGGATGTAGGTTACAATGAAAGGCCATTTGAGAGGATTATAGTCTCAGGTGAGTACCTGAGACTTATGTGATCAAATGGGAAAATTCAAAGAGGGTTCAAGGTGAGGTTTTTCGAGACTTGTAGTCAAATGGGACCAAAATTCTTTTGGGGTAATGTGCAAAGGTCATCTCTTGGGCCTCTACCCTGTCAGTAACACCTATCTTGGCAGTGTAAGGTAGGGGAAGCCAGTCAGCCTCTACTCCAAGTGAGCTCACACTTGTCTGTTCTGACTGCAGAAACTTATTAGCTACATAACTTTAGCATGTTATCTTATCTCTGTTTGCCCCAATTGTCTGATCTGTCAATAGAAAAATAATAATGATACTTACCTCCCAGTGTAGTTGTGAGATTATAAAGTGCTTAGTATGGTGACTGGCATATTCTGGGCACTATATTATTATTATTTTTTAAGTAAATGTGATTATTCCATATCTGATAACTCTGAGGTTGTTTTAAAATGCCAAAGGCAATAAGACCAATGATTTTTTTTTTTATTACACATGATCATTTGGAAATGTAACTGATATCATCTGAAGTTTGTTGTTTGTGTTATTATTGTATTCCTAAACAGTATTATATTTCTAAACTTATATTGCAAAATTTGAGAGACCATTGTAAACCAGAAATATTGTTACACAAAAATTTCCTTTTGAATCTGGATGCTAAAAGATTATGAATTGGACTTTAAGAAGACCTGATAGAAATATATTTTAAAATCTTAAATATTTCAGTTTGGAACTATGCCCAAAGGGCTACAAAAATGTGCATACCCTTTGACCCAGCAATATTGCTACTAGGACTATATCCCGAAGAGATCATAAAAATGGGAAAGGGTCCCACATGTACAAAAATATTTATAGCAGCACTCTATGTAGTTGCCAAAAACTGGAAGTCAAGGGGATGTCCATCAATTGGAGAATGGCTGAATAAATTATGGTATATGAATGTAATGGAGTACTATTGTGCCATAAGAAATGATGAACAAGAAGACTTCAGAGAGGCCTGGAAGGACTTATATGACCTGATGCTGAGTGAAAGGAGCAGAACCAGGAGAACTTTGTGCACAGCAACGACCACAGTGTGCGAGAGTTTTTTTGGTAGACTTGGAATTTTGTAATAACGCAAAAACTTCTTAAAAAAAAAAAATCCCAAAGGTGGTTCTCAAGGCAAAATGCCTTCCACACTCAGAGAAAGAAATATGGAATTCATTCACAAAATGTAGCAGATCATGTTTGTGTATGTGTATGTGTTTGTGTATCATGTTTTAATTTGTTATATGATTTTTTTCATTTATTTTAGTCTGACTACATAGCATGACTATAGTGAAAATATACTCAATAGGAAAGTATATGTAGAACCTATACAGAATTTTATGCAGTCATGGGGAGGGAGGGGGGTAGTGGGGGGTAGGTGTGGGGGGGATAAAATCTCAATTGTATGGCAGTGATTGTTAAACATTGAAAAATAATAATAATTAAAAAAAACTTAAACATTTAATGAGATATATTTTGTTAGAAAGGAGATAATAATAACATATGATTGCAAATTTTCTTTTTCTTTTGAAATTCTTGGGTATTCTTAGAGTGTATGGCTCAGATGAAAGATGTAGCTTCGACTTATTAATGATGAGTCAAAAACTAGGTATTTGCTTTTTGTCTGAAGCCCAGAATATGGGTGGTTTCATTTATAAGTGAAAGATAAAGGAAATTTTAACTGTTAGGGAAACATCCAGAAGAATATTCAAACCCTAAGTCTTGATTAGTGTAGTCTTGGTACGGTAGAAATTCTTGAATTTCTAATTTACTATTATTTGAACTTTGATTACAGGGATAGTTTTCTGGATTGTTATGAAGCCAGTAATAGAAAATGTCACGTTCTAAAGTCTGAGAACTGCTAAAGGTGAATGTCTGTATCAGGGAAAAGTTTTGGGGACTATGGTGGCACAGCCTGCTCCCCATCCTCCTGACTCTGTTTCCTCATTTTCCTATTTCCTTTCAGAAAAGGACAATACCCACTTGTTTCATCCTGAGCCTTGTTTCTGCCACCTTGTGACTACATGAATAACTATCAGATGTACCTGGAATCAAGCAGAGCTTAAGCAGTTGTCCCCTTCTGTTATGATATAGGACATTGTCTGTCTCTCTTTTTTTTTTCTTTTAAGCAAATTTTGATAATGAAGAAGTTTAGAACATATAATACTAAATCTATTAGATGATAGATTGATACTATACCATTTCTGAGTTACTATAATAGGATGCAAGTATGAATATCTTACAAATTTAACCTATATTTGTGGTTAAATAATTATATAGGGATGGTATCTTCCTAAGGGGGAAAAGATTAGACAAAGTGTTAAGACAAAGATGTAATGAGATAATTTTCTAATTAAATGGGATAGTAAATTTTGAGAAAAGCAGCAGATTAGCCTGTTTTCTCCAAGAATTACGTACAAATGTGTATGATTGACTTCCAAACTCATCTATGAAGTAGATTCAACGTTTCAACATGTTTTGCTGACAAGTTCTCAAAATTGAATTTAACACAAAAATGGTATGGATCACGGTAAAGAAAGCAAAATTATCTTCCCATTTTTAAAGTATCTGTCTGATCATTTTAAAAATTAGAACATCTTATTTTATGGTTTGAGATGAAATTTTTCAAAGATTCTTGTATCAGGTGCAGGATTTAGGTAAGGATTGAAACAGCAAATGGTACATAAACTGAAATTCTGTGAAGTTTTAAAATTGGAGAAACAATTTTAAGTAATTTTACTAAGCTCTATTATGTCAGAATTATTTAAGAACCTCTAGATTTGGAACCATAGAAGTAGAACTCCCTTCAGAACTGTCCTGAGGATAAATCCTGTTGTCCAAGAAGAGACATCTGGGAAACACGTATCTACATGAGACACTGAGAATGGGTTAGTGGCCTAGAAGGAAACTTAAACCTTGGTGGTAACGATTGCATTGTTTGTATGGTTTATGGGATAGCTTTCTTGGTTACCTTGCTGGCCTGTACATCTTCCTTCTCAAAACTAATCTATTTTGAGCTTTCTGAATAGTTTAATCTGTACTTCAGTTAATATAATTATGCAATTATGACAACTGTGAAAAAAAATTACTGCATTGTTTGAAGTTCGCCCTGCATGGCTGGGAAACTGAACCATCTCTATGAGCCTTTAACCAAAGACTTTTGTTATGCTGATCAGAAACTCAGACCCAAAGACTGATAAAATGAGTTTTCTCTCAAGTATCAAATCATATGGCTTCTAAGGGCTGCTACCAGGTCCTTCTGACCACTCCCATGGCTGCCAAATTAAGAGTGTGGACTCCTGCATCATCTGAACACGGCCTGCTCCTAGTGGACCTCTGAATGCATTGAAATCCTTGCCTTTTAACTTTGTTAGGGGCTGGAAGAAGATGACATCTGAGGCAGAGGCTCCTCGAGAATCCAGACCAGGACAGCAAGAAGGGCTCCCTCCCTACTAGAGCCCACCTTACCTATCTTTACATTCCATATGTGATTTGCCTGTATCTAGTAGCTACACTAGCTTTGGTTTTGATTGACTTAGGCTGTGCCCCTCTTTCCTCTGACCTAGGGTTCCCTTTTAGTGTCCTTCTTTACTTGCTTTTGGTTGCACTGCAGTAGCTACTCATCTCTTTGAGCAGCCAGCCAGCCACTCACCTTGCCTGAATCCTTCAATGGGTACATTCCTTCTGCAGTCCTGGCTGGTAGACAATACTAACTCCCCCAAAGGGATGGAGAGGACCAATTGTGATCTGGGAATATTGACTTCCATCGGTCAGGTCCATGGCTCCCTCATCTTACCTTCATCCCTGGTTATGTTTTTCATGTGTGTTATCTCCCCTTATTAGACTCTCCCTCTGTGGATTGTCTGTGCCCTGTCGTTCCTGTGATGCCCAACCTCTGAGATTATAAATATTTGAGACTACTCTGGTCCCCTTGACTACTTGTGTGCTTGTGGTTGTGAATGCTAATTCTTGAAAACCTTCTCTCATCTGGTTCCATTGCCACTGGAGCACTGTTCAGGCCCTGCCCTTCATCATGTGGAGGGCAGTATCCTGGCCCCTATGTGAGTAGGGAAAGGAGATCTGATATCCTCAAATGAAGTGTTCAGGAATCAATCCTGGCAGATTGCAGACATGATTAGATGGCTGGAGTGAGTTCCCAGAGTGAGGGGAGAGACTGGATGCATCCTATAGATTGAGTTGCCTCAGGAACATTAGGACTGTTCCATCTACCTTGTCTATCTTAGCTGTCTTTTTTGAGCTGAGGAAAAGCAGCCAGGTCAGAGTCCAGGCCCATTCCCCTGACTTATTTCCAATTTTCTCTTAATCACCAGCTCAGGATGAGGAGCTTGGGATAGGGAGCAGAGGGCAGGGAAAAGAGTGACAGCAGTTTTTGGAACAGCCCTCATGGGAAGGTTAGTGGTCCTTGACTAAAGCATAGCATGCAGAACATTCTTTCTCTTCCTCTTTTTTCTCTATCTTCTTAATTTTTCTACCACAATTAGAGCCTCAGGGACAAGTGTTTTCTGCAGCAGAGCTGAATTAGGCCCAATTCTCCCCTGAGGGCAGTGGTTGCCCTGAGCCTGTGACTGGGGCAGCAGCTGCTCCCCCACTCTGAAGGGCTGAGCAGCCTGGGGAGGTTTTTGTTCAGGGCTGAAACACTGTGGGAATGGAGAGTTAGTATGTTGCATACAGTAATAATCTGCCACATCCTCAGCCTCCACAGCACTGATGGTGAAGGTGAAATCTGTCCCAGAACCACTGCCACTGAACCTGGCAGGGACCCCAGAGTGCAGAGAGTTGGCATTATAGATCAGGAGCTTGGGAGACTGTCCTGGTTTCTGCTGGTACAAGTTCATATAGTTGCTAACGCTGGAACTGGTCTTGCAGTTGATGGTGACTCTATCTCCTGGAGTCACAGAGAGGGAGGCTGGGGACTGGGTCACTACAATGGCTGCCTGGGATCCTTGGTGGGAAAAGAAGAAAGAAGACATTTAAGTGAAGAATCCTGTTCTTTCACCCTCAGGTTGTGTCAGAGATTCCCAGTGGAAAACTCCTTCTGTCTCTAAAGTGTTGCCAACCTATGGCTCATTGGGAATCTTACCTTGAGGCCAGAGCAAGAGGAGCAAGTGGAGCAAGGAAAGGGAGAGCATTGTTACCCTTGTAGAGCAGGAGGCAGAGAGCTCTGAGCTCAGTGAGAAATGTGGGAGATATTTGTATGTGAGGCTGCATTTGTGAAAGGTCCCTTGGACATCACCATGCAAAGCAGTGCCAGTACAGCCTCAGCTCATGACCCCAGGCGTGGTTATGTGCACATGAAGGGTGTGGCCCATTTGTGTTTCCTTGAAGGTGTGACCTCCTGTGCCTTCTTTTTTTATTGCTATATTAAATAGATCTGCCTTAATCTGGACTGGTTTTCTCTGTGGCAGGTGGCCAATTGTGGCTAGATGAGGGAAACTTCTCCATCTTCCCAGGAGAGGTCAGGTGGCTCTGGATCTAGAGAACAAGAATTCATAAGTGTTTATGTAAAGAACAGAGATAAGAGAGAAGGGAACTGAAATAGAAAGAGAACTCAGGTTGGGGAAGCAACAAAACTTAAAGACAGCTAAAGGCTCAGCTTTCTATAAAATGCAGATAGGAGGAGCTTGGAGATTCTTTGGTGTGCTAGGTGAAATGGGGAGAATGTGTCCCTTGAATTGTTGTGGGAGGAGGAGATATATATTCTTCTCTTCTGTATTTCTGTTACATTTTTCTAAAAGTTAGAAAGAAAACTTTATTGCTAGTCTTACCCTCTCATTCTGTAGTTGGGGAAATTGAGGCTAAAAGGAGTAAAATAATTATTTGGGTGCATTTTTCCTACTAAAGTTCATTGTCTCCTGTTCTCCACTGTGAAAACTTTCACCTTTTCTTGGGCAATTATCTCATGGTTGGACTCCTCCCATGGCCTTCTGACTATTGGTTTCTGTACCTCCAGTCTCTCCCCACTCTAGCCAATGCTGCCCTTAGCTGTTAAACTGTTCATGTGACAAAGCAGGGCTGACCAGGTCACCGCCTACTCCAGAAACTCCTGTCCCTCTTTATCACCTCCAGTATCTAATTCCTTTAAAGTCCTTTTGAAGTTGGCCAATCCCTCCCTTTCCTCTTTCCTTACCCTTCACCTGCTCCCCAGTACCCCATGACCTGGCGACCTTGAATAAATGTCCATCCTTCTGATTCTGTGCGCTCTCACCGCTGTCCCCTGGACGTGGATTGTCCTTCTACCTCACTGCCATGTCCTGCCTTCAGGAGCTTCCTTTTTTCTCAGAAACATACATATAGGCAAACTTCCAGTACATTCTCTTTCCAGTATGATCTCCCTGTGCAGTCTTTTCTTTTGTGACCATACTACATGGTGGACACATTAGTGTCTTTTACTGGCTGTGATTTTTTAATTTAAATCTTTTCATGTTAAACTTAAAGACTAAAAGAAAAACTTTTCCATACCTGCAGCAGAATGGACAAAGAGGATTCTATATGAAACTATGAATCTTCCCTTCACACACCTTGTAAGATAACCACACAATAAAGTCCATCCATGTCTTTGCAGACTATGCCCTTACTTATGCTCCCTTCTGAACCTCCTTCAGTTCTTTTTTGTCCATTTATGAAGATGAGCCAGTGTTCCGTTTTCTTTTTTTCATTATGATTGCTCTTGCCTCATTAAGGAATTAAAAATTGAGAGGTAATAAACCACATCTCCTGTAACGTATAAGCACACTCAAGCACAATGAATCTGTTTCACTGCTGGTTTGCTTAAATGGCAGAGTGAGAAAAAGGCAGAAGGTTCTTCCCTGAGAGCAAGCCAAGCTACCTCAGCTTCTGAAGTCCTAGAAGGAACTCAGTAGTGGCTGGCTGTTATGGTGGCATTTACTGAGAGAGGATAGCACTGGAAGGTGGAGCTTCCCCCTTGATGGTCCTGGGAGTGGCTGACTGCAGGACTTACCCCACACCTCTAAAAAGAAAGAAAGGAAGAGAATTTCCCCTGCCTTCCTCCAGGGGGCGGTGTGGTCATCATAATTATTCTGCATTCGGTTCCATTGCTCTGTCCTTAATATTTACTGTTAGTCATTGTGTGTATTGTTTTCTGAGATCTAATTGTTCACTTTATGTAAGTTCACATCAGTCTTCCCAAAATTCTCTGAAACCTTCATAATCTCTATTTATTATGAAGCAGTAATATTCCATTACATTCACCTGCCATGGTTGTTTAGCTTTAAATAGATAGCTATCTGATAAAATGGATAGACTGAAAGCTGTGTGGCCCTGGGAAAGTCACTTAATTTTTCCATACCTGAGTTTTCACATCTGTAAAATGGGGATAATAGTAGCAGCTATGATGTGGGGATCCAATAAGTTAAAATATGTAAAATACCTGTTAAAAACCTTAAAGCACCATGTAATGCTTTGCTCTTCAGTCTTATCAGTTGTGTCCAAGTTTTTATGTCGCCATTTTAGAGTTTTCTGGGCAAAAATACTGGTCCGCTTTGCCATATTCTTCTCCAGCTTGTTTAACAGATGAGGAAACTGAGACAAAGATGGTTAAGAGACTTTCCCAGGGTCACAGGTCAGCAGGTGTCTGAGCCTGGCCTCAGATTCTCTTGACTCTAGACCCAGTATTGCATCACTTAGCTGACCTAAATCATTTTGTGTGTATGAAGCCCCAACTACAGTTGAAAGTGGATTGTTACTTAATTGTTTTGGTCATGTTTGACACCTTGTGATCCCATTTGGGCTTTCTTGGCAAAGATCCGGGAATGGTTTTGCCATTTCTGTCTCCAGCTCATTTTTATGGCTGTGATGATTGAGGCAAAGAGGGTTAAGTTCAAAGTCTCACAGCTGGGAAGTGTCTGAGGCCAGATTTGAATTCAGGACAATGAGTCTTCCTGGCTTCATGCCCCACATGCTGTCAAATCTGTCACTTAAGCAAGCTTAAAAGCAGAATTCCCAGGATACTCTTCCCCTGCCCTTCCTGTACCCTTCTTTCTTATACTTCTTTCTGTTCCTTGCTTTTCATTTTCTTTGCTGGTTTACTTAAATCCATTATTTTACATTAATACATATTTCTGGAATACAACAAACATTTCCATGACGCAGTATAATAATAAATATGATTGTGCATGAAGTTGCTAATCTACTATGCACAATCTGCTATTGCTTTCAAATATGCAAGAAAGCTAGCATGCAGATTCACAGGGTTTTTTCCTCCTCTTTTTCTACCCTCCCTCCCGTTTTGTTCTTTTCCCTCCCATTTTCTTTGGAAGTCATATGGAAGTTCCAGACAACTGTCCCCAATGCTGATGGTCCAGTTCTCTGAGAAAATGACCAATTGAATACCATAGATCCCTCCATAACCATTTTGTATCCCCATTATCTCAGGAAGGCTTCAGTCCTGGATAATTCAACCAGGAGAGGCATTGTGGCCCACTCTGAGCTCAGTGCTCAACCATAGTGCTATACAATGCTCTAGCATAATGCACTCTCTGAGAGAAATCATAATGACCCATTTCTGTGTCAACACCAGAAGGCCAGATGAAGTTGACCCAAGAGCATTCAGACACTACCTTGAATAATGGAACTTTTCTTATCTTAACTGTTTTATGGACATATACTATTATGTAATATTAATGGTAAAGGAAACACAGATATCCTGGAATTGTAATTTCAAGTGACACATTGTCAGTTGTCTTGTCTTTTTGCATTAACAACTTATTCACTTAAGAAATTCCTTTCTCATATCCTGCTTAACCTTATGGAAACCATAATTTTGGGTGACAAAGGCATCCTGAGTCAGGAAGGGAGGTAATGATGAGAGGCAATTGCTCTGAAGATATAAGGTCTGCTTTGTCTGACCCTCTAGGAGTCCACTGTCTCATGATGAGGTCTCAGGCACATCTCCATATGCATGTTTCACAGGCTTTGAGAGAAACACTCACATTCAGACTAATTTTGTTTGTCTTTCTAAAAAGGAACTTAGTAATGGTTGACAGCACCAAGGGGGGACAAGGAAAGGATATCAGGTCTTACCTTACAATCAAGTTATCACAGGGAGGAGAGAGCCTGGATTTATCATGGGATTGAGTTGCCTCAAGAACTTAGAGACTGTTCTGTCCGTCTAGTCTACCTTGGCTGTCTTTTAGGGTGGGGGAAAAGCAGTCAGAGTCCAGGCCCATTCCCGTGAATATTTTGCAGTTTCTCTGTAACAGCAGCTCAGGGTGAGGGAACTGAGAACAGAGTAAGCAATGAGACCAGCTTCTGGAAGCACCCTCCATGGGAAGGTTTATGCTGCTTGGCTAAAGCTAACCAGTCACAAGATGCTTTCTCTTCCTCCTTTTTCTCTCATTTTTGAATCTTTCTACTTCAGTCAGAGCCCCCTGGACAAGTGTTTCCTGCAGCAGAGCTGAATTAGGCCCAATTCTCCCCTGAGGGCAGTGGTTGCCCTGAGCCTGTGACTCTGGGGCACAAGCTGCTCTGCTGTGCTGGAGGGCTGACAGACTGGGAAGGTTTTTTGTTGAGGTCTGAAACACTGTGGGAATGCATCACTATCCAACTGAAAAGAGTAATAATCTGCAGCCTCCTCAGTCTCCACAGCACTGTTGGTGAAGGTGAAATCTGCCCCCAAGCTACTGAACTTGGCAGGGACACCAGATAATAGCTTAGATGCTTCATAGATCAGGAGCTTGGGAAACTGTCCTGGTTTCTCTTGGTACTAGCTCTTCCTCTGGTTAATCCTGGAACTGTGTGCAGCTGATGGTAACTATCTCCTGGAGTCACAGGCAGGGAGGGAGATTTCAGTGAAGAACCCTGTCTCCATACAGTGAATCCAAGCTTAGATCCCTCACCCACAGGCTGTGTCAAAGATGCCCCTAGGAAAACTCCTTCTGTATCCAAAATGGTTCCAACCTATGGCTCATTATGAGTCTTACCAGAGCAGTAACAAGCAAAGGAGGAAGGAAGGGGAGAACATGTGATGCTTGCACAGCTGGAGGCAGAGAGCTCTGAGTTCAGTGAGAAAGGTGGGAGATATGTGAGGCTGTGTTTGTGAAAGGTCCCTTGTAGACCACCATGCAAAAGAGTATTTGTCCAACCTCAACTAAAGTAAGCCTGGAGTAGTGATGTGCACATGGAGGGAGTGGCCCAGTTGTGTTTCCTTGAACGTGTGACCTGTGTGGCCTCTTTTATTATTACTCTATTAAATGGACCTGCCTTAGGCTGGACATGGTGATAGCTGTGCCAGGTGGTCAATTGTGGTTATAAACATGGGAAGGGGGAGTGGTTTGGAGGAGAGTGGGCTGGTATTGGCAGAACCTTCTCTACCTTCCCAGGAGGGATCAGATGGCTCTGGGTCTAGAGACCAAGAGTTGACAAGCGTTTGTGCAAAGAATGGAGGAAAGAAAGAAAAAGAAGAAGAAAAGAAGTAAGAAAGAAAGAAAAAGAAAGAGAGAAAGGAAGGAAATAAGGAAGAAAGGAAGAAAAGAGCTGATTAAGGAAGAAAACTAAGATTGAGCAACCAAAAGAATTTAAAAGAAACCCAGGACCCAAGTTCAGATGCAATGGAGGTCAAGGGGACTTGGGAGGTTCTTTGGTCATTATGAGATGTTAATTCTTCTCTTCTGCATTTGTTACAGCTCCCTAAAAGCTAAAAAAGGAAAAAAAGAAACAGTATAGATTTCATTATAGAGAAGGGAAAATTGAGGCCAAAAGGAGTGAAATGGTTATTTAGATGCTTTTTTACTATTAAAGTCCATCATCCCCTTTCCTTCAGCCTGTAAGTTTCCATGCCATTCAGCAGTGGGATGAAAGCCTGTGAGCAGCTGTTCTGTTTCCAGCCTAGTGAGAGACAGGGAGTTCTAGTCACCAAACAATGTGGAGGGGGCAGACCCTCAGGGTTTCTGTCCAGAACATGAACCATTGCTATTTACACTCCTTCTGGGCCATCAGAACCCAAAGAGTGACCCTGACCATCTTGTGCTGGATCTTATTATTGGACAATCAGTGAAAGCCAGAGTGTTTGGGATTTCAGGTATCGTGAAGTCACTCCATTCGAATCTGAATGGGCTCTATCAAAGTCTGGTTTTCCAGAACTCAATTTCAAGGAATTTTTATTTCTTTGGGCAAAGCACCCATAGGTGGGGAGGCCATGAGGAAGGCAGGAGGGAAGGAGTGAAGGAAAGAGCACTGCCCAGCTAAAAGTGAATAGTTAAGTCAGCAGTGGAGCAGCTGCTACTATTCACAGATTGTTGTTTGTCCTTCATCCTTTTTTAAAAAATACTTATTTTTAGTTTTCAATGTTAACTTTTATGAGATTTTGAGTTGTAAGTGTTTGGATCAATTTACATCTCTGAAAACAATGCATTAGTTTTCCAAGTTTCCCACATTGGCAACATTTATGATTTTCCTGTTTTGTCATGCTAGCAATCTGATAGGTGTGATGTGGTATCTCAGAATTGTTTCTAATCTGAATTTCTCTAATCATTAGTGATTTAGGGCATTTTTACATATGACTATGGAGAGCTTTAATTTCTTCATCTGAAAATTGCCTGTTCATATCCTTTGGCCACTTATCAGTTGGGAATAACTTGTACTTTCATAAATTAAGCTCAGTTCTCTATGTGTTTGGCAAATGAGGTGTTTATCAGGGACACAGGCTATCAAACTTGTTCTCCAACTTTCTGCTTCCCTTCTAATTTGATTCCATTGGGTTTCTTTGTGCAAACCCTTTCCAGTTTAGTGTAATCAAAATGATCCATTTTGCTTTTCATAATGTTCTCTATATCTTGTTTGGTCATAAATTCTTCATTTTTCCATGGATTTGACAATACTTGTTTGTCCCAATTTGCTTCTAGAGTCATCCTTTTTGACTGAATCCTGTACCCATTTTGACCTTATCTTGGTATATTGTATAGCATTTTAGTCTGTGCCAATTTCTGTACACAGTTTTCCATTTTTCTCAGTAGTTTTTATCAGATCATGAATTCTTTTTTTAGAAACTGTTTTTTCTGTTTTTACTTTTCTTCAATCACTTCCATGAGTCTTTGATTTTCTCCCTTTTCCTCCACCCTCCATCTCTGAGACAGCATATAGTCTTATAAGGGTTCTACACATACATTTGTATTAACCACATTTAAACATTAGTCAAGTTTCATAGAAAAATGATAATGGGAGATATCATGCGAAAAAAGCAAACCACAACAAAACATAACACAAAAGAAATTAGTATGCTTCATTCTGCATCCTGCAAATCGTGGGTTCTTAATGCAGATCTTGGAGTGTTTAGGTTTATCAAACAGTAGATTACAGTAGTCATTGACTACCATGTCTGATGTACCTGACCATTCCACTGTTTCACCATTTCATTTATTTGTCAGCACTAAGTAGTTCTGATGATTGCTGCTTTATAATAGTTTCAGATCTGGAATGACTAGGATACTTTCTCTTGCATATCTTTTCATAAATTCCCTTCATATTTTTAAACTTTTCCTCTTCCTGGTGAAGTGTTACTATTTTTCTAGGTGTAAAAAATTATTTTTGGTAGTTTCATTAGTATGACAGTTGATAAGTAAAATAATTTTGGTAGAATTCCCATTTTTACTTTATTAGCATGGCATACCAATGAACAACTGATATTTTTCCAATTATTTAGATCTAATTTGTTTTTCATTCTTGAAGAGGACCAATGACCACAGAAAGGTGATGTCTTGACTTGTGAGTTTATTGGATTTAAGTGAGGTAGGCCTAGGCACGGTCACCAGCCTCACTCTCTCCACCAGAGCCACCTGGCTCCAGTGGCAAGACATAAATCAGGATGACTGGAGATGGTTCATGAAATCTGAGAAAGAGAAATGAAGAAAGGACATCCAGGAAAGACCTCTCTCCCACTGTATCTGTCACCATTGACTCTTTATCTTGACCTATGTCTTACCACTGGACTCTGAAGATTCTGGAGGAGAGGGTGAGGCTGATGACTTCACACAGGTCTGCCTCCCCTAAACCCAACTCACTTTGAAGTTAATACAGTCCCCACTTGATGTCATTGGTGCTCTTCCATCTTGAAGAATGAACGATAAATAGCAACAAGCCTGTACCTTGGAATCTTTCCTTGTAGACACAAATAGCTTGAGCCAGGTAGGCCCCTGATGTTCTTACCCTTCTGTTAGGATCAATGGCATGAGGGAGAAAACAGGCAGGAGGAAATGATTTTCTTTGCTTATATACCCTAAGGGCAGCTGGCATCTCATGACCAGGCCTTGTTATCTTTTTTCCCTTTCTTCATAAAGGTATAAAAACTTTTACATAGATCTCTAGTCTGAAAAATCCATTGTTGTCTGCAGTCATGGGAGCACCCCAGAGTGGCAGATTTTCTCCCCTGGCATCTCTATTAAAGACACTTTATTTCTCAGCTTATGCCATTGGTTCCTTTTAGATCCTGACATGCCCTTGTTAAGGATCCCTTTTCAGTCAGTAATCACTCAACAAGCAATTGATGAATTGATTTCTCTGTGCTAGACAGTATGGACACATTGCATCTGAGTGATCAACATATTCTATTTGCAGAAGAAATATAAGGTAATTTTCAAGAGGAAGGTGATGTCATCTTTTCTAGTAGAAGATAGTACTTGAGCCAAGATTTAAAAGAACTTGAGGGTGCTGAAAGGTAGAGGGGAGGGAATGCATGGGGATTATCCAGTACCAAGGCATGGAGGTTGGAGATGGGAATGTGTGTATGTGGGAGAACAAGGTTTGAAATTGTCACCAATCCCACTTAAGACTTCCTGAAGTCTGTGAGAAGCTTTAAGAGTTCTCTGAGCTGCCAAAAGTATGCACCTCCCAAAGCTCTCCTCCCACAGACTATAAAACACCTGTAAATAATAACTCCAAACAAATTCTAGAGCAGCAGATTCCACAAAATGACAGAGTGAAAGAGATTTCCAGCCCAAGGCACCCTGGAAGCCTGACAGGAAAGGTCTGTGACACTGGGTGCTCAGGGCTATGCAGCACAACCTAGCCTGGACTACCAAGTGGCAAGCACAGTACTGGAGGTGGTTTAAATGTGTCATGGACAGCAGCTGCGAGTCTCATATTCCTCAGCTCCCAAACAGCAAAGACAGCTTCAAAGGTAAGGGAGAAACCTCTTTCACTTGGAGGTGAAGGGAACACAGCAGTGTACCCCAAGCCTCAGGCAGCAGCAGCTTCAATTCTTGGAGCCTTGGGCCAAATCCCCTTGGGAATTGAGCAGCTGATCTGGATCTTAGCCCTGACTGGCTGCCCTGGGGTGAGGAAGAGTGCTGCCTTGGTGGAGCTGGTGGAGGCTCTGGGGAAGGAATCCTGCTCACAGACCAGAGTGCAGGCCAGGAGAGGAATAAACTCCTCACTCTTGATTGTACCACCATGGAGGAACTGAGAACTTACAGATCCTCATATTATACCCTCCCCTTGACAAAGAACTCAAAAGTCAAGAAAATGCCCACAAAAAGGAAAAGAAGGCAAAAGAAGGTTATTTCTTGATGAGCAGGTATTTTCTTCCATCATTTCAGATGAGGAAGAACAATGCATACCATCAGAGGAAGAACTAAAATTCAAACCTTCTGCACCTAAAACCTTCAAAATAAATATACAATGGTCACAGGCCATGGAAGAGCTCAAAAAGAGATTTGAAAATCAAGTAAGAGAAGTGGAGGAAAAATTGGAAAGAGAAATGAAAGTGATGCAAGAAAGTCATGAAAAGCAATTCAAGAGCTTACTAAAGGATATCCAAAAAAATGCTGAAGAAATTAACACCTTCAAAATAGACTAACTCTAATGGCAAAAGAGGCCAACAAGTCAATGAGGAGAAGAATGCTTCAGTGTTTTGATCTTCCATGTTACCAGAGAAATTTTCTGTACTCAAAGTGTTTTTCCATTGTTTGGTAATTTTCCTACACTATTATTTCTCTTTTACCTCTTTGTTAATGTAGGGCTCTGCTTCCAGTGGGGAGCATACTAACCGAAGCTTCAGGGTTTCCATGAAGCTTTTTTCAGAGATACTTCACAGGACTTACAAGCTTTTAGTTCTTCCAAGATATTTAGTACTCTTTTGACCTATGCTCTGGTCTATGAGTGACCCACAAGTGCTCTTTTCTGTGCTGCAATTGTGAGGAAGGTCCTCCCTCCATTGTGGCTACCAACTCTTCTCTGCTAGTGCTCCCCCTTGCCCTGGTACTCCTTCCCCAACCTGGATCTGAGAATGGACAAAGCAACAGAGTCCTGCCACAGTGATAGCAAGGAGAACCATGTAATCTCCTTCTGACCAATTATTTGATCATTTGTGGCCAGAGAACTCAAAACGCAACTGCTTCTGCTGCCACAATTGATGAGTCAGTCTTGGGGCCTGCCCCTGATTGACTGTGACCAGGGCAGTGCTGGTATGCACTCCACTCTCATCCATTTTGGTCACTGATCTTTCTTTCTCTTCTTCTAAGTTGTCTTTGGTGTCTGGGAATTAAGAGCTCTGGATATTATTATTACTATTAGTGATTCAGTCCCCCCAGGGCTTGCCTTAGTTTTGCTGGGGCCCAGTCTGTGCTGGTGAGGCCTGCTCTGGGCTGTGCTCCTTTCTCATCTAGTGCAATAGACCTCTCCTTTTGGCCTTCAAACCTATCTCGTGTTGGAAACTTATTTCACTCCATTTCTTGTGAGTATTGCTACTCTAGAATTTGTTTAGTCATTTAAAAAAGGCATTTAAAGAAGTTTGGGGGAGAACTCAAGTGAGAACCTGACTTTATTCTGCCGTATTTGTCTTGACTATTTTGTTAATTTTCCTTATCCTCTTTTTTACTTTATTAGTACATATTTATGGAATAAAATAAGCATTTCTATAACATTGTACAATAACACGATGGCACATGAAGCTGCTAATCTATCATGCCCAACCTGCTATTTAATACAAATATACAGTGAAATAATCATGTACTTTGGATGGTTTCCCTCTACCCTCCTCCCTTATTGTTTTTTTCACTCCCATTTTCCTTAGAAGCCTTATGGAAACTACGGATGGTCATCCCAATGCTGATGGTGCAGTCTCAGGGAAGATGATCAAGTGACTACCAAGGGTGACAAGGGTAGGGCATCTAATGTTGCCTGAAAGTGAAATTTCCATTGTGAGAAGGTAGACTAGATCCTTGCTATAGACTGAGTTGCCTCAAGAGCTTCCTTGTTCCATCGACCTTGTCTGTCCTGGCTGTCTTTTTAGGGCTGATGAAGAAGAGTCAGAGCTGAGAGTCTAGGCACATTCCCCTAAATTGTTTACAGTTTCCTCTGAAACACCATCTGAGGGGAAAAGAATTGTGTTGGAGAGCACAGGGCAGAGTAAAGAATGGGACCAGCTTCTGGAAACAGCCCCATGTGAAGGTTGGTGGTGCTTGGCTGGAGCTTACCAGACACATGATATTTTTCTCTTCCTCTTCTTTCTTGTCTGAATCTTTCTACCTCAAGGAGAGCCTCTGGGACAAGTGGCTCCTGCAGCAGAGCTGAATCAGTCTCAGTTCTCCCCTGAGGGCAGTGGTTGCCCTGAGCCTGTGACTCTGGGGCAGCAACTGCTCCTCTATGCTGGAGAGCTGAAGAGCCTGGGGAGGTTTTTGTACAGGGCTGAAACACTGTGGGAATGGAGCATTATACCACTGAAGACAGTAATAATCTGCCACATCCTCAGCCTCCACAGCACTGATGGTGAAGGTGAAATCTGTCCCAGAGCCACTGCCACTAAACCTGGCAGGGACCCCAGATGGCCGAGAGGAAGCAGCAGAGATCAGGAGCTTTGGAGATTGTCCTGGTTTCTGCTGGAACCAGTACATGTAGTTGCTAATGCTGGAACTGGCCTTGCAGTTGATGCTGACTCTGTCTCCTGGAGCCACAGAGAGGGAGGCTGGGGTCTGAGTCAGCACAATGGCTGCCTGATATTCTGGACAGGAAAAGAAGAAAGAGATTTCAGTTAAGAATGCTGTTCCCTTACCCTCAGTCTTTGTAAGAGATTCCCACTAGAAAACTCATTATTTCTCTAAAGTGTTGCCAATCTATGGCTGGGAGTCTTACCTTGAGGCCAGAGGAGTAGGAGGCAGAGGAGCAAGGAAGGGGAGAGCATTGTGACCCTTGCAGAGCTGGAGACAGAGAGCTCTGAGTTCCTTGTGAAAGGTGGGATATATTTGAGTCTCAGGCTGGGTTTTTGAAAGGTCTCTTAGGGATCACCATGCAAAACAGGGCTAGTCCAGCCCCAACTCAAGGACCCCAGGTGTGGTGATATGCACATGGAGGGTGTATTTTCTTGAAGTGTATTTCCTTCAAGGGGTGACCTCATGTGGCCTCTTTTTTTATTGCCACCTTAAATGGACCTCCTCTCGAATGGCCATGATCTTGGCTGTGGCAAGTGACTGTAAATGGGGTTGTCCTCTTTATTTCCCCAGGAGAGATTAGAGGCCTCTGGGTCAAGAGACAATGTGTTGACAAATGTTTATGGAAAGAACAGAGTTAAGAAACCAAGAAGCAGCTGAGTTAGGAAGAGAACTAAGACCTGGGAGTCACCAGAATTCAAGGAGAACTCGGGGATCAGGGTGAGATTTATGACCATGGAGGGGACTTGGAGATTCTTTGGTGTAGTAGCTGGTATGGGCAGCATGTGTCCCTTGGGTTGTTTTGGGGCCTAGATATTTATTTTTCTCTTCCATATTTCTGTTGCCTCTTTCAAAATGCTGAAAAAGAGAAGGGTTTGTTTATCTCAACCACCCATTTTGCAGTTGTGGAAAATGAGGTGAAAAGGAACAAAATGGTTGTTCAGAGACGTTTTTCCTACTGAAGTCCATCATGTCCTATTCTCCCCCTTTTTTCAGACCATTATTGTCCCATGGCTGAACTCTGTCCATGGCTGTCTTGTTAGTTTCTCTGGCTTAACTCTCTCCCCACTCCAGCCAGTGCTGCCCTCAGCTGTTAAACTGATCATGTGACAGAGCAGGGCTGACCATGTGATCTCCTACTCCAGAACCTCCTGTACCTCTTTTCACCTCCAGGATCTGATAAGAAGTCCTTCAGAGCTGTCCAATCTCTCACTTTCCACTTTCTTTACCCTTCACCCTCTCCCTAGTAACTTATGACATGGTGACCCTCTTAACTCTGTGCCCTCTTCCTGCTGGCCCCTAGGTCAGAAGAATGTTCTTCTACCTCACAGCCACTTCCTGCTTTCAGGGGCTTCCTATTTCCTCAGTAATAAACACATGGGAAACTTCCAGTATATTCTCTGGCTAGTATGATGTCCCTGTGTAGTCTTTTCTTTTGTGCCCTTACTTCATACCAGACACAATATTGTCTTTTACTGGCCATGGTTTTTTAATTTAATTTTTCCTTTAAATCTTTTGAAATTGAACTTAAATGTAAAAAAAAAAAAGCCTTTCCATAATTGCAGCAGAATAGAAAGAGAGGATTCTGTGGGCAACTTCCTCTCATACCTTGTAAAACAATCACACAATAAAGTCCATCCTTGTCTTTGCAGACTATCCTGTTATCTGTCCTCCCTTCTGAACTTCCTGTTGTTCTTTTTGTGCCTTTATAAAGACAAGTCAGTGGTCTGCTTTCTTTTTTTCATTATGATCCCTCTTTCCTCATCCCTCAAATAAAAATTGAGAAGAAATAAAGGAACCAAATCCCTTGTAACATACAAGCAGAATCTTGCACTATCCGATGGCCATATCCAATAATGTGTCTCCTTTTGCATCTTGTGTCCATCCTCTCTTTGTCAGGAGATGGGTAACAGGTCCTTTCAGAGTTTCTCTACAGATGGGGTTCAGAGTTGTCTTTACCATGCTGAGGTCTTTTTACACTTTGTTTTCCTGGTTTTATTTATTTTAGTGTCTGTCAGTTCTCACTGCCCAGCACTTTGTGAAATAGCCTCTTTCACTAACACTTATAGCTCAATGATGTTTATCATATTTATAAGGCACATTTTATTCAGGTATTCTTTAATTATTTAAGAGGAAATTTAAGACATTTAATTGTGTTTGTTACTCCAGGGTCAGAGTATTTTATTGCAGTAGGTAAAACACTTGGCCTGAAGTTAGGTAGACCTGAATTCAAATCCAGTCTGTGATACTTTTTGGCTATGTGACCCTGGGCAAGTTGCCTAATCATGGTTTGTATACACACAGACACACACACATACATATACACCCACATGTTTATTTGGAGGTTTGTGAATACCATATTCACTGTCTATGTGAGATTCCAGAATGTAATTATTTTCTTACTTTCTAGTGATACATTTTAGGGCAAGAAATGGAAAGATGGTAAATAAATTATTAAAGGCCTGGTTACCTTTGTTTTTGTGATAACGCTTATTTAACTGGGTATCTTCTCTCCGGGTTTTAAAAACTTAATCTCCACCCTATTACAGCACTTTTTTGATTGAGGAATTTTGTGCTACCAGTAATTCTATAACAACTTCTTTGGGAAGTTATTTATGTTACTCAAGGACATTTTATACCAATGTAGTTGAACAATTTGAAATTTTAAAGGTTTAATTTTGCTTTAAAGTAGAAAAGAGAGATATCTACCATTTTTTGAAATTTCTAACTCATTTTCACCACAAATGTTTAGTGATACTTATCTTCATTTTTTACATCAGGATAAATTTTAAACTGTTTCAAAAAAGGGAAAGAAATGTTTTGAAAAAAATCTTTCTCTGATTTTCTACTAAATTTTCATTTGCAAGATAATTTAATGCCATATTATTTCAATAAGTTGTAAACCAGAAGAGATTTTGCTGTTTTGATCATAAATTGTAGTCATCTCATGGCTTAAGAAAGTATTAAATTAGTGTTTGAACGTATGATATGTATAAAATTCAATTCAGGAAGTTTTTCACTTTCCAGAGTGAGTATTTTAAGGGAAATATAAACAAGCTTGTGAAGGATGTGAATCTATCAAGTTGTAAGGTTAAAGTCAAGAGCGTCTTTGTTTTTGTTGAAGGAACAGTATTTCATTGCAGACATATGTTAGTGAAGAGCAGTATCTTATGAGCTATCCTGTGTTATCCTAATGGGAAACCTAATAATCCTTTTTCTTTTGCAATTAGAATATGTTTAGAAATGGATGAAAACTGCTTAAGACTCAAAGTAAGATATTCCCATTATTGAAAGGAGTTCTGAGTGCAATGTAATTTTTCCTGTGATGAGTCCCTGACTGTTACCAATATGAGATTAAATACTTGTTGTCTAGGATGTGTGCTGCTTGAGAACTGAACTCACCCTAAGCTCTGATTATTGGAAATTGCTCTTTAAGACTTTATTTATGGAACTGCAATTGACTATAGTTTTGACCTTTGATTACAGATTTGTCTGAAATATCATGAAGCCAATATCATGTGATATAGGTTGGGAACAGCTGAAGGTGGATGTCTGTGCCTAGGAAAAGTTTTGGGGACAACCTTGGACATGGTCTAAGTAGGATCTTCCTGACTCTTTTTCCTAATTGTGCTACTTAATTTCTGAAAAGGGAAGTTCTCCACCTGATTAATCATGAGCCCTGCTTTTAACATGTTGTTGGTACAAGATTGACTGTCAGATATGACTTATTCCTGGAATCAAACAGAACTAAGGAAATTTTTTCTTCTTTTATGATATATGACGTTGTTGCAACTGTTATTCTCTCTTTTTCTTTACAGCAAATGTCTATAATCAAGTAGTTATGTTAGTGAAATATAAATCTCTTAAATAATGGAAAGATACTGAAACATCTCTGAGTCACTATAGTAGGCAGCAGAAATGAATGTCTTACAATATTACCTTATATTTATGGGCAAATAATAGTAAGAGAGGGATAGCATCCTCTGAAGGAGAAAATCCTTGGGCAAAGTAAGAAGAGAAAGATGTAATGTGAAAGGTTTTTCATTAAATAGAATAGCAAATTTTGAGTGAAAAGCAATAGAGTACACTTTCCTCCAAGAATTATATACAGGTATGTAGGTGTGGCTTCCAAAATTTATCTATCATGATAATTCAGGTTTTAGGAATGCTTTGGTAGTAAGTTTTCAAATGTGGATTTTTCTATTATTAAAACATCTTTCTGATAATTTTATACGGCAGAAGAGTTTATTTTATGGTAGTTTCCTCATATTTTAAAAGATTCTTATATCAATACAGGATTGAGGTAAGGACAGAAACAGGAAATGGTACATAAAGGGAAATTGTCTGCAGTTTCAAAATTGGAGAACCAAATTTAAATGATTGTACTCATTTAAACTGAATCCAAATTATCTAGGAGCTTTTCGTTCTGAACCAGAGAAGCAGAACTGCCTTTTAGAATTGTTTTCAGAATAAAATCTATTGTCCAAGAAAGGATATCTAAGAATCACCTTGAAGTTAAAAGATGCTGCCTAAATAGACATTGAGAATGGGGTGCTGGGATACCTGCCTAAAAAGGGTTTTTAGAAGATCTTATAAAATACTTTTAAGGTCAAATGGCAGAGATGGAGAAAAAAGCAAAAAAAAAAAAAAAAAAGAAAGAAAGAAAAATCCGAGATAAATAAGAAGGTTATGAAAAGAAATTCAATCAATTAGAAAAGGAGATCCAAAATTTTACAGAAGAAATTGATATCCTGAAAATTAGAATTAAGTAATGTGAAATCAGTGAAATTGAAGAGAGCAAAAAATACTTAAATAAAACTTGGATGATTATAAAATAGAAGAGAAAGTGAAATGTAAGAAAAACAGTAGATTTGGAGAATAGATCAAGGAAAGAAAAAATAAAAATAATCAGACTAACTGAAAGTTATAATCAGAAAAAGATCACATGAAATAATTTTAAAAATTGTCCTGAAGCATTAGGACAAGGGGGGAAACAGACACAGAAAAAATCCATTGGTCACCACTTCAAAGAGATCCTATAAACACAACTCATAGGAATATCATAGTCCAATTCAAATGCCCAAGCTCAAGAATAAAATATTAAAAACATCAAGATTGCAAAAATTAAAATATGATGGAGCCACATTTAGGATCACACAAGACCTAGTAGCAGAGACATTAAAGGAGTATGCATCTTGGAACACAATATATCAAAGAGCAAAAGAACTGAGGCTCTGCCCCAAAATATCATAATCTGGGAATTGAAGTATTATGCTGAATGAAAAAAAAATTCACGTTTAGTAAACTCAGACTTTCAAAACTTTATTAAAAAAAACAACCTGACCTCAATAGAAGTTTCAACATAAAGAACCAAGAAAAATATAAGGTATATTCCAATGACTGATTATAAGGTATTCATAAGGACAGACTATATGCCTTTTATATATGTAAAATGTATGCCTAAGACTCTGATTAATTATTGGGTAGCTTATAACAAAGATTGGGGTAAACCTGACCTTGATATTAATTTTAAAAGTAAAACCATTTTAGAATAGCTAAAAAGAGTAATTATTTTATACAAATGATGTGCAAGAGGAAGACTTGAAACAGAGAAATTAGATGGGGGAGGAGGGCTAGCAGTTCTGATAACACACTTTCCTTGGGAATAAAAGGCCAAAGTAAAAAAAGTGCACAGCAGAGAACAAAAGAAAATTCACAAGAAAGGAAAGAGTCGATGGACAGTTCCCAGTGCAATGTGTATTATTCATCATACAGGCTTTCTTGAAATGAAAATTTATTGTTACATATTTCAAATCCAGTCTTATGTCCCACTATGCCCATGACGTGTTTTTTTTTCTTTGACTTTGTCTTTAAGTTCCAACATTAAGTGCATGATGCTTTTTTTTCCTTTTCTCTGTTCTGTATTTGTGATTTGGTCCTTGAATCCAAAAGTAAAAGAAAAAATAGACAGACAGAGAGAAGTCACTGTCCATCCCAAGCTTCCCCAGCTCCTTCCTAGGATGGGGGCTTTCATGTTCTTCTGATATCATTAACTCTAGGCTGAAAGGAAGAGCTATTCCTTCTTTGTACCCATTCTCCATATATCATTATTTGTCATTCTCCACCCCCACCCCCATATCAGCTTCCTGAAACCTTAAGGCCTCCTTTTTCAAGGCTCTCTTCCCTTAAGCTTTTAGGTATAGACAAGGCTAATTAATGCTTCAGATAACAGAATCTTTGCCTAACCCTATGGTCTATTTTATCTACATTCTTCTTTTCTGGATTGCTTTTGCTGCTAATCTTGTAGAAAGTTTTTCACTATTTCTTTGTCTGCTGTCTCCCCCATTATATTGTGAGCTCCTTGAGGGCAGGGACTGTCTTTTGCCCCTTTTTGTATTCCCAGTGCTTAGCAGCGCCTGGCACATAGTAGGTGCTTACTAAATATTTCTTGACTGATTGATTGATTAACTTTATAAATATATCATCATCACCTGCTCTCTGTTTTGTCAAGTCCCTTTCCTCTCTTGAGATGCTACAATCTCCTTTCCTTTCCCGTTGTTCAGAGAGACAGTGGGAACCCTTGAGGTCGTCACAGTTTTGTGTGATTACAGCAAAAACTTAAGTTCAATGGCACTTGGACAATTTTCAAAGTCCTTTCTCTACTTTAAGGAGATTAATGTAGATGTTGATATTATTGACATTTCGGGCAGCTGGTGGCACAGTGGTTAGAGAGGTGGGTCTGGAATCAGGAAGCCCTGTCTTCAAATCTGTTCTCAAACATTAGCTCTTGTCACCCTGTGAAAGGCCCTTACTCTCTATTTGCCTCAGTTCCCTCATCCACAGAATGGGGACAATGACAGAGTTGTGGGGAATCAAATGTGATATAGTTTTAATGTGTTTATCAGAATGTCTGGGATACATAATAATTTCTGTATAAATGCTTATTTCCTCTTTTGTACATGAGTAATGTGTGGTTCTGACTTACTCATGGTTACCAGATCCCAAAATGCCATAACTGGGGTTCAAACCCCATCTTTTGATCTCTTACTTTGGTGATTATACCATTCTCCCTCTCTTTCTTCTACCTAGGAAGGCAGTGCCGCCTAGTGGCTAGCGTATTGCTTTTGGAGTCAGGAAGGTCTTAGTTCAAAACCTGCCTTTGATTTAAACATTTCAATTGAAGTTTTGCTTCTTGTTTCACCTTCATTTCTGAATGACCCTCCTCCTTTCAAGAAATCCATCTGTTGTAATAAATAATTTCTAAAAAAGAGAGAGGGAAAAATAATAGTTTATTAAAAGTCACCAATATGTCAATTAATTCTGACAGTATGTGCAATATTCCACAGCCATCATTCCTTGAGTTTTCTCATCTATAAAATGGTCTTAATAATAACACTTCTGATATTGTGAGGATCCAATGAATTTATATATATATGTATATATATATATGTACATATATATACATATGTATAGTGATTACTAAACCTTAAATTACTCTGTAATACTTATTATTCAGTTTTTTCAGTTTTGTCCAGCTGTTTGTGGCTCCATTTGGGTTATTTTTTGGCAAAGATTCTGAAGTGTTTTGCCATTTCCTTCTCCACCTAATTTTATAGATGACAAAATGGGGGCTTATAAAGTTGTTAACACAATATTATTATTATCTCTCTAATTTAATAAAATTGTTCCATACTTATTAACTTTGAAGTTGTTTAAAATACTAAAAATAATAACATTAATGATTTCTATATGTGAAAATCTGGAAATGCAGTTGATGTCATCTGAAATTTATTGTTTGTATTATTACTGTATTTCTAAATTGTGTTGTACTTCTAAAATTCTCTCAGATTCTAAAATTAGATGGACCACTGTATTTCTGAAGTAATTTAGACAAAGCACTTTTTGATCAGGATTTTGCTGCATATGGGTTAGCCCTTTAAAAGGATGTGAAAATTTTGATCATTTGAAAATGTTAAATATTTAATTAAATATATTTGGTTTAAAAGGTAATGATAAAAATATTTACTATGATAGCTTAGTATTCCTTTGAAATCGTTATTATTATGAAAATATACAAGGTGGCTTAAAGTTGTAGTCTCAACATACTAATGATGAGATGAATGATTTTCTGTGCAGTATAATTTGTAAATGCATTCCTCTCTGTGAATAATGGGTTATTTCATGTTTTACCTTTGGAAAATTAAGTAAACCCCTCTTCCTGGATTTAGTGTAGGAGAGAAACAGCAAATGGTACGCAAACTGAAATTCTGTGAAGTTTGAAAATTGGAGAACTAAATTTAAGTAATTGTACTATGTTCTACTAAGTCAGAATTATCTAGCAACCTCTAGATTTGGAATCAGAGAAGTAGAACCTCCTTATGAGCTATCCTGAGAATAAAATCTACTGTCAAAGAAGACACATCTGGGAAACAGATAGCTGCATGAGACTCTGAGACTGTGTTAGTGGGCTAGGAGGAAACTTGATATTAGCTAACCTTAGTAATAATTGTATTGTTTGTATGGTTTATGTGAAAGTTTTCTTAGTGACCTTGGTGGCCTGTAAATCTTCCTTCTCAAAACTAATCTATTGTGAGCTTTCTGAGTAGTTTAATCTGTCCCTGATGTAATATACTTATGCAATTATGGAAGTTGTAAGAAAAATATTATTGCATTGTTTGAACCTAGCCCTGTGCGCCTGGGAAACTGAACCAGTTACTTTTGTTATGCTGACCAGAAACTCAGATCCAAAGATTGATATAATGAGTTTTCTCTCAGTTATCAACTCATATGGCTTCTAAAGGCTGGTAGCAAGTCCTTCTGACCACTCTCACAGAAGTCAAATTGTGAGTGTGGACTGCTGGATCATCTGAAGATGGCCTGCTCCTAGTGGACCTCTGAATGCATTGAGGTCCTTGCCCTTTGGCTTTGTTTGGGGCTGGAAGATAATGACATCGGAGGCAGAGGCTCCCCAAGAATGCAGACCAGGTCTTCAAGAAGAAGGGCTCCCTCCCCACTTGAGCCCCCCTTTCCTGATCCTTACATTCCATATGTGGTTTACTCCTGTCTTCTGGCTGCACTAGCGTTGGTTTTGGTTTTCTTTGTCTGTGTGATTTTCATTCACTATGCCCCTCTTTCCTCTGAACTCAGGCTCCCTTTTAGTCTCCATCTTTACTTGTTTTTGGTTGCACTGCAGTAGCCACTCATCTCTTTGAGCAGCCACCAACTCACCCTGCTAGAATCTTTCAATGGGTACATTCCTTCTGCAGTCCTGTCTGGTAGACAGTGCTACCTCCCCCAAAGGGACAGAGAACACCAATTTTGATCTGGAAACATTGATTTCCATCAATCCGGTCCCTGGCTCTCTCATCTTACCATCATCCCTGGGTATGTTTTTCATGTGTGGCACCTCCCTTTATGAGACTCTCCCTCCTCTGTGGATTGGTCCACATGCCAACATATGAGATGACATTTGAGACAATTCTGGTGCCCTTGACCCCTTGTGTACTTGTGGTTGTGAATGCTATTTCTTGGATTCCTTCTCTGATCTATCTCCATTGCCGCTGGGATGCAGTTCAGGCTCTGCCCCTCATCAAGAGGGAGGACAGTATCCTGGCACCTATATGAGTAGGGAAAGGAGACCAGATATCCTCAAATGAAGTTTTCAGGAATAAATCCTGGCAGATTGCAGACATGAATGGTTTGACAGCTAGAGTGAATTTCTAGAGGGAGGAAAGAGACTGGATCCATCCTACACTACTGAGTTGCCTCAACAACATTAGGGCCTATTTCATCCACCTTGTCTATCCTGGTTGTGTTTTCAGGGCTGGGAGAAAGCAGGTAGGGTTGAGAGTCCAGGCTCATTCCCTTGAATTGTTTGCAGTTTCATCTTAAACACTAGCTCAGGGTGAGGGAATTGGGGTAGTGAGCAGAGAACAGAGTACAGAATGAGACTAGCACTGGAGCAGCCCCATGAGAAGGTTTGTGAGCCTTGTTCAAAACTTACCAGGCAGAAGGTTCTTTCTCTTCCTCACTTTTCTTTCTCTTCTTAATCTTCATACCTAAATCAGATCCCCTGGGACAAGTGGCTCCTGCAGCAGAACTGAATTAGGCCCAATTCTCCCCTGATGGTAGTGGTTTCCCGAAGCATGTGACTTTGTGCAGTAGATGCTCCCCTATGCTGGAGGGCTGAGGAGCCTGGGGAGGTTTTTGTTCAGGGCTAAAACGCTGTGGGAAAGGTAACTATTATATTGCATACAGTCATAATCTGCCACATCCTCAGCCTCCACAGCACTGATAGTGAAGGTGAAATCTGTCCCAGAACCACTGCCACTGAATCTGGCAGGGACCCCAGACTGTAGTTTTGAAGCTTCATAGACCAGATGTTTGGGAGACTGTCCTGATTTCTGCTGGTCTCAGGCCATCCACTTGTTAATGCTGGAAATAGCTTGATGGTCATTGTCTCCTGGAGCCACCGGCAGGGAGTCTGGGGACTGGGTCAACACCATGTCTGCCTGAGATTCTTGGTGGGAAAAGAAGAAGAAAGAGATTTCAGTGAAGAATCCTGTTCCCTCACCCTCAAGCCGTGTCAGAAATTCCCACTGGAAAACTCATTCTTTCTGTAAAGTGGTGCCAACCTATGGCTCATTGAGAGTCTTACCATGAGGTCAGAGCAGCAGGAGGCAGTGGAGCCAGGAAGGGGAACACGTTGTGACCCTTGCATAGTTGGAGACAGAACTCTGAGCTTAGTAAGAAAAGTGAGAGATATTTGTATGTGAGGCTGGATTTGTGAAAGGTCCCTTGGAGATCACCATGCAAAACAGTTCTGGCCCAAGTTGAAGTCTAGGACCCCAGGAGTGATGATATGCATATGGATTGAGTGGTGTAGTTGTGTTTCTTTGAAGGTGTGACCTCATGTGGCCTGTTTTTTTAATGCTATATTATATGCAGCTGCCTTAGGTCATACATGATGGTGGTTGTGGCAGGTGGTCCATTGTGGGTATAAAGTGGTGGGGGGAGGGGGCAGAGGTAATGTGAAGAGTCCTCTCCACCGTCCCAGGAGAGATCAGATGGCACTGGTTCTAGTGACCAAGAGTTGACAATTGTCCATGGAAAGAAAGAAAGAGAGAAAGTAAGAAAGAGAGAGAAAGAAATAGAGAGAAAGAAAGAGCAAGAGAGAGAATGGAAGAGAGAGAGAAAGAAAGAAAGAAAGGAAGAAAGAAAGAGAAAAAAAGAATGAAAGAAAGGAAAGCAGAAAAGAATTAAGAAAGATATAAAGGAACTGAGTTAGAACAAAAACTGAAAATGGGGAACCAATGTCATTCAAAGACAACTAAGGGCCCAGGCGTAGATGAAATGGGTATGGAGGGGATTTGGAGATGCTTTGGTCTAGTAGGTGGTGTGGGGAGAATGTATTCCTTGCTTTGTTTTGGAGGAGATATTTATTTTTCTCTTTGGGATTTCTGTTACATTATTCTAAATGCTGAAAAGAAAATTGGATTGCTGATGTCAACCTCTCATTTTGTAGTTGGGGAAACTGAGACCTAAAGGAGCAAAATGGTTATTCGGGTGCCTTTTTCATCTCCTATTCTCCACTCAGAACACTGTGCCTTTGCATCAAGCCCTCATCATCTCATCATTGAACTCCTGACATGACTGTCTGCCTGGTTTCAGTGCCTCCACTTTCTCCCCACTCCAGTCAATGCTGCCCTCAGCTTTTAAACTGATTATGTGAGAGAGCAGGGCTGAACGGGTCACCTCCTACTCCAGAAAGACCTTATGTTGGTATACTGGGTGAAATGTTGGTTCATTCCTTGACCTGTCATACTGTTCTCCAGTTTTCCTAGTAGTTCTTATCAAATAGTGAGTCCTTATACCAAAAGCTTGTGTCTTTCATTTATCACAGAACAGATTACTAGAGTCAATGACTACTGTGTCTTGTGTGCCTAAACTATTCCCCTGATCCACCACTCTATTCCTTAGCAAGTAACAAGAAGTTTTGATGACTGATACTTTACAATACAGTTTTAGATATGGTATGGCTAGGCCACCTTGTCTTGCATTTCTTTTCATTAATTTCCTTGATAGTCTTCATCTTTTGCTGTTCCAGATGAATTGTTGCTATTTTTTCCTGCTCCACAAAATTGTTTTTTGGAAGTTTGATTGGTATGGCACTCAATAAATGAATTAATTTTGGTAGAATTATCAGTTTCGTTATATTTGCCTGATGTACCCTTGAACAATTGATATTTTTTCTAATATTTAGATCTTATTTGTCCTTCATTCTTGAAGAGGATCAATGAAATCAGGAAAGTGTATTTTTGATTTGTGAGTAAATTATATTTAAGTGAATTTGGGCTGTATAAAGTCACCAGCCTCACTCTTTCCTTCAGAGCCATCTGAATCTAGTAGCCAGACATAGATCAAGATGACTGGAGATGGTCCTGAGATATCAGAAAGACACAAGAAAAAAAAAAGGAGATTCAAGAAAGACCTCTTTCCCAATGCAACTGTCTCCATTAAACCCGTCATCCTGACATGTGTCCATATATCCTGGTTGCACTAGCTTTGGTTTTGCTTGATTTTGGCCGTGTGATTTCTGTTCACTATGCCCCTCTTTCCTCTGACCTTGGGCCCTCTTTTAGTCTCTTTTTTCATGTACATTTATTTGCATCACAGTGGCTGCTCATCTCTTTGAGCAGTCACCCAACAACCTATCTTCCCTGAATCCTTCAATCGACATGTTCCTTCTGCTGTCCTGACTGGCAAAAAATGCTCCATCCCCAAAGGGATGGAGAGCACCAGTTGTGATCTGGGCCTATTGACCTCCATCAATCAGGTCCCTGGCTCTCTTATCCTACCATTTTCCCTGGGTATGTTTTTCATGTGTGGTACCTCCTTTTATCAGAAGCTCTCTGCTCTGTGTACTGGTCTTTGCACCATCATTGCTGTGATGCCCAACCTTTGAGATTTTTGTTATATGAGACTAATTTAGTCACCTTGACACCTTGTGTGCTTATGGTTGTGAATGGTAGTTCCTCAACATTTTCTCTGCTCTGGCTCCATTGCCTTTACTACTCTGTCCAAGCCCTGCCCCTCATCATGGGGAGGGCAGTATCCTGGCCCCTATGTAAATGGGAAAAGAAGGCCTGATATCTTCAGATGTGGTTTTAAGGAATTTATTCTGGTAGATGGCAGCCACCAGTAATAGATAGCTAGTGTTCCCAGAGTGAGAAGGATGATTGGATCCATCATACGGACTGAGTTCCCTAAAGAACTTCTGGGACTGTTCCATCCACCTTATCTATTCTGCCTGTCTTTTCAGGGCTGGGAAAAAGCAGGCAGAGCTGCGAGTCCAGGCCCATTCCCTTGAATTGTTTGCAGTTTTGTCTTCAACACTAGCTCAGTGTGAGGGAATTGGGGTAGTGAGCAGGAACAGAGTACAGAGTGAGACCAGCTTCTGGAACAGCCCTATGGGAAGGTTTGTGGGTCTTGGCCAAAGCTTACCAGGTAGAAGGTTCTTTCTCTTCCTCATTTTCCTATCCCTTCTTAATCTTTCTACCTCAACCAGATACCCTGGGCCAAGTGGCTCCTGCAGCAGAGCTGAATTAGACCCAATTCTCCCCTGATGGTAGTGGTTTCCCGAAGCATGTGACTCTGTACAGTAGATGCTCCCCCATGCTGGAGGGCTGAGGAGCCTGGGGAGGTTTTTGTTCAGGGCTAAAATGCTGTGGGAAAGGGTAACTATTATATTGCATACAGTCATAATCTGCCACATCCTCAGCCTCCACAGCACTGATAATGAAGGTGAAATCTGTCCCAGAGCCACTGCCACTGAACCTGGTAGGGAAGCCAGACTGTAGTTTGGAAGCTTCATAGATCAGGAGCTTGAGAGACCATCCTAGTTTCTGCTGGTACCAGCTCATCCACTTGTTCATGCTGGAACTGGCCTTGTAACTGATGGTGACTCTGTCTCCTGGAGTCACAGACAGGGAGGCTGGGGACTGGGTCAACACCATGTCTGCCTGGGATTCTTGGTGGGAAAAGAAGAAAGAGATTTCAGTGAAGAATCCTGTTCCCTCACCCTCAAGCTATATCAGAAATTCCCACTGGAAAACTCGTTCTTTCTGTAAAGTGGTGCCAATCTGTGGCTCATTGGAAGTCTTACCTTGAGGCCAGAGCAGTAGGAGGCAGAGAGGCCAGGAAGGGGAATGAGTTGTGACCCTTGCAGATCTGCAGACAGAGAGCTCTGAGCTCAGTGAGAGATGTGAGAGATATTTGTATGTGAGGCTGTGTTTGTGAAAGGTCCCTTGGAGATCATCACGCAAAGCAGTGCTGGCCCAGCTTCAAGTCTGGATCCCAGGAGTGGTTATGTACATATAGGTTTATTGGCCCTGTTGTGTTTCCTTGAAGGTGTGACCTCACGTGGCCCCCTATTTGTTGCTATATTATACGCAGCTGCCTTTGGCCATACATGATGGTAGTTGCGGCAGGTGGTCCATTGTGTGAAGAAGGGGGTGGGTCAGGGGTAGTGTGGAGAGACCTCTCCACCTTCCCAGGAGAGATCAGGTGACTCTGGTTCTAGTGACCAAAAGCTGACAATTGTCTATGCAAAGAGTGGAAAGAAAATAAGTAAGGAAGGAAAGAACAATTGAAGAAAGAAAGAAACAAAGGAAGAAAGAAAAAAGGAAGAAAGAAAGAAATGAAAGAAAGAGAAAGAAAAAAGAATGAAGGGAAGGAAAGCAGAAAAGAAGAGAGAAAGATATAAAGGAACTGAGTTAGAAGGAAAACTGAAACTTGGGAACCAACGTCATTCAAGGACAGCTAAGGGCCCAGGCTTAGGTGAAATGGGCATGGAGGGGACTTGGAGATTCTGTGGTCTAGTAGGTTGTGTGGGGAGAATGTATTCCTTCCTCTGTTGTGGAGGAGATATTTATTTTTCTCTTCAGCATTTCTGTTACATCATTCTAAATGCTGAAAAGACAATCAGATTGTTGATCTCAACCTCTCATTTTGTAGTTGGGGAAACTGACACCTAAAGGAGCAAAATGGTAATTCAGGTGCCTTTTTCATCACCTGTTTTCCACTCAGAACACTGTCACTTTTCGTCAAGTCCTCATCATCTCATTATTGCACTCCTACCATGGCTGTGTGGTTGGTTTCTGTGCCTCCACTCTTTCCACACTCCAGGCAATGCTGCCCTCAGTTGTTAAACTGACAATGTGACAGAGCAGGGCTGACCATGTCACATCCTACTCCAGAAACTCCAGTCCCTCTTTATCACCCCCAGGATCTAATAAAAAATTCAAGTCCTTCACAACTTGGCCAGTTCCTCTGTTTCCACTTTCTTTACCTTTCACCCCCTCCCAAGTACCCCATTATTTGGTGACTCTGGATAAAGGTCCCCTTCCTGACTCCATGCCCTCTCTCTGTTGGTCCCTGGGCCTAGAAAGTTCTTTTACCTCACTGCCACTTCTGGCCTTTCCACTCTCTGTTTCCTCAGAAATAAACACATGAGGAAGCTTCCACTGTATTCTCTAGTCTTCTCTTGTACACGTATAGTTCATGCTGGACACAGTAGCGTCTCCTCCTGGATGTGCTTTTTTAATATCAATCTTTTCATGTTGAACTAAAAACTCAAAGAAAAGCATTTCCATACCTTCAGCAGAACACAAAAAGAGGATTCTCTGTGAAACCTTGAACCTCCCTTTCCCCCAGCTGGTAAAACAGGCATATGACAAAGTCCATCCATGTCTTTGCAGACTGTCCTCTTCTCTATCATTCTTTCTGCACTTCCTTGTCTTCTTCTTTGTGCTTTAAAAAGATGAGTCAATGGTCTACTTTCTCTTTCTCATCATGATTGCTCTGGCCTCGTAACTGAATTAAAAATTAAGAAATAAAGAAAACAAATCCCATGTAACATATTAGCACAATCAAGAAAAATGAATCTAGATAGTGGCCATGTCCAAAAATAAGGACTTTTTCTCCATCTTGTATCCATTCTCTCTTTGCCAAGAGGTGGTTAACACATCTTCTCAGAGTCCTCTAAAGAAGTGATTCAGAGCTGTGTGTCTTCACCATGCTGGTGTCCTCATATACATTGATCTCCTGGTTTGTTCTCTTTACCCTGTCAGTTCATACTGCCCAGGATTATGTGAAATAGTCTTTTTCATCAACTCTTACACATCAGTAATATTGGTCATATTTATACAGCACATTTCTTCATCATTTATTGGGGAGGAAATCTGAAGCATTTGCTTGGATTCTGTTACTCAAGATTCAGGGCACTTGTTTTGCAGAAGATAGATAACTAGCTCCAGTAGCATGTGCATCTTGGGGTTAGGGGAATTTCTGGAAAAAGTCAAGCACCACAGCAAGCATTCCTTTACCTTTCCCTGTCACCAATAACTATCACCAATGGGAAAAACACAGCACTAGCCATCCCTGTCCCTAGGTAATGCCCTCTGCCATACTCCCAAAAGACTAGTCAGTCAGTATCCAGGTCTGGCCTATTCCTTGGAAAATTCTGCCCTGCTGCCACCTGGAATGGTCCAGGTGCTCCTAACAGTGTTGAGGTTTAGGGGTGCTGGGACCCCAAGGCATTCACATGTGCATACTGCCTGAATGAATTTGATCAAAGCCTTCTTTCAGCCAAAGACAAGGTTTATTAGATCACTGTCCGAGGTGGGTGTGATCCTCAAAATCTGCCACATTGGTCAGACTCTTAAGGAATCTCAGCACCTTAATGAAGAGAGATTGTGGGAAAGATCTAGAAGTGGCCAAATTCTCTGGAGTGACTGGAGGTGGCGTCTAGGGAGTATCTTGATGGGAGGGGCCAGTTGACTGGAGGTCCAACAGCTACACCAAGATAATGGGATCCGAATCAGATTAATGATGGAAAGTGGGGGGAGGGGGATCAGGAGGAAACAGACAAGAGAGGGCAGGGCAACAGAGAACAGGGAGACTGGATGTAGGGTACAACGAAGGCCAGCTGAGAGAATTATAACCTCAGGTGAATACCTGAGATTTATTTGATAAAATGGAAAAATTCAAGGAGAGTTCAAGATGGGGTTTTTTAGGACTTGTGGACAAATGGGACCCAAATCCTTTTCGGGTAATGTGCAAAGGTCTTGGCTTGGGCCTCTACCCTGTCAGTAACATCTAGCTCGGCAACATGAGGTGGGGGAAGCTCGTCAGCCTCTACCCCAGATGAGCTCACACTTGTCTGTTCTGGCTGCAGAAACTTTTTAACTACATAATTAGCATGTTATCTTATCTCTGTCCCAATTGTCTGATCTGTAAAGCAGCAAGTAATGATAATACCTACATCCCAGGATTGTTGTGAGATTTTAAAGTGCTTGGCATGGTGAATGGCATATGCTGAGCACTACATTACTATTATTTTTTTAAGCAAATGTGATTATTCCATGTCTGATAACTCTGAGGTGGTTTTAAAATGCCAAAGGAAATAAGACCAAAGATTTTATTTTTATTGTACATGAGCATTTGAAAATGAAATTGATGTCATCTGAAGTTTACTGTGTGTGTTATTGTATCCCTAAATTTATATTGCAAAATTTGAAAGATCATTGCAAACCAGAAATGTTGTTAGACAAAAAATTGGAAATGTAACTGATATCATCTGAAGTTTGTTGTTTGTGTTATTATTGTATTCTGAAACTGTATTATATTTCTAAACTTATATTGCAAAATTTGAGAGACTATTGTAAACCAGAAATATTGTTACACAAAAATTTCCTTTTGAATCTGGATGCTAAAAGATTATGAATTGGACTTTAAGAAGACCTGATAAAAATGTATTTTAAAATCTTAAACATTTAATGAGTTATATTCTGTTAGAAAGCAGACAATAATATATGATTGCAAATTTTCTTTTTCTTTTGAAATTCTTGGGTATTCTTAGAGTGTATAGCTCAGATTAAAGATGTAGCTTCAACATATTAATGATGAGTCAAAAACTAGGTATTTGCTTTTTGTCTGAAGCCCAGAATATGGGTGGTTTAATTTCTAAGTGAAAGATAAAGGAAATATTAACTGTTAGGGAAACATCGAGAAGAATATTCAAGCCCTAAGTTTTGATTAGTGAAGTTTTGGTACGGTAGAAATTCTTGAATTTATAATTTACTATTATTTGAACCTTGATTACAGGGATAGTTTTCTGGATTGTTATGAAGCCAGTAATAGAAAATGTCACGTTCTGAAGTCTGAGAACTGCTAAAGGTGAACATCTGTACCGGGGAAAAGTTTTGGGCACTACAGTGGCACAGCCTACTCAACATCCTCCTGACTCTGTTTCCTCTTTTTCCTATTTCCTTTCTGAAAAGGACAACACCCACTTGTTTCATCCTGAACCTTGCTTCTACCACCTTGTGACTACATGAATAACTATCAGATGTACCTGGAATCAAGCAGAGCTTAAGTAGTTTTTCCCTTCTGTTATGATATAGGACACTGTCTGTGTCTCTCTCTTTTTTTTCTTTAAGCAAATTTTGATAATGAAGAAGTTTGGAACATATAATACTAAATCTATTAGGTGATAGATTGATACTATACCATTTCTGAGTTACTGTAATAGGATGCAAGTATGAATATATTACAATTTTAACCTATATTTGTGGTCAAATAATTATATAGGGATGATATCTTCCTAAGGTGGAAAGGATTAGACAATGTGTTAAGACAAAGATGTAATCAGATAATTTTCTAATTAAAAGGGAAAGTAAATTTTGAGAAAAGCAGCAGATTAGCCTGTTTTCTCCAAGAATTATATACAAATGTGTATGATTGACTTCCAAAACTCATCTATGAAGCAGATTCAATGTTTCAACATGTTTTGCTGACAAGTTCTCAAAATTGGATTTTACACAAAAATGGTATGGATCAGGGTAAAGAAAGCAAAATTATCTTCCCATTTTTCAAGTATCTGTCTGACAATGTTAAAAATTAGAACATCTTATTTCTTGGTTTGAGCTGAAATTTTTCAAAGATTCTTGTATCAGGTGCAGGATTTAGGTAAGGATAGAAATAGTAAATGGTACATAAACTGAAATTCTGTGAAGTTTGAAAATTGGAGAAACAATTTTAATTAATTTTACAAAACTCTATTATGTCAGAATTATTTAAGAACCTCTAGATTTGGAACCATAGAAGTAGAACTCCCTTCAGAACTGTCCTGAGGACAAAGCCTGTTGTCCAAGAAGAGACATCCGGGAAACACGTATCTACATGAGACACTGAGAATGGGTTAGCGGCCTAGAAGGAAACTTGATGTTACTTAACCTTGGTGGTAACGATTGCATTGTTTGTGTGGTTTATGGGATAGCTTTCTTGGTCACCTTGCTGGCCTGTACATCTTCCTTCTCAAAACGACTCTATTTTGAGCTTTCTGAGTAGTTTAATCTGTACCTGAGTTAATATAATTGTATAATTATGGGAATTGTGAGAAAAATATTATTGCATTGTTTGAAATTTGCCCTGCATGGCTGGGAAACTGAACCATCTCTAGGTGCCTTTAACCAAAGACTTTTGTTATGCTGATCAGAAACTCAGACCCAAAGACTGATAAAATGAGTTTTCTCTCAAGTGTCAAATCATATGGCTTCTAAGGGTTGCTACCAGGTCCTTCTGACCACTCCCATGGCTGCCAAATTAAGAGTGTGGACTCCTGCATCATCTGAGCACGGCCTGCTCCTAGTGGACCTCTGAATGCATTGAGGTCCTTGCATTTTAAATTTGTTAGGGGCTGGAAGAAGATGACATCTGAGGCAGAGGCTCCTTGACAATCCAGGCCAGGACAGCAAGAAGGGCTCCCTCCCTGCTAGAGCCCACCTTACCTGATCCTTACATTCCATATGTGATTTGCCTGTATCTCCTAGCTGCACTAGCTTTGGTTTTGATTTTCTTAGGCTGCGCCCCTCTTTCTTCTGACCTAGGGTTCCCTTTTAGTGTCCTTCTTAACTTGCTTTTGGTTGCACTGCAGTAGCTACTCATCTCTTTGAGCAGCCAGCCAGCCACTCACCTTGCCTGAATCCTTCAATGGGTACATTCCTTTTGCAGTCCTGGCTGGTAGACAATGCTAACTCCCCCAAAGGGACGGAGAGGACCAATTGTGATCTGGGAATATTGACTTCCATCAGTCAGTTCCATGGCTCTCTCATCTTACCTTCATCCCGGGTTATGTTTTTCATGTGTGTTACCTCCCCTTATTAGACTCTCCCTCTGTGGATTGTCTATGCCCCATCATTCTTGTGATGCCCAACCTCTGAGATTATAAATATTTGAGACTACTCTGGTCCCCTTGACTATTTGTGTGCTTGTGGTTGTGAATGATAATTCTTGAAAACCTTCTCTGATATGGTTCCATTACCACTGGAGCACTGTTCAGGCCCTGCCCCTCATCATGTGGAGGGCAGTATCCTGGCCCTTATGTGAGTAGGGAAAGGAGATCTGATATCCTCAAATGAAGTGTTCAGGAATCAATCCTGGCAGACTGCAGACATGATTACATGCCTAGAGTGAGTTCCCAGAGTGAGGGCAGAGACTGGATCCATCCTATAGATTGAGTTGCCTCAGGAACATTAGGACTGTTCCATCCACCTTGTGTATCTTAGCTGTCTTTTTTGCGCTGAGGAAAAGCAGCCAGGTCAGAGTCCAGGCCCATTCCCCTGACTTATTTCCAATTTACTCTTAATCACCAACTCAGGATGAGGAGCTTGGGGTAGGGAGCAGAGGGGAGGGAAAAGAGTGACAGCAGTTTTTGGAACAGCCCTCATGGGAAGGTTAGTGGTCCTTGACTAAAAGATAGCATGTCGAAGATTCTTTCTCTTCCTCCTTTTTCTCTATCTTCTTAATTTTTCTACCACAATTAGAGCCTCAGGGGACAAGTGTTTCCTGCAGCAGAGCTGAATTAGGCCTAATACTCCCCTGAGGGCAGTGGTTGCCCTGAGCCTGTGACTGGGGCAGCAGCTGCTCCCCCACTCTGAAGGACTGAGCAGCCTGGGGAGGTTTGTTCAGGGCTGAAACACTGTGGGAATGGAGAGTTAGTATGTTGCATACAGTAATAATCTGCCACATCCTCAGCCTCCACAGCACTGATGGTGAAGGTGAAATCTGTCCCAGAACCACTGCCACTGAACCTGGCAGGGACCCCAGAGTGCAGAGAGTTGGCATTATAGATCAGGAGCTTGGGAGACTGTCCTGGTTTCTGCTGGTACAAGTCCATATAGTTGCTAACGCTGGAACTGGTCTTGCAGTTGATGGTGACTCTATCTCCTGGAGTCACAGAGAGGGAGGCTGGGGACTGGGTCACTACAATGGCTGCCTGGGATCCTTGGTGGGAAAAGAAGAAAGAAGACATTTAAGTGAAGAATCCTGTTCTCTCACCCTCAGGTTGTGTCAGAGATTCCGAGTGGAAAACTCCTGTCTCTAAAGTGTTGCCCACCTATGGCTCATTGGGAATCTTACCTTGAGACCAGAGCAGGAGGAGCAAGTGGAGCAAGGAAAGGGAGAGCATTATGACCCTTACAGAGCAGGAAGCAGAGAGCTCTGAGCTCAGCGAGAAATGTGGAAGATATTTGTATGTGAGGCTGGGTTTGTGAAAAGTCCTTTGGACATCATCATGCAAAGCAGTGCCAGTACAGCCTCAGCTCATGACCCCAGGAGTGGTTATGTGCACATGGAGGGAGTGGCCCATTTGTGTTTTCTTGAAGGTGTGACCTCATGTGGCTTCTTTTTTTATTGCCATATTAAATAGATCTGCCTTCATCTGGACTGGTTTTCTCTGTGGCAGGTGGCCAATTGTGGATAGATGAGGGAAGCTTCTCCAGCTTCCCAGGAGAGGTCAGGTGGCTCTGGATCTAGAGAACAAGAATTCATAAGTGTGTATGCAAAGAACAGAGATAAGAGAGAAAAGAACTGAAGTAGAAAGAGAACTAAGATTGGGGAAGCAACAAAACTTAAAGACAGCTAAGGGCTCAGCTTTCTATAAAATGCAGATAGGAGCAACTTGGAGATTCTTTGGTCTACTAGGTGAAGTGGGGAGAATGTGTCCCTTGAATTGTTGTGGGAGGAGGAGATATATATTCTTCTCTTCTGTATTTCTGTTACATTTTTCTAAATGTTAGAAAGAAAATTTTATTGCTCGTCTCACCCTCTCATTCTGTAGTTGGGGAAACTGAGGCTAAAAGGAGCAAAATAGTTATTTGGGTGTATTTTTCCTACTAAAGTTCATCGTCTCCTGTTCTCCACTGTGAAAACTTTCACCTTTTGTTGGGCAATTATCTCATGGTTGGACTCTTGTCATGGTTGTCTAGTTGGTTTTTGTGCCTCAACTTTCTTCCCACTCCAGACAATGCTCCCCTCAGCTGTTAAAGTGATCATCCGACAGAGTAGGGCTGACCCTGTCACTTCCTACTCCAGAAATTCTTATCTCTCTTTATCACCTCCAGAATCTAATAAAAATTCCTTAAAATCCTTCAGAACTTGGCCATTTCCTCCCTTTCCTCTTTCCTTAGCCTTCACTCCCTCCCAAGTAACCCATGACCTGGTAACACTGGGCAAGGGTCCCTCCTCCTGACTCTGTGCCCTTTTCCTGCTGGCCCCTGGGCCTCGAATGTTCTTCTTCCTCATTGTCTCTTCCTGCCTTCACATGCTTCTTTTTTCCTCAGAAATAAACACAGGGAGCAGCTTCCAGTCTCTTCTCTTGCCAGGATGTTCTCCCCGTGAACTCTTTTCTTGCACACACACACTTCATGCTGTACACAGTAGTGTCTCCTATTGGCTGTGCTTTTTTAATTTAAGTTTTTTAACCTTGAACTTCAACTTTAAAAAAGAGCATTTCCATCCCTGCAGCAGAACAGAAAAAGAGGATTCTGTGTGGAACCATAAGCCTCCCTTTCCCCTAGTTAGTAACACAAGCATTTAACAGATTTCACCCACATCTCTGCAGGCTCTCATCTTCTCTCTCCTCCCTTCTGAACTTTCTTGTCTTCTTCTTGGTACTTTACATTTTTTTTACCTTTTTTTCTCCTCATGATTGCTCTGGTCTCAATCCTGTATTAAAACTGAGAAGAAATAAAGAAACCAAATCTCCTGTAACAAAAAAGCACAGTCAAGCACAGGGAATCTAGAGGATGACTGCATCCTCTGCAATTCAGCCACGTCTAGACTTAGGGGTCAGTTTTCACTGCTGGTTTGCTTAAATGGCAGAGTGAGAACGAGGCAGAAGTTTCGTGGCTCAAGGTTAGCAAAGTTACTTCAGCATCAGCAGTCCTAAAAGGAACTCAGTGGAGAATGACAGTCACGGCAACATTTACTGAGGTAGGACAGCACTGGAAGCTGTACCTTTCCCCTCGATGGTCCTGGGACTGGCTTCCTGCAGGACTCCCCCTGCACCTGTACAAAGAAGGAAAGAAAGAGTATTTCCTCTGCCTTCCTGCAGAGGGAGGTGTGGTCATCATAGTTATACTGCATTCAGTTCCATTGTTCTACTCTTAATATTTACCTTGTTAGTCACTGTGTATTGTTTCCTTAGTTCCTATTCCCTTGATTCAAGTTCACATAAGCCTTCCCCTAATTCTCTGAAACCTTCATAATCCCCATTTATCATGATGCAGTAATATTCCTTTATCTTCATGTGCCATGTTTGTTTAGCTCTAAGTAGGCAGCTAGCTGGTGCCATGGATAGACTGCAAGGTGCATGGCTTTGGGCAAATCACTTAATTTTTCCACACCTGAGTTTTCTCATCTGTAAAATGGGGATAATAATAGTACCTCTGTTGTAAGGATCCAATAAGTTAATAGATTTAAAGTACCTATTAAACCTTAAAGTACCATGTAATGCTTTGTTGTTCACTCTCTTCAGTTGTGTCCAACTCTTCATGACCCCATCTTGGGGTTTTCTTGGCAAAGATACTGGCATGGTTTGCCGTACTCTTCTCCAGCTCATTTACAGATGAGGAAACTGAGGCAAACAGGATTGAGAGACTTTCCCAGAGGAACAGGTCAGTAGCTGTCTGAGGTTGATTTCAGATCCTCCTGACTCTAGATCCAGTGCTCAATCCACTGCACCACCTAAGTGCCCTAAATCATTTAGTTTGTTTAAAGCCCCACTACAGTGGAAAGTGGATTGTTGTTTAGTTGTTTCAGTCATGTCTGACTCTTTGTGATCCCACTGGGGTTTTCTTGGCAGAGATCTAGGAATGGTTTGCCATTTCCTTCTCTGGCTCATTTTGTGAACCAGATTTGAACTTTGGAAGACGCATCTTCCCGACTTCACGCCCCTTATGCTATCAAATCTGCTACCTAAACAAGCTGAAAAGTAGACTTTTCAAGATAGTTTCTTCCTGCCCCTCCCTTAACTTCCTTTCTTAATGTTCTCCTTTATTCCTGGTTTTTCTTAATCCCTTTCTAAAAATTGCATTAATACATATTTAAGGAATAAAGTATTTTCATAACATAGTACAATGAAATGATGATTGTAGATATATCTGCTATGCCCATACTGCTTTGCTTTCAAATATGCAACAAAATTGTCATATCAATTTCTTGGTTTTTTTCTCCTATTTTTCTACCCTTACTCCTGTTTTGTTCTTTTCCCTCCCATTTTCTTTGGAAGCCTTGTGGAAGTTAAGGATGACTGTCCCCAGTGCTGATGGTCCAGTTCTCTGAGAAGTTGAACAAGTGACTACTGTAGACCCCTCCCTAAACCATTTTGAATCTCCATTATCTGAGAACAGCTTCAAACCTGAATTGTTCCATCAGGAGAGGTATTGTGGCCCACTCTGAGCTCAGTCTACCATAATGCTTTACAACGCTCTAGCATAATGTAAATCCTTTGCTTTCTGAGTGAACTCAAAATGCCCCATTTCTGTGTCAACACTACAAGGCCAGATGAAGTTGACCAAGAACATTCTTCTGTTTATGACTACCAAGGACAAGGCCCTTTGATCAGACACTGTCTTGAATAATGGGACTTTTCTTATCTTAAGTATTTTATGAACATATACTGTTATGTCACGTTAATGGTAATGGAAACACAGATATTCTGGGATTGTAATTTCAATTGACACTTTGTCAATTGTCTTGTCTTACTGTATTTACAACCTATTCAAATAAGAAATTCCTTTCTCATATCATGCCTAATCATAGGGAGATCATAATTTTGGCTGACCTACTAGCCATGCTGAGTCTGGAAGGGAGGGAGTGATGCAAGGGAGTTGCTTTGAAAATAGTCTATTTTGTCTGTCCATCTTTGAGTTCATTGTCTTATGATGAGTTCCCATGTGTATCTCTGCGTGCATGTTTTGCAGGCACTGAGAGAAATAAACACTCATATTCAAACTAATTTTGTTTGTTTTTCCACAAATGAACTTAGTTATGATTGACACCACCAAGGGGAGATAAGGATTGGAGACCTAGTCTTACCTAACAATTAAGTTCCCCCAGTGAGGAGAGAGACTGGATCCATCCTATGATTGAGTTTTGCCTCAATAATTTAGGGACTGCTCTATACAACTTGTCTATTCTGGTTTTCTTTTTCGGGGTAGGGAAAAGCAGACAGAGTTCATAGTTTACTATTTCTCTTAAACAGTAACTCGGGGTGAGGGAACTGAGAACAAGGTAAAGAAAGAGACCAACTTCTTGAAGCAGTCCCTATGGGAAGGTTTGTGATCCTTGGCTAAAACATAGCAGGGAGAAGGTTTTCTTCCTCCTCCTTTGTCTCCCTCTTCTTTACTTTTCTACCTCAACCAGAGCCCCTGGGACAAAGGGTTCCTGCAGCAGAGCAGAATGAGGCTAAATTCGCTCCTGAGGATGATGGCTGCTCTGAGTCAGTGACTCTGGGGCAGCAGCTGCTTCCCTACTCTTAATGGCTGAGCAGCCTGGAGAGGTTTATGTTCAGGGCTGAAACACTGTGAGAATGGAGCACTATTATACTGAAAACAGTAATACTCTGCCATATTTTCAGCTTCTACACCACTGTTTTGTGATTTTTAGGGGTTCGGATTCATTCCTGTAAATAACACTCCCACACTGCTTTAAAAATGAAGGTAGTTTAATTATACAATACAAGGAATAGACTGTCTATAATAACATCCAATACAACAGATAATACGCAATAAATACAGAATAATAAGTATAATAGTCAGTATAGCAGAAAAAGATCAAGTAAACATCACCAATTCGGGGAGGCACCAACACCCGAATCTCATCAGCTGGGGAATCCCGGGATACAGAGTTCAGGGTCCAAATTGGGAGCAAGGGGTCCCAGGCAGAGCATCCTCTCCATGGGTGAGATTCCAAGGACTTACACTAGGCGGGGGGACTTTATAGGGACCTAGACAAAGAAGGCTTTTGGCCAATGGCTCCGCACACTGTTCCAATCTGGTCCAGCACATGGCCATGGGAATACAGGTTTTGTCCATCAAGGAGATATCATACGGGGGCCACAAGATATAAGTTAATTAATCATATACTGGGAGGACTAGCCAGATCCTCCAAGTATTTTCTATGTGTTCCAGGAGTGGCTAGTTCCCAAAACATTGAGGCATGGCCAACTCGCCATGTTATGTTCCTTGAGAGGTCTCCAAAAGGACAGAGTGAACTTACTTTATTCAAGGGATATGAAATATTCCTTCAACCACTGATGGTGAAAGTGAAATCTGTCCCAGAGCCACTAATACTGAAGTTAGCAGCAACCCCAGACTCCAGACTGGAAGCATCATAGATCAGGAGCTTGGGAGACTTTCCTGATTTCTGCTGGTACCATTCAATCTAACTGTTAATGATGAAACTGGCCTTGCCAGTGATGGTGACTCTGTCTCCTGGAACCACTGACAGGGAGACTGGGAACTGGGTCATCACAGTGGCTGCCTGGGATTCTTGGGGGAAAAGAAGAAGAAAGGAATTTTAATGAAGAATTCTGTGTAGAGACAGTTAATTCAAGTACTTACTTTACCCTCATGCTGTGTCAGAGATGCCCTCTGGAAAACTTCTTTCTCTCAAATGATGCCAACCTGTGGCTCATTGAGAGTCTTACCTTGAGGTCAGAGCAGTAGGAGGCAGAGGAGCAAAGAAGGGGAGAGCATTGTGACCCTTTCAGAGTTGGAGGCAGAGAGCCCTGAGCTCAGTGAAAAAGGCAGGAGATATTTGTATATGAGGCTGAAGTTAAGAAAAGTACTTTGGAGATCAGCCTGCAAAACAGTGCTGGTCCAACCTTAACTCATGATGCCAGGAGTATTGATATTCACATGGAGGGAGTGGCCCAGTTGTGTTTCCTTGAAGGTTTGGTGTTATATGACTTCTTTTTTCTTGCTATTTTAAATGGATGTGAGTAAGTCTGGACACAGTGGTGGCTGTGGCTCGTGGTCAGTTGTGGCTATACTTGGGGGATGCTGCTCTGTCTTCCCAGGAGAGATCAGATGACTCTGGGTTCAGAGACTAATAATTATTTAATAACATTTTTGAACTTTAATAAAGACCACAGCCTGAATTAATCAACCAGAAAAGGAGCCTAGACCTAACAGTCTCTTTGTTCTCAGAGTAAACTCAGAGAATACCTCTCCCTTTGTCAACCAAAACAGATGAGATTGACTTAAGTGAATTTTTTCCTATTTATAACTATTAAGGATGAGCCCATTAACTTGAGACACTATTTTGAATAATGGTACTTTTTCTGAATCTCAATATTTTGTGGATCTATACTATGATATGGCATGTTAATGGTAAAGAAAACACACATATCTTGGGTTGTAATTTCAACTGACATTTTGTCAACTTTCTTATCTAATTGTATTTACCACCTATTCAATTAAGAAAATTCCGTTCTCATTATATTGTTAATCAGATATGGAGATCATACATTTGAGTGACACTGACATGTTGAGTTAAGATTGCTCTAAAACGTATTTAAGCCTGGTCATTCTTGTATCAGACAGTCAGAATTCCTGTTCTGGCTCCTTATACGTACAAGTTCACTAGCTTTCCCTAGCTTTAAGGAGATAAACAATATGGATTTACATATCACCTAGCTTGTTTGCCTCCTTTAACCAAATATTCAGACCCACAAGACCAAAAGTTGACAAGTATCTATGGAAAGAATAGAATTAAGAAGGAAAGGAGCACAATTAGAAGGAAAACTAAGACTGTGGAATCAACAGAATTTTGGGAAAGTTAAGGCTTGGATGGAATGGAGATGGAGAGGGCTTGCAGAGTCTTTGGTTTAGTAGGTGGTATGGGTTGCTCGAGGAAGATGTTTATTCTTCTTTTCTCTATTTCTTTTATATCTTTCTAAAAGTTAGAAAGAATAAAAAACAGATTGCTGATCTAAACATTTAATTTTGTCATTGGGGAAATGAAGGCCAAAAGGAGCAAAATCATTATTGAGGTTCCTTTTTCCTATTAAATTCTATCATCTCCTTTCCTCCCCTTAGAAACTTTCCACCACTCAACAGTGGGATAGAGGCTGTTGTACCCATAGTATTTCCAGCCCAGTGAGACAGGGAGATCTAGTCACAAAACAATTTGAAGGGCAAGACCCTCAGGGTCTTCTGGCCAGAACAGAAATAATGGACATTTACACTCACTCTGGGCCATCAAAACCTAAACAGTGACCAAGAGAGGCTTGCTCTAGGACTTCTTATTGGCCAACCAGTGATAGTGAGAGTGATTGGGATTTCAGGTATAGTGAAGTAGCTCCATCTGAATCCAAGTGGCTTTATCAAAGCCTGCTTATCCAGAACTCATTCTCAAGCAATTTCTATTCCTTTGGGCAGAGCACCCATAGGTCAGTGTATGATTCCCCATGGGGAAGAATGAAGGGTGGATAAGTGGAAGGGAGGCAGGATAGAAATAAGAAAGGAGCATTGCCCAACAGGAACTACTCCTCCTCCTCCACCTCTCAGGTTGTTGGTCTTTCTTCATTCTTGAAGAGACCAATGACATCAGTAGAGGGATGTTTTAATTTGCAAGTGAATAGGATTTAAGTGAGGCAGGGCTATATAAAGTCTCTCTTCCAGAGCCATCTGGGTCCAGTGGAAAGACATAGATCAGGCCTATTGGAGATGGTCCCTGAAACCTGAGAAAGAGAATTGAAGAACTGGGATCTGGGAAAGACCTCTGTCTCACTGGATCTGGTGCTATCAAACCCATTGCACCCATCATCCTGATCTACGTCTTGCCACTGAACTCTGATGACTCTGGAGGAGAGTGAGGCTAATGACTTTGCCCAGCTCTGCTTCACTTAAATCCAATTCACTTGCAAGTCAAGACATCCCACTCCTGAGGTCATTGTTCCTCTTCCAGAAAGAAGGATGAAGAACAAATGAAAGACACAACTAGCCTGTACCTTGGAATCTTCATTTATAAACAAGACCAGCTTCAGCTAGGTTACTTCCTGATGTTCTTACCCTTTCTGTTAGGATTCATGACATGAAGGGCAAAACAATCAGAAGGAAGTGGTTTTCCTTGCTCAGATTATCCAGCGTGACTGGCATCTCATGTCCAGGTCTTGCTAGGCCCTCTCCCCTTCCTCTTAAACTTATATAACCTTTATCATAGATTTCTAGTTTGGGACATCGTGCTTTGCATGATGGGACATCCCTCCCAGGAGGGTAGGTTTACTACCCTCTTATCTCAACTAAAGGCACTTTAATCTTCAGCTTATGGCTTTGATTTATTTCAGGACTTGACACTCCGTTGTGTGAGACCCATGAGAACCCCTCATCACCTGAAGAATACCCCAAACCCGGACTCATAGATTGGAGAGGACGATTCGAGCCCTTATTGAAAACCTCATGCGATGCTCTTTGTGAACCCTAGGTTCTCTTGCCAGGTCAGCCATCCTAAGACCTGATGAAGTTGACCTGGAACATTATAACTGATAAAGACCAAAGATCTTGAACTGGATACTATCTTGATGAATGGCAAAGCTTTTATCTTGTTGTTTTATGGCCCTCTCTTGTTATGACTCTCTCATATTTTATGACATCCTCTTGTTTACTATTGACAGAACCCAGACATCGTGGTTGCACTCTCTTGTTCTATGGCAACTGTAATTTTGGATGACATTGGCATCATGATTCCAAAGGGAGATCCTCACATAATCTCCTTCAACCAACCTTTCTTTGAGTTCACATCCAAATGAATTCCCTTGCATGGACACGTGCATGTCTACCACTTTGACAGAAGTAAACATGCGTATATGCCCTAATTTTGTTTTTCTTAGGAGAAACTGTGCAAGGTTAATACTTGTTGAGGATGGCTTTTCAATGACTCAGTCAACAAGGAATTTTTTAAATGATTCCTCTGTGCTAGACATTATGGATACATTTCTTCTGGATAATCAACATACTCCCATCTAGGCACCTGGAAAAGAAATGTGAGGCTATTTTCAGGGGGAATGTGGTGCCATCTTCTCATGTAGAAAGTGTCACTTGAGCTGAGATTTGAAAGAACCTGGGGATTCTAATAGCTAGTGGGGAAGGACTGCCTTCTAGGCATGGAAGCTATACAGTGCAAAGGCATGGAGATGGGAGATGGGAATATTGTGTGTGGAAGAACAATTGTCAGTAATTGTCACCTGTCCACTGTTAAAACCCTTCTAATATCCTGCAGGTCTGGCATGCTTTAAGTGGTGAGATTAGATTTGGTCTTGGATAGCTGTCATGTGGAGACACTCTTAAATCCTTTGGTGCTGATATAGCTTTGCTTCTCCCTCTTTCTAGGTAATAGAACACTTTCTAGGTAATAGAATTTGTGCAACTGGAAATCAACAGGCTTTCTGTGTTCCCTGTCAGGTAAATGATTATCATCCTAGAATAAACCCCTAAGACATGAAAGATTCGATCCTTTTAGCAGGAAGCATGGTCAAATGAACTGTGTTCTTTTACTTCAATTCTCACCCTCTGATCTGGTCCCATATTTCTTCCTTTCAACCCTTAATGACCATTCCTGGGTCTCTTTAGCTTGCTTTTTTGCCCTAATGTGAATCTAGAGCTGATTTCTGGGATATTTGTCTGTTCTCAGCCCTGTTCCATTCATTTCCTCATGAAGAGAGCTTTCTGCTTCTGAGTCAGCCCTGATGTTCCACTTGAAAAATAAAGAACGCCCAGGGCTGTGGGCCGTACTAGTCCCAAGAGCCAGTTATGAGAGTGGGTGAAAAACAGTCAGAGAAGCATCACTGCCCATCCCAAGATCTCTAGCTGCTTCCTATGACTTGGGCTTTCATGTCAAGAAATCATTCTTCTTATATCATTCAGTTCTAAGCTGAGAGGAAGATGCCATATCTTGTACCCATTCCCCATACTTCATTCCTTCTCATTCTTCACTCCCACCCCTATCTCCACTTCCTGAGGCCTTAAGCCCTCCAATTCCCTTAGAGGCTCTCTTCTCTTAAGCTTTTAGGTATAGACAAGACTGACCAACATTTAAGGTAACAGAATCTGCCTGATCCTGTGGTCTGCTTCATCCAGATCCTACTCTGCTGGATTCCTTTGATTACTAATCTGGTATATAATTTTTTTCTGTCTATATTTCTTTGTCTGCTGTCTCCCCCGTTAGATGGTGAGCTCCTTGAGAGCAAGGACTGTCTTTCTCTCCTTTTGTGTTCCCTCTGCTTAGCAGAGTGCCTGGAATAGAGTAGCTGCTTAATAAATATGTCTTGACTGATTGATTGACAGACCTTATAAACATATTATCCCCATCAGCCCTCTATTTTTTCAGTCCCTCCCCCCTCTTGATATGCTATCATCAGTTTTCCTTTCCCATGGTTCAGTGAGACAGGGGAAACCTTTGAGTTCATCACTGACTTAGGTGATTGTAGGAAAGGCTTAATTACGATTGCCCTTTAGCAATTTACAAAGTCTTTTCCCTATTTTATTTTTGAAAATTCCATTCGTAAAGTGTTTCTTCTGCTAACATCAACTTAATACCATGTTCTTAACAATTATGATTGGATTGTTCATGAAAATTTCATGAGACATTAAACAAAGCTAGCCATCATCTCAAGTTATTTCCCTGTTCCCTATTTTTCCAGCACGTGCATGCCAGGCCAGTATCAAAAAAGTCATAAAAGCCCAAAACCTAAGAAATGTAAACACATGGGTTCTTGTTTTACTGCTGGTGTGAGGGACAGCAACTTTATGAACATCAAGCAATTCATTTTGCTGCGTCTTTACTTGTACATTTTGTTCTTAGGTTGGTTAAACCATTCAAATACAAATAAAATGAGTGTAACAAAAATAATGAAAGCAAACAGCAGGTACCTTTACAAATAGTGCAGTGTGAACCGTTCCTGCCCTTCTCCAGAGTAAAGTGACTGGGTAAAAGTTTGTCATAAGGATCACTTTTGCAACTGCAATGAAGAAGATGTACATATTGAGACTGTGTATTCCACAGATATACATGGAATGGTGTGTGACATGTATGGGACATCTGTTTCCACCATAGCTATGAGTGCTCCAACACTAAGGTATTCACAATAATTATATCTCTGACTGCAACCAGTTATGCCTTTATCCCCTACCATGACAGACCAATACGTAGGCAGTTTTCTTTGCTTAGACATGGAAGCTCTTTTAACACTGGCCTTATGAAATCACAGCTTACCAAAAGCACTATGCCAAATATGTAAAACGTGTATAACAATTCCTTATCCCTACACTGGACACCTCAGTTGAAAACAGTTAATTCCCAAATGTCAACTCACTCTACTCTCCTAATATTAAACATAAAAATCACATGGGAAACATAGAAATCCAAATAGAAGTAACATAAACTTTCATCAGTTGTAAACAGAAATGGAGCCAGCACGGGTGATAAATAGTCGACCATGTAAATTTTAGAATGAGGCAGACAAAAGTTGGGAGGCTGCTTAATTCTCTCCTCCTGCTTCAGAGTCATGTCCTTGGGCGTCCGATGTCCACATTGTCAAGTTGTCTTTCCTTAATTGCATTATTAATGTGCTGTCTGTGTATGATTCTTTCCTTAATGTATCAAGTTCATCAATGGCTTCATCAAAAGCTGTCTTTGTAAGGTAGCAGGCTTTCTCTGGGGAGTCCAGGATCTCATAACAGAACCAGGAGAAGTTCAAGGCCAGACCCAATCTCACGGGATGTGTTGGTTCCATCTCCATTTTGCTGATTTCACGTGCTTCTTGATATGGTTGGTAGGAATGATCTCCTGTTCCTTTCTTGTCATTACCAGCAGCAACCTCAGCCAAATAATGATAGTAATCTCCTTACATTTTCAAATAAAAAATTTTGCTTTGTGCTTGTGAAGCATTAGGAATCACGAACTTTTTCAATACAGACAGTACATAATTGCAGACTCTTCATTGTTTGACCTCCATTTTCTCTGTGTATTCTTGGCCATTGGCTGTTTTTTCTTAGCACTTTACATCGTTTTCTCAATATTTGAAACCCTCCAAGATGACCTTTAGGCTCCCATGACCTTTTTGCCAGGAACAGAGAGAAGATTCCTCTCCTCACTGGATAATTCAGCACCTTGCTCAGTTACAGACTTCATGCAGGTGGCTGTGTCATCACATGTCTCAGCCTGCTCAGCCCATGTGGCCTTCTGTACCAGGTCATTTTATGCTATGGTTACGGCATCGCTTACCGAGAGCACCAAATCTTATGCCCGGGCAGCAGGCTGCTCGTCCTCCTGTGGACCTCGCGAGTAAGAGAATGAGGCGGGAGAGCAGGTCAGTGAAGCAACTCCAATTTATTCAAGCAAGCACTCTGATTATATAATCTCTGCCAGCTAGCCCAGTGAACCATGGTAACACACATAAACAAACCCGAAACTATAGAAATGAACGCAAGCTGGAACTATAGTGACAACAACAAACCAGGGGTGGGCCCGTCCCTTCCAGAGCCATCTTGTTCACCCTTCCCTGCTCCAGACTCAGTTTACCTGATGTCTGTCAGTGTGGCATCCCAGATGGTGTGGTGGTCAGCGCCCCTTACAATTTTAACCAGGACTGAGTGTTCTGTGCCCAGAGTGAATGGCATTGGCAGACAGACCAACATGACATTCAGTGGTCTCTGAGTGGCAGCAGTGGCCTCCTTTCCCTACTTTAATGGAGATATTATTGTTGTTGCCATTGGTAGCAGCTGGTGGTACAGTGGTTAGAGAGGTAGGCCTGAATCAGGAAGACCTGTGTTCAAATCTGGTCCCAAAAATGAACTCCTGTCACCCTGGGAAAGTCACTTAACCTCTATTTGCCTCAGTTCCCTCAACTTGCTGGTCCGACCTCAACTCAAGGATCATATGAATGAGTATATGCCCATTTAGGGAGGAGCTCTCCCCCTTCCTTCCTCTTTTCAATTGGGGGAACTGAATTTGCAGTGGGGATAAAAGGTGAAACTCTCTTTTCCTAATCTGATCTTGGATGATAGGAGTTGATAGTAAATTCCAGTGCTGTCTGCATTTGTTCTGAGAGACCCTGGTGACTCAAAGAAAGAGAGTGGGAGAAGGGAGGGACTGAGGTTGTAAGGAGGTGTTTCAAAACTCCTTAATTATCAATGAAAAACCTCCAGAATATGCTAAGACTCTAACTTTTCATTGCTGTTCTAAATTTTCATAGACTGGTCAGAGCCGGGGCTGCAGGAAAAAGAATTTCAATTATTTTCTTTGCTAACTTAGGGGGCAGCTCTCAAGGAAGTCCTGCTGTGAGAATCTGGTGGCCAGTAGGCAAGGGGAGAAGAGGGAAATCCTACAAACATGGATGTGGGGACAGGAGTATTGGAGTGCAGAGGGAAAGGAGTACTTGCAATTTTCCCAGTTCTGTAGTGACGAGAGAATTGAGAAAACTGGAATTACCCTTGCAGACAGGGCTTTGGAACGTGTGCCAGGGTCCATGGCTTCCAAGCACTGGACCCAGAGCCTGGGAGTGTCAGGGCAAGTCAGACTTGTCTGCTCTAATGGGACCTGAGAGGTCAGGCCCAAAAGCTACCTGCCAGTCTTCCCAAGTGCTTGGAGAAAGACCCCAGCTGTAGGGAGAAAAAGGATTAGGTACAGAAGGGTACCTTCCAATCTTCCCTGGAGAGGAACAACCTAGTCTCTTTTACCTTTGAGACTTAACAGACTGAAAAATGCATATCCCACAGAGGAGGGAAGAAAAGGATAGAGATAGAGGGGAGGCTTACATCTAGGCAGTTTTCCCAGGCTCATAACACCCCCCCCCCACCTCCCCTAACATCTTATAGGGTTAGGGTCCAAATAGCTTTACAGAAGGGTGGAATCAGTTCACAACTCAACCAACAATTCATTAACGTCTTATTTTTCATCCTGTCCAACATTTGTCGTTTATCTTTTCTGTCCTATTAGCCAATTTAATAGGCATGAGATAATACCTGAGAATTGTTTTTATTTGCATTTCTCCAATTAATACTGAGTTAGAGTACTATTTCATTTGACTATAGATAACTTTCATTACTTCATCTAAAAACTGATTGTATCTTTCTGATCATTTATCAGTTGGAGAATGGCTCTTATTTTTACAAATTTGACTCACTTCTCTATATGTTTGAGAAATGAAGCCTTTATCAGAGAAACTTGATTAAAAATTTTATTCACAGTTACTGTTGGTAATTGTATTCTATTTATTTTATTCTATTCTATTCTCTCTCTCTCCTTTCACCCTTTCCCTCCTCAGAAATGTTTTGTTTCTGACTACCCCGTCCATCATTCTGCCCTCCCTTTAGTTGTTGCCCCCCATCTCTTATCTCCTTTCCTTCCTAGTTTCCTGTAGGGGAAGAAAGATTTCTATACCCAATTCGGTGTGCATGTCATTCTCACTTTGAGCTAATTCTGATGAGAGTAAGGTTCACTCATTCTACCTCACCTCTTCCCTCTTTTCTTTCCACTGTAGAAGATTTTTCTTGTCTCTTTTATGTGAGGTAATTGACCTCATTTTACATCTCCCTTTCCCTTTCACCCAGTACATTCCTCTCTCTTGCTCCTTAATTTTGATTTTTAGATATCATCTCTTCATATTCAGCTCGCACCTGTGCCCTCTTTCTATATATATTCCTTCTTACTACCCTAATAATGAGAAAGGTCTTATGACTTAAAAATGTCATCTTCCCATGTTGGAATGTAACCAGATGAACCTTATTAAGTCCCTTATGGTTTCCCTTTCATAATTACCTTTTTATGTTTCTCTTGTGTATTGTATTTGAAAGTAAAATTTTCTGTTCAGTTCTATTCTTTCATGAAGAATGTTTGAAAGTACTTTGTCTCATTGAATGTCTATTTCCTCCCTTGAAGTATTATACTTAGTTTTGCTGAGTAGATGTTTCTTGGTTGTAGTTCTACCTCTTTTGCCCTGCAGATTATCATATTCTAAGCCCTTCCATCCTTTATGTAGAAACTGATAAATCTTGTGTTTCCTAGCAATGAATCCACAATATTTGAATTGTTTTCTCCTGAATGCTTGCAATATTTTTTTCCTTGCCCTGGGAACTTGAGAATTTGGCTATAATATTCGTGAGACTTTCCATTTGGGGATTTCTTTAAAGAGGTGATCAGTTGATTCTTTCAATTTCTATTTTGCTTTCTGGTTCTAAAATGTCAGGAAAGTTTTCCTTGATAATTTCTTGAAAAATGATGTCTAGAAGATGTTTTTTGGTCATGGCTTTCAGGCAGTTAAATAATTTTTTATTTCTCTCTCCTGGATCCATTTTCCAGGTCAGTTGTTTTTCCAATGAGATATATCACATTGTGTTCTATTTTTTTATTCTTTTGGTTTTGTTTTGAGGTTCTTTGGTTTCTCCTAAAGTCATTAACTTCCATTTGCCCTGTATTACTAAGGAATTATTTTCTCTAGTGACCTTCTTGGAGCTCTTTTCCCATTTGGCCTAGTCTGTTTTTTAGCATGGTATTTTCTTCAAATTATTTCTCTGTCTCCTTTAGCAAGCTATTAACTCATTTTTCATGATTTTTGTGCATCACCTTCATTTCTCTTCCTAATTATTCCTCTCCCTTTCTTATTTGATTTTCAAAATCTTTTTTGGGCTCTTTCATGGCCTGAAATGAATTCATATTTTTCTTGGAGGCTTCAGGTGTAGGAATTTTGACTTTGATGTCTTCTTCTGAGTGTGTGTTTTGATCTTCCATGTCACCAGAGTAACTTTGATAGAGTGATTTTTTATTCTTTTCTCATTTGCCCAGTCTATTATTTGCCTTTTAGCTGCTTCTAGGGTGGAGGGCACAGTATCCTAAGCTTCGGGTGTTTTGTGCAGCTGTTCTCAGAGATACTTTTAAAGATTTATAATCTTTCCATTCCTCCAAAGTGGTATGGTCTAGAGAGTATGTTTTCCTCCTCTCCTTGCCTGTGCTGTGGTCTGTGAGTGACCACCCCTCTTTTCTGCCCTGGAGATGTGAGGAGGTTCCTCCTCCACTGTGGCTGCAAGCTCTGCTATACTAGTTCTCCCCCTTGCCCTGGGACTTCCCCACAGGACCTCCATCTGCCAATAGCCAAAGTAACTGAGTCCTGCATCAGTGCTAACAAAAAGACCGCTGTAATCGTCTTCTGGCCAGTTGTTCCACTCCCTCACCATCTGTGGACTGAGAACTCTGAAAGCTGCCCCAACTGATTCAGTAATCCCCAAAGCCAGCCCCTGGTTTACTGCCACTGGGGCAATGCTGGTGTGCACTCCACTTTCACCCAGGTGCAACATATCTTTCTTTCTGGACTTCTAAGTTGTCTTTGGTGTCTGTGGGCTAAGAGGTCTAGAGACCACTACTGCTATCAGTGATTCAGTTACCCCAAGGCCTGCTCTGGGTTTGCTGGGACCCAGTCTGTGCTGGCAAGGCCTACTCTGGATGCTGTTTCTCCTTCATTCTGGTAAAACACACCTTTCCTGCTGGCCTTCCAACTTGTGTTAGGTTGACAATTTATTTTACTCCATTTTTGTTTGTGGGTTCTGTTGCTCTAGAATTTGTTCAGAGTCATTTTGAGAGAGTATTTGTAGGCATTTGATGATGAGTTCAGGCATGTCTCTGCCTTTTCTCCACCATCTTGGTTCTGTCTCTTTTCTTAATTTTTCTTATTTCTCTTTTTTATTAAATTAATAAATATTTATGGAATCAATCATTTCCATAACTTAGTACAATAACAAGATGATTGTATATGAAATTGCTAATCTACTAGGCACAACTTGCTATTTCTTTCATATGTACAACAAAATTCTCATGCAAATTTCTTGGTTTTTTTTTTTTCTACCCTGCCTCCTTTATTGTTTGTTTCACTCCCATTTTCCTTAGAAGGCTTATGGAAGTTAAGGATCGTTATCCCCAATGCTGATGGTCCAGTCTCCAGGAAGATGAACAAGTGACTACCAAGGGTGACCAAGATAGGGGAGCTAGTGTTGCTAGAAAGTTAAGTTAAGAGTGAGAAGAGAGACTGGATTCATCCTATAGACTGAGTTGCCTCAAGTACTTTAGAGATTGTTCCATCGACCTTGTCTACCCTGGCTGTCTTTTTAGGGCTGAGGAAAAGCAGCCAGAGCTGAGAGTCCAGACCCATTCCCGTGAATTGTTTGCAGTTTCCTCTTAAATACCAGCTTAGGGTGAGGAGATTGGGGCAGGGAGCAGAGGGCAGAGTAAAGAATGAGATGAACTTCTGGAAGCAGCCCCCATGGGAAGGTTTGTGGTTTTTGTCTAAAACTGACCAGGCAGGAGATTCTTTCTCTTCCTCCTTTTTCCTCTCTCTTCTTAATTTTTCTACCACAGTCAGAGTCTCTGAGATAAGAGACTGCTGCAGCAGACCTGAGTTAGGCCCAATTCTCTCCTGATAGCAGTGGTTGCCCCAAGGCAGTGACTCTGGGGCAGCAGCTGCTCCCCTGAACTGAAGGGCTGAGCAACTTGGGGAGGTTTTTGTTCAGGGCTGAAACAGTGTTGCAAACAGTAATAATCTACAGTGTCCTCAGCCTCCACAGCACTGATGCTGAAGGTGAAATCTGCCCCAGAGCTACTGCATTGAATCTAGCAGGAACTCCAAAACGCATGGAGGAAATGATATTGATCTGGAGCTTGAGAGACTGTCCTACTTTCTGCTGGAACCAGTTCATTCACTTGTTAATGCTGGAACTGGCTTTGCAGTTTATGATGACTCTATCTCCTGATGTCACAGACAGGGATGCTGGGATCTGGGTCAACACAATGGCTTCATGAATAGAAGGAGATTTCAGTGAAGAATGTCTTCTAGATACAGTGAATTCAGGAGTAGTTCCCTTATTCTCAGGCTGTGTCAGAGATGCCTGCTGGAAAACTCCTTCTGTCTCTAAAATGGTACCAATCTATAGCTCGTTGGGAGTTACTTTGAGGCCAGAGGAGTAGGAGCCAGAGGAGCCAGGAAAGGGAATGCATTGTGACCCTTGCAGAGCTGAAGTCAGAGCTTTGAGCTCAGTGAGAAAGGTGGGAGATATTTGTATGTGAGCCTGAGTTTGGGAAAGGTCCCTTGCATATCACCATGAAAAACATTGCTGGTGCAGCCTCAGCTTAAGGACCCCAGGAGTGGTGATATGCAAATGGAGAAAGTTGCCCAGTTGTGTTTCCTTGAAGGAGTAACCCCATGTGACCTCTTTTTTATTGCTGTAATAAATAGACCTGCCTTAACCTAGATATGATGGTGGCTGTGGCAAGTGACCAGTTGTGGTTATAAATGAGAGAGACCTCTCTACCTTCTCAGGAGGGATCAGAGGGTTCTGGGCCTAGGGACCAAGAGTTGACAAGTGTCTGTGCACAGAACAGAGTTAAAAAACAAAGAAAGTAAGTAGCTGAATTAGATAAACACTAAAGCCAGGGAACCAACAGATTTCAAGGATGGCTAAGGGCCTAGGCTTAGATGAACTGGAGAAAGAAGGGACTGGGAGATTCTTTACTCTAGTCGACAGTGTGCGTAGAGTGTGTCCTCTGGGCTTTTGTGGGGGAATAGATGTTTATTCTTCTTTTGTATATTTCTGTTACATTTTTCTAAACGTGGAAGAGAAAATAGGATTGCTGGTCTCACCCTCTCATTTTGTAGTTGAGGAAACTGATGCTAAAAGGAACAAAATGTTTATTCTGGTACCTTTCTCCTGTTAAAGTTCATCATGTCCTATTCTCCACTCAAAACATGGACACCTTTTTTCAGTTCCTCATGGTCTCATGGTTGGACCCTTCCCATGGTCACCTCGTTGGTTTCTCTGCCTCAACTCTTTCCCAGCTCCAGTCAATGCTGTCCTCAGCTCTCAAACTGACCATGTGACAGAGCAGCGCTGACCATGTCACCTCCTACTCCACAAACTTCTGAGCCTCCTTATCACCTCCAGGATCTAATAAAAAATCCTTTAAAGTCCTTTAGACCTTGGCCAATTCCTACATATCTACTTTTCTTGCACTTCATCCTCTCCCAAGTACCCCATGATCCACTGACTCTGGATCAAGATCCTTCCTGTTGACTGTGCCCTCTCCCTGTTGGCCTCTGAACCTGGAAAGTTCCTCTTCCTCACTGTCACTTCCTGCCTTCATGTGCTTCCTGTTTCCTCAGAAACAAGTATGTGGGGAATCTTCCCAGTCCATTCTGTTGCCAGTGTGATCTCCTTGTGCCGTCTTTTCTTGCACATCCGTACTTCATGCTGGACACAGTAGTGTTTCCTACTGGTTATGCTTTTTAAATTTAAATTTCTTAATGTTGAACTTAAACAGCAAAAGAGGAGCATTTCCATCCCTGTAGCAGAACACAAAAAAAGGATTCTGTGTGGAACAATGAACCTCCTCTCCCCTTACAAGCATATGACAAAGTCCATCCATATCTCTGAAGACTGTCCTCTTCTCTGTCCTCCCTTTTGATCTTTCTTGTTTTCTTTTTTATGCTTTCAAAAGATGAGTCAGTGTTCTACTTTCTTTTTCTCATCATGATTGCTCTGGCCTCATTCCTGATTTAAAAATTTTTTAAGAAAAAAAATATGAAGCAAATCCCCTGTAACATATAAGCACAGTCAAACAGAATTGATCTGTGCAGTGGCCATGCCCCAAAACAAGTCTGAGTTTCTGCATTTTGTGTCCATCATGTCCTTTTCAGGAGGTGCTTAATGTGTTTTCTCAGAGTCCTCTACAGACATAGTTCAGAGCTGTTTGTCTTCACCATGCTGGTGTCCTCATATACATTGATCCTCTGGTTTGTTCTCTTTACTCTGTCAGTTCATACTGCCCAGGATTCTGTGAAAACTTCATCAACTCTTACAGATCAATAATATAACCTTTTATTCATCTGTTTTCCCATTATTGAGGGGGAAATGTGAGGCATTTCCTTGGATTCTGTTACTCTGGCATCAGGGCATTTGTTTTGCAGTAAGAAGACAACAGGCCCCAAATCAGGAAGACCTGAGTTCAAATCCAGCCTGAGATAACTTATTAGCTATGTGCTTCTGGCCAAGTCACGTAATCCAGTTTTGCCTCAGTTTCCTCATCTGTAAAATGAGCTGGAGAAGAAAATGTCAAACCATTTCCGTATCTTGACCACCAATCAGATCACAAAGCGTCAGACATGATTGAAACAACTGAATAACAGCAAAGAAGCCACAATTTAGGGATTTGGCTGACCAGGACAATGATAGTTTAGAATATAAGCTGTGAACCATTTTGAGTGCCCCAAACCTTAGAAAGGTCTGAAACCTAAATTGGCCAGTCAGGAGAAAGACATTTTGGCCCACTCTGAGCTTAACCTACCATAATGCCTGGCATAACAGTCATTCTTTGCGTCGTTCTCTCAGTGAACTCAAAATGTTCCTTTCTGTGTCAGCAGCTACAAGACTGGATGAAGTTAAGCAGGAGCATTCTTCTGTGTATGACTGAGGCAGGATGGGAAAAGAAGAGGAGGTTAGAGGGAAAAAGTGAAGCTTACTCTCATCCCATTTCACTTCAGGAGGGAATGACATGCATGCTCAATTTGATATGAAAATCCATCTTACTCTACAGGAAAGTAGATGAGAAGGGGATAAGTGGGGTATGGGGGACGATAGAAGGGAGAACAAATGGGAGGAAAGAATAATTTGAAGTAAACACTTTTGGGGAGAGACAAGGTCAAAAGAGAGAAAAGAATAAATGGGGAGCAGGATAGATTGGAAGAAACCATAGTTATTCTATCACAGCATGACTATTATGAAAGTCTTTTGCATAGCTACACATGTATAGCCTATATAGAAATGGCTTGCCTTCTCAGTGGGGATGGGTGAGGAGGGAAGAAGGGAGAGAAGTTGAAACTCAAAGTTTTAGGAACAAATGTTGAGAACTGTTTTTGTAAGCAACTGGGATGTAAGAAATACAGGTAATGAGGTATAGAAATCTATCTTGCCCTACAAGAAAAGAGAGAAGATGGGGATAAGAGGAGGGGTATAATAGAAGGGAGGGCAGATTAGGGGAAGGGGTAGTCAGAATGCATGGTGTCTTGGGGTTGGGTAGGGGAGAGATGGGGAGAAAATTTGGAACTCCAAATCTTGTGGAAATGAATGATGAAAACTAAAAATAAATAAATAAATTAAAAAAAAAATAAACAAACAGCAACGTGGACAGTCTCCCAGTGCCATGGCAGCAAACTGATTGCTTCCATTTGAACTGTCTTAGGGAGATTCTGAGGATCACCTGGAAGGATAAGTTACCAGACACTGAAGTCCTTGCTCGAGCTGAACTGCCAAGCATTCAAACTATGTTTCAGAGAGTGCAACTCAAATGCGCTGGCCAAGTTGTTCTAATGCAAAATGTATGCTTGCCAGAAAGACTATTTTATGGAGAACTCACATGGGACAGGTGATCACATGATGGTCAGAACCATCCTATGTTTCCTTTGTGCTGTTTTAATTCTGCTTTGATCACAAAACGCAGCACCCTTTCTGATGTGGCCATGCCATGCTGAGCCATTCTGTGCCAGTGTCTCACATGTTGCACAATCAAGTCCAAAGTTCTTGAGAGAGACTTTGAAAGTGCGCCTGTTTCTCTTCCTCTGACCATGATACACCTGCACCAAGGTAATGGGATCCAAATCAGATCAAGGATGGGAAGTGGGGGGAGGGGACAGGGGATCAGGAGGTAACAGACAAGAGAGGGCTGGGCAATAGAAAATAGGGAGATTGGATGTAGGCTACAATGAAAGGCCAGTTGAGAGGATTATAGCCTCAGGTGAATACCTGAGACTTATTTGATCAAATGGGAAAATTCAAGGAGAGTTCAAAGTGGGGTTGCAGACAAATAGCACCCAAACTCTTTTGGGGTAATGTGCAAAGGTCTTGGTTTGGGCCTCTACCCTGTCAGTAACACCTAGTTTGGTAGTATGAGATGGGGGAAGCCAGTCAGCCTCTACCTTAGGGGAGCCCAGACTTGTCTGTTCTGGCTGCAGAAACTTATTAGCTACATAACTTTAGCATGTTGTCTTCTCTCTGTTTGCCCCAATTGTCTGATTTGTAAGGAGAAAAATAATGATGATACCTATCTCCCATGGTTGTTGCTTTGAGACTGTAAAGTGCTTGGCATGATGACTGGCATATGCTGAGCAGTGCATAATTATTAGTTCTTTAAGTGAATGTGAGTATTGCATACCTGATAACTCTGAGGTGGTTTGAAGATGACAGAGACAATAAGACCAATATTTTTTTTAATTACTTGTGATCGTTGGGAAACGTAACTGATGTGATCTGAAGGCTGTTTGTGCTATTATTGTATTCCTAAATTGTATTGTATTTCTACATTTATATTGCAAAATTTGAGAGACCATTGCAAATCAGAAATGTTTCTGGACAAAAATTTCCTTTTGAATCTGGATGCTAAAAGATTGTGAAGTGGACTTGAAAACGATTTGGTAAAAATATGTATATTTTTTTAAAATCTTAAATATTTAATGAAGTATATTTTGTTAGAAAGCAGATAACAATAATATATGATTGCAAATTTCCTATTTCTTTTGATATTCTTGAGTATTCTTAGAGTGTATAGACCAGATTAAAGATGTAGGTTCAACATATTAATGATGAATCAAAAACCAGGTATTTGCTTTTTGTCTGAAGTCCGGAATATGAGTAGTTTTAATTTATAAGTAAAAGATTAATGAAATACTAATTTTTAGGGAAACATGCAGAATGATATTCAAGCCCTAAGTTGTTGTTAGTGAAATTTTGCAGTTGAAGCTAAAAATTTTTGGATCTATAATTTTCTAATACTTGAGCTTTGATTACAGAGATAGTTTTCTGAATTGTCATGAAGCCAGTAGTAGAAAATGGCATGTGCTGCAGTCTGGGAACTGTTAAAGGTGAAAGTCTGTACCATTGAATGGTTTTGGGGACTACAGTGGCATAGCCTACTTACTCACCATCTTCCTGACTCTAATTCCTCATTTTTCTATTTCCTCTCTGAAAAGGAAAATTCCCACCTAGCTTATCCTGAGCTTTGCTTTTCCCACCTTGCGACTGCATGAATCACTGACAAATACTCCTGGAATCAAACGTAGCTTAAGGAGTTTTTCCCTTCTGTTATCATATAGGACACTTACAACTATGCCACTCTTTTTCCATTTGTAACAAATTTCGATAATCAATAAGTTTTGAATATATAATACTAAATCTATTAAATAATAGATTCATGCTATACTATTTCTGAATTACTGTAATAGGATGCAAGTATGAATATCTTACAATTTTAACCTATATTTTTGGTCAAATAATTATATAGGGATGATATCTTCCCAAGGTGGAAGTGATTAGACAAAGCGTTAAGACAAAGATGTAAAGTGATAATTTCCTAATTAAATGGAATAGTAAATTTTGAGAAAAGCAACAGCTTAGACTGTTTTCTCTCAGAATTATATGCAAATGTACATGATTGGCTTCCCAAACTCATCTATGATGGAAATTCAGTCTTTTAATATGTTTTTGCGACAAGTTCTCAAAATTGGATTTTGCACAAAAATTGTATGCATCATGGTAAAGAAATTGAAATTATTTTCTCATTTTTAAGGAATTCTACTGATAATTTTAAAAGCTAGAAGAGCTCATTTTATGGTTGGACCCAAAATTTTTAAAAGATTCTTATATCAGGTGCAGGATTTAGGTAAGGATACAAACATATGGTACATAAACTGCAATTCTGTGAAGTCTGAAAATTGGAGAACCAAATTTAATTGTACTAAGTTCTCCTAAGTTAGGGAACCTATATGTTTGGAACCAGAGATGTAGAACCCCCTTGAGAGCTGTCCTGAGAATAAGGTCTATTGTCTAAGAACAGACATCTGGGAAGCAGATAACGACACGAGACACTGAGAATGGGTTAGTGGGCTAAAAGGAAACTTGCTGTTAGTTAACCTTAGTGATAATGATTGTATTGTTTGTATGGTTTAGGTGAAAGTTTTCTTGGTTACCTTCGTGACCTGTACATCTTCCTTCTCAAAACTAGTCTATTGTGAGCTTTCTGAGTAGTTTAATCTGTATCTGACTTAAAATAATCATGTAATTATGGGAATTATGAGAAAAATTTTATTATATCTTTGAACCTGGGCCTGCATGACTGGAAACTGAACCATGTCTACATGCCTTTAACCAGGGACTTTTATTAAATGAGTTTTCTCTCAAGTGTCAACTCATATGTCTTCTAAGGGCTGCTTCAAGGTCCTTCTGACCACTCCCACAGCTGCCAAATTGTGAGTGTGGACTGCTGGATCATGTGAAGATGGTCTGCTCCTAGTGGACCTCTGAACGCATTGGGGTCCTTGTCCTTTGATTTTATTAGGGGCTGGAAGAAGATGACGTGTAAGGCAGAGGCTCCTCCAAGAATGCAGACCAGGCCTGCAAGGAGAAGGATTCCTTCTCCACTTGAGCCCCCCTTCCTTGGTCTTACATTCGATATGTGGTTTACCTGTGTCTCCTTGCTGTACTAACTTTGATTGTGATTTGCTTTGGCTGTGTGATTTTCCTTCACTACACTCTTTCCTCTGACTTTGGGCTCACTTTTAGTCTCCACTTTTAGTTGTTTTTGGTTGCATTGCGGTAGCCACTCATCTCTTTGAGCAGCCACCTACCCACTCACCCTGCCTGAATCCTTCAAAGTGTAGGTTACTTCTACAGTCCTGGCTGGTAGACAACGCTACCTCCCCAAAAGGGACAGAGAGCACCAATTGTGATCTGAGAATATTGACTTCCATCAATCAGTTTCCTGGATCTCTCATGCTACCATCTTCCCTGGGTATGTTTTCCATGTGTGGCACCTCCCTTTATCAGACCCTGTCTCCTCTGTGGATTGGTCTATGCACCATCATTCTTGTGGTGCCTGACCTCTGAGATTATAAATATCTGAGACTACTCTGGTCCCCTTGATCACCTGTGTGCTTGTGGTTGTGAATGCTAATTCTTGAACACCTTCTCTGATCTGGCTCCATTGCCACTGGGGCATTGTCCAGGCATTGCCCCTCATCATGGGGAAGGCAGTATCCTGGCCCCTGTGTGAGTAGAGAAAGGAGACCTGAAATCCAAAAATGAAGTTTTCAGGAATTAATCCTAGCAGATTGCAGTCATGAATAGTTAGATACGATAATCATTTAATATAAATTTTGAACTTTAATAAGGGCACAAGCCTGAACTAATCAATCAGACTGCTTTGCTTTGCTCTAAAAATACCCTTTCCTGTGTCACCAGTTTCAAAGACCTGCTTATGACAGGATGCCTGCCAGCAGAGTGTGGGAATCTCTCTCTTTATTGTATGTCATAGAGACATTTGCTACACAGAGGAAATTCACACAGCCTGGGATCATAAATTCCAATTGACACTGCTTTGTTAATTGTCTTGTTTCACTAAATTTACCATTTGTTCAAGAGAGTTCTTTTCTCACGGTAAAATGTATTTAAACCTGCTGATTTCTGTACTAAGCTGCCAGGTTCTGATCCTGGCTCCATGAAATCTGTGTACTGTTACTTTAGAGAGAATTAATTAATTAATTAATTAATAAAATATATGCGTTTAGCCTGTTGCCTTTTCTTTAACCAAACTTTCAGATAACTAGATTAAGTTCCCAGAGAAAGGAGAGAGACTGAATCCACCCAATAGACTAAATTGCCTCAAAAAAAGTTAGGGACTGTTAAATCCACCTTGTCAATCCTTGCTGTCTTTTTAGAACTGAGAAAGAGCAGCCAGGACTGAGAGTCCAGGCCCATTCCCCTGACTTATTTGCAGTTTCCTCTTAATCACTAGCTCTGGGTGAGGGGCTTGGGATAGGGAGCAGAGGGCAGGGAAAAGAATGAGAGCAGCTTCTGGAACAGTCCCCATGGGAAGGTTAGTAGTTCTTGGCTAAAGCATAGCATGCAGAAGATTCTTTCTCTTCCTCCTTTTTTTCTGTTTTCTTCATCTTTCTACCTCAGTCAGAGTCCTTGGGACAAGTGTTTCCTGCAGCAGAGCTGAATTAGGCCCAATTCTCCCCTGAGGGCAGTGGTTGCCCTGAACCTGTGACTCTGGGGCAATAGCTGCTCCCCTGCTCTGAAGGGCTGAGCAGTCTGGGGAGGTTTTTGTTCAGGACTGAAACATTGTGGGAATGGAGAATTATTATACTGCAAACAATAATTATCTGCCACGTCCTCAGCCTCCGTAACAGTAATGGTGAAGATGAATTCTGTCCCAGAGCCACTGCCACTGAACCTGGCAGGGACCCCAGAATGCAGAGAGGTAGCACCATAGATCAGACTTGGGAGACTGTCCTGGTTTCTGCTGGAGCCACTTCCTGTTGCTGCAAATGCTGGAACTGGCCTTACAGCTGATGGTGACTCTGTCTCCTGGAGCCACAGACAGGGAGGCTGGGGATTGGGTTAACACAACGTCTGCCTGGGATTCTTGATGGGAAAAGGAAAAGAAGAAAGAGATTTCAGTGAAGAATCCTTTTCCCTCACCCTCAGGCTGTGTCAGAGATTCTCAGTGGAAAACTCCTTCTTTCTTTCAAGTAGTGCCAACTTTTGGCTCATTGGGAATCTTACCTTGAGGCCAGAGCAGTAGGAGCCCGAGGAGCAAGGAAGAGGAGAGCATTGTGACCCTTGTAGAGCTGCAGGAAGAAAGCTGTGAACTCAGTAAGGAAGGTGGGATATTTGTATGTGAGGCTGGGCTTGTGAAAGACCCTTTGGAGATAACCATGGAAAACAGTGCTGGCCTAACTTCAACTCTAGGACATGGGGAGTGGCTATATGCACATGGAGGGGGTGACCCAGTTGTGGCCTCTTTTTTTATTGCTTTATTTAATGGACCTGCCTCAGTCTGGACTTGGTGGTCTCTGTGGCAGGTGGCTGTAAACAAGGGAGGCCTCTCTATCTTCCCAGGAGAGATCAGGTGGCTCTGGGTCTGGAGCCAAGAGTTCACAGGTATCTACACAAAGAATAGTGTGAAGAGAGAAAGGAACTGAAGTAGAAAGAGAACGAAGAATGAGGAAACCACAGAATTTAAAGACACCCTATGGCCCAGGTTTCTAAGAGTGTGCATGGCAGGGACTTGGAGATTCTTTGGCCTACTAAGTGGTGTGGGGAGAAAGTGTCCCTTGAATTGTTGTAGGAGGAGATATATTTTTCTGTTCTGTATTTCTATTATATTTTTCTTTTTTTTATTTATTTAAATTCTCAACATTCATACCCACAAAATTTTGGCTTCCAAATTTTCTCCCCATTTCTACCCTCCACCCACCCCAAAATGCTGAGCATTCTAATTGCCCCTATCACCAATCTGCCCTCTCTTCTAACATCCCTCCCTTCCCTTATCCTCATCTTCTCTTTTGTCCTGTAGGGCAAGATAACTCTATACCTCATTACCTGTATTTCTTATTTCCTAGTTGCAAGAACAGTACTCAACATTTATTCCTAAAACTTTGAGTTCCAACTTCTCTTCATCCCACCCTCCCTACCCACTCCCTTTGGGAAGGCAAGGAATTCAATATAAGCCATATCTGTGTAGTTTTGCAAATGACTTCCATAATAGTCATGTTGTGTAAGACTAACTATATTTCCCTCCATCGTATCCTGCTCCCACTGCTTCTATCCTCTCTTTTGATCCTGTCCCTGCCCAACAGTGTTGACTTCAAATTGCTCCCTCCTCCCACTGCCCTCCCTTCCATCATCCCCCCCACCCTGCTTATCCCCTTCTCCCCCACTTTCCTGTATTGTAAGATAGGTTTTCATAACAAAATGAGTGGGCATTTTATTCCTTCCTCTAGTTGAATGTGATGAGAGTAAACTTCATGTTTTTTCTCTCACTTCCCCTCTTTTTCTTTCCACTGAAAAGTCTTTTACTTGCCTTTTTATGAGAGATAATTTGCCCCATTCAATTTCTCCCTTTCTCCTCCCAATATATTTCTCTCTTACCTCTTAATTTCATTTTTTAAGATATGATCCCATCCTATTCAATTCACCCTGTGCTCTCTGTCTCTCTGTCTCTCTCTGTGTGTGTGTGTGTGTGTGTGTGTGTGTGTGTGTGTAATCCCACCAACTCCCCAGATACTGAAAAATGTTTGAAGAGTTACAAATATTGTCTTTCCATGTAGTAATGTAAACAGTTCAACTTTAATAAGTCCCTTATGATTTCTCTTTGCTGTTTACCCTTTCATGCTTCTCTTGATTCTTGTGTTTTAAGGTCAAATTTTCTTTTCAGCTCTGGTCTTTTCATCAAGAATGCTTGAAAGTCCTGTATTTCATTGAAAGACCAATTTTTCCCCTGAAGTATTATGCTCAGTTTTGCTGGGTAGGTGATTCTTGGTTTTAGTCCTAGTTCCTTTGACTTCTGGAATACCATATTCCCAAGCCCTTTGATCCCTTAATGTACAAGCTGCTAGATCTTGTGTTATCCTGATTGTATTTCCACAATACTTGAATTGTTTCTTTCTAGCTGCTTGCAATATTTTCTCCTTGACCTGGAAACACTGGAATTGGGCCACAATGTTCCTAGGAGTTTCTCTTTTTGGATGTCTTTCAGGAGGTGATTGGTGGTTTCTTTCAACATGTATTTTGCTCCCCGGTTCTAGAATATCAGGGCAGTTTTCCTTGATAATTTCATGAAAGATGATGTCTAGGCACTTTTTTTGATCATGGCTTTCAGGTAGGCCCATAATTTTTAAATTGTCTCTCCTGGGGCTTTCTTATAGGTCAGTTGTTTTTCCAGTGAGATATTTCACATTATCTTCCATTTTTTCATTCTTTTGGTTTTGTTTTTTGATTTCTTCGTTTCTCATAAAGTCATTAGCCTCCATCTGTTCCATTCTGATTTTTAAAGAACTGTTTTCTTCAGTGAGCTTTTGAAGCTCCTTTTCCATTTGGCTAATTCTGATTTTGAAAGCATTCTTCTCCTCATTGGCTTTTTGAACCTCTTTTGCCAATTGAGTTAGCCTATTTTTCAAGGTGTTATTTTGTTCAGCATTTTTTTGGGTCTCCTTTAGCAAGGTGTTGACCTGCCTTTCATGCTTTTCTTGCATCTCTTTCATTTTTCTTCCCAGTTTTTCCTCCACCTATCTTATTTGATTTTCAAAATCGTTTTTGAGCTCTTCCATGGCCTGAAACCATTGAACATTTATTTTGGATGTTTGGGATACAGAAGCCTTGACATTGATGTCTTTCCCTAATGGTAAGCATTGCTCTTCCTCATCTGAAAGGATGGGAGGAGACATCTGTTCACCAAGAAAGTATCCTTTTATGGTCTTATTTTTTTTCCCTTTTTTGGGCATTTTCCCAACCAGTTGCTTGACTTTTGGGTCCTTTGTTAAGAGTAGGGTATACTCTGGGAATCTGTGAGATCTCAGTTCCTCCAAGGTGGCACAATCAAGCGCGTGTACTGGTCTGCGAGTAGGTAGAGATTTTTGTGCCCAGAATCTTAGCAGAGTTTCCTCTCCACAGCCACCTGGCCTCCAGTTCCACCAAGCCAGCACTGGGGGGTGGCATTCAGTCAGGCTGTGGGTGCAGGGCTGCCATTCAGTGTGAGACAAAGACCAGCTCCCTCAGGGCCTTTACATAGGGCTTAAGTAATAATTAGCTCCTCAGTGCCCCCAGGGGTTTTTACGAACCAACAGTGGATGCGAGTTGCAGTAGGGGCTGAGGTGGGAACATCCACTTCCCACTTATGTGGCCTCTGCAGCCACTGCCTGACACTGGAGGTATGGGAAGGACCTTCTCCCTTCCTGGCCAGCTGGAAAAATCCTGTCACTGACCTTTGGTGCCTGTGGGTTGAGGGATCTGTGCACCTACTGCTGCTGGGACTGGGGATTCCACAACTGTTGATTCCACCCCTGAGGGCTGTTTGTGAGCCGTCCACCACCCAGCCAAGGCTAGGCTAGGCTCAGCTCTGAGTCTGGTGCAACAGACTTTTCCCGTGAGCCTTTCAGGTTACCCTGGGTTGGAAATCTCCTCCACTCTGTTGTTCTCCACTTCTGCTGCTTCAAAATTGTTGAGAGTCCCTGTCTACAGGTATTTTAAGGGCTGTGTGGGGAGAGCCTCCATTTTTGTGTCTTTCCACTCTGCCGTCTTGGCTCTGCCCCCCTACATTTTTCGAAATGTTGAAAAGAAAATAGAACTGCTGATCTCACCCTCTCATTCTGTAGTTTGGGAAACGGAAGGCAAAAGGAGGAAAATGGTTAATCGGATGTATTTTTCCTTCTAAAGTTCATCATCTCCTATTCTGCACTTAGAACACTTTCACCTTTTGTCAGTTTCTCATCATCTCATGGTTGGACTCCTCCCATGGCCATCTGACTATTGGTTTCTGTACCTCCACTCTCTCCTCACTCTAGCCAATGCTGCCTTCAGCTGTTAAACAGTTCATGTGACAAAGCAGGGCTGACCAGGTCACCAACCTACTCCAGAAACTCCTGTCTCTCTTTATCACCTCCAATATCTAATAAAAAGTCCTTTAAAGTCCTTCAGAACTTGACCAATTCCTCCCTTTACATTTTCCTTATCCTTCACCCCCTCCCAAGTGCCCCATTATCTGGTAACTCTGGATCAAGGTCCCCCTCCTGACTCTGTGCCCTGTCTCTGTTGGCCCCTGGGCCTAGAATGTTCTTCTACCTCACTACCACTTCCTGCCTTCAAGTGCTCCCTGTTTCATCAGGAATAAACATGTGAGGAAGCTTCCATTAGATTGTCTTGCTGGTATGATCTCCCTGTCCAGTCTTTTCTTGTACACACATAGTTCATGCTGGACACAGTAGTATCTCCTCCTGGCTGTGCTTTTTTAATTTAAATCTTTTCATGTTGAACTTAAACGCTGAAAGAAGAGCATTTCCTCCCCTGTAGCAGAACATAAAAAGAGGATTCTGTGTGAAACCATGAACTTCCCTTTCCCCCAGCTGGTAAAACAGGCACATGACAAAGTCCATCCATGTCTCTTCAGACTGTCCTCTTCTCTATCCTTCCTTCTGTACTTCCTTGTCTTCTTCTTTGTGCTTTAAAAAGATGAGTCAATGGTCTACTTTCTTTTTCTTATCCTGATTGCTCTGGCCTCATTCCTGATTTAAAAATTAAGAAATGAAGAAAGCAAATCCCCTGTAACATATAAGCAGAGTCAAGCAAAATGAAACTAGATAGTGGCCATGTACAAAAATAAGGACCTTTCTCTGCATCTTGTGTCCATCTTCTCTTTGCCAGGAGGTGATTAACGCATCTTCTCATAGTCCTCTAAAGAAGTGATTCAGAGCTGTGTGTCTTCCCTATGCTGGTGTCCTCATATACACTGATCTCCTGGTTTGTTGTCTTTACTCTGTCAGTTCATACTACCCAGTAGGTGAAATAGTCTCTTTCATCAACTCTTACAGATCAATAATATTTATCATATTCATGCAGCACATTTCTTCTCCATTTATTTGGGAGGAAATCTGAAGCATTTGCTTGCATTCTGTTACTCAAGGATAAGGGCATTTGTTTTCCAGAAGATAGAAAACTGGGCCCAAAGTCAGGAAGACCTGAATTCAAATTCAGACTGAGACATTTATTGGCTATGTGACTCTGGTTTAGTCACTTACTTCTATTTTGCCTCAGTTTCCTCATGTGTAAAATGAGCAGGAGAAGGAAATGACAAACCACTTCAGTATCTCTGCCAAGAACACTCCAAGTCAGGTCACAGAGGGTCAGACATGACTGAAACAATTGTACAAGAACAAAGAAGCCACAAAAGAGATTTGCCTGACAAGGACAATAACCAGTTTAGAATATAAGCTATGAACCCTTTTGAGACCCCCAATACCTCAGAAAGGCCTGAAATCTAATTTGGTCAATCAGGAGAGAAGCATTTGATCCCACTCTGAAGTTAACCTACCACAATGCCTTCCATGCTCTGAGATAAGACATACTCTGTTTGCTCAGTGAGTGAACTCAAAATGCTCCTTTCTGTGTAAGCAAATAGAAAGCTGGATGAGGCTGATCAGGAACATTTTTCTGATTATGAATGTCCGGGGCAGGATGCCTAGCACCAGACACTCTCTTGAACAATGGGAATTTTTCTTATATCAGTATTTTATGGACATGTGTGTTATGCTATGTGAGGCTGTATATATTCATATTCATGATAAAGGAAACAGAAATCCTGAATATATAATTTAAATTGACACCTTGATATGCTCTCATTGTATTTACAATTTATACAAAAATTAATTTGTTTTTTTTTTAATCAAGAGATAGAACATATGGAGACTATAATTTGAGGTAGCGAAGGAGCAAAGAAGGGAGGGAGGGATTTGAAGGAATTATTCTGAAGATATAAGATCCCCGTTGTCTTTCTATCCTTGGGATCATATTCTTCAATGAATTCCCATGCATATCTCTATGTGTATGTTCTGCAAGTTTTGAGAGAAATAAACATGCCTATCCAGCCTAATTTTGTCTTTCTTAGAATCAGCTCAGCAATAGTTTACACTTATGGTGCCATGTGCTCAGACAGGACAGGGCTAGAGACTGAACCTTTCCACTGAACACTGCTAGTACTGGGTGTCTACAAGACTTATTCTAAAAGTTCCTGCCTTCCCCCTGGGTGGTAAGTCCCTTCTCTATTCCTGCTCCTAATATCAGACTCTGCTTAGTAGCTGCAGTCTGAATTTTTTTCTCTAAGCTAGCTCTGGGAGTGAAAGCCGCTGGCTAGGTCTTCTCTGCAATTCTGATATCCTCTGTGACTCAGTCATGTCTAGTCTTGGTGGGAAAGTTTTCTCTGCTCGTTTGCTTCAATTGCAAAGTGAGAATAAGAGGTTTCATGCCTTAAAGCTAGCAAAGGCACTTCAGTTTCAGCTCCTTTTTTTCAGGTGCCATATAATCCCATTCCTAGCTACCCTTGCCCTTTCAGGCTACAGTCCTGTCATGGACTCAGATCCTAAAATTTAACTTCCTTGGAATCTGCCCCTTTAATTCTGTTACAGCAAAATCTCTCTGAGCTTCCCCCCAATCCCTCTCCCCATTTTTCTATGATTAGATTTTCCTCATTCTCTTTGTATTTGTTATGTTAGTTTGTCTGTCTCTCTGTATCTCTGTATCTATATCATGTGTACAATGATGGAGTCTGTTGCCTTGTAAGAGTTAAAATGATGCCAAGGAGAAACTCATAAGCTGTCTAAGAAAACAATAAACCAACCAACCAATCAACTAAGAAACCAACATGTGCAACTCTTTTCCTTGTGATTCCAGCTAGAATTAACAGTGAAAAGTTAGATAAAAGCATCTTAGCAAATTTTGGATTTTGTGAGATTCATCATTAAAGAATTTGGAATATGAGCATTTTGGAATTGCAGGAAAAAGCTCCTGAGACTTTAGCAACAATTCCATGTGCTCAGCCCCTGCTAAAACACCTCTGCACAGTCCCTATCACTCAGTACTTCCCATTCCCTCCCCAGTGTTAGGAGTGAATCTCAGTATGGAGAGTGTAGCAGCCACCGGGTTCTTGTAATAGTCCCCCATGGTATTAAGAGATGAGAATCCTGGGCAATTGTAGGAAAACCTTAATTCATCCTTCCCCACCTGGGTAAAGGAGGGGAGGGGCAATAAGCACAGATTGGAAGTGGCTTTAATGACCCTGTGCCCCTGAACACCCTGTCACCCACCCCTCTAGGTAGAGGCTGAGAGTATCTTCCAGATGCAATAAGTTCTGCTCAGCCTGCCACAACAGCTTCAAGCAGCCCCAAACTCATCAAGTTCTGCAGCTGTGGGGAGGCAGGAGGTGGATGGGTGAGGCCTATGGTGAACATTCCCTGAGCCATACCATCAAGAGTTATCCATACTGGAAAGGCCCTGCCATCAGCCACTCCAGCCCCTAGGCAGTGCCCTCTGTCTCAACTTCCCTGGCACTCACTTGCTGCCTGGGAGAATCTGGGTGGCCCTGGAAGTGCCTAGTAGGTGAGATGAGGGAGCCAGTCAACCTCTGCTCTTGGTAAGGCCACATTTCTGCTACAGCTGTAGACATTTTTCAGCTTTGTAATTTATGGAAAGTTATTTATTTTCTGTTTGCCTCATTTCCTGATCCGTAAAGGGAAAAATAACAATGGTTGTTGTCATGGGATCACAATTTTATGGAGATTGTAAAGTGCTTAACACAATGTTATTATTATGTCTAATTTAACACTCATGTTCCATATCTGTTAACTCTGAAGCAATTTAAAATGCCAAAAATAATAGTATCAATAATTTCTATATGTGATAATCTGGAAATGAAATTGATATCATCTGAGGTTTATTGTTTGAGTTATTATTGTATTTCTAAATTGTATTGTACTTCTAAAATTCTCTTAGATTCTAAAATTAGGGGGACCAATGTATTGCTGAAGTAATGTTAGACAAAGCACTTTTTAATTTGGGTTTTGCTGCATATGAATTAGCCTTTTAAAAGGATGTGATTAATTTGATCATTTGGAAATGTTAAATATTTAATTAGATATATTTGGTTTAAAAGGCAATAATAAAAATTATATTTACTATGCTAGCCTATTACTCTTTTGAAAATCTTTATTATTATGAAAATGTCCAACGTGGCTTAAAATTGTAGTCTCAACATACTGATGATGAGATGAGTGATTTCCTATGCAAGGTAATTTGGAAATGCATTCCCCTCTGTTGATAATGGGTTGTTTCAAGTTTTACCATTGGAAAATAAAGTAAACCCCTCTTCCTTCCCCATTCCCTTCCCTTGGAGTAAGGAGTGTATCTCTGTTATGGAGATTGCTTAAAAGCCTGTGTCTCTCTGTTAATCCCTCTCATCTCAGATCAGATGAAGAAAAGAGAATGCTGGATAATTGTGGGAAACTTGAATCACCCTTCTCCTCTTGGGGAAAGGGGGTGGCAGCAACCACAGTGCGTCTCCACTGGCAGTGGCCCCAGTGGTCATGTGTCCCTGGGCATCATTCAGTCCATCCCTCTAGGCAAGCCTGAGTACAAATTTCAAGTGCTATACATCCTTTCTGTTCTACCCCAGCTGCTGCCACGTTGCCCTAGCTCCAGTAGCATGTGCATCTTGGGGTAGGGGGAATTTCTGGAAAAGATCAAGCCCCACAGAGAGCATTCCTTCACCTTGCCCTGTCACCAGTAACTACCACCAATGGTAAAAACCCAACACTAACCATCCCTGTCCCTAGGCAATGACCTCTGTCATACGCCCAAAAGACTAGTCAGTCAGTATCCAGGTCTGGCATATTCCTTGGAAGATTCTGCCCTGCTGCCACCTGGAAGTGTCCAGGTGCTCCTAGTGGTGTTGAGGTTTAGGGGTGCTGGGACCCCAAATCATCCACATGTGCATACTGCCTGAATGAATTTGATCAAAGCCTTCTTTCAGAAAGAGACAAAGTTTGTGAGATCACTGTCCAAGGTGGGTGTGATCCTCAGAATCTGCCACATTGGTCAGACTCTTAAGGAATCTCAGCACCTTAATGAAGAGAGATTGTGGGAAGGATCTAGAAGTGGCCAATTTGTCTGGGGTGAGTGGAGGTGGTGTCTAGGGAGTATCTTGATGGGAGGGGCCAGTTGACTGGGTTGACTGGAGGTCCAACAGCTACACCAAGATAATGGGATCCAAATCAGATCAATGATGGAAAGTGGGGGGAGGGGGATCAGGAGGTAACAGACAAGAGAGGGTTGGGCAACAGAGAATAGGGAGATTGGATGCAGGCTACAATGAAGGCCAGCTGAGAGAATTATAACCTCAGATGAATACCTGAGACTTATTTCATAAAATGGGAAAATTAAGGGAGAGTTCAAGGTAGGTTTTTTCAGGCCTTGTGGACAAATGGGACCCAAATCCTTTTGGGGTAATGTGCAAAGGTCTTGGCTTGGGCTTCTACCCTGTAACATCTAGCTCGGCAATGTGAGGTGGGAGAAGCCCATCAGCCTCTACCTGAGATGAGTTAACACTTGTCTGTTCTGGCTGCAGAAACTTTTTAGCTAGATAACTTTAGCATGTTATCTTATCTCTGTTTGTCCCAATTGTCTGATCTGTAAAGCAGGAAATAATAATGATACCTACATCCCAGGGTTGTTGTGACATTATACAGTGCTTAGCATGGTGACTGGCATATGCTGAGCACTACATTATTATTATTTCTTTAAATAAATGTGATGATTCCATATCTGATAACTCTGAGGTGGTTTTAAAATGCCAAAGGCAATAAGACCAGTGATTTTATTTTTATTCTACATGATCATTTGAAAATGAAACTGATGTCATCTGAAGTTTATCGTTTGTGACATTGTGTTCCTAAATTTATAACGCACAATTTGAAAGATCATTGCAAACCAGAAATGTTGTTAGACAAAATTTTCTTTTGAATCTGGATGTTAAAATATTATGGAATGGGCTTTAAGAAAATCTGATAAAAATATATTTTTGAAATCTTATATATTTAGTGGGGTACATTTTGTTAGAAAGTGGATGATAAAAATATATGATGACAAATCAAATTTTCTTTTTGTTTTCAAATTCTTCAGTATTCTTAGAGCATATAGCTCACATTAAAGATGTAGCTTCAACATATGAATGATGAGTCAACAACTTGGTGTTTGCTTTTTGTCTGAAGCTCAGAATATGGGTAGTTTTAATTTATAAGTAAAAGATAAAGAAAAGAGTGACTGCAGCTTTTGGAACAGCTCTCATGGGAAAGTTAGTGGTCCTTGACTAAAGCATAACATGCAGAATATTCTCTTCCTCCTTTTTCTCTATATTTTTAATTTTTCTACAGCAATTAGAGCCCCCTGGGACAAGTGTTTGCTGAAGCAGAGCTGAATTAGGCCCAATTCTCCCCTGAGGGCAGTGGTTGCTCTGAGTCTGTGCCTGGGCAGCAGCTGCTCCCCGACTCTGAAGGGCTGAGCAGCCTGGGGAGGTTTTTGTTCAGGGCTGAAACACTGTGGGGAAGCTACTACCTTGCATACAGTAATAATATGCCACATCCTCAGCCTCCACAGCACTGATGGTGAAGGTGAAATCTGTCCCAGAACCACTGCCACTGAACCTGGCAGGGACCCCAGATGCCAGTTTGGAAGCATCATATATCAGGAGCTTGGGAGAGTCTCCTGGTTTCTGCTGGTACCAGCTCATATAGTTGCTAATGCTGGAACTGGTCTTGCAGTTGATGGTGACTCTATCTCCTGGAGTCACAGAGAGGGAGGCTGGGGACTGGGTCACCACAATGGCTGCCTGGGATCCTTGGTGGGAAAAGAAGGAAGAGATTTAAAGTGAAGAATCCTGTTCTCTCACCCTCAGGTTGTATTAGAGATTCCCAGTGGAAAACTTCTGTCTCTAAAGTGTTGCCAACCTATGGCTCATTGGGAATCTTACCTTGAGGCCAGAGCAAGAGGAGCAAGTGGAGCAAGGAAAGGGAAAGCATTGTGACCCTTGCAGAGCAGGAGGCAGAGAGCTCTGAGCTCAGCGAGAAATGTGGGAGATATTTGTATGTGAGGCTGGGTTTGTGAAAAGTCCCATGGACATCACCATGCAAAGCAGTGCCAGTACAGCCTCAGCTCATGATCCCAGGCGTGGTTATGTGCACATGAAGGGTGTGGCCCATTTGTGTTTCCTTGAAGGTGTGACCTCATGTGGCTTCTTTTGTTATTGCTATATTAATTAGATCTGCCTTCATCTGGACTGCTTTTCTCTGTGGCAGGTGGCCAATTGTGGATAGATGAGGGAAGCCTCTCCATCTTCCCAGGAGAGGTCAGGTGGCTCTGGATCTAGAGAACAAGAATTCATAAGTGTCTATGCAAAGAACAGAGATAAGAGAGAAAGGAACTGAAGTAGAAAGAGAACTAAGATTGGGGAAGCAATGAAACTTAAAGACAGCTAAGGGCTCAGATTTCTATAAAACGCAGATAGCAGCAACCTGGCGATTCTTTGATCTACTAGGTGATATGGGCAGAATATGTCCCTTGAATTGTTGTGGGGGGGAGAAGATAGGTGTTCTTCTCTTCCATATTTCTGCATTTCTAAATGTTAAAAAGAAAATTTTATTGCTCGTCTCACCCTCTCATTCTCTAATTGTGGAAAATGAGGAGAAAAGGAGCAAAATGGTTATTAGGGTGCATGTTTCCTATTACAGTTCATCGTCTCCTGTTCTCAACTCAGAAAACTTTCATCCTTTGTCAGGCAGACATCTCACGGTTGGCGTCTTGTCATGACCATCTGGTTGCTTTCTGTGCTTCTACTTTCTCCCCACACCAAATAATGCTGCCCTGTGCTGTAAATCTGATCATCTGACAGAGCAGCACTGACCATGTCACCTCCTACTCCAGAAACTCCAGTCCCTCTTTATCACCCCCAGGATCTAATAAAAAATTCTTTAAAGTTCTTCAGAACTTGGTCAATTTCTCTCTTTCCAATTTCTTTACCCTTCACCACCTCTCAAGTACCCCATGATTTTTTGACGCTGGATAAAGGTCCCTGCTCTTGAGTCTGTGCTCTCTCCCTGCTGTTTCCTGGACCTGGAATGTTCTTCTTCCTCACTCTCACTTCCTGCCTTCATGTGCTTCCTGTTTCCTCAGAAATAAACATGAGGAGCAGCTTCCAGTCCATTCTTTTGCAGGGATGTTCTCCCCATGCAATCTTTTCTTGTACACCCATAGTTCATTCTGGACACAGTAATATCTCCCACTGGCTGTGCTTTTTTAATTTAAGTATTTTAATGTTGAACTTCAATGTTAAGCAAGAGCATTTCCATCCCTGCAGGAGAACAGAAAAAGAAGATTGTGTGTGGAACCATAAACCTCCCTTTCCCCTAGTTGGTAAAACAAACATTTAACAAGTTCATTCATGTCTCTGCAGACTCTCATCTTCTCTCTCCTCCCTTCTGAACGTCCTTGTCTTCTTCTTTGTACTTTAATTTTTTTTTACTCTTTTTCTCCTCATGATTACTCTGGCCTCATTGCTGAATTAAAAACTGAGAAGAAATTAAAAAAAAAACAAACAAATCTCCTACACAGAAGCAGAGTCAAACAGAATGAATGGAGATGGTGGCCTCATCCTCTTCAATGCTATCATATCTAGACTTGGGGGTAAGTTTTCACTGCTAATTTGCTTTAATGGGAGAGTGAGAACAAGGCAGAAGTTTCTTTCCTCAGGTAGCAAAGCTATTTCAGCTTCAGCAGTCCTAGAACCAACACAGTAGAGGTCGACAGTGATGGCCACACTTACTGAGATAGGACAGCACTGGAGGCTCGACCTTTCCCCTTGATGGTCCTGGGACTGGCTGACTGAAGGAGTCACCCAGCACCTGTACAAAGGAAAGGAAGAGAATTTCCTCTGGCTTTCTCCAGGGGGAGCTGTGGTCATTATAATTATACAGCATTCAGTTCCATTGTTCCACTCTTAATATTTTCATTGTTAGTCGCTGTGTGTATTGTTTTCTTAGTTCTACTTATACACTTGATACAAGTTCACATAAGCCTTTCTATAATTCTCTAAAACCTGCATAATCACCATTTATTATGATGCAGTAATATTCCACTACCTTCATGTGCCATGTTTCTTTAGCTCTAAGTAGGCAGTCAGCTGGTGCCATGGATAGACTGTAAGATGCATGGCTTTGAGCAAGTCACTTAATTTTTCCACTCCTGAGTTTTCTCATCTGTAAAATGGGGGGTAATAATAATACCTGTGTTGCTGTGAGGATCCATTAAGTTAATAGATGTAAAGTGCCTATTAAACCTTAAAGTACCATGTAGTGCTTTGTTGTTCAGTCTTTTCAGTTGTGTCCACCTCTTCATGACCTCATCTTGGGGTTTTCTTGGCAAAGATACGGGCATGGTTTGCCATACTCTTCTCCAGTTCATTTACAGATGAGGAAACTGAGGCAAACATGATTGAGAGACTTTCCCAGAGTAACAGGTCAGTAGCTGTCTGAGGTTGAATTCCTGTCCTCCTGACTCTAGATCCCGTGTTCTATCCACTGCACCAAAGAAGTGCTCTAAATTGTGTTGTTTGTTTAAAGTCCAACTACCATTAAAAATGGATTGTTTTTAGTTGTTTCACTCATGTCTGACACTTGATGACACCATTTTGGGTTTTCTTGGCAGAGATCTACAAATGGTTTGCCATTTCCTTCTCTGGGTTATTTTCACAGATGAGAAAACTGAGGGGTAGAGGGCTAACTGATTTGCCTAGAATCACAAAACTGGGAAGTATCTGAGACCAGATTTGACCTTGGGAAGATGAGTCTTCCTGACCTCATGCCCCTCATGCTATCAAATCTGCTACCTAAATAAGCTTAAAAGAAGACTTTTCAAGATACTTTCTCCCTGTCCCTTCCTTAACCTCCTTTCTTAATATTCTCTTTTATTCCTGGTTTTTCTTAACTCCTTTTTAAAAATTACATTAATATATATTTAAGGAATAAAGTATTTTCATAACATAGTACAATAAAAAGATGATTGTAGATAAAATTGCTAATCTATTATGCACAAACTGCTTTGCTTTCAAATATGCAACAAAATTGTCATAATAAATTTCTTGGTTTTTTTCTCCTTTTTTTTCTCCCCTCCTTCCTGTTTTGTTCTTTTCACTCCTCTTTTCCTTGGAAGCCTTGTGGAAGTTAAGGATGACTGTCCCCAATGCTGATGGTCCAGTTCTCTGAGAAGATGAACAAGTGACTAATGTAGACTCCTCCAAAAACCATTTTGAATCCCCATCATCTGAGGAAGGCTTCAATCCTATATTATCCAATCAGGAGAGGTATTGTGGCCCATTCTGAGCTCAATCTACCATAATGCTTTACAGTGCTATGGCATAACAGACATGCTTTGCTGTCTGAGTGAACTCAAAATGCCCCATTCCTGTGTCAACACTACAAGACCAGATGAAGCTGAGCAAGAGCATTCTTCTGTTTATGACTATCAAGGGCAAGGTCCCTTGATCAGACACGACCTTGAGTCATGGACCTTTCTTAAGTATTTTATGAACATAAACTGTTAAGTCATGTTAATGGTAAAGGAAACACAGATATCCTGGAACTGTAAGTTCAGTTGAGACTTTTTCAATTGTCTTGTCTTGTTATATTTACATTCTATTCCCTGAAGAAATTCCTTTCTCATATCATGATAAACCATATGGAGACCATAATTTTTGCTGACCTAGGCATCCTGAGTCAGGAAGGGAGGGAGCGTTGAGAAGGAATTGATGTGAAGATAAAATGTCTCCTTTGTCCATCTTTGAGTTCATTGTCTCATGATGAACTGCCATGTTTATCTCTATATGTATGTTTCACAAGGTTTGAGAGAAAAAAACATTCATATTCAGGCTAATTATGCTTGTTTTTCCACAAATGAACTTAGTAATTGTTGACACCACCAAGGGGTGATAAGGATTGGAGACCTAGTCTTATCTCACAATTAAGTTCCCTCAATGAGGAGAGAGACTTGATCCATCCTATGATTGAGTTGCCTCAAGAATTTAGGGACTGTTTTGTATACTTTGTCTATCCTGGGTTTCTTTTTAGGGGTGGGGAAAAGCCACCAGAGTCTGTAATTTGCAAATTCTCTTAAACAACAGCTCGGTAAGGGAGCTGAGGACAGGTTAAAGAATGAGACAAGCTTCTGGAAGCAGCCCCCATGGGAAGGTTTGTGGTCCTTGGCTAAAGCATAGCAGGTAGAAGATTCTTTGTCTTTCTACATTTTCTCTCTCTTCTCAACCTTTCCACCTCAACCAAAGCCTCTAGGACAAATGGTTCCTGCAGCAAAGGTGAGTTAGGTCTAATTCTCCCCTGAGGACAATGGTTGCCCTGAGCCTGTGACTCTGGGGTAACAGCTGATCCCCTGGTCTGAAGGTCTGAGCTGTCTGGGGAGGTTTTTTTTTTCAGGGCTGAAACACGGTGGGAATGGGGCACTATTATACTGAAAACAGTAATAATCTGCCACATCCTCAGCCTCTGCAACACTGAGAGTCAAGGTGAAAACTTTCCCAGAGCCACTGCCCCTGTACTTGGAAGGGACCCCAGAAAGTAGCTTAAAAGCGCCATAGATCAGAAGCTGAGGAGACTTTGCTGGTTTCTGCTGTATCTTTCAGTTCAGCTGTTAATGCTGGAACTGGCTTTGCAGTGGATGGTGACTCTGTCTCCTAGAGCCCCAGACATGGAGGATGGGGATTGCATCATCACAGTGGCTTCCAGGGATTCTTGATGGGAAAAGAAGAAAGAGATTTCAGTGAAGAAAGCTGTTTAGAGACAGTGAATTCAGGAGTACTTCCTTTACCTTCATGCTGTGTCAGAGATGCTCTCTGGTAAACTTTTTCTGTCTGTCAAGTGGTACAAACCTATGACTCATTTTGAGTCTTACCTTGAGGCCAGAGCAGTAGGAGCCAGAGGAGCAAGGAAGATGAGCACGTTGTGACGCTTGCCGAGCTGGAGGCAGAGAACACTGGGCTCAGTGAGAAAAGTGGGAGATAGTTGTATAAGAATCTGGGCTTGTGAAAGTTCCCTTGTAGATCACCTTGCAGAGCAGTGTTGGTCCCACTTCAACTCATGATATAGGAGTGGTGGTATGTATATGGAGGGAGTGGCCCTGTTGTGTTTCCGTGAAGTTGTGACACTGGTGGCCTCTTTTATTGCTAATTTTAGTGGACATAACTTAGACTGGGCATTGTGGTGACTGTTGCAGGTGGTCAACTGCAGTTGTAATTGGGGGAGGATGCTTTGTCTTCCCAGAAGAGATCAGATGGCTCTGAGTTCAGAGACTAATAATCTTTTAATATCAATTTTGGACCTTAATAAGGGCCACAGCCTGAATTAATCAACTGGAAGAGGAGCCTGGACAGCAGCCTCTTTGTCCTCTGAGTAAACTCAAAGATTACCTCTCCCTATGTCAACAAAGCCAGATGTGGCTGATGTTAAGTGCATTTTTTCCTGTTTATAACCATTAAAGATGAACCCATTAACATGAGACACTATCTTGCATAATGGTATTTTTTCTGAATCTCAATATTTTGTGAACAGATATTACGAAATGGAATGTTAATGGTAAAGAAAACACATATCTTGGGATGTAATTTCAATTGAAATTTCATCAACTCTTTTATCTTATTGTATTTACCACCTAGTCAATTAAGAAATTTCCTTTCTTCTAGTATGGTTAATCATGTATGGCGATCATAAATTTGAGTGACACTGACATGCTGAGTTAAGACTGTTCTAAAACATATTTAAGCCTGGTCATTTTTGTATCAGACAGTCAGAATTTCTGTTTTGGCTCCTTATATGTACAAGTTCACTAGCTTTCCCTAGCTTTAAGGAAATAAACAATAAGCATTTACATATCACCTAGCCTGTTTGCCTCCTTTACCCAAATTTTCAGGTCAACAAGACCAAACGTTGACAACTATCTGTGCAAAGAATAGAATTAAGAAAGAAAGGAGCACAGTTGGAAAGAAAACTAAGACTGGAATCAACAGAATTTTGGAAAAGTTAATGGCCCAGGCTTGGATGGAATGGAGATGGAGAGGGCTTGCAGAGTCTTTGGTCTAGTAGGTGGTGAGGGGAGAATGTGTCTCTTGGGTTGTTCTGGGAAGATGTTTATTCTTCTCTTTTGTGTTTCTGTTATATCTTTCTAATAGTTAAAAAGAAAAAAAAAGGATTACTGGTCTCAATTTTTCATTTTCTCATTGGGGAAACTAAGGCCAAAAGGAGCAAAATGATTATATAAATTCCTTTTTCCTATCAAAGACCATCATTTGCTTTTTCCACTCAGAAAGTTTCCACCGCTCAAGCTTGTTGAACCTGCAGTGTTTTCAGCCTGGTGAGAGAGAGAGAGAGAGATCTAGTCACAAAACAATTTGGAGGGGAAGACCCTAAAGGTCTTCTAGCCAGAACAGAAAGAATTAATATTTATTCTCACTCAGGGTCATCAAAACCCAAATAGTGACCAACAGAGTCTTGGGCTAAGACTTTTTATTGGCCATCAGTGAGAGCCAGAGTGATTGGGCTTTCAGGCATAGTGAAGTAGCTCCATCTGAATCTGAATGGACTTTACCAAAGACTGCTTTTCCAGAATTCAGTCTCAAGGAATTTCTATTTCTTTGGGCAGAGCACCCATAGGTCAGTGCACAATTCCCCATGGGGAGGAATACAGGAAGAGAGGGTGGAAAGGCGGTAGGGAGGAAGGAAAGAAAGAAGAAAGGAGAACTGCCCAACTGGAATTCCTTCTCCTCCTCCTCCCTCTCCTCACAGATTTTTGGACTTTGTTCATTCTTGAAGAGACCAGTGATATCAGTATGGGGATGTCTAAACTTGCAAGTGAATAGGATTTAACTGAGGCAGGGCTTTATAAAGTCACCAGTCTCACTCTCTGCTCTAGAGCCATCTGGGTCCAGATCAGGTCTACTGGAGATGGTCCCTGAAACCTGTGAAAGTGATTTGAAAAACAGAGACCTGAGAAAGACCTCTATCCCACTGGATCTGGTTCGATCAAACCCATTGCACCCATCATCCTGATTTATGTCTTGCCACTGAACTCTCATGACTCTGGAGGAGAGTGAGGCTAATGACTTTGCCCAGCTTTGTTTCACTTACATCCAATTCACTTGCAAGTCAAGACATCCCACTCCTGAGGTCATTGTTCCTCTTCCAGAAAGAAGGATGAAGAACCAGCAAAAGCCACAAACAGCCCCTACCTTGGAATCTTCATCTGTAAACAAAACCAACTTCAGCCAGGTGGCCCCATGTTGATCTTATCCCTTCTGTTAGGATTCATGACATGAAGAACAAAACAGCCAGAATGAAGTGGTTTTCCTTGCTCAGACTATCCAGGGTGACTGGCATTTCATGTCCAGGCTTTCTACCTCTTCTCCCTTCCCTCCTAAAGGTATATAACCTTTTTCATAGTTCTCTAGTTTGGGAAATTCATTGTGCTTTGCACTCATGGGACATCCACCCCAGGACGGTAGGTTTGCTACCCTATTATCTCAACTAAAGGCACTTTAATCTTCAGCTTATGGCTTTGATTTATTTTAGGACATGACACTGCCCTGCGTGAGATCCATGTGAATCCTCTATCACCTGAAGAAGACCCCAAACCTGGACTAGCCAATTGGAGAGGACGATTTGAGCCCTTATTAATAACCTCATGTGATGCTCTCTTTGTGAACCCCAAGTTCTCTTGCCAGGTCAACAATCCTAAGACCTGATGAAACTGACCTGGAGGATTCTCCTGTTTATGACCAATAAAGTGCAAAAGTTTTGAACTGGATACTGTCTTGATGAATGGCAAATCTCTTATCTTGTTGTTTTATGGTCTTCACATATTTTAGGACATTCTGTCATATTTTATGGCATTCCCTTTTTCACTGCTGACAGAACCCAGACATTGTGGTTGCACTCTCTTGTTCTATGGCAACTGTAATTTTGGATGACATTGGCGTCCTGATTCCAAAAGGATGAGGGAGCAGATCCTCACATAATCTCCTTCAACTAACCTTTCTTTGAGTTAATGTCTACACGAATTCCCTTGCATGGACACATGCATGTCTACCACTTTGAGAGAAGTAAACATGTGTCTATGTCCTAATTTTGTTTTTCTTAGGACAAACTATGCAAGGTTAAAACTTGTTGAGGATGGCTTTTCAATTACACAGTCAACAAGGAATTTATTAAATGATTCCTCTGTGCTAGACAATATGGATGCATTGCATCTGGATAATCAACATCCTCACATCTAGGCACCTGGAAAAGGAATGTGAGGCAATTGTCAGGGGGAAGGTGGTGCCACCTTCTCATGTAGAAAGTGGCACTTGAGCTGAGATTTGAAAGAACCTGGAGATTCTAATAGGTAGTGGGGAGGGATTGCCCTCTTGGCATGGAAGCTATACAGTGCAAAGGCATGGAGATGGGAGATGGAAATGTTGTGTGTGAAAACACAATCGTCAGTAATTGTCACCTGTCCACTGTTAAAACCCTTCTGATTTCCTGCAGACTATGGCATGCTTTAAGTGTTTGGTGAGATTAGATTTGGTCTTGGATAGCTGTCATGTAGAGACACTCTTAAATCCTTTGGTGCTGATATAGCTTTGCTTCTCCCTCTTTCTAGGTAATAGAACACTTTCTAGGTAATACAATTTATGCAACTGGAAATCAACAGGCTTTCTGTGTTCCCTGTCAGGTAAAAGATTATCATCCTAGAATAAACCCCCAAGACATGGAAGATTTGAGCCTTTTAGCAGGAAGAATGGTCAAATAAATTGTGTCCATTTTTTTGCTCCAATTCTCACCCTCCAATCTGGGTCCCATATTTCTTCCTTTGAACTCTTAATGACCATTCCTGGGTCTCTCTAGCTTGTTTTTATTCCTAACAAGAAGCTAGAACTGATTTTTGGGATATTTGTCTGTTCTCAGCACTTTTTCATTCATTTCCTCATGAAGAGAGTTTTCTGATTCTGAGTCAGCCCTGATATCCCACTTGAAAAGCAAAGAACCCCCAGGACTGTGGGCCAGAGAAGTCCCAAGGGTCAGTTATGAGAAAGGGTGAAAAACAGAGAGAGAAGCATCACTGTCTATCCCAAGATCTCCAGCTCCTTCCTAGGACCTGAGCTTTCATGTCAAGAAATCATTCTTGTGTTATATCATTCACTTCTAAGCCAAGAGGAACATGTTCTATCTTGTGCCCATTCTCCATATTTCACTCTTTCTCATTCTCCATCCCCACCCCTATCTCCACTTCCTGAAGCCTTAAGCCCTCCAATTCACTTGGAATCTCTCTTCCCTTAAGCTTTTAGGTATAGACAAGACTGACCAACATTTAAGATAACAGAATCTGCCTGACCCTGTGGTCTGCTTCATCCAGATTCTACTCTGCTGGATTCCTTTTGATTACTAATCTGGTATATAGGTTTTTTCTGTCTATATTTCTTTGTCTGCTGTCTCCCCCATTAGACGGTGAGCTCCTTGAGAGCAAGGACTGTCTTTCCCTCTTTTTGTATTCCCAGTGCTTAGCAGAGTGCTTGGCATAGAGTAGGAGCTTAATAAATATTTCTTGAGTGACACATTGACAGATTTTATAAACATATTATCCCCATCAGCCCTCTTTTTTTCTCAGTCCCTTTCCCCTCCTGATATGGTATGATCAGTTTTCCTTTCCAATTCTTCAGTGAGACAGTGGAAACCTTTGTGTTCATCACTGACTTAGGTGATCCTAGCAAAGACTTAAGTACATTGGCACTTTAGCAATTTTCTTTGTGTATTCTTCGTCATCGGCTGTTTTTTCTGAACACCTTCTGTCCTTTGCTCAATACTTGAAACAACCCTCCAAGATGACCTTCAGGCCCCCACAACATTGTAGTAATGAACAGAGAGAAGATTCTTCTCCTCACTGGATAGTTCAGCACCTTGCTCAGTTACAGACTTCATGCAGGCTTCCATGTCATCACATCTCTCAACCTGCTCAGCCAATGTGGCCTTCTATACCAGGTCATGTTTAACCAGGACTGAATGTGTTGTGCCCAGAGCGCGTGGTAATGGCAGACAGACCAACATGACATTCAGTGGTCCCTGGGTGGGAGAGGGGCCTCCTTTCCCTACTTTAATGGAAGTATTATTATTTCTGTTGCCATTGGTGACAGCCAGTGGTGCAGTAGTTGGAGAGACAGGCATGAAATCGGAAGACCTATGTTCAAATCTGGTCCCAAACATTAACTCTTGTCAACCTGGGAAAGCCACTTAAGCTGTGTTTTCCTCAGTTCCCTCATCCATTAAATGGGGATAATTGCAGAGTTGTTGTGGGGATCAAAGGAGATAATAGTTGTCAAGACTTTAGCACAGTACCTGGCATATAGCAGCTAGTAAACAAATGCACATTCTCCATGTTATGATTGAGGAGTGTGGGGTTTTGATTTACTCATGGTTGCCTGACCCCTAAATGCCATAACTGGGGTTCAAACACTGTTTTTTGATCTCCTAAGTTCAGTGGTTTGACTCTGGACTGCCTCTCTTTCTTCTGCCTAGGAAGGTAGTGCTGCCTACTGACTAGAATATTGCTTCTGGAGGCAAGAAGGGCTGGAGTTCAAATCCTTTGACTTAAACATGTAAATTGATTTTTTGTTTTTTGTTTCACCTTCATTTCTGAATATCTCTTCCCTTTTCCAGAAATCCACCTCTTGTAATAAAGAATCAAAAAAAACAAAAAAAGAAAAAATGTAGCTCATCAAATGTAATCAATAAATCAATTTACTCTGACAGTACATGCAATATTCCACAGCCATCATACCACACCACTACAAGGATGGAAAGGAAGAGTATTTCCTGTGCTGTTCTCCAGGTGAAAAGTTGGTTATTATAGCTATACTGCATTCAGTTTCATTGTTTTATTCTTAACCATTATGTTATTAGTCAGTGTGTGTATTGTTTTCTTAGTTCTACTTATTAATACTAATATTACTTATACTTATGGACAATATTTATATAAGTTGACCTAAGCCTTCTCATATTACTCTGAAATCTTCTTATTTCCCATTTATCATGATACAGTAATATTCCATTACATTCATGTGCCATATTTGTCCAGCTCTAATTAGGCAGGCATCTGGTACAGTGGACAGAATGTAAACTGTGTGGCCCTGGACATGTCACTTAATTTTTCCACACCTGAGATTTCTCATCTGTCAAATGGGGATACTAATAGCACCCGTGTTATGGTGATACTGTTCGTTAATGTATGTAAGGTGATTATTATAGCTTAAAGTACTGAGTAATGCTTTGCTGCTTAGTCTTTTCAGTTTTGTCCAAATCTTCATGACCTCATTTTGGGGTTTTCTTGGCAAAGATACTGGCATGGTTTGCCATATTCTTCTCCAGCTCACCTTACAGATGAAGAAACTGAGGCAAATAGGGTTAAGTGACTTTTCCAGGGTCACAGGTCAGTAGCTGTCTGAGGCTGAACTCAGGTCCTCCTGACTCCAGAAGCAGTGCTCTATCCATTGCACCACCTAAGTGGCCTAAATTATTTGTTTGTATGAAACCTCACTGTAGTTGAAAGAGAATTTCAAACATGTCTGATTCCTTGTGACCCCATTTGGGGTTTTCTTGGCAAAGATCTAGGAATGGTTTGCCATTTCCTTTTCTAGCTCACTTGTATAGATAAGGAAAATGAGGCAAAGTGATTTGCCTAGGGTCACACAGCTAGGAAGTATCTGAAGCCAGACGAATTCAGGAAAAGAAACCTTCCTGTCCTCATGCCCCATAGTCTATCAAACTTGCCACTTGAAAAGCTTAAAAGCAGACTTTTTAGGACACATTCTCCTTGCTCTCCCCCATACTCCTTTCTTATCATTTCTTTTTTCCTGGCTTTTCTTAATTCCTTTAAAAGCTTTATTAATACACATTTATGGAATAAAAAGCATTCTCATATTTTAACATAATATATTATATATTTTAAATACATTAGTACATTTTTTTGGAGTCAAATGAATTTCTATAACATAATACAATAAACAAGATGATTGTACATGAAGCTGCTAACCCACTATGCACAGTTTGTTGTTGTTTCAAATACACAGAAAGTTGCCATGTAAGTTTCCTTATTTTTCTACCCTGCTTCCCTTATTGGTCTTTTCATTCCCATTCTCCTTAGAAGGTTTAAGGAAGTTAAGGATCCTTATCCTTATTGCTCATGGTCCAGTCTCTGGGAAGATGAACAAGTAACTACCAAGGGTGAACAAGAGAGGAGATCTAGTGTTGCCTGAGGGTTGGGTTCCCAGAGTGAGGAGAGAGACTGGATCCACACTGTGGATTGTGTTGCCTCAAGATATTTAGGGACTCTTCCATCCACCTTATCTATCCTGGCTGTCCATTTAGGGCTGAGGAAAAACAGCCAGAGCAGAGAGTCCAGGCACGTTCCCCTGAATTGTTTGCACTTTCCTCTCAAACACCAGCTCAGGGTGAGGAGCTTGGTGTAGGGAGCAGAAGACAGAGTAAAGAATGAGACCAGCTTCTGGAAGTGTCCCCCATGGGAAGGTTTGTGGTCCTTGGCTGAAGCTTACCAGGCAGAAGGTTCTTTCTCTTCCTCCTTTTTCTCTCACTTCTTAATCTTTCTACCTCAACCAGAGCCCCCGGGACAAGTGGCTTCTACAGCAGACCTGAATTAAACCCAATTCTCTCCTAAGAGCAGTGGTTGCCCCAAGGCAGTGACTCTAGTGTAGCACCTGCTTCCCTGCTCTGAAGGACTGAGCAGCCTGGGGAGGTTTTTGTTCAGGGCTGAAACACTGTGGGAATGGAGCACTTCTATATTGAGAACAGTAATAATCTGCCACATCCTCAGCCTCCACAGCACTGATGGTGAAGGTGAAATCTGTTCCAGAGCCACTACCACTGAACCTGGAAGGGACCCCAGACTCCAGACTAGAAGCAGCATAGATCAGGAGCTTGGGAGACAGTCCTGGTTTCTGTTGGTACCAGCTTATCCACTTGCTAATACTGGTACTGGCCTTGCAGCTGATGGTGACTCTGTCTCCTGGAGCCACACTCAGGGAGGTTGGAGTCTGGGTCATCACAGTTGCTGCCTGGGTTTCTTGGTGGAAAAAGAAGAAAATGATTTCAGTGAAGCATTATGTGTAGATACAGGGAATGCAATAGTTGCCTATCCCCCAGAATGTGTCATAGATGCCCACTGGAGAACTCCTTGTGTCTCTAAAGTGGTGTCAACCTATGCCTCATTGGCAGTCTTACCTTGAAACCAGAGCAGTGGGAGCCAGAGGAACAAGGAAGGGGAGAGCATTGTGACCCTTGAAGAGCTGGAGACAGAGAGCTCTGAGCTTGGTGAGAAATTTGGGAGATATTTATATATGAGACTGGGTTTGTGAAAGGTCCCTTGGAGATCCCCATGCAAAACCATGTTGATTCAAACCCAACTCATGACCACAGGACTAGTTACATGCACGTGGAGAGAATGGCTTGATTGTTTTTCCTTGAAAGTGTGACCTCATGTGGTCTCTTTTCTTATTGCTATATGAAATGGACCTGCCTTAGCCTGGACCTGGTGGTGGCTGTGGCAGGTGGTCTATTGTGGTTATAAACATGGAGTGGGGTCCAGGGCTCTCTATCTTCCCAGGAGAGATCAGATGGCTCTGAGGCTAGAGACCAAGAGTTGACAAATGTCTGCGAAATGAAAGAAAGAATAGAGGAAAGAAAGAAAGGGGAAAGAAAGAGAATGAAAGGAAGGAAGGAAGGTTGGAAGGAAGGAAGAAAGAAAGGAATTAGCTGAGGTAGAAAGAAAGCTAAGACTTGGAAACTAACAGAATTTAAAGCAGTTTTCTTGTCAAATGATGCATTCTTATCGCAGAAGGTGATGTCTTTGAGTTTATGAATTAGTAGATTGCTAATACTTCATCTTGTGTAGTGATAATAGTATTCCATCACAATCAGACTCCACAACTTGTTCAGTCATTCCCCACATGTTGGACATCCCCTCAATTTCAAATTCCTTGCCCTGAGAAAAGATTTGCTACATATATTTTTGTACATACAAGGTCCTTTTCCTTTTAATTTTTTTTTTTACCACTTTTGGGATATAGACCTAGTGGTGACATTGGTAGGTCAAAGGGTATTCATGGTTTTATAGCACTTTAGGCATATTTCCAAATTGCTCTGTAGAATGGTTGAATCAGTTCACAAATCTACCAACAGTGCATTAATTACTGTTTTTCCCCATATTCCCTCCAACATTTGTCACTTATCTTTTCTGTCTTATTAACCAATTTAAGAGGTATGCAGTAGTACCTGACAATTGTTTAATTTGCATTTCTCCAATTGATACTTAGAGTATTTTTTCATGTTGCTTCATCTGAAAAGTAGTGATATCTTTTGAAAATTTATCCATTGGGGAATGGCTCTAATCATCATAAATCTGATTCAGTTATCTCTGTGTTTGACAAATGATGCCTTTTTCAGAGAATCTTGCTTCAAAATTTTTCACAGTTATGATTGCTAACTATATTTCCCTCCATCCTTCCCCCCCCCCATTTATTCTGTTCTCTCTCTCCTTTCACATTATTCTCCTCAACGATGTTTTCCTTCTGTCTATTCCCTTCCACAATGTGCCCTCCCTTGTGTTAGCCCCCTCACCTCCTCTGCTTTTGTCCAATTTCCCTTCTACTTTCCTGTGTGGTAAGACAGATTTCTATACTCAATGCAGTGTGTATGTTATTCTCTCTTTTAGCCAAATCTGATGAGAGTAAAGTTCATTCACTCTCCCTCACCTCCTCCCTGTTCCTCTACACTGTAAATGCTTTTTCTTGCCTCTTTTACTTGAGATAATTCACCTCATTTTACCTCTCCTGTTCCCTTTCTCCCTCTTTCACCCCTTAACTTTTTGAAAAGGAAGGATGAAAGATGGAAAAAATAAGGGGAGAAAGAAACAAAAGAAAGAAAGAAAGGATGGAAGAAAGAAAAGAACTGATTTAGAAAGAATACTAAGACTGGGCATCCAAAAGAATTTAACGCAATGAACGGCTGAGGCTTAGATAAAATAGAGGTGGAGGGGATTTTGTAAAGTTTTTGGTCAGTATTCTAGGTGGTGTGCAGAAAAAGTTTCCCTTGAGGTGCTGAGGGGAGATGTTTATTCTTTTTTCTGTATATCTACTATAGCTTTCTAAAAGCTAAAAAGGAAAAAAAGAAACACTGTAGATTTCATTTTTTTTAGCAGGGGAAACTGAGACCAAAGGGAGTAAAATGGTTATTCAGGTGTCTTTTTCCTATTAAAATTCATCATCCTCTTTCCTCCAGTCAGAAAGTTTCCTTATCAGTCAAAAGTGGGATCAAACCTGTTGCACCTGTAGTATTTCCAGCCTGGAGAGACAGAGAGATCTAGTAGATCTAGTTAACAAACAATTTGTCATTAAAGACCCTCAGGGTTTCTTTCCAGAAGAGTAGCAATTGCTATTTACACTTCCTCTAAGCTATCAAACCCCAAAGAGTGACCCAGAGAGTCTTGGACTAGATCTTATTATTTGCCAATCAGTGAAATCCAGAGTGTTTAGGATTTCAGACATAGCGAAGAAGCTCCATTAGAACCTGAATGGGCCCTATTAAGTCTAGTTTTCCAGAACTCAATCTCAAGGAACTTATATTCCTTTGGGCAAGGTGACCATAGATCAGTGTATGACTCCCCATAGGGAGGAAATGAAGAAAAGGAGGAAGGAGTGAAGAAATGAGCATTGCCCAGTTGGAACTGAACAGTTAGGTTGGGAGTGGAGCAGCTTCTACCATTCACAAATTGTTGTATGTCCTTCATTCTTTTTTTTAAAAGTTTATTTATTTTTAGTTTTCAATGTTCACTTTGATTAAATTTTGAGTTCTAAGTGTTTGGATCAGTTTACAATTCCACTAGCAGTGCATTAGTACTCCAATTTTCCCACATCTCCAACATTTATCATGCTTTTATTTTGTCATGTTAGCAATCTGATGAGTGTGATGTGGTGTCTCAGAGTTGTTTTAATTTCTATTTCTCCAACCAATAGTGATTTCAAATATTTTATATGTGAGTATGAATAGCTTTCATTTTTTCATCTGAAAATTGCCTGTTCATACCCTTTGACCCTTTATCAGTTGGTGAACAACTTGCATTTTTATAAACTAAACTCAGTTCTTTATATGTTTTACAAATGAGGCCTTTATCAGAGACTCTGGTTATGAAAATTGTTTCTCAACTTTCTATTTCCCTTCTATTCTTGGTTGCATTGGTTTTATTTGTGAAAAATCTTTTTAATTAAATGTAATCAAAATTATCCCTTTTGCATTTCATAATGTTCTGTATATCTTGTTTGGTCATAAACTCTTCCCTCTTCCATAGATCTGACAATTACTTTCTCTCCTAGTATGGTTCTAGTTTCATCCCTTATGACTGAATCCTGCATGCATTTTAACCTTTATAATGGTATATGGTGTAAGATGTTGGTCTGTGCTTAGTTTCTGCATATAGTTTTCCCATTTTACCAAGAGTTTTTGTCAAATGATGAGTTCTTAACTCAGAAACTACAGTGTTTAGGTTTATCAAACTGTACATTACTGTAATCTTTGACAACTCTGTCCAATGTACCTGACCTATTCTACTGATCCACCACTCTATTTCTTAGGCCTTACCAAGTAGTTTGGATGATTGCTGCTTCATAATAGTTTTAGATCTGGTATGTCTAGGGCACTTCTCTTCCATTTCTCTTCATTAATTCCCTTGGTATTTTCATCTTTTGCTCTTCCAGATGAATTATTACTTTATAAAATTATTTTTTTGTTAATTTGATTGGTATGACACTCAATAAATAAATTAATTTTGAAAGAATTCCCATTTCTATTAGCACAGCCTACCCATGAGCAACTGATATTTTTGCAGTTATTTAGAACTGATTTGTTTTTCATTCTTGAAGAGGACCAATGACCTCAGAAAGGCGATGTCTTGACTTGTGAGTGAATGGGATTTACTGAGGTAGGGATGTATAAAATCGCCAGCCTCATTGTCTCCTCCTGAGCCATCTGGCTGCAGTGGTGAGAAATAGGTCAGGATGCCTGCATTAGGTTCATGAAACCTGAGAAACATAAATGAAAAATAGAAATCAGGGAAAGACTTCTCTCCCACTGTATCTGTTACCATCGAACTTGTTATCTTGACCAAGTCTTGCCACTGGACTGTGATGACCTGGAGGAGATAGTAATACTGAGGCCTTCACAGTGCTCTGCCTCACCTAAACTCAACTCACTTTGAAGTCAAGACATTCCCCCCCAATGTCATTGGTCCTCTTACAGATTGAAGGGTGAACAATAAACAACAACAACCAGTCTGTACCTTGGAATCTTTCCTTTTAGACACAATCAGCTTAAGCCAAGTTGGCCCCTGACTTGCTTGCCCTTTCTGTTAGGATCCATGGCATGAGGGATAAAACAGCCAGAATGAAGTCGTTTTCTTTGCTTACAGCCCCAAGGGCAGCTGTCATCTCATGACCAGGACTTGTTATCTCTTTTCCCTTTCCTAAAGGTATCAATACATTTTTCTGGGCAGCTAGGTGGTGCAGTGGATAGAACACCAGTGCAGAAGTCAGGAGGATCTGAGTTCAAATCTCACCTCAGACACTTGACACTCACTAGTGTGATTTTACCCCAATTACCTCATCGTGGGTTATTTCCAGTCATCTTGACGAATATGTGGTTACTGGATTGAGATGGCTTTGGAGGAGAAGTGAGTCTGGTGACCTCCACAGTCCTCCTTCACTCAAAACAACGTCAAGTGCAAGTCACATCATAATTTCTCTGATGGCATGGTCTTTTTTGGCAACAAAGTACGAACATACAAAATACTTTTTCATAGATCTCCACTAGGCAAATGCCTTGTTGTTCGCACTCATAGGACAACCCCAGAGTGGCAGGTTTGCTCCCTTGGGATCTACATTAAAAACACTTTTTTTTCTCAATTTGTGCCTCTGATTCCTTTTAGGACTTGGGACTCCCTTGTTAAGGATCACTTTTCAGTCAGTAAATCACTCACTCACCAAGCAAATTTTTTAAATGATTCCACTGTGCTAGACGTTATGGATACATTGCATGTGAGTGATGAACATATTCCATCTGCAAAAAAAATATGAGATAATTTTCAGAGGGAAGGTGGTCCCACGTTTTCATGTAGAAGATCACGTTTCAGCCAAGATTTAAATGAAACTTGGCATTCTAAACGGTTTAGGGGAGGTATTGCCTGAGTGATATCCAGTACAAAGGAATGGAGATGGGAGTGGGACTGTGTGTGTGGAAAAGCAAGGTGAGGAATTGTCCCCTATTCCACTTAGGACTTCCTGAAGTCCACAACCTGCCTTCAGTGTTTTCTGAGCTTAGATTTGATGCATAGGATGTGAATCCTGCTTTCCCACAAAGGTCAAAAATATGTCCTCGGAAATGGGAGAGGCTGACTTGAGCCCTTCTGTACTGAGATACCAACAATTCTCTGTCATGGTCTCTGAGTGACCCCAAAATCCTCCTACTTTGTCAGCAGTGACCAGACCTAGTAAAACTTGCACAGACATCCTGAGTCAGGGTCAGTCCCTTGCTTTATAATCCCCCTCACTTAACCCTTTCTTGATCAGTTCCAACTTCAGCTCAGATTGTATGCCACCAACTTGAGAGGAATAAACCTGCATACAACCTAATTCTGCTTGTCTTTCTTAGTCTGAGCTCTGGGGTTGACATTTTTGTGGCTGTGACACAGATAGGAAATGTGACTGAAGACAGTTCTGCACTTTGGTCCCAGAACCTATTCTCCTCAAGTTCTGACCTTCATATATATTTTGTGAATTGTAGGGGAAGTCCTAGAGTATATGTGTCTTTCTACTCTACCATCTTGGCTCCTTGATAATTTCTTGAAAGATGATGTCTAGAATCATTTTTTGATCATGACTTTCAGGTAGTAAATTAGTTTTTAATTTCTTTCTTCTGGATCTATTTTCAGGGTCATCTGTTTTTCCCATGAGACATTTCATAGAGTCTTCTATTTTTTATTCTTTTTGCTTTGTTTTGTGGTTTCTTTATTTCTCATAAAGTCACTAGCTGCCAGTTGCTCCATTCCAATTTTGAAGAAATTATTTTCTTCCCTGAGCTTTTGGACCTTCTTCTCCGTGTGTCTCATTCTGCTTGTTAAGACATTCTTCTACTCATTGACTTTTTGGATTTTTTTTGCCATCTGGGTTAGTCTATTTTTAAAATATTATTTTCTTCAGTATATTTTTGTGTCTCCCTTAGCAAGCTGATGACTCATTTTTCATGATTTTCTTGCAACATTCTCATTCCTCTTTCCAATTTTTCTGTACCTCTCTTACTTAATATTCAAAATCCTTTTTGAGGTTTTGCATGGCCTGAAACCCATTCACATTTTTCTTGGAGGCTTTAAATGTAGGAGCTTTGACTTTATTACTTTCTTCTGAGTGTGTTCATATCTTCGCTGTCACCACAGAATCTTTCTGTACGCAGAGTGTTTTTCTACTGTTTGGTAATTTTTCTTTTATTATTATTTTATTTGTTTTCAGTGTTCTGTAATCACTTCCATATAACTTAGATTTCCCCCCTCCCCCCTCCTTAACCATTTCCTGCCCCCTCCTTCCCCAAGTCAGCACATAATTTGGTATAGGTTCTGCACATACATTCCTAATAAATAAATTTTCACCTCAGGCATGTTGCATAGAAGACTTAAAATAAACGGGAGACATCAGAAAACAAACCAAAATGTAGTACATGTAGGCCTGAAACTTAAATTGGCCAATCTGGAGAAAGACATTTTGGCCCACTCTGAAGTTAACCTACCATAAAGACTTCCACGCATTGGCATAACAGACCAAATTTAGTTTCCTTTCTGAGTAAACTCAAAATGTTCCTCCCTGTGTCCTCAATGACAAGGCTGGATGAGGCTGATCAGGAATATTCTTGTGTTTATGACTGTCCAGGGCAAGGTGCCTTACACTAGACACTTTCTTGAACAATGAGAATTTTTCTTTTATCAGTATTTTATGGAATTGACACCTTGACCTCTTTTTTAAAAAATTTATTTATTTAACTTTTAACATTCATTTTCACTAAATTTTGGGTTACAAAATTTTTCCCTATTTTCCCCCTCCTCCCACCCCAAAACACTGAGTATTTTAATTGCCCCTCTCACCAATCTGCCCTCTCTTCTATCATCTCTCCCTTCCCTTCTCCCTGTCTTCTCTTTAGTCCTGTAGGGCCAGATAACTTTCTATACCCCATTACCTGTGTTTCTTATTTCCTAGTAGCAAGAACAGTACTCAACAGTTGTTCCCAAAACTTTGAGTTCCAACTTCTCTTCAATCCTCCCTCCCCACACATTCCTTTTGGGAAAGCAAGCAATTCAGTATAGGCCATATCTGTGTAGTTTTGCAAATGACTTCCATAATAGTCATGTTGTGTAAGACTAACTATATTTCCCTCCATTCTATCCTACTCCCCATTGCTTCTATTCTCTCTTTTGATCCTGTCCCTCCCCAAGAGTGTTGACTTTAAATTGCTCCCTCCTCCCATTGCCCTTCCTTCCATCATCCCCCCCAACCTGCTTATCCCATTCTCCCCCACTTTCCTGTATTGTAAGATAGGTTTTCATATCAAAATGAGTGTGCATTTTATTCCTTCCTTTAGTCGAATGTGATGAGAGTAAACTTCATGTTTTTCTTTCACCTCCCCTCTTTTTCCCTCCACTAAAAAGTCTTTTGCTTGCCTCTTTTATGAGAGATAATTTGCCCCATTCCATTTCTCCCTTTCTCCTCCCAATATATTTCTTTCTCCCTGCTTAATTTCATTTTTTTAAGATATGATCCCATCCTATTCAATTCACTCTGTGCTGTGTGTGTGTGTGTGTGTGTGTGTGTGTGTGTGTAATCCCACCAACTACCCAGATACTGAAAAGTTTCAAGAGTTACAAATATTGTCTTTTCATGTAGGAATGTAAACAGTTCAACTTTAGTAAGTCCCTTATGACTTCTCTTTGCTGTTTACTTTTCATGCTTCTCTTCATTGTTGTGTTTGAAGGTCAAACTTTCTTTTCAGCTCTGGTCTTTTCGTCAAGAACGCTTGAAAGTTCTCTACTTCGCTGAAAGACCATTTTTTCCCCTGAAGTAATTATACTCAGTTTTGCTGTGTAGGTGATTCTTGGTTTTAGTCCTAGTTCCTTCTGGAATATCATATTCCATGCCCTTAATGTAGAAGCTGCTAGATCTTGTGTTATGTTGATTGTATTTCCACAATATTTGAATTGTTTCTTTCTAGCTGCTTGCAATATTTTCTCCTTGACCTGGGAACTCTGGAATTTGGCCACAATGTTCCTAGGAGTTTCTTTTTTTGAATCTTTCAGGAGGTAGTCTTTGGATTATTTCAATATGTATTTTGCCCTCTGGTTCTAGAATATCAGGGCAGTTTTCCTTGACAATTTCATGAAAGATGATGTCTAGGCTCTTTTTTTGATCTTGGCTTTCAGTTAGTCCCATAATTTTTAAATTTTCTGTCCTGGACCAATTTTCCAGGTCAGTTGTTTTTCCAATGAGATATTTCACATTATCTTCCATTTTGTCATTCTTTTGGTTTGGTTTTGTGGTTTCTTGGTTTCTCATAAAGTCATTAGCCTCCATCTGTTCCATTCTAATTTTGAAAGAACTATTTTCTTCAGTGAGCTTTTGAATCTCCTTTTCCATTTGGCTAATTCTACTTTTGAAAGCATTCTTCTCCTCATTGGCTTTTTGAACCTCTTTTGCCAATTGAGTTAGCCTATTTTTCAAGGTGTTATTTTCTTCAGCATTTTTTGGGTCTCCTTTAGCAAGGTGTTGACCTGCTTTTCATGCTTTTCTTGCATCTCTCTCATTTCTCTTCCCAGTTTTTCCTCCACCTCTCTAACTTGATTTTCAAAATTCTTTTTGAGCTCTTCCATGGCCTGAGCCCATTGAATATTTATTCTGGATGTTTGGGGATACAGAAGCCTTGACTTTTATGTCTTTCCCTGCTGTTAAATCTTGTTCTTCCTCATCTGAAAGGATGGGAGGAGATATCTGTTCACCAAGAAAGTAACCTTCTATGGTTTTATTTTTTTCAATTTTCTGGGCATTTTTCCAGCCAGTGACTTGACTTCTGAGTTTCCTCCCATACCCACCTTGCCTCCAGATCCACCCAGCTAGCACTTAGGGGCTGAGATTCAAATGCTGCTTCCCAGCCCCAGGTCTTTCAGCAGGGGCAGGGCTGCTATTCAGTGTGAGATTAAGTTCAGGTACTCAGGTAGGGGCAGGGCTGCCACTTGGGGCTTAGTTCTCTCAGGAGGTTTATGTGAAGACCTTCAACAATGGATCTGAGCTCTTGCCTGCTTTGGGAGCCCTTGTCCCCTGCTGCCTCTGCTGCTGCCTCCCGAGGTGGCCTGAGTAATAGGGACACCCCACTCCCTTCTTGGCAAGCTGAAAAGACTCTCTCACTGACCTTTGGCTGCTATGGGTGAAGGGACCTTTCTAGACACTGGAGAGTCTGTCCCTGAAGCCAGCTCAGATATGCTCCTTTCGGTGTCGTGCAGCCAAGGCAGGGCTGTGCTCTGCTCTGGGTCTGGTGTGTGACAGACCTTTTGTGTCAGTTTTTCAGGTCTCTCTGGTACAGAAATCCCCTCCATTTGACAGTTCTGCGGCTTCTGCTGCTCCAGAATTTGTTGGGAGTTCTTCTTTACAGGTATTTTATGGGCTGTGGGGTAGGAGCTAGCATATGTGTATCTTTCTACTCCATCATCTTTGCTCCTCCCCTTTGACTTTCTCTTATTGTATTTACAATTTATCCAATTAAAAATTCCTTTTCTAATTGACAGATAACATATATGAAGGTTATAATTTTGTGTGATGCAGGTATCCTGAACAAGAACGGAAGGAGGGGTTCGAAAGCATTATTCTGAAGATATAAGATTCCCTTTGCAGAAAATGAGCCCAAGGACAGAGCGACAATGGATTCCCATGCATATCTCTTTGTGTATTCTGAAAGTTTTGAGAGAAACACACATGCTTCTGCAGCCTAATTTTGTCTTTCTTAGAATGAACGCAGTAACAGTTGACATTTATGGTGCCATTTACACCGATAGGACATGGCTAGAGACTGGACCTTTCCCTGGAACAGCGCTGGTACTGGGTGTCTGCCAAACTTATTCTCTTTCAAAGTTCCTGCCTTCCAACTGGGTGGTAAGTCCTTTCTCTATTCCAGCTCCTAACATCAGACTTTGCTCACCAGTTGCAGTCTGAATTTTTCTCTCTCAGCTAGCACGGGAGGTGAAAGCCCCTTGCTAGGTCTTCTCTGCAATTCTGATATCCACTGTGATTCAGTCACGTCTAGACTTGGAGGGACAGTTGTCTCTGCTAGTTTGCTTAAATGGCAGAACAAGAATAAAAGGTTTCTTCCCTTAAAGCTAACAAAGTCACTTCAGGTTCAACTCCCATTTCCAGGTGCCATATAATCCCCTTCCTTGTTCCCTTTTCCTTTACAGGCTACAGTCCTAACATGGACTCAGATTCCCAAACCTTCCTTCTTTGGGACCTGCCCCTTTAAATCTGTTACAACAAAATTCCTCTGAGCTTTGTCCCAATCCCTCTCTTTCTACGATTAGATTTTCCCCATTTTGTTTCTATTTGTTATGTCAGTTTGTCTGTCTCTGTGTCTTTATTACGTGTGCTGTGAGCAAGTCTGTTGTGTTTGTAAGATTTAAAATAAAGCCAGAGAAAAACTCCAAAAGTCTCTAGGCAACTAACCACCCACCCACCCAATCAATCAACCAACCAGCATGTATAACTCTTTTCCTTGTGATTTTACCTCTGACCAGGCAGGAGTTAACAGTGAAAAGTTAGATAAAAGCATCTCAGCAGATTTTGGAGGTTGTGAGATTTATCATTAAAGAATTTGGAAAAATCATGATTTTGGGATTACAGGAATAATCTCCTGAGACTTTTGGGATAATTGCAGGAGCTCAGCCCCTGCTAAAACACCTTTGCACAGTCCCTACCACTCAGTATTTCCCATTCCCTCCTCAGTGTTGGAAGTGAATCTCAGAGTGGGGAGTGTAACAGCCACTGGGTTCTTGTAATAATCCCCCATGGAATTGAGAGAAGAGAATGCTGGAGAAATGTAGGGAAATCCGAATTCATCCTTCCCCACCTGGTAAAAGGAGGGGAGGGGCAGCAGTCTTAATGACCCTGTGGCCCTGAACACCCTGTCACCCACCCCTCTAGGCAGAGGCTGGGAGTACCTTCCAGTTTTAATAAGTTCTGCCCACCCTGTCCCAATAGCTTCCAGCAGCCCCAAACTCATCAAGTTCTGCAGTTGTGGGGAGGTGGGAGGTGGATAGGTGAGGTCTATGGTGAACATTCCCTGAGCCACATCAACAAGAATTATGCCTCCTGGAAGGCCCTGCCATCATCCAGCCTAGCCCCTAGGCAGTGTCCTCTGTCTCACCCTTCCTGGCACTCACTTGCTGCCTGGGAGTATCTGGGTGGCCCTGGAAGCACCTAGTGAGTGAGGGAAGCAGTCAGCCATTGCTCTTGGTGAGGCCACATTTCTCTCTTCCAGTTGTAGAAATGTTCCAGCTTTGCAATTTATGGGAAGTTATTTCCTCTCTGTTTGCCCCATTTCCTGATCTGTAAAGGGAAAAATAATCATGGTTGTGGTTATGGGAGTGAAATGATGTAGTGACTGTGAAGTGCTAGACACAATGATGGGCGTGTGCTTGACACAACATTGTCATTATCTCTCTAATGGAATTGATCAATGCCTGTTAACTCTGAAGCAATTTAAAATAGCAAAACTAAAAACATTCATGATTTCTATATGTGATAATCTGGAAATTCAACTGATATCACTTGAAATTTACTGCTTTTATTATTACGGTATTTATAAATTTCATTTTATTTCTAAAATTCTTAGATTCTAAAATTTTAGAGACTACTGTAAGGTAGAAATAGTGTGAGACAAATCATTTTTAAATCAGGATTTTCTTGTATATGATTTGGTCTTTTAAAACAATGTGATAAATTGGATCATTTGGGACTGTTAAATATATAATTAAATAAAATTATTTATAAAAATATTAATAAAAATGATGACATTTACTATGGTAGTATATTATTCATTTGAAAATCTTTATTATGAAATATAAAAAGTAGCTTTAAGTTGTAATCTCAACATATTAATCATGAGATGATTTTCTATGCAGTGTAATTTGGAAATATATTCACCTACGCTGATTATCAGTTATTTCATGTTAACTCCATAATATTCTTTAGGACATTGCTAAATTTCTAAACTGAGTAACTTGGTGAACATCTGTATCAGCTATGTAGTTGTAAAAGTAATTCTTCTTATAATCTAGATGTTAGATTAAGAATTGTACCAAAACCAAAAAAGGGGGGGGAGAAAAAATAGTTAGGATAAACTTGTGAATTTTGTCTTTATTATGAGGAAGTTTCATTTAAGGTAATGATCAGCTCTGTGCAAGAGTTTTCTTGTTGCGGAATTCCTAGTGAATAAATGGGAATCCTTGCAAAAAACAAGTGTACGATTTTCAAGCCTGATTCATCTAAGGCGATACATGGACACACATGTATAATTAGATAAATACACACACATATACATATATATGCATACACATACACACATATATGTTAATTTGGAGATTTGCAAACTATCATATTCACTATCTACGTGAAATTCCAGAATGTAAATATTTTCTCAATTCCTAGTGATATATGTAAGCATAAGGAAAGAATACTGAGTAAGCTTTTAAAGGCCAGGTAAACTTTCTTTTTGTGATAAGGCTAATTTAATTGGGCATGTTCTTTCTGGCTTAAAAAGTCAGTCTCCTCCCCATTGCAACACCTTTTGGACTAAGGAACTTTGTAATACTTAGTAAATCTGTAATAACTAGGAATTTATTATTATAATTTGTTACAATACTTTGGGAATTTATGTATGGTACTGAAGGATATTTTACACCAACTTTGTTTGATGAATTCCAAATTTTAAAATTTATTTTTGCTTTCAGGTGGAAAAGAGAGATACCTATGACTTTAGAAGTTTCCAACTAATTTTCTCCATTAGCGTTTAGTGATCTTTTTTTTTTTATCAGGATAATTTTTAAGCTGTTTTAAAAAAAGAAGGAAAATACTTTTGAAAAGAAAAGTTTTGAAAAAAATCTCTCTGATTTTTAGAATGCCCACTAAAGCTTTGTTTGCATGATAATTTATTGCTAATTTATTGTAATGACGGCAAAGATAAGAGATCTTGCAGTTTTAATCTGAATTTGTGCTCATCCCAGGGGCTAAGCAAGGGTTAAATTAGTGTTTGAACTTATCACATGTATAAGCTTCAATTCCTGACGTGTTTCATTCTTCCAGAGTGAGTGTAATTTGAGAAGTCATAAACAGGCTTGTGAAACAAGGATGTCAATCTACCAAGTTGTAAGGGTAAAGTTAGGAGCCTCCTTATTTCTATTTAAGGATAGTATTTGAGAACAGACAGCTATGTTAGTGAAGAGTTGTAATATATGAGCTATCTTGTGTTATCTTCATGGGAAATCTAATATTATTTTTTAATCTGAAATTAGAATACGTGCAGAACTATATGCAAACAGCTTAAGACTCACCTTAGGATGGAACCAGTGTTTAAAGGGATTCTGAAAGCAGGATCTCTTACTGTTATCAATATGAAATTAAATACTTCATATCTTGGATATGTGAACCTTGAGAGCTGAAGTCACCCAAAGCTCTGATGATTGGAATTTGCTCTGCAAGACTTTATGGAACTGTAATTGACTCTAGTTTTGAGCTTTGATTACTTGGAGAGTTGTCTGAATTATCATGAAGTCAATAGCATGTCCTGCAGGCTGAGATCTGCTGAAGTTGGATATGTATATTTGATAAAAGTTTTGGGGACAAACTGAGACACGGCCTATGTAGGATTTCCTGACTCTTTCCCAATTGTGTTATTTCCTTTCTGAAAAGAGAAATTGCCCACCTGATTAATCCTGAGTCCTGCCTTCAACACCTTGTGGCTACATGACAGACTGTCAGATATGACTTATCCCTGGAATCAAACGGAGCTAATGAAGTTTTTCCCTTCTCTTATGATATGTGACATTGTCATAACTATGTCCCTCATTTTCCTTTTATAACAAATTTCTATAAGCAAGAAGTTGTGCAAGTACAGTACTAAATTTGTTCTATTGATACTTGATGCAAGTGTGAATCTCTTAGAATTTGAGCTTACAATCATGGCCAAATAATAATACAGATGTAATTGCCTTCTAAGGAGGAAATGATTGGATGAGTTAAGAAAACGTTAATGTGGTACATTTCTAATTAAATAGGATAACAAATCTGAAAGAAAAATAACAGGATTGAACCGTTTCCTCTAAGAATTTTATAGAGGTATATGTGATTGTCTTCCAGAATTTACCTATCATGGAAAATCTGGGTTAGGCATTCCTTGCTAACAAGGTTTTCATTTTTGGATTTTTTTCATTTTGAAAGCATCTGTTTGATAATTTTAAAAGGTAGAAGAGTTCATTGTATGGCTGGACTCTCAAATTTTAAAAGATTCTGATACCAGGTACAGCATTTAGGTAAGGACAAAAGTAGCAAATGGTATATAAACTGAAATTCTCTGAAGTTTCTCCATTTGAGAACCAAATTTAAGTGATTGTGTTAATTTTAACTAAGTCAAAATTATTGAGGAACGTATAGCTCTGAAGCAGAGAAGCAGAACTCCCTTTTAGAACTGTCTTAAGAATAAAACCTGTTATCCAAGAAAGGATATCTAGGGACTGGGTAATTATATGAGACACCTGGGACTCAAAAAGTGCTGCTTCAATAGAGGATGAGAATGGAGTATTGGGAAACAAGGAGACTTAATGTGAGTTAACGTTGATAATGATTGTATTGCTTTATATGGCTTGTGTGTATGTTTTCTTGGTTACCTTGGTGACATGTCAATCTCCTTTCTCAGAACTTGCACATTGGGACACCTCTGAGTATTTTAATCTGTACCTGACTTAATGTAATTATGCAATATGGGAATTATGAGAAAAAGCTTAATTATATTACATTACATTATATATATAATTACATGGCTTCAGCCGAGCCCAGTGAAGATGGGAAACTGAACCATCTCTATGTACCTTCATCCAAGGACCTGTTAGTTAGGCTGTTTTTTCTCAATGGCCAACTTATATGACTTCTAAGAGCCCCAGTCAGGTCCTAAACACCTTAAAGAAATAGACTGGGGAATGGCTCACTAAATTATGGTCGATAGCAGTAGTACACTGTAAAGAACAAGCAAACTAGGTATAGAGAAACTGGAGAAGTTTATCAGAATGTACTGATGCAGGGGGACATGAAAAGCCCAGAATAACTGAGGGATAACCACACTTCCCCTGGTATATAGGTCATGCATGGGGGCTGAAGCTTGTAATCCCTGATACCAGGGAGGCTGAGGCTGCTGGATTGCTTGAACTCAGAATTTAGGAGCAGCAGCTGGGCTAAGGTGAGATCAGGTGACCAAATTAAATTAGGGTAGGAATATAAGGGCTGACCTCCTGAAAAAGGTGCCAAATGGCCCAGATCAGAAAGAGAGGATATCAGTGTTTGCAAACCAATCAACAGTGGGATCAGTCCTACGAGGACTGTTGTATTTCCAGGCAGGTGAGATCCGGAGTTCTATTCCCAAGACAAATGGGGAGGGGAAGACCCTCAGGGTTTGCATTCAGAACAAGAACAATTGCTAATTCCACTCTCTCTGAGCCATCAAAATGCCTACAGTGACCTAGAGAGACTTGGGTTGGGATTATTGGCCAATTATTGGCCAATCAGTGAGAACCAAAATGATTTGGATTGAAGTCATCGTGAATAATTTTCATTTGAATATTAATGGGTTTTAGGGAAGCCTGGTTTTTCAGAACCCATGTGTCAAACAATTTGTATTCCTTTGGTCAGAGCACTGAAATGCAGATGTCTTATTGCCCATGAGAGGAAGGAAGAAAGAAAAAAGGAAGGAGCCTTGCCCAACTGGAACTGGTTGGTTTGGTCCCCAGGGGGCAGCTCTTCCTCCTCACAGAATAATTGATTGTCCTTCATTCCTGAAGAGACCAATGACATCAGAAGGGTGATGTCTTGATTTGGAAGTGAATGCGATTGAAATGAGGCAGGGCTGTGCAAAGTCACCAGCTTCATTCTCTCCTCCAAAGTCATCTGGGTGCAGAGGAAAGAACTAGATCAGATTGCCTGGAGATATTCCCTAAGATCTGAGAAAGAGAAAAGAGAAACTGTGACTTGTGAAAGACCTCTCCCTCAGTGTATTTGTAGAAATCATATCTGTTGGGTTCATGTATGAGGGCAAAGAAAAGAATGAGACCAGTATTGGGTAGCAGCCCCCCTGGGAAGGTTTGTGGTCCTTGGCTAAAGCTTAGGAGGCAGAAGAGTATTTCTCTTCCTCCCTTTTCTCTCTCTTCTCAATCTTTCTACCTCAACCAGAGCCCTTAGGACAAATGGTTCCTGCACCAGAGCTAAATTAGGCCCAATTCTCCCCTGAGGGCAGTGGTTGCCCTGAGCCTGTGACTCTGGGGCAGCAGCTGCTCCCCTATGCTGGAGGACTGAGCAGCCTGGGGAGGTTTTTGTTCAGGGCTGAAACACTGTGGGAGTGGATAACTATTAAATTGCGTACAATAATAATCTGCCACATCCTCAGCCTGCACAGCACTGATGGTGAAGGTGAAATCTGTCCCAGAGCCTCTGCCACTGAACCTGGCAGGGACCCCTGACTGTAGGGTGGAAGCCTTATAGATCAGGCGTTTGGGAGACTGTCCTGGCTTCTGCTGGTACCAGTTCATGTTGTTGCTAATGCTGGAAGTGGCCTTGCAGTTGATGGTGACTCTGTCTCCTGGAGTCACAGACAAGGATGATGGGGTCTGGGTCAACACAATGGCTGCCTGGCATTCTGCGTGGACAAAGAAGAAGAAAGAGATTTCAGTGAAGAATCCTGTGTAGAGACAGTGACTCCATGATTTGTTCCCTTACCCCCAAATTGTGTCTGATATGTCCCCTGAAATATTTCTTCTGTCTCTAAAGTGATGCCAACCTATTGCTTACTGGAAGTCTTACCTTGAGGCCAGAGGAGCAGGAGGTAGAGGAGCAAGGAAGGGGAGAGCATTGTGACCCTTGTAGACCTGGAGGCAGAGAGCACTGAGCTCAGTGAGAAAGGTGGGGGATATTTGAATCTTAGGCAGGGTTTGTGAAAGGTCTCTTTGAGATCTCCATGCAAAACAGGGCTGGTCCAGCCCCAACTAAAGGACCCCAGGAGTGATTATATGCACCCAGAGGGAGTGGCCCTGTTGTCTTTCCTTGATCGTCTGACCTTTTTTATTGCTATTTTAAATGGACCTGCCCTAGCATGAACATGGTCCTGATTGTGGCACGTGGCTACAAATGTAGGAGATCTCTCTATCTTCTTATAAGAGATCAGAAGGCTCTGGATCTACAGACCAAGAGTTGACAAGTGTCTGTGGAAAGACTAGAGTTAAGAAAACAAGAAGTAGCTGAGTTAGAAAGAAAACTAAAACCCAGGAACCACCAGAATTCAAGGAGAGCAAAAGGCCCAGGATGAGATGAATGGAGATGGAGGGGAGGTGGAGACTCTTTGGTCTGGTAGGTGGTGTGGAGAGAATGTGTCCCTTGGGTTGTTGTGGGGGAGGAAATGTTTATTCTTCTCTTTTATAATTCTGTTACATCTTCCAAAATGTTGAAAAAAAGAGGAGATTGTTGGTCTCAACCTCTAATTGTGTAGTCCAGGGAAGTGAGGTCAAAAGGAGCAAAATGGTTGTTCTATTAAAGTCCATCATCTCCTCTTCTCCACTCAGAATGCTGTGACCTTCTGTCAGTTTCTCATCATCTTATAGTTGTACTCCTGCCATGGCCATCTGGCTGGTTTCTCTGACTCATCTCTCTGCCCACTTGAGTTAGTGGTGCCTTCTGCTCTTTTTTTTTTTTTTTTATTTTGTAATGTTTAACAATCACTGCCATACAATTGTGATTTTATCCCCCCCACCTACTCCCCACTACCCCTCTCCCTCCCCACAACTGCATACAATTCTGTATAGATTCTACATATACTTTCCTATTGAGTATATTTTCACTATAGTCATGCTGTGTAGTCAGACTAAGGTAAATGAAAGAAATCGTATAACAAATCAGAACATGATACACAAACACATACACATACACAAACTTGATCTGCTACAATATGTGAGTGACTTCCATATTTCTCTCTCTGAGTGTGGCAGGCATTTTGCCTTGAGATCCTCCATTGGGATTTTTTTTTTTGGTAAGAAGTTCTTGTGTTATTACAAAAATCTAAGTCTACCAGAAAAAACTCTCACACACTGTGGTTGTCGCTGTGCATAAAGTTCTCCTGGTTCTGCTCCTTTCACTCAGCATCAGGTCATATAAGTCCTTCCAGGCCTCTCTGAAGTCTTCTTGTTCATCATTTCTTATGGCACAATAGTACTCCACTACATTCATATACCATAATTTATTCAGCCATTCCCCAATTGATGGACATCCCCTTGACTTCCAGTTTTTGGCAACTACATAGAGTGCTGCTATAAATATTTTTGTACATGTGGGACCCTTTCCCATTTTTATGATCTCTTGGGGATATAGTCCTAGTAGCGATATTGCTGGGTCAAAGGGTATGCACATTTTTGTAGCCCTTTGGGCATAGTTCCAAATTGCTCTCCAGAATGGTTGGATGCGCTCACAGCTCCACCAACAATGAATTAGTGTTCCAACTCTCCCACATCCTCTCCAGCATTTATCATTTTCTTGTTCTGCCATGTTTGCCAATCTTATAGGTGTGATGTGGTACCTCAGAGTTGTTTTGATTTGCATCTCTCTAACCAATAGTGATTTAGAGCATTTTTTCATATGATTATAGATAGCCTTAACCTCTTCCTCTGAAAATTGCCTGTTCATATCCTTTGACCATTTATCAATTGGGGAATGACTTGTATGATTATACATTTGGATCAGTTCTCTATATATTCTAGAAATGAGGCCTTTATCCCCTAGCTTAGCTGTAAAAATTCTTTCCCAATTTACTACATCCTTCCGGATTTTGGTTGCATTGGGTTTGGTTGTGCAAAAACTTCTCAGTTTAATGTAATCAAAGTTATCCATTTTGCATTTCATAATGCATTCTATCTCTCCTTTAGTAAAGAATTCTTCCCTTCTCCATAGATCTGATAAATACACTATTCCTTGCTTCTCCAGTTTATTCATGGTATCAATCTTTATACCTAAATCATGTACCCATTTGGACTTTATTCTTGTGTACGGTGTCAGGTATGGGTCTATGCCTAATTTCCGCCACACTGTTATCCAGTTTTCCCAGCAATTTTTGTCAAACAGTGAGTTCTTATCCCAGAAGCTGGGGTCCTTGGGTTTATCAAACAGAAGGTTGCTATGTTCCTTGACTACTGTGTCTTGAGTGCCAAGTCTATTCCACTTGTCTACCTCTCTGTTTCTTAGACAATACCAAGTGGTTTTGATAATTGCTGCTTTTTAGTACAATTTGAGGTCTGGTAGCGCTAGGCCACCTTCCCAAGCATTTCTTTTCATTAGTCCCTTTGATATTCTGGACCTTTTGTTTTTCCAAATGAATTTTGATATTATTTTGTCCAGCTCTAGAAAGTAATTGTCTGATAGTTTAATTGGTATGGTGCCTTCTGCTCTTAAAGTGATCATGTGACAGAGCAGAGCTGACCATGTGACCTCCTACTCCAGAAAGTCCTGTCCATCTTTATCACCTCCAGGATCTAATTTCTTTAAAGTCCTTTTGAAGTTGGCCAATCCCTCCCTTTCCTCTTTCCTTACCCTTCACCTGCTCCCCACTACCCCATGACCTGGCGACCTTGGATAAATGTCCATCCTTCTGATTCAGTGCCATCTCACTGCTGTCCCCTGGACGTGGCTTGCCCTTCTACCTCACTGCCATGTCCTGCCTTCAGGAGTTTCCTGTTTCCACAGAAACATACATATAGGCAAACTTCCAGTACATTCTCTTTCCAGTATGATCTCCCTGTGCAGTCTTTTCTTTTGTGACCATAGTACATGGTGGACACAGTAGTGTCTTTTACTGGCTGTGATTTTTTTAATTTAAATCTTTTCATGTTAAACTTAAAGACTAAAAGAAAAACTTTTCCATACCTGCAGCAGAATGGACAAAGAGGATTCTATATGAAACTATGAATCTTCCCTTCACACACCTTGTAAGATAACCACACAATAAAGTCCATCTATGTCTTTGTAGACTATGCCCTTACTTATGCTCCCTTCTGAACTTCCTTCAGTTCTTTTTTGTGCATTTATGAAGATGAGCCAGTGGTGTCTTTTATTTTTTTCATTATGATTGCTCTTGCCTCATTAAGGAATTAAAAATTGAGAGGTAGTAAACCAAATCTCCTGTAATTTATAAGCACACTCAAACACAATGAATCTGTTTCACTGCTGGTTTGCTTGAATGGCAGAGTGAGAAAAAGGCAGAAGGTTCTTCCCTCAGAGCAAGCCAAGCTACCTCAGCTTCTGAAGTCCTAGAAGAAGTAGTGGCTGGCTGTTACTGTGGCATTTACTGAGAGAGGATAGCACTGGAAGGTGGAGCTTCCCCCTTGATGGTCCTGGGAGTGGCTGACTGCAGGACTTACCCCACACCTCTAAAAAGAAAGAAAGGAAGAGAATTTCCCCTGCCTTCCTCCAGGGGGCGGTGTGGTCATCATAATTATTCCGTTTTTGGTTCCATTGCTCTATCCTTAATATTACTGTTAGTCATTGTGTGTATTGCTTTCTTAGATCTAATTGTTCACTTTATGTAAGTTCACATCAGTCTTCCCGTAATTCTCTGAAACCTTCATAATCTCTATTTATTATGATGCAGTAATATTCCATTACATTCACCTGCCAGGTTTGTTTAGCTTTAAGTAGACAGCTATCTGATACGATGGATAGACTGCAAGCTGTGTGGCCCTGGACAAGTCACTTCATTTTTCCACACCTGAGTTATCTCATCTGTAAAATGGGGATAATAGTAGCAGCTATGTTGATGTGGGGATCCAATAAGTTAAGATATGTAAAGTACCTGTTAAAAACCTTCAAGTACCATGTAGTGCTTTGCTCTTCAGTCTTTTCAGTTGTGTCCGAGTTTTTATGTTGCCATTTTAGAGTTTTCTGGGCAAAAATACTCGCCCTCTTTGCCATATTCTTCTCCAGCTCATTTAGCAGATGAGGAAACTGAGACAAAGATGGTTAAGAGCTTTTCCCAGGGTCACGGGACAGCAGGTGTCTGAGCCTGGCCTCAGATTCTCTTGACTCTAGACCCAGTATTGCACCACTTAGCTGACCTAAATCATTTTGCGTGTATGAAGCCCCAACTACAGCTGGAAGTGGATTGTTATTTAGTTGTTTTGGTCATGTTTGCCTCCTTGTGATCCCGTTGGGGCTTTCTTGGCAAAGATCCAGGAATGGTTTTGTCATTTCTGTCTCCAGCTCATTTTTATGGCTGTGATAATTGTGGCAAAGAGGGTTAAGTTCAAAGTCACACAGCTGGGAAGTGTCTGAGGCCAGATTTGAATTCAGGATAATGAGTCTTCCTGACTTCATGCCCCCACATGCTGTCAAATCTGTCACCTAAACAAGCTTAAAAGCTGAATTCCCAGGATACTTTTTCCCTGCCCTCCCTGTACCCTTCTTTCTTATACTTCTTTCTGTTCCTTGCTTTTCATTTTCTTTGTTGGCTTACTTAAATCCATTTTTTTACATTAATACATATTTCTGGAATAAAACAAACATTTCCAAAACACAGTATAATAAGAAAGATGATTGTGCATGAAGTTGCTAATCTACTATGCACAATCTGCTATTGCTTACAAATAGGCGAGAAAGCTATCATGCAAATTCACAGGGTTTTTTCCTCCTTTTTTTCTACCCTCCCTCTCGTTTTGTTCTTTTCCCTCCCATTTTCTTTGGAACCTTATGGAAGTTCCAGCCAACTGTCCCCAATGCTGATGGTCCAGTTGTCTGAGAAAATGACCAATTGACTACCATAGATCCCTCCATAACCATTTTGTATGCCCATTATTTCAGGAAGGCTTCAATCTTGGATAATTCAATCAGGAGAGGCATTGTGGCCCACTCTGAGCTCAGTGCTCAACCATAGTGCTATACAATGCTCTAGCACAATGCACTCTCTGAGAGAAATCATAATGACCCATTTCTGTGTCAACACCAGAAGGCCAGATGAAGTTCACCAAGAGCATTCAGACACTACCTTGAATAATGGGACTTTTCTTATCTTAACTGTTTTATGGACATATACTATTATGTCATATTAATGGTAAAGGAAACACAGATATCCTGGAATTGTAATTTCAAGTGACACATTGTCAGTTGTCTTGTCTTACTACATTAACAACTTATTCAGTGAAGAAATTCCTTTCTCATGTCATGCTTAACCTTATGGAAACAATAATTTTGGGTGACAAAGGCATCCTGAGTCAGGAAGGGAGGTAGTGATGAGAGGCATTGGCTCTGAAGATAGAAGGTCTGCTTTGTCTGACCCTCTAGGTGTTCACTGTCCCATGATGCGCTCTCTGGCATATGTTTATATGCATGTTTCACAGGCTTAGAGAGAAATAAACACTCACATTCAGACTAATTTTGTTTATCTTTCTAAAAAGGAACTTAGTAATGGCTGACAGCACCAAGGGGTGACAAGGAAAGGAGATCTAGTCTTACCTAACAATCAATTTCTCACAGGGAGGAGAGAGAATGGATTCATTCTGGAATTGAGTTCCCTCAAGAATTTAGAGACTGTTCTATTCATCTAGTCTATCTTGATGGTCTTTTCAGGACTGGGGAAAAGCAGCCAGAGTCCAGGCCCATTCCTGTGAATATTTTGCAGTTTCTCTTTAACAGCTGATCAGGGTGAGGAAACTGAGAACAGAGTAAAGAAGGAGACCTGCTTCTGGAGCATCCCCCATGGGAAGGTTTCTGCTCCTTGGCTAAAGCTTACCAGAAACAAGATTCTTTCTCTTGCTCTTTGTTCTCTCACTTCTGAATCTTTCTACCTCAATCAGAGCCCCCAGGACAAGTGTTTCCTGCAGCTGAGCTGAATTAGGACCAATTCTCCCCTGAGGGCAGTGGTTGCCCTGAGCATGTGACTCTGGGGCACAAGCTGCTCTGCTGTGCTGGAGGGCTGACAGCCTGGGGAGGTTTTGGTTGAGGTTTGAAACCCTGTGGGAATGGATCACTATCCTACTGAAAACAGTAATAATCTGCAGCCTCCTAAGTCTCCACAGTACTGTTGGTGAAGGTGAAATCTGTCTGAAAGCCACTGCCACTGAACCTGGCAGGGACCCCAGATAAGAGCTTAGATGCTTCATAGATCAGGAGCTTGAGAAACTGTCTTGGTTTCTGTTGGTACCAGCTCCTCCTCTGGTTAATCCTGGAACTGGCTGTGCAGCTGATGCTAACTGTCTCCTGGAGTCAGAGGCAGGGAGGCCACCTGGCATTCCTAGAGGGAAAAGGAGAAGAAAGAGATTTCAGTGAAGAACCCTGTCTCCATACAGTGAATCCAGGCTTAGATCCCTCACCCACAGGCTGTGTCAAAGATGCCCCTAGGAAAACTTCTGTCTCCAAAGTGGTTCCAAGCTATGGCTCATTGTGAGTCTTACCAGAGCAGTAACAAGCAGAGGAGTAAGGAAGGGGAGAGCATGTGATCCTTGCACAGCTGGAGGCAGAGAGCTCTGAGTTCAGTGAGAAAGGTGGGAGATAGGTGATGCTGTGTTTGTGAAAGTTCCCTTGTAGATCACCATGCAAAACAGTATTTGTCCAACCTCAACTCAAGGAAGCCTGGAGTGGCCCAGTTGTGTTTCCTTGAACGTGTGACCTGTGTGGCCTCTTTTTTTATTGCTCTATTAAATGGACCTCCCTTAAGCTGGACATGGTGATGGCCGTGCCAGGTGGTCAACTGTGGTTACAAACATGGGATGGGGGAGTAGTTTGGAGGAGAGTGGACTGGTGTTGGAGAGCCCTCTGTGCCTTTCCAGGAGAGATCAGATGGCTCTGGGTCTAGAGACCAAGAATTGACAAGTGTTTGTGCAAAGAAGAGAGGAAAGAAAGAAAAAAAAGAAGAAAAGAAGAAAGAAAGAAAGAAAAAGAGAGAAAGGAAGGAAATAAGGAAGAAAGGAAGAAAAGAGCTCATGAAGGAAGAAAACCAAGATTGAGCAACCAAAAAAATTGAAAGGAAACTCAGGGCCAAGGTTCAGATGCAATGGAGGTCCAGGGGACTTTGGAGATTCTTTGGTCACTATGAGATGTTGATTCTTCTCTTCTGCATTTTTGTTACAGCTTTCTAAAAGCTAAAAAAGGAAAAAGGAAACACTGTAGATTTCATTATATAGAAGGGGAAATTGAGGCCAAAGGGAGTGAAATGGTTATTTAGGTGCCTTTTTCCTATTAAAGTCCATCATCCCCTTTCCTCCAGTCAGTTAGCTTCCATGCCATTCAGCAGTGGGATCAAGCCTGTGAGAAGGTGTTCTATTTCCAGCCTAGTGAGAGATGGAGATTTAGTCACCAAACAATTTGGAGAGGGAAGATGCTCAGGGTTTCTGTCCAGAAGAGGAACCATTGCTATTTACACTCGCTCTGGGCTATCAACACCCAAAGAGTGACAGAGAGTATCTTGAGCTCCCTCTTATTATTGGCCAATCAGTGAAAGCGAGAGTGTTTGAGATTTCAGGCATGGTGAAGCAACTCCATTTGAATCTGAATGGGCTCTATCAAAGTCTGGTTTCCCAGAACTCAGTTTCAAGGAATTTTTATTTCTTTGGGCAAAGCACCCCTAGGTCAGTGACTCTCCAAAGAGAGGACATGAGGAAGGAAGGAAGGAGTGAAGGAAAGAGCACTGCCCAGCTGAAATTGAATAGTTAAGTCAGCAGTGGAGCAGCTACTATTCACAAATTGTTTGTCCTTCATACTTTTTTTTTTTAAATACTAATTTTTAGTTTTCAGTGTTAATTTTTATGAGATTTTGAGTTCTAAGTGTTTGGATAAATTGATATCTCTGATAACAATGCTTTAGTTTTCCAACTTTCCCACATATGCAACATTTATAATTTTCCTGTTTTGTCATGCTAGCAATCTGATAGTTGTGATGTGGTATGTTGGAATTGATTTTAATTTGAATTTCTCTAATCATTAGTGATTTAGGACATTTTTACATATGACTATGGATAGCTTTAATTTCTTTGTCTGAAAACTGCCTGTTCACATCATTTGGCTATTTATCATTTGGAGAATAACTTGTATTTTTATAAATTAAACTCAGTTCTCTACATGTTTGGCAAATGAGGTGTTTGTTAGGGACACAGGCTATCAAACTTGTTTTCCCGCTTTCTGCTTCCCTTCTAATGTTGATTCCATTGTGTTTCTTTGTGCAAACCCTTTCCAGTTTAGTGTAACCAAAATGGTCCATTTTGCTTTTCATAATGCTCTCTATATCTTGTTTGGTCATAAATTCTTCATTTTCCCTTAGATTGGACTATACTTTTTTGTCCTAATTTGCTTCTAGCTTCATCCTTTGTGACTGAATCATGTACCCATTTTGACCTTATCTTGGCATACTGTATAGGATTTTGGTCTGTGCCAATTCCTGTACACAGTTTTCCATTTTTCTCAGTAGTTTTTATCAGATCATGAGTTCTTTTTTTAAAAATAGATTTTTTCTTTTCACTTTCCTGCAATCACTTCCATAAGTCTTAGATTTTCTCCCTCTTCCTCCACCCTCCATCTCTGAGACACCATGTAGTCTTATAAGGGTTCTGCACATACATTCGTATTAACCACATTTAAACATCAGTCATGTTGCATAGAAAAATGATAATGAATGGGAGATATCATGAGAAAAAACAAACCACAACAAAACATAATACATTCCCCAATTGACAAATGGTCAAAGGATATGAACAGGCAATTTTCAGAAGAAGAAATTAAAGATATCTATAATCATATGAAAAAATGCTCTAAATCACTTTTGATTAGAGAGATGCAAATCAAAACAGCTCTGAGGTACCACATCACACCTATGAGATCAGCAAACATGACAGAACAAGAAAATGATAAATGCTGGAGAGGATGTGGGAGAGTTGGAACACTAATTCATGGTTGGTGGAGCTGCGAGCTCATCCAACCATTCTGGAGAGCAATTTGGAACTATGCCCAAAGGGCTACAAAAATGTGCATACCCTTTAACCCAGCAATATCGCTACTAGGACTGTATCCCCAGGAGATCATAAAAATGGGAAAGGGTCCCACATGTACAAAAATATTTATAGCAGCACTCTTTATAGTTGCCAAAAACTGGAAGTCAAGGGGATGCCCATCAATTGGGGAATGGCTGAACAAATTATGGTATATGAATGTAATGGAGTACTATTGTGCCATAAGAAATGATGAACAAGAAGACTTCAGAGAGGCCTGGAAGGACTTATATGATCTGATGCTGAGTGAAAGGAGCAGAAGCAGGAGAACCTTGTGCACAGCAACGACCACAATGTGCGAAAGTTTTTTCTGGTAGACTTGGAATTTCATAATAACGCAAGAACTTACTAAAAAAAAAAAAAATCCCAATGGTGGTTTTCTAAGGAGAAATGCCTTCCACACTCAGAGAAAGAAATATGGAAGTCATTCGCAGAATGTAGCAGATCATGTTTGTGTGTGTGTGTGTGTGTGTGTTTTTGTGTATCATGTTTTGATTTGTTATATGATTTCTTCCATTTATTTTAGTCCGACTACATAGCATGACTATAGTGAAAATGTACTCAATAGGAAAGTATATGTAGAACCTATACAGAATTGTATGCTGTCATGGGGAGGGAGGGGGTAGTGGGGCGTAGGTGTGGGGGGGATAAAATCTTAATTTTATGGCAGTGATTGTAAAACATTAAAAAATAATAATAATAAAAGAAAATTTAAAAAAAATTAAAAAAACATAATACAAAAGTAATTAGTATGCTTCATTCTGCATTCTGCAAATCGGGAGGTCTTAATGCAGATCCTGGAGTCTTCAGGTTTATCAAAGAGTGGATTATTATAGTCATTGCCGATCATGTCTAATGTACCTGACAATTCCACTGTCTCACCATTTTATTTCTTCGGGAGTACTAAGTAGCTCTGATGATTGCTGCTTTATAATAGTTTCAGATCTGGAAGGGCTAGACCACCTTCTCTTGCATTTCTTTTCATAAATTCCCTTGATAATTTTTAACTTTTGCCCTTCCAGATGAATTGTTATTATTTTTCTAGCTGTATAAAATTATTTTTGGTAGTTTGATTAGTATGATATTTGATAAGTAAAATAATTTTGGTAGAATTCCCATTTTTATTATATTAGCATGGCCTATCCATGAGCAACTGATATTTTTCCAATTATTTAGATTTAATTAATTTTTTATTCTTGAAGAGGACCAATGATCTCAGAAAGGTGATGTCCTGACTTGTGAGTTTATTTGATTTAAGTGAGGCAGGGTTGGGAAAAGTCACCAGCCTCACTGTCTCCTCCAGAACTACCTGACTACAGTGGCAAGACATAGATCAAGATGACTGGGGATGGTTCATGAAATCTGAGAAAGAGAAATGAAAAAAGACATCCAGGAAAGACCTCTCTCCCACTGTATCTGTCGCCATTGACCCCTTTATCTTGACCTATGCTTTGACACTGTACTCAGATGACTCTGGAGGAGAGAGTGAGGCTGATGACTTCAGACAGCTCTGCCTCACCTAAAGCCAACTCACATTCAAGTCAAGACAGTCCCCTCTTAATGTCTTTGGTGCTTTTTCGAATTGAAGGATGAACAATAAACAGCAACAAGCCTGTACCTTGGAATCTTTCCTTGTAGACACAATCAGCTTGAGCCAGGTAGGCCCCTGATGTTCTTACCCTTTTGTTAGGATGGCAGGAGGAATAAAACAGGCAGAAGGAAGTGATTTTCTTTGCTTAGATACCCTAAGGGCAGCTGGCATCTCATGACCAGGACTTGTTATCTTTTTTCCCTTTCTTCGTAACGCTATAAAAACTTTTTCATAGATCTCCACTCTGAAAAATTCATTGTTGTCTGCAGTCATGGAAGCATCCCTGGGTGACAGGTTGTCTCCCCTGGAATCTCTATTAAAGATACTTTATTTTTCAGCTTATGCCTTTGATTCCCTTTAGATCTTGACACTCCCTTATTAAGGATCCCTTTTCAATCAGTAATCACTCAAAAGCAGTTTATGTACTGATTCCTCTGTGCTAGACATTATGGATATATTGCATCTGAGTGATCAACATATTTATGTGCAAAAGAAATATGAGGTGATTTTCAGAAGGAAGGTGGTTTCAGCTTTTCTTGTAGAAGATAGCACTTGAGGCAAGATTTAAAAGAACCTGCGGATGCTAAAAGTAGAGTGGAGGAAATGCATGGGGTTTATCCAGTACAAAGGCATTGAGGTGGCAGATGGAAATGTGTGTGTATGGAAGAACAAGGTCTGAAATTGTCACCAATCCCACTTAAGACTTCCTGAAGTCTGTGGGATGCCTTATGAGTTCTCTGTGCTGGTACAAGTGTGCACCTCTAGAAGCTCTCCTCCCACAGACTATAAAACACCTGTAAATAATGACTTTAAACAAATTCTAGAGCAGCAAAGGCAACAAAACGACAGAGTGAAAGAGATTTCCATCCCAAGGCACCCTGGAAGGCTGACAGGAAATGTCTGTCGCACTGGGTGTTCAGCGCTGAACAGCACAGCCTGGGCCACACAGTGGCAAGGACAGGACTGGAGATGACTTAAATGTACCATGGACAGCAACTGTGGGTCTCATTCCACATCTCCCAAACAGCAAAGGCAGCTTCAAAGGTAAAGCCCAGACCTCTTTCACTTGGATGAGAAGGGAACACAGCAGTCTAGCCAAAGACCCAGCCTGCAGCAGTTTCCATGCCTGGAGCCCTGGTCCAAATCCCCTTGGGAATAGAGCAGCTGATCTAGATCTCATCCCTAAGTGGTGCCCTCTGTTGAGGAGTAGTGCTGCCATGGTAGAGCTGGTGGAGGCTCTGGAGAAGGAATCCTGGTCACAGACCAGATTGCATGTCAGGAGAGGAATAAACTCCTCACTCTTGATTGTATCACCCTGGAGGAACAAAGAACTTACAAATCCTCATATTATACCCTCCCCCTGACAAAGAACTCAAAAGTCAAGAAAATGCTCACAAAAGGGAAAAGAATAAGAAAATAGAAGATTATTTCTTGGTGAGCAGATATTTTCTTCCATCATTTCAGATGTGGAAGAATAATGCATACCATCAGAGGCAGATCTAAAATTCAATACTTCTGCACCCAAATCCTCCAAAATAAATATGTAATGGTCTCAGGCTATGGAAGAGCTCAAAAAGAATTTTGAAAATCAAGTAAGAGAAGTGGAGGAAATATTGGGAAGAGAAATGACAGTGATGCAAGAAAATCATGAAAAACAAGTCAAGAGATTGCTGAAGTATATCCAAAAAAAATAATGAAGAAATTAACACCTTCAAAATAGACTAGCTCAAAAGGCAAAAGAGACTCAACAAGTCAATGAGGAGAAAAATGCTTTAGTGTTTTGATCTTCCATGTCACCAAAGAAATTTTCTGTACTCAAAGTGTTTTACCATTGTTTGATAATTTTCCTTCACTGTTATTTGAATTGTATGTCTTTGTTAATGTAGGGCTCTGCTTTCAGGTTGCAGCACACTCTCCCAAGCTTCAGGGTTTTCTTTGAAGCTCTTTTCAGAGATACTTCTCAGGACTTATAAGCTTTTAGTTCTTGCAAGATGTTTAGTATTCTCTTGGCCTGTGCTCTGGTCTATGAGTGACCCACAAGTGCTCTTTTCTGTGCTACAACTGTGAGGAGGGTCCTCCCTCGATTGTGGATCCCAACTCTTCTCCACCAGTGCTCCCCCTTGCCCTGGTACTCCCTCCCAAACCTGGATCTGACAATGGACAAAGCAACAGAGTACTGCCACGGTGCATCTATTCTTTCCTGAAAGTGAAATTTCCAGAGTGAGAAGGGAGACTGGATCCTTCCTATTGACTGAGTTGTCTCAAGAGCTTTAGGCACTGTTCCATCCACCTTGTCTGTCCTGGCTGTCTTTTTAGGGCTGAGGAAAAACACGCAGAGCTGAGAGTCCAGGCACATTCCCCTGAATTGTTTACAGTTTCTTCTCAAACACCATCTGAGGGGAAAAAATTGTGTTGGAGAGCAGAGGGCAGAGTAAAGAATGGAACCAGCTTCTGGAAACAGCCCCATGTGAAGGCTGGTGATGCTTGGCTAGGGCTTACCAGGCAGATGATATTTTTCTCTTCCTCTTGTTGCTCCTTTTAATCTTTCTACCTCAAGGAGAGCCCTGGGGACAAGGAGCTCCAGCAATAGAGATGAATTAGGCCCAGTTCTCCCCTGAGGGGAGTGGTTGCCCTGAACTGGTGACTCTGGGGCAGCAGCTGCTCTGCTTTGCTGAAGGGTTGAGTTGCCTGGGGAGGTTTTTGTTCAGGGCTGAAACACTGTGGATAAGGATAACTATAATACTGCTTGAGTAATAATCTGCCACATCCTCAGCCTCCACAGCACTGATGGTGAAGGTGTAATCTGTCCCAGAGCCACTGCCACTGAACCTGGCAGGGACCCCAGACTCCAGACTGGAAGCAGAAATGATCAGGAGCTTGGGAGACTGTCCTGGTTTCTGCTGGAACCACTGCATGTAGTTGCTAACGCTGGAACTGCCCTTGCAGTTGATGGTGACTCTGTCTCCTGGAACCACAGAGAGGGAGGCTGGGGTCTGAGTCACCGCAGTGGTTGCCTGGGACTCTGGGTGGGAAAAGAAGAAAGAGATTTCAGTGAAGAATCCAGTTCCCTTACCCACAGGCTGTGTGAGAGATTCCTACTGGAAAACTTCTTATGTCTCTAAAGTGTTGCCAAACTATGACTAATTGGGAGTCTTACCTTGAGGCCTGAGGAGTAGGAGGCAGAGGAGCAAGGAAGGGGAGAGCATTGTGACCATGGCAGAGGTGGAGGCAGAGAGCTCTGAGTTCAGTGTGAAAGGTGGGATATATTTGAGTCTCAGGCTGGGTTTGTGAAAGGTCTCTTGGAGATCACCATGCAAAACAGTGCTGGTCCAACCCCAATTCAAGGACTCCAGGTGTGGTGAAATGCTCATGGAGGTAGTATTTCCTTGAAGTGTATTTCCTGGAAGGTGTGACCTCATGTGGCCTCTTCCTTTATTGCTATTTTAAATGGACCTCCTCTAGCATAGGCATGATCATGGCTGTGGCAAGTGACTCTAAATGGGGCTTGTCTTCTTTATCTCCCCAGGAGGTATTAGAGGCCTCTGGGTCAAGAGATTATGTGTTGACAAATGTTTGTGGAAAGAACAAAGTTAAGAAAGCAAGAAGTAGCTGAGTTAGAAGAAAACTAAGCCCTGGGAGTCTCTAGACTTCAAGGAGAGCTAAGGGCCCAGGGAGAGATTTATTGCCATGGAGGGAACTTGGAGATTATTTGGTCTGGTAGTTGGAGTGGATAGCATGTGTCCCTCGGGTTGTTTTGGGCCCTAGATGTTTATTTTTTTCTTCCATATTTCTGTTGCATCTTTCAAAATGTTGAAAAACAGAATGGTTTGTTGATTTCAACCTCTCATTTTGTAGTTGTGGAAAATAAGGTGAAAAGGAGCAAAATGGTTGTTCAGAGACATTTTTCCTACTGAAGTCCATCATTCCTATTTTCCCCCTATTGTCAGACCATCATTTTCTCATGGGTGAACTCTGGTCATGGCTATCTGGTTGGTTTCTATTGCCCAGCTCTTTCCAGCCAGTGCTGCCCTCAGCTGTTAAACTAATCATGTGACAGAGCAGGGCTGACCATATGATCTCTTACTCCACAACTTTCTGTCCCTCTTTTTACCTCCAAGATGTGATAAAAAATCCTTTAAAGGCCTTCAGAAATTGGCCAATCTCTCACTTTCCACTTTCCTTACCCTTCACCCTCTCCCAAGACCTCATGATCTGGTGACCCTCCTTACTCTGTGCCCTCTCCCTGCTGACCCCTAGGTCCAAAGAATGTTCTGCTACCTCACTGCCACTTCCTGCCTTCAGAGGCTTCCTCTTTCCTCAGAAATAAACACATAGGAAGCTTCCAGTATATTCTCTTGCCAGAATGATCTCCATGTGTAGTCTTTTCTTTCGTGGCCATACGTCATGCTGGAAATAATATTGTCTTTTACTAGCTGTGTTTTTTTAATTTAAATCTTTTCATGTTGAACTTAAATGATAAATAAAAAAGCCTTTCCTTACTTGCAGCAGAATGGAAAAAGAGGATTCTGTGGGAAACTTCCTTTCACACCTTGTAAAACAATCACACAGTAAAGTCCATCCATGTCTTTGCAGACTGTCCTTTTATCTATCCTCCCTTCTGAACTTCCTTTTGTTCTTTTTGTGCCTTTATAAAGATGAGTCAGTGGTCTTCTTTCTTTTTTTATTATGATTGCTCTTTCCTCATTCCTCAAATAAAAATTGAGAATAAAGAAAAGAAATCCCTTGTAACGTACAAGCAGAGTAAAGCAGAATCTTGCACTATCTGATGGCTGTATCCAAAAATAGGGGTCTCTCTTTGCATCTTGTGCCCATCTTCTCTTTGTCGGGAGATGGGTATCAGGTCCTTTCAGAGTTTCTCTACAGATGGGGTCAGAGTTGTTTGTCTTTAACATGCTAATGTGTTCTTACACATTGTTTTCCTGATTTTGTTCATTTTAGTCTGTCACTTCTTACTGCCCAGAATTCTGTGAAATAGCCTCTTTCATCCACTTGTATAGCTAAATGATGTTTATCATATGTATAAAGCACATTTTATTCAGGTGTTTTTCAATTATTTAAGAGGAAATCTAGGACATCTAATTGTAGTTATTACTCCAGGGTCTGGGTATTTGTTTTTCAGTAGATAAAACACTTAGCCTGAAGTCAGGTGGACCTGAGTTCAAATCCAGTCTGTGATACTTTTTGGTTTTGTGACTCTGGGCAAGTTGTCCAATTGTGTATATACAAAACACACAGACATATACAGACATACATCATTTACATATATATATGTATACATATGTATATATGTGTATATATATATGTATATGTATGTATGTATGTATATATATACATGGATATATATACATATACACCTTCATATGTTAATTTGGAGATTTGTGAATACCATATGCACTATCTATGTGAGATTCCATAATGTAATTATTTTCTTAATTTCTAGTGATACATTTTAGGGCAATAAAAGGAAAGATACTGACCGAATTTTTAAAGGCCTGGTTAAATTTATTTTTTTGGTAAGGCTTATTTAACTGTGTATCTTCTTTCTGGCTTTTATAAACCTATTCTCCTCCCTCTTACAACACTTTTTTGATTGTGGAATTTTGTGATATTAGTAATTCTATAACAACTTCTTTGGGAAGTTATTTATGTTACTCAAGAACATTTTACATCAGCTTAGTCGAGTGAATTACAATTTTGAAGGCTCCATTTTGCTTTAATGTGGAAAAGAGAGATACCCACCATTTTTGAAATTTCCAACTCATTTTTGTCAAAATGTTTACTGATACTTATCTGTATTTTTTATATCAGAAAAATTTTAAACTGTTTCAAACAAGGGAAAAAAATTTTGGAAAGAAAGGTTTTGAAAAAAATCTTTCTCTGATTTTCTACTAAATTTTCATTTGCAAGATAACTTAATGCTATATTATTATGATAAGTTGTAAACCAGAAGAGATCTTGCAGTTTCAGTCATAATTTGTAGTATTCCCATGGCTTCAGCAAGTATTAAATTAGAGTTTGAATTTATCATATGTATAAAATTCAATTCGAGAAGTTTCTCATTTTCCACAGTGAGTATATTAAGAGAAGTATAAACAAGCTTGTGAAAGGAGGATGTGAATCTATCAGGTTGTAAGGTTAAAGTCAGGAGCGTCTTTGTTTTTGTTTAAGGAACAGTATTTCATTACAGACACACGTTAGTGAAAGGCAGTATCTTATGAGCTGTCCTGTGTTACCTTAATGGAAAACCTAATATTACTTTTCCTTTTGGAATTACAATATGTGGAGAAATGTATGAAAAATTCTTTAGACTCACAGTAAGGAATTCCCATTATAGAAAGGGATTTTGAGTGTAATATTACTCTTCCTGTGCTGAGTCGCTTACTGTTACCAATGTGATATTAAATCCTCATTTTCTACGATGTGTGCTCCCTGAGAACTGAACTCACCCTGAGCTCTGATTATTGGAACTTGCTCTTTAAGACTTTATTTATGGAACTGTAATTGACTATAGTTTTGACCTTTGATTACAAACTTGTCTGAAATATCACGAAGTCAATATCATGTGCTACAGGTTGGGAACAGCTGAAGGTGGATGTCTGCGCCTAGGAAAAGTTTTGGGGACAACATTGGACATGATCTAGGTAGGACCTTCCGGACTCTTTTTCCTAATTGTGCTATTTAATTTCTGAACAGGAAAGTTCTCCACCTAATTAATCCTGAACTCTGCTTTTAACATCTTGTTGCTACAAGATTGACTCTCATATATCACTCATCCCTGGAATCAAACAGAACTAAGGAAATTTTTTCCTTCTTTTATGATATGTGATATTGTTGCAACTGTTATCCTCTTTTTTCCTTTACAGCAAATTTCTATTTTCAAGGAGTTATGTTAGTACAATATAAATCTCTTAAATAATGGATTGATATTGAAACATCTCTAAGTCACTATAGTAGGCAGCAGGAATGAATGTCTTACAATATTCCCTTATATTCATGGCCAAATAATAGTACGAGGGATTGCATCCTCTGAAGGAGAAAATCCTTGGGGAAAGAAATAGGACAAAGATGTAATATGATAGATTTTTAATTATATAGAATAGCAAATTTTGAGTGAAAAGCAATAGAGTACACTGTTTCCTCCAAGAATTATATACAGGTATGTAGATTTAACTTCCAAAATTTATCTATCATGAAAATTCAGGTTTTATTCATGCTTTGGTAGTAAGTTTTCAAATGTGAATTTTTTTTCTATTCTTAAAACATCTGCCTGATAATTTTAGAAGCAGAAGAGCTCTTTATATGATTGGATCCTCAAATTTTAAAGGATTCTTTTATCAATACAAGATTTAGGTAAGGACAGAAACAGCAAATGGTACATAAAGTGAAATTGTCTGAAGTTTCAAAATTGGAGAACCAAATTTAAATGATTGTACTAATTTAAACTAAGTCCAAATTATCTAGGAACTTTTAATTCTGAGCCAGAGAAGCAGAACTCCATTTTAGAACTGTCTTGAGAATAAAATCTATTGTCCAAGAAAGGATATCTAAGGATCACCTGGGACTCAAAAGATGCTGCTTAAATAGACATTGAAAATGGGGTGCTGGGATACTTGCCCAAAAAGGGCTTTTTTTTTTTTTTTTTTTGTGTTAGACATAAATTAACGTTTTATTAAACCATGGTTAGCGATAGAATACTGGTTCATTTTCTTTTTTTTTTTTTATTTTGTAATGTTTAACAATCACTGCCATACAATTGTGATTTTATCCCTCCCCACCTACTCCCCACTACCCCTCTCCCTCCCCACAACTGCATACAATTCTGTATAGATTCTACATATACTTTCCTATTGAGTATATTTTCACTATAGTCATGCTATGTAGTCAGACTAAGATAAATGAAAGAAATCGTATAACAAATCAGAACATGATACACAAACACATACACATACACAAACATGATCTGCTACAATGTGTGAGTGACTTCCATATTTCTCTCTCTGAGTTTGGCAGGCATTTTGCCTTGAGATCCTCCATTGGGATTTTTTTTTTTTTTTGGTAAGAAGTTCTTGTGTTATTACAAAAATCTAAGTCTACCAGAAAAAACTCTCACACACTGTGGTTGTTGCTGTGCATAAAGTTTTCCTGGTTCTGCTCCTTTCACTCAGCATCAGGTCATATAAGTCCTTCCAGGCCTCTCTGAAGTCTTCTTGTTCATCATTTCTTATGGCACAATAGTACTCCATTACATTCATATACCATAATTTATTCAGCCATTCCCCAATTGATGGATATCCCCTTGACTTCCAGTTTTTGGCAACTACATAGAGTGCTGCTATAAATATTTTTGTACATGTGGGACCCTTTCCCATTTTTATGATCTCTTGGGGATATAGTCCTAGTAGCGATATTGCTGGGTCAAAGGGTATGCACATTTTTGTAGCCCTTTGGGCATAGTTCCAAATTGCTCTCCAGAATGGTTGGATGCGCTCGCAGCTCCACCAACAATGAATTAGTGTTCCAACTCTCCCACATCCTCTCCAACATTTATCATTTTCTTGTTCTGTCATGTTTGCCAATCTTATAGGTGTGATGTGGTACCTCAGAGTTGTTTTGATTTGCATCTCTCTAACCAATAGTGATTTAGAGCATTTTTTCATATGATTATAGATAGCTTTAATTTCTTCCTCTGAAAATTGCCTGTTCATATCCTTTGACCATTTATCGATTGGGGAATGACTTGTATGATTATACATTTGGATCAGTTCTCTATATATTCTAGAAATGAGGCTTTTATCCCTGAGCTTAGCTGTAAAAATTCTTTCCCAATTTACTACATCCCTCCGGATTTTGGTTGCATTGGGTTTGGTTGTGCAAAAACTTCTCAGTTTAATGTAATCAAAGTTATCCATTTTGCATTTCATAATGCATTCTATCTCTCCTTTAGTAAAGAATTCTTCCCTTCTCCATAGATCTGATAAATACACTATTCCTTGCTTCTCCAGTTTATTCATGGTATCAATCTTTATACCTAAATCATGTACCCATTTGGACTTTATTCTTGTGTACGGTGTCAGGTATGGGTCTATGCCTAATTTCCGCCACACTGTTATCCAGTTTTCCCAGCAATTTTTGTCAAACAGTGAGTTCTTATCCCAGAAGCTGGGGTCCTTGGGTTTATCAAACAGAAGGTTGCTATATTCCTTGCCTACTGCATCTTGAGTGCCAAGTCTATTCCACTGGTCTACCTCTCTGTTTCTTAGCCAATACCAAGTGGTTTTGATAATTGCTGCTTTTTAGTACAATTTGAGGTCTGGTAGCGCTAGGCCACCTTCCCAAGCTTTTCTTTTCATTAGTCCCTTTGATATTCTGGACCTTTTGTTTTTCCAAATGAATTTTGATATGATTTTGTCCAGCTCTAGAAAGTAATTGTCTGATAGTTTAATTGGTATGGCACTAAATAAGTATATTAATTTGGGTAGAATTGTCATTTTTATTATATTAGCCCAGCCTACCCATGAGCAACTAATGTTTTTCCACTTACTTAAATCTGACTTTATTTGTGCAAAAAGTGTCTTGTAATTGTGTTCATATAATCCCTGGGTTTGTTTTGGCAGGTAGACTCCTAAGTATTTTATACTGTCTACCCTAACTTTAAATGGGATTTCTCTTTCTATCTCTTGCTGTTGGACTTTGTTGCTAATATATAGGAATGCAGAAGATTTGTGTGGGTTTATTTTGTACCCTGCAACTTTGCCAAAGTTGTTTATTAATTCTAGTAATTTTTTACTTGAATCTCTGGGATTCTCTAGGTAAATCATCATATCATCTGCAAAGAGTGATAACTTAGTTTCTTCTTTGGCTATTTTAATTCCTTGGATATCTTTATCTTGTCTAATTGCTACCGCTAACATTTCTAGTACCATATTGAATAATAGTGGTGATAATGGACAACCTTGTTTCACCCCTGATCTTATTGGGAATGCATCTAGCTTATCCCCATTGCATATAATGCTTGCTGAAGGTTTTAGATAGATACTGCTTATTATTTTATGGAAAGTTCCCTTTATTCCTACATTCTCCAATGTTTTTAGTAGGAATGGATGTTGTATTTTGTCAAAAGCTTTTTCTGCATCTATTGAGATAATCATGTGGTTTTTGTTAGCTTTGTTGTTGATGTGATCGATAATGCTAATAGTTTTCCTAATATTGAACCAGCCCTGTAGTCCTGGTATGAATCCTACCTGATCATAATGTATTAATCTCGTGATAAGATGCTGTATTCATTTTGCTAAAATCTTATTTAAAATTTTTGCATCTATATTCATTAGGGAAATTGGTCTATAATTTTCTTTCTCTGTTTTGTCTCTTCCTGGTTTGGGTATCAAAAACATATTTGTATCATAGAAAGAATTTGGGAGGACTCCTTCTTCCCCAATTTTCAAGAATAGTGTATGTAGTATTGGAATTAACTGTTCTTTAAATGTTTGATAGAATTCACTTGTGAATCCATCTGGCCCTGGAGATTTTTTTCTAGGGAGTTCATTGATGGCTTGTTCAATTTCTTTTTCTGAGATGGGGTTGTTTAAGTATTCAACTTCCTCTTCTGTTAATCTGGGCAATTTGTATTTTTTAAAATATTCATCCCTCTCGTTTAGATTGTCGAATTTGTGGGCATAAAGCTGGGCAAAGTAGTTTCTAATTATTGTTTTAATTTCCTCCTCATTGGAGGTGAGTTCACCCCTTTCATTTTTCATGTTAGTAATTTGGTTTTCTTCTTTCTTTTTTTTAATCAGATTGACCAAAGGTTTATCAATTTTATTAGTTTTTTCATAAAACCAACTATTGGTTTTATTTATTAATTCAATAGTTTTCTTAATTTCAATTTTATTAATCTCTCCTTTGGTTTTCAGTATTTCTAATTTGGTATTTACTTGGGGATTTTCAATTTGTTCTTTTTCTAGCTTTTTCAACTGCAAGCCTAAGTCATTGATCTCCTCTTTCTCTATTTTATTTATGTAAGCATTCAGAGATATAAAACTTCCCCTAATAACTGCTTCTGCAGTATCCCATAAGTTTTGGTATGTTGTCTCACTATTGTCATTCTCTCGAATGAAATTGTTGATTGTTTCTATGATTTCTTCTTTAACCCAACCCTTCTTTAGAATTAGATTATTTAGTTTCCAATTGATTTTTGGTTTATCTTTCCATGGCTTTTTATTACATGTAATTTTTAATGCATTATGATCTGAAAAGGATGCATTGATTATCTCTACCTTTCTGCACTGGATTGTGAGATTTTTACGTCCTAGTACATGGTCAATTTTTGTAAATGTTCCATGTACCGCTGAGAAAAAAGTATATTCCTTTCTATTCCCATTTAATTTTCTCCAAAGATCTATCATATCTACCTTATCCAGAGTTTTATTTACCTCCTTAACCTCTTTCTTGTTTATTTTGAGGTTGGATTTATCGAGTTCAGAGAGGGGGAGGTTGAGGTCCCCCACTAGTATAGTTTTGCTATCAATTTCTTCCTTCAACTCCCCCAACCTCTCCTCTAAGAATCTGGATGCTATACCACTTGGAGCATACATATTTAGTAATGATATTGCTTCATTGTCTATGGTGCCTTTTAGCAGGATATAGTTTCCATCCTTATCCCTTTTGATTAGATCTATTTCTGCTTTTGCTTTGTCTGAGATTAGGATTGCTACTCCTGCCTTTCTTACATGAGCTGAAGCACAATATATTCTGCTCCATCCTTTGACCTTTATCCTATGTGTATCCCCCCGTTTCAAATGTGTTTCTTGTAAGCAGCATATTGTTGGATTATGGCTTTTAATCCATTCTGCTATCCGTTTCCGTTTTATGGGAGAGTTCATTCCATTCACATTCACAGTTATGATTACAATCTGTGTATTTCCCTCCATCCTCTTTTCCACCATTTGTGCTTTTAGCTCTCCCGTCTCCCTTCCCCTCCTCAATAGTATTCACTTTTCTCCCCCTCCTCCTGCAGCCTTCCCCTCCTTCTTTTGACCCCCCTCCCTTTTAGTTCCCTTTACTCTTATTGCTTCTTTCCTCCCTTTTAGCCACCCTCCCCTTTCTTCCCCCTTCCCCTCCTACTACCTATAGAGCTAGTTAGGCTTATCTACTTAAGATTATTGTTCCGTCCTTTGAACAAATCAGATGAGAGTACCTCTCAAACAATGCTCATCTCCCTCCCCTCCTTCCCTCTACTATAGTTTTGTACTTCTTCCTGTGATATAATTTGCCATTTTCTGCTTCCCCCTTTCCACACCTCCTATTACATTCCCTTCTCATACTTAAATCATATTTTTGCCATGACATCATTTATTTTATGCCCGTTCCCTCTACATATATCCCTTTTATCATAATAGCTGCACAGTTCTCAAGATTAACAGGTATCATCTTCCCTTATAGGGAGGTAAACAGTTTGTCCTAATTGAGTAGCAAGTTTTTGTTTTTGTTTTTTCCCCTCTGTTTACCTTTTTATGATTCTCTGGAGACCTGCATTTGAAGATCAAATTGTCTATTGAGTTCTGGTGTTTTGGTCAGGAAGCTCTAGAAATCTCTTATTTTGTTGAATGACTTTCTCCTTGCCTGAAATGTTATGCTGAACTTTGCTGGGTAGTTGATCCTTGGTTGAAGTCCCAACTCCTTTGCCTTACGGAATATTGGGTTCCAATTCTTTTGATCTTTTAATGTAGAAGCTGCAAGGTCCTGTGTGATCCTGACTGTGTGTCCTTGATATTTGAATTGTTTCTTTCTGGCTGCTTGTAGTATTTTCTCCTTCACTTGATAGCTCTGGAATTTGGCAACTATATTTCTTGGGGTTTTGAGTTTGGGATCCCTTTCGGGAGGGGAACGGTGGATTCTTTCGATGACTATTTTGCCCTCTGAGTCTAGTACTTCTGGACAGTTTTCCTTGATGATTTCCTGGAAGATATTGTCCAGACTCTTTTCTTCATCATGGGTTTCTGGCAGGCCAATAATTCTTAGATTTTCTCTCCTGGATCTATTTTCCAGGTCAGTTGTTTTTCCAATTAAATATTTTACATTTTCTTCTATCTTTTCATTCTTTAGATTTTGTTTGACTGATTCTTGTTGCCTCATTGAGTCATTAGTTTCTACTTGCCCAATTCTAATCTTCATCGTAGTGTTTTCTTCCGTTAGCTTTTCCATCTCCTTTTCCATCTGACCAATTTTTCCCTTTAAGGAGCTATTTTCTCCATTTAATTTTTGTACTTCTTTTTCCATTCGACCAATTTTCCCAGTTAGGTTTTGGGTTTCCTTTTCCATCTGATCAATTTTCCCAATTAGGTTTTGGGTTTCCTTTTCCATTTGATTACCTCTTCCTTTTAGGGAATTATTCTCTCCAGTTAATTTTTGAACTTCCTTTTCCATTTCTTCAATTTTCTTTTTCAGGGTGATGTTTTCATCAGTGAATTCTTTTTTTATAGTTTTAAAATCATTGGCCAGTTTTTCTTTTATATCCTTCTTCAGACGTTCCAGGTAATCTAGTTGTGCTTGCGAGAAATTCATAGTCCCATCTGAGGTTTCAAATGGAAGTACAGTCTCAGCTCTAACCTCTTTGGTGTTTGTGTTTTGGTCCTTATCCCCATAGAAAGATTCTATGGTTTTTTCACTTTTCGTCTGCTTTTTCCGATTCATGATGTTGGCTGAGTGTTTGTAGCTTTTGGTTCTTTCAGTCAGAAGGTACAGATCTTTAAGTTGAGCTGATGTGTGCCTGGGCTAAAAGCAGGCTTTTGTTTTTTGTTTCCCAGATCAACCCTGGGGTTAGCTTGTTAGGTATGTGGGAGGGGTGGTCTGTCCTCAGGATATCTCCTCAGCTCACTTGAGGCAAAGGCAAGGTCAGGGGATGGTGATCCCAACTTCCCTATTGTCTTCCCTTTTCCCCTGGAGGGCTGGGTCATGCCTAGAAGCTAACGCGTGTTCCCGCCCCTCCTGGGGCTCGTCTCCGGGCTCTGAGGCTTGCCTGGGTCTCAGTGCGAATTTTCTCTGCCCTGGGTCATCTGTCCTTCCAGATCGCCTCCACCACAGTAGGAAGAATCCCCCTTTGCCACTTTTCCAGCCTCTGGTGTTATGAGACCACCCGCCCCCTTCTGCTGTTCCCGCTGATCCAGGATCAATCTGGGGAAGAATTTTATGGTTCCCTCACGGTCATCAGGGGGGAGGAGAGAGCACTTACTGATCACTCTGCCATCCCAGTTCCTGGAAGTTCAAGTAGTGACCCACCGAAGTCCGTCTTCAGGCTGAAGATTTCAAGGGCTGCTGCGCTGATGTCTGGCACTCAGCGGCTCTCACCGGCTCGGCCTGGCTTATCTCCTGCTCCGCTGGTCTTGCCCGCCACTCTCGGGCTCCTCTGGTCCCCTCTGCCCTGCCGCACTGACTGCGCTGCGCTGTGCGCCGGGGTCTTACCCCCACGGAACAGATCCCTCCCGTGGACCCTCCGGTCCAGCCTGGGCTCCGAATCTGTCAAAGTCCGTCACCCACTGGATTCTACACCTCCAAAGTCTGGTCAGACTCTCCCCCCAGAGATATCCAGAGGAGTTTTTCCAGGAGCTTAGGTGAGTCGTTGCTTTCACTCCGCCATCTTGGCTCCGCCCCCAAAAAAGGGCTTTTAACAGATTTTAAAAAGTACTTTTAAAATCAAATGACAGAGATGGAGAAAAAAACAAAAAAATAATAAGAACAATCTGAGATAAACAAGAAGGTTATGAAAAGAAATTCAACCAATTTGAAAAGGAGATGCAGAATTTTACAGAAGAAATTGATATCCTGAACAGGAGAATTAAGCAAAGTGAAACCAGTGAAATTGACGAGATCAAGAAATACTTAAATAAAACTTGAATGATTATAAAATAGAAGAGAAAGTGAAACGTAAGAAAAACAATAGATTTGGAGAATAGACCAAGGAGAGAAAAAATAAAAATAACCAGACTAACTGAAAGTTACAATCAGAAAAAGAACATATGAAATGATTTTTAAAATTGTCCTGAAGCATTAGAACAAGGGGGAAATTGACATAGAAAAAATCCATTGATCACCAGTTAAAAGAGATCCTATAAAGACAACTCATAGGAATATCATAGTCCAATTCAAAAGCCCAAGCTCAAGAATATAATATTAAAAGCATCAATATTGCAACAATTTAAATATGATGGAGCCACAATTAGGATCACACAAGATCTAGTAGTAGAGACATTAAAGGAGTACGAGTCTTAGAACACAATATATCAAAGAGCAAAAGAACTGAGGCTCCGCCCTAGAATATCATAATTTGCTAAGTTAAGTCTTGTGCTGAATGAAAAAGAAATGACATTTAGTAAACTCTCAGACTTTCAAAACTTTGTTAAAAAAACAACCTGGCCTCAATAGAAGTTTCAACATAAAGAACCAAGAAAAATATAAGGTATATTCCGACGACTGCTTATAAGGGATTCATAAGGATAGACTGTATGCCTTTTATATATATAAAATGTATGTCTAAGATTCTTATTAATTATTGGGTAGCTTATAACAAAGATTGGGGTCAACCTGGCCTTGATATTAATTTAAAAAGTAAAGCCATTTAGGAATAGCTAAAAAGAGTAATTATTTTATACAAACGAGGTGCAAGAGGAAGACTTGATACACTGAAATTAGATGGAGGAGGAGGGCTAGCAGCTCTGATAACCTACTTTCATTGGGAATGGGTTTAAGAGGGAACAATATATGTACATTTAGAAGTCTGCAAACATCTTCTAAAGTCAGAGGAGATGAAACTGTAGGGACGTAGGGAGAGGGGAGAGGACAAAGGAGGGATGTTTAGAGGTGAGGGTGAGGAAATAGGTAAAAGGTGGGTATAGAAGTGTATTTAGATTTATGGGAGTGGGAGAATAGGGGTGGGATCCTTGAAGGGGAGGTAGGCAAGTAAGAGGAGGGCAAGGTAGAGGATGGAATCAAAGCAGGAGGGATAGGAAATGAGATATGCACAAAAATAAAAACAAAGATTAGGAGTAGAATATTGTTGGGAAAGTACATGTCTATGTATGCATGTATCTATAGCTATAGAGAAATATATCTAAACTTTATTGTAGCCTTATGGAGGAATGGGGAGGGGGAATAAAAGGATGAAGTCAAAAAAGTGCACAGCAGAGAACAAAAGAAAATTCACAAGAAAGGAAAGAGACGATGGACGGTTCCCAATGCAATGTGTGTTCTTCATCATAAAGCCTTTCTTGAAATGAAAAGTTATTGTTACATATTTTGAATCCTCTCTTATGTCCCGCTATGCCCATGACATGTTTTTTTTTCTTTTTGACTTTGTATTTAAGTTCCAACATTAAGTGTATGATGTTTTTTTTTTTTCTTTTCTCTGTTCTGTATTTGTGATTTGGCCCTTGAATCCAAAAGTAAAAGAAAAAAAAAAAGAGAGAAGTCACTGTCCATTCCAAGCTTCCCCAGCTCCTTCCTAGGATGGGGGTTTCATGTTCTTCTGATATCGTCACCTCTAGGCTGAAAAGAAGAGCTATTAATTCCTTGTACCCATTCTCCATATTTCATTATTTGTCATTCTCCATCCCCACCCCCATCTTGACTTCTTGAAGCCTTAAGGTCTCCTTTTTCAAGGCTCTCTTCCCTTAAGCTTTTAGGTATAGACAAGGCTAATCAATACTTCAGATAACAGAATCTTTGCCTAACCCTATGGTCTATTTTATCTGCATTCTTCTTTGCTGGATTCCTTTTGCTGCTAATCTTGTAGAAAGTTTTTTCACTATTTCTTTGTCTGCTGTCTCCCCCATTAGATTGGGAGGTCCTTGAGGGCAGGGACTGTCTTTTGTCCTTTTTTGCATTCCCAGCGCTTAGCAGTGCCTGCACATAGTAGGTGCTTATTATATATTTCTTGACTGATTGATTGATAAACTTTATAAATATATCATCATCACCTGATCTCTGTTTTTTCAAGTCCCTTTCCTCTCTTGAGATGCTACAATCTGCTTTCCTTTCCCTTGTTCAGAGAGACAGTGGGAGCCCTTGAGGTCGTCACCGTTTGGTGTGATTACAGCAGAACTTAAGTACAATGGCACCTGGGCAGTTTACAAAGTTCTTTCTCTACTTTAAGGAGATTAATGAAGATATTGATATTATTGACATTTCGGGCAGCTGGTGGCACAGTGGTTAGAGAGGTGGGCCTGGAATCAGGAAACCCTGTGTTCAAATCTGTTCTCAAACATGAGCTCTTGTCACCCTGGGAAAGTCCCTTACTCTCTACTTGCCTCAGTTCCCTCATCCACAGAATGGGGACAATGACAGAGTTGTGGGGAATCAAATGTGATATAGTTTTAACACGTTTATCACAGTGTCTGGGATGTATAATCGCTTCCATATAAATGCTTATTTCCTGTTTTGTTGATGAGGAGTGTGAGGTTCTGACTTACTCCTGGTCACCTGACCCCAAAATGACATAATTGGGGTTCAAGCCTGTCTTTGGATCTCTTAAGTCCAGTGCTTTGTAGATTCTACCATTCTGCCTCTTTCTTCTCCCTAGGAAGGCAGTGCAGCCTAGTGGTACAGTATTGCTTTTAGAGTCAAGAAGACCTGAGTTCCTGCCTTTGATTTAAACATTTCATTTAATTTTTTTGGTTTTTGTTTCAGCTTCATTTCTGAATGTCCCTTGCCCTTTTCAGAAATCCATCTCTTGTAACAAAGAATTTAAAATATCAGGTGAGTCCCTGCCTTTATTCTGCTATGTTGGCTCCATCTCTTTTCTTACTTTTCTGAACCTTCACCTTTTTTGTTACATGAATACATATTTATGGTAAAAAACAAGCATTTCCATAACATGGTCAAATAAAACCTGATTATAATGAAACTGGTTTTTCCTGTATACAAGTACCAATCTTACCACCATTATCTTGCAGAATAATTAAGAATCTTGCTTGCCTAACTGATGTTGTAATAAACCTCCCTACTTTGACTGAAAGAAGGTTTAAGTGGTTGAATTCTTTTGAGGCAGAACTCTTGTAATCATGCATTTTAGGGTTCCCAGCATCACAAACTGCAACAGATATCATATCAATTTATTTTTCTCCTCTCCTCTACTGTTCTCTTCACTCCCATTTTCCTTAGAAACCTTTTATTAGTTAAGGATGGTTATCCCCAATGTGGGTAGCCCAGTCTCCATACTATTGACTACTGAGGAGTAACAAGGACAGGAGATCTTGTCTTGCCTGAAAGTTAAATACCCAGAGTGGGGAGGGATATATATATACATATGTATGTATATGTATTTATATATATATGCATGTATATATGTATATAAGTGTATATATAAATGTATATATGTATATGTATACATACATATGCACGGATATGTATGTGTGTATGTATGTGTATGTATGTTTATCTGTGTATATATGTATGTATGCATGTATATATGTATATTTAAGTATATTTATGTACACATGTTTGTATATGTATATATGTATACATATGCATACATGTATATGTGTGTATGTGTATATGCATGTATATGTATATATACGTATGTATATGTGCATATGCATATATACACAATGTATATATACTATATGTAGATATATGTGAACATATATGTACATATATACATATGTGCATATGTATACATACACGCGCGCATGCACACACACATGGACATTGTTCTCCTGATTTTATTCATTTTAGTCTGTGCCACTTCATACTGCCCAGGGTTATGTGAAATAGCCTCTTTCATCAACTCTTACAGCTCAATAATGTTTATCATATTTATAAAGCACATTTTATTCCTTCATTCTTTAATTATTTAAGAGGAAATCTAAAGCATTTCATTGGATTTTGTTATTCCAGGCTCAGGGTATTTGTTTTGCAGGAGGTAGACCTGAAGTCGGCAAGACCTGAATTGAAATCCAGCCTGTGATACTTTTTGGCTACGTGACTCTGGGCAAGTTACCTAAGTCTGTGTGTTTTGTATATACACACAGACACACACAGGCATACACACACACACACATCTTAATTTGGAGGCTTGAGAATACTATATTCACTATCTGTATGAGATTCCAAAAAGTAAATATTTTCTTAATTTCTCATGATATATTTAAGGAAATAGAAAGAAAAGATAGTGACTAAATTTTTAAAGGTCTGGTAAACTATGTTTTTGTGATAAGGCTAATTTAAATGGTATTTTCTTCCTGGTTAATGAAAACTTGGTTTCCTTCCCATTCCAGCACTTCTGTGATTAAAGAATTTTATGATATCTAGTAATTCTGTAACAACTAGAAATTCAGTTTGTTATAATACGTGGGCTATTAATTTGTGTCACTCAAAGACATTTTACACCAACTTAGTCAAATGAATTCCAGTTTTGAAAGTTTATTTTTGCTTTAAAGTAGAAAAGAGAGATATCGATATTGCAGAAGTTTCCAAGTGATTTTCTCCATAAATGGTTAGTGGTTCTTTTTTTTTTACATCAGGATAAATTTTACACTGTTTTAAAAAAGGGAAAAAAATTTTGGAAAGAAAGGTTTTGAAAAAATATCTTTTCGTGATTTTTTGAAGGCATACTAAATTTTTATTTGCAGGCCAATTTAATGTTATTATATTGTGATAAGTTGTAAAGCTGAAAAGCTCTTGCTGTTTTGATATGAATTTGTAGTCATCCCATGGCTTAAACACGTGTTAAATTAGTATTTAATCTTATCATATATATAACATTCAATACTTGAAGTTTCTTATTTTCCAGAGGGAGGATATAAGAGAAGTAGAAACAAGCTTGTGAAACAAAGATGTGAATCTGTCAGGTTGTAAGGTTAAAGTCAGGAGTTTGTTTTTGTTTAAGGAATAGTAATATGTTAGTGAAGAGTAGTAATTGATGAGCTATCTTGTATAATCTTAATGGCAAATCTAATATTGCTTGTCTTTTGAAATTAGAACATGTGGAGAAATGTATGAAAACTGCTTAAGGCTCACATGAAGATGTTCCCATTATTTAAAGGGATTCGGAGAACAACAGTATTTTTCCTGTGATGAGTCTCTTACTATTACCCATGTGAGATTAATTTCTTGTTGTCTAGGATGTGTGTTTCTTGAGAACTGAACTCATCCAAAGCTCTGATTATTGCAATTTGCTCTTTAAGACTTGATTTATGAAACTGTAATTGACTATAGTTTTGACCTTTGATTACAGGGAGAGTTGTCTGAATTATCATGAATCCAATATCATCTGTGGCAGTCTGGGAACTGCTGAGCATGGATGTCAATGCCTGGGAAAAAATATGGGGACAACCTTGGACATGGCCTAGGTAAGATCTTCCTGTCTCTGTTTCCTAATTGTGCTATTTGCTTTCTAAAAAGGAAAATTCCCCACTTGATTAATCCTGGGCCCTGCTTCTAATATCTTTTAGCTACATGGCTGACTGTAAGATATAACTTATCCCTGGAATCAACAGAGCTAAGAAAGTTTTTTCCTTCTTTTATGATAAATGACATTGTTATAATTATTCACCTCTTTTCCCCTTGATAGCAAATTTCTAAAATCAAGAAGTTCTCTAAGTATAATATAAATCTCTTTAGTAGTATAACAATAATAGTTTGATACTGGAACATCTCTGAGTCACTAAAATTTGATGAATGTCTTACACTTTTAATGTATATTCATGGCCAAATAATAATATAGCCATAACATATTTCTACAGAGGAAATGACTGGGCAAAGTAATAAGAGAAAGATGTATTGTGATTGATTCTAACTAAGTAAGATAGAAAATTTTAAGTGAAAAGCAATGGGATTAGACTGTTTCCTTCAAGAATTATATATAGGTATATGTGACTGGCTTCCAAAATTTATGAATCATGGAAATTCAGGCTTTAGGCATGCTTTGGTAATAAGTTTTCAAATTTGGATTTTTCCATTTTTAAAGAATCTGCCTGATAATTTTAAAAGGCAGAAGAACTCATTGTATGGTTGGATATTCAAATTTTAAAACATTCTTATACCAGTTACTGGATTTAGGTAAGGAGATAGAGAGCAAATGATACATAAAGTGAAATTCTCTGGTTTCAATATTAGAGGACCAAATTTCAGTGATTGTACTAATTTAAAGTGAAATCTAAATCAAAATTATCCAGAAAGTTTTAGGTCTGAACCAGAGAAGCAGAACTCCCTTTTAGAACTGTCTTGAAAATAAAACCTATTGCCCAAGGATATGGCTATCTAAGGACCAGATAACTACATGACACATCTGGGACTCTAAAGGTGCTGCTTAAATAGAGATTGTGAATGGGGTACTGTGATACCTGCCCAAAAAAATTTGTATAAATTCTTCAAAAAAAGGGTGAAAAATAAAGTGAAGGAAATGGAGGAAAAAATTTAAAAAAAAAGAATAATCCAAGAGAAACAAGAAGATTATGAAAAGAAAGCCAACCAATTAGAAAAGGAGATCCAGAATTTTAAAGAAGAAAATGACACCCTCAAAATTAGAATTGGGCAAAGTGAAACCAATGAATTTTAAGAGTTCAAGAAATAATTAAACAAAACTTGAATGATGAAAAAATAGAAAAGGAAGTGAAACATAAGAAAAACAACAGATTTGGAGAATAAATCAAGTAGAGAAAATATAAATATCATCAGACTAACTGAAAGTTACAGTCAGATAAAGAACTTTGAACAATACAAAATATAATTAAAGAAAATTTTCCTGAAGCATTAGAACAAGGGGGAACTAGAAATAGAAAAATCTATTGCCCCTTTTAAAAGAGATCCTATGAAGAAATTTCACAGGAATATAATAATCATATTTTGAAACAAACACCTCAAGAGTAAAATATTAAAAGCATCAAGATTATAACAAGACACAATTAGAATTAAACAAGACCTAGTAGCAGAGACATTAAAGGATGACAAGTCTTGGAACACAATATGTCACAGAGCAAAAGAACCAGGGTTCTGGTCAAAAATATGATGTTCTGCAAAGTTATTATCTTGAATGAAAAGATGGACATTTGATAAACTCTCAGACTTCATGGCTGTGTTAAAAATATATCTTGAAGTCAATAGAGGATTAAAATACAAGAATTAAGACAAATATTAATTATATACCAATGACTGATTATAAGGGATTCATAAGGACAGACTGTATACCTTTTATATATGTAAAATTTATGTCTAAGATTCTTATTAATAATTGGGTAATTCATAACAAAGATTGGGATAAACCTAAACTTGATATTTATTTAAAAAGTAAAACTATATAGGAATAGCTAAAAAGAGTAATTATGTTATACAAATGAGGTGCAAGGAGTACACTTGATACAGAGGAATTAGAAGGGAGAGGAGGGCTGGTAGTTCTGATAACCTACTTTTATTGGGCATGGGTCTAATAGGGAACAGTACATATATATTTAGAAGTATTTAAAAATCTTCTAAAGGAAGGAAGCAAAACTGTAGGAGCATGGGAGGGAGAGGACAAAGAAGGGATCTTTAGAGGGAGGTTAAGGGAGTAGGTTAAAGAGGCAGATAGAAGGGTGTTTAGATCCTTGGAAGGAGAGTAGACAAATAATAGAAGGGCAAGGTAGGGGGTAGAAGTAAAGTAGAAGAGGGAAGGAGGGATAGGAAACTAGGGATATGTACAAACATAAAAAAAAGAAAAGATCAGGAGTAGAATACTGTTGAGAAAGTGCATGTTTCATATGTATGTTTATGTGTATCAGTACTGTACATCAATTTCATGATGGCATGCTTGTCCGGGTTCTGGAGAGTGAGCAATGGTCTTGTGCCTTCCCAGTCATGAGTAGAGTGAAACAGGGCTGTGTGCTTGCTCCCATGCTTTTTAGCATGATGTTTTCAGTCATGTTGTCAAATGCTTTCAATGAGGATGAACAGGGCATCAAAGTCAGCTACTGTACTGATGGCATATTCTTCAATTTGAAAAGGCTCAAAGCCAAGACCAAATTTTCTTTTTGCAGATGATATAAAATATGGATCAATTCTCTGCTGCCTGTACTAATTTTGACCTAATAATTAACACCAACAAAACACAGGTGCTCCATCAGCCACCACCACACCTTCCACATGTGGAACCATCAGTTACTACAAATGGAGAAGTTTGGAATGCTGTGCATAAGTTCCCTTACCTTGGTAGCATACTTTCCATGGATGTATACAATGACAACGAGGTTGATGCATACATTTCCAGAGCTGGTTCAGAGTTTGGAAGGCTCTGAAGAAAAGTATGGGAGAGAAGATGTAATGGACTGACTACCAAACTGAAGTTCTACAGAGCTGTTGTGCTAACCTCATTGTTGTATGCCTGTTAAACATGGACAGTCTACCAGCGCCATGCCAGGAAACTGAATCGCTTCCATTTGAACTGTCTTAGGAAGATTCTGAAGATCACCTGGCAGGATAAGGTACTAGACACGAAGGTCCTTGCCCGAACTAAACTGCTAAACATTCAAATTATATTTCAGAGAGCATGATTCCGAAGGACTGGCCATGTTGTTTGAAAGCAAAATGTATGCTTGCCAAAAAGACTATTTTATGGAGAACTCACATGGGTCCCGTGATCACACGGTGGTCAGAAGAAGAGATACAAGAACACTCTCAAAGTTGCTCTCAAGAACTTTGGATCTGGTTTTGTGACATGGGAGGCACTAGCACATCACTGCTAAGCATGGTGTTCCCACATCAGAAAGGGTGCTAGCTCTATAAACCAAGCAGAATTGAAATAGCACAAAGGAAATGTAGGATGCACAAATTTGGAGTAACCACCCCACATGTTCACAGAGACTCTCTGTGCCCAATCTGTAGTAGAGCATTCTGAACTCGTATTGGTCAAATCAGTCACAGTCAGACACACTGAAACTTTTCTTTGTCATGATTGTATCAGTTTGGTCCTCTGAGGATGAAGGACTTCAATCAATCATATGTATGTTTATATCCATAGCTATAGAGAAATATATCTAAACCTTATTGTAGCTTTCTGGAGGAGTGAGGGAGGGAAAAAATAAACAAAGGAAAAAAAAGTGCACAGCAGAGAACAAAAGAAAACTCACAAGGAAGCAAAGAAAGAGGAACAATTCACAGTGCATTATTCATCCTATGGACTTTCTGGAAATGAAAATTTATTGTTACGTGTTTTGAATCCTTGCACATAACATGCTTTTTTTTTTTCCTTTTTCCTTTGTATTTCAGTTCCAGTACTTAAGTTTATGATATGTTTTGTTTCTTTTCTCTACTCTGTCTCTGTTATTTGGTGCTTGAATCCAAAAGTAAAGCAAAAAACATAGAATAGTCATTGTCCATTCCAAGTTTCCCCAGCTCTTTACTAGGAAATGGTTTTCATGTTGACAAATCATTCTTCTATCCTTCCCTCTTGGCTGAGAGGAACAACTATTCCTTTCCTTGTACCCATTCTCCATATTTCATTCTTTCTCCTTTTGCATCCCCATCTCCACTTCCTGAAGGCTTAATTCCTCTGTTTTCAGGGCTCTCTTCCCTTAAGCTTTTAGGTATAGACAAGACTGATCAATACTTAAGACAACAGAATCTTTCCTGACCCTGTGGTCCATTTAATCTAGATTCTATTTTGCTGAATTCCATTTGTTCCTAATCTTATATATGGTTTGCTATGTCTCTCTTTCTGTGTATGCTTTCTCCATTAGATTGTGAGCAGGGACTCTCTTTGCCTTTTTGTATTCCCAATGCTTAGCAGAGTGCCTGGCACAGAGTAGGTATTTAATAAATATTTATTGAGTGATTGATTGATAAACCTTACAAACACCTTACCTCCTTTGTTTCTTCCAGTCCCTTTCCCCTCTTGAAAAGCTACAATCTGCTTTCCTTTCCCATTGTTCAATGAGACAATGGGAACCCTTGAGTTCATCACCCATTTGTGTGATTATAGCAAAAGCGTAAATACAATGGCAATGGACAATTTGCAAAATCCTTTCACTTCTTCAAGGAAGTTAATGGAAATATTTTATTATTATTGACATTTGGGGCAGCTGGTGGCACAGTGGTTATAGAGGTAGGAAAATCTGTGTTCAAATCTGTTCTCAAACATTAGTACTTGGCACCCTGAGAAAGTCACTTACTCTCTATTTGCCTCAGTTTCCTCATCTACAAAATGGGGAAAATTAGAGTTGTGGAGATTCAAATGAGCTATAGTTTTAATGTGTTTATCACAGTGTCTGGCATGTATAATACCTTTCATGTAAATGCTTATTCCCTTTTTTGAAGGGTGTGTGAGGTTCTGACTTACTAATGGTTACCAGACCCTAAAATACCATAATTGGGGTTCAAACCCCTTCCTTTTATCTCTTAAGTCCAGTGCATTGATGATTATACCGTTCTATCTCTCTTTCTTCTACCTAGGAAGGCAATGCTGTCTAGTGGCTAGAATATTGCTTTTGGAGTCAGGAAGGTCTGAGGTCAAAACCTACCTTTGGTTTAAACATTTCAATTGAAGTTTTGGTTTTTGTTTCACCTTTATTTCTGAATGTCTCTTCCCTTTTCAAGAAGTTCTACTCTTGTTATAAAGAATGTTTAAAAAAGAGAGAGGGAAAAATAATAGTTTATTAAAAGTAACCAATATATCAATTAATTCTGACAGGATATTTGATATTCCACAGCCATCATTCCCTGAGTTTTCTCATCTATAAAATGGCATTAATAATAACACCTCTGCTGCTGTGAGGATCCAATAAATTAATATATGTGTGTGTATATACATAAAGTGCTTATTAAACCTTAAATTACCCTGTAATGCTTTATTATTCAGTTTTTTCAGTTTCGTCCAACTCTTTATGGCTCCATTTGGGTTATTTTTTGACAAAGATACTGGAGTGTTTTGCCATTCCCTTCTCCACCTCATTTTACAGATGGCAAAATGGAGGCTTATAAAGTTCTTAACACAATATTATTATTATCTGTCTAATTTAATAAAATTGTTCCATACATATTAACTTTGAAGGTGCTGAAAATACTAAAAATAGAAACATTAGTAATTTCTATATGTGAATACCTGGAAATGCGGTTGGTGTCATCTGACATTTATTGTTTGTATTATTCCTGTATTTCTAAATTGTGTTGTACTTCTAAAATTCTCTTAGATTCTAAAATTAGAGGGACCATTCTATTGCTGAAATTACTTAGAAAAAGAACTTTTTAATCAGAAATTTCCTGCATATGAATTAGCCTTTTAAAAGGATGTGATAAATTTGATCATTTGAAAATGTTAAATATTTAATTAGATATATTTGGTTTAAAAGGCAATAATAAAAATGATATTTACTATGGTAGCCTATTATTCCTTTGAAAATCATTATTATTATGAAAATATACAAGGTGGCTTAAAGTTGTAGTCTCAACATACTAATGATGAGATGAATGATTTTCTGTGGAGTATAATTTGGAAATGCATTCCCCTCTGTTAATAATGGGTTCTTTCAAGTTTTACCTTTGGAAAATTAAGTAAACCCCTCTTCCTGGATTTAGGGAAGTAGAGAAACAGCATATGGTACACAGACTGAAATTCTGTGAAGTTTGAGAATTAAAGAACCAAATTTAAGTAATTAAACTATGTTCTACTAAGTCAGAATTATCTAGCAACCTCAAGATTTAGAACCAGAGAAGTAGAACCCCCTCCTGAGCTGTCCTGAGAATAAAGCCTACTGTCCAAGAAGAGACATCTGGGAAACAGATAACTACATGAGACACTGAGAACAGGTTAGTGGACTAGAAGGAAACTTGATATTAGTTAACCTTAGCAATAATGATTGTATTGTTTGTATGGTTTATGTGAAAGTTTTCTTGGTGACCTTGGTTGCCTATAAATCTTCCTTCTCAACACTAGTCTATTGTGAGCTTTCTGAGTAGTTTAATCTGTCCCTGACATAATATAATTATGCAATTATAGAAATTGTAAGAAACATATTATTGCATTGTTTGAACCTAGCCCTGTGTGCCTGGGAAACTGAACCATTTCTATGTGACTTTAACAAACTGCTTTTGTTATACTGATCAGAAACTCAGATCCAAAGATTGATATGATGAGTTTTCTCACAATTGTCAACTCATATACCTTCTAGGGGCTGGTACCAGTTCCTTCTGACCGCTCTCAGAGATGCCAAATTGTGAGTGTGGCCTCCTGGATCATCGGAAGATGGCCTGCTCCTACAAGACCTCTGAATGCATTGAGGTTCTTGGCCTTTGGCTTTGTTCAGGGCTGGAAGAAGATGACATCTGAGGCAGAGACTCCCCAAGAATCCAGACCAGGCCTGCAAGAAGAAGTGTCCCTCCCCACTTGAGTCCCCCCTTTTCTGATCCTTTCATTCCATATGTGGTTTGCCCCTATCTCCTGGATCCCCTAGTTTTGGTTTTGGTTTGCTTTGTCTGTGTCATTTTTGGTCACTATGCCCCTCTTTCCTCTGAACTCAGGCTCACTTTTAGTCTCCTTCTTTACTTGTTTTTGGTTGCACTGCAGTAGCCACTCATCTCTTTTTAGAGCCACCAACCCACCCTGCCAGCATCTTTCAATGGGTACATTCCTTCTGGAGTCCTACTTCCCACAAAGGGATTGACTACACAAATTTTGATCTGGGAATATTGGTTTCCGTTAATCAGGTCACTGATTCTGTTATCTTGCCATCATCCCTGGGTATGTTTTTCATGTGTGGCACCTCCCTTTGTCAGATTCTCCCTCCTCTGTGGATTGGTCTACATGTCATCATTCTTGTGGTCCCCAACATCTGAGATGACATTTGAGACTATTCTGGTCCCCTTGACCCCTTGTGTGCTTGTGGTTGTGAATGCTATTTCTTGGGTGCCTTCTCTGATCTATCTCCATTGCCACTGGGATGCTGTTCAGGCCCTGTCCCTCATCATGGGGGAGGGTAGTACCCTGGCACCTATGTGAGTACAGAAAGGAGGCCGGATATCCTCAAAGGAAGTTTTCAGGAATCAATCCTTGCAGACATGAATGGTTAGATAGCTAGAGTGAGTTCCCAGAGTGAGGAAAGAGACTGGATCCATCCTATACTACTGAGTTGGCTCAACAACATTACGGACTGTTCCATCCACCTTGTCTATCCTGGCTGTCTTCTCAGGGCTGGGAAATGCAGGCAGAGCTGAGAGTCACTTGAATTGTTTGCAATCCCATCTTAAACACTAGCTCAGGGTGAGAGAATTGGAGTAGTGAGCAGAGAACAGAGTACAGAATGAGACCAGCTTCTGGAGCAGCCCCATGGGAAGGTTTGTGGGTCTTGGCCAAAGCTTACCAGGCAGAAGGTTCTTTCTCTTCCTCCTTTTTCTTTCTCTTCTCAGTCTTTCTACCTCAATCAGATCCCCTGGGACAAGTAGCTCCTGCAGCAGAGCTGAATTAGGCCCAATTTTCCCCTGAGAGTAGTGGTTTCCCCAAGCATGTGACTCTGTGCAATAGATGCTCCTTCATGCAGGAGGGCTGAGGAGCCTGGGGAGGTTTTTGTTCAGGGCTGAAACACTGTGGGAATGGAGCACTATTATGTTTCATACAGTAATAATCTGCCACATCCTCAGCCTCCACAGCACTGATGGTGAAGGTGAAATCTGTCCCAGAGCCACTGCCACTGAACCTGGAAGGGACCCCAGACTGCAGGGTGGAGGCAGAATAGATCAGTTGCTTGGGAGACTGTCCTGGTTTCTGCTGGTACCAGGCCATATAGTTGCTAACACTGGAACTGGTCTTGCAGTTGATGGTGACTCTGTCTCCTGGAGCCACAGAAAGGGAGGCTGGGGACTGGGTCACCACAATATCTGCTCCGGATTCTTGGTGGGAAAAGGAGAAGAAAGAGATTTCAGTGAAGAATCTTTTTCCCTCACCCTCAGGCTATGTCAGAGATACCCAGTGGAAAACTCCTTCTATCTCTCAAGTGGTACCAACATAGGGCTCACTGGGAGTCTTACCTTGAGGCCAGAGCAGTAGGAGGCAGAGAAGCCAGGAAGGGGAATGCATTGTGACCCTTGCAGATCTGGAAACAGAGACCTCTGAGCTCAGTGAGAGATGTGAGAGATATTTGTACGTGAGGCTGGGTTTGTGAAAGGTCCCTTGGAGATCATCATGCAAAGCAGTGCTGGCCCAGCTTCAAGTCTGGACCCCAGGTGTGGTGATATGTATATGGGTTTAGTGGCCCTGTTGTGTTTCCTTGAAGACGAGACCTCATGTGGTCCTTTTTTTTTTTTTTATTGCTATATGATATGCACCTGCCTTAGGCCATACATGATGGTGGTTGTGGGAGGCTGTTCATTGTAGGTATAAGGGGGGCGGGGCACAGGTAGTGTGGAGAGGCTTTTCCATCTTCCCAGGAGAGATCAGATGACTGGTTCTAGTGACCAAGAGTTGACAATTGTCTACACAAAGAATGGAAGGAAAGAAGGAGTAAAGAAAGAAAGAGGGGGAAAGAGAAAGAGAGAAGGAAAAAGAGAGTGGGAGAGAGGGAGAGGAGAGAAAGAAAAAGAATAAAAAGAAAGAAAGAAAACGGAGAAAGAATGAAAGGAGGGAAAGCAGGAAAGAAAAAAGAAAGATGTAAAGGAGCTGACTTAGAATGAAAACTAAGACTGGAGAACCAACAGTTTTCAAGGACAGAGAAGGGCCCAGGCTTAGATGAAATGGGTATGGAAGGGACTTGGAGATTCTTTGGTCTAGTAGGCAGGGTGGGGAGAATGTATTCCTTCCTTTGTTGTGGAGGAGATATTTTTCTCTTTCATATTTCTGATACATCATTCTAAATGCTGAGAAGAAAAACGGATTGCTGATCTCAACCTCTCACTTTGTAGCTGGGAAAACTGAGGCCTAAAGGAGCAAAATGGTTCTTCAGGTACCTTTTACATCTCTTGTTCATCACTCAGAACACTGTCACTTTTAGTCAGGCCTTTCTCATCTCATTATTGGAATCCTGAAATGGCCATCTGGTTGGTTTCTGTGCCCTCACTCTCTCCCCACTCCTGCCTACGCTGCTCTTAGCTGTTAAACTGATCATGTGACAGAGCAGGGCTGACCAGGTCACCTCCTATTCCAGAAACTCAAGTCCCTCTTTATCACCCCAAAGATCTAATAAAAATTCCTTTAAAGTCCTTCAGAACATGGCCAATTCTTCCCTTTCCAATTTCCTTACACTTTACCTCCTACCAAGGACCCCATGATCTGCTGACACTGGATAAACGTCCCTCCTCTCGACTCCGTGCTCTCTCCCTGCTGTCACCTGGACCTGGAATGCTCTTTTCCTCACTGCCACTTCCTGACTTCATGTGCTGCCTGCTTCCTCTGAAATAAACACCTGGGGCCTTTTCCATTACATTCTCTTGCTGGTATGATCTCGCTGTGCAGTCTTTTCTTGTAGGCATACACTTCATGCTGAACACATTAGTGTCTTCTACCTAACCTATGCTGCTTTTAATTTGAAATTTTTAGCATTGAACTTAAATGTTAAAGAAGAGTATTTCCATCCCTGCAGCAGAACAGAAAAAGGGGATTCTGGGTGAAAGTATGAACCTCCCTTTCCCCCAGCTGGTAAAACAAGCATATTACAAAGTCTATCCACATCTCTGCAGACTGTCCTCTTCTCTGTCCTCCCTCCTGAAATTCCTTCTCTTCCTTTTTTGTACTTTAAAATTTTTTCTTTACTTTTTTTCTCCTCATGATTGCTCTGGCTTCACTCCTGGATTAAAATCTGAGAAGAAATAAAGAAACCAAATCTCCTGTAACATAGAAGTAGAGTCTCACACAATGAATCAAGATGGTGGCCGCATCCTCTGCAATTCAGTCAAGTCTAGACTTGGGTGGGGGGTGGGGTGAGCTTTCACTGCTGGTTTCCTTAAATGGCAGAGTGAGATCAAAGCAGAAGTTGTTTCCCTCAAATCTAGCAAAGAACCTTCAGCTTCAGAAGTTCTACAATGAACTCAGTAGAGGCTGACAGTTATGGTGGCATTTACCGAGATAAGACAGCAGTGGAGGCTAACCTTTCCCCTGGATGATGCTGGGACTGGCTGACTGCAGGACTTACCCCACACCTCTACCCAGAAGGAAAGGAAGAGAATTTCTACTGGCGTACTCCAGGGAGAGGTTTGATCATCATAGTTAGACTGCATTCACTTCCACTGTTCTAGTCTTAATATTCACATTGTTAGTCACTGTATGTATTGCTTTCTTAGTTCTACTTAATTACTTAATGTAAGTTCAGATAAACCTTTCCCTAATTCTCTGAAACCTTCATAATCCCCATTTACTGTGATGCAGTAATATTTCACTACATTTATGTGCCATGTTTGTTTAGCTCTAAGTAGGCAGTTCGCTGGTGCCATGGATAGATACAGGTTGCTTGGCCTTGGGCAGCTCACTTAATTTTTCCACACCTGAGTTCTCTCATCTGTAAAATGGGCATAATAATAGCACTTATGTTGTTGTGAGGATCCAATAAGTTAATAGATGTAAAGTGCCTATTAAACCTTCAGTTACCATGTAATGCTTTGCTGTTCAGTCTTTTCAGTTGTGTCCAACTCTTTATGACCTCATTTTAGGGTTTTCTTGGCAAAAATACTGACAGGGTTTGCCATATTCTTGTCTGTCTCATTTAAGAGATGAGGAAACTCAGGGTTAAGAGATTTTCCCAGGGTCACAGGCAAAATAGCTGTCTGAGACTGAACTCAGATTCTCTTGCTATTTCCTTCTCCAGCTCATTGTATAGATGAGAAAACAGAGGGAAATAGGGTTAAGTCACTTTTCCAGGGTCACATAGCTAGTAGTTTTCTGAGGCTGAACTTCAGCTAAGATCCTACTCACTCGAGACCACTTAGATGACCTAAACTGTTTTGTTGGCATGAAGCCCAATTACAGTTGAAAGTGGATTGTTGTTTAGTTGTTTCAGTCATGTCTGACTTCTGGGGACCCTGTTTGAGGTACTTTTAGCAAAGATCCATGAATGGTTTGTCATTTCCTTCTCCAGCTCATTTTTGTAGATGTGGAAACTGAGGCAAAGAGGGATAAGTGACTTGCTTGAGATCACATAGCTGGGTCATAACTGGGGCCAGATTTGAACCCAGGAAGATGAGTCTTAATGACTTCATGCCCCACATGCTATCAAATCTGCTACCTAAACAAGCTAAAAACAGACTTTTCAGGATATTATCTCCCTGCTCCTGCCCTAACCTCATTTGTTACAGTTCTTTTTCTTCCATGCTTTTCTTTTTTGGGGGGCTTTTTAAAATCCTTTTTAATTACATTAATACACATTTCTGGAATAAAACAACTGTTTCCATAGCATAGTATAATAGCAAAGGTGATTGTAAATGAAGTTGGTAATCTACTATGCACAATCTGCTATTGCTTTCAAATATATAGCAAAATTATCACATACATTTATAGATCTTTTTTCCTATCCTCCCTCTCATTTTGTTCTTTTCCCTAACATTTTCCTTAGAAGCCTTATGGAAGTTAGGGATGACTGTCCCCAATGATAATGGTTTGGTTCTCTGAGAAGATGAACAAGGGACTACCATAGATCCTTCTGTAACACATTTTGAATCCCCAATATCTAATAAGGCTTCAAACTTGGATTATTCAATCAGAAGAGGCATTGTGGCCCACTCTGAACTCAATCTACCATAATGCTTTAGAATGCTCTGGCAAAATAGGCATACTTTGCTTTCTGTGTGAGCTCATAACACCCCATTCCTGTGTCAACACTACAAGGCCAGATGAAGTTGTGCAAAAGGATTCTTCTGTTTATGACTACCAAGGATATGGCCTCTTGATAATATGCTACCTTGAACAATGCGACTTTCTTATGTTAAGTATTTTATGGACATATACTGTTAAATCATGTTAATGGTAAAGGAAACACTGATATCCTGGGATTATTATGTCAATCAACACTTTGTCAATTGTGTTATTTTATTTGCAACCTATTCACTTAAGAAATTCCTTTCTCACATCATGCTTAACTATGTAAAGATCATAATTTTGACTGACCTAGAAAGTCTGAACCAGGGCGGGAGGGAGTGATGAGAGGGAATTGCTTTGAAAGTATAAGGTCTGCCTTGTCTGTCCATCTTGGGGTTCATTGCCTTATGATGAGCTCTCATGTATCTTGATATTTATATTTCACAGGCTTTGAGAGGTGTAAACACTCATATTCAGAATAATTTTGTTTGTCTTTCTACAAATGAACTTAGTAATTGCTCACACCACCAAGGTGTGACAAGGATCGGTGATCTAGACTTACCTACCTATTAAATTCCAGAATGGTTCATCATTATATTGCAAACAGTAATAATTTACAGCATCCTCAGCCTCCACAGCACTGATGGTGAAGGTGAAATCTGCCCCAGAGCCACTGCCACTGAACCTGGCAGGGAATGCAGAAAATAGTTTAGAAGCTTCATAGACCAGGAAATTGGGCAACTGTCCTGGTTTCTCTTGGTAGCAGCTTGTTGTCTTGTTAATCGTGAAAGTGGCTATGCAGCTGATGGTGACTGTCTCCTGGAGTCACAGACAGAGTGGACACCTGGAATTCTTAGTGGGAAAAGGAAAAGAAAGGGATTTCCGTGAAGAACGCTGTGTACATACAGTGAATCCAGGCTTAGTTCCCTCACTCCTAAGCTGTGTCAGAGATATCCCTAGGAAAACTCCTTCTGTCTCCAAAGGGGTTCCAACCTGTGGCTCATTGTGAGTCTTACCAGAGCAGTAAGAATCAGAGGAGTAAGGAAGGAGAGAGCATTGTGAGCCTTTCACAGCTGGAGGCAGAAAGCTCTGAGCTGAGTGAGAAAGGTGGGACATATTTGTACGTGAGGGTTGTTTTGCAAAAGGTTCCTTGTAGATCACCATGCAAAACTGTACTGGTCCAACCTCAACTCAAGGACCCTAGGAGTAATGGTGTGCATATGAAGGGAGTGGTCCAGTTGTCTTTCCTTGAATGTGTGACCTCATGTGGCCTCTTTTTTAATTGCTCTATTAAATGAACATGCCTTAGGCTGGACATGATGATAGCTTTGCCAAGTGGCCAATGGAGGTAATAAACATGGAGGGTAGGAATGGTTTGGAGGAGAGTGGTGTGATGTTGGGTGAGTCCTCCCTACCTTCCTGGAGCGATCAGATGACCCTGAGTCTAGAGACCCAGAATTGACAAGTGTTTGAGTAAAGCATAGAAGAAAGAATAAAAAGAAAGGAAGGAAGGAAGAAAGATAAAGAAAAGAAAGAGAGAACCATAGGTCAATGTGTGACTCTCCAGTGGGGGAAAATGAAGAAGGAAGGAAGAAAGGATGGAAGGAGTGAAAGAAGGAACATTGCTCAGCTGCAACTGAACAGCTAGGTTGGCAGTGGAGTATCTACAACTATTCACAAATTGATGTTTGTCTTTCATTTTTTAAAAATTATTTGTTTTTAGTTTTCAACATTCACTTTGATTTCATTTTGAGTTCTAAATGCTTGGATCAGTTTACAGCTCCACTAACAATGCCTTAGTGTTCCAATTTCCACACATCTCCAACATTTATCATTTTCCTGTTTTGTCATTTTAGCAATCTGATAGGTGTGATGTGGTATCTCAGAGTTGTTTTAATTTCCATTTCTCTAATCAGTAGTGATTTAGAGCATTTTTACATATGACTATGGATAACTTCCTCATCTGAAAACTGCCTGTTTGTATCCTTTGGTCTTTTTTTCACTTGAGAAATAACTTGTATTTTTTATAGATTAAGCTCAGTTCTCTATATGTTTGATAAATGATACCTTTTTCAGTTTCACAGGATATGAAAATTGTTTTCCAGCTTTCTGCTTCCCTTCTAATCTTGGTAGCATTGGGTTTCTTTGTGCAATCTCTTTTTAATTTAATGGAATCAAAATTATCCATTCTGCTTTCATAGTGTACTCTATATCTTATTTGTTCATAAATTCTTCACTTTTCCATAGATTTGACTACTGCTTTCTGTCCTAATTTGCCTCTAGTTTCATCCATTATGACTGAATCCTGTACTCATTTTGACCTTATCTTGGTATATGGTACAGGATTTTGGTCTATGCCAATTTCTGTACACAGTTCTCCATTTTTTTCAACAGTTTTTATCAGATCGTGAGTTCTTTCATTTAAAATCAATTTATTTGCTTTTAGTTTTCTACAATCACTGCCACGAGTCTTAGATTTTCTCCTTCTCCCTCCATCCTCCCTCCCTGAGATGGCATGCAATCTTATATGGTTTCTACACATACATTCTCATTAACCACTTTTTAATATTACTCATGTTTCATAGAAGAATGAAAATGAATGGGAGCCTCTGGCCCCAGTGCCAAGGCATAGATCAGGATGACTAGAGATGGTCCATGAAATCTGAGAAACAGAAATGAAAAAAGGAGATCAGGGAAAGATCTCTCTGCCACTGCATCTGTAGCCATCGAACCCGTTATCTTAACCTATGTCTTGCCGCTGGACTCTGATGACTCCACAGGAGATAGTGAGGCTGATGATTTCATAGAGCTCTGCCTCACCCAAACCCAGCTCACTTTGAAATCAAGACAGTCCCTTCCTGATGTCATTGGTCCTCTTCCAGATTGAAGGATGAACAATAAACAACAATAACCAGCCTGTACCTTGAAATCTTTCCTTTTAAACACAATCAGCTTGAGCCAGGCTGGCCCCTGACTTTCTTACTCCTCCTGTTAGGATCCATGCCCTGAGGGATAATACAGCCAGAATGAAGTAGTTTTTGTTGCTTAGATACCCCAAGGGCATCTGGCATCTCATAACTGGGCCATCTTATTTCTTTTCCCTTCCCTCCTAAAAGTAAAAAACTTTTTCATAGATCTCCTGTCTGCAAAATCCATTGTACTCTGTACTCATGGGACAACCCCAAGGTGAGAGGTTTGCTCCCTTGGTGTCTCCGTTAAAGACACTTTATTTCTCATCCTGTGCCTTTGATTCCTTTTAGGACTTGACATTCCCTTGTTAAGGATCTCTTTTCAATCAGCAAATCATGTACTCCACAAGCAATTTATGAAGTGATTCCTCTGTGTTAGACATTATGGATACCTTGCATCTGAGTGATCAACCCATTCCATCTGCAAAATAAACAGGTAATTTTGTGGGAGAAGGTGGTGCCACATTTTCATGTAGAAGATAGCACTTGACCCAAGATTTAAGCTAATCTGGGGATTCTAAAGGGTAGAGGGGGAATACTGCATGGGGGTTATCCAGTACAAAGGCATGGATATGGCAGATGGGAATGTGTGTGCATAAGAGCAAGGTCAGGAATTGTCATCCATCCTACTTAGAACTTCTTGAAGTCTATGGGATGCCTCATGAGTTCACTGAGCTTCAATTTTTTGTATTGCATGTGAAACCTGCTTTCCTACAAAGGCTGAAAAGGTGTCCTGGACAATGGGAGAGGATGATTTAAGCTGTTCTGGACCAAGATACCAACAGTCCTCTGTGGTGGTCTCTGAGTGACCCCAAATCCTCCTGCTTTGTCAGCAACAACAAGACCTAGTTAAACTTGCACAGATGTCCTGAGACTGGGCCAGTTCCTTGCTTTATAATCCCCCTCACTTAACCCTTTCTTAGTCAATTCCAACTGTAACTCTACTTTCATGCCACTAGATTGAGAGAAGTAAACCTCCATACAACCCAAATCTGTTTGTCTTTCTTACTGTGAGCTCTGGAGGGACATTTTTCGTGCTGAGACTCAGATAGTACAGGTGACTGCAGACAGCTCTGCACTTTGGTCCCAGGAGCTATTCTTCTGAAGTTGTGGCCTTGATGGGGATGAGTCCCTTCTCTATTCTCTTCTAGTGTCTCAGACTCACACAGATTTGGGAGAAGTCCACATTTCTCTCCAAGCTGACTCTGGGCCAGGGACCATACTGTGTCAGAAAGATCTCCTCTGAAGGTGAGGATATGTTCCGTAACCTGGCCTGTCTGTGTGCTTCTGGTCTGTCTGTGGGCTTCTGGTCTGTGTACGCCTCTGGTTTCTGCACACCCCTGGTCAATCAGGTAAAATTAGATTTGTGCACTTTGTTGTTTATATTCCTCATTTTGTCTGTGTCCCTGTGATTGTAAAATGTTTATATCATGTTTGTGCTTTTAACTAGATCATGTAATCTTGAAATATTTAAAGTATAGTCAACCAGAAAAGCTTCCAAAATTTGTAGCCAGAGAAAAATTAGTGAACCGGTAAAATTAATGAACTTTTTTGTTCTTTTGGAGGTTATAGGAAAAGAAGTTGCCTCAGTAATTAGAACCAACTCTCCCCTTAAGCTTTCTGTGGGCGATTAGCTTGTGAGAAATGAGGAAAATCCTGTAAGATATTTCACAACATTGGCCCCGCTGAAACTATGGACATCAAGTTAGATGAACCAAATTGTAGAACTGCTAAAAACATTTTAGAAGATTCTGGAGGCTTGGAGATTAATCATTAATGAGTTTGGAAGTTAATATTTTTAATATTAATATTTAATTTCACTACTGTGATTTTGGAAAATGAAGTACACCCTTCTGCCTTCCTGACTTCCTTCCACAGAGTAAGGAGTGCTGATATAACTTTGCTTCTCCCTCTTTCTGTGTAAAAGGTCTTTGTGCAACTGGAAATCAATCATTTTTCTGAGTTCCTTATCAGGTAAAAGATTATTATACTTGTATAATAATATCTAAGACATGAAAGATTTCCATCCTTTTAGCAGGCAGTGGGTTATAATGAATGGTGTCCTTTCACTGCAATTCTCACCCTGTGATCTGTGCTGCATATTTCTTCCTTGAAGCCCTTGATAACTATCCCTGGGTATCTATCACCTGCTTTTGTCCCCTAAAGAGAAGAAACTAGCATTCAATTCTGGGTTATTTGTGTTTTTTTTCAGTGCTTTTCGTTTCATTTCCTCATGAAGAGGGCTTTCTGTTTCCAGGTCAGCCCTGATTTCCTACTCAAAAAAGATAGCAGCCTCAGGGCTGTGGGCAGGAGAGGTCCCAAGAACCAGTTGGGAGAGTGTGTCAAAAACAGGCAGAGTAGAATCACTATTTGTCCTAAGCTTCTCTAGCTCCTTCCTAGAACCAGGGCATTAATGTCATCAAATCATCCTTCTGATATCATTCCCCTCTTGACTGAAAGAAAGAGCTATTCTTTCCTTGAACCCATTCTCCATATTTCCTTTTTCTCACTCTTCACCCCCTTCCTCACCCATCTCCACAGTTTTGAGCTCCCCCTCCACATTTCAAATCTCTCTTCCGTTGTGCTTGTACATACAGACAAAGCTGACCAGTGTTTAAGACGACAGCATCTTTGCCTGAACCTATGTTCATTTCATCTAGTTTCTACTCTGCTGGATTCCTTTGTTACTAATCTTGTACAGAGTTTACTTCTGCCTCTGTTTCTTTGTATGCTCTATACTCCATTATACTGTGAGCTCCTTGAGGGCAGGGACTCTCTTTGGCCTCTTTGTGTATTCCCAGCTCTTTCAGAGTGCCTGTCACATTGAAGGTGCTTAATACATATTTATTGACTGATTTATAAATATATCATCCCCATCTGCCCTCTATTTTTCCAGTCCCTTTCCTCTCTTCTAATGCTACAATCTGTTTTCCTTTCCAATTGTTCACTGACTCAGTGGGAATTCTTTAGTTCATCACCCATTTGTGTGATTATAGCAACAGCCAAGTACAATGGCCATTTAACAATTTACAAAGTCTTTCCCCTGCTTTGAGGATGTTCATGGCCATATTATTATTATTCCCATTTGGGGCAGCTGGTGGTATAGTGGTTAGAGAGGCAGGCCTGGAATCAGAAAGACCTCTGCTTAAATCTGGTCTGAAACATTAGCTCTTGTCACCTTGGGAAAGTCATTTAATCTCTGTTTGTCTCTCTTCTCTCATGTATAAAATGGGAATAATTGCAGAGTTGTTGTGGGGATCAAATGAGGTAGAGATGTATAGTGTTTGGCACGTTGCCTGGTGGAGAGTAGCTGCCACACAAATGCTTCTTCCCCATTTTATAGATGAGGAGCGTGAGGGTTTGATTTACTCATGGTCACCTGACTCAAAATGACATAATTGGGCTTCAAACATTGTCTTTTAATGCCTTAAATCCCCTGCTTGATTATGAGACCATTCTGCCTCTCTTTCTTCTCCCTAGGAAGGCAGTGTTGCCTGGTGGCTAGAGTAATGCTTTTGGAGTCAGGAAGGTCTAAATTCGAATCCTGCTTATGATGTAATAGTTTCAATTGAAGTTTTGGTTTTGTTTCACCTTTATGTCTGACTGTCCTTTCCCCTTCCCAGAAAACCCTTTCTTGTAATAAAGAATTTTTTAAAAAAGAAAGGAAAAAATGGTAAAGTAACCACTGTATCAGTGGGTTCTGACAGTATATGCAATATTCCACAGCCGTCACCCAAACCTCTACAAAGAAGAAAAAGATGTCTGTTTTGCATATTTTACTTCAGGGGGAAGCATGGTCATAAAAGTTATACTGTATTTATTGTTTCATTCTGTGTGTGTGATATTTTATTATATTATTTACATATTTAGTTTTAGAAAAAAACAGAAAATAGTATGTTTCAATCTTTATTCAGATTCTATAGTTCTTTTTGTGGATGTGGATAGCATTTTCCATCATGAATGTTTTGCAATTTTCTTAGATCGTTGCATTCCTGAGAAAAGGTAAGTCAGTCATAGCTGATCATCACACAGTGTTGCTGGTGTCGTGTACAATGGTTTTCAGGTTCTGCTCATTTCCCTCAGCATAAGGTGATGTAAGTCTTTTCAGGATTTTCTGAAATCACCATGGCCATCATTACCTGTAGCACAGTAGTATTCTATTACATTCATGTGCCATATTTCTTTGACTCTAATTAGGCAGCTATCTGATACAATGGATTAGGTTGCAAGCTGTGTGGCCGTGGAGAAGTCACTTAACTTTTCCACACCTGAGTTTTCTCATCTGTAAAGTGGTAATAATAATGACACCTACGCTCTGTGAGGATCCAATATAGGGCTTATTAAATGTTAGAGTAATATATATGTACAGCTTTATTGTTCAGTCTTTTCAGTTCCATTCAATTCTTCATGATCCCATTTGGGGTTTTCTTGGCAAAGATCCTGGAGTGACTTGCCATTTCCTTCTCCAGCTCATTGTTAGAGATGTGAAAACTGAGGCAATGAGGGTTAAGTGACTTGCAAAGGGTCACATACCAAGTAAATGTATGAAGCCAGATTTGAGCTCAGGAAGACGAGTCCTCCTGACTTCATCACCCACATACTATCAGATCTGCCACCGAAACAGAGCTTAAAAGAAGACTTTTCTGGATAAATTCTCCCTGTTGCTCCCTCAACTTCATTTCATATAAATCTTTTTTATTCTTGCTTCTCTTTTCTTTGCTTATTTAGTATTTTATTCCCCTCCCAGTTATATGTAAAAGCAATTTTCAACACTCTTTTAAAAAGCTTTGAATTCCAAATTCTCTCCCTTCCCCCCCTCCCTTTGAGAAAGCAAGCAATTCAATATGGGTTCTACATGGGGAGTCAGGTAAAACATATCCACAATCGTCATATTCTGAAGGAAAACATGGATGATAAAACTCAAGAAAAATTGAATACAACAAAAGTATGCTTCAATCTATGTTCAGACACCATCAGTTCTTTCCCTTGGGATGGAGAGCATTGTCATTGTAAGTCCTGAAGAGTTTTCTTGGATCCTGATTTTGCTGAGAATACCTAAGTCCTTCACAGCTGATCATGTTACAATATGGCTGTTAATTTGCACACATTACATTTGGCTTTCTATCAGCCCCTGTAAGGATTTCCTGGTTTTTCTGAGACCATCCAGTTCATTTTTTCTTATGATACAAAAGTATTTCATTATAAGATCTTAATGCATCCTGGGCCATCTCCAGTCCTCCTGAGGAATATCAGGTCACTGGACTCTGATGGCTCAGGAGAAGAAAGTCAGGATGATGACCTTGTACAGTCCTCACTCACCCAAATCAAAGGCAACTGCAAGTCATGGCATCATCCTCATATCATGATCCTCTTCGCAAATGAAGGACAAATACAACAACAACAATTCCATTGTAATTGCACTCCTCAACTTGTTCAGCCATTCCTCAATTGAAGGGCATTCCTTCAATTTCCAATTCCTTCCCCCAGGTAAGTGATGCTATAAATATTTTTGTACATATAAAGTCCTTTTCCTTTTTGTTTTTTATTTCTTTTGGGATACAGACCTAGTGGTGGTATTGCTGGGTCAAAGGGTATGCATGGTTTTATAGGCCTTTGGGCATAGTTCCAAATTACTCAACGGAATGGTTGAATCAAATCACAATTCCACCAACAATGTATTGATGTCTCCTTTTCCCAACATTCCCTCCAACATTTGTTATTCTTCTGTCTTATTAGTAAATCTAGTATGAAGTAGTACCTCAGAATTGTTTTAATTTGTTATTCTCCCAGTAATACTGAGTATTTTTTTCATATTATTTCATCAGAGAAATGATCATATCTTTTGATCATTAATCCATTGGGGAATGCCTTTTATTTTTATAAATTTGAATCAGTTCTCTGTAGGTTTGAGCAATGATGCCTTTATCAGAGAAACCTGCTTAAATTTTTTTTCATACATATGATGGCTAACTGTATTTCTCTCCATCCTCTTCCCCCCATTAATTCATTTCTCTTCCACCTTTCACACTGTCCTCTCTCAAATATGTTTTCCTTCTAACTATCCCCTTGCATTATGTGCCCTCCCTTCCATTTGTCTCCCCCTCCCCTGCCTCTTCTTTTATCCTATTTGCCTCTTACTTTCCTATGGGGTAAGAGAGATTTTTATACCCAATACAGTGTGTATGTTAGTCCATCTTTTAGTCAGTTCTGATGAGAGCAAGTTTCATTTATTTTTCTTCACCTCCGTCCTGTTCCTCTCCACTTTCAATAATTTTTTTGCCTTTTGGTGAAACAGTTAAGCCCCTTTTGCCTTTCCCTTTCCCTTTCTCATAGCACATTACTCTCTCAACCCTTAATTGTTTTTAAATATCATCCCTTTATATTCATCTAACACCTGTGCCTTTTGTCTGTATATACTCCTAGCTACCTTAATAAAGAGAAAGTTCTGATGAGTTACAAAGATCTTCCCATGTAGGAATATAGACAACTGAAGCATATTAATTCCTTTATGATTTTCCTTCCCTGTTTACCTCTTTATGTTTCTTTTGAGTCTTTTCTTTGAAAGTCAAATTTTCTGTTCAGTTCTGGTATTTTCATCAAGAATATTTGAAAGTCCTTTGTCTCATTGAATATTCCTTTTCCCCCCTGAATGACTCTTCTCAGTGTTGCTGTGTAGGTGATTCTTGGCTGTAATCCAAGCTCTTTTGCACTCTTAAATATCCTCTTCCATGCCCTCTACTACTTTAATGTAGAAGCTGCTAAATCTGGTTTTATCCTGACTGTGGCACATCAATGCTTGAATTATTTCTCTCTGGTTGTTCTTGCAGTATTTTTTCTTTGATCTGGGAACTCTGAAATTTGCTATAATATTCCCATGAATTTTCATTGTAGGATCTCTTTCAAGAGGTGCTCAGTGGATTCTTTCAATTTGTATTTTACATACTTGTTCCATAATATCAGGGCAATTTTCCTTGATAATTTCTTGAAAGATGATGTCTAGGATCATTTCTTTGGTCATGGCTTTCAGGTAGTCCAATAACATTTACATTTTCTCTTCTGGATCTATTTTTCAGGTCATATGTTTTTCCAATTAGACTTTTCACACTGTCTTCTCTAACTTCATTATTTTGAGGTTTTTTTTTGTGATTTCTTAATTTCTCATAAAGTCATTAGCTGTCATTTGCTCCAACTAAATTTTGAAGGAATTATTTTGTTCAGCAAGCTTTGGGAATTCCTTTTCTATTTGTCTCATTCTGCTTGTTAAGACATTCTTCTCCTCATTGAGCTTTTGGGCTTCTTTTGCCATCTGAGTTGGTCTATTTTTAAAGAGTTATTTTCTTCAGTATATTTTTGTGCTTCCTTTAACAAGAGGTTGTGAACTTAACATATCGAAAATAGGGCTCATTTTCTTTATTTCAAATATAGCTCCCTTTTAATTTTCCTATTACTGTTGAGAATACCACTGTCCTTCAAGGCTAACACAATTTTGATAGGTTAGAAACCTAGGCTGAATCTAAGAGGGTGAAGTTCCAAAGGAGTGAATGCATAGTATACACAGACACACACACACATACACACATACACACACACACACACCTCACAAGTTTAAAATGAAGGAAGTATGGACAGAAAGATAGGAAGTAGCTGCTCTGAAAATGATCTGAGAGTTTTAGTGAAGAGCAAAATCCATTTAAGCTAGCAATGTGATAAATGTGCCCTTGGCCTGCATTAAGGTATTAAGCGAGGAACAGCTCCTAGGAGCTGGGAAGTAAGAGTTATATTGTACCCAGACTTCATCAAATGCCATCTGCAACATTGTGTTCATTAATGAGCATCATGTTTTATGAAGGACATTAATAAGTTGGAGATAATGGTTGTCATGTAAAAGAAAGAGTAACTTATTCTGCTTATCCCCAGAGATCACAACCAGAAGCAATGAGAGGAAGTTTGCAAAGAGGCAAATTTCTGTCTGAAGTTAGCAAAAACTTCCAAATAATGGAAGCTCTCTCCACATGAGATGGATTGCCTCAAGATAAGCCCTCTCTTCTTGGAGAGACTATCAAGCAGGAAGTGGATGGTCACTTGTCAGGTATGCTACAGTGGGATTCTTGCTATGGCCATGCTGAACTCAATGGTCACTGAAATCCCTCTCAGCTCAAGTTCTAAGTGAGTATTTGAATATTTCCAATGGTGAGATACTTGAGAAAGGGCTCCTTCCATAACTACACATCTCTGATTCATAAAGAGGTTCTAATTATTTTGACATAACATATATATACCCATAACTCTTGTCAGTTAAGATTGGTTCAGCCTTCCAGAATGCTAAGGACTTAAGAAAACATAAAAACAAACAACCCTCAAATGTATTCATTCAAAGCAGTTCTTAATTACCTGATAACAAGATATTATAACAAGTCTTGGGTACAGAAGGGGAAAAAGTGAAAGAAATTTCTTTGGAAATGATAAACATTTAAACCTTTATGTATTTGAAGGCTACTAACATATCCCCACCAAATGTTCGCTTCCCAGCTTTTCCTGTTTTGCCTCTTATGTTACAAAAAGACAAACCAAACAAGCTGACTCCAACAGCCCTCTTCTTTGTGTTGCTGCCATCTAGTGACCACCCATTGCTGAGTCAAGCCAAATATACCTTCAAAGGCTCCCAATACTCCTTAGTGACCTTAAGAGAAACTGCAGCTGAAGGAACTTTTGAGTTTACCCAGGTATACTCCACCAGACAGACAAGGAAACTGAGGCCTGAGAAGGTGAAGGGACTTGTTCAAGGTCACGTAGCCAGTTTGTGTCAAAGAAGGTATAGCTACAACAATGAGGATGATGGTGATGATAACAATGGTGAAAACAATAACATTTCTGCTGCTACCAGTTCATGTAGATGCCAGTGCTGGAACTGGCCTTGCAGGTGATGGTGAATGTCTCTCCTACAGTCACAGACAGGGATGATGGTATCTGGTCATGCCAGTGGCTGCCTGGGCTTGTTGGTAAGAAAAGAAGAAGAAAGAGATTTCAGTGAAGAATCCTATGTAGAGACAGTGAACACAGGAGTTGTTCCCTCACCCTCAGGTTGTGTCGGAGATTTCCACTGGAAAACTTCTGCCTCTAAAGTGGGGCCAACCTGTTCCTCATTGGAAGTCTTACCTTGAGGCTGGAAGAGCAGGAGGTAAATGAGCAAGGAAGGGGAGAGCATTGTGATGCTTGTAGAGTTGATGGTAGATAGCTCTGAGCTCAATGAGAAAGGTGGTAAATATTTGGAAGTGAGGCTGGGCTTGTGAAAGGTCCTTTGGAGATCACCATGCAAAACAGTGCTTGCCCTGCCTCAACTGAAGAACCCAAGACTTTTGATATTCTCATGGAGGTAGTGGTCTAGTTGTGTTTCCTTGAAAGTGTGACCTCATGTACCTTCTTCTTTTCTTGCTATTTTCAATGGACTTGTCCTAGGCTGGACAAGGTCATGGCTGTGACAGGTGCTATATTTAGGGGAACCTTCTCTTTCTTCCCAGGAGAGCTCAGAGGGCTCTGAGTCTAGAGACCAAGAGTTCACAAGTGTCTGTGTAAAGAATGGGGTTAAGAAAGAAAGAAAGCTGAGTTAAAAACAAAAGTAAGGAACCAACAGAATTTCAAGACAACTAAAAGTCTAGTCTTATGCTCTAAATCACGTTTGATTAGAGAAATGAAAATCAAAACAGCTCTGAGGTACCACATCCTACATATCAGATTGACTAACCTGACAGAACAGGAGGATGATAAATGTTGGAGGGGTTGTGTGAGAGCAGGAACACTTATCCATTGTTGGTGGAACTGTGAGCTGATCCAACCATGCTGGAGAGCAAGTTGGAACTATGCCCAAAGGGCTACAAAAATATGCATACCCTTTGACCCAGCAATAGCATTTCTAGGACTGTATCCCCAAGAGATCATAAAAATGGGAAAGGGTCCCACATGTACAAAAATATTTATAGCAGCACCCTTTGTGGTGGCCAAAACCTGGAAATCAAGGGGATGCCCATCAATTGGGGAATGGCTGAATAAATTATGGTGTATGAATGTAATGAAACGTTATTGCACTATAAGAAATGATGAACAGGAAGACTTCAGAGAGGCCTGGAAAGACTTATATGATCTGATGCTGAGCAAAAGGAGCAGAACCAGGAGAACTTTGTGCACAGCAATGATCGCAGTGTGTCAGAGTTTTTTCTGGTAGACCTGGAACTTCATTGCAATGCAAGGACTTAAAAAAATGGTCTTTTAAGGCCAAATACCTTCCACATCCAGAGAAAGAACTATGAAATTCATTCACAGAATGTAGCAGATCATTTTCTTTTGTATTATATTTTGGTTTGTTATATGATTTCTCCCATTCATTTTAATTCTTCTGTGTAGTATGAGTATAATGAAAATGTATTTAATAGGAATGTATGTGGAGAACTTATATAAAATTATATGCCATCTTGGGGAGGGAGAGGGAGAGAGAGGATGAAGGGAGGGGAAAAAATCTAAGTAACATGGTAGTGATTGTAGAACACTGAAAATAAATAAAATTAATAAAGTAAAAAAAGAATCCAGTATTAGATGAATGGAGATGGAGGGGACTTGGAGATTCTTTGTTCTAGTAGGTTGTGTGGGCAGAATGTGTTCCTTGGATTGTTGTGGGGGAGTAGCTGTTTGTCTTCTTTTCTGTATTTCTGTTACATTTTTCTTTTTCTTTTTTCTTTTTTTCTTTTTTTATTTAATTTTTAACATTCATTTTCACAAAATTTTGCATTACAAATTTTCTCCCCTTTCATCCCCTCCCCCCCAAACCCAAGCATTCTAATTGCCCCTGTGACTAATCTACTCTTTCTTCTATCATCCCTCTCTGCCCTTGTCTCCGTCTTCTCTTTTGTCCTGTAGGGCCAGATAGCTTTCTTTACCCCTTTACCTGTATTTCTTATTTCCTAGTGGTAAGAACATTACAGTTGATCCTAACAGTTTGAGTTCCAACTTCTTTACCTCCCTCCCTCTCCACCCTTTGGAAGGCAAGCAATTCAATATAGGCCAAATTTGTGTAGTTTTGCAAATGACTTCCATAATAGTTGTGTTGTATAGGACTAACTATATTTCCCTCCATCCTATCCTGTCCCCCATTACTTCTATTCTCTTTTGATCCTATCCCTCCCCATGAGTGTCGACCTCGAATTGCATTCTCCTCCCCACGCCCTCCCTTCTATCATCCCCCCCACCCTGCTTGTCCCCTTGTCCCCCACTTTCCTGTATTGTGAGATGGGTTTTCCTACCAAAATGAGTGTGCATTATATTCTTTCCTTTAGTGGAATGTGATGAGAGTAGATCTCATGTTTTTCTCTCACCTCCCCTCTTTATCCCTCCACTAATGAGTCTTTTGCTTGCCTCTTTTATGAGAGATAATTTGCCCCATTCAATTTCTCCCTTTCTCCTCCCAATATCTTTCTCTCTCACTGCTTGATTTCATTTTTTTTTAAGATATGATCCCATCCTCTTCAATTCATTCTATGCACTCTGTCTCTATGTATGTGTGCTTGTGTGCATGTGTATGTGTGTAATCCCACCCAGTTCCCAGATACTGAAATGTTTCAAGAGTTACAAATATTGTCTTTCCATGTAGGAATGTAAACAGTTCAACTTTAGTAAGTCCCTTATGACTTCTCTTTGCTGTTCACCTTTTCATGGTTCTCTTCATTCTTGTGTTTGAAAGTCAAATTTTCTTTTCAGCTCTGGTCTTTTCATCAAGAAAATTTGAAAATCCTCTATTTTATTGAAAGACCATTTTTTCCCCTCAAGTATTATACTCAGTTTTGCTGGGTAGGTGATTCTTGGTTTTCGTCCTAGTTCCTTTGACTTCTGGAATATCCTATTCCATGCCCTTCGATCCCTTAACGTAGAGGCTGCTAGATCTTGTATTATCCTGATTGTATTTCCACAATACTTGAATTGTTTCTTTCTAGCTGCTTGCACTATTTTCTCTTTCACCTGGGAATTCTGGAATTTGGCCACAATATTCCTAGGAGTTTCTCTTTTTGGATCTCTTTCATGCGGTGTTCTGTGGATTCCTTGAATATTTATTTTGCCCTCTGGTTCTAGAATCTCAGGGCAGTTTTCCTTGATAATTTCATGGAAGATGATGTCTAGGCTCTTCTTTTTGATCATGGCTTTCAGGTAGTCACAAAATTTTTAAATTGTCTCTCCTGAATCTATTTTCCAGGTCAGTTGTTTTTCCAATGAGATATTTCACATTATTTTCCATTTTTCCATTCTTCTCTCTTTGTTCTGTGATATCATACTTTCTCGCAAAGTCCTTAGCCTCCATCTGTGCCATTCTAGTTTTGAAAGAACTATTTTCTTCAGTGAGCTTTTGAATCTCCTTTTCCATTTGGCTAATTCTGCTTTTGAAAGCATTCTTCTCCTCATTGGCTTTTTGAACCTCTTTTGCCAATTGAGTTAGGCTAGTTTTCAAGGTGTTAATTTCTTCAACATTTTTTTGGGTCTCCTTTAGCAGGGAGCTGATCTGCTTTTCATGCTTCTCTTTCATCTCTCTCATTTCTCTTCCCAGTTTTTCCTCCACCTCTCTAACTTGATTTTCAAAATCCTTTTTGAGCTCTTCTATGGCCTGAGCCCATTGGGTGGGCTGGGACACAGAATCCTTGATTTCTGTGTCTTTGCCTGATGGTAAGCATTGTTCTTCCTCATCAGAAAGGAAGGGAGGAAATGTATGTTCTCCAAGAAAGTAGCCTTCAATAGTCTTATTTCTTTTCCCTTTTCTGGGCATTTTCCCAGCCAGTGACTTGACCTCTGAATATTCTCCTCACACCCACTTCGCCTCCTGGTCCTCCCAGCCAGTGTTTGGGGTCTGAGATTCAAATGCTGCTTCCAGCCTCAGGGCTTTTGGCGGAGGCAGGGCTGCTATTCAGTGTGAGAATTATGTTCAGGTGGTCAGGTCAGGGCAGGGCCTCCTCTCAGGCTCAGTTCCCTCAGGGGGTTTATGCACAGACCTTCCACAATGGATCCAGGCTCTCGCCTGCTTGGGGAGCCCCAGTCTGCAGCCGCCTCTCAGCTTCTACCTCCCGGGGGGGCTCGAATCATGGGGGCACCCTACTCCCCTCTCGACCCGCCCAAGAGACTCTCTCACCGACCCCCGTCACCTGTGGGTGGAGGGACTTGTGTGGCTGCTGGAGATTCTGTCCCTGAAACCTGCTCGCGTCTGTTTCTCTTGGTGCTGTGGCCGCAGCAGGTCTGGGCTGGGCTGGGCTCCGTGTCTGCAGTGCAGCATGACGGACCTTTTGCGAGAGGTTTGCAGGTTCCTCTGTGGGTGGAGGGACCTGCGTGGCCTCTGGAGATCCCATCCCCGAAGCCTGCTCGGATCTTTTCCTCTCGGTGCCACGGCCGCTGAAGGGCTGCCCTCATCTCCCAGTAATGGAGCCCAGTCCGCAGAGTGAAGGACCCCCCACGAGAGGTTTGCAGGTCCCTCCGGAACAGAAATCTCCCTCGCTCCAATATTCCATGGCCTCTCGGTGCAGAATTCGCCATGAGTTACTCCCCTGTAGCCGTTCTGTGGGTTCGGAGCTATGTGTATGTGTGTCTTTCTACTCCACCATCTTGGCTCCACCCTCTGTTACATTTTTCAATTACTTAATGTAATTATGCAATATGGGAATTGTGAGGAAAAAATTACATTACATTACATTATATACATAATTACATTGCTTCAGCCTAGCCCAGTGAAGATCGGAAACTGAACCATCTCTATGTACCTTTATCCAAGGACCTGTGTTAGGCTGTTTTTTCTCAATGGCCAACTCATAGGACTTCTAAGAGCCCCTGTCAGGTCCTTAATACTTATCAGTTGGGGAATGGCTGATTTAATTATGGTCTATAGCAGTAGCACACTGTAGCAAACAAACCAACTAGGTATAAAGAAACTGGAGAAGTTTATCAGAATGTCCTGATGCAGAGGGACATGAAAAGCCCAGAAGGACAGACTGATAACCACAGTAGCCCTGGTATGTAGGTCATGCATGGGGGCTGAAGCTTGTAATCCCTGATACCAGGGAGGCTGAGGCTGCTGGATTGCTTGAACTCAGAATTTAGGAGCAGCAGCTGGGCTAAGGTGAGATCAGGTGACCAAATTAAATAAGGTACTCAAATAAGGGCTGACCTCCTCCCCACCTAGGAACCTCCTGAAAAAGGTGCCAAATGGCCCAGATCAGAAAGAGGGGACATCAATGTTTGCAAACCAATCAACAGTGGGATCAGCTGTTGTATTTCCAGCCAGGTGAGATTGGGAGATCTACTCTCTAACAATTGGGGAGGGGAAGACTCTCAGGGTTTGTATTCAGAACGAGAACAACTGCTAATTCCACTCTCTCTGAGCCATCAAAATGCCAACAGTGGCCTAGAGAGACTTGGGTTGGGATAATTATTGGCCAATCAGTGAGAACCAGAATGATTTGAATTGAAGTCATAGTGAAGTATTGTCATTTGAATATTAATGGGTTTTAGGAAAGCCTAGTTTTTCAGAGCCCAGTGTCAAACAATTTGTATTCCTTTGGTTAGAGCACTGAAATGCCAATGTCTTATTGCACATGAGAGGAAGGGAGGAAGGAAGGAAGAAGAAAGGAAGCAGCCTTGCCCATCTGGAATTGGTCAGTTTGGTCCACAGGGGGCAGCTCCTCTTCTTCCTCCTCCTCACAGAATTCTTGATTGTCCTTCATTCCTGAAGAGACAAGTGACATCAGGAGGGTGATGTCTTGACTTGGAAGTGAATGGGATTTAAGTGAGGCAGGGCTGAGAAAAGTCAACAGCCACATTATCTCCTCCAAAGTCATCTGGGTGCAGAGGAAAGAACTAGATCAGATTGCCTGGAAATGGTCCCTGAGATCTGAGAAAGAGAAAAGAAAAACTGTGACTTGGGAAAGACCTCTCCCTCAGTGTATCTGTGGAAATCATACTTGCTGTGTTCAGTATGAGGGCAGAGAAAAGAATGAGACCATTATCGGGTAGCAGCCCCCATGGCAAGGTTTGTGGTCCTTGGCTAAAGCTTAGCAGGCAGAAGAGTATTTCTCTTCCTCCTTTTTCTCTCTTTTCTCAGTCTTTCTACCTCAACCAGAGCCCTTGGGACAAATGGTTCCTGCACCAGAGCTAAATTAGGCCCAATTCTCCCCTGAGGGCAGTGGTTGCCCTGAGCCTGTGACTCTGGGGCAGCAGCTGCTCCCCTATGCTGAAGGACTGAGCAGCCTGGGGAGGTTTGTGTTCAGGGCTGAAACACTGTGGGAATGGAGAACTATTCCATTGATAACAGAAGTAAGTTGCAGCATCCTCAGCCTGCACAGCACTGATGGTGAGGGTGAAATCTGTCCCAGAGCCACTGCCACTGAATCTGGTAGGGATCCCAGACTGCAGGGAGGAAGTTCTATATATCAGGAGCTTGATTGGCTGTCCTGGTTTCTGCTGGTACCAGTTCATGTAGTTGCTAACACTGGAACTGACCTTGCAGTTGATGGTAACTCTGTCTCCTGGAGTCACAGACAGGGATGATGGGGTCTGGGTCAGCACAATGGCTGCCTGGGATTCTGGGTGGACAAAGAAGAAGAAAGAGATTTCAGTGAAAAATCTTGTGTAGAGATAGTGAACCCAGGATTTGTTCCCTTATCCCCAAATTGTGTCTGAGATCTCCCCTGAAATATTTCTTCTGTCTCTAAAGTGGTGCCACCCTATTGCTCATTCGAAGTCTTACCTTGAGGCCAGAGGAGTAGGAGGTAGAGGAGCAAGGAAGGGGAGAGCATTGTGACCCTTGTAGACCTGGAGGCAGAGAGCACTAAGCTCAGTGAGAAGGGTGGGAGATATTTGAGTCTCAGGCAGGGTTTGTGAAAGGTTTCTTTGAGATCTCCATGCAAAACAGTGCTGGTCCAGCCCCAACTAAAGGACCCCAGGAGTGATTATATGCACCCAGAGGGAGTGGCCCTTTTGTCTTCCCTTGAAAGTGTGACCTCTTGTGGCCTCTTTTTTTATTGCTATTTTAAATGAACCTGACCTAGCATGGACATGGTCCTGATTGTGGCAGGTGGCTATAAACAGGGGAGAACTCTCTATCTTCCCACAAGAGATCAGAAGGTTCTGGGTCTAAAGACCAAGAGTTGACAAGTGTCTGTTGAAAGATTAGAGTTTAGAAAGCAAGAAGTAGCTGAGTTAGAGAGAAATCTAAGACCCAGGAACCACCAGAATTCAAGGAGAGCAAGGGGCCCAGGGTGAGATGAATGGAGATAGCAGGGAGGTGGAGATTCTCTGGTCTAGCAGGTGGTGTGGACAGAATGTATCCTTTGGGTAGTTGTAGGGGAGGAGATGTTTATTCTCCTCTTTTAAATTTCTGTCACATCTTACAAAATGTTGAAACAAATGATGGATTGTTGGTCTCAACCTCTCATTGTGTAGTTGGGGAAAATGAGGTCAAAAGGAGCAAAGTGGTTATTAAGAGACCTTTTATCTACTAATGTCCATCATCTCCTTTTCTCCACTCAGAACACTGTGACCTCTTGTCAGGTTCTCATCATCGTATAGTTGTACTCCTGCATGGCTGTCTGGCTGATTTCTCTGACTCATTCTCTACCCACTCCACTCATTGCTGCCCTCTGCTGTTAAACTGGTGATGTGAGAGAGCAGAGCTGACCATTTGATCTCCTGCTCCAGAAAGTCTTGTCCCTCTTTATCAGCTCCAGGATCTAATTTCTGTAAAGTCCTTCTGAACTTGGCCAATCCCTCCCTTTCCTCTTTCCTCACTCTTTACCCCCTCCCCAGTACCACATGACCTGGTGACCTTGGATAAATGTCCTTCCTTCTGAATCTGTGCCTTCTCACTGCTGTCCCCTGGACATGGATTGTTCTTCTACCTCACTGCTACTTCCTGCCTTCAGGGGCTTCCTCTTTCCTCAGAAACACACATATAGGGAAACTTCCAGTACATTCTCTTGCCAGTAGGATCTCCCTGTGCAGTCTTTTCTTTTGTGCCCGTACTACAGGGTGGACACAGTAATGACTTTTACTGGCTGTGGTTTTTTAATTTAAATCTTTTCAGATTGAACTTAAAGACTAAAAGAAAAACTTTTCCATACCTGCAGCAGAATGGAAAAAGAGGATTCTATACGAAATTACGAACCTTCCCTTCACACAGCTTGCAAAATAATCATACAACAAAGTCCGTCCATGTCTTTGCACACTATGCCCTTACTTATGGTCCCTTCTGAACTTCTTTCGGTTCTTTTTTGTGCATTTATGAAGATGAGCCAGTGGTCTGTTTTTTTGTTTTCATTATGATTGCTCTTGCCTCATTAATTAATTAAAAACTGAGAAGTAATAAACAAAATCTCCTGTAACGTATAAGCACACTCAAGCACAATGAATCTGTTTCACTGCTGGTTGTTTAAATGGCAGAGTGAGAACAAGGCAGAAGTTTCTTCCCTCAGAGCTAGCCAAGCTACCTCCGCTTCTGAAGTCCTAGAAGGAACTCAGTAGTGGTTGGCAGTTATGGTGGCATTTACTGAGCTAGAATAGTACTGGAGGCTGGAGCTTCCCCCTGGATGGTCCTGGGAGTGGCTGACTGCAGGACTTACCGCACACCTCTATAAAGAAGGAAAGGAAGAGAGTTTCCTCTGCCTTCCTCCAGGAGGCGGTGTGGTCATCATAATTATACTGCATTCGGTTCCAATGCTCTGTCCTTAATATTTACTGTTAGTCATTGTGTGCATTGCTTTCTTAGTTCTAATTGTTCACTTTATGTAAATTCACATCAGTCTTCCCATAATTCTCTGAAACCTTCATAATCTCTATTTCTTATGATACAGTAATATTCCATCACATTCACCTGCCATGTTTGTTTATCTTTAAGTAGACAGTTATCTGATACAAAGGACAGATTGCAAGGTGTGTGGCCCTGGGCAAGTCATTTAATTTTTCCACACCTGAGTTTTCTCATCTGTAAAATGGGGATAATAATAGCAGTTATGTTGATGTGTGAGTCCAATAAGTTAATATATGTAAAGTCCCTACTAAACCTTGAAATGACATGTAATGCTTTGCTATTCAGTAGTTTCAGTTATGTCCAACTTTTTATGCCACTGTTTTAGGGTTTTCTGGGCAAAAATACTGACCCACTTTACCATATTCTTCTCCAGCTTGTTTAACAGATGAGGAAACTGAGAGAAAGAAGGTTAAGAGATTTTTCCCAGGGTCACAGGTGAGTAGGTGTCTGAGCCTGGCCTCAGATTCTCTTGACTCTAGACCCAGTATTGCACCACTTAGCTGACCCAAATCATTTTGTGTGTATGAAGCCCCAACTACAGTTGGAAGTGGATTGTTATTTAGTTGTTTCGGTCACGTTTGACTCTTTGTGACCCCATTTGTGCTTTCTTGGCAAAGATCTGAGAATGGTTTGGCCATTTCTGTCTCCAGCTCATTTTTATGGCTGTGATAATTGAGGCAAAGAGGGTTAAGTTCAAAGTCACACAGCTGGGAAGAGTCTGGGGCCAGATTTGAATTCAGGACAATGAGTCTTCCTGACTTCATGCCCCACATGCTGTCAAATCTGTCACCTAAGCAAGCTTAAAAGCAGAATTTTCAGGAGACTTTCCCCCTGCCCCTCCTGTAACCTTCTTTCTTATACTTCTTTCTGTTCCTTGCTTTTCATTTTCTTTGCTGGCTTTTTAAAATCTGTTTTTTTCAATTAATATATATTTCTGGAATAAAACAAACATTTCCAAAACACAGCATAATAACAAAGATGATTGTGAATGAAGTTGCTAATCTACTATGCACAATCTGCTATTGCTTTCAAATATGCAAGAAAGCTAGCATGCAGATTCACAGTTTTTTCCTCCTTTTTCCCTACCCTCCCTCCCATTTTGTTCTTTTTCCTCCCATTTTCTTTGGAAGCCTTATGGAAGTTCAGGACGACTGTCCCCAATGCTGATGGTCCAGTTCTCTGAGAAAACGACCAGTTGACTACCATAGATCCCTCCATAACCATTTTGTATCCCCATTATCTAAGGAAGGCTTCAATAATTCAATCAGGAGATAATTCAATCAGGAGAGGCATTATGGCCCACTCTGAGTTCAGTTTACCAAGCTGCCTTACAATGCTCTAGCATAATACACATACTTTGTTCTCTGAGTGAACTCAAAATGTCCCATTCCTGTGTCAAACCCAGAAGGCCAGATGAAATGGACCAAGAGCATTCCTCTGTCTATGACTATAGGGACAAGGCCCATTCACCAGACACTACCTTGAATAATGGGACTTTTTTTCTCTTAAGTATTTTATGGACATATCCTGTTATGTCATATTACTGGTAAAGGAAACACAAATATCCTGGAATTGCAATTTCAGTTGGCACATTGTCAGTTGTCTTGTCTTACTGCATTAACAACTTATTCACTTAAGAAATTTCTTTCTCATATCATGCTTAACCTTATGGAAACAATAATTTTGGATGACAAAGGCATCCTGAGTCAGGAAGTGAGGTAGTGATGAGAGGCAATTGCTCTGAAGATATAAGGTCTACTTTGTCTGACCCTCTAGGAGTTCATTGACTCATGATGAGCTCTCTGGAATATCTATATATGCAAGTTTCACAGGCTTTGAGAGAAATAAACACTCACATTCAGACTAATTTTGTTTGTCTTTCTAAAAAGGAATTTAGTAATGGCTGACAGCACCAGGGGGTGACAAGGAAAGGAGATCTAGTCTTACCTAACAATCAGCTTCTCCCAGGGAGGAGAGAGACTGGAGTCATCCTGGGACTGAGTTGCCTCAAGAATTGAGAGACTGTTCTATCTGTCTTGTCTATCCTGAGTGTCTTTTCAGGATAGGGGAAAATGAATATTTTGCAGTTTCTCTTTAACAGCAGCTCAGGGTGAGGAAACTGAGAACAGAGTAAGCAATGAGACCAGCTTCTGGATCATCCCCCACGGGGAGTTTTGTGGTCCTTGGCTAAAGCTTACCAGGCACAAGATTCTTTCTTTTCCTCCTTTTTCTCTCACTTCTGAATCGTTCTACCTCAATCAGAGCCCCTGGGACAAGTATTTCCTGCAGCTGAGTTGAATTAGGCCCAATTCTCCCCTGAGGGCAGTGGTTGCCCTGAGCCTGTGACTCTGGGGCACAAGCTTCGCTGCTGTGCTGGAGGGCTGACAGCCTGGGGAGGTTTTGGTTGAGGTCTGAAACGCTGTGGGAATGGATCACTATCCCACTGAAAACAGTAACAATCTGCAGCCTCCTCAGCCTCCACAGCATTGTTGGTGAAGTTGAAATTTGCCCCAAAGCCACTGTCATTGAATCTGGCAGGGACTCCAGATCATAGCTTAAATGCTTCATAGATCAGGGGCTTGGGAAACTGTCCTGGTTTCTGTTGGTACCAGCTCCTCCCCTGGTTAATCCTGGAACTGGCTGTGCAGCTGATGCTAACTGTCTCCTGGAGTCACAGGCAGGGAGGCCACCTGGCATTCCTAGAGGGAAAAGGAGAAGAAAGATTTCAGTGAAGAACCCTGTCTCCATACAGTGTATCCACGTTTAGATCTCTCACCCACAGGCTGTGTCAAAGATGCCCCTAGGAAAACTCCTTCTGTCTCCAAAGTGGTTCCAATCTCTGCCTCATTGTGAGTCTTACCAGAGCAGTAACAAGCAGAGGAGCAAAGAAGGGGAGAACATGTGATCTTTGCCCAGCTGGAGGCAGAGAGCTCTGAGTTCAGTGAGAAAGGTGGGAGATAAGTGAGACTGTGTTTGTGAAAGGTCTCTTGTAGATCACCATGCAAAACAGTATTTGTCCAACCTCAACTCAAGGAACCCTGGAGTGGTGATGTGCACATGGAGGGAGTGGCCCAGTTGCGTTTCCTTGATTGTGTGACCTGTGTAACCTCTCTTTTTATTGCTCTATTAAATGGATCTGCCTTAGGCTGGACATGGTGATAATTGTGCCAGGTGGTCCATTGTGGTTATAAACATGGGAAGGGGGAGTGGCTTGGAGGAGAGTGGGCTGGTGTTGATGGAGCCTTCTCTGCCTTCCCAGGAGAGATCAGAGGGCTCTGGGTCTAGAGACCAAGAGTTGACAAGTGTTTGTGCAAAGAGTAGAGGAAAGAAAGAAAGAAAAAGAAAGAGAGAAAGGAAGGAAATAAGGAAGAAAGGAAGAAAAGAGCTGATGAAGGGAGAAAACTAAGATTGAGCAACCAACAGAATTTAAAGGAAACTAAGGATCCAGGTTTAGACACAATGGAGGTCGAGGGGTCTTTGGAGATTCCTTGGTCACTATGAGATGTTTATTTTTCTCTTCTGCATTTCTGTTACAGCTTTGTAAAAGCTAAAAAAGGAAAAAAGAAACACTGTAGATTTTATTATATAGATAGGAAAATTGAGGCCAAAGGGAGTGAAATGGTTATTTAGGTGCCTTTTTCCTATTAAAGTCCATCATCCCCTTTCCTCCAATAAGTAAGCTTCCATGCTATTTAGCAGTGGGATCAAGCCTGTGAACAGCTGTTCTATTTCCTGCCTAGTGAGAGACAGGGAGACCTAGTCACCAAACAATTTGGAGGGGGCAGACCCTCAGGTTTTTTGTCCATAGCAGGAACACTGCTATTCACACTCCCTCTGGGCTATCAAAACCCAAAGAGTGACCCAGAGGATTTTGAGCTGGATCTTATTATTGGCCAATCATTGAAAGCTAGAGCATTTGGGATTTCAGGCATAGTGAAGTAACTCCTTTTGAATTTGAATGGGCTCTATCAAAGTCTGGTTTTCCAGAACTCAATTTCAAGGAATTTTTCTTTCTTTGGGCAAAGCACCCATAGGTCACTGTCTTACTCTCTAAGGGGAGGACATGAGGAAGGAAGGAAGGAAGGAGTGAAGGAAAGAGCACTGCCCAGCTGAAATTGAATAGTGAAGTCAGCAGTGGAGCAGCCACTACTATTCACAAATTGTTGTTTGTCCTTCATATTTTTTTTTTAAAAAACACGTTTAGTTTTCAATGTTAACTTCTATGAGATTTTGAGTTCTAAGTGTTTGGATCAGTTTACATCTCTGATAACATTGCATTAGTTTTCCAAGTTTCCTACATCTTCAACATTTATAATTTTCCTGTTTTGTCATGCTAGCAATCTGATAGGTGTAGTGTGGTATCTCAGAACTGGTCCTAATTTGAATTTCTCTAATCATTAGTGATTAGGGCATTTTTACATATGAATATGGATAGCTTTAATTTCTTCCTCTGAAAACTGTCTATTCACATCCTTTGGCCATTAATCAGTTGGGGAATAACTTGTATTTTTATAAATTCAACTCAGTTCTCTATATGTTTGGCAAATGAGGTGTTTGTCAGGGACACAGGCTATCAAACTTGTTTTCCTGCTTTCTGCTTCCCTTCTAGTGTTGATTCCATTGGGTTTCTTTGTGCAAACTCTTTCCAGTTTAGAGTAATCAAAATGATCCACTTTGCTTTTCATAATGTTCTCTATATCTTGTTTGGTCATAAATTCTTCATTTTTCCATAGATTGGACTATACTTTTCTGTCCCAATTTGCTTCTAGTTTCATGCTTTATGACTGAATCCTATACCCATTTTGACCTTATCTTGGTATATTGTATAGGATTTTGGTCTGTGCCAATTTCTGTACACAGTTTTCATTTTTCTCATTAGTTTTTTTTATCAGATCCTAAGTTCTTTTTTTTAAAAAAATTGACTTTTCTGTATTTACTTTTCTGCCATCACTTCCATAAGTCTTAGATTTTCTCCCTCTCCCTCCACCCTCCATCTCTGAGACAGCATGCAGTCTTATAAGGGTCATACACATACATTCATATTAACCACATTTAAACATTAGTCATGTTGCATAGAAAAATGATAATGAATGAGAGATATCATGAGAAAAAAACAAAACATAACACAAAAGAAATTAGTATGCTTCATTCTGCATCCTGCAAATCGTGAGTTCTTGATGCGGATACGGGAGTCTTTACGTTTATCAAACAGTAGATTGTTATGGTCATTGACTGTCATGTCTGACGTACTTGGCAATCCCACTGTCTCACCACTTCATTTACTCGGCAGTACTAAGGAGTTCTGATGATTGCTGCTTTATAACAGTTTCAGATCTGCAATGGCCAGGCCACCTTCTCTTGCATTTCTTTTCATAAATTTCCTTGATATTTTTACTTTTGCTCTTCCAGGTGAATTGTTACTATTTTTCTAGCTGTATAAAATTATTTTTGGTAGTTTGAGTAGTATGACCCTTGATAAGTAAAATAATTTTGGTAGAATTCCCATTTTTATTATATTAGCAAGGCTTCCCCATGAGCAACTGATATTTTTCCAGTTATTTAGATCTAATTTGTTTTTCATTCTTTATACCCATTCCCTTTATGTATATCCCTTTTATCATAATAGCTGCACAATTCTCAAGATTAACAGGTATCATCTTCCCTTATAGGGAGGTAAACAGTTTGCCCTAATTGAGTAACAAGTTTTTGTTTTTGTTTTTTCCCCCCTGTTTACCTTTTTATGATTCTCTTGAGACCTGCATTTGAAGATCGAATTCTCTATTGAGTTCTGGTGTTTTGGTCAGGAAGCTCTGGAAATCCCTTATTTCGTTGAATGACTTTCTCCTTGCCTGAAATGTTATGCTGAACTTTGCTGGGTAGTTGATCCTTGGTTGAAGTCCCAACTCCTTTGCCTTACGGAATATTGGGTTCCAATTCTTTCGATCTTTTAATGTAGAAGCTGCAAGGTCCTGTGTGATCCTGACTGTATGTCCTTGATATTTGAATTGTTCCTTTCTGGCTGCCTGTAGTATTTTCTCCTTCACTTGATAGCTCTGGAATTTGGCAACAATATTTCTTGGGGTTTTGAGTTTGGGATCCCTTTCGGGAGGGGAATGGTGGATTCTTTCGATGACTATTTTGCCCTCTGAATCTAGCACTTCTGGGCAGTTTTCCTTGATGATTTCCTGGAAGATATTGTCCAGACTCTTTTCTTCATCATGGGTTTCTGGCAGGCCAATAATTCTTACATTTTCTCTCCTGGATCTATTTTCCAGGTCAGTTGTTTTTCCAATTAAATATTTTACATTTTTTTCTATCTTTCATTCTTTAGATTTTGTTTGACTGATTCTTGCTGCCTCATTGAGTCATTAGTTTCTACTTGCCCAATTCTAATCTTCATCGTAGTGTTTTCTTCAGTTAGCTTTTCCATCTCCTTTTCCATCTCTCCAATTTTTCCCTTTAAGGAGCTATGTTCTCCAGTTAATTTATGTACTTCCTTTTCCATTCGACCAATTTTCCCAGGTAGTTTTTATGTTTCCTTTTCCATTTGACCAATTTTCCCAATTAGGTTTTGGGTTTCCTTTTCCGTTTGACCAACTCTTCCTTTTAGGGAATGATTTTCTCCAGTTAATTTTTGAACTTCCTTTTCCATTTGCTCAATTTTCCTTTTCAGAGTGATGTTCTCATCAGTGAATTCCTTTTTTATGATTTTAAAATCATTGGCCAGTTTTTCTTCTATTTCCTTCTTTAGCTGTTCCAGGAGAGCTGCTTGTGCTTGTGAGAGGTTCATAGTCCCTTCTGAAGTTTCAGATGGAAGTACAGTCTCAGCTCTGACCTCTTTGGTGTTTGTGTTTTGGTCCTTATCCCCATAGAAAGATTCTATGGTTTTTTCACCTTTCTTCTGCCTTTTCCTGTTCGTGATGTTGACTGAGTGTTGTAGCTTCTGGTTCTTTCAGTCAGAAGCTACAGAACTTTGTATTGAGCTGATGTGTGAAAAAGCTAAAAGCAGGTTTTTGTTTTTTGTTTCCCAGATCAACCCTGGGGTTAGCTTGTTAAGTGTGTGGGAGGAGTGGTCTGGTCACAGGAGATCTCCTCAGCTGAACTGAGGCAAAGGCAAGCTCAGGGGATGGTGATCCTAGCTTCCCTATTGTCTTCCCTTTTCCCCTGGAAGGTTGAGGCAGACCTAGATGCTAATGCGTGTTCCCACCCCTCCTGGGGCTCCTCTCCTGGTGCTGAGGGTTGCCTGGGTCTTAGTGCGAGTTTTCTCTGGCCTGGGTCCTCTGTCCTTCTGGTTCGCCTCTGCTACAGTAGGAGGAATCCCCCTTAGCTATTTTCCAAGCCTCAGGTCTTATGAGACTATTTGCCCCTTCTGCTGTTCCCCGCTGATCCAGGATTTTTCTGGGGGAATATTTTATGGTTCTTTCACGGTCATCAGGGGGGGAGGAGAGAGCATTTACTGATCACGCCACCATCCTGGCTCCCAGAAGTTCAAGTAGGTGACTTACCGAAGTTTAATCTTCAGGCTGAAGGTTTCAGGAGCTCCTGCGCTGATATCTGGTGCTCAGCGGCTCTCACCAGCTTGGTTTGGCTTGTCTCCTGCTCTGCTGGTTCCTCCCACTACTCTCAGGCTTCTCGGGTCCCTTCTGCTCTGCTGTGCTGACTGTGCTGCGCTGTGCGCTGGGGGCTCACCCCCGCGGAACAGATCCTTCCTGCGGACCTTCCAGTCTAACCTGGGCTCCGAATCCATCGCAGTGTGTTTACCACTGGATTCTGCACCTCCAAAATTTAGTCAGATTCTCCTTTCAGAGCTATCCAAAGGAGTTTGTCCAGGAGCTTAAGTGAGTCAGTGCTCTCACTCCTGTTTTTCATTCTTGAAGAGGACCAATGACCTCAGAAAGGTGATGTCTTGACTTGTGAGTTTATTGGATTTAAGTGAGGTAGGGCTGGGCAAAATCACCAGCCTTATTCTCTCCTCCAGAGCCACCTGGCTCCAGTGGCAAGACATAGATCAGGATGACTGGGAATAGTCCATAAAATCTGAGAATGAGAAAGGAAGAAAGGATATCCAGGAACGACCTGTGTCCCACTGTATCTGTCACCATTGACCCTGTTATCTTGACCTATGTCTTACCACTGGACTCTGATGATTCTGTAGGAGAGAGTGAGGCTGATGACTTCACACAGCTCTGCTTCACCTAAACCCAACTCACTTTGAAGTCAAGACAGTTCCCTCCTGATGTCTCTTTCATGTTGAATGATGAACAATAAACAGCAACAAGCCTGTACCTTGAAATCTTTCCTTGTAGACACAATCAGTTTCAGCCAGGCCCCTAATGTTCTTACCCTTCTGTTAGGATCAATGGCATGAGAGATAAAATGGGCAGAATGAAGTGATTTTTTTTGCTTAGATACCCTCAGGGCAGCTGGCATCTCACGACCAGGCCTTCTTATCTTTTTTCCCTTTCTTCATAAAGGTATAAAAACTTTTTCATAGATCTCTAGTCTGAAAAATCCATTGCTGTCTGCAGTCAAGGGAGAACCCCAGGGTGGCAGGTTTTCTCCCCTGGAATCTCTACTAAAGACACTTTGTTCTCAGCTTATGCCTTTGATTCCTTTTAGATCTTGACACTCCCTTATTAAGAATCACTTTTCAGTCAGTAATCACTCAACAAGCAATTTATGAATTGATTCCTCTGTGCTAGACATTATGGACACATTGCATCTGAGTGATCAACATGTTCTATCTGGAAAAGAAATATGAGGTAATTTTCAGAAGGAAGGTGGTGTCAGCTTTTCTTGTAGAAGATAGCACTTGAGCCAAAATTTAAAAGAACCTGAGAATGCTAAAAGGTAGAGGGGAGGGAATGCATGGGGGTTATCCATTCTAAAGGCATGGAGGTTGGAGATGGGAATGTGTGTGTGTGGAAGAACAAGGTCTGGAATTGTTACCTATCCCACTTAAGAATTTCTGAAGTCTGTTGGATGCCTTATGAGTTCTCTGAGCTGGTAAAAGTATGCATCTCTAGAAGTTCTCCTCCCATAGACTATAAAACACCTGTCAATAATGACTCAAAACAAATTCTAGAGCAGCAGAGGTTACAAAATGACAGAGTGAAAGAGATTTCCAGCCCAAGGCACCCTGAAAAGCTGACAGGAAATGTCTGTCGCATAGGGTGCTCAGCGCTGCGCAGCACATGCAGTGGCAAGGACAGGTCTGGAGACAGCTTAAATGTGCCATTGACAGCAGCTGCGGGTCTCATATTCCTCAGCTCCCATACAGCAAAGACAGCCTCAAAGGTAAGGGAGAAACCTCTTTCACTCAGATGAGAAGGAAACACAGCAGTGTAGCCCAAGCCCCACGTAGCAGCAGCTTCCATTTTTGGAGCCTTAGCCCAAATCCCCTTGGGAATTGAGCAGCTGATCTGGATCTCAGCCCTGAGTGGCTGCCCTGGCGTGAGGAGGAGTGCTGCCATGGTGGAGCTGGTGGAGGCTCTGGAGGACGAATCCTGCTCACAGACCAGAGTGCTGGCCAGGAGAGGAATAAACTCCTCGCTCTTGATTGTACCACCCTGGAGGAACTGAGAATTTACAGATCCTCATATTATACTCTTCTCTGCTACTGCTCCCCCTTGCCCTGGTACTCCCTCCCAAACCTCGATCTGAGAATGGACAAAGCAAGAGTCCTGCCACAGTGCTAGCAAGGAGAACCATGTATTCTCCTTCTGACCAATTGTTTGACCATTTGCAGCCTTAGAACTCAAAAATCAATTGTGCTGTCACAATTGATCAGTCAGTCCTGAGGCCTGCCCGTGATTGACTGTGACCAGGGCAGTGCTGGTATGCACTCCACTCTCATACAGTTGGGTCTCTGATCTTTCTTTCAGATCTATGTTGTCTTTGGTATCTGGGGATTAAGAGCTCTGGATGTCATTACTACTGTCAGTGATTCAGTACCCCCAGGGCTTGCCTTGGTTTTGCCTGGGCCCAGTCTGTGCTGGTGAGGCCTGCTCTGGACTGTGCTCCTGTCTCCTCATAGTGCAACAAACCTTTCCTTTTGGCCTTCAAACCTGTCTCGTGTTGGAAACTTATTTCACTCCATTTCTTGTGAGTACTGCTACTCTAGAATTTGTTTAGTCATTTAAAAAAGGCATTTAAAGAAGTTTGGGGGAGAACTCAAGTGAGTCCCTGACTTTACTCTGCCATATTTGTCTTGACTATTTTGTTAATTTTCCTTATCCTCTTTTTTATTTTATTAGTACATATTTATGGAATAAAATAAGCATTTCCATAACATTGTACAATAACACGATGGCACATGAAGCTGCTAATCTATTATGCACAACCTGCTATTTAATACAAATATACAGTGAAATAATCATGTACTTTGGATGGTTTCCCTCTACCTTCCTCCCTTATTGTGTTTTTTCACTGCCATTTTCCTTAGAAGCCTTATGGAAACTAAGGATGGTCATCCCAATGCTGATGGTGCAGTCTCAGGGAAGATGATGAAGTTACTGCCAAGGGTGACAAGGGTAGGGCATCTAATGTTGCCTAAAAGTGAAATTTCCATCATGAGAAGGGAGACTAGATCTTTCCTATAGACTGAGTTGCCTCAAGAGCTTCCTTGTTCCATCCACCTTGTCTGTCCTGGCTGTCTTTTTAGGACTGAGGAAAAACAGCCAGAGCTAAGAGTCCAGGCACATTCCCCTGAATTGTTTGCAGTTTTCTCTCAAACACCATGTGAGGGGAAAAGAATTGTGTTAGAGAGCAGAGGGCAGAGTAAAGAATGGGACCAGCTTCTGGAAACAGCCCCATGTGAAGGCTGGTGGTGCTTGGCTGGAGCTTACCAGGCAGATGATATTTTTCTCTTCCTCTTCTTTCTTTTCTGCTTCTTTCTACCTCATCGAGAGTCTCTGGGACAAGTGGCTCCTGAAGCAGAGCTGAATCAGGCCCAATTCTCCCCTGAGGGCAGTGGTTGCCCTGAGCCTGTAACTCTGCAGCAGCTGCTCCTCTATGCAGGAGAGCTGAAGAGCCTGGGGAGGTTTTTGTTCAGGGCTGAAACACTGTGGGAATGGAGCACTCCTATAGTGAAAACAGTAATAATCTGCCACATCCTCAGCCTCCACAACACTGATGGTGAAGGTGAAATCTGTCCCAGAGCCACTACCACTGAACCTGGCAGGGACCCCAGACTGCAGTTTGGAAGCAGCATAGATCAGGAGCTTTGGAGACTCTCCTGGTTTCTGCTGGTACCAGGCCATGTAGTTGCTAATGCTGGAACTGGCCTTGCAGTTGATGGTGACTCTGTCTCCTGTAGCCACAGAGAGGGAGGCTGGGGTCTGAGTCAGCACAATGGCTGCCTGAGATTCTGGGCAGGAAAAGAAGAAAGAGATTTCAGTTAAGAATGCTGTTCCCTTACCCTCAGTCTCTATAAGAGATTCCCACTAGAAAGCTCATTATTTCTCTAAAGTTTTGCCAACCTATGGCTGGGAGTCTTACCTTGAGGCCAGAGGAGTAGGAGGCAGAGGAGCAAGGAAGGGGAGAGCATTGTGACCCTTGCAGAGCTGGAGACAGAGAGCTCTGAGTTCCTTGTGAAAGGTGGGATATATTTGTGTCTCAGGCTGGGTTTCTGAAAGGTCTCTTAGGGATCACCATGCAAAACAGTGCTGGTCCAACCCCAACTCAAGGACCCCAGGTGTGGTGATATGCACATGGAGGGTGTATTTCCTTGAAGTGATATTTCCTTGAAGGTGTGACCTCATGTGGCCTCTTTTTTTATTGCTACTTTAAATGGACCTCCTCTGGAATGGCCTTGATCTTGTGGCAAGTGACTCTAAACGGGGTTGTCCTCTTTATTTCCCCAGGAGAGATTAGAGGCCTCTGGGTCAAGAGACTATGTGTTGACAAATGTTTGTGGAAAGAACAGAGTTAAGAAAGCAAGAAGTAGTTGAGTTAGAAAGAGAACTAAGACCTGGGAGTCACCAGAATACAAGGAGAGCTTAGGGCCCAGGGTGAGATTTATGGCCATGGAGGGAACTTGGAGATTCTTTGGTCTGGTACGTGGTATGGGCAGCATGTGTCCCTTGGGTTGTTTTGGGGCCTAGATATTTCTTTTTCTCTTCCATATTTCTGTTGCCTCTTTCAAAATGCTGAAAAACAGAAGGGTTTGTTGATCTCAACCACCCATTTTGCAGTTGTGGAAAATGAGGTGAAAAGGAGCAAAATGGTTGTTCAGAGACATTTTTCCTACTGAAGTCCATCATCTCCTATTCTTCCCCTTTTTTCAGACCATCATTGTCCCATGGCTGAACTCTGTCTATGGCCGTCTTGTTGGTTTCTCTGGCTCAACTATCTCCCTACTCCAGCCAGTGCTGCCCTCAGCTGTTAAACTGATCATGTGACAGAGCAGGGCTGACCATGTGATCTCCTAGTCCAGAACCTCCTGTCCCTCTTTTCACCTCCAGGATCTGATAAAAAGTCCTTTAAAAACTTTCAGAACTTGTCCAATCTCTCCCTTTCCACTTTCTTTACCCTTCACCCTCTCCCTGGTACCTTATGACATGGTGACCCTCTTAACTCTGTTCCCTCTTCCTGCTGGCCCCTATGTCAGAAGAATGTTCTTCTACCTTACAGCCACTTCCTGCCTTCAGGGGCTTCCTCTTTCCTCAGAAATAAACACATGGGAAACTTCCAGTATATTCTCTGGCTAGTATGATGTCCCTGTGTAGTCTTTTCTTTTGTGCCCTTACTTCATATTGGACACAATATTGTCTTTTACTGGCCATGGTTTTTTAATTTAATTTTTCATTTAAATCTTTTGAAATTGAACTTGAATGCTAAAAAAAAAGCCTTTCCATAATTGCAGCAGAATAGAAAGAGAGGATTCTGTGGGCAACTTCCTCTCACATCTTGTAAAACAATCACACAATAAAGTCCATCCTTGTCTTTGCAGACTATCCTGTTATATGTCCTCCCTTCTGAACTTTCCGTTGTTCTTTTTGTGCCTTTATAAAGACAAGTCAGTGGTCTGCTTTCTTTTTTTCATTATGATTCCTCTTTCCTCATCCCTGAAATAAAAATTGAGAAGAAATAAATAAAATAAATCCCTTGTAACATGCAAGCAGAATCTTGCACTATCTGATGGCCATATCCAATAATGTGTCTCCTTTTGCATCTTGTGTCCATCCTCTCTTTGTCAGGAGATGGGTAGCAGGTCCTTTCAGAGTTTCTCTACAGATGAGGTTCAGAGTTGTCTTTACCATGCTCATGTCTTTTTACACTTTGTTTTCCTGGTTTTATTCATTTTAGTGTCTGTCATTTCTTACTGCCCAGCACTTTGTGACATAACTTCTTTCATCAACACTTATAGCTCAGTGATGTTTATCATATTTATAAGGCACATTTTATTCAGGTATTCTTCAATTATGTAAGAGGAAATCTAAGACATTTAATTGTATTTGTTACTCCAGGGTCCGGGTATTTTATTGCGGGTGGTAAAACACTGGGCCTGAAGTTAGGTAGACCTGAATTCAAATCCAGTCTGTGATACTTTTTGGCCATGTGACCCTGGGCAAGTTGCCTAATCATGTTTTGGGTATACACATGGACACACACAGACACACACATACATATACACCCACGTATGTTTATTTGGAGGTTTGTGAACACCATATTCACTGTCTATGTGAGATTCCAGAATGTAATTATTTTCTTAATTTCTAGTAATACATTTTAGGGCAAGAAATGGAAAGATACTCAATAAATTATTAAAGGCTTGGTTAACTTTGTTTTTGTGATAAAGCTTATTTAACTGGGTATCTTCTCTCTGGGTTTTAAAAACATAATCTCCTCCCTATTACAACACTTTTTTGACTGAGGAATTTTGTGCTACCAGTAATTCTATAACGACTTCTTTGGAAAGTTATTTATGTTACTCAAGGACATTTTATACCAATGTAGTTGAACAATTTGAAATTTTAAAGGTTTAATTTTCCTTTAAAGTAGAAAAGAGAGATATCTACCATTTTTGAAATTTCCTACTCATTTTCACCATGAATATTTAGTGATACTTATCTTCATTTCTTACTTCAGGATAAATTTTAAACTGTTTCAAAAAAGGGAAAGAAAGGTTTTGAAAAAAATCTTTCTCTGATTTTCTACTAAATTTTCATTTGCAAGATAATTTAATGCCATATTATTATGATAAGTTGTAAACCAGAAGAGACTTTGCTGTTTTGATCATAAATTGTAGTCATCTCATGGCTTAAGCAAGTATTAAATTAGTGTTTGAACTTATGATATGTATAAAATTAAATTCAGGAAGTTTCTCACTTTCCAGAGTGAGTATTTGAAGAGAAGTATAAACAAGCTTGTGAAGGATGTGAATCTATCAAGTTGTAAGGTTAAAGTCAGGAGCGTCTTTGTTTTTGTTGAAGGAACAGTATTTCGTTGCAGACATATGTTAGTGAAGAGCAGTATCTTATGAGCTATCCTGTGTTATCTTAATGGGAAACCTAATATTACTTTTTCTTTTGGAATTAGAAGATGTGGAAAAATATATGAAAACTGCTTAAGACTCAAAGTAAGATATTCCCATTCTTGAAAGGAGTTCTGAGTGCAATATAAGTTTTCCTGTGATGAGTCTCTGACTGTTACCAATATGAGATTAAATACTTGTTGTCTAGGATATGTGCTCCTTGAGAACTGAACTCACCCTGAGCTCTGATTATTGGAACTTGCTCTTTAAGACTATTTATGGATCTGTAATTGACTATAGTTTTGACCTTTGATTACAGACTTGTCTGAAATATCATGAAGCCAATATCATGTGATACAGGTTGGGAACAGCTGAAGGTGGATGTCTGTGCCTAGGAAAAGTTTTGGGGACAACCTTGGACATGGTCTAGATAGGATCTTTCTGACTCTTTTTCCTAATTGTGCTATTTAGTTTCTGAAAAGGGAAGTTCTCTACCTGATTAATCATGAGCCCTGCTTTTAACATGTTGTTGCTACAAGATTGACTGTAGATATGACTTATCCCTGGAATCAAACAGAACTAAGGAAATTTTTTGCTTCTTTTATGATATATGACATTGTTGCAACTGTTATTCTCTTTTTTTTCTTTACAGCAAATATCTATAATCAAGTAGTTATGTTAGTACAATATAAATCTCTTACATAACGGATAGACACTGAAACATCTCTGAGTCACCACAGTAGGCGGCAGAAATGAATGTCTTACAATATTACCTTATATTCATGGCCAAATAATAGTAAGAGAGGGATAGCATCCTCTGAAGGAGAAAATCCTTGGGCAAAGTAATAAGAGAAAGAAGTAATGTGATAGGTTTTTAATTACATAGAATAGCAAATTTTGAGGGAAAAGCAATAGAGTACACTGCTTCCTCCAAGAATTATATACAGGTATGTAAATTTGGCTTCCAAAATTTATCTATCATGAAAATTCAGGTTTTAGGCATGCTTTGGTAGTAAGGTTTCAAATGTGGATTTTTCTGTTATTAAAACATCTGCCTAATAATTTTAGAAGGCAGAAGAATTTATTTTATGGTAGGTTCCTCATATTTTAAAAGATTCTTTTATCAATACAGGATTTAGGTAAGGACAGAAACAGCAAATGGTACATAAAGGGAAATTGTCTGAAGTTTCAAAATTGGAGAACCAAATTTAAATGATTGTACTCATTGAAACTGAATCCAAATTATCTAGGAACTTTTAGTACTGAACCAGAGAAGCTGAACTCCCTTTTAGAATTGTCTTCAGAAGAAAATCTATTGTCCAAGAAAGGATATCTAAGAATCACCTTGGAGTCAAAAGATGCTGCTTAAATAGACATTGATAATGGGGTGCTGGGATACCTGCCTAAAAAGGGTTTTTAGAAGATCTTATAAAATACTTTTAAAGTCAAATGACAGAGATGGAGAAAAAAGCCAAAAAAAATTAAGAACAATCCAAGATAAACAAGAAGGTTATGAAAAGAAATTCAACCAATTAGAAAAGGAAATCCAAAATTTTACAGAAGAAATTGATATCCTGAAAATTAGAATTAAGCAAAGTGAAATCAGTGAAATTGAGGAGAGCAAGAAATACTTAAATACAACTTGAATGACTGTAAAATAGAAGAGAAAGTGAAATGTAAGAAAAACAATAGATTTGGAGAAGAGATCAAGGAAAGAAAAAATAAAAATAATCAGACTAACTGAAAGTTATAATCAGAAAAAGAACACATGAAATAATTTTAAAAATTGTCCTGAAGCATTAGGTCAAGGGGGGAAATAGACATAGAAAAACTCCATTGATCACCACTTAAAAGAGATCCTATAAAGACAACTCATAGGAATATCATAGTGCTAAGTATTTCTTCACTGATTGATTGATAAACTTTATAAATATATCATCATCACCTGCTCTCTGTTTTTTCAAGTCCCTTTCCTCTCTTGAGATGCTACAATCTGCTTTCCTTTCCCTTGTTCAGAGAGACAGTGGGAACCCTTGAGGTCATCACAGTTTGGTGTGATTACAGCAGAACTTAAGTTCAATGGCACCTGGGCAATTTACAAAGTGCTTTCTCAACTTTAAGGAGATTAACGAAGATATTGATGTTATTGACATTTCGGGCAGCTGGTGGCACAGTGGTTAGAGAGGTGGGCCTGGAATCAGGAAGCCCTGTCTTCAAATCTGTTCTCAAACATTAGCTCTTGTCACCCTGTGGAAGTCCCTTACTCTCTCTTTGCCTCAGTTCCCTCATCCACAGAATGGGGACAATGACAGAGTTGTGGGGAACCAAATGTGATATAGTTTTTTTTCTCCCCTTTTTTCCCCCTCCCCCCCCCAGACCCAAGTTTTCTAATTGCCACTGTGACCTATCTGCTCTCTCCTCTATCCTCCCTCCCTGCCCTTGTCTCCGTCTTCTCTTTTGTCCTGTAGGGCCGGATAGCTTTCTTGACCTCTTAACCTGTGTTTCTTGTTACCCAGTGGTAAGAACATTACATTGGTCCTAATACTTTGAGTTCCAACTTCTTTAGCTCCCTCCCTCTCTACCCCTTCCCCTTGGAAGACAGGCAGTTCAATATAGGCCATATCTGTTTAGTTTTGCAAATGATTTCCATACTAGTTGTGTTGTATAAGACTAACTATATTTCCCTCCATCCTGTCCTATCCCCCATTACTTCTATTTTCTTATGGTCCTTTCCCTCCCCATGGGTGTCGACCTCGTATTGCATTCTCCTCCCCACGCCCTCCCCTCTCTCCTCCCCCCCTTCCTGCTTGTGCCCCTGTCCCCCACTCTCCTGTATTATGAGATAGGTTTTCCTATCAGAATGAGTGTGCATTATATTCTTTCCTTTAGTGGAATGTGATGAGAGTAGATCTCATGTTTTTCTCTCACCTCCCCTCTTTATCTCTCCAATAATGAGTATTTTGCTTGCCTCTTCTATGAGAGATAATTTGCCCCATTCAATTTCTCCCTTTCTCCTCCCAATATATTTCTCTCTCACTGCTTGATTTCATTTTTTTTTTAAGATATGATCCCATCCTCTTCAATTCACTCTGTGCACTCTGTCTCTATGTATGTCTGCGTGTGTGCATGTGTGTTTGTGTGTGTACTCCCACCCAGTGTTCAGATACTGAAATGTTTCAAGAGTTATAAATATTGTCTTTCCATGTAGGAATGTAAACAGTTCAACTTTAGTACGTCCCTTATGATTTCTCTTTGCTGTTCGCTTTTTTATGGTTCTCTTCATTCTTGTGTTAGAAAGTCAAATTTTCTTTCCAGTTCTGGTCTTTTCATCAGGAAAATTTGAAAGTCTTCTATTTCATTGAAAGACCATTTTTTCTCCTGAAGTATTATACTCAGTTTTGCTGGGTAGGTTGTGATACAGTTTTAACACGTTTATCACAGTGTCTGGGATGTATAATAGCTTCCATATAAATGCTTATTTTCCTGTTTTGTTGATGAGGAGTGTGAGGTTCTGACTTACTCCTGGCCACCTGACCCCAAAATGACATAATTAGGGTTCAAATCTGTCTTTTGATTTCTTAAATCCAGTGCTTTGAAGATTCTACCATTCTGCCTCTTTCTTCTACCTAGGACAGCTGCGTAGCCTAGTGGCTTCAATATTGCTTTTAGAGTCAAGAAGACCTGAGTTCCTGCCTTTGATTTCAACATTTCATTTGATTTTTTTGGTTTTTGTATCACCTTCATGTCTGAATGTCCCTTGCCCTTTCCAGAAATCCATCTCTTGTAATAAAGAATTTAAAATATCAGGTGAGTCCCTGCCTTTACTCTGCTATGTTGGCTCCATCTCTATTCTTAGTTTTCTTAACCCCACCTTTTTTGTTACATTAATACATATTTATGGTAAAATAAACAAGTATTTCCATAACATAGTAAAATGGAACATGATTGTAATGAAACTGGTTTTTTTTTTTTGTATACAAGTACCAATCTTACAACCATTATCTTGCAGAATAATTAAGAATCTTGCTTGCCTAATTGGTGTTGTAATAAACCTCCCTACTTTGACTGAAAAAAGGTTTAAGTGGTTGAATTCTTTTGAGGCAGAACTCTTGTACTCATGCATTTTAGGGTTCCCAGCATCCCAAAGTGAAACAGATATCATGCCAATTTATTTTTCTCCCCTCCCCCACTGTTCTTTTCACTCCCATTTTCCTTAGAAACCTTTTATTAGTTAAGGATGGTTATTCCCAATGCTGATAGTCTGGTATCCATACTAGTGACTACTGAAGAGTGACAAGGACAGGAGATCTCATCTTGCCTGAAAGTTAACTACTCAGAGTGGGGAGGGAGATATGTACGTATCTCTCTCTCTCTCTCTCTCTCTCTCGATAAAAAGATAAAGATAAAGATATAGATATATATTTATCCTATAGACTGAGTTGCCTCAAGAACTTTAGGGGCTGTTTAACCTACCTTATCTATCATGGCTGTTTTTTAGATCAGGGGGGAATTATAGCCAGAGTTGAGAGTGCAGGCCCATTCCCCTGAATTGTTTACACTTTCCTCTTAAACACCAGCTGAGGGGAGAAGAATTGTGTTAGGGAGCAGTGAGCAGAGACCAGGGAAAAGAATGAGACCAGCTTCTGGAAGCAGCCCCCATGTGAAGGTTTGTGGTCCTTGGCTAACACTTACCAGACAGAAGATATTTTTCTCTTCTTCTTTTCTCTCTTCTTCATCTTTCTACCTCAATGAGAGCCCTTGGGACAAGTAGCTCCTGCAGCTGAGCTGAATTAGGCCCAATTCTCCCCTGAGGGCAGTGGTTGCCTGGAACCTGTGATCCTGGGGCAGTAGCTGTTCTGCCACTCTGATGGGCTGAGCAGCCTGGGGAGGTTTTGTTCAGGGCTGAAACGCTATGGGAATGGAGCACTACCCCATTGATGACAACAGTAATCTGCAGTATCCTGAGCCTCCACAGCACTGATAGTGAAGGTGAAATCTGTCCCAGAGCCACTGCCACTGAATCTGGCAGGGACCCCAGACTGTAGGGAGAGGAAGCCTTATAGATCAGGAGCTTTGGTGACTGTCCTGGTTTCTGCTGGTATCAAGCCATGTAGTTGCTAATGCTGGAACTGGCCTTGCAGTTGATGGTGATTCTGTCTCCTGGAGTCACAGACAGGGATGGTGGGGTCTGGGTCATGACAGTGGCTGACTGGGCTTCTTGGTGAGTAAAGAAGAAAAAAGAATTTTCAGTGAAGAATTCCATGTAGAGACAATGAAAGCAGAACTTGTTCCTTACCCTCAGGCTGTATCACTTGAAAACTCCTTTTTTCTCTAAAGTGGTGCCAACGTATTGTTCACTGGAAGTCTTACCTTGAGGCCAGAGGAGTGGGAGGCAGAGGAGCAAGGAAGGGGAGAGCATTGTGAGCCTTGTAGAGCTGGAGGAAGAGAGCTCTGAGCTCAGTGAGAAAGGTGGGAGATATTTGAGTCTGGACTGGGTTTGTGAAAGGTCCTTTGGATATCACCATGCAAAACAGTTGTGGACCTGCCTCAACTCAAGGATCCCATAAGTAGTTATATGCACATGGAGGCAGTGGTCCAGTTGTGTTTCCTTGAAGGTGTGACCTCATGTGGCCTCTTTTTTATTGCTGTATTAAATAGACCTGCCTTAGGCTGCACATGATAGTGGCTGTGATATGTGGTCAATTGTGGTTATAAATGAGGGAGGTCTCTCTGTTTTCCCAGGAGAGATCAGAGGGCTCTGGATCTAGAGACCAAGAATTGACAAGTGTCTGTGCACAGAAGAGAGTTAAAAAAGAAAGAATGTACCTGAGTTAGAAAGAAAACTAAGACTGGGGAACCTGCAGAACTTCAAGACTATTGAGAGTCCAGTCTTAGATGAATGGAGATTGAGGGGACTTGGAGATTCCTTGGTCTAGTAAGTGGTGTGGGCAGATTGTGTCCCTTGAGTTGTTGTGGGGGAGCAGGTGTTTATTCTTCTCTTTTGTATTTCTGTTTCATCTTTCAGAATGCTGAAAAAAAGGATGGATTGCTGATCTCAACCTCTCGTTTGTAGTTGGGGAAAATGAGGCCAAAAGGAGCAAAACGGTTGTTCAGAGACATTTTCCCTGTTAAAGTCCATTACCTCCTATTCTCCACTCAGAACACTGTCACCTTTCAGCAGTTCCTCATAATCTCGTGGTTGGAGAGGCCATGGCCATGTCCATTTGGTTGATTTCTCTGCCTCCACTCTCTCCCCACTCTAGCCAATGCTGCCCTCAGCTGTTTAAGTGATCATGTGAGAGAGCAGAGCTGGCCATGTCACCTCCTACTCCAGAAACTCCAGCCCCTCTTTATCACATCGAGGATCTAATAAAACATCCTTAAAAATCCTTCAAAACTTGGCCAGTTGCTCCCTTTCCACTTTTCTTACCCTTCACCCCCTCCCAAGTACCCCATGGACTGGTGACACTGGATAAAGATTCCTCTCCCTGACTCTATGCCCTCTCCTTGCTGTCCCCTGGGCCTCGAATGTTCTTCTTTCTTACTCCATTTTCCTGCCTTCATGTGCTTCCAGTGTCCTCAGAAATAATCATATGGGGCAGCTTCCAGTTCTTTTCTCTTGCCAGTATGATCTTCCTGTGCAGTCTTTTCTTGTACACCCATTCTTCATGCTAGACACAGTTGTATCTCTGACTGGCTGTACTTTTTTAATTTAAATCTTTTCATGTTGAATTTGAATGATAAAGGAAAAGCTTTTCCCTCTCTGCAGCAGAACCCAGAAACAGCATTCTGTGTTTAACTACGAACCTACCTTTCACACAGCTTGTAAAAGGGTGACACAATAAAGTGTATCCATATCTCTGCAGACTCTCCTCTTATCTCTCCTCCCTTCTGAACTTCCTTTGGTTTCTTTTTCTGTACATTTATAAAGATGAGTCAGTGGTCTACTTCCTTTTTTCTTTATAATTGCGTTTGCCTCATTCTTGAATTAAAAATTGAGAAGTAATGAAGAAAATAAATACCATCTAACATAAACAGAATCAGGCAGAATTAATCTAGGTAGTGGCTGTGTCTCAAAACAAGGGCCTCTTTCTGCCTCTTACGTCCACCTTCTCTTGGTCAGGAGGAGGTTAACATGTCCTTTCAGAGTTTCTGTACAGATGTGGTTCAGAGTTGTTTGTCTTTACTAGTCTGGTGTTTTCTTACACATTGCTCTCCTGGTTTTATTCATTTTAGTCTGTGTCAGTTCATGTTGCCCAGGATTATGTGAAGTAGCCTCTTTCATCAACTCTCACAGCTCAATAATGTTTATCATATTTCTAAAGCACGTTTTATTCCTTCATTCTTCAATTATTTAAGAGGAAATCTAAGGCATTTCATTGGATTTTGTTACTCCATGCTCAGGGTATTTGTTTTGCAGGAGGTAGAACACTTGACCTGAAGTGGGAAAGACCTGAATTCAAACCCAGCCTGTGATATTTTTTGGCTATGTGACTCTGGGCAAGTTACCTAAGTGTGTGTGTTTTGTATGCACACACACACACACACATGCAGACACAGACACACACACATATATGTTAATTTGGAGACTTGTGAATACCATATTTACTATCTAGATGAGATTTCAGAATATAAATATTTTCTTAATTTCTCGTGATATATTCAAGGACAAAGTAAAGATACTGAGTAAATTTTTAAAGGTCCGGTAAACTATGTTTTTATGACAAGGCTAATTTAAATGGCATGTTCTTCCTGACTTATGAAAGCTTGATCTACTCCCCATTACTTTTTTGATTAAAGAATTTTGTGATACCTCGTAATTCTGTAATAACTAGGAATTTAGCTTGTTACAATTCTTTGGGAATTAATTTATGCCACTCAAAGACATTTTACACCAACATAGTCAAATGAATTTGAATTTTAAAAGTTTATTTTTGTTTTAAAGTGGAAAAGAGAGATATCTATATTTTAGAAGTTTCTAACTCATTTTCTCCATAAATGTGTGGTGATTTTTTAAATTTTACATCAGCATAAATTTTAAACTGTTTTAAAAAAGGGAAGAAATTTTGGAAAGAAAGGTTTTGAAAAAATATATTCCTGTGACTTTTTTGAAGGCCTACTAAATTTTCATTTGTAGAATAATTTAATGTTATTTTGTTACGATAAGTTTTTTTGATATGAATTTGTAGAAATCCCATGGCTTAAACAAGTATTAAATTAGTGTTTTAACTTATCATATGTACAAGATTCAGCATGGTGTTCCCACATCAGAAAGGGTGCTGAGCTCTATGAGCAAAGCAGAATTGAAACAGCACAAAGGAAATGTAGGATGCACAAATTTGGACTAACTAACTCAAATGTTCACCTAGGTTATCTGTGCCCAATATGTAGTAGAGCACTCTGAACTCATATTGGTCTGATCAGCCACAGTTGGACACACTGAAACTTGTCTTTATCATGATGGTGTCATTTTGATCCTCTGAGAATGAAGGATACCAACCAAACATATGTATATTTATATCCATAGCTACAGAGAAATATATCTAAACTTTATTGTAGCTTTCTGGAGGAGTGGGAAGGGAAAAAAAGAACAAAGTAAAAAAAAGTGCACAGCAGACCACAGAAGAAAACTCACAAGGAAGCAAAGAATAGATGGACAATTCTCCACGCAATGTGAATTCATCATACAGGCTTTCTTGAAATGTGAATTTATTGTTAGATATTTTGAATCCTTTCTTATCTTCTGCTATGCACAACATGTTTTTTTTTTCTTTTTCCTTTGTATTTAAGTTCCAATCCTTAAGTTTATGATATGTTTTTGTTTTTTTTCTCTCTTCTGTCTTTGTGATTTGGTCCTTGAATCCAAAAGAAAAAAATAGAGAACAGTTGTTGTCCATTCCAAGTTTCCCCAGCTCCTTCCTAGGACCTTGGTTTTCATGTTGACACATAGTTCTTCTATCCTTCCCTCTTGTCTGAGAGGAAGAACTATTCCTTTCCTTGTATTCATTCTCCATATTTCTTTCTTTCTCCTTTTGCACCCCCTACTCCACTTCCTGAAGCCTTAAGTCTTCTGTTTTCAAGGCTCTCTTCCCTTAAGCTTTTAAGTATAGATAAGGCTGATCAATCCTGAAGACAACAGAATCTTTCCTGACCCTGTGGTGCATTTTATCTAGATTCTATTTTGCTGGATTCCATTTCTTCCTAATCTTATATATGGTTTGCTGTCTCTCTATTTCTTTGTATGCTGTCTCCATTAGATTGTAAGCAGGGACTCTCTTTGCCTCTTTTTGTATTCCCAATGCTTAGTAGAGTACCTCACACAGAGTAGGTATTTAATAAATATTTATTGAGTGATTGATTGATAAACCTGATAAACACCTTATCTCCTCTGTTTCTTCCAGTCCCTTTCTCCTCTTGAAATGCTACAATCTGCTTTCCTTTTCCATTGTTCAGTGAGATGGTGGGAACCCTGGAGTTCATCACCCATTTGTGTGATTATAGCAAAAGCTTAAATACAATGACAATGGACTATTTGCAAAGTGCTTTCACTTCTTCAAGGAAGTTAATGGAAATATTATTATTATTGTTGACATTTGGGGCAGGTGGTGGCACAGTGTTACAGAGGTAGACCTGGAATCAGGAAGACCTGTGTTCAAATCTGTTCTCAAACATTAGTACTTGTCACCCTGACAAAGTCCCTTCCTCTCTATTTGCCTCAGTTCCCTCATCTACAAAATGGGGAAAATTAGAGTTGTGGGGAATCGAATGAGCTATAGTTTTAATGTGCTTTTCACAGTGTCTGGGATGTATAATAACTTCCATATAAATGCTTATTCCTTTTTTTGCAGATGAGGAAAGTGTGAGGTTCTGACTTACTCTTGGTTACCAGACCCCAAAATGCCATAATTGGGGTTCAAACCCCATCTTTTGATCTCTTAAGTCCACTGCAATGATGATTATACAATTCTATCTCTCTTTCTTCTACCTAGGAAGGCAGTGCTGCCTAGTGGCTAGAATATTGCTTTTGGAGTTAGGAAGGTCTGAGGTCAAAACCTGCCTTTGATTTAAACATTTCAATTGAAGTTTTGATTTTTGTTTCACCTTTATTTCTGAATTTCTCTTCCCCTTTCAAGAAATTCCACTTTTGTAATAAAGAATTTTTTAAAAAGAAAGAGGAAAAAAATAATAGTTTATTAAAAGTAGCCAATACATCAATTAATTCTGACAGGATCTATGATATTCCACAGCAATCATCCCCTGAATTTTCTCATCTATAAAATGGAGTTAATAATAACACCTCTGCTGTTGTGAGCATCCAATAAATTAATATATAGAGAGTGCTTATTAAACCTTAATTAACTGTGTAATGCTTTATTATCCAGTCTTTCCAACTTTGTCCAGCTGTTTATGGCTCCATTTGGGTTATTTTTTGGCAAAGATAGTGGAGTGTTTTGCCATTTCCTTCTCCACCTCATTTTAGAGATGACAAAATAGAGGTTTATAAAGTTCTTAACACAATATTATTATTATCTCTTTGATTTAATAAAATTGTTCCTTACAAATTAACTTTCAAGTTGTTTAAAATACCAAAAATAAAAACATGAATAATTTCTACATGTGAAAATCTGGAAATGCAGTTGATGTCATCTGACATTTACTGTTTGTATTATTACTGAATTTCTAGTATTGTACTTCTAAAATTCTCTTAGATTGGAAAATTAGAGGGACCACTCTATTGCTGAAATTATTCAGACAAAGCACTTTTAATCAGGATTTTGCTGCATATGGATTAGCCTTATAAAAGGATGTGATAAATTTGATCATTTGAAAATGTTAAATATTTAATTAGATATACTTGGTTTAAAGGCAATAATAACAATTATATTTACTATGGTAGCCTATTATTTCTTTGAAAATCTTTATTATTATGAAAATATACAAGGTAGCCTAAAGTTTTAGTTTCAACATATTAATGATGGGATGAATGATTTTCTGTGGAGTATAATTTGGAAATGCATTCCCCTATGTTAATAATGAGTTGTTCCACGTTTTACCTTTGGAAAATTAAGTAATCCTCTCTTCCTGGATTTAGGGAAGGAGAGAAACAGCAAATGGTACACAAACTGAAATTCTGTGAAGTTTGAAAATTGGAGAAACAAATTTAAGTAAATGTACTATGTTCTACTAAGTCAGAATTATCTAGGAACCTCTAGATTTAGAACCAGAGAAGTAGAACCCCTTTACAAGCTGTCCTGAGAATAAAGCTTATTGTCCAAGAAGAGACATCTGGGAAACAGATAATTTACATGAGACACTGAGAACAGGTTAGTGGGCTAGAAGGAAACTTGATGTTAGTTAACCTTAGCAATAATGATTGTATTGTTTGTATGGTTTATGTGCAAGTTTTCTTGGTGACCTTGGTTGCCTGTAAATCTTCCTTCTCAATACTAGTCTATTGTGAGCTTTCTGAGTAGTTTAATCTGTCCCTGACATAATATAATTATGCATTTATAGAAATTGTAAGAAACACATTAGTGCATTGTTTGAACCAAGCTCTGTGTGCCTGGGAAACTGAACCATTTCTATGTGACTTTTACAAATTACTTTTGTTGTACTGATTAGAAACTCAGATCCAAAGCTTGATATAATGAGTTTTCTTTCAATTGTCAACTCATACGACTTCTAGGGGCTGGTACCAAGTCCTTCTGACCACTCTCAGAGATGCAAAATTGTGAGTGTAGACTCCTGGATCATCTGAAGATAACCTGCTCCTAGTGGACCTCTGAATGCACTGAGGTCCTTCGCCTTTGGCTTTGTTCAGGGCTGGAAGAAGATGACATCTGAGGCAGAGGCTCCCCAAGAATCCAGACCAGGCCTGCAAGAAGAAGGGCTCCCTCCCCACTTGAGCCCCCCCTTTTCTGATCCTTTCATTCCATATGTGGTTTGCCCCTATCTCCTGGCTCCCCTAGTTTTGGTTTTGGTTTGCTTTGTCTGTGTCATTTTTGTTCACTATTCCCCTCTTTCCTCTGAACTCAGGCTCACTTTTAGTCTCCTTCTTTACTTGTTTTTGGTTGCACTGCAGTAGCCACTCATCTCTTTGGACAGCCACCAACTCACCCTGCCAGCATCCTTCAATGGGTACATTCCTTCTGGAGTCCTACTTCCCACAAAGGGATTGACTACACAAATTTTGATCTCAGAATATTGGTTTCCATCAATAAGGTCCCTGACTCTGTTGTCTTGCCATCATCCCTGGGTATATTTTCAATGTGTGGCACCTCCCTTTGTCAGATTCTCCCTCCTCTGTGGATTGGTTTACATGTCATCATTCTTGTGGTCCCCACCATCTGAGATGACATTTGAGACTATTCTGGTCCCCTTGACCCCTTGTGTGCTTGTGGTCGTGAATGCTCTTTCTTGGATGCCTTCTCTGATCTATCTCCATTGCCACTGGGATGCTGTTCAGGCCCTGTCCCTCATCATGGGGGAGGGTAGTACCCTGGCACCTATGTGAGTACAGAAAGGAGGCCGGATATCCTCAAAGGAAGTTTTCAGGAATCAGTCCTGGCAGACATGAATGGTTAGATAGCTAGACTGAGTTCCCAGAGTGAGGAAAGAGACTGGATCCATCCTATACTACTGAGTTGGCTCAACAACATTACGGACTGTTCCATCCACTTTGTCTATCCTGGCTGTCTTTTCAGGGCTGGGAAAAGCAGGGAGAGCTGAGGGTCCCTTGAATTGTTTGCAGTCTCATCTTAAACACTAGCTCAGGGTGAGGGAATTGGAGTAGTGAACAGAGAACAGAGTACAGAATGAGACCAGCATCTGGAGCAGCCCCATGGGAAGGTTTATGGGTCTTGGCCAAAGCTTACCAGGCAGAAGCTTCTTTCTCTTCCTCTTTCTTTCTCTTCTCAGTCTTTCTACCTGAATCAGATCCCCTGGGACAAGTGGTTCCTGCAGCAGAGCTGAATTAGGCCCAGTTTTCCCCTGACAGTAGTGGTTTCCCCAAGCATGTGACTCTGTGCAATAGATGCTCCCCCATGCAGGAGGGCTGAGGAGCCTGGGGAGGTTTTTGATCAGGGCTGAAACACTGTGGGAATGGAGCACTATTATGTTTCATACAATAATATTGTGCCACATCCTCAGCCTCCACAGCACTGATGGTGAAGGTGAAATCTGTCCCAGAGCCACTGCCACTGAAGCTGGAAGGGACCCCTGACTGCAGGGTGGAGGCAGAATAGATCAGTTCCTTGGGAGACTGTCCTGGTTTCTGCTGGTACCAGGCCATCCACTTGTTAATGCTGGAACTGGTCTTGCAACTGATGGTGACTCTGTCTCCTGGAGCCACAGAGAGGGAGGCTGGGGACTGGGTCACCACAATATCTGCTCCGGATTCTTGGTGGGAAAAGGAGAAGAAAGAGATTTCAGTGAAGAATCTTTTTCCCTCACCCTCAGGCTATGTCAGAGATACCAAGTGGAAAACTCCTTCTATCTCTCAAGTGTTGCCAACCTATGGCTCACTGGGAGTCTTACCTTGAGGCCAGAGCAGTAGGAGGCAGAGAAGCCAGGAAGGGGAATGCATTGTGACCCTTGCAGATCTGGAAACAGAGACCTCTGAGCTCAGTGAGAGATGTGAGAGATATTTGTACGTGAGGCTGGGTTTGTGAAAGGTCCCTTGGAGACCATCATGCAAAGCAGTGCTGGCCCAGCTTCAAGTCTGGACCCCAGGTGTGGTGATATGTATATGGATTTAGTGGCCCTGTTGTGTTTCCTTGAAGATGGGACCTCATGTGGCCCGTTTTTTTATTGCTATATTATATGCACCTGCCTTAGGCCATACATGATGGGGGTTGAGGCAGACTGTCCATTGTAGGTATAAACGGGGTAGGGAGGGGCACAGGTAGTGTGGCGAAGCCTTTCTATCTTCCCAGGATAGATCAGATGACTGGTTCTACCGACCAATAGTTGACAATCGTCTACACAAAAAATGGAAGGAAAGAAGGAGTAAAGAAAGAAAGACGGGGAAAGAAAAAGAGAGAAGGAAAAAGAGAGTGGGAGAGAGGTAGAGGAGAGAAAGAAAAAGAATAAAAAGAAAGAAAGAAAAAGGAGAAAGAATGAAAGGAAGGAAAGCAGGAAAGAAAAAAAAAAGATGTAAAGGAGCTGACTTAGAATGAAAACTAAGACTGGGGATCCAACAGTTTTCAAGGACAGAGAAGGGCCCAGGGTTAGATGAAATGGGTATGGAAGTAACTTGGAGATTCTTTGGTCTAGTAGGCAGGGTGGGGAGAATGTATTCCTTCTTTTGTTGTGGAGGAGATGTTTTTCTCTTTGATATTTCTGATACATCATTCTAAATGCTGAGAAGAAAAAAGGATTGCTGATCTCAACCTCTCACTTTGTAGCTGGGAAAACTGAGGCCTAAAGGAGCAAAATGGTTCTTCAGGTACCTTTTACATCTCTTGTTCATTACTCAGAACACTGTCACTTTTAGTCAGGGCTTTCTCATCTCATTATTGTAATCCTGAAATGGCCATCTGGTTGGTTTCTGTGCCCCCACTCTCTTCCCACTCCAGCCTACGCTGCCATCAGCTGTTAAACTGATCATGTGACAGAGCAGGGATGACCAGGTCACCTCCTACTCCAGAAATTCCAGTCCCTCTTTATCACCCCCAGGATCTAATAAAACATCCTATGAAGTCCTTCAGAACATGACCACTTCCTCCCTTTCCACTTTCCTAACACTTCACCCCTCTCAAGTACCCTATGATCTGTTCACTCCTCCTGACTCTGTGCCCTCTAACTGCTGGCCCCTGGACCTGGAATGTTCTTTTTCTCACTGCCACTTCCTGCCTTCATGTGCTTCCTGCTTCCTCAGAAATAAACACCTGACGCAGCTTCCAGGACATTCTGTTGCTGGTATGATCTCTGTGTGCAGTCTTTTCTTGTACATATATGCTCCATGCAGGACACAGTAGTGTCTCCCCCTTAGCCTGTGCTTTTTAAATTTTAATTCTTTAACATGGAACTTAAATGTTAAAGAAGAGCATTTCCATCCCTTCAGCAGAACACAAAAAGATAATTCTGTGCAAAACCATAAACCTCCCTTTTCCCCAGCTGGTAAAACAAGCATATGACAAAGTCCATCCATGCGTCTGCAGACTGTCCTCTTATCTATCCTTCCTTCTGAACTTCCTTCCCTTCCTTTCTCTCCTTGAAAAGATGAACCAGTGTTCTAGTTTCTTTTTCTCATCATGATTACTCTTGCCTCAATCCTGATTTTAAAATTTATAAGAAAAGATATAAAACAAATCCCCTGCAACTTAAAAGCACATTCAAACAGAAGTGATCTACACAGTGACCCTGTGCAAAATAAGAGTCTCTTTTTGCTTCTTGTGTCCATCCTCCCTTTGCCAGGAGGTGGTTAACACGCCTTCCCAGAGTTCTCTAAAGTCAGGGTTTAGAGCTGTTTGTCTTCACCATGCTGGTGTCCTCATTTACATTATTCCCCTGCTTTGTCCTCTTACTCTCTGTCTGTTCGTACTGCCCAGGTTTATGTGAAATAGCCTCTTTCATCAACTTTTACAGATGAAAAATATAGCATTTTATTCAACTGTTCTCCCATTACTGAAAGGGAAATGTGAGGCATTTCCTTGGATTCTGTTACTCAGAATCAGGGCATTTGTTTTGCAGTAAGTAGAACACTGGACCAGAAATCAGGAAGATCTGAGCTCAAATTCAGTTGGAGACAATTTATTAGCTATGTGACTCTGGCCAAGTCAATTAATCCTTTTTTGTCTCAGTTTCCTCATCTGTAAAATGAGTTGGAGAAGAAAATGTCAGACCACTTCCTTATCTTTGCCACACATTAGATCAGAAAGGGTCAGACGTGACTAAAACAACTGAAAAAGAACAACGAAGACGCAATATAGAGATTTAACTGACCAGAACAATACCAGTTAAAATATAAGCTGTGAACCATTTTAAGCCTGCCAATACCTTCGAAAGGTCTCAGATCTAAATTGGCCAATGAGAGGGAAGACATTTTGGTCCACTCTGAGCTTAACCTACCATAAGGCCTGGCATAACAGTCATTCTTTGCCTTGCTCTCTAAGTGAACTCAAAATGCTCCTTCCTGTGTCAGTAGCTCCAAAACTGGATGAAGCTCAGCAGGAGCATTCTTCTGTTTATGACTGCTTATGAAATGTCCAGGGCATTTTATGCAAATGTCTTATGCTGTCTTTATGTTAATGATAAAAGAAATACAGACATCCTGGGTCTTTAATCTTAATTGACACCTTGACATTCTCTTATCAAATTAATTCTGTCCCATTTTCCATTCTATCCAATTAAGAAATTCCTTTCTTTTTTCTTGGTTATCACATATGGAGACTATAATAGGGTGATGCAGGCATGAGCAAAGCAGGGAGGTGGTGTGAGAAGGAATTGCTCTGAAGATATAAGATCCCCTTTGTCTTTCTGTCCTTGGGCTCATTTTCTTCAATGAATTCCCAAGCATATCTCTGTAGGTATGTTCTGCAAGTTTTGAGAGAAATGAACATGCCCACGCAGCCTCATTTTGTTTGTCTTTCTTAGAATGAGCTCAGCAAGAGTTGACATTTATGCTGCCATTCACTCAGACAGGACAGTGCTAGAGACTGAACCCTTCCACTGAACAGTGCTGGTACTGGGTGCCTGCATGGCTTATTGTCCTCAAAAGTTATGGTGCTGTCTAGGGTGGTGAGTCCTCTCTCTACTCCTGCTCGTAAAATCAGACTCTGCTCACTAGTTTCAGTCAGAATTTTTCTCTCTAAAGTAGATCTGGGGGCAAAAGCCCTTGGCTGGGTCTTCTCTGCAATTCTGCTATCTTCTGAAATTCAGTCAAGTCTAGACTTGGAGGGAAAGTTTTCTCTGCTGGTTTGCTTAAATGGCAGAGTGAGAATAAGGCAGAAGTTTCTTTCCCTTAAAGCTAACAAAGTCACTTCAGCTTCACCTCCCTTTTCCAGTTGCCATATAATCCCCTTCCTTGTTCCCTTTTCCCTTAAAGGCTAAGGTCATGACCTGGACTCAGATCCCCAAACTTTACTTCCTTGGGACATTCCCCTTTAAATCTGTTCTCACAAAATCTCTGAGTTTTTTCAGATAATCTCTCTCCCTCTTTTTCAATGATTAGATACTGTGCATTCTGTTGTATTTGTCATGTCATTTTGTCTGTCTGTGTGTGTCTCTGTGTCTGTATCATGTGTGTTGTGAGTGAGTCTGTTGCCTTCTAAGTTTTAAAATGCAGCCAGGGAGAAACTCCCAAGGACTCTAGGAAAGCAACCAACCAAGCAACCAACCAACCAATCTGCACTACTCTTTTCCTTGAGGTTCCACTTCTGGCCAGACAGGAGTTACAATGAAAAGTTAGAGACAGCTAAAAACACCAGCAGATTCTGGAGTTTGTGAGGTTCATAATTAAAGAGTTTGGAAGCTGATCAATTTGGGAATGCAGGAAAAAGCTCCTGAGACTTGTGGGATAATCTCAGGAGCTCACCCCTTGCTAAAACACCTCCTGACAATACTGATCACAGTATTCCTTCCCCAGAATTAGGAGTGTATCTCAGTATGGGGAGTATAACAGACCCTGGCTTCTTGTAACAATCCCCCTGGGATAAAGAGAAGAGAATCCTGGAGAATTATAGGGAAACCTGAATTTGTCTTTCCCGACCTGGGTAAAGGTGGGAGGGGCAGTAGCCACAGTTTGGCAGTGGCCCTAATGGGGTGGTGTCCCTGAGCAGTCAGAGCCTGGGAGGATCTCCCAGGTTCAATATATTCAGCCCATCCTGCCCCAAACTCGGGAAGTTCTGCAGCTGAGGGATGGGGTGAGGCAGATGTGTGAGGCCCATGTTGAGTAATCCCTGATTCATACTACCAAGAATTATCTCAATTGCTAAGGCCCCGGCATCACCCATTCCAGCCCCTAGGCAGTGCTTTCTGCAGAATCCTCTCTGGAAGCCACTTTCTGCCTGGGACAATCCAGGTGATCCTGGCAGTGCCTAATGAGTGAGGGAAGGGAGGTCGTCAACCTCTGCCCTTGGTAATCCCACACTTCTCTATTCCAGTTGTAGAAATGTAGCAGTTTTTTTCAATTTATGGCAAGCTATTTAATCTGTTTTCCCTGTTTCCTGATTTGTAAAGGGAAAATAATAATGGTTGCTGTCATGGGATCAAAATTTTATAATGATTGTAAAGTGCTTAATACAATATAGTTATTATCTCTCTAATTTGATACAATTTTTCCATACCTGTTAACTTTGAAGTAGTTTAAAGTACCAACAATAATAACATTAATAATTTCTATATGTGATAATCTGGAAATGCATTGATATCATCTGAAGTTTATTGTTTGTATTATTACTATCTTTCTAAATTGTATTGTATTTCTAAAATTCTCTTAGATTTTAAAATTAGAGGGACCACTGTACTGCTGAAGTAATGTTAGGCAAAGCACTTCTTTTAAAAATTAATTTTATTTATTTTCAGTGTTCCACATTCACTGCCATACAACTTGGATTATTATTTTTCCCTCCCTCCCTTCTCCCTCCCCGAGATGGCATATAATCCTGTATAGGTTCTACACATACATTCCTATTAAGTACACTTTCACTATAGTCATACTGTGTAGAAGAATTAAAATGAATAGGAGAAATCATCTAACAAACCAAAACTCAATACACACACAAAAGTGATCTGCTACATTCTGTGATTGAATTCCATACATGTTTCTCTGGATGTGGAAGACATTTTGCCTTAGAAGACCATTGGGAATTTTTTTTAAGTCCTTGCATTGCTATGAAGTTCCAAGTCTACCAGGACAAACTCTGTGGTTGCTGCTGTGCACAAAGTTCTCCTGGTTCTGCTCCTTTGTAGAAGCTTCAAGGTCCTATGTGATACTGACTGTAGCTCCTTGATATTTGTATGGTTTCTTTCTGGCTGCCTGTAATATTTTCTCCTTTACTTGATAGGTGTGGAATTTGGCAACAATATTTCTTGGGATTTCTAGTTTATGATCCCTGTGGGGAGGTGAAGAGTGGATTGTTCTGATGACCACTCTGCCCCCTGGATCTAGCACTTCTGGTTAGTTTTCCTTGATGATTTTTTGGAAGATATTGTCGAGACTCTTTCTTCATCATAACTTTCTGGTAGGCCAATGACTTAAATTTTCTCTCCTGGATCTATTTTCAGGTCAATTGTTTTTCCAATTGGATATTTTACATTTTCTTCTTTATTTTCATTCTTTAGATTTTGTTTGACTGATTCTTGATGTCTCATATAGCCATTAGCTTCTACTTGTCCAATTCTCATTTTCATTAAATTGCTTTCTTCAGTTAACTTTTACATCTCCTTTTCCATCTGTCCAATTATTCCTTTTAAGGAATTATTTTCTCCAGTCAGCTTTTGTACTGCCTTTTCCATTTGTCCAATTTTCCCAGTTAGGTTTTGTGCTTTCTTTTCCATTTGTTCAATTTTCCTTTTAAAGAGGTGTTCTCTTCAGAGAATTCTTTTTGCATACTTCTGAAATCATTGGACAGTTTTTCCTCTACTTCCTTCTTCATCTGTTCCAGGAGAGTTCTTTGTGCATGCGAGTAGTTCACAGTCCTTTCTGAAGTTTCAGACGGAAGTACAGTCTCAATACTGACCTCTTTGGAAATCATGTTTTGTTCCTTGTTCCCATAGAAAGATTCTATGATCTTTACTCTCTTGCTTCTTGCTCATGATGGTGAGACTTTGTGTGTTGTGGCCTCTAGTTCTTTCAATTAGAAGCTGGAGAATCTGTTGTTGAGCTGCTGGTGTGGGAAATCTAAGGGCATGTGCCTTTGTTTTCCTTTTTGAATTGTGTTTCCTGCCTGAGCCCCATGGCTAGCTTATTAAGTATGGGGGACTGGTGGTCTGGTTATGGGAGATCTCCTTAGCTGAGCTAGAGCAAAGGCAGGCTCAGTTCACACCTGGGTCCTAGTGTGAGTTTGCACCATGCCTAGGTTCTGGTGAGAGTTTCCACCCCCTGTGGGGCTCCACTCCTTCTGGTTATCCTCCACCACAGTAAGGAATCCCCCTTAGCTATCTTCCTAGCCTCAGGTGCCATGAGACTGTTTGCCCTTTCAACTGTTCCCACTGATCCAGGATTTTTCTGGGGACATATTTTACGGTTCTTTTGAGGTCAATAAGGGGAGGGGGAGAGAGCATTTATTGATCACCATTTTGGCTCCCAGAAGATCAAGTAGGTGACTTACAGACATTTATTCTATGGGCTGAATATATCTGGAGAGGCTGCAGCTAATTCCTGGGGCTCAGTGCCTGTCACTCACTTGGTTCTGCTGGTCTCTTGCCCTGAGCTGCCACTCTGCCTTTCTGCCATGCTGTTGCTGCCTGTGGCTGCCCCAGAGTTTTCCAGCTTGGCCAACCAAAGCACTTTTTAACCTGGATTTTGCTTCATATGAATTAGCCTTTTAAAAGGATGTGATAAATTTGATCATTTGGAAAAGTTAAATATTTAATTAGATATATCTGGTTTAAAAGGCAATAATAACAATGATATTTACTATGGTAGCTTATTATTCTTTTGAAAATCTTCATTATTATGAAAATATCCAAGGCGGCTTAAAGTTGTAGTCTCAGCATATTAATGATGAGTGATTTTCTATGCAGTATAATTTGAAAAATGCATTCCCTTCTGTTGATGGTGGGTTGGTTCAAGTTTTACCTTTGGAACAATTAAATAAACCCCTTTTCCTTCCCCACTCCCTTCCCGTGTAGTAAGGAGTATATCTCAGTTATGGAGATTGCTTAAAACTCTGTGTCTCTCTGTTAATCCCTCTCATCTCATATCAGATGAAGAAAAGAGAATGCTGGATAATTGTGGGGAAACTTGAATGACCCTTCTATATGAAGGGGGTGGCATTAACCACAGTGGGTGCCCACTGGCAGTGGCCCCAGTGGTTATGTGCCTCTGGACATCATTCAACCTCTCCCTCTAGGCAAGCCTGAGTGTGTCTGTTAGGTGCTATACATCCTGTCCACCCTGCCCCAGCAGCTGCAAGCTGCCCTAGCTCCAGTAGTGCAGCTTGGAGAAAGCAGGAGGAGGATCTGGAGAAAATCGGGCCTAACAGCTAGCATTCCTTCACCTTGGTCTGTCACCAGGTACTACCACCAATGGGAAAAACCCAGCACTAGCTATCCCTGCCCCTAGGAAATGTTTTCTGCCATACCCCAAAAAACCTAGTCAGTCAGCATTCAGGCCTGACATATTCCTTAACAGATTCTGCCCAGCTGCCACCTGGGAGGCTCCAGGTGCTCCTGGTAGTGTTGAGGTTTAGGGGTACTGGGACCCCAAAGCAGTGATATTTGTATACTGCCTGAATAAATTTGATCCAAACCTTCTTTCAGCCAAAGACAAGGTATATTAGATCACTGTCCAAGGTGCCACATTGGTCAGACTCTTAAGGAATCTCAGCACCTTAATTAAGAGAGATTGTGGGAAGGATCTAGAAGTGGTCAAATTGTCTGGGGTGACTGGAGGTGGTGTCTAGGGAGTATCTTGATGGGAGGGGCCAGTTGGCTGAGGTAACTGGAGGTCCAACACCTGCACCAAGATAAAGGGATCCAAATCAGATCAAGGTTGGGAAGTGGGGGGAAGGTGCAGGGGATCAGGCGGTAACAGACAAGAGAGGGCTGGACAACAGAGAATAGGGAGATTGGATGTAGGTTACAATGAAAGGCCAAGTGAGAGAATTATAGTCTCAGGTACTCACCTGAGACTTATTTGATTAAATGGGAAAATTTAAAGAGGGTTCAAGGTGGGATTTTTCTGCACTTGTAGACAAATGGGACCAAAATCCTTTTGGGGTAATGTGCAAAGGTCATCTCTTGGGCCTCTACCCTGTCAGTAACACCTATCTTGGCAGTGTAAGGTAGGGGAAGCCAGTCAGCCTCTACTCCAAGTGAGCTCACACTTGTCTGTTCTGACTGCAGAAACTTATTGGCTACATAACTTTAGCATGTTATCTTATCTCTGTTTGCCCCAATTGTCTGATCTGTAAATAGAAAAATAATAATGACCCCTACCTCCCAGGGTTGTTGTGAGATTATAAAGTGCTTAGCATGGTGACTGGCATATGCTGAGCACTATATTATTATTATTTTTTAAGTAAATGTGATTATTCCATATCTGATAACTCTGAGGTGGTTTTAAAATGCCAAAGGCAATAAGACCAATGATTTTTTTATTACACATGATCATTTGGAAATGTAACTGATATCATCTGAAGTTTGTTGTTTGTGTTATTATTGTATTCCTAAACTGTATTATATTTCTAAACTTATATTGCAAAATTTGAGAGACCATTGTAAATCAGAAATATTGTTACACAAAAATTTCCTTTTGAATCTGGATGCTAAAAGATTATGAATTGGATTTTAAGAAGACCTGATAAAAATATATTTTAAAATTTTAAACATTAAATGAGATATATTTTGTTAGAAGGCAGATAATAATAATATATGATTGAAAATTTTCTTTTTCTTTTGAAATTCTTGGGTATTCTTAGAGTGTATAGCTCAGATTAAAGATGTAGCTTCAACATATTAATGATGAGTCAACAACTAGGTATTTGCTTTTTGTCTGAAGCCCAGAATATGGGTGGTTTAATTTCTAAGTGAAAGATAAAGGAAATATTAACAGTTAGGGAAACATCGAGAAGAATATTCAAGCCCTAAGTTTTGATTAGTGAAGTTTTGGTACGGTAGAAATTCTTGAATTTATAATTTACTATTATTTGAACTTTGATTACAGGGATAGTTTTCTGGATTCTTATGAAGCCAGTAATAGAAAATGTCATGTTCTGAAGTCTGAGAACTGCTAAAGATGAACGTCTGTACCAGGGAAAAGTTTTGGGCACTACGGTGGCACAGCCTACTCATCATCCTCCTGACTCTGTTTCCTCTTTTTCCTATTTCCTTTCTGAAAAGGACCATACCCACTGGTTTCATCCTGAGCCTTGCTTCTACCACCTTGTGACTACATGAATAACTATCAGATGTACCTGGAATCAACCAGAGCTTAAGCAGTTTTTCCTTCTGTTATGATATAGGACATTGTCTGTGTCTCTCTTTTTTTTTTAAGCAAATTTTGATAATGAAGAAGTTTGGAACATATAATACTACATCTATTAGATGGTAGATTGATACTATACCATTTCTGAGTTACTGTAATAGGAGGCAAGTATGAATATCTTACAATTTTAACCTATATTTGTGGTCAAATAATTATATAGGGATGATATCTTCCTAAGGTGGAAAGGATTAGACAAAGTGTTAAGAGAAAGATGTAATGAGATAATTTTCTAATTAAATGGGATAGTAAATTTTGAGAAAAGCAGCAGATTAGCCTGTTTTCTCCAAGGATTATATACAAATGTGTATGATTGACTTCCAAAACTCATCTGTGAAGTAGATTCCATGTTTCAACATGTTTTGCTGACAAGTTCTCAAAATTGGATTTTACAAAAAAATTGTATGGAAAAAAATTGTATTGTAAAGAAAGAAAAATTATTTTCCCATTTTTAAAGTATCTGTCTGATAATTTTAAAAATTAGAACATCTTATTTTATGGTTTGAGCTGAAATTTTTCAAAGATTCTTGTATCAGGTGCAGGATTTAGGTAAGGATAGAAACAGTAAATGGTACATAAAGTGAAATTCTTTGAAGTTTGAAAATTGGAGAAACAATTTTAAGTGATTTTACTAAGCTCTATTATGTCGGAATTATTTAAGAACCTCTAGATTTGGAACCATAGAAGTAGAACTCCCTTCAGAACTGTCCTGAGGATAAAGCCTATTGTCCAAGAAGAGACATCTGGGAAACACGTATCTACATGAGACGCTGAGAATGGGTTAGTGGGCTAGAAGGAATCTTGATGTTACTTAACATTGGTGGTAATGATTGCATTGTTTGTATGGTTTATGTGATAGCTTTCTTGGTGACCTTGCTGGCCTGTACATCTTCCTTCTCAAAACTAATCTGTTTTGGGCTTTCTGAGTAGTTTAATTTGTACCTGAGTTAATATAATTATGCAATTATGGGAACTGTGAGAAAAATATTATTGCATTGTTTGAAATTCGCCCTGCATGGCTGGGAAACTGAACCATCTCTAGGTGCCTTTAACCAAAGACTTTTGTTATGCTGATCAAAAACTCAGACCCAAAGACTGATAAAATGAGTTTTCTCTCAAGTGTCAAATCATATGGCTTCTAATGGCTGCTACCAGGTCCTTCTGACCACTCCCATAGCTGCCAAATTAAGAGTGTGGACCCCTGGATCATCTGAACACAGCCTGCTCCTAGTGGACCTCTGAATGCATTGAGGTCCTTGCTTTTTAAGTTTGTTAGGGGCTGGAAGAAGATGACATCTGAGGCAGAGGCTGCTCTAGAATCCAGACCAGGACAGCAAGAAGGGCTCCCTCCCTACTAGAGCCCACCTTACCTGATCTTTACATTCCATATGTGATTTGCCTTTATCTCCTAGCTGCACTAGCTTTGGTTTTCATTGACTTAGGCTGTGCCCCTCTTTCCTCTGACCTAGGGTTCCCTTTTAGTGTCCTTCTTAACTTGCTTTTGGTTGCACTGCAGTAGTTACTCATCTCTTTGAGCAGCCAGCCATCCACTCACCCTGCCTGAATCCTTCAATGGGTACATTCCTTCTGCAGTCCTGGCTGGTAGACAATGCTAACTCCCCCAAAGGGATGGAGAGCCCCAATTGTGATCTGGGAATATTGACTTCCATCAGTCAGGTCCATGGCTCTCTCATCTTACCTTCATCTCTGGTTATGTTTTTCATGTGTGTTACCTCCACTTATTAGACTCCCTCTGCTCTGTGGATTGGTCATTGCCCCGTCATTCTTGTGATGCCCGACCTCTGAGATTATAAATATTTGAGACTACTCTGGTATCCTTGACTACTTGTGTGCTTGTGGTTGTGAATGCTAATTCGTGAACACCTTCTCTGATCTGGTTCCATTGCCACTGGAGCACTCTTCAGGCCCTGCCCCTCATCATGTGGAGGGCAGTATCCTGGCTCCTATGTGAGTAGGGAAAGGCGATCTGATATCCTCAAATGAAGTGTTCAGGAATCAACCCTGGCAGATTGCAGACATGATTAGATAGCTAGAGTGAGTTCCCAGAGTGAGGGGGGAGACTGGTTCCATCCTATAGATTGAGTTGCCTCAGGAACATTAGGACTGTTCCATCCACCTTGTCTATCTTAGCTGTCTTTTTTGAGCTGAGGAAAAGCAGCCAGGTCAGAGTCCAGGCCCATTCCCCTGACTTATATCCAATTTTCTCTTAATCACAAGCTCAGGATGAGGAGCTTGGGATAGGGAGCAAAGGGCAGGGAAAAGAGTGACAGCAGTTTTTGGAACAGCCCTCATGGGAAGGTTAGTGGTCCTTGACTAAAGCATAGCATGCAGAACATTCTTTCTCTTCTTCCTTTTTCTCTATCTTCTTAATTTTTCTACCACAATTAGAGCCTCAGGGGACAAGTGTTTCCTGCAGCAGAGCTGAATTAGGCCCAATTCACCCCTGAGGGCAGTGGTTGCCCTCAACCTGTGACTGGGGCAGCAGCTGCTCCCCCACTCTGAAGGACTGAGCAGCCTGGGGAGGTTTTTGTTCAGGGCTGAAACACTGTGGGAAAGGGTAACTATTATGTTGCATACAGTAATAATCTGCCACATCCTCAGCCTCCACAGCACTGATGGTGAAGGTGAAATCTGTCCCAGAACCACTGCCACTGAACCTGGCAGGGACCCCAGACTGCAGGGAGTTAGCATAGTAGATCAGGAGCTTGGGAGACTCTCCTGGTTTTTGGTGGTACCAGTTCATAAAGTCGCTAACACTGGAACTGGTCTTGCAGTTGATGGTGACTCTGTCTCCTGGAGTCACAGAGAGGGAGGCTGGGGACTGGGTCACCACAATGGCTGCCTGGGATCCTTGGTGGGAAAAGAAGAAAGAAGAGATTTAAGTGAAGAATCCTGTTCTCTCACCCTCAGGTTGTGTCAGAGATTCCCAGTGGAAAACTCTTCCTGTCTCTAAAGTGTTGCCAACCTATGGCTCATTGGGAATCTTACCTTGAGGCCAGAGCAAGAGGAGCAAGTGGAGCAAGGAAAGGGAGAGCATTGTGACCCTTGTAGAGCAGGAGGCAGAGAGCTCTGAGCTCAGTGAGAAATGTGGGAGATTTTTGTATGTGAGGCTGGGTTTGTGAAAGGTCCCTTGGACATCACCATGCAAAGCAGTGCCAGTACAGCCTCAGCTCATGATCCCAGGAGTGGTTATGTGCACATGGAGGGCGTGGCCCATTTGTTTCCTTGAAGGTGTGACATCATGTGGCTTCTTTTTTAATTGCTATATTAAAGAGATCTGCCTTAATCTGGACTGGTTTTCTCTGTGTCGGGTGGCCAACTGTGGATAGATGAGGGAAGCTTCTCCAACTTCCCAGGAGAGGTCAGGTGGCTCTGGATCTAGAAAACAAGAATTCATAAGTATCTATGGAAAGAACAGAGATAAGACAGAAAGGAACTGAAGTAGAAAGAGAACTAAGATTGGGGAAGCAACAAAACTTAAAGACAGCTAAGGGCTCAGCTTTCTATAAAATGCAGATAAGAGCAACTTGGAGATTCTTTAGTCTACTAGGTAAAGTGGGGAGAATGTGTCCCTTGAATTGTTGTGGGAGGAGGAGATATATCTTCTTCTCTTCTGTATTTCTGTTACATTTTTCTAAATGTTAGAAAGAAAATTTTATTGCTAGTCTCACCCTCTCATTCTGTAGTTGGGGAAACTGAGGCTAAAAGGAGCAAAATAGTTATTTGGGTGCATTTTTCCTACTAAAGTTCATCGTCTACTATTCTCCACTGTGAAAACTTTCACCTTTTGTTGGGCAATTATCTCATGGTTGGACTCTTGTCATGGTTGTCTGGTTGGTTTTTGTGCCTCAACTTTCTCCCCACTCCAGACAATGCTCCCCTCAGCTGTTAAAGTGATCATCTGACAGAGCAGGGCTGACCCTGTCACTTCCTACTCAGAAATTCCTATCTCTCTTTATCACCTCCAGAATCTAATAAAAATTCTTTAAAATCCTTCAGAACTTGGCCATTTCCTCCCTTTCCTCTTTCCTTACCCTTGCCTCCCAAGTAACCCATGACCTGGTAACACTGGGCAAAGGTCCCTCCTCCTCACTCTGTGCCCTTTTCCTGCTGGCCCCTGGGCCTCGAATGTTCTTCTTCCTCATTGTCACTTCCTGCCTGCACATGCTTCCTGTTTCCTCAGAAATAAACACAGGGAGCAGCTTCCAGTCTCTTCTCTTGCCAGGATGTTCTCCCCGTGCACTCTTTTCTTGCACACACATACTTCATGCTGAACACAGTAGTGTCTCCTACTGGCTGTGCTTTTTTTAATTTAAGTTTTTTAACCTTGAACTTCAACTTTAAAAAAGAGCATTTCCATCCCTGCAACAGAACAGAAAAAGAGGATTCTGTGTGCAACCGTAAACCTCCCTTTCCCCTAGTTAGTAAAACAAGCATTTAACAAATTTCATCCACATCTCTGTAGACTCTCATCTTCTCTCTCCTCCCTTCTGAACTTACTTGTCTTCTTCTTTGTACTTTAAATTTTTTTTAGTTTTTTTTTTCTCCTCATGATTGCTCTGGTCTCAATCCTGTATTAAAAACTGAGAAGAAATAAAGAAATCAAATCTCCTGTAACAAAGAAGCACAGTCAAGCACAGTGAATCTAGAGGATGACTGCATCATCGGCAATTCAGCCACGTCTAGACTTAGGGGTCAGTTTTCCCTGCTGGTTTGCTTAAATGGCAGAGTGAGAACAAGGCAGAAGTTTCTTTGCTCAAGGTTAGCAAAGTTACATCAGCGTCAGCAGTCCTGAAAGGAACTCAGTGGACGTTGACAGTTATGGCAACGTTTACTGAGATAGGACAGCACTGGAGGCTGTACCTTTCCCCTCGATGGTCCTGGGACTGGCTTCCTGCAGGACTCGCCCTGCACCTGTACAAAGAAGGAAAGGAAGAGTATTTCCTCTGCCTTCCTGCAGAGGGAGGTGTGGTCATCATAATTATACTGCATTCAGTTCCATTGTTCTAGTCTTAATATTTACCTTGGTAGTCACTGTGCGTATTGTTTTCTTAGTTCTACTTATTCCCTTGATACAAGTTCACATGAGCCTTCCCATAATTCTCTGAAGCCTTCATAATCCCCATTTATTATGATGCAGTAACATTCTATTATTTTCATGTGCCATGTTTGTTTAGCTCTAAGTAGGCAAGCTAGCTGCTGCCATGGATAGACTGCAAGGTGCATGGCTTTGTGCAAGTCACTTAATTTTTCCATACCTGAGTTTTTACATCTGTAAAATGGGGGTAATAACAGTACCTGTGTTGTTGTGAGGATCCATTAAGTTAATAGATGTAAAGTGCCTATTATACCTTAAAGTACCATGTAATGCTTTGTTGTTCACTCTTTTCAGTTGTGTCCAACTCTTCATGACCCCATCTTGGGGTTTTCTTGGCAAAGATGCTGGCATGGTTTGCCATATTCTCGTCCAGCTCATTTACAAATGAGAAAACTGAGGCAAACATAATTGAAAGACTTTTCTAGGGTAACAGTTCAGTAGCTGTCTGAGGCTAAATTCATGTCCTCCTGACTCTAGATCCAGTGTTCTATCCACTGCACCACCTAAGTGCTCTAAAATGTGTTGTTTGTTTAAAGTCCAGCTACCATTGAAAATAGATTGTTTTTTAGTTGTTTCAGTCATGTCTGACACTTTGTGATCCCCTTGTGGGTTTTCTTGGCAGAGATCTAGAAAGGATTCGCCATTTCCTTCTCTGGATCATTTTTATAGATGACACAACTGAGGGGTAGAGGGCTAACTGATTTGCCTAGGACTAGAAAACTGGGAAGTATCTGAGACCAGATTTGAACTTAGGAAGATGAGTCTTCCTGACCTCATCCCCCTCATGCTATCAAATCTGCTACCTAAATAAGCTTAAAAGTAGACTTTTCAAAATACTTTCTCTCTACCCCTCCCTTAACCTCCTTTCTTAATATTCTCTTTTATTCCTGGTTTTTCTTAACCTCTTTTTAAAAATTACTTTAATATATATTTAAGGAATAAAGTATTTTCATAACAGTACAATAAAAGGATGATTGTAGATCAAATTGCTGATCTACTATGCACAAACTGCTTTGCTTTCAAATATGCAACAAAATTGTCATAATAAATTTTTTGGTTTTTTGTCTCCTTTTTTTTTCTACCCTCCTTCCTGTTTTTTTCTTTTCACTCATCTTTTCTTTGGAATCCTTGTGGAAGTTAAGGATGACTGTCCCCAGTGCTGATTGTCCAGTTCTCTGAGAAGATGAACAAGTGACGACAGCAGATTCCTACAAAAACCATTTTGAATCCCCATCATCTGAGGAAGGCTTCAATCCTATATTATTCATTCAGGAGACATACTGTGGCCCATTCTGAGCTCAATCTACCATAATGCTTTACAATGCTAGGGCATAACAGACATGCTTTTCTCTCTGAGTGAACTCCAATTGCCCCATTCCTGTGTCAACATAACAAGACCAGATGAAGCTGAGCAAGAGCATTCTTCTGTTTATGACTATCCTTGTTCAGACACTACCTTGAGTCATGGACCTTTCTTAAGTATTTTATGGATATAAACTGTTAAGTCATGTTAATGGTAAAGGAAACACAGATATCCTGGAATTGTAAGTTCAGTTGAGACTTTGTCATTTGTCTTGTCTATTGTATTTACATCCTATTCCCTAAAGAAATTCCTTTCTCCTATCATGATAAACCATATGGAGACCATAATTTTTGCTGACCTAGGCATCCTGAGTCAGGAAGGGAGGGAGTGTTGAGAAGTAATTGATGTGAAGATAAAATGTCTACTTTGTCCATCTTTGAGTTCATTGTCTCATCATGAACTGCCATGTTTATCTCTATATGCATGTTTCACAGGCTTTGAGAGAAAAAAACATTCATATTCAGGCTAATTATGCTTGTTTTTCTACAAATGAACTTAGTAATTGTTAACACCACCAAGGGGTGGTAAGTATTGGAGACCTAGTCTTACCTAACAATTAAGTTCCTCCAGTGAGGAGAGAGACTGGATCCCGTCGTATGATTGAGTTGCCACAAGAATTTAGGAACTCTTCTGTATACTTTGTCTATCCTGGGTTTCTTTTTAGGGGTGGGGAAAAGCAACCAGAGCCTGTAGTTTGCAAATTCTCTTAAACAATACCTCTGTAAGGGAGCTGAGGACAGGTTAAAGAATGAGACAAGCTTCATGAAGGAGTCCCCATGGGAAGGTTTGTGGTCCTTAGCTAAAGCATAGCAGGTAGAAGATTCTTTCTCTTTCTACATTTTCTCTCTTTCTCAACCTTTCCATCTCAACCAGAGCCTCTAGGACAAATGGTTCCTGCAGCAAAGGTGAGTTAGGCCCAATTCTCCCCTGAGGACAATGGTTGCCCTGAGCCTGTGACTGTGGGGTAGCAGCTGATTCCCTGGTCTGAAGGGCTTAGCTGTCTGGGGAGGTTTTTTTTTTTTTTCAGGGCTGAAACACTGTGGGAATGGAGCACTATTATACTGAAAACAGTGACAATCTGCCACATCCTCAGCCTCTACAACACTGAGAGTGAAAGTGAAAACTTTCCCAGAGCCACTGCCCCTGAACTGGGAAGGGACCCCAGAAAATAGCTTAGAAGCGTCATAGAACAGGAGCTGGGGAGACTCTCCTGGTTTCTCCTGTACCTTTCAATTCAGCTGTTAATGCTGGAACTGGCTTTGGAATGGATGGTGACTGTCTCCTGAAGCCACAGACAGGGAGGATGGGGATTGCATCATCACGGTGGCTTCCAGGGCTTCTTGGTGGGAAAAGAAGAAAGAGATTTCAGTGAAGAAAGCTGTTTAGAGACAGTGAATTCAGGAGTACTTCCTTTACCCTCATGCTGTGTCAGAGATGCCCTCTGGTAAACTCCTTATGTCTCTCAAGTGGTGCCAACCTATGACTCATTTTGAGTCTTACCTTGAGGCCAGAGCATTAGGACCAGAGGAGCAAAGAAGAGGAGCACATTGTGACCCTTGCAGAGCTGGAGGCACAGAGCTCTGGGCTCAGTGAGAAAAGTGGGAGATAGTTGTATAAGAGTCTGTGCTTATGAAAGGTCCTTTGTAGATCACCATACAAAGCAGTGTTGGTCCCACTTCAACTCATGACCCTAGGAGTGGTGGTATGCATATGGAGTGAGTGGCCCTGTTGTGTTTCCTTGAAGGTGTGACACTAGTGGCCTCTTTTTTTTATTGCTTATTTTAGTGGACATCACTTAGACTGGGCATTGTGGTGACTGTGGCAGGTGGCCAACTGTAGTTGTAATTGGGGGAGGGTGCTCTGTCTTCCCAGAAGAGATCAGATGGCTCTGAGTTCAGAGACTAATAATTTTTTAGTATTAATTTTGGGCCTTAATAAGGGCCACAGCCTGAATTAATCAACTGGAAGAGGAGCCTGGACACAACAGCCTCTTTGTTCTCTGAGTAAACTCAGATTACCTCTCCCTATATCAACAAAGCCAGATGTGACTGATGTTAAATGCATTTTTTCCTGTTAATAACCATTAAGGATGAACCCATTAACATGAGACACTATCTTGCTTAATGGTACTTTTTCTGAATCTCAATATTTTGTGAACAGATATTATGAAATGGAATGTTAATGGTAAAGAAAACACACATATCTTGGGTTGTAATTTCAATTGACATTTCGTCAACTCTTTTATCTTATTGTATTTACCACCTAGTTAATTAAGAAAATTCCTTTCTCCTACTATGGTTAATCTTCTATGGAGATCATAAACTTGAGTGACACTGACATGCTGAGTTAGGACTGTTCTAAAACATCTTTAAGCCTGGTCATTTTTGTATCACACAGTCAGAATTTCTGTTTTGGCTCCTTATATGTACAAGTTCACTAGCTTTCCCTAGCTTTAAGGAGATAAACAATAAGGATTTACATATCATCTAGCCTGTTTGCCTCCTTTACCCAAATTTTCAGGTCAACAAGACCAAACGTTGAGAAGTATCTGTGAAAAGAATAGAATTAAGAAAGAAAGGAGGACAGTTGGAAAGAAAACTAAGACTGGAATCAACAAAATTTTGCAAAAGTTAAGGGCCCAGGCTTGGATGGAATGGAGATGGAGAGGGCTTGGAGAGTCTTTGGTCTAGTAGGTGGTGAGGGGAGAATGTGTCCCTTGGGTTGTTCTGGGAAGATGTCTATTCTTCTCTTTTGTATTTCTGTTATATCTTTCTAATAGTTAAAAAGAAAAAAATGGATTACTGGTCTCAACTTTTCATTTTGTTTTCGGGCAAATGAAGGCCAAAAGGAGTAAAATGGTTATTTAGGTTCCTTTTTCCTATTAAAGTCAATCATTTCCTTTTTCCCCTCAGAAAGTTTCCACCACTCAAGCTTGTTGCACCTGCAGTATTTCCAGCCTGGTGAGAGAGAGAGATCTAGTCACAAAACAATTTGGAGGGGAAGACCCTAAAGGTCTTCCAGGCAGAACAGAAAGAATTAGTATTTGTTCTCACTCAGGGTCATCAAAACCCAAATAGTGACCAACAGAGTCTTGGGCTGGGACGTTTTATCAGCCATCAGTGAGAGTCAGAGTGATTGGGCTTTCAGGTATAATGAAGTAGCTCCATCTGAATCTGAATGGGCTTTATCAAAGACTGCTCTCCCAGAATTCAATCTCAAGGAATTTCTATTTCTTTGGGCAGAGCACCCATAGGTCAGTGCACAATTCCCCATGGGGAGGAATACAGGAAGAGAGGATGGAAAGGAGGTAGCGAGGAAGGAATGAAAGAAGGAAGGAGAACTGCCCAACTGTAATTCCTTCGCCTCCTCCTCCCCCTACTCACAGATTGTTGGACTTTGTTCATTCTTGAAGAGACCACTGATATCAGTAGGGGGATGTCTAAACTTGCAAGTGAATAGGATTTAACTGAGGCAGGGCTGTATAAAGTCACCAGTGTCACTCTCTGCTCTAGAGCTATCTGGGTCCAGATCAGGTCTACTGGAGATGGTCCCTGAAACCTGTGAAAGAGATTTGAAAAACAGAGACCTGAGAAAGACCTCTTTCCCACTGGATCTGGTGCTATGAAACCCATTGCACCCATCATCCTGATTTATGTCTTGCCACTGAACTCTGATGACTCTGGAGGAGAGTGAGGCTAATAACTTTGCCCAGCTTTGCTTCACTTAAATGCAATTCACTTGCAAGTCAAGACATCCCACTCCTGAGGTCATTGTTCCTCTTCCAGAAAGAAGGATGAAGAACAAACAAAAGCCACAAACAGCCCCTACCTTGGAATCTTCATCTGTAAACAAAACCAGCTTCAGCCAGGTGGCCCCATGATGATCTTGTCCCTTCTGTTAGGATTCATGGCATGAAGGAGAAAACAGCCAGAATGAATTGGTTTTCCTTGCTCAGACTATCCAGGGTGACTGGCATTTCATGTGCAGCCTTGCTACCTCCTCTCCCTTCCCTCCTAAAGGTATGTAACCTTTTTCATAGATCTCTAGTTTGGGAAACTCATTGTGCTTTGCACTCATGGGACATCCACCCCAGGACGGTAGGTTTGCTACCCTATTATCTCAACTAAAGGAACTTTAATCTTCAGCTTATGACTTTGATATATTTTAGGACTTGACACTGCCCTGTGTGAGATCCATTTGAATCCCTTATCACCTGAAGAAGACCCCAAACCTGGACTAGCCAGTTGGAGAGGACGATTTGAGCCCTTATTAATAACCTCATGTGATGCTCTCTTTGTGAACCCCAAGTTCTCTTGCCAGGTCAGCAATCCCAAGACCTGATGAAACTGACGTACAGCATTCTCCTGTTTATGACCAAAACGTGCAAAAGTTTTGAACTGGATACTGTCCTGATGAATGGCAAATCTCTTATCTTGTTGTTTTCTGGTTTTCTCTTGTTTTATGACATTCTCTCATATTTTATGACATTCCCCTTTTCACTGCTGACAGAACCCAGACATTGTGGTTGCACTCTCTTGTTCTGTGGCAACTGTAATTGTGGATGACATTGGCGTCCTGATTCCAAAAGGATGAGGGAGCAGATCCTCACATAATCTCCTTCAACTAGCCTTTCTTTGAGTTAACGTCTAAATGAATTCCCTTCCATGGACACATGCATGTCTACCACTTTGAGAGAAGTAAACATGTGTCTATGCCCTAATTTTGTTTTTCTTAGGACAAACTATGCAAGGTTAATACTTGTTGAGGATGTCGTTTCAATGACTCAGTCAACAAGGAATTTATTAAATGATTCCTCTGTGCTAGACATTATGGATGCATTGCATCTGGATAATCAACATGCTCACATCTAGGCACCTGGAAAAGAAATGTGAGGCAATTGTCAGAGGGAAGGTGGTACCACCTTCTCATGTAGAAAGTGGCACTTGAGCTGAGATTTGAAAGAACCTGGAGATTCTAATAGGTAGTGGGGAGGGACTGCCCTCTAAGCATGGAAGCTATACAGTGCAAAGGCATGGAGATAGGAGATGGAAATGTTGTGTGTGAAAAAAATAATTGTCAGTAATTGTCACCTGTCCACTGTTAAAACCCTTCTGATTTCCTGCAGGCTATGGCATGCATTAAGTGTTTGGTGAGATTAGATTTGGTCTTGGATAGCTGTCATGTGGAGACACTCTTAAATCCTTTGGTGCTGATATACCTTTGCTTCTCCCTCTTTCTAGGCAATAGAACAGATTTGTGCAATTGGAAATCAACAGGCTTTCTGTGTTCCCTGTCAGGTAAAAGATTATCATCCTAGAATAAACACCCAAGACATGGAAGATTTGACCCTTTTAGCAGGAAGCATGGTCAAATAAATTGTGTCCATTTTTTTGCTCCAATTCTCACCCTCCAATCTGGGTCCCATATTTCTTCCTTTGAACTCTTAATGACCATTCCTGGGTCTCTCTAGCTTGCTTTTGTTCCTAGCAAGAAGCTAGAACTGATTTGTGGGATATTTGTCTGTTCTCACCACTTTTCCATTCATTTCCTCATGAAGAGAGTTTTTTGATTCTGAGTCAGCCCTGATGTCCCACTTGAAAAGTAAAGAACCCCCAGGACTGTGGGCAGGAGAAGTCCCAAGAGTCAGTTATGAGAGAGGGTAAAAAACAGAGAGAGAAGCATCACTTTCTATCCCAAGATCTCCAGCTCCTTTCTAGGACCTCAGCTTTCATGTCAACAAATCATTCTTGTATTATATCATTCACTTCTAAGCCAAGAGGAACATGTTCTATCTTGTGCCCATTCTCCATATTTCACTCTTTCTCATTCTCCATCCCCACCCCCATCTCCACTTCCAGAAGCCTTAAGCCCTCCAATTCACTTGGAAGCTCTCTTCCCTTAAGCTTTTAGGTATAGACAAGACTGACTAACATTTAAGATAACAGAATCTGCCTGACCCTGTGGTCTGCTTCATCCAGATTCTACTCTGCTGGATTCCTTTGATTACTAATCTGGTATATAGTTTTTTTCTTTCTATATTTCTTTGTCTGCTGTCTCCCCCATTAGATGGTGAGCTCCTTGAGAGCAAGGACTGTCTTTCCCTCTTTTTGTATTCCCAGTGCTTAGCAGAGTGCTTGGCATAGAGTAGGAGCTTAATAAATATTTCTTGAGTGACCGATTGAGAAATTTTATAAACATATTATCCCCATCAGGCCTCTTTTGTTCACAGTCCCTTTCCCCTCCTGATATGGTATGATCAGTTTTCCTTTCCAATTGTTCAGTGAGACAGTGGAAATCTTTGTGTTCATCACTGACTTAGGTGATTGTAGAAAAGACTTAAGGACATTGGCACTTTAGCAATTTACAAAGTCCTGTCCCTTTTTTTTGAAAAGTCCATTCACAAAGCTTTTATTCCACTTACATCAAGTTAATACACATGTTCTTAACAATTATGATTGGATTGTTCATGTAAATTTCATGAGACATTAAACAAAGCTAGTCATCATCTCAAGTTATTTCCCTGTTTCCTATTTTTCTGGGACATGCATGCCAGGCAACTGTCAAAAAAGCACAAAAGTCAAAAACCTAAAAAAAGTGAAACACATGAGTTTGGTTTTACTCCTGGCTTGAGCTACAGTGACTTTATGAATATCAAGCAGTTCGTTTTACTGCATCTTTACTTGTACGTTTGTTCTTAGGTTACCCAAACCTTTTAAATACAAATAAAATGAGTGTAACAAAAATGATGAAAGCAAACAGCAGGTAACTTTACAAATAGTGGACTGGGAACCATTTCTGCCCTTCTCCAGAGTAAATTGACTGGGTAAAAGTTTGTCTTAAGGAACAATTTTGCAACTGCAATCATGAAGGTGTACACTTTCAAATTGTATATTGCCCAGATACACATGGAATGGCATGTGATATCTCTGGGACATCTGCTTCTACCATAGCCATGAGTGCTCCAACCCTAACGTGCTCACAATAGCTACATCTATGGATGGAACCAATTATCCCTTTTTCCCTCTACCAAGACAGACCAATATGTAGGCAGTTTTCTTTGTTTAGACGTGGAAGCTCTTTTAACACTGGCCTTATGAAATCAAAATGTACCAAAAGCACTACATCAAACGTAAAATGTGTACAAAAATTCCATATCTCCTTATTGGCCCCCTCAGAGGAAAACAATTAACTCTCCAAATGTCAACTGACTGTACTCCCCTAATGTTAAAAGTAAAAATTCACATGGGAAATATAGAAATCCAAACAGAAGTAACAAGCTTTCATCAACTGTAAACAGAAATGGAGACGGCATGAATGACAAATGGTCTACCATGTAAATTTCAGAAGGAGGCAGACAAATGTTGGAAGGCTGCTTAATTCTCCCCTCCTGTTTCAGCTTAATCTCCTTGGGTGCCTGATGTCCACAATGTCAAGTTGTCTCTCAGTAATTGCATTATTAATGTGCTGTCTTTGTACGATTCTTCACTTAATGTATCAGGTTCATCAATGGCTTCATCAAAAGCTGTCTTTGCAAGGGAGCAGGCTTTCTCTGTGGAATCCAAGATCTCATAATAGAACAGGGAGAAGTTCAAGGCCAGACCCAATCTCATGGGATGTGCTGGTTTCATCTCCATTCTGCTGATTTCACATGCTTCTTGATATGCTTGTTATGACTGATTCAGAATTGTTTTCTTGTCATCACTAGCAGCAACCTCAGCCAAATAATGGTAGTAGTTTCCTTGCATTTTCAAATAGAAAACTTTGCTTTGTGCTTGTGTAGCATTAGGAATCAAAAATTTTTGCACTGGAGACAGTGCATCATTGCAGATACCTCGTAGTTCGGTCTCAATTTTCTCTGTGTATTCTTGATCATCGGCTGTTTTCTCTCAACACATTTTGTCCTTTGCTCAATACTTGAAACACCCCTCCAAGATGACCTTCAGGCCCCCACAACATTGTAGTAATGAACAGAGAGAAGATTCTTCTCCTCACTGGATAGTTCAGCACCTTGCTCACTTACAGACTTCATGCAGACTGCCATGTCATCACATCTCTCAACCTGCTCAGCCAATGTGGCCTTCTGTAACAGGTCATGTTTAACCAGGCCTGAATGTTCTGTGCCCAGAGCAAGTGGTAATGGCAGACAGACCAAAATGACATTCAGTGGTCCCTGGGTGGGAGAGGGGCCTCCTTTCCCTACTTTAATGGAGGTATTATTATAATTTCTGTTGCCATTGGTGACATCCAGTGGTGCAGTAGTTGGAGAGATAGGCCTGGAATCAGGAAGACCTAAGTTCAAATCTGGTCCCAAACATTAACTCTTGTCACCCTGGGAAAGCCACTTAACCTGTGTTTTCCTCAGTTCCCTCATCCATTAAATGGGGATAATTGAAGAGTTGTTGTGGGGATCAAAGGAGATAATAGTTGTCAAGACTTTAGCACAGTACCTGGCATGTAGCAGCTAGACAAATGCACATTCCCCATGTTATGGATAAGGAGTGTGGGCTTTTGATTTACTCATGGTTGCCTGACCCCAAAATGCCATAACTGGGGTTCAAACACTGTTTTTTGATCTCCTAAATTCAGTGGTTTGACTCTGGACTGCCTCTCTTTCTTCTGCCTAGGAAGGTAGTGCTGCCTACTGACTAGAATACTGCTTCTGGAGACAAGCAGGGCTGGAGTTCAAATCCTGCCTTTGACTTAAACATGTAAATTGATTTTTTGTTTTTTGTTTCACCTTCATTTCTGAATATCTCTTCCCTTTTCCAGAAATCCACCTCTTGTAATAAAGAATCAAAAAAACAAAAAAAGAAAAAATGTAGCTCATCAAATGTAATCAATAAATCAATTTACTCTGACAGTACATGCAATAATCCACAGTCATCATACCACACCACTACAAGGATGGAAAGGAAGAGTATTTCCTGTGCTGTTCTCCAGGTGAAAGGTTGGCTATTATAGCTATACTGCATTCAGTTTCATTGTTTTATTCTTTACCATTATGTTATTAGTCAGTGTGTGTATTATTTTCTTAGTTCTACTTATTAATACTAATATTACTTATACTTATGGACAACATTTATATAAGTTGACCTAAGCCTTCTCATATTACTCTGAAATCTTCTTATTTCCCATTTATCATGATACAGTAATATTCCATTACATTCATGTGTCATATTTGTCTAGCTCTAATTAGGCAGCCAGCTGGTACAGTAGATAGAATGTAAACTGTGTGGCCCTGGACAAGTCACTTAATTTTTCCACATCTGAGATTTCTCATCTTTCAAATGGGGATAATACTAGCACCTGTGCTGTGGTGATCCAGTAAGTTAATCTATGTAAGGTGATTATTATATCTTAAAGTACTGTGCAATGCTTTGCTCTTTAGTCTTTTCAGTTTTGTCCAGATCTTCATGGCCTCATTTTGGGGTTTTCTTGGCAAAGATACTGGCATGGTTTGCCATATTTTTCTCCAGCTCACTTTATAGATGAAGAAACTGAGGCAAATAGGGTTAAGTGACTTTTCCAGGGTCACAGGTCAGTAGCTGTCTGAGGCTGAACTCTGGTCCTCCTGACTCCAGGTACAGTGCTCTATCCATTGCACCACCTAAGTGACCTAAATTATTTCTTTGTATGAAATGTCACTATAGTTGAAAGAAAATTTCAGACATGTCTGACTCCTTGTGACCCCACTTGGTGTTTTCTTGACAAAGATCCAGGAATGGTTTGCCATTTTCTTTTCTAGCTCACCTGTATAGATTAGGAAAATGAGGCAAAGTGATTTGCCTAGGGTCACACAGCTAGGAAGTATCTGAAGCCATACTTGAATTCAGGAAAATAAACCTTCCTGTCCTCATGCCCCATAGTCTATCAAGTCTGGCACCTGAAAAGCTTAAAAGCAGACTTTTTAGGACACATTCTCCTTGCTCTCTCCCAACCTCCTTTCTTATAATTTCTTTTTTCCTGGCTTTTCTTCATCCCTTTAAAAAGTTTTTTTAATACACATTTTTGTAATAAAAAGCATTCTCATATTTTTAGCATAATATATTATATATTTTAAATACATTAGTACGTTTTTTGGAGTCAAATGCATTTCTATAACATAATACAATATACAAGATGATTGTATATGAAGCTGCTAACCCACTATGAACAATTTGCTGTTGTTTCAAATACACAACAAAGTTGCCATGTAAATTTCCTTATTTTTCTACCCTGCTTCCCTTATTGGTCGCTTCACTACCATTTTCCTTCGAAGGTTTAGGGAAGTTAAGCATCTTTATCCTTATTGCTCATGGTCCAGTCTCTGGGAAGATGAACAAGTAACTACCAAGGGTGACCAAGATAGGAGTTCTAGTCTTGCTTGAGGGTTGGTTTCCCAGAGTGAGGAGACAGGATCCACACTGTGGATTGTGTTGCCTCAAGATATTTAGGGACTCTTCCATCCACCTCATCTATGCTGGCTGTCCATTTAGGGCTCAGGAAAAGAAGCCAGAGCTCAGAGTCCAGGCACATTCCCCTGAATTGTTTGCACTTTCCTCTTAAACAACAGCTCAGGGTGAGGAGCTTGGTGTAGGGAGCAGAGTACAGAGTAAAGAATGAGACCAGCTTCTGGAAGTATCCCCCATGGGAAGGTTTGTGGTCCTTGGCTGAAGCTTACCAGGCAGAAGGTTCTTTCTCTTCCTCCTTTTTCTCTCACTTCTTAATCTTTCTACCTCAACCAGAGCCCCTGGGACAAGTGGCTTCTACAGCAGACCTGAATTAAGCCCAATTCTCTCCTGAGAGCAGTGTTTGCCCCAAAGCAGTGACTCTAGGGTAGCACCTGCTTCCCTACTCTGAAGGACTGAGCAGCCTGGGGAGGTTTTTGTTCAGGGCTGAAACACTGTGGGAATGGAGCACTACTATGTTGATAACAGTAAAAATCTCCCATATCCTCATCCTCCACACCACTGATGGTGAAGGTGTAATCTGTCCCAGAGCCACTGCCACTGAACCTGGAAGGGACTCCAGATGCCAGACTGGAAGTAGCATAGAACAGGAGTTTGGGAGACTGTCCTGGTTTCTGTTGGTACCAGCTTATCCACTTGCTAATACTCGTACTGGCCTTGCAGCTGATGGTGACTCTGTCTCCTGGAGCCACAGTCAGGGAGGTTGGAGTCTGGGTCATCACAGTTGCTGCCTGGGTTTCTTGGTGGAAAAAGAAGAAAATGATTTCAGTGAAGCATCATGTGTAGATACAAGGAATGCAGTAGTTGCCTATCCCCCAGAATGTGTCATAGATGCCCACTGGAGAACTCCTTCTGTCTCTAAAGTGGTGTCAACCTATGCCTCATTGGCAGTCTTACCTTGAAACCAGAGCAGTGGGAGCCAGAGGAACAAGGAAGGGGAGAGCATTGTGACCCTTGGAGAGCTGGAGACAGAGAGCTCTGAGCTTGGTGAGAAATTTGGGAAATATTTATATGTGAGACTGGGTTTGTGAAAGGTCCCTTGAAGATCACCATGCAAAACAATGTTGATTCAAACCCAACTCATGACCACAGGACTAGTTACATGCACATGGAGAGAATGGCCCATTTGCTTTTCCTTGAAAGTGTGACCTCATGTGGTCTCTTTTCTTATTGCTATATGAAATGGACCTGCCTTAGTCTGGACCTGGTGGTGGCTGTTGCAGGTGGTCTATTGTGGTTATAAACATGGAGTGGGGTCCAGGGCTCTCTGTCTTCCCAGGAGAGATCAGATGGCTCTGAGGCTAGAGACCAAGAGTTGACAAATGTCTGCGAAATGAAAGAAAGAATAGAGGAAAGAAAGAAAGGGGAAAGAAAGAGAATGAAAGGAAGGAAGAAAGAAAGGAATTAGCTGAGGTAGAAAAAAAGCTAAGACTTGGAAACTAACAGAATTTAAAGCAGTTTTCTTGTCAAATGATGCATTCTTATCGCAGAAGGTGATGTCTTTGAGTTTATGAATTAGTAGATTGCTAATACTTCATCTTGTGTAGTGATAATAGTATTCCATCACAATCAGACTCCACAACTTGTTCAGTCATTCCCCAAATGATGGACATCCCCTCAATTTCAAATTCCTTGCCCTGAGAAACGATTTGCTACATATATTTTTGTACATACAAGGTCCCTTTCCTTTTAATTTTTTTTATCACTTTTGGGATACAGACCTAGTGGTGACATTGGTAGGTCAAAGGGTATTCATGATTTTATAGCACTTTAGGAATATTTCCAAATTGCTCTGTAGAATGGTTGAATCAATTCACAAATCTACCAACAAAGCATTAATTCCTGTTTTTTCCCATATTCCCTGCAACATTTGTCTCTTATCTTTTCTGTCTTATTAACTAATTTAAGAGGTATGCAGTAGTACCTGACAATTGTTTTAATTTGCATTTCTCCAATTAATACTTAGAGTATTTTTTCATGTTGCTTCATCTGAAAAGTGGTCATATCTTCTGATCATTTATCCATTGGGGAATGGCTCTAATCTTCATAAATCTGATTCAGTTATCTCTATGTTTGACAAATGATGCCTTTTTCAGAGAATCTTGCTTCAAAATTTTTGACAGTTATGATTGCTAACTATACTTTCCTTCATCCTTCCCCCCCCCCATTTATTCTGTTCTCTCTCTCCTTTCACATTATTCTCCTCAACGATGTTTTGCTTGTGACTATACTCTTCCACAATGTGCCCTCCCTTCTGTTAGCCCCCTCACCTCCTCTTCTTTTATCCTATTTCCCTTCTACTTTCCTGTGTGGTAAGACAGATTTCTATACTCAATGCAGTGTGTATGTTATTCTCTCTTTTACCCAAATCTGATGAGAGTAAAGTTCATTCACTCTCCCTCACCTCCTCCCTGTTCCTCTACACTGTAAATGTTTTTTCTTGTCTCTTTTACGTGAGATAATGCACCTCATTTTACCTCTCCTGTTCCCTTTCTCCCTCTTTCACCCCTTAATTTTGTGGAAAGGAAGGATGAAAGACAGAAAAAAATAAGGGGAGAAAGAAAGAAAAGAAAGAAAGAAAGGATGGGAGAAAGAAACAAATTGATTTAGAAAGAATACTAAGACTGGGCATCCAAAAGAATTAGAGGTGGAGGTGGAGGGGACTTTGGAAATTTTTTGGTCAGTATTCTAGGTGGTGTGGAGTGAATATGTCCCTTGAGTTGTTGAGGAGCGATGTTTATTCTTTTTTCTGTATATCTACTATAGCTTTCTAAAAGCTAAAAAGGAAAAAAAGAAACACTGTAGATTTAATTTTGTAGCAGGGTAAACTGAGACCAAAGGGAGTGAAATGGTTATTCAGGTGTCTTTTTTCTATTAAAATTCATCATCCTTTTTCCTCCAGTCAGAAAGTTTCCATGTCAGTCAAAAGTGGGATCAAACCTGTTGCACCTGTAGTATTTCTAGCCTGGAGAGACAGAGAGATCTAGTCAACAAACAATTTGTCATTGAAGACCCTCAGGGTTTCTTTCCAGAACACTAGCAATTGCTATTTACACTCCCTCTAAGCTATCAAACCCCAAAGACTGACCCAGAGAGTCTTGGACTGGATCTTATTATTTGCCAATGAGTGAAAGCCAGAGTGTTTAGGATTTCAGACATAGTGAAGGAGCTCCATTAGAACCTGAACGGGCTCTATTAAGTCTAGTTTTCCAGAACTCAATCTCAAGAAACTTATATTCCTTTGGGCAAGGCAACCATAGGTCAGTGTATGACTTCCCATAGGGAGGAAATGAAGGAAGGGAAGAAGGGGTGAAGAAATGAGCATTGCCCAGTTGGAACTGAACAGTTGGGTTGGGAGTGGATCAGTTTCTACCATTCACAAATTGTTGTATGCCCTTCATTCTTTTTTTTAAAAGTTTATTTATTTTTAGTTTTCAATGTTCACTTTGATTAAATTTTGAGTTCTAAGTGTTTGCATCAGTTTGCAATTCCACTAGCAGTGCATTAGTACTCCAATTTTCCCACATCTCCAACATTTATCATGCTTTTATTTTGTCATGTTAGCAATCTGATGAGTGTGATGTGGTGTCTCAGAGTTGTTTTAATTTCTATTACTCCAATCAATAGTGATTTCAAATATTTTTATATGTCAGTATGAATAGCTTTCATTTTTTCATCTGAAAATTGCCTGTTCATATCCTTTGACCCTTTATCAGTTGGTGAGCAATTTGCATTTTTATAAACTAAACTCAGTTCTTTATATGTTTTACAAATAAGGCCTTTATCAGAGACTGTGGTTATGAACATTGTTTCCCAGATTTCTCTTTTCCTTCTATTCTTGGTTGCATTGGTTTTATTTGTGAAAAACCTTTTTAATTAAATGTAATCTTTGCATTTCATAATGTTCTGTATATCTTGTTTGGTCATAAACTCTTCACTCTTCCAGAGATCTGACTATTACTTTCTCTCCTAGTATGGTTCTAGTTTCATCCCTTATGACTGAATCCTGCATGCATTTTAAGCTTTATAATGGTATATGGTGTAAGATGTTGGTCTGTGCTTAGTTTCTGCATATAGTTTTCCCATTTTACCAGGAGTTTTTGTCAAATCACGAATTCTTAATCCAGAAACTACAGTGTTTAGGTTTATCAAACTGTAGATTACCATATTCTTTGACAACTCTGTCCAATGTACCTGACCTAATCTACTGATCCACCACTCTATTTCTTAGGCCTTACCAAGTAGTTTGGATGTTTGCTGCCTCATAATAGTTTTAGATCTGGTATGTCTAGGCTACTTCTCTTCCATTTCTTTTCATTAATTCCCTTGATATTCTTCATTCTTTGCTCTTCCAGATGAATCATTACTATTTTTCCTTGCTTTATTAGATTATTTTTTGTTAATTTGATTGGTATGGCACTCAATAAATAAATTAATTTTGAAAGAATTCCCATCTCTATTAGCACAGCCTACCCATGAGCAACTGATATTTTTGCAGTTATTTAGATCTGATTTGCTTTTCATTCTTTGAAGAGGACCAATGACCTCAGAAAGGCGATGTCTTGAGTTGTGAGTGAATGGGATTTAATGAGGTAGGGCTATATAAAATCACCAGACTCACTCTCTCCTCCTGAGCCATCTGGCTCCAGTGGTGAGAAATAGGTCAGGATACCTGCATTTGGTTAATGAAACCTGAGAAACAGAAATGAAAAAAAGAAGTCAGGAAAAGACCTCTCTCCCCCTGTATCTGTTACCATCAAACTTGTTATCTTGACCAATGTCTTGCCACTGGAATGTGATGACCTGGAGGAGATAGTAAGACTGAGGCCTTCACAGTGCTCTGCCTCACCTGAACTCAACTCACTTTGAAGTCAAGACATTCCCCCGCAAAGTCATTGGTCGTCTTACAGATTGAAGGGTGAACAATAAACAACAACAACCAGTCTGTATGTTGGAATCTTTCCTTTTAGACACAATGAGCTTGAGCCAGGTTGGCCCCTGACTTCCTTACCCTTTCTGTTAGGATCCATGGCATGAGGGATAAAACAGAAAGAATGAAGTCATTTTCTTTGCTTACAGCCCCAAGGGCAGCTGGCATCTCATGACCAGGCCTTGTTATCTCTTTTCCCTTTCTTAAAGGTATCAATATGCTTTCTGGGCAGCTAGGTGGTGCAGTGGCTAGAACACCAGTGCAGGAGTCAGGAGGATCTGAGTTCAAATTTCACCTCAGACACTTGATACTCACTAGCTGTGTGACCTTGGTCAAGTGACTTTACCCCAATTACCTCATCCTGGGTCATTTCCAGTCATCTTGATGAATATCTGGTTACTGGATTAAGATGGCTTTGGAGGAGAAGTGTGGCTGGTTACCTGCACAGCCCTCCTTCACTCAAAACAAAGTCAAGTGCAAGTCATATCATAATTTCTCTGATGGCATGGCCTTTTTTGGCAACAAAGGACAAACATGCAAAATACTTCTTCATAGATCTCCAGTAGGCAAATCCATTGTTGTCCACAGTCATGGGACAACCCCAGGGTGGAAGTTTGCTCCCCTGGGATCTACATTAAAGACACTTTTTTTCTCAACTTGTGTCTTTGATTCCTTGTAGGATTTAGCACTCCCTTGTTAAGGATCACTTTTCAGTCAGTAAATCATTCAGTCAACAAACAATTTATGAAATGCTTCCACTGTGCTAGACATTATGGATACTTTGCATCTGAGTGATGAACATATTCCATCTGCAAAATAAATATGAGACAATTTTCAGAGGGTAAGTGGTCCCACCTTTTCATGTAGAAGATCACGCTTGAGCCACGATTTAAAGGAAACTTGGGATTCTAAATGGCATAGGGGAGGGACTGAATGGGTGTTATCCAGTACAAAGAAATGGAGATGGGAGTGGGACTGTGTGTGTGAAAAAACAAGGTAAGGAATTGTCCCCTATTTCAGTTAGGATTTCCTGAAGTGCACGGCATGCCTTAAGCATTTTCTGAGCTTAGAGTTGGTGTATAGGATGTAAAACCTGCTTCCCCACAAAGACCAACGAGGTGTCCTGGGAAATGGGAGAGGCTGACTTGAGCCCTTCTGTACTGAGATACCAACAATTCTCTGTGATGGTCTCTAAGTGACGCCAAAATACTCCTGCTTTGTCAACAGTGACTAGATCTAGTAAAACTTGCACAGACATCCTGAGTCAGGGTCAGTTCTTTGCTTTATAATTCCCCTCACTTATCCCTTTCTTGATCAATTCCAACTTTAGCTCAGAGTGTACACTACTGACTTGAGAGGAAGAAACCTGCATACAAGCTAATTCTGCTTGTCTTTCTTAGTCTGAGCTCTAGGGTTGACTTTATTGTTTCTGTGACACAGATAGGAAACGTGACTGAAGACAGTTCTGCACTTTGGTCCCAGGACCCATTCTCCTCAAGTTCTGACCTTCACATATATTTTGTGGACTGTAGAAGTGCTAGTGTATATGTGTCTTTCTACTCTACCATCTTGACTCCTTGATAATTTCTTGAAAGATGATGTCTAGAATCATTTTTTGATCTTGACTTTCAGGTAGTAAATTAATTTTTAATTTCTCTCTTCTGGATCTGTTTTCAAGGTCATCTGTTTTTCCCATGAGGCATTTCATAGAGTCTTCTATTTTTAATTCTTTTGGCTTTGTTTTGGGGTTTCTTGATTTCTCATAAAGTCGTTAGCTGCCAGTTGCTCCATTCTAATTTTGAAGAAATTATTTTCTTCCCTGAGCTTTTGGACCTCCTTTCCCATTTGTCTCATTGTGCTTGTTAAGACATTCTTCTCCTCATTGACTTTTTGTAGTTCTTTTGTGATTTGGGTTAGTCTATTTTTAAAGTATTATTTTCTTCAGTATATTTTTGTGTCTCCTTTAGCAAGTTGATGACTCATTTTTCATGATTTTCTTGCAACATTCTCATTTCTCTTTTCTATTTTTCTCTACTTCTCTTACTTAATATTCAAAATCCTTTTGGAGGTTTTGCATGGCCTGAAACCCATTCACATTTTTCTTGGAGGCTTTAAATGTAGGAGCTTTCACATAGTTGCTTTCCTGAGTGTGTTCTGATTATTTAGTTTCCAATTAATTTTTGGTTTATCTTTCCATGGTTTTTTATTACATACAATTTTTATTGCATTATGGTCTGAGAAGGATGAATTGACTATATCTGCCTTTCTGCACTGGATTGTGAGTTTTTTATGCCTTAGAACATGGCCAGTTTTTCTATATGTGCCATGTACCCCTGAAAAAATGTATATTCCTTTTTATCCCCATTTAATTTTCTCCAGAGATCTACTATACCGATCTTATGCAGAGTTTTATTCACTTCCTTAACTTCTTTCTTGTTTATTTTAAGGTTAGATTTATCAAGTTCAGAGAGGGGCAGGTTGAGGCCCCCAATAATATAGTTTTGTTCTCTATTTCTTCCTGCAACTCCCTCAATCTCTCCACTAGGAACTTGGATGCTATAACACTTGGAGCATACATGTTTAGTAATGATATTGATTCATTGTCTATGACACCTTTAAGTAGGATATAGTTTCCTTCGTTATCACTTTTGATTATATCTATTTCTGCTTTTGCTTTGTCTGAGATTAGGATTGCTACCCCTGCTTTTCTTACATCAGCTGAAGCACAATATATTCTGCTCCAACCTTTTACATTTTCCCTGTATGTATCCTCCTGTTTCAAATGTGTATCTTGTAAACAACATATTGTTGGATTATGGCTTTTAATCCGTTCTGCTATCAGTCTCCATTTTATGGAAGAGTTCATTCCATTCACATTCACAGTTATGATTACAATCTGTTTCTTTCCCTCCAACCTCTTTCCCACCTTCTGTGCTTATAGTTCTTCCATCTCCCTTCTCCTCCTCAGTAGAGTTTTCACTTTTGATCACCACCTCTCGCAGTCTTCTCTTCCTTCTTTCAGCCCCCTTCCTTTTATTCCCCTTTACCCTTACTACTTCTTCCTCCCCTTTTAGCTTCCCTTCTCCTTTCTTCCCCCTTCCCTTCCTACTGCCTATAGAGCTAGTTAGATTTCTATACTTAAGTTTATTGTTCCCTCCTTGAACCAAATCAGTTGAGAGTATCTCTCAAACAATGCTCCTCTCCCTCCCCTCTTTCCCTCTTCTATAATATAATTTTGTACTTCTTCCTGTGATGTAATTTGTCATTTTCTGCTCCCTCCTTTTTACATCTTCTGTTACAATCCCTTTGTATGCTTGAATCACATTTTTATTATCATATTATTTACTTTATACCTGTTCCCTTTATCTATGTATATCCCTTTATACTTCCTAATAGATGTACACTTCTCAAGATTAACACATATCATCTTCCCCTATAGGGAGGTAAACAGTTTTCCTAAATTGAGTAACAAGTTTTTCTTTTCCCCTGCTTACCTTTTTATTCCACCCTTGAGAACTGCGTTTGAAGATCTGATTTTCTATGGAGTCTTGGCCTTTTTTCAGGAAGGTCTGAAAATCCCTTATTTTGTTGAATGTCCATCTCCTTGCCTGAAATGTTATGCTGAACTTTGCTGGGTAATTGATCCTTGGTTGTATTCCCAGCTGGTTTGCCTTACGGAATATCAGATTCCATTTCCTTCAGTCCTTTAATGTACAGGCTGCAAGGTGTTGTGTGATCCTGACTCTAGCTCCTCAATATTTGAATCATTTCTTTCTGGCTGCCTGTAGTATTTTCTCCTTCACTTGATAGTTCTGGAATTTGGCAACAATATTTCTTGGGGTTTTTAGTTTTGGAACCCTTTTGGGAGGTGAAGAGTGGATTTTTTCAATGACTATTTTGCCCTCTGGATCTAGCACTTCAGGGCAATTTTCCTTGATGATTTCTTGGAAGATATTGTCCAGACTCTTTTTTTCATCTCGGCTTTCCGGTAAGCCAATAATTCTTAAATTTTCTCTCCTGGACCTATTTTCCAAGTCAATTGTTTTTCCAATTAGATATTTCACATTTTATTGTATCTTTTCATTCTTTAGATTTTGTTTGACTGATTCTTACTGTCTCATAGAGTCATTAGCTTCTCCTTGTCCAATTCTAATTTTCATCAAGTTGTTTTCTTCAGTTAATTTTTGCATCTCCTTTTCCATCTGTCTAATTATTCCTTTTAAAGAATTATTTTCTCCAATTAGTTTTTGTACTTCCTTTTCCAGTTGCCCAATTTTCACAGTTAGGTTTTGCGCTTCCTTTTTCCATTTGTTCAATTTTCCCTTTTAAAGAATTGTTCTCTTCAATGAATTCTTTTTCATACTTTTAAAATCATTGGCCATTTTTTTCTTCTATTTCCTTCTTCTGCTGTTCTAGGAGTGCTTTCAGTGCCTGTGAAGCAGTTCTTAGTCCCTTCTGTAGTTTCAGATAAGAGTATAGTCTCAATGCTGACCTCTGTGGTATTCGTGTTTTAGTCTTTGTCCCCCTAAAACAATTCTATAATCTTTTTCTTCTGGCTTTACTTCTTCTTGCTCATGATGGTGAGGTTTTGTGTGTTGTGGCCTCTGGTTTTTCCAGTTAGAAACTGGAGAATCTGTTGCTGAGCTGCTGGTGTGGGAAAGCTAAGGGCTGGTGCTTTTTTTCCTTTTACTTTTTCTTTCCTGGCTTAGCCATGGGGCTAGCTGGTTAAGTGTGTGGGAAGGGTGGTCTGGTCATAGGAGATCTCCTCAGCTGAGCTAGAACAAAGGCAATCTCAGCTCATTTTGGGTCCTAGTGTGAGTTTTCACCCCATCAGAGGCTCCTGTCCTAGTGGTGAGGCATGCCTGGGTCCTAGTAAGATAAGTTGTCTTATCTTCCTATATTAACAACTTATTCATTTAAGAAATTCTTTTCTTATATCATATTTAACCTTATGGAAACAATAATTTTGGATGACAAAGGCATCCTGAGTCAGGAAGGGAGGTAGTGATGAGAGGCATTGGCTCGGAAGATGTAAGGTCTACTTTGTCTGACCATCTAGGAGTTCGTGGCCTTGTGATGAGCTCTCTGGCATGTGTCTATGTGCACGTTTCACAGGCTTTGAGAGAAATACACACTCACATTCAGACTAATTTTCTTCTTCTTTCTAGAAAGGAACTTGGGAATAGCTGACACCACCAAGGGGTGACAAGGAAAGGAGATCCAGTCTTACCTGACAATTAAGTTCTCACAGGGAGGAGAGAGACTGGATTCATCCTGTGATTGAGTGACCTGAGGAATTTAGGGACAGTTCTATCCATCTTGTCTATCTTGGCTGTCTTTTTAGGATAGGGGAAAAGCAGCCAGAGTCCAGGCTCATTCCAGTGAATATTTTACAGCTTTTTTTTAACAGCAGTTCATGGTGAGGGAACTGAGAACACAGTAAGCAAGGAGACCAGCTTCTGGAAGCATCTCCCATGGGGAGGTTTATGGTCTTTTGCTAAAGTTTAACAGGCAGAAGATTCATTCTCTTCCTCCTTTTTCTCTCACTTCTTAATCTTTCTACCCCAATCAGAGCCCCTGGGACAAGTGTTTCCTGCAAAAGAGCTGAATTAGGCCCAATTCTCCCCTGAGGGCAGTGACTGTCCAGAGTTGACAAGTGTTTGTGCAAAGAATCGAAGAAAGAAAAAAAAAGAAGAAAAGAAGAAAGAGAGAAAGAAAAAGAAAGAAGGGAAGGAAGGAAATAAGGAAGAAAGGAAGAAAAGAGCTGAATAAGAAAGAAAACTAAGATTGAGGAACCAAAAGAATTGAAAGGCAACCAAGGACCCAGGTTTAGATGAAATGGAGGTAGAGGGGACTTTGGATATTCTTTGGTCGGTTGGTCTCTTCTGCATTTCTGTTACAGCTTTCTAAAAGCTAAAATAGGAAAAAAAGAAACACTGTAGACTTCATTTTACAGAAGGGGAAACTGAGGCCAAAGGGAGTGAAATGATTATTTAGGTGCCTATTTCCTATTAAAGTCCATCATCCCCTTTCCTCCAGTCGGTAAGCTTCCATACCATTCAGCAGTGGGATCAAGCCTGTGAGCAGCTGTTCTATTTCCAGCCTAGTGAGAGACAGGGAGACCTAGTCACCAAACAATGTGGAGGGGGAAGACCCTCAGGGTTTCTGTCCAGGACAGGAACAATTGCTATTTACACTCCCTCTGGGCTGTCAAAACCCAAAGAGTGACCTTGAGCATCTTGGGCTGGATCTTACCATTAGCCAATCAGTGAAAGCCAGAGTGTTTGGGATTTCAGGCAAGGTGAAGTCACTCCATTTGAATCTGAATGGACTCTATCAAAGTCTGGTTTTCCAGAACTCAGTTTCAAGGAATTTTTACTTCTTTGGGCAAAGCACCCCTAGGTCAGTGACTCTCCAAAGGCAGGACATGAAGAAGGAAAGACGACAGGAGTGAAGGAAAGAACACTACCCAGCTGAAACGAAATAGTTAAGTCAGCAGTGGAGCAGCTACTATTATTCCCAAATTGTTGTTTGTCCTTCATACTTTTTTTTTTAAATACTTATTTTTAGTTTTCAATATTAACTTTTATGAGATTTTGAATTCTAAGTATTTGGATCAATTGACATCTCTGATAATAATGCATTACTGTTCCAAGTTTCCCAAATCTGCAACATTTATAATTTTCCTGTTTTGTCATGTTAGCAATCTGATAGGTGTGATGTGGTATCTCAGAATTGTTTTTAATTTGAATTTCTCTGATCACTAGTGATTTAGGGCATTTTTACATATGACTATGGATAGTTTTAATTTCTTCATCTGAAAACTGCCTGTTCATATCCTTTGACCATTTATCAGTTGGGGAACAACTTGTATTTTTTATAAATTAAACTTATTTCTCTATATATTTGGCAAATGAGGTGTTTATCAGGGACACAGGCTATCAAACTTGTTTTCCAGCTTTCTGCTTCCCTTCCAATACTGATTCCATTGGCTTTCTTTGTGGAAACCCTTTCCAGTTTAGTGTAACCAAAATGAGCCATTTTGCTTTTCATAATGTTCTCTATATTTTGTTTCGTAATAAATTCTTCATTTTTCCATAGATTTGACTATACTTTTCTGCCCCAATTTGCTTCTAGTTTCAGCCTTTATGACTGAATTCTGTACCTATTTTGACCTTATCTTGGCATATTGTACAGGATTTTGGTCTGTGCCAATTCCTGTGCACAGTTTTCCATTTTTCTAAGGAGTTTTTATCTGATCATGAGTTCTTTTATTAAAAATTGATTTTTTTTGTTTTCACTTCTCTGCAATCACTTCCATAAGTCTTAGATTTTCTCCCTCTTCCTCCACCCTCCATCTCTGAGACAACATGTAGTCTTATAAGGGTTCTACACATACATTTGTATTAACCACATTTGAACATTAGTCATGTTGCACAGAAAAATGATAACGAATGGGAGATATCATGAGAAAAAAACAAACCACAAAAAACATAACACAAAAGAAATTGGTATGCTTCATTCTGCATCCTGCAAATCGAGAGGTCTTAATGCAGATACTGGAGTCTTTAGGTTTATCAAACAGGAGATTATTATAGTTATTGACTATCATGTCTGATATACTTGACAATTCCACTGTCTCACCATTTCATTTATGTGGCACTACTAAGAAGTTCTGATGATTGCTGCTTTATAATAGTTTCAGATCTGAAATGGCTAGGCCACTTTCTCTTGCATTTCTTTTCATAAATTCCCTTGATATTTTTAAACTTTTCCTCTTCCAGATGAATTGTTACTATTTTTCTAGATGTATAAAATTAGTTTTGGTAGTTTGATTAGTATGACACTTGATAAGTAAAATAATTTTGGTAGAATTTCCATTTTTATCATATTAGCATGGCCTCCCCATGAGCAACTGATATTTTTCCAGTTATTTAGATCTAATTTGTTTTTCATTCTTGAAGACAACCAATAATCTCAGAAAGGTGATGTCTTGACTTGTGAGTTAATTGGATTTAAGCGAGGTAGGGCTGGGCAAATTCACCAGTTTCACTCTCTCCTCCAGAGCCACCTGGATCCAGTGGCAAGACATAGATCAGGATGACTGGAGATGGTCCATAAAATCTGAGAAAGAGAAACGAAAAAAGGACATCTAGGAATGACCTCTCTCCCACTGTATCTGTCGCCATTGACCCTGTTATCTTGACCTACGTCTTACCACTGGACTCTGATGATTCTGGAGGAGAGAGTGAGGCTGATGACTTCACATAGCTTTGCCTCATCTAAACCCAACTCACTTTGAAGTCAGGACAGTCCCCTCCTGATAACATTGGTGTTCTTTCAGATTGAAGGATGAACAATCAATAGCAACAAGCCTGTACCTTGGAATCTTTCCTTATAGACACAATCAGCTTGAGCCAGGTAGGCCCCTAATGTTCTTACCCTTCTGTTAGGATCAATGGCATGAGGGATAAAACAGGGAGAATGAAGTAATTTTCTTTGCTTAGATACCCGAAGGGCAGCTGGCATCTCATGACCAGGACTTGTTATCTCTTCCCTTCCTTGTAAATGTATAAAAACTTTTTCATAGATCTCTAGTCTAAAAAATCCATTGTTGTCTGCAGTCATGGGATCACCCTAGGGTGGCAGGTTTTTTCCCCTGAAATCTCCATTAAAGATACTTTATGTCTCAACTTATGCCTTTGATTCCTTTTAGGTCTTGACTCCTTTATTAAGGATTGCTTTTCAATCAGTAATCACTCAACAAGCAATTTATGAATTGATTCCTTTGTGCTAGACATTATGGATAAATTGCATCTGAGTAATCAATGTATTTCAACTACAAAATAAATATGAAGTAATTGTCAGAGGGAAGGTGGTGTCACCTTTTCGTGTAGAAGATAGCACTTGAGCCAAGATTTAAAAGAAATTGAGGAGGCTAAAAGGTAGAGGGGAGGGAATGCATGGGGGTTATCCAGTACAAAGGCATGGAGGTTGGAGATGGGAATGTATGTGTGTGGAAGAACAAGGTCAGGAATTGTTACCTATCCCACTTAGGAATTCCTGAAGTCTGTGAGAAGACTTAAGAGTTCTCTGAGCTGGTAAAAGTATGCACCTCTAGAAGCTCTCCTCCCACAACATATAAAACACTGGTAAATAATGAATAAACAAATTTTCGAAAAACAGAGACCACAAAGTGACGGAGTGAAAGAGATTTCCAGCCCAAGACACCCTCAAAGGCCAACAGGAAAGGTCTGTCACACTGGGTACGCAGCGCTGCACAACACAGCCTGGGCCATGCAGTGGCAAGGACAGGACTGGAGATGGCTTCAAGTTGCCAAGGGCAGCAGCTGTGGGTCTCATAATCCTCAACTCCCAAACAGCAAGACAGCTTCCAAGGTGAAAAGGGACCACAGTAGTCTAGCCTAAGCCCTAGGCAGCAGCATCTTCCATTCATGGAGTCCTGGCCCAAATCCCCTTGGGAATTGAGCAGTTGATCTCGATCTCAGCCCTGAGTGTCTGCTGAGGAAGAGGAGGAGTTCTGACACAATGGAGCTGGTGGAGGCTCTGGAGAAGGAATCCTGCTCACAGATCAGAGAGCAGGCCAGGAGAGGAATAAACTCCTTGCCCCTGATTGTGCCACCTTGGAGGAACTGAGAACATACAGATCCACACATTATACCCTCCCTTTGACAAAGGACTCAAAAGTCAAGTAACTGATTGAAAAAATGCCCCCAAAAGGGAAAAGAATAACATAAGATTATTTCTTGGTGAGCAGGTATTTTCTTCCATTCTTTCTGATGAGGATGAACAATGCATACCATCAGAGGAATGACTCAAATTTAGGCTTCTGCATCCAAAACTTTCAAAATAAATATGCAATGATCTCAGCCCATGGAAGAGCTCAAAAAGAATTTTCAAAATCAAGTTAGAGAATTACAGGAAAAATTGGGAAGATAAATGAGAGTGATGCGAGAAAATCATGAAAACCAAGTCAACACCTTGCTAAGGGAGATCCAAAAAATGCTGAAGAAATTAACACCTTCATAAATAGACTAACTCAAATGGCAAAAGAGGCCCAAAAAGCCAATGAGGAGAAAAATCTTTCAAAGAGCAGAATTAACCAAATAGAAAAGGAGGTTCAAAAGCTTACTGAAGATAACAGTTTTTTAAAAATTAAAATGAAGCAGATGGAAACGAATGACTTTATGAGAAACCAAGAAATTATGAAACAAAACCAAAAGGATGAAAAAGTAGATTATGTGAAATATCTCAATGGAAAAACAACTGACCTGGAGAAAAGATCCAGGAGAGAAAATTTAAAAATTATGGGATTACCTGAAATCCGTGATCAAAAAAAGATCCTAGATAGTATCTTTCATGAAATTATCAAGGAAATCTTCCCTCATATTCTGGAATTAGAGGGGACAATAAATATTGAAAGAATTCACAGATCACCTCCTGAAAGAGATCCTAAAAGAAAAACTCCTAGTAATATTATAGACAAATTCCAGAGTTCCCAGGTCAAGGAGAAAATATTGCAAACAGCCATAAAGAAACAATTTGAGTACTGTCAAAATACAAGCAGGATAACACAGGATCCGCAAACTTCTACAATAAGGGATCAAAAGGCTTGGAATATAATATTTGGGAAGTCAAAGGAACTAGGACTAAAACCAAGAATCACCTACCCAGCAAAACTGAGTATAATGCTTCAGGGGAATACATAGTCATCCAATGAAATAGAGGACTTTTAAGCATTCTTGAGTAAAAGACCAGAGATATATAGAAAATTTGACTTTCAAACACAAGAATCAAGAGAAGCATGAAAAAGTAAACAGGAAAGAGAAATCATAATGGATTTACTAAAATTGAATTGTTAACATTCCTACATGGAAAAATAATATTTGTAACTCTTGAGATTTTTCTCAGTCTTTGGGTAGTTCATGGCATTATAAACATATAGACAGAGGACACAGGGTGGGTTGAAGAGGAAGGGATGATATCTAAATAAATGAGATTAAGGGGTGAGATAGGAATATACTGGGAGGATAAAGGGAGAAATGGAATGGGGACAATTATCTCCCATAAAACAGCAAGAGAAAGCCTTTGCAATGAAGGGGAAAAGGGAGAGTGAGAGCAGAAAAAAGTGAAGCTTACTCCTATCACATTTGCTTTAATGAGGGAATAACATGAACACTCAATTTGGTATCAAAATCTATCTTACACTACAAGGAAGTCAGGGAAAAGGGGATAAGTTGGGGGTGGGGCAGATGACAGAAAGGAGGGCAAATGAGAAGAGGGGAGTAATTGGAAGTAAACACTTCTGGGGAGCGATAAGTTCAAAAGAGAGAAAATAATAAATGGGGAGGCAGGATTGGATGGAGGGAAATATAGGTAGTCTTTCACAACATGAGTACTATGGAAGTCTTTACCAAAACTACTCATATATAGCCTATATTGAATTCCTGGTCTTCCCAGTGGGGATGGGTGATTTTAGGGAATGTGTGTTGAGAATTGTTTTTACATGTAACTGGAAAATAAGAAATATCGGTAATGGGCAATAAAAATAGATCCTGCCCTATAACAAAAGAAAGAAAATTGGGATAAGGGAAGAGAGGGGAGTGATAGAAGAGAGGGTAGATTGGGGGAAGGGGTAATCAGAATGCATGATGTTTTGTGGTCGTGGAGGGGAGAGATTGAGAGAAAATTTGAAACTCAGAATCTTGTGAAATAAATGTTGAAATCTAAAAATAAATAAATAAATTGAAAAAACAGAGTTCTCTGAGCTTTGATTTGGTGTATAGAATGTGAAACCTGCTTGCCCACAGAGACTGAAAAGATGTCCTGGCCAGGGGGAGAGGTTGACTTCAGCCCTTCTGGACTGAGATACCAACAATCCTCTGTGATGGTCTCTGAATGACCCCCAAATCCTCCAGCTTTTCAGCAATGCCAAGTCCTAGTTAAACTTGTACAGACATCCTGAGTTGAGGTCAGTTCCTTGTTTTATAATCCCCCTCACTTAAACCTTTCTTGATCAGTTCCAACCATAGCTCTGATTGCATGTTATCAACTTGAGAGAAATATACCTCCATACACCCTAATTCTGCTTGTCTTTCTTAGTCTGACTTCTGGGGTGACAATTTTGATACTGTGACTCAGATAGGACAGGCAACTGCAGACAGCTCTGTACTTTGGTCCCAGGATGGATTCTTCTCAAATTCTGGCCTTGATGGTTAGGTGAGTCCCTTCTCCATTCTCTGCTCCTATCTCAGACCCCCTCACATTTGGTAGAAGTCCACATTTCTCTCCAAGCTGGCTCTAGGGGCAGAGACCACACTATGTGAGACAGGTCTCGTCTGAAGGTAAGGATGTCTTCTGTAATCTCACTTCTCTGTGTGATTCTGGTTTGTGTATGACTCTGGTTTCTGCATGCCTCAGGTGAGTCAGGTATAATTAAATTTTTTCACTTTGTTGTTTGTATTTGTCTTGTTATTTTGTCTATGTCTATGTCTCTGTGATTGTAAAATGTTTGTGTTTTGTTTGTGCTTTTAACTACATTTTGTTATCTTGAAAGATTTAAAATGCAGTCAGCCAGAAAAATTTCCAAGGGCTGTACCCAGAGAAAAATTAATGAACTGGGGAAAAATTGAAGACTTTTTCCCCAGGTTATAAGAAAAGAAATTACCTCAGTAATTAGATCTAGTGCTCCTTACTTAGGCTTTCCATCAGAGATTAGCATATAAGAAATGAGGAAAAGCCTGTAGGATATCTCACAACACTGGCCAAGATGAAAGTGTGGAAATCAAGTTAGATGAGGAAAACTGTAGAACAGCTAAAAACATCTGAGAAGATTCTGAAGGTTAAGAGATTAATTACTGAGTTTGGAAATTAATATTTTTAATATTAATATTAAATGTCACTCCTGTGACTTTGGACAATTAAGTGCACACTCTTTCCCTCCCTACTCCCTTTCCCAGGGTAAGGAGTGCTGATAGAACTTTGCTTGTCCATAATTCTAGGTGAAATGTCTTTCAGAAACTAGAAATCAACATCTTTTCTTTGTCCTCTGTCAGGTAAAAAATTATCTTAGTATAGACATCTAAGATATGAAAGATTTCCACCCTTTTATCAAGAAGTGCTAAAATGAATGGTGTCCTTTTATTCCAATTCTCACCTTGTGTTCTGTGCTGTATATTTCTTCCTTGGAATGCTTGATAAACATCTCCACGTCCCCCTATCCTGTTTTTGTTCCCTCAAGAGAAGAAGCTAGCATCAAATTCTGGGATATTTGTATATACTCACCACTTTTCCATTCATTTCCATATGAAGAGGATTCTTCCAATTTCTATATTATCCTTTGGTTCTAGGATATCAAGGCAATGTTCCTTGATAATTTCTTGAAAGATGATGCTAGAATAATTTTTTGATCATGACTTCAGGCCATCCAATAATTTTAAAATTCTCTCTTCTGGATTTGTTTGCCAGGTTATCTCTTTTTCCAATGAGGCACTTCACAATGACTTCTATTTTTGAATACTTCTGGTTTTCTTATGTGGTATGTTGTTTTCTCATGAAGTCATTAGCTTCCATTTGCTCCATTCTGATTTTGAAGGAATTATTTTATTCTGTGAGCTTTTGGACTTCCTTTTCCATTTGTCTCATTCTGCTGGTTTTTTTTTTAATTAAATTTATTTATTTTACTTTTAACATTCATTTTCACAAAATTTTGGGTTCCAAATTTTCTCCCCTTTTATCCCCTCCCCCCCAAACACCAAGTATTCTAATTGCCCCTATGACCAATCTGCTCTCTCTTCTATCATCCCTCTCTGCCCTTGTCTTCGTCTTCTCTTTTGTCCTGTAGGGCCAGATAGCTTTCTATACCCCTTTACCTGTATTTCTTATTTCCTAGTGGCAAGAACATTACTCGACAGTTGATCCTAACACTTTGAGTTCCACCTTCTTTACCTCCCTCCCTCTCCAGCCCTTCCCTTTGGAAGGCAAGCAATTCAATATAGGCCAAATCTGTGTAGTTTTGCAAATGACTTCCATAATAGTTGTGTTGTATAGGACTAACTATATTTCCCTCCATCCTATCCTGTCCCCCATTACTTCTATTCTCTTTTGATCCTATCCCTCCCCATGAGTGTCGACCTCAAATTGCTCCCTTCTCCCCATGCCCTCCCTTCTATCATCCCCCCCACCCTGCTTATCCCTTTATCCCCCACTTTCCTGTATTGTAAGATAGGTTTTCATACCAAAATGAGTGTGCATTTTATTCTTTCCTTTAGTGGAATGTGATGAGAGTAGACTTCATGTTTTTCTCTCACCTCCCCTCATTATCCCTCCACTAATGAGTCTTTTGCTTGCCTCTTTTATGAGAGATAATTTGCCCCATTCAATTTCTCCCTTTCTCCTCCCAATATATTTCTCTCTCACTGCTTGATTTCATTTTTTTTTAAGATATGATCCCATCCTATTCAATTCACTCTGTGCACTCTGTCTCTATGTATGTGTACGTGTGTGCATGTGTATGTGTGTAATCCCACCAACCACCCAGATACTGAAATGTTTCAAGAGTTGCAAATATTGTCTTTCCATGTAGGAATGTAAACAGTTCAGCTTTAGTAAGTCCCTTATGACTTCTCTTTGCTGTTCACCTTTTCATGCTTCTCTTCATTCTTGTGTTTGAAAGGCAAATTTTCTTTTCAGCTGTGGTCTTTTCATCAAGAATACTTGAAAATCCTCTATTTCATTGAAAGACCAATTTTTCCCCTGAAGTATTATACTCAGTTTTGCTGGGTAGGTGATTCTTGGTTTTAGTCCTAGTTCCTTTGACTTCTGGAATATCCTATTCCATGCCCTTCAATCCCTTAATGTAGAGGCTGCTAGATCTTGTGTTATCCTGATTGTATTCCCACAATACTTGAATTGTTTCTTTCTAGCTGCTTGCAATATTTTCTCCTTGACCTGGGAACTCTGGAATTTGGCCACAATGTTCCTAGGAGTTTCTCTTTTTGGATCTCTTTCAGGCGGTGTTCTGTGGATTCCTTGAATATTTATTTTGCCCTCTGGTTCTAGAATCTCAGGGCAGTTTTCCTTGATAATTTCATGAAAGTTGATGTCTAGGCTCTTCTTTTGATCATGCCTTTCAGGTAGTCTGATAATTTTTAAATTGTCTCTCCTGGATCTATTTTCCAGGACAGTTGTTTTTCCAATGAGATATTTCACATTATCTTCCATTTTTCCATTCTCCCTTTGTTCTGTGTTTTCTTGGTTTTGCATAAAGTCATTAGCCTCCATCTGTGCCATTCTAATTTTGAAAGAACTATTTTCTTCAGTGAGCTTTTGAATCTCCTTTTCCGTTTGGCTAATTCTGCTTTTGAAAGCATTCTTCTCCTCATTGGCTTTTTGAACCTCTTTTGCCAATTGAGTTAGGCTAGTTTTCAAGGTGTTAATTTCTTCAACATTTTTTTGGGTCTCCTTTAGCAGGGAGCTGATCTGCTTTTCATGTTTTGACTTCATGTCTCTCATTTCTCTTCCCAGCTTTTCCTCTACCTCTCTAACTTGATTTTCAAAATTCTTTTTGAGCTCTTCCATGGCCTGAGCCCATTGGGTGGGCTGGGACACAGAAGCCTTGATTTCTGTGTCTTTGCCTGATGGTAAGCATTGTTCTTCCTCATCAGAAAGGAAGGGAGGAAATGCCTGTTCTCCAAGAAAGTAGCCTTCTATAATCTTATTTCTTTTCCCTTTTCTGGGCATTTTCCCAGCCAGTGACTTGACCTCTAAATATTCTCCTCACATCCACCTCGCCTCCTGATCCTCCCAGCCAGCGTTTGGGGTCTGAGATTCAAATGCTGCTTCCAGCCTTGGGGCTTTTGGCGGGGGCAGGGCTGCTATTCAGTGTGAGATTAAGTTCAGGTGGTCAGGTCAGGGCAGGGCCGCCTCTCAGGCTCAGTTCCGTCAGGGGGGTTATGCACAGACCTTCCACAATGGATCCAGGCTCCTGCCTGCTTGGGGAGCCCTGGTCTGCAGCCGCCTCTCAGCTTCTACCTCCCGGGGGGGCCTGAATTATGAGGGCAGCCCACTCCCCTCTCGACCCGCCAAAGAGACTCTCTCACCGACCCCTGTCACCTGTGGGTGGAGGGACTTGTGCGGCCGCTGGAGATTCTGTCCCTGAAGCCTGCTTGGGTCTGTTTCTCTCGGTGCCGCGGGCTGCAGCAGGTCTGGGCTGGGCTGGGCTCCGCGTCTGCAGCGCGACGGACCTTTTGCGAGAGGTTTGCAGGTTCCTCTGTGGGTGGAGGGACCCGCGTGGCCATTGGAGATCCCGTCCCTGAAGCCCACTCGAATCTTTTCTTCTTGGTGCCGCGGCCGCAGCAGGGCTGCACTCAGCTCCCAGTCCCAGCACCCAGTCCGCAGTGCGAAGGACCCCCCGCGAGAGGTTTCTGGAACAGAAATCTCCCTCGCTCCAATATTCCATGGCCTCTGGGTGCAGAATTCGCTATGAGTTACTTCCCCGTAGCTGTTCTATGGGTTGTGGGTTTGGAGCTATGTGTATGTGCGTCTTTCTACTCCGCCATCTTTCTCATTCTGCTTGTTAAGACATTCTTCTCCTCATTGACTTTTTGGCCTTTTTTTTTTTTTTTTTTACTATTCAGGTGAGTGTATTTTTAAACTGTTTTTTTCTTTGGTATATTTTTGTATCTCCTTTAGTAAGCTGTTGATTCATTTTTCATGACTTTCTTGCATCACTCTTACTTCTATTCTCAGTTTTTACACTACCTCTCTTACTTGACTTTTAAATCCTTTTTGAGTTCCTCCATGGTCTGATAAAAATGTACATTTTTCTTGGAGGCTTTGGATGTAAGAGCTTTGACTTTGTTGTTTTCTTCTGAGTATGTGTTTTGATCTTCCTTGTCACCATAGAAATTTTTGTACTCAGAGTATTTTTTCCATTGTTTGGTAATTTTCCTATACTATTATTTGACTTTGACCTCTTTGTTAATGTAGGATTCTGCTTCCAGGGTGGAGCACGCTGTCCCAAGATTCAGGGTTTTAATGAAGCTCTTTTCAGAGATATTTCTCAAGACTTATAAGCTTTTAGTTCTTCCAAGATGTTTAGTACTCTCTTCACCTGTGCTCTGGTGTATGAGTGACCCACAAGCTCTCTTTTCTCAGCTGCAATGGTGAGGAGGGTCCCCCCTCCACTGTGGCTACCAACTCTTCTCTGCCAGTGCTCCCCCTTGGCCTGAAACTCTCTCCCAAACCTAGACCTGAGAATAGACAAAGAAACAGAGTCCTGCCTCAGTGCTAGCAAAGAGAATCATGTAATCTCCTTCTGACCAATTATTTGACTATTTGTGGCTTTGGAACTCAAAAAGCAACTGCTTCTGCTGCCACAATTGATCAGTCAGTCTTGAGACCTGCCCTTGATTGACTGTGACCAGGACAGTGCTGGTATGTACTCCACTCTCATCCAGTTGGGTCACTGATCTTTCTTTCTCATCTTCTAAGTTGTCTTTGGTATCTGGGGATTAAGAGCTTTGGATTTCATTACGACTGGCAGTGATTGAGTCTGCCAAGGCCTGTCCTGGTTTTGCTGGTGCCCAGTCTGTGCTGGTGAGGCCTGCTCTGGACTGTGCTCCTCTCTCATCATAGTGCAACAGACCTCTCCTTTTGGCCTTCAAACTTGTCTTGTGTTGGAAACTTGTTTCACTCCATTTTTTGTGAGTTTTACTACTCTAGAATTTGTTTAGTCATTTCAAAATGGCATTTAAAGAAGTTTGGGGGAGAACTCAAGTGAGTCCCTGACTTTACTCTGCCATATTTGTCTTGGCTATTTTCTTAATTTTCCTTTTTGTCTTTTTTATTTTATTAGCACACATTTATGGAGTAAAACAAGCATTTCCATAACATTGTACAATAACACGAGGCTGCTAATCTATTATGCACAACCTGCTATTTAATTCAAATACACAGTGAAATAATCATGTACATAGAATTTTTCCTCTACCCTCCTCTCTTTTCATTCTTTTCACTCCCATTTTCCTTAGAATGCTTATGGAAATTAAGGATGGGCATCCCAATGCTGATAGTGCAGTCTCAGGGAAGATGATCAAGTGACTACCAAGGGTGACAAGGATATGGCATCTAGTCTTGCCTGAAAGTTCAATTCACCCTTCAAAGAGTGAGAAGAGAGACTGGATCCCCTTATAGACTGAGCTGCCTCAAGAGCTTTAGGGACTGTTCCATCCACCTTGTCTGTCCTGGCTGTCTTTTTAGGTCTGAGGAAAAACAGCCAGAGCTGAGAGTCCAGGCACATTCCCCTGAATTGTTTACAGTTTCCTCTGAAACACCATATGAGGGGAAAAGAATTGTGTTAGAGAGCAGAGGGCAGACTCAAGAATTAGACTAGCTTCTGGAAACAGCCCCATGTGAAGGTTGGTGGTGTTTGGCTGGAGCTTACCAAGAAGATGATATTTTTCTCTCCCTCTTCTTTCTCTTCTGAATCTTTGTACTTCAATCACAACCTCTGGGACAAGTGGTTCCTGCACCAGAGCCGAATTAGGCTCAGTTCTCCCCTGAGGACAGTTGTTACCCTGAGCTTGTGACTCTGGGGCAGCAGATGCTCCCCTATGCTAGAGAGCTGAAGAGCTAGGGAGGTTTTTGTTCAGGGCTGAAACACTGTGGGAATAGAGTATTATAATGAAAACAGCATCTTCAGCCTTCACAGCACTGATGGTAAAAATGAAATCTATCCCAGAGCCACTGCCACTGAACCTGGCAGGGACACCAGACTGAAGGAAGGAAGCATGATAGATCATGAGCTTTGGAGACTCTCCTGGTTTCTGCTGATACTAGTTCCTGTAGATGCTAATGCTGGAACTGGCCTTGCAGTTGATGTTGACTCTCTCCTGGAGTCACAGACAGGGCTAGTGGGGTCTGGGTCATGACAGCAGCTGCCTGGACTTCTTGGTGAGAGAAGAAGAAAGAGATTTCAGTAAAGAATCCTGTGTAGACACTGTAAATACAGAACTTTTTCCCTTATCCTCAGGCTTTGTCAGAATTTCCCACTGGAAAAACTCCTCCATTCTCTAAAGTTGTGCCATCCAATTGCTCATTGGAAGTATTACCTTGAGGCCACAAGTATAGGAGGAAGAGGAGAAAGGAAGGAGAGAGCATTGGGACTCTTGCAGAGCTGGAGGCAGAGACCCCTGAGCTCAGTGAGAAAGGTGGGAGATGTTTCAGTCTCAGGCTGAGTTTGTGAAAGGTTGCTTGGATATCACCATGCAAAACAGTGCTGGACCATCCTTAACTCAAGGCCCCCTAAGGGGTTACAGGCACATGAAGGGAGTGGCTCAAGTGTATTTTCTTGAACATGTGACCTCTTTTTTATTGCTATTATAAACCAACCTGCCCTAGCCTTGACATGGTGGTGGCGGTTGGAAGGAGGCTACAAATGGGGAAGCCCTCTCAAATCATTCGAGGAGAGATCAGAGGGCTCTGGGACTAGAGACCAATAATGGACAAGTGTTTGTGCAAAGAATATAGTTAACAAAGAAAGAAAGGAGCTGAGTTAGAAAGAAACTCAGACTGGGGAACCAGCAGAACTTAAGGACAGCTAAGAGGCCAGGCTTAGATTAATGGAGGTGAAGGGGATTTGGAGATTCTTTGGTCTAGCAGGTGGTGTGGGCAGAATGTGTCCTTTGGCTTGTTGTAGGGCAGTAGATGTTTATTCTTCTCTTCTATATTTCTGTCACAACTTTCTAAATGCTGAAAAACAGAAGGGATTGTTGGTCTCAACCTCTCGTTTTGTGGTTGGGGAAAATGAGGCCAACAGGAGCAAATGGTTGTTCAGAGACCTTTTTCCTAGTAACGTCCATCATCTCCTATTCTCCAGTCAGAACATAGTCACCTTTTGTCAGTTCCTCATCGTCTCATGACCATCTGGTTGGTTTCTGTGCCCTGTCTTTCTCCCCACTCCAACCAATGCTGCCCTCTGCTGTTAAAGTGATCATGTCACAGAGCAGGGTTGCTTACTTCACCTCTTACTCCAGAAACACTATTCCCTCTTTATCACCTCCAGGATCTGATAAAAAATCCTTTAAAGTCCTTCAGAAATTGGCCAATTCTTCCATTTCCCCTTTCTTACACTTTACCCCCTACCCAGTACCCCATGATCTGGTCATGGATAAATGTCCCTCCTCCTGACTCTGTGCCCTCTCCCTGCTGGCCCCTGAACCTAGAATGTTCTTCTTCCTCACTACTGCTTCCTGCCTTCATGAGCTTCCTGTTTCCTTGGGGGAAGTTTCCAGAATGTTTTCTTGCCTGTATGATGTCCTTGCACAGTCTTTTCTTTTGTGCCCATAATTCATTCTGGATGTAGTAGTGTCTCCTTCTGGCTGTCCTTTTTTAATTTAAGTTTTCTAAAGTTGAACATAAATTCCAAAAGAAGAGCATTTTCATGACTGCAGTGGAACAGAAAAACAGGATTCTGTGTGAAACCTATAACCTCTCTTTCACCCAGCTTATAAAACAGGAATAAATTAAAATCCATCCATGTCTCTGCAGATTGTCTTCTTCTCTACCCTACCTTCTGAACTTCCTTGTTTTCTTTTTTGTCCTTTGAAAAGATAAGTCAGTGGGCTATTTTCTTTTTCTCCTCATAATTGCTCTGGCCTCATTCCTGATTTAAAGATTCATCAGAAAAATAGAATACAAATCTCCTGTAATACATATGCACAGTCAAAGAGAATTAATCTAGACAGTGGCCATGACCAAAAACAAGAGTCTCTTTTTGCTTCCTGCGTCCATCCTCTCTTTGACAGGAGGTGGTTAACATGTCTTCTCGGAGTCTTCTACTGTCATGGTTCACAGCTGTTTGTCTTCACAACACTGGTGTCTTCATATATATTGTTCTTCTGCTTTGTTGTCTTTACTCTGTCAGTTCACACTGCCCAGGATTCTGTGAAATAGCCTCTTTCATCAACACTTACAGATCAATAATAGAACATTTTATTCAGCTGTTCTCCCATTATTGAAAGGGAAATGTTAGACATTTCCTTGGATTCTGTTACTCCAGCATCAGGGCATTTGTTCTGTGGTAAGTAGAATGCTGGGCCTTAAATCAGAAAAACCTTGAGTTCAAATCCAGCCTGAAACAACTTATTAGCTATGTGACTCTGGCCAAGTCACTTAATCTTTGTGTCTCAGTTTCCTCATCTGTAAAATGAGCTGGAGAAGAAAATGTCAAAGCACTTCAGTATCTTTACCACTAATCAGATCACAAGGGTCAGACACAACAACCAAGAAGCTACAATTTAGAGATTGGACTGACAAGGGCAATACTAGTTTAGTATATAAGCTGTGAATCCTTTACAGCTGCCCAATACCTTAGAAAGAACTGAAACCTAAATTGGCCAAACAGGAGAAATACATTTTGGCCCACTCTGAAATTAAGCTAACATAATGTCTACCATGCTCTGGCATAAGAGGCATACTTTGCTTTGCTCTTTGAGTGACCTCAAAATGCTCCTTCTTGTGACAACAAATATAAGGCTGGATGAAGGTGATCAGCAGCATTCTTCTCTTTTTGACTTGGGCGGGATGAATGGGAAAACGGGGGAAGATAGAGGGAAAAAGTGAAGCTTACTCTCATCACATTTGGCCCAAGAAGGGAATAACATCACAATCAATTTGATATGAAAATCCATCTTACACTACAGGAAAGTAGATGAGAAGGGGATAAGTGGGGTATGGGGGGATGATAGAAGGGAGGGCAAATGGGAGGAGGGAGTAAATTGAAGTAAACACTTTTGGGGAGGGACAAGATCAAAAGAGAGAATAGAATAAAGGGGGGACAGGGTAGGATGGAGGGAAATATAGTTATTCTATCACAACATGAATATTATGAAAGTCTTTTGCACAACTACACATGTATTGCCTATATGGCATGGCTTGCCTTCTCAGTGGGGATAGGTGAGGAGGGAAGAAGGGAGAGAAGTGAAAACTCAAAGTTTAGGAATGAATGCTGAGAATTGTTTTTGCAAGCAACTGGGAAATAAGAAATTCAGGTAATGAGGTATAGAAATCTATCTTGCCTTACAGGAAAAGAGAGAAGATGGGGATAAGGGAAGGGAGGGGTGTGATAGAAAGGAGGGCAGATTGGGGGAATGGGTAATCAGAATTCATGGTATCTTGGGGTTGGGTAGGGGAGAGATGGGGAGAAAATTTGGAACTCAAAATTTTGTGGAAATGAATGTTGAAAACTAAAAATAAACAAATAAATAAATTTAAAAACGAAGTATGAATAGTCTACCAGTGCCATGGCAGCAAACTGAATTGCTCATATTTGAACTGCATTAGGAAGATTCTGAAGATCATTTGGCAGGATGAGGTACCAGACACTGAGGTCCTTGATCGAGCTGAACTGCCAAGCATTCAAACTATGCTTCAGAGAGTACAGCTCAAATGGGCTGGCCATGTTGTTTGAACGCAAAATGTATGCTTGCCCAAAAGACTATTTTATGGAAAACTCACATGGGATAGGCGATCACATGATGGTCAGAACCATCCTAGATTTCATTTGTGCTGTTTCAATTCTGCTTTGCTTACAGAGCACAGCACCCTTTCTGATGTGGCCATGCCACGCTCAGCAGTCCTGTGCCAGTGTCTCCCATGTAGCACAATCAAATCCAAAGTTCCTGAGAGAGACTTTGGGAATGTGCCTATATCTCTTCTTCTGACCATCCTGCACCTCCACCAAGATAATGGGATAAATGGGAAATGGGGGTAGGGTGCAGAGGATCAGGGGTAGCAGACAAGAGAGGACTGGGCAACAGAGAATAGGGAGAATGGATGTAGGCTACAATGAAAGGCCAGTTAAGAGTATTATAGCCTCAGGTGAATACCTGAGACTTACTTGATCAAATGGGAAAATTCAAGGAGAGTTCAAGATGGAGTTTTCCAGGGGTTGTAGACAAATGGAATACAAATTCTTTTGGGGTGATGTGCAAAGTTTTTGTCTTGGGCCTCTACTTAGTCAGTAACACCTTGCTTGGGAGTGTGAGGTGGGGGAAGCCAGTCAGTCTCTATTATAGGTGAGCTAAGAATTGTCTCTTCTGGCTGCAGAAACTTATTAGCTAGATAAGTTTAGCATGTTGTCTTATCTCTGTTTGCCCCAATTGTCTGACTTGTAAAGAGAAAAATATAAATGATACCTACCTCCCAGGGTTGTTGCTGTGTAAAATACTTAGCATGGTGACTGGCATATGCTGAGCAGTATATAATTATTACTTCTTTAATGAATGTGAGTATTCCATATTTGATAATTCTGAGGTGGTTTTAAAATGCCAGAGACAGAAAGACCAATTTTTTTTTTTATTATATGTGGTCATTAGGAAAGGTAACTGGAGTAGGTGGAGCCAAGATGGCAGAGTGAGAGCAGAATAGTTTAAAAGTCATAATCCAACAATATGTTGTTTACAAGAAACACATTTGAACAGGGGGATACACACAGGGTAAAGGTAAAAGGTTTGAGCACAATATATTGTGCTTCAACTGATGTAAGAAAATCAAGGGTAGCAATCCTAATTTCAGACAAAGCAAAAGCAGAAATCGATCTAATCAAAAGAGATAAGGATGGAAACTACATCCTGTTAAAAGGTACCATGGACAATGAAGCAATATCATTGGTAAACAAAAATGCTCCAAGTGGTATAGCATCCCAGTCTTTAGAGGAGAACTTAAGGGAGTTACAGGAAGAACTAGACTGCAAAACTATATTAGTGGGAGACCTCAACCTCCCCCTCTCTGAACTTGATAAATCTAAACTTAAATGAAGCAAGAAACAAGTTAAGGAGATGAATAAAACTCTGGATAAGATAGATATGATAGATCTCTAGAAAAGTGACTGATGTGATCTGAAAACTGTTTGTGTTATTATTGTATTCCTAAATTTACTGTATTTCTAAATTTATACTGCAAAATTTGAGAGACCATTTCAAATCAGAAACGTTGTCAGACAAAAGTTTCCCTTTGAATCTGGATGATAAAATATTATGAATTGGACTTTATGAAGATTTGATAAAAACATACATATTTTAACAATATTCAACATTTAATGAAGTATATTTTGTTAGAAAACAGGTAATAATATGATTTCCAATAATGACGATTCAACAACCAGGTATTTGCTTTTTATCTGAAGCCCAGAATATGGGTATTTCCAATTTATAAGTAAAAGGCAAATGAGATATTAACTTTTAGGGAAACATCCAGAACAATGTTCAAGCCCTCAGTTGTGGTTAGTGAAATTTTCCTATTTAAGCTGAAAATTCTTGGGTCTATAATTCACTATTATCTGAGCTTTGATTATAGGGATCATTTTCTGATTTGTCATGAAGACAGTAGTAGGAAATTCAACGTGCTACAGTCTGGAAACTGCTAAAGGTGAATGTCTGTACCAGGGAAAAGTTTTGGGGACTATGGTGGCAGAGCCTACTGATCATCCTCCTGACTCTATATCCTCATTTTTCTATTTCCTTTCTGAAAAGGAAAATTACAGCCTGGTTCATCCTGAGCCTTGCTTCTCCCACCTTTTGACTACATGAATCACTGTCAGATACTCCTGGAATCCAACACAGATTAAGGACTTTTTGCCTTCTGTTATGATATAGGACCCTGTTACAACTATGCCACTCTTTCTCCATTTGTAGCAAATTTTGATAATCAAGAAGTTTTGAATGTACAGTACTAAATCTATTAAATAATAGATCGATACTATTCCATTTCTGTGTTGCTATAATAGGATACAAGTATGAATGTCTTACAATTTTAACCTATATTTTTGGTCAAATGATTCTATACAGATTACATCTTCCTAAGGGGGAAATGATTAGAGAAAGTATTAAGACAGAGATGTAATGTGATAGTTTTCTAATGAAATAGAATGGTAAATTTTGAGAAAAGTAACAGATTACACTATTTTCTCTAAGAACTATATACAAATCTATATGAGTTGTTTCCAAAACACAGTTTTGATGGAAATTCAGTATTTTAACATGTTTTAGTGACAAGTTCTCAAAATTGGATTTTACACAGAAATTGTATGGATCTTGGAAAAGAAAATGAAATTATTTTCCCATTTTTAAAGAATCTGTCTGATAATTTTTAAAAGATAGAAGAGCTCATTTTATCGTTGGACCCAAAATTTTTAAAAGATTTTTATATCAGGTGCAGGATTTAGGTAAGGATACAAACGTGGTACATAAACTGCAATTCTGTGAAGCTTGAAAATTGAAGAACCAAATGTAAGTAATTGTATCAGGTTCTATCAAGTCAGAATTATCTAGGAACGTCTAAATTTGGAACCAGAGAAGTAGAAGCCCCTTCAGAGTTGTCCTGAGAGTAAAGTCTGTTGTCTAAGAAAAGACATCTGGGAAACATTTAAGTACATGAGACACTGAGAATGGGTTAGTGGAGGAGAAAGAAACTTGATGTTAGTTAACCTTGATGAAAATGATTGCATTGTTTGTATGGTTTATGTAAAAGCTTTCTTGGTTACCTTAGTGGCCTGTACATCTTCCTTCTTAAAACTAGTCTGTTGTGAGCTTTCTGAGTAGTTTAATCTGTAGCTGACTCAATATCCTTACGCAGTTATGGGAATTATAAGAAAAGTATTATTATATTGTTTGAACCTAGCCCTGCATGGCTGGGAAACTGACCCATCTCTATGTGCCTTTACCCAAGGCACAATTTGTTAAATGTGTTTTCTCTCACGTGTCAACTCTTATGTGTTCTCAGGGCTGCTACCAGGTCCTCTTCACCACTCCCACAGCTACCAAGTTGTTGGTGTGGACTCTTGGATCATCTGAAGATGGCCTGCTCCTAGTGGACCTCTGAACACATTAGGATCCTTGCCCTTTGACTTTGTTAGGGGTGGAAGAAGATGACATGTAAGAGGCTCCTCCAAGAATGCAGACCACGTCTGCAAGAAGAAGGGCTCTCTCCCCACTTGATCACCCCTTTCCATATCTTACATTTAATATGTGGTTTGCCCATATTTTCTGGCTGCAGTAGCTTTCGTTTTGATTTGCTTTGGTTGTGAGATTTTCGTTCACTGTACCCCTCTTTCCTCTGTCCTTGGGCTCACTTTTAGTCTCCTTCTTTACTTGTTTTTGGTTGCACTGAAGTAGGCACTCATCTCTTTGAGCAGCCACTTACCCACCCACCCTGCCTGAATCCTGCAATGGGTAGGTTCCTTCTGCTGTCCTGGCTGGTAGACGATGATCCCTCCACAAAAGGGACAGAGAGCACCAACTGTGATCTGGGAATGTTGACTTCCATCAATCAGGTCCCTGGATCTCTCATGTTACCATCTTCCCTGGGTATGTTTTTCATGTGTGGCACGACCCTTTATTAGACCCTCCCTCTTCTGTGGATTGGTCTATGCACTATCATTCTTGTGGTGCCTGACCTCTGAGATTATAAATATTTGTGATTACTCTGGTCCCTTTGACCACTTGTGTACTTGTGGATGTGAACGCTAATTTTTGAAAACCTTCTCTGATCTGGCACCATCGCCACTGGGGCACTGTCCAGGCATTGCCCCTCATCATGGGGAAGGCAGTATCTTGACCCCTGTATGAGTAGGGAAAGGAGACCAGATATCCTCAAATGAAGATTTTAGGAGTCAGTCCTGGCAGATTGCAGACATGAATGGTTAGATAACTAGATTAATTTCCCAGAGTGAGGAGAGAGACTGAATCCACCCTATAAACTGAATAGCCTCAAGGACATTAGGGAATGTTCCATCCATCTTGTCAATCCTTGCTTTCTTTTTAGAGCTGAGAAAAAGCAGCCAGGGTTGAGAGTCCAGTCCCATTCTCCTGACTTCTTTGTAGTTTCCTCTTAATCAGGGTGAGGGGCTTGGGATAAGGAGCAGAGGTCAGGGAAAAGAATGAAAGCACCTTCTGAAACAGTCCCCATGGAAATGTTAGTAGTCCTTTGCTAAAGCATAGCAGGCAGAAGATTCTTTCTCTTCCTCCTTTTTTTTCTGTCTTCTTAATCTTTCTACCTGAACCAGAGCCCTTGGGACACGTGTTTCCTGCAGCAGAGCTGAATTAGGCCCAATTCTCCCCTGAGGGCAGTGGTTGCCCTGAGCTTGTGACCCTGGGGCAGCAGATGTTCCCCTATGCTGAAGGACTGAGCAACCTGGGGAGGTTTTTGCTCAGGACTGAAACACTATGGGAATGGAGAACTATTGTACTGAAAACAATGATAATGTACCACAACCTCAGCCTCCACAGCACTAATGGTGAAGAGGAAATCTGTCCCAGGACCACTGCCACTGAACCTGGCAGGGACCCCAGAATGCAGAGAGGAAGCACCATAGATCAAGCTCTTGGGAGCCTGTCCTGGTTTCTGCTGGAACCAGTGCATGTTGCTGTTAATTCTGGAACTGGCCTTGCAGCTGATGGTGACTCTGTGTTCTGGAGCCACAGACAGGGTGGCTGGGGACTGGGTCAACACAACGTCTGCCTGGGATTCTTGGTGGGAATAGGAAAAGAAGAAAGAGCTTTCACTGAAGAATCTTGTTCCTTCCCCTTCAGGCTGTGTCAGAGATTTCAGTAGAAACTCCTTCTGTCTCTCAAATGGTGCCAACCAATGGCTCACTGGGAATCTTACCTTTAGGCCAGAGCAGTAGGAGCCCCAGGAGCAAGGAAGAAAGATCATTATGACCCTTGTGGAGATGCAGGCAGAAATCTCTGAGCTCAACGAGAAAGGTGGGATATTTATATGTGAGGCTTGGCTTGTGAAAGGCCTCTTGCAGATAACCATGCAAAACAGTACTGGCCCAAAGTCAACTGGAGGACCAGAGGACTGGTTATATGCAAATGGAGGAAGTGACCTAGTTGTGTTTCCCTGAAGGTGTGACCTCATGTGGTCTCTTTTTTTATTGCTTAATTCAATGGACCTGCCTTTGTCTGGACTTGGTGGTCTCTGTGGCAGGTGGCTGTAAACAAGGGAGCCCTTTCTGTTTTCCCAGGAGAGATCAGGTGGCTTTGGGTCTAGAGGCCAAGAGTTCTCAAGTGTCTACACAAAGAATAGTGATAAGAAAGACAGGAACTGAAGCAGAAAGTTACGAAGTCTGGGGAAACAACAGAATTTAAAGACACCCTATGGCCCAAGCTTCTACAAATGTAGATGGAAGGGATTTGGAGAGTCTTTGGTCTCCTAGGTGGTGTGGGGAGAAAGTGTCCCTTGAAGTGTTGTGGGGTGAGGGATATATATTCTTTTTTTCTGTATTTCTGTTACATTTTTCTAAATGTTAAAAAGAAAATAGAATTTCTGGTCTCACCCACTTTTTCTGTAACTGGGGAAACTGAAGGCAAATGGAGGATAATGGTTATTCGGGTGCATTTTTCCTACTAAAGTCCATCATCTCCAATTCTGCATTCAAAACATTTTCACCTTTTGTCAGTTCCTCATCATCTCATGGATGGACTCCTACCATGGCTGTCTGGTTGGTTTCTCTGCCTGAACTCTCTCCCCACTTCAGTCAATGCTCCCCTCAGCTGTTAAACTGATGATGTGACAGAGTAGGGCTGATCATGTCACCTCCTACTCCTGAAACTCCAGTCCCTCTTTATCACCTACTGGATCTAATAAAAAATTCTTTAAAGTCCTTCACAACTTGGCCAGTTCCTTCTTTTCCCTTTCCTTACCTTTCACCCACTCTCAAGTACCCCATCATTTGGTGAGTCTGGATAAAGTTTCCTCCTCCTGACTCTGTGCCCTCTCTCTATTTGTCCCTGGGCCTAGAAAGTCCTTCTACATCACTGCCATTTCCCGCCTTTCCATGCTGTTTTCTCAGAAATAAACACGTGTGGAAGCTTCCACTATATTCTCTAGTCTTCTATTGTATGTGCATAGTTCATGCTGGATACACTAGTGTCTCCTCCTGGATGTGCTTTTTTAATTTACATCTTTTCATGTTGAACTAAAAAACTGAAAGAAGAGCATTTCCATGCCTGCAGCAGGGCACAAAAAGAGGATTCTGTGTGAAACCATGAACCTTCCTTTCCCCAAGGTGATAAAACAGGCATATGACAAAGTCCATCCACATCTCTTCATTCCTTCTGCACTTCCTTGTCTTCTTCTTTGTGCTTTAAAAAGATGAGTCAACGGTCTACTTTTTTTCTCTCATCATGATTGCTCTGGCCTCATTCCTGAATTAAAAATTAAGAAATAAAGAAAACAAATCCCCTGTAATATACAAGCACAGTCAAGAAAAATGAATCTAGAATGTGGCCATGTACAAAAATAAGGACTTTTTCTGCATCTTGTGGACATTCTCTCTTTGCCAAGAGGTGGTTAACATGTCTTCTCATAGTCCTCTAAAGAAGTGATTCAGAGTTGTGTGTCTTCACCATGCTGGTGCCTCATATACCTTGTTCTCTTGGTTTAGTTTCTTTACTCCGTCAGTTCATACTGACAGAGATTCTGTGAAATAACCTCTTTCATCAACTCTTACAGATCAATAATGTTTATCATATTTATAAAGCACATTTCTTCTCCCATTATTTGGGAGGAAATCTGAAGCATTCCTTGGATTCTGTTACTTCAGGATCAGGTAATTTGTTTTGTAGTGAATAGAACATTGGTCCTGATGTCAGGAAGACCCGAATTCAAATCCAGGCTGAGACACTTACTGGCTATGTGATTGTGGGTAAGTCACTTACTTCTATTTGTCTCAGTTTCCTCATTTGTAAAATGAAGTGGAGAAGGAAATGAAAAACCACTTCAGGATCTTTGCCAAGAGCACCCCAAGTCAGGTCACAAAAGATCAGACATGACTGAAACAATTAAACAAAACAAAGAAGCCACAAAAGCAATTTGACTGACAAGGATAATACCAGCTTAGATTATAAGCTGTGAACTCTTCTGAGTCCCCCAGTACCTCAGAAAGGCCTGAAACTTACATTGGCCAATCTGGAGAAAGACATTTTGGCCCACTCTGAAGTTAACCTCCCATAAGGACTTCCATGCTTAGGCATAACAGACATACTTTACTTAGCTCTCTGAGTGAACTCAAAATGTTCCTTCCTGTGTCCCCTACTACAAGACTGCACATGAGGCTGATCAGGAACAGTCTTCTGTTTATGACTGTCGAGGGCAGGATGCCTTGTACTAGACGCTCTCTTGAACAAAGAGAATTTTTCTTTTATCAGTATTTTATGGACATATGTTATGCTATGTTAAGCTGTATATATTCATGTTCATGATAAACGAAACACAGAAATCCTGGATGTATAATTTAAATTGACACCTTGACCTTCTCTTATTGTATTTACAATTTATCCAATTAAAAATTCCTTTTTTTATCGAGAGATAACATATATGAAGGTTATAATTTTGTGTGACACAGGTATCCTGAACAAGTAGGGAAGGAGGGATTCGAAAGAATTATTCTGAAGATGTAAAATGCCCTTTGCAGAAAATGAGCCCAAGGACAGAACGACAATGGATTCCCATGCATATCTCTGTGTGTATGTTCTGCAAGTTTTGAGAGAAGCAAACAAGCTTCTGCAGCCTGATTTTGTCTTTCTTAGAATGAACGCAGTAACAGCTGACATTTATGGTGCCATTTACACAGACAGGACATGGCTAGAGACTGGACCTTTCCCTGGGACAGTGCTGGTACTGGGGGTCTGCCAAACTTATTCTCTTGCAAAGTTCCTGCCTTCCACCTGGGTGGTAAGTCCCTTCTCTATTCCAGCTCCTAACATCAGACTCTGCTCACCAGTTGCAGTCTGAATTTTTCTCTCTAACCTAGCTCAACTGGTGAAAGGCCCTTGCTAGGTCTTCTCTGCAATTCTGATATCCACTGAGATTCAGTCACGTCTAGACTTGGTGGGATAATTGTCTCTGCTAGTTTGCTTAAATGGCAGAACCAGAATAAGAGGTTTCTTTGCTTAAAGCTAACAAAGCCACTTCAGGTTCAGCTCCCATTTCCAGGTGCCATATAATCCCCTTCCTTGTTCCCTTTTCCTTTACAGGCTACAATCCTAAGATGGACTCAGATTCCCAAACCTACCTTCCTTGGGACCTGCCCCTTTAAATCTGTTAGAACAAAATCTCTCTGAGCTTTCTCCCAATCCCTCTCTTTCTATGATTAGATTTTCCCCATTTTGTTTCTATTTGTTATGTCAGTTTGTCTGTCTCTGTGTCTGTATTATGTGTGCTGTGAGCAAGCCTGTTGCATATGTAAGATTTAAAATGAAGCCAGAGGAAAACTCCAAAAGTCTTTAGGAAACCAACCACCCACCCACCCAATCAACCAACCAACCACCATGTAGAACTCTTTTCCTTGTGCTTCCAGCTCTGACCAGGCAGGAGTTAACAGTGAAAAGTTAGATAAAAACATCTTAGGAGATTTTGGAGGTTGTGAGATTCATCCTTAAAGAATTTGGAAAATCATCATTTTGGGATTACAGGAAAAAGCTCCTGAGACTTTTGGGATAATTCCAGGAGCTCAGCCCCTGCTAAAACACTTCTGCACAGTCCCTACCACTCAGTATTTCCCATTCCCTCCCAAGTGTTGGAAGTGAATCTCAGAATGGGGAGTGTAGCAGCCACTGGGTTCTTGTAACAATCCCCCATGGAACTAAGAGAAGAGAATGCTGGAGATTTGTAGGGAAACCCGAATTCATCCTTCCCCACCAGGTAAAAGGAGGGGAGGGGCAGCAGCCTTAATGACCCTGTGGCCCTGAACACCCTGTCACCCACCCCCTAGGCAGAGGCTGGGAGTATCTTCCAAGTTTCAGTAAGTTCTGCTCACCCTGCCCCAACAGCTTCCAGCAGCCCCAAAGTCATCAAGTTCTGCACTTGTGGGGAGGTGGGAGGTGGATGGGTGAGGCCTATGGTGAACATTCCCTGAGCCACATCATCAAGAATTATCCCTCCTGGAAGGCCCTGCCATCAGCCAGCCTGGCCTCCAGGCAGTGCCCTCTGTCGCACCCTTCCTGGCACTCACTTGCTGCCTGGGAGTATCTGGTTGGCCCTGGAAGCACCTAGTGAGTGAGGGAACCTGTCAACCATTGCTCTTGGTGAGGCCACATTTCTCTCTTCCAATTGTAGAAATGTTTCAGCTTTGCAATTTATGGGAAGTTATTTCCTCTCTGTTTGCCCCATTTCCTGATCTGTAAGGGGAAAATAATAATGGTTGTGGTTATGGGAGTAAAATTACATAGTGATTGTGAAGTGCTGGACACAATGATGGGTGTGTGCTTGAAACAACATTGTCATTATCTCTCTAATGGAATTGATCAATGCCTGTTAACTCTGAAGCAATTTAAAATAGCAAAACTAATAACATTCATGATTTCTATATGTGATGATCTGGAAATTCAACCGATATCATTTGAAGTTTATTTATAAATTTCATTGTATTACTAAAATTCTTAGATTCTAAAATTGGAGAGACCTTTGAGGTAAGGTAGAAATAGTGTTAGACAAATCATTTTTAAATCAAGATTTTCTTGTATATGAATTGGTCTTTTAAAACAATGTGATAAATTGGATCATTTGGGACGGTTAAGTATCTAAATAAAATTGTTTATAAAAATATTAATAAAAATAATGACATTTACTGTGGTGGTATATTATTCATTTGAAAATCTTCAATATGAAAATATAAAAAGTGGCTTTAAGTTGTCATCTCAACATATTAATCATGAGATGATTTTCTATGCATTGTAATTTGGAAATATATTCACCTATACTGATTATCAGTTATTTCAAGTTATACCTCCATAATATTGTTTAGGACATTGCTAAATTTCTAAATTGAGTAACTTGGTAAACATCTGTATCAGCTATGTAGTTGTGAAAGCAATTCTTCTTATAATCTAGATGTCAGATTAAGAATTGTACCAAAACCAAAAAAAAGGAGGGGGAGAAAAATAGTTAGAATATACTTAAGAGTTTTGTCTTTATTAAGAGGAAGTTTCATTTAAGGTAATGATCACCTCTGTGCAAGAGTTTTCGTTCTGGAATTCCAAGTGAATAAATGGGAATTCTTGCAAAAAACAGGAGTACTATTTTCAAGCCCGACTCCTCTAAGGCGATACATGGACACATGTATATATAGATAAATATACACACACATATACACACATATACATGTATATGCACATATATATGCATACACATACACACACATATGTTAATTTGGAGATTTGCAAACTATCATATTCACTATCTAGGGGAAATTCCAGAATGTGAATATTTTCTCAATTTCTGGTGATATATGTAAGCATAAGGAAAGGATACTGAGGAAGTTTTTAAAGGCCTGGTAACTTTCTTTTGTTTGCTTGATAATTCATTGCTAATTTATTATAATGACCGCAAAGAAAAGAGATCTTGCAGTTTTAATCTGAATTTGTGCTCATCCCATGGCCTAAGCAAGGGTTAAATTAGTATTTGAACTTATCATATATATAAACTTCAATTCCTGAAGTGTCTCATTCTTCCAGAGTGAGTGTAATAAGAGAAGTCGTAAACAGGCTTGTGAAACAAGGATGTCAATCTACCAAGTTGTAAGGGTAAAGTCAGGAGCCTCTTTGTTTCTATTTAAGGATAGTATTTGAGTACAGACAGTTATGTTAGTGAAAAGTTGTAATGTATGAGCTAACTTGTGTTATCTTCATGGGAAATCTAATATTACTTTTTAATCTGAAATTAGAATATGTGCAGAACAGTATGCAAACTGCTTAAGACTCACCTTTGGATGGAACCAGTGTTTAAAGGGATTCTTGAGAGCAGGAGTATTCTTTCTGTAATGGATCTCTTACTGTTATCAATGTGAAATTAAATACTTCTTATCTTGGATGTGTGATCCTTGAGAGTTGAAGTCAACCAAAGCTCTGATGATTGGAATTTGCTCTGCAAGACTTTGTGGAACTGTAATTGATTCTAGTTTTGAGCTTTGATTACCTGGAGAGTTGTCTGAATTATAATGAAGCCAATAGCATGTGCTGCAGGCTGAGATCTGGTAAAGTTGGATATGTATATTTGGGAAAAGTTTTGGGGACCAACTGAGACATGGCCTATGTAGGATTTCCTGACTCTGTTTCTGAATTGGGTTATTTCCTTTCTGAAAAGAACAATTGCCCACCTGATTAATCCTGAGCCCTGACTTTAACATCTTGTGGCTACATGACAGACTGTCAGATATGACTTATCCCTGGAATCAAACAGAGCTAATGAAATTTTTCCCTTCTCTTATGATATGTGACATTGTCATAACTATGTCCCTCATTTTCCTTTTGTAACAAATTTCCATAAGCAAGAAGTTGTGCCCACACAGTACTAAATTTGTTAGACTGATACTGGATGCAAGTATGAATATCTTATAATCTGAACTTACATTCATGGCAAATAATAATATAGGTGTAATTTTCTTCTAAGGAGGAAATGATTGGATGAGTTAAGAAAAAGTTGTAACGTGGTACATTTCTAATTGAATAGGATAGCAAATTTGAAAGAAAAAGAGCAGGATTGGACTGTTTCCTCTAAGAATTTTATACAGGTATGTATGATTGTCTTCCAGAATTTACCTATCATGGAAAATCCGGGTTAGGCATTCCTTGCTAACAAGGTTTCATTTTTGGATTTTTTTTCATTTTGAAAGCATCTGTCTGATAATTTTAAAAGGCAGAAGAGCTCATTGTATGGTTGGACTCTCAAATTTTAAAAGATTCTGGTACAGCATGTAGGTAAGAACAAAAGCAGCAAAGGGTATATAAACTGAATTTCTCTGAAGTTTCTCCATTCGAGAACCAAATTTAATTGATTGTGTTAATTTAAACCAAGTCAAACTTATTTAGGAACGTAGAGATCTGAAGCAAAGAAGCAGAACTCCCTTTTAGAACTGTCTTAAGAATAAAGCCTGTGATCCAAGAAAGGATATCTAGGAACTGGGTAATTATATGAGACACCTGGGACTCAAAAGGTGCTGCTTCAATAGAGGTTGAGAATGGGGTACTGGGAAACAAGGAGACAATGTGAGTTAACTTTGATAATAATGATTGTATTGCTTTGTATGGCTTGTGTTTATGTTTTCTTGGTTACCTTCGTGACATGTCAATCTCCTTTCTCAGAACTTGCACATTGGGACACCTCTGAGTATTTTAATCTGTACCTGACTTAATGTAATTATGCAATATGGGAATTGTGAGGAAAAACTTAATTACATTACATTACATTATATACATAATTACATTGCTTCAGCCTAGCCCAGTAAAGATCGGAAACTGGACCATCTCTATGTCCCTTCATCCAAGGACCTGTGTTAGGCTGTTTTTCTCAATGGCCAACTCATATGACTTCTAAGAGCCCCAGTCAGGTCCTAAACACCTTAAAGAAATAGATTGGGGAATGGCTCACTAAATTATGGTCTGTAGTGGTAGTACACTGTAGAAAACAAACTAGGTATAGAGAAACTGGAGAAGTTTATCAGAATGTCCTGATGCAGAGGGACATGAAAAGCCCAGAAGGACAGACTGATAACCACAGTAGCCCTGGTATGTAGGTCACGCATGGGGGCTGAAGCTTGTAATCCCTGATACCAGGGAGGCTGAGGCTGCTGGATTGCTTGAACTCAGAATTCAGGAGCAGCAGCTGGGCTAAGGTGAGATCAGGTGACCAAATTAGATAGGGTAGGAATATAAAGGGTGACCTCCTCCCCACCTAGGAACCTCCTGAACAACGTGGCAAATGGCCCAGATCAGAAAGAGGGGACATCAATGTTTGCAAACCAATCAACAGTGGGATCAGCTGTTGTATTTCGAGCCAGGTGAGATTAGGAGATCTACTCTCTAGACAATTGGGGAGGGGAAGACCCTCAGGGTTTGCATTCAGAACAAGAACAACTGCTAATTCCACTCTCTCTGAGCCATCACAATGCCAACAGTGACCTAGAGAGACTTGGGTTGGGATGATTATTGGCCAATCAGTGAGAACCAGAATGATTTGAATTGAAGTTATAGTGAAGTATTTTCATCTGAATATTAATGGATTTTAGGAAAGCCTGGTTTTTCAGAGCCCAGTGTCAAACAATTTGTATTCCTTTGGTCAGAGCACTGAAATGCCAATGTCTTATTGCACATGAGAGGAAGGGAGGAAGGAAGGAAGAAGAAAGGAAGGAGCCTTGCCCATCTGGAACTGGTCAGTTTGGTAACCAGGAGGCAACTCCTCCTCCTCCTCCTCATCACAGAATTCTTGATTGTCCATCATTCCTAAAGAGACCAATGACATCAGGAGGGTGATGTCTTGACTTGGAAGTGAATGGGATTTAAATGAGGCAGGGCTGTGCAAAGTCACCAGCCTCATTCTCTCCTCCAAAGTCATCTGGGTGCAGAGGAAAGAAGTAGATCAGATTGCTTGGAGATGATCCCTGAGATCTGAGAAAGAGAAAAGAAAAACTGTGACTTGGGAAAGACCTCTCCCTCAGTGTATCTGTGGATATCATACCTGTTGTGTTTATGTATGAGGGCAGAGAAAAAAATGAGACAAGTATCTGGTAGCAGCCCCCATGGGAAGGTTTGTGGTCCTTGGCTAAAGCTTAGCAGGCAAAAGAGTATTTCTCTTCCTCCTTTTTTCTCTCTCTTCTCAGTCTTTCTACCTCAACCAGAGCCCTTGGGACCAATGGTTCCTGCAAGAGAGCTAAATTAGGCCCAATTCTCCCCTGAGGGCAGTGGTTGCCCTGAGCCTGTGACTCTGGGGCAGCAGCTGCTCCCCTATGCTGAAGGACTGAGCAGCCTGGGGAGGTTTGTGTTCAGGGCTGAAACACTGTGGGAATGGAGAACTATCCCACTGAAAACAGAAATAAGTTGCAGCATCCTCAGCCTCCATAGCACTGATGGTGAGGGTGAAATCTGTCCCAGAGCCACTGCCACTGAACCTGGCAGGGACCCCAGAATGCAGGGAGTTAGCATAATAGATCAGGAGCTTGGGAGACTGTCCTGGTTTCTGCTGGTACCACTCCATGTAGCTGCTAACGCTGGAACTGGCCTTGCAGTTGATGGTGACTCTGTCTCCTGGAGTCACAGACAGGGATGATGGTGTCTGGGTCAGCACAATGGCTGCTTGGGATTCTGGGTGGATAAAGAAGAAGAACAAAGAGATTTCAGTGAATAATCCTGTGTAGAAACAGTGAACCCAAGATTTGTTCCATTACCCCCAAATTGTGTCTGAGATCTCCCCTGAAATATTTCTTCTGTCTCTAAAGTGGTGCCAACCTATTGCTCATTGGAAGACTTACCTTGAGGCCAGAGGAGTAGGAGGTAGAGGAGCAAGGAAGGGGAGAGCATTTTGACCTGTGTAGATCTGGAGGCAGAGAGCTCTGAGCTCAGTGAGAAAGGAGGGAGATATTTGAGTCTCAGGTAGGGTTTGTGAAAGGTCTCTTTGAGATCTCCATGCAAAACAGTGCTGGTCCAGTCCCAACTAAAGGACCCCAGGAGTAATTATATGCACAGGGAGGGATTGGCCCTGTTATCTCTCCTTGAAAGTGTGACCTCTTGTGGCCTCTTTTTTTATTGCTGTTTTCAATGAACCTGACCCAGCATGGATATGGTCCTGATTGTGGCAGGTGGCTATAAATGGGGGAGCTTTCTCTATCTTCCCATAAGGGATCAGAATGCTCTGGATCTACAGACCAAGAGTTGGTAAGTTTCTGTGGAAAGACTAGAGTTTTGAACGCAAGAAGTAGCTGAGTTAGAAAGAAAACTAAGACCCAGGAACCACCAGAATTCAAGGAGAGGGCAAGGCCCAGGGTGAGATGAATGGTGACAGATGGGAGGTGGTGATTCTCTGGTCTGGTAGGTGGTGTGGACAGAATGTGTCCTTTGGGTTGTTGTGGGAGAGGAGATGTTTGTTCTCCTCTTTTATATTTCTGTCACATCTTCCAAAATGTTGAAACAAATGATGCATTGTTGGTCTCAACCTCTCATCTTGTAGTTGGGAAAAATGAGGTCAAAAGGTTGTTCAGAGACCTTTTTCCTACTAATGTCCATCATGTCCTGTTCTCCACTCAGAACACTGTGACCTTGTGTCAGGTCCTCATCATATTGTAGTTGTTCTCCTGCATGGCCATCTGGCTGCTTTCTCTGACTCATCTCTGTGCCCACTGCAGTCAGTGATGCCCTCTGCTGTTAAACTGGTCATGTGAGAGAGCAGAACTGACCATTTGACCTCCTACTCCAGAAAGTCCTGTCCTTCTGTAGCACCTCCAGGATCCAATTTCTTTAAAGTCCTTCTGAACTTGGCCAATCCCTCCCTTTCCTCTTTCCTTACTCTTAACCCTACCTTCACACAGCTTGTAAAATAATCACACAATAAAGTCTGCCCATGTCTTTGCAGACTATGCCCTTACTTATGCTCCCTTCTGAACTTCCTTCGGTTCACTCTTGTGCATTTATGAAGATGAGCCAGTGGTCTATTTTCTTGTTTTCATTCTGATTTCTCTTGCCTCACTGATGAATTAAAAATTGAGAAGTAATAAACCAAATCTCCTGTAACTTATAAGCACACTCAAGCACAATGAATCTGTTTCACTGCTGGTTTGCTTAAATGACAGAGTGAGAACAAGGCAGAAGGTTCTTCCCTCAGAGCTAGCAAAGCTACCTCAGCTTGTGAAGTCCTAGAAGGAACTCAGTAGTGGTTGGCAGTTATGGTGGCGTTTACTGAGATAGGACAGCACTGGAGGCTGGAGCTTCCCCCTTGATGGTCCTGGGAGTGGCTGACTGCAGGACTTACCTCTGGAGGACCACACCTCTGGAAAGAAAGAAAGGAGGAGAATTTCCTCTGTCTTCCTCCAGGGGGAGCTATGGTCATCATAATTATACTTCATTCAGTTCCATTGCTCTGTCCTTAATATTTACTGTTAGTCATTGTGTGTATTGCTTTCTTAGTTCTAATTGTTCACTTTATGTAAGCTCACATCAGTCTTCCCATAATAATTCGCTGAAACCTTCATAATCTCTATTTCTTATGATACAGTAATATTCCATCACATTCACCTGCCATGTTTGTTTAGCTTTAAGTAGATAGCTATCTGATAAAATGGATAGACTGCAAGCTGTGTGGCCCTGGGCAAGTCACTTAATTTTTCCACACCTGAGTTTTCTCATCTATAAAATGGGAATAATAATAGCAGCTATGTGGATGTGCGCAACCAATAAGCTAATATGTAAAGTCCCTATTAAACCTTAAAGTACCATGTAGTGCTTTGCTGTTCAGTTTTTTCAGTTGTGTCCAACTTTTTATGATGCCATTTTAGGGTTTTCTGGGCAAAAATACTGGCCCACTTTGCCATATTCTTCTCCAGCTCATTTAACAGATGAGGAAACTGAGACAAAGAAGGTTAAGAGATTTTCCCAGGGTCACAAGTCAGCAGGTGTCTGAGCCTAGCCTCAGATTCTCTTGACTCTAGTCCCAGTATTCTATCCACTGCACCGCCTAGCTGACCCAAATCATTTTATGCGTATGAAGCCCCAACTACACTTGGAAGTGGATTGTTCTTTAGTTGTTTTGGTCACGTTTGACTCTTTGTGACCCCATTTGGGCTTTCTTGGCAAAGATCCAGGAATGGTTTTGTCATTTCTGTCTCCAGCTCATTTTTATGGCTGTGATAACTGAGGCAAAGAGGGTTAAGTTCAAAGTCACACAGCTGGGAAGTGTCTGAGGCCAGATTTGAATTCAGAACAATGAGTCTTCCTGATTTCATGCCCCACATGCTGTAAAATCTGTCATCTAAACAAGCTTAAAAGCAGAATTTCCAGGAGACTTTTCCCCTGCCCTTCCTGTACCCTTCTTTCTTATACTTCTTTCTGTTCCTTGCTTTTCATTTTCTTTGCTGGCTTTTTAAAATCCATTTTTTTATTACATTAATACATATTTCTGGAATAAAACAAAGATTTCCAAAACACAGTACAATCAAGATGATTGTGCACGAAGTTGCTAATCTACTATGCACAATCTGTGATTGCTTTCAAATATGCAAGAAAGCTAGCATGCAGATTCACAGGGTTTTTTCCTCCTTTTTTCCTACCCTCCCTCCCGTTTCGTTCTTTCTCTTCTCGTTTTCTTTGGAAGATTTATGGAAATTCAGGATGAATATCCCCAATGCTGATGGTCCAGTTCTCTGAGTTGACTATCATAGATCCCTCCATAACCATTTTGTATCCCCATTATCTCAGGAAGGCTTCAATAATTCAATCAGGAGATAATTCAATCAGGAGAGGCATTGTGGCCCACTCTGAGCTCAGTGCTCAACCATAGTGCTTTACAATGCTCTAGCATAATACACATACTTTGTTCTCTGAGTGAACTCAAAATGTCCCATTCCTGTGTCAACCCCAGAAGGCCAGATGAAGTTGACCGAGAGCATTCCTCTGTCTATGACTATCAAGAACAAGGCCCCTTCATCAGACACTACCTTGAATAATGGGACTTTTCTTCTCTTAAGTATTTTATGGACATATACTGTTCTGTCTTATTAATGCTAAAGGAAACACAAATATCCTGGAATTATAATTTCAGTTGGCACATTGTCAGTTGTCTTACTGCATTAACAACCTATTCACTTAAGAAATTTCTTTCTCATATCATGCTTAACCTTATGGAAACAATAATTTTGGATGACAAAGGCATCCTGAGTCAGGAAGTGAGATAGTGATGAGAGGCAATTGCACTGAAGATATAAGGTGTGCTTTGTCTGTCCATCTAGGAGTTCATTGTCTCATGATGAGCTCTCAGGCATGAGAGAAACACTCACATTCAGACTAATTTTCTTTGTCTTTCTAAAAAGGAACTTAGTAATGGTGGACAGCACCAAGGGGTGACAAGGAAAGGAGATCTGGTCTTACCTAACAATCAAGTTCTCTCAGGGAGGAGAGAGATTAGAATCATCCTGGGATTGAGTTGCCTCAAGAATTGAGAGACTGCTCTATACATCTTGTCTATCTTGACTGTCTTTTAGGATAGGGGAAAAGCAGCCAGAGTCTAGGCCCATTCCTGTGAATATTTTGTAGTTTCTCTTTAACAGAAGCTCAGGGTGAGGAAACTGAGAACAGAGTAAGCAATGAGACCAGCTTCTGGAGCATCCCCCATGGGGAGTTTTGTGGTCCTTGGCTAAAGCTTACCAGGCACAAGATTCTTTCTTTTCCTCCTTTTTCTCTCACTTCTGAGTCTTCCTACCTCAATCAGAGTCCCTGGGACAAGTATTTCCTGCAGCTGAGTTGAATTAGGCCCAATTCTCCCCTGAGGGCAGTGGTTGCCCTGAGCCTGTGACTCTGGGGCACAAGCTGCTCTTCTGTGCTGGAGGGCTGACAGCCTGGGGAGGTTTTGGTTGAGGTCTGAAACACTGTGGGAATGGATCACTATCCCACTGAAAACAGTAACAATCTGCAGCATCCTCAGCCTCCACAGCACTGTTGGTAAAGTTGAAATCTGCCCCAAAGCCACTGTCACTGAATCTGGCAGGGACTCCAAATCATAGCTTAGATGCTTCACAGATCAGGAGCTTGGGAAACTGTCCTGGTTTCTGTTGGTACCAGCTCCTCCTCTGGTTAATCCTGGAACTGGCTGTGCAGCTGATGCTGACTGTCTCCTGGAGTCAGAGGCAGGGAGGCCACCTGGCATTCGTAGAAGGAAAAGGAGAAGAAAAATTTCAGTGAAGAACCCTGTCTCCATACAGTGTATCCAGGTTTAGATCTCTCACCCACAGGCTGTGTCAAAGATACCCCTAGGAAAACTGCTTCTGTCTCCAAAGTGGTTCCAATCTCTGCCTCATTGTGAGTCTTACCAGAGCAGTAACAAGCAGAGGAGCAAGAAAGGGGAGAACATGTGATCCTTGCCCAGCTGGAGGCAGAGAGCTCTGAGTTCAGTAAGAAAGGTGGGAGATAGGTGAGGCTGTGTTTGTGAAAGGTCCCTTGTAGATCACCGTCCAAAACAGTATTTGTCCAACCTCAACTCAAGGAACCCTGGAATGGTGATGTGCACATGGAGGGAGTGGCCCAGTTGTGTTTCCTTCATCGTGTGACCTGTGTGACCTCTCTTTTTATTGCTCTATTAAATGGACCTGCCTTAGGCTGGACATGGTGATAACTGTGCCAGGTGGTCCACTGTGGTTATAAACATGGGAAGGGGGAGTGGTTTGGAGGAAAGTGGGCTGGTGTTGGCGGAGCCTTCTCTTCCTTCCCAGGAGAGATCAGAGGGCTCTGGGTCTAGAGACCAAGAGTTGACAAGTGTTTGTGCAAAGAATAGAGGAAAGAAAGAAGAAAAGAAGAAAGAAAGAAAAAGAAAGAGAGAAAGGAAGGAAATAAGGAAGAAAGGAAGAAAAGAGATGATGAAGGGAGAAAACTAAGATTGAGCAACCAATAGAATTTAAAGGAAACTAAGCATCCAGGTTTAGACACAATGGAGGTCAAGGGGACTTTGGAGATTCCTTGGTCACTATGAGATGTTTATTCTTCTCTTCTGCATTTCTGTTACAGCTTTGTAAAAGCTAAAAAAGGAAAAAGGAAACACTGTAGATTTCATTATATAGATGGGGAAATTGAGGCCAAAGGGAGTGAAATGGTTATTTAGGTGCCTTTTTCCTATTAAACTCCATCATCCCCTTTCCTCCAATCACTAAGCTTCCATACCATTCAGCAGTGGGATCAAGCCTGTGAGCAGCTGTTCTATTTCGTGACTAGTGAGACACAGGGAGACCCAGTCACCAAATAATTTGGAGGGGGAAGATCCTCAGGTTTTTTGTCCAGAGCAGGAACACTGCTATTTACACTCCCTCTGGGCTATCAAAACCCAAAGCGTGACCCAGAGGATCTTGAGCTGGATCTTATTATTGGCCAATCAGTGAAAGCCAGAGCATTTGGTATTTCAGGCATAGTGAAGTAACTCCTTTTGAATCTGAATGGGCTCTATCCAAGTCTGGTTTTCCAGAACTCAGTTTCAAGGAATTTTTATTTCTTTGGGCAAAGCACCCATAGGTCACTGTCTCACTCTCCAAGGGGAGGACATGAGGAAGGAAAGAAGGAAGGAAGGAGTGAAGGAAAGAGCACTGCCCAGCTGAAATTGAATAGTTAAGTCAGCAGTGGAGGAGCCACTACTATTCACAAATTGTTGTTTGTCCTTCATATTTTTTTTTTAAAACACGTTTAGTTTTCAGTGTTAACTTTTATGAGATTTTGAGTTGTAAGTGTTTGGATCAATTTACATCTCTGATAACATTGCATTAGTTTTCCAAGTTTTCCACATCTGTAAAATTTATAATTTTCCTGTTTTGTTGTGCTAGCAATCTGATAGGTGTGATGTGGTGTCTCAGAATTCTTTCTAATTTGAATTTCTCTAATCATTAGTGATTTAGGGCATTGTTATATATGTCTATGGATAGCTTTAATTTCTTCCTCTGAAAACTGCCTGTTCACATCCTTTGGCCATTTATCAGTTGGGGAATAACTTGTGTTTTTATAAATTAAACTCAGTTCTCTATATGTTTGGCAAATGAGTTGTTTGTCAGGGACACAGGCTATCAAACTTGTTTTCCAGCTTTCTGCTTCCATTCTAGTATTGATTCCATTGGGTTTCTTTGTGCAAACCCTTTCCAGTTTAGTGTAACCAAAATGATCCATTTTGCTTTTCATAATGTTCTCTGTATCTTGTTTGGTCATAAATTCTTCATTTTCCCTTAGATTGGACTATACTTTTTTGTCCTAATTTGCTTCTAGCTTCATCCTTTGTGACTGAATCATATACCCATTTTGACCTTATCTTGGCATACTGTACAGGATTTCGGTCTGTGCCAATTCCTGCACACAGTTTTCCATTTTTCTCAGTAATTTTTATCAGATCATGAGTTCTTTTTTTAAAAATAGATTTTTTCTTTTCACTTTCCTGCAATCACTTCCATAAGTCTTAGATTTTCTCCCTCTTCCTCCACCCTCCATCCCTGAGACAGCATGTAGTCTTATAAGGCTTCTGCACATGCATTCGTATTAACCACATTTAAACATCAGTCATGTTGTATAGAAAAAAGATAATGAATGGGAGATATCATGAGAAAAAAAACAACCCACAACAAAACATAACACAAAAGAAATTAGTATGCTTCATTCTGCATCCTGGAATTTGTGAGTTCTTAATGCAGATCCTGGAATCTTTAGGTTTATCAAATAGTAGATTATTATAGTCATTGACTATCATGTCTAATGTACCTGACCGTTCATTTATTTCATTTCATTTATTTGGCAGTACGAAGTAGTTCTGATGATTGCTGCTTTATAACAGTTTCAGATCTGGAATGGCCAGGCCACATTCTCTTGCATTTCTTTTCATGAATTCCCTTGATATTTTTTAACTTTTGCCCTTCCAGATGAATTGTTACTATTTTTCTAGCTGTATAAAATTATTTTTGGTAGTTTGATTAGTATGACACTTGATAAGTAAAACAATTTTGGTAGAATTTCCATTTTTATTATATTAGCATGGCCCCCCCATGAGCAACTGATATTTTTCCAATTATTTAGATCTAATTAGTTTTTCATTCTTGAAGAGGACCAATGATCTCAGAGAGGTGATGTCCTGACTTGTGAGTTTATTGGATTTAAGTGATGTAGGGTTGGGCAAAGTCACCAGCCTCACTTGCTCCTCCAGAACTACCTGACTATAGTGGCAAGACATGGATTAAGATGACTAGGGATGGTTCATGAAATCTGAGAAAGAGAAATGAAAAAGGACATCCAGGAAAGACCTCTTTCCCACTGTTGCCATTGACCCCATTATCTTGACCTGTGCTTTGACACTGTACTCAGATGACTCTGGAGGAGAGAGTGAGGCTGACGACTTCAGACAGCTCTGCCTCACCTAAAGCCAACTCACATTCAAGTCAAGACAGTCCCCTCTTGATGTCTTTCTTGCTTTTTTGGATTGAAGGATGAACAATAAACAGCAACAAGCCTGTACCTTGGAATCTTTCCTTGTAGACACAATCACCTTGAGCCAGATAGGCCCCTGATGTTCTTACCCTTCTGTTAGGATCAATGGCATGAGGGAGAAAACAGGCAGGAGGAAGTGATTTTCTTTGCTTAGATACCCTAAGGGCAGCTGGCATCTCATGACCAGGCCTTGTTATCTTTTTTCGCCTTTCTTCATAAAGGTATAAAAACTTTTTCATAGATCTCTGGTATGAAAAATCTATTGCTGTCTGCAGTCAAGGGAGAAACCCAGGGTGGCAGGTTTTCTCCCCTGGAATCTCTATTAAAGACACTTTGTTCTCAGCTTATGCCTTTGATTACTTTTAGATCGTGACACTCCCTTATTAAGGATCACTTTTCAATCAGTAATCACTCAACAAGCAATTTATGAATTGATTCCTCTGTGCTAGACATTATGGACACATTGCATCTGAGTGATCAACATATTCCATCTGCAGAAGAAATATGAGGTAATTTTCAGAAGTAAGATGCTGTGAGCTTTTCTTGTAGAAGATAGCACTTGAGCCAAGATTTAAAAGAACCTGAGGATGCTAAAAGGAGAGTAGAGGGAATGCATGGGGGTTATCCAGTACAAAGGCATGGAGGTTGGAGATGGCAATGTGTGTGTGTGTAAGAACAAGATATGGATTTGTCACCTATCCCACTTAAGACTTCCTGAAGTCTGTGGAATGCCTTAAGAGTTCTCTGAGCTGGTAAAAGTATGCACCTCCAAAAGCTCTCCTCCCACAGACTCTAAAACACCTGTAAATAATAACTCTAAACAAATTGTAGAGCACCAGAGGCCACAAAATGACAGAGAGAAAGAGATTTCCAGCCCAAGGCACCCTGGAAGCCTGACAGGAAAGGTCTGTGACACTGGGTGCTCAGCGCTGTGCAGCACAGCCTAGCCTGGACTACACAGTGGGAAGCACAATACTGGAGGTGGCTTAAATGTGTCATGGACAGCAGCTGCGAGTCTCATATTCCTCAGCTCCCAAACAGCAAAGACAGCTTCAAAGGTAAGAGAGAAACCTCTTTCACTTGGAGGTGAAGGGAACACAGCAGTGTATCCCAAGCCTCAGGCAGCAGCAGCTTCAATTCTTGGAGCCTTGGGCCAAATCCCCCTGGGAATTGAGCAGCTGATCTGGATCTCAGCCCTGACTGGCTGCCCTGGGGTGAGGAAGAGTGCTGCCATGGTGGAGCTGGTGGAGGCTCTGGAGAAGGAATCCTGCTCACAAACCAGAGTGCAGGCCAGGAGAGGAATAAACTCCTCACTCTTGATTGTACCACGCTGGAGCAACTGAGAACTTACAGATCCTCATATTATACCCTCCCTTTGACAAATAACTCAAAAGTTAAGAAAATGCCCACAAAAAGGAAAAGAATAAGACAATAGAAGGTTATTTCTTGGTGAGCAGGTATTTTCTTCCATCATTTCAGATGAGGAAGAACAATGCATACCATCAGAGGAAGAACTAAAATTCAAACCTTCTGGACCTAAAACCTCCAAAATAAATATACAATGGTCACAGGCCATGGAAGAGCTCAAAAAGAATTTTGAAAATCAAGTAAGAGAAGTGGAGGAAAAATTGGGAAGAGAAATGAAAGTGATGCAAGAAAGTCATGAAAAGCAAGTCAAGAGCTTGCTAAAGGATATCCAAAAAAATGCTGAAGAAATTGACACCTTCAAAATAGACTAACTCAAATGGCAAAAGAGGCAAACAAGTCCATGAGGAGAAAAATGCTTCAGTGTTTTGATCTTCCTTGTCACCAGAGAAATGTTCTGTACTCAAAGTGTTTTTCCATTGTTTGGTAATTTTCCTACACTAGTATTTGACTTTTACCTCTTTGTTAATGTAGGGCTCTGCTTTCAGTGGGGAGCATACCGTCCCAAGATTCAGGGTTTCCATGAAGCTCTTTTCAGAGATACTTCACAGGACTTACAAGCTTTTAGTTCTTCGAAGACATTTAGTACTCTCTTGACCTGTGCTCTGGTCTATGAGTGACCCACAAGTGCTCTTTTCTGTGCTGCAACTATGAGGAGGGTCCTCCCTCCATTGTGGCTACCAACTCTTCTCTGCTAGTGCTTCCCCTTGCCCTGGTACTCCTTCCCCAACCTGGATCTGAGAATGGACAAAGCAACAGAGGCCTGCCACAGTGCTAGCAAGCAGAACCATGTAATCTTTTTCCAACCAATTGTTTGATCATTTGTGGCCAGAGAACTCAAAACGTGACTGCTTCTGCTGCCACAATTGATCAGTCAGTCTTGGGTCCTACCTCTGATTGACTATGACCAGGGCAATGCTGGTATGTACTCCACTCTCATCCAACTGGGTCACTGATCTTTCTTTCTCATCTTCTAAGTTGTCTTTGGTGTCTGGGGATTAAGAGCTCTGGATATCATTATTACTGTCAGTGATTCAGTCCCCCCAGGGCTTGCCTTAGTTTTGCTGGGGCCCAGTCTGTGCTGGTGAGGCCTGCTCTGGAATGTGCTCCTGTCTCATCTAGTGCAATAGACCTCTCCTTTTGGCCTTCAAACCTATCTCGTGTTGGAAACTTATTTCACTCCATTTCTTGTGAGAATTGCTACTCTAGAATTTGTTTAGTCATTTAAAAAAGGCATTTAAAGAAGTTTGGGGGAGAACTCAAGTGAGTCCCTGACTTTACTCTGCCATATTTGTCTTGCTTATTTTCTTAATTTTCCTTATCCTCTTTTTTATTTTATTAGTACATATTTATGGAATAAAATAAGCATTTCCATAACATTGTACAATAACACTATGGCACATGAAGCTGCTAATCTATCATGCACAACCTGCTATTTAATACAAATATACAGTGAAATAATCATGTACTTTGGATGGTTTCCCTCTACCCTCCTCCCTTATTGTTTTTTTCACTCCCATTTTCCTTAGAAGGCTTACGGAATCTAAGGACGGTCATCCCAGTGCTGATGGTGCAGTCTCAGGGAAGATGATCAAGTGACTAACAAGGGTGACAAGGGGAGGGCATCTAATGTTGCCTGAAAGTGAAATTTCCATGGTGAGAAGGGAGACTAGATCCTTCCTACAGACTGAGTTGCCTCAAGAGCTTCCTTGTTCCATCCACCTTTTCTGTCCTGGCTGTCTTTTTAGGGCTGAGGAAAAACAGCCAGAGCTGAGAGTCCAGACACATTCCCCTGAATTGTTTGCAGTTTTCTCTCAAACACCATGTGAGGGGACAAGGATTGTGTTAGAGAGGAGAGGGCAGAGTCAAGAATGGGACCAGCTTCTGGAAACAGCCCCATGTGAAGGTTGGTGGTACTTGGCTGGAGCTTACCAGGCAGATGATATTTTTCTCTTCCTCTTCTTTCTCTTCTGAATCTTTCTACCTCAACGAGAGTCTCTGGGACAATTGGCTCCTGCAGCAGAGCTGGATAAGGCCCAATTCTCCCCTGAGGGCAGTGGTTGCCCTGAGCCTGTGACTCTGGGGCAGCAGCTGCTCCTCTGTGCTGGAGAGCTGAAGAGCCTGGGGAGGTTTTTGTTCAGGGCTGAAACACTGTGGGAATGGAGTACTGTATGCTTGAAAACAGTAATAATCTGCCACATCCTCAGCCTCCACAGCACTGATGGTGAAGGTGAAATCTGTCCCAGAGCCACTGCCACTGAACCTGGCAGGGACCCCAGACTGCAGGTTGGAAGCCTTATAGATCAGGAGCTTGGGAGACTGTCCTGGTTTCTGCTGGAACCAGTACATGTAGTTGCTAATGCTGGAACTGGCCTTGCAGTTGATGGTGACTCTGTCTCCTGTAGTCACAGAGAGGGAGGCTGGGGTCTGAGTCAGCACAATGGCTGCCTGAAATTCTGGGCAGGAAAAGAAGAAAGAGATTTCAGTTAAGAATGCAGTTCCCTTACCCTCAGTCTCTGTAAGAGATTCCCACTAGAAAACTCATTATTTCTCTAAAGTGTTGCCAACCTATGGCTGGGAGTCTTACCTTCAGGCCAGAGGAGTAGGAGGCAGAGGAGCAAGGAAGGGGAGAGCATTGTGACCCTTGCAGAGCTGGAGACAGAGAGCTCTGAGTTCATTGTGAAAGGTGGGATATATTTGAGTCTCAGGCTGGGTTTTTGAAAGGTCTCTTAGGGATCACCATGCAAAACAGTGCTGGTCCAACCCTAACTCAAGGATCCCAGGTGTGGTGATATGCACATGGAGGGTGTATTTCCTTGAAGTGTATTTCCTTCAAGGGGTGACCCCATGTGGCCTCTTTTTTTATTGCTACTTTAAATGGACCGCCTCTTGAATGGCCATGATCTTGGCTGTGGCAAGTGACTCTAGACGGGGTGGTCCTCTTTATTTCCCCAGGAGAGATTAGAGGCCTCTGGGTCAAGAGACTATGTGTTGAGAAATGTTTGTGGAAAGAACAGAGTTAAGAAAGCAAGAAGTAGCTGAGTTAGAAAGAGAACTAAGACTTGGGAGTCACCAGAATTCAAGGAGAGCTTGGGGCCCAGGGTGAGATTTATGGCCATGGAGGGGACTTGAAGATTCTTTGGTCCAGTAGGTGGTGTGGGCAGCATGTGTCCCTTGGATTGTTTTGGGGATATACATGTTTATTTTTCTCTGCCATATTTCTGTTGCCTCTTTCAAAATGCTGAAAAACAGAAGGGTTTGTTGATCTCAACCACCCATTTTGCAGTTGTGGAAAATGAGGTGAAAAGGAGCAAAATGGTTTTTCAGAGACGTTTTTCCTGCTGAAGTCCATCATCTCCTATTCTCCCCCATTTTTGAGACCATCATGGTCCCATGGCTGAACTCTGTCCATGGCTGTCTTGTTGGTTTCTCTGGCTCAACTCTCTCCCTACTCCAGCCAGTGCTGCCCTCAGCTGTTAAACTGATCATGTGACAGAGCAGGGCTGACTATGTGATCTCCTACTCCACAACCTCCTGTCCCTCTTTTCACCTCCAGAATCTGATAAAAAGCCCTTCAGAGCTGTCCAATCTCTCGCTTTCTACTTTCTTTACCCTTCACCCTCTCCCTGGTACCTTATGATATGGTGACCCTCTTAACTCTGTATCCTCTTCTTGCTGGCCCCTAGGTCAGAAGAATGTTCTTCTACCTCACAGCCACTTCCTCCCTTCAGGGGCTTCCTCTTTCCTCAAAAATAAACACATGGGAAACTTCCAGTATATTCTCTTGCCAGTATGATGTCCCTGTGTAGTCTTTTCTTTTTTGCCCTTACTTCATACCAGACACAATATTGTCTTTTACTGGCCATGGTTTTTTAATTTAATTTTTCATTTAAATCTTTTGAAATTGAACTTATATGCTAAAAAAAAAAAAAAAACCTTTCCATAATTGCAGCAGAATAGAAAAGAGGATTCTGCGGGCAACTTCATCTCATACCTAGTAAAACAATCACACAATAAAGTCCATCCTTGTCTTTGCAGACTATCCTCTTATCTATCCTCCCTTCTGAACTTCCTGTTGTTCTTTTTGTGCCTTTATAAAGACAAGTCAGTGGTCTGCTTTCTTTTTTTTCGTTATGATTCCTCTTTCCTCATCCCTGAAATAAAAATTGTGAAGAAATAAAGAAAACTAATCCCTTGTAACATACAAGCAGAATCTTGCACTATCTGATGGCCATATCCAATAATGCGTCTCCTTGTGCATCTTGTGTCTGTCCTCTCTTTGTCAGGAGATGGGTAACAGGTCCTTCCAGAGTTTCTCTACAGATGGGGTTCAGGGTTGTCTTTACCATGCTGAGGTCTTTTTACACTTTGTTTTCCTGGTTTTATCCATTTTAGTGTCTGCCATTTCTCACTGCCCAGCACTTTGTGAAATAGCCTCTTTCATTAACACTTATAGCTCAATGATGCTTATCATATTTATAAAGCACATTTTATTCAGGTATTCTTCAACTACTTAAGAGGAAATCTAAGACATTTAATTGTATTTGTTACTCCAGGGTCCGGGTATTTTATTGCAGTAGGTAAAACACTTGGCCTGAAGTTAGGGAGACCTGAATTCAAATCCAGTGTGTGATACTTTTTGGCTATGTGACCCTGGGCAAGTTGCCTGATCATGTTTTGTGTATACACATGGACACACAAAGACACACACATACATATACAGCCACATATGTTTATTTGTTGGTTTGTGAATACCATATTCACTGTCTATGTGAGATTCCAGAATGTAATTGTTTTCTTAATTTCTAGTAATATATTTTAGGGCAAGAAATGGAAAGATACTCAATAAATTATTAAAGGCTTGGTTAACTTTGTTTTTGTGATAAAGCTTATTTAACTGGGTATCTTCTCTCTGGGTTTTAAAAACTTAATCTGCTCCCTATTACAACACTTTTTTGACTGAGGAATTTTGTGCTACCAGTAATTCTATAACAACTTCTTTGGAAAGTTATTTACGTTACTCAAGGACATTTTAAACCAATGTAGTTGAGGAACTTCAAATTTTAAAGGTTTAATTTTGCTTTAAAGTAGAAAAGAGAGATATCTACCATTTTTGAAATTTCCAACTCATTTTCACCATAAATGTTTAGTGATTCTTATCTTCATTTTTTACATCAGGATAAATTTTAAACTGTTTCAAAAAGGGAAAGGAAGGTTTTGAAAAATATTTTTCTCTGATTTTCTACTAAATTTTCATTTGCAAGATAATTTAATGCCATATTATTACGATAAGTTGTAAACCAGAAGAGATTTTGCTGTTTCGATCATAAATTGTAGTCATCTCATGGCTTAAACAAGTATTAAATTAGTGTTTGAACTTATGATATGTATAAAATTCAATTCAGGAGGTTTCTCACTTTCCAGAGTGAATATTTTAAGAGAAGTATAAACAAGCTTGTGAAGGATGTGAATCTATTAAGTTGTAAGGTTAAAGTCAGGAGCATCTTTGTTTTTTTTTAAGCAACAGTATTTCGTTGCAGACATATGTTAGTGAAGATCAGTATCTTATGAGGTATCCTGTGTTATCTTAATGGGAAACCTAATATTACTTTTTATTTTGGAATTAGAAGATGTGGAGAAATGGATGAAAACTGCTTAAGACTCAAAGTAAGATTTTCCCATTCTTGAAAGGGCTTCTGAGTGCAATGTAATTTTTCCTGTGATGAGTCTCTGTTACCAACATGAGATTAAATACTTGTTGTCTAGGATGTGTGCTCCTTGAGAACTGAACTCACCCTGAGCTCTGATTATTGGAAATTGCTCTTTAAGACTTTATTTATGGAACTGTAATTGACTATAGTTTTGACCTTTGATTACAGATTTGTCTGAAATATCACGAAGCCATTGTCATGTGATACAGGTTGGGAACAGCTGAAGGTGGATGTCTGTGCCTAGGAAAAGTTTTGGGGACAACCTTGGACATGGTCTAGATAAGATCTTCCTGACTCTTTTTCCTAATTGTGCTATTTAGTTTCTGAAAAGGGAAGTTCTCCACTTGATTAATCATGAGCCCTGCTTTTAACATGTTGTTGCTACAAGACTGACTGTCAGATATGACTTATCCCTGGAATCAAACAGAACTAAGGAAATTTTTTTCCTTCTTTAATGATATATGACATTGTTGCAACTGTTATTCTTTCTCTTTACAGCAAATGTCTATAATCAAGTAGTTATGTTAGTACAATATAAATCTCTTACATAATGGGTTGATACTGAAACATCTCTGAGTCATTATAGTAGGCAGCCGAAAGGAATGTCTTACAATATTACCTTATATTCATGGCCAAATAATAGTAAGAGAGGGATAGCATCCTCTGAAGGAGAAATTCCTTGGGCAAAGTAATAAGAGAAAGATGTAATGTGATAGGTTTTTAATTACATAGAACAGCAAATTTTGAGGAAAAAGCAATAGAGTACACTGTTTCCTCCAAGAATTATATACAGGTATGTAGATGTGACTTCCAAAATTTATCTATCATGAAAATTCAGGTTTTAGGCATGCTTTGGTAGTAAGTTTTCAAATGTGTATTTTTCTATTATTAAAACATCTGCCTGATAATTTTAGAAGGCAGAAGAGCTTATTTTATGGTAGGATCCTCATATTTTAAAAGATTCTTATATCAATACAGGATTTAGGTAAGGAGAGAAACAGCAAATGGTAGATAAAGGGAAATTGTCTGAAGTTTCAAAATTGGAGAACCAAATTTAAATGGTTGTACTAATTTAAACTGAATCCAAATTATCTAGGAACTTTTAATTCTGAACCAGAGAAGCAGAACTCCCTTTTAGAATTGTCTTCAGAATAAAATCTATTGTCCAAGAAAGGATATCTAAGAATCACCTTGGAATCAAAAGATGTTGCTTAAATAGACTTTGAGAATGGGGTACTGGGATACTTGCCTAAAAAGGGTTTTTAGAAGATCTTAAAAAATACTTTTAAAATCAATTGACAGAGGTGGAGACAAAAACAGAAAAAAATAAGAAAAATCCAAGATAAACAAGAAGGTTATAAAAAGAAATCCAACCAATTAGAAAAGGAGATCCAAAATTTTACAGAAGAAATTGATATCCTGAAAATTAGAATTAAGCAAAGTGAAACCAGTGAAATTGATGAGAGCAAGAAATACTTAAATAAAACTTGAATGATTATAAAATAGAAGAGAGAGTGAAACATAAGAAAAACAGTAGATTTGGAGAATAGATCAGGGAGAGAAAAAATAAAAATGATCAGACTAACTGAAAGTTACCATCATTAAAAGAACACATGAAATAATTTTAAAAATTGTCCTGAAGCATTAGAAGAAGGGGGGAAATATACATAGAAAAAATCCATTGATCACCACTTAAAAGAGATCCTATAAAGACAACTCATAGGAATATCATAGTCCAATTCAAATGCCCAAGTTCAAGAATAAAATATTAAAAACATCCAGATTGCAACAATTTAAACATGATGGAGCCACATTTAGGATCACACAAGACCTAGTAGCAGAGACATTAAAGGAGTATGGATCTTGGAACACAATATATCAAAGAGCAAAAGAACTGAGGCTCTGCCCAAAAATATCATAAAATGGAAGTGAAGTATTACGCTACATGAAAAAAAAAATTCACGTTTAGTAACCTCAGACTTTCAAAACTTTATTAAAAAACCAACCTGACCTCAATAGAAGTTTCAACATAAAGGACCAAGAAAAATATAAGGTATATTCCAATGACTCATTATAAGGGATTCATAAGGACAGACTATATGCCTTTTATATATGTAAAATGTATGTCTAAGACTCTTATTAATTATTGGGTAGCTCATAACAAAGACTGGGGTAACCTGACCTTGATATTAATTTTAAAAGTAAAACCATTTTAAAATAGGTAAAAAGAGCAATTATTTTATACAAATGATGTGCAAGAGGAAGACTTGATACAGAGAAATTAGATGGGGGAGGAGGGCTAGCAGTTCTGATAATGTACTTTCATTGGGAATAAAAGGACAAAGTAAAAAAGGTGCATGACAGAGAACAAAAGAAAATTCACAAGAAAGGAAAGAGACGATGGACAGTTCACAATGCAATGTGTATTATTCTTCATACAGGCTTTCTTGAAATGAAAATTTATTGTTACATATTTCGAATCCTCTCATGTCCTTCTATGTCCATAACGTGTTTTTTTGTCTTATTGACTTTGTCTTTAAGTTCCATCATTAAGTGTATGATGTTTCTTTTTTTTTTCTTTTCTCTGTTCTGTATTTGTGATTTGGTCCTTGAATCCAAAAGTAAAAGAAAAAGTAGACAGACAGAGAGGAGTCACTGTCCATGCCAAGCTTCCCCAGCTCCTTCCTAGGATGGGGGCTTTCATGTTCTTATGAGATCATTACCTCTAGGCTGAAAGGAAGAGCTATTCCTTCCTTGTACCCATTCTCTATATTTCATTATTTGTCATTCTCCAACCCCACCCCCATCTCGACATCCTGAAGCCTTAAACCCTCCTTTTTCAAGGCTGTCTCCCCTTAAGCTTTTAGGTATAGGCAAGGCTAATCAAATACTTCAGATAACAGAATCTTTGCCTAACCCTATGGTCTATTTTATCTACATACTTCTTTACTGAATTCATTTTGCTGCTAATCTTGTAGAAAGTTTTGTCAGTATTTCTTTGTCTGCTGTCTCCCCCATTATATTGTGAGGGCCTTGAGGGCAGGGACAGTCTTTTGCCTCTTCTTGTATTCTCAGCACTTAGCACTGCCTGGCACATAGTATGTGGTTACTAAATATTCCTTGACTGATTGATTAATAAACTTAATAAATATATCATCATCACCTGCTCTCTGTTTTTTCAAGTCCCTTTCCTCTCTTGAGATGCTACAATCTGCTTTCCTTTCCCTTGTTCAGAGAGACAGTGGGAACCCTTGAGGTCGTCACAGTTTGGTGTGATTACAGCAAAACTTAAGTACAATGGCACCTGGACAATTTACAAAGTGCTTTCTCAACTTTAAGGAGATTAACGAAGATATTGATATTATTGACATTTCGGGCAACTCGTGGCACTGTGGTTGGAGAGGTGGGTCTGGAATCAGGAAGCCCTGTCTTCAAATCTGTTCTGAAACATGAGCTCTTGTCACCCTGTGAAAGGCCCTTACTCTCTATCTGCCTCAGTTCCCTCATCCACAGAATGGGGACAATGACAGAGTTGTGGGGAATCAAATGTGATATAGTTTTAACATGTTTATCACAGTGTCTGGGATGTATAATCGCTTCCATATAAATGCTTATTTATTGTTTTGTTGATGAGGAGTGTGAGGTTCTGACTTACTTCTGGTCACCTGACCCCAAAATGACATAATTAGGGTTCAAACCTGTCTTTTGATCTCTTAAATCCAGTGCTTTGAAGATTCTACCATTCTGCCTCTTTCTTCTACCTAGGACAGCTGCGTAGCCTAGTGGCTTCAGTATTGCTTTTAGAGTCAAGAAGATCTGAGTTCCTGCCTTTGATTTCAACATTTCATTTGATTTTTTTGGTTTTTGTATCACCTTCATGTCTGAATGTCCCTTGCCCTTTCCAGAAATCCATCTCTTGTAATAAAGAATTTAAAATATCAGGTGAGTCCCTGCCTTTACTCTGCTATGTTGGCTCCATCTCTATTCTTACTTTTCTTAACCCTCACCTTTTCTGTTACATTAATACATATTTATGGTAAAAAACAAGTATTTGCATAACATGGTAAAATAGAACATGATTGTAATGAAATTGTTTTTTTTTTTTGTATACAAGTTCCAATCTTACAACCATTATCTTGCAGAATAATTAAGAATCTTGCTTGCCTAATTGGTGTTATAATAAACCTCCCTACTTTGACTGAAAGAAGGTTTAAGTGGTTGAATTCTTTTGAGGCAGAACCCTTGTACTCATGCATTTTAGGGTTCCCAGCATCCCAAAGTGAAACAGATATCATGCCAATTTATTTTTCTCCCCTCCCCCACTGTTCTTTTCACTCCCATTTTCCTTAGAAACCTTTTATTAGTTAAGGATGGTTATTCCCAATGCTGACAGTCCAGTCTCTATACTAGTGACTGCTGAGGAGTGACAAGGACAGGAGATCTCATCTTGCCTGAAAGTTAAATACTCAGAGTGGGGAGGGAGATATGTACGTATCTCTCTCTCTCTCTCTCTCTCTCTCATATATATATATATATATATATATATATATATGCATATATATATATATATATATATATATATGCATATATATATATATATATATATAAAATAGAGAGAGAGAGAGGTAAAGAGAGAGAGATAAAAAGATAAAGATATATCTATCCTATAGACTGAGTTGCCTCAAGAACTTGAGGGGCTGTTTAACCTACCTTATCTAGCATGGCTGGTTTTTAGATCAGGGGGGAATTGTAGCCAGAGTTGAGAGTCCAGGCCCATTCCCCTGAATTGTTTACACTTTCCTCTTAAACACCAGCTGAGGGGAGAAGACTTGTGTTAGGGAGCAGTGAGCAGAGACCAGGGAAAAGAATGAGACCAGCTTCTGGAAGCAGCCCACATAGGAAGGTTTGTGGTCCTTGGCTAACACTTACCAGGCAGAAGATATTTTTCTCTTCTTTTTTCTCTTCTGAACCTTTCTATCTCAAGGAGAGCCCTTGGGACAAGTAGCTCCTGAAGCTGAGCTGAATTAGGCCCAATTCTCACCTGAGGGTAGTGGTTGCCTGGAACTTCTGATCCTGGCGCAGTAGCTGCTCCGCTGTGCTGGAGGGCTGAGGAGTCTGGGGAGGTTTTTGTTCAGGGCTGAAACACTGTGGGAATGGAGCACTACCCCATTGATGACAGTAGAAATCTGCAGCATCCTCAGCCTCCACAGCACTGATAGTGAAGGTGAAATCTGTCCCAGAGCCACTGCCACTGAACCTGGCATGGACCCCAGACTGCAGGGTGGAAGCCTTATAGATCAGGAGCTTTGGAGACTGTCCTGGTTTCTGCTGGTACCAGGCCATGTAGTTGCTAATGCTGGAACTGGCCTTGCAGTTGATGGTGACTCTTTCTCCTGGAGTCACAGACAGGGATGGTGGGGTCTGGGTCATGACAATGGCTGACTGGGCTTCTTGGTGAGTAAAGAAGAAAAAAGAATTTTCAGTGAAGAATTCTGTGTAGAGACAATTAAAGCAGAACTTGTTCCTTACCCTCAGGCTGTGTCAGAGATTCCCACTTGAAAACTCCTTTTTTCTCTAAAGTGGTGCCAACATATCGTTCACTGGAAGTCTTACTTGAGGCCAGAGGAGTGGGAGGCAAAGGAACAAGGAAGGGGAGAGCATTGTGACCCTTGTAGAGCTGGAGGAAGAGAGCTCTGAGCTCAGTGAGAAAGGTGGGAGATATTTGAGTCTGGACTGATTTTCTGAAAGGTCCTTTGGATATCACCATGCAAAACAGTTGTGGACCAGCCTCAGCTCAAGGATCCCATAAGTAGTTCTATGCACATGGAGGCAGTGGTCCAGTTATGTTTCCTTGAAGGTGTGACCTCATGTGGCCTCTTTTTTATTGCTGTATTAAATAGACCTGCTTTAAGCTGCACATGATGGTGGCTGTGACATGTGATCAATTGTAGTTATAAATGAGGGAAGTCTCTCTGTTTTCCCAGGAGAGATCAGAGGGCTCTGGATCTAGAGACCAAGAATTGACAAGTGTCTGTGCACAGAAGAGAGTTAAAAAAGAAAGAATGTACCTGAGTTAGAAAGAAAACTATGAATGGGGAACCTACACACACAAAGACATATGTTAATTTGGATGCTTGTGAATACCATATTTACTATCTAGAAGAGACTTCAGAATATAAATATTTTCTTAATTTCTCATGATATATTTAAGGACAAAGAAAAGATACTGAGTAAATTTTTAAAGGTCTGGTAAACTATGTTTTTGTGACAAGGCTAATTTAAATGGTATGTTCTTCTTGGTTTATGAAAGCTTGATTTCCTCCCCATTACAAGACTTTTTTGATTAAAGAATTTTGTGATACCTAGTAATTGGGTAATAACTAGGAATTTAGTTTGTTTTGATACTTTGGGAATTAATTTATGCCACTCATAGACATTTTATACCAACATAGTCAAATGAATTCAAATTTTAAAAGTTTATTTTTGTTTTAAAGTGGAAAAGAGAGATGTCTATATTTTAGAAGTTTCTAACTCATTTTCTCCATGAATGTGTAGTGATTATTTTTTATTTTACATTAGGATAAATTTTGCACTGTTTTAAAAAAGGGAAAAAATTTTGGAAGAAAGGGTTTGAAAAAAAATCTTCCTGTGATTTTTTTGAAGGCCTACTAAATTTTCATTTGTAGAATAATTTAATGTTATTTTGTTATGATAAGTTTTTTGATATGAATTTGTAGTCATCCCATGGCTTAAACAAGTGTTAAATTAGTGTTTTAGCTTATCGTGTGTATAAGATTCAGCGTGGTGTTCCCACATCAGAAAGGGTGCTGAGCTCTATGAGCAAAGCAGAATTGAAATAGCACAAAGGAAATGTAGGATGCACAAATCTGGACTAACCAACTCAAATGTTCACATAGGGTATCTGTGCCCAATCTGTGGTAGAGCACTCTGAACTCATATTGGTCTGATCAGCCACAGTTGGACACACTGAAACTTGTCTTTATCATGATGATGTCATTTTGGTCCTCTGAGAATGAAGGACACCAACCAAACATATGTATATTTATATCCATAGCTACAGAGAAATATATCTAAACTTTATTGTAGCTTTCTGGAGGAGTAGAGGAGGTTAAAAAAAGAACAAAGTAAAAAAAAGTGCACAACAGACCACAGAAGAAAACTCACAAGGAAGCAAAGAATAGATGGACAATTCTCAACACAATGTGTATTATTCATCATACAGGCTTTCTTGAAATGAAAATTTATTGTTAAATATTTTTAATCCTTTCTAATCTTCTGCTATGCATGACATGCTTTTTTTTCCTTTCTCCTTTGTATTTAAGTTCCAATCCTTAAGTTTATGATATGTTTTTGTTTCTTTTCTCTCTTCTGTCTTTGTGATTTGGTCCTTGAATCCAAAAGAAAAAGAAAAAAAATAGAGAACAGTTATTGTCCATTCCAAGTTTCCCCAGCTCCTTCCTAGGACCTTGGTTTTCATGTTGACAAATCGTACTTCTATCCTTCCTTCTTGGCTGAGAGGAAGAACTATTCCTTTCCTTGTACCCATTCTCCATATTTCATTCTTTTTCCTTTTGCACCCTCATCTCCACTTCCTGAAGCCTTAAGCCCTCTGTTTTCAAGGCTCTCTTCCCTTAAGCTTTCAGGTATTGACAAGGCTGATCAATAGTTAAGACAACAGAATCTTTTCTGACCCTGTGGTCCATTTTATCTCGTTTCTATTTTGCTGGATTCCATTTGTTCCTAATCTTATATATGGTTTGCTGTGTCTCTATCACTTTGTATGCTGTCTCCTCCATTAGATTGTGGGCAGGGACTCTCTTAGCTTCTTTTTTGTATTCCCAGTGCTTGGCAGAGTACCTGGCACAGAGTAGGTATTTAATAAATATTTACTGAGTGATTGATTGATAAACCTTATAAACATCTTATCTCCTCTCTTTCTTCCAGTCCCTTTCCCCTCTTGAAATGCTACAATCTGCTTTCCTTTCCCATTGTTCAGTGAGATGGTGGGAACCCTGGAGTTCATCACCCATTTATGTGATTATAGCAAAAGCTTAAATACAATGGCAATGCACAATTTGCAAAGTCCTTTCATTTCTTTAAGGAAGTTAATGCAAATATTATTTTTATTATTTTTGTTGACATTTGGGGCAGCTGGTGGCACAGTAGTTATAGAGGTGGGCCTGGAATCCAGAAGATCTGTGTTGCAATCCATTCTCAAACATTAGTACTTGTCACCCTGAGAAAGTCCCTTACTCTCTATTTGCCTCAGTTCCCTCATCTACAAAGTGGGGATAATTGTAGTTGTGGAGAATCAAATGAGTTATAGTTTTAATGTGTTTATCGGAATGTCTGGGGTGTATAATAACTTCTATATAAATGCTTTTTCCCTCTTTTGTATATGAGTAGTGTGAGGTTCTGACTTACTCATGGTTACCAGAACCCAAAATGCCATAACTGGGGTTCAAACACCATCTTTTGATCTCTTAATTCCAGTACTTTGATGATTATACCATTCGACCTCTCTTTCTTCTACATAGGAAGGCAGTGCTGCCTAGTGGCTAGAGTATTGCTTTTGGAGTCAGGAAGGTCTTGCTTCAAAACCTGCCTTTGATTTAAACATTTCAATTGAAGTTTTGCTTCTTGTTTCATCTTCATTGCTGAATGACCCTTCCCCTTTCAAGAAATCCAACTGTTGTAATAAAGAATTTTTTAAAAAGAGAGAGGGAATAATAATAGTTTATTAAAAGTAACCAATATGTCAATTAATTCTGACAGTATGTGCAATATTCCATAGCCATCATCCCTTGAGTTTTCTCATCTATAAAATGGGGTTAATAATAACACTCCCAATACTGTGAGGATCCAATAAATTAATATATATATAAAGTGCTTATTAAAACTTAAATTACTCTGTAATGTTTATTATTCAGTTTTTTCAGTTTTGTCCAGCTCTTTATGGCTCCATTTGGGTTATTTTTTGGCAAAGATACTGAAGTGTTTTGCCATTTCCTTCTCCACTTAATTTTATAGATGACAAAATGGGGGCTTATAAAGTTCTTAACACAATATTATTATTATCTCTCTAATTTAATAAAATTGTTCCATACATATTAACTTTGAAGTTGTTTAAAATACTAAAAATAATAACATAAATGATTTCTATATGTGAAAATCTGGAAATGCAGTTGATGTCATCTGAAATTTATTGTTTGTATTATTACTGTATTTCTAAATTGTGTTATACTTCTTTTAGAGGGACCACTGTATTACTAAAGTAATTTACACAAAGCACTTTTTGATCAGGATTTTGCTGCATATGAGTTAGCCTTTTAAAGGGATGTGAAAAATTTGATCATTTGAAAATGTTAAATATTTAATTAGATATATTTGGTTTAAAAGGCAATAATAAAAATATTTACTATGGTAGTTTAGTATTCCTGTGAAATCCTTAGTATTATGAAAATATACAAAGTGGCTTAAAGTTGTAGTCTCAACATACTAATGATGAGATGAATGATTTTCTGTGCAGTATAATTTGGAAATGCATTCCTCTCTGTGGATAATGGGTTGTTTCATGTTTTACCTTTGGAAAATTAAGTAAACTCCTCTTCCTGGATTTAGGGAGGGAGAGAAACAGCAAATGGTACACAAACTGAAATTCTGTGAAGTTTGAAAATTGGAGAACCAATTTAAGTAATTGTACTATGTTCTAAGTCAGAATTATCTAGGAATCTCTAGATTTGGAATCAGAGAAGTAGAACCCCCTTACGAGCTATCCTGAGAATAAAATCTACTGTCCAAGAAGAAACATCTGGGAAACAGATAGCTACATGAGACTCTGAGAATGTGTTAGTGGGCTAGAAGGAAACTTGGTATTAGTTAACCTTAGTAATAATTGTATTGTTTGTATGGTTTATGTAAAAGTTTTCTTGGTGACCTTGGTGGCCTGTAAATCTTCCTTCTCAAAACTAATCTGTTGTGAGCTTTCTGAGTAGTCTAATCTGTCCCTGATGTAATATACTTAGGCAATTATGGAAATTGTAAGAAAAATATTATTGCATTGTTTGAACCTATCCCTGTGTGCCTGGGAAACTGAACCATTTCTATATGACTTTAACCAATTACTTTTGTTATGCTGACCAGAAACTCAGATCCAAAGATTGATATAATGTGTTTTCTCTCAGTTTTCAACTCATATGGTTTCTAAGGGCTGGTACCAAGTCCTTCTGACCACTCTCACAGAAGCCAAATTGTGAGTGTGGACTCCTGGATCATCTGAAGATAACCTGCTCCTAGTGGACCTCTGAATGCATTGAGGTCCTTGCCCTTTGGCTTTGTTTGGGGCTGGAAGATGATGACATCTGAGGGAGAGGCTACCCAAGAATCCAGACCAGGTCTTCAAGAAGAAGGGCTCCCTCCCCACTTGAGCCCCCCTTTCCTGATCCTTACATTCCACATGTGGTTTACCCCTGTCTCCTGGCTGCACTAGCTTTGGTTTTGGTTGCTTTTGTCTGTTTGATTTTCATTTACTATGCCCCTCTTTTCTCTGAACTCAGGCTCCCTTTTAGTCTCCATCTTTACTTGTTTTTGGTTGCACTGCAGTAGCCACTCATCTCTTTGAGCAGCCACCAGCTCACCCTACCAGAATCTTTTAATGGGTACATTCCTTCTGCAGTCCTGTCTGGTAGACAGTGCTACCTCCCCCAAAGGGACAGAGAACACCAATTTTGATCTAGAAATATTGATTTCCATCAATCAGGTCCCTGGCTCTCTCATCTTACCATCATCCCTGGGTATGTTTTTCATGTGTGGCACCTCCCTTTATGAGACTCTCCCTCCTCTGTGGATTGGTCTCCATGCCAACATATGCGATGACATTTGAGACAATTCTGGTGCCCTTGACCCCTTGTGTACTTGTGGTTGTGAATGCTATTTCTTGGATTCCTTCTCCGATCTATCTTCATTGCCACTGGGATGCAGTTTAGGCTCTTCCCTTCATCATGGGGGAGGACAGTATCCTGGTACCTATGTGAGTAGGGACAGGAACCTGGATATCCTCAAATGAAATTTTCAGGAATAAATCCTGACGGATTGCAGACATGAAAGTTAGACAGCTAGAATGAATTTCCAGAGGGAGGAAAGAGACTGGATCCATCCTACATTACTGAGTTTCCTCAACAACATTAGGGCCTGTTTCATCCACCTTGTCTATCCTGGTTGTGTTTTCAGGGCTGGGGAAAAGCAAGTAGGGTTGAGAGTCCAGGCTCATTCCCTTGAATTGTTTGCAGTTTCATCTTAAACACTAGCTCAGGGTGAGGGAATTGGGGTAGTGAGCAGAGAACAGAGTACAGAATGAGACCATCTTCTGGAGCAGCCCCATAGGAGGGTTTGTGGGTCCTGGCCAAAACTTACCAGGCAGAAGGTTCTTTCTCTTCCTCACTTTTCTTTCTCTTCTTAATTTTCATATCTAAATCAGATCCCCTGGGCCAAGTGGCTCCTGCAGCAGAACTGAATTAGGCCCAATTCTCCCCTGATGTTAGTGGTTTCCCCAAGCATGTGACTTTGTGCAGTAGATGCTCCCCTATGCTGGAGGGCTGATGAGCCTGGGGAGGTTTTTGTTTAGGGCTAAAACGCTGTAGGAAAGGGTAACTATTATATTGCATACAGTCATAATCGGCCACATCCTCAGCCACCACACCACTGATAGTTTTGTGGGATGGCTCAGGTCCCTACATAAATCAATTACTCAGAGGCCTCTCAAAGTGATGACAGAAAAGTGATTTATTCGATTCTCAAGAAGCCGGGCTTACCTGTAGGAGTAGGAAAGCCGAAGACAAAGAATAGGGCAGTGATTTATATAGACCCTGATAATGTTTAATATAAGATTTTGGAATAATCTCTTTGTTCTCTCTGAAGTAAACTCAGAGAATGCCTTTCCTATGTCAGCAAAAGCCAGCCAAGGCCGACTCTACACTCCTTAAGGAGACCTTTAACCTAAGATGCTATATCTTGAATAATGAGGCTTTCCTTTGTATCTTATTATCTATAGACATATACTATGTTATGGCATATTAATGGTAAAGAAAAATAGACATCTTAGGTCGTAATTTCTATTGAACTTTGTTTAGCCTTTTCCTATGTCAGTTATCTGTTTAGGGCAGGAAGCCTGCCACTCACTAATGGTGGGATTTCCTTTCTCGTCACCGAGACATATGTTTACCCAGCTGGAATTGCAAGGCCTGACCAACATTACTTTGTTAATTGTCTTGTTTTACTAAATTTATGATTTGTTCAACTAGGAGAGTTCCTTTCTCACAGCAAAATGTATATAAGCCAGAAGATTTCTGCACTGGGTAGCCAGAACATTTCTGGCTCCATAATGCATTATGTTACCGTTATCTTTAATAGGGAATTGATTAATTAATTAATTAAATCATAAAATGTATGCATTTAGCCTGTTGCCTTTTCTTAACAAAGTTTTCAGGTCAACAGTTATGGCGCCCAAATGTGGATTGGAACTGAGGAAGCGAATGGATATTTCCTCATCTCGCCAACGCCAGGACTCCAGCGCCAATAGGAACCATTTTTCCTACAGTCCTGGGCCTTGATGGGGTCGGGGTAAGTCCTTCCATTCCCAGCTTCCAAAGGACTCAATAATTCCCTTTAAAGATAACCGCAGGACAGAGACCACTCTGCGTGAAAACGCCTCTGTGTTAATTAGGTCTCCTCTGAAGATCCATCTAGGGAAATCAGCTAGCTATGGCTCAGTCAAAAACTAGAAGTAGAAATCCGGCTGACAAGACCCCTGCTTCTTGTGTGTCAAGCCGTTACCAACCTGATGATCACAGGTATTACTAGCACTAGTGTCAATCAATTAAAGATAGCCTTAAATTTTGTTGGCCACCACAGGGCTCTTTTAGACCGGTCAAAGTTACTTTATCTTACAACCAAATTAAGAAAGGCCAACAAAACAACTAGCCAGCAGCAAGAATGTTTCATCCTGGGCTTGCTGAATTGGCTGAACGAGAACAAAAGACAGGTAGCCTCTTCCCTGTAAGGCTGGAAGCTGCTTCAGCACCTAGCCATGTCCTGGCAAAAATCCTTTCTTCTTCAAGGGCTCCAGTCTGTCCTTCCCTTCACTCCCTCCGTCTTATTCCTCACCCCTTTCCTTCCTCCCCCTTCCCCTTGAAGGCCTCTGATCTGGGGAAACTGATGGCACCTAGATGCAATCTTTCCCCCTGGCCTTCCCCTACCTTAGACCTGAGGAAGGCAGCCTCTGCTCAAGCCTGTGTTGCCTCCCTCCTCCCCAGTTCCTCTCCCCGCTTTCCTGTAAGGGCTCTGGTCCTGAAGAGGACAGTTACAATCCATCTAAGAACTAGAGGCCTGAACCTATTCCCATGGGGCCTGTTCCTTTAAGACAGTCAGAAACTTTGGGGCACCAAGACTTCCCACCCCTCCAAAGACCACAGGGGTACTCTGAGCAAAGGCTGCAGGATTCCCCTTTATTATCAGACCTTGGATTCTTGCAACCCCCTTTCCTCAGAATGATAATAGCCAATTCATGATGGGGATTTCTAGCAAGGTTCTAATTGCCCTCTCTCTCTGGGTTGTTTTTTTGTGAGCTACGTTTGTATTTGTCCTGTTGTCACTTTGTCTGTTGGTGTATGTCCCTGTCCGTATCATGTGTGCTGTGAATGAGTGTGTTATCTTGTAAGATTTAAGTGCAAGCAGCCAGACTTCAAGGGCTGCAGCTAGGGAAATAAATAAACAAACAAAATTTTAACACTTTTCCTTGTTGTTCTGGTCTGGCCAACCTGGAATTACAACGGAAAGTTAGATCATCTTAGGTAAAATCATTTTAGGAGATTTGTATGTTGTGAAATTATTCAGAAATATTTCGGGAACTGATCATTTGAAATTACTCCTAAGGTTGTGAGTAGCCCACCTTTCTAGGTAAAGCCTGGAAATGCCACCTACGTCCTAGACATTCTGCCCACCCTGTCCCAACACCTGCATATCGCCTTAGGGGCTCGGTAAATTCTGCTGCTTTGGGGGGAATTGGTAAACGTGGACGAATCAGGACTGTAGCGAGCATTCTCTAAACTCTGCCTGCGAAAGTCACCACTGGGACATCAGTTTCTCTGCTCTTGGTAAGCTTCACTTCTCTGTTCAGTTGCAAAAAGTATTTTATCTCTGTTTGACCCATTTTCTGATTTGTAAAAATAATTATGCTTGTTGTTATGGGATCAAAATGATAAAATGATTGTAAAATGCTTAACATAATGACTGGTATATGTTACATACAACATTATTATCTCTCAAATGTAATTGTTACCTTTGAAGTGGTTTTAATTGCTAAAAGTAATAAGGTCAATAATTTCTGGAAATGCAGATTATACCATCTGTAGTTATTGTTGTGTTAAAACTATTTCTAGGATTGTATTTCTGAATTTCTCTTAAACTGTGAAAATTGAGTGACCACTGTAATCTAGAAATAGTGTTAGACAAAGCAATTTTTAATTTGAATTTTGTTGAAACTAAAAGATGTTGGGAAAATTGTGTAACATCAGTTACGTTACTTTATCACTCCTGGTAACTTTGTCTTATAATGTTTTGTAATTGTCATTTAGAAAACCAGGTATTTTCACACTTGTCTGTTAAAAAAAAAAAGTTAAAGCCAAAGAATTTGGCTGTCTTCTATGAAGTTGTAGGATTGTTAACTAAGTTATTTGGGATTACTGTTTGAATGCTGAAACCTAAAATTGTTAAGTGATTCCTGTGTATGGAAAGGAGGGAATGGAGTGAAAACTTTATTTAAATTCCTTCTGTTCATTCAGAATAGTCCTCCCATTCCTGTGGGTAAGATCATCAGTCCTAGTAAAGGAATTTGGTTTGTTAATTCAGATTCTAAACAATGAATATTACTTGCACAGAAGTTGTAATAGATAGAGAAAATTTCTAATAACTGGCTTTTACATCAGTAAAGTTTTAAATTTGAGAAGGAAAGATGTTAAATGGAATCCCTTATGTGTGTGTGTCCTGGTAAATCTTTATTGCTTATTGTAACTCCAAGAGAGTGGAAATAACTGTTATCTGATTCTAAGCTGGGATTAGTGAAACTTGCTGTTTAAGGTAAAAGGCATATGGGACCATAATTATTTTTGTTTTGAATTTGAATTTGGGTACAGTTGTCTGCATTAAATCAGTATCTGAGACACATGCCACAAAGGAATATTTCTCACCTGTCTATTCCTGAGCGTGGCTATGAAACAGATACTGCATGATTGGAGAATTTCACTCCTATCTGAATTCAAACAGAGTAAAAGATGTTTTATCCTGTCATATTTTGTATGTCATATGTCCCTGCTTTTTCCTTCTATAGCAAATTTCTGTGGTCAATAACAAGTGATCAGCAAATCATGTGAGCCTTTTGTGTAATCGTACTGGGAAAGCTAACATTATTTTTATCTGAAATTAGAACATGTGCAGAAATTTTTGTAAACTACTTAAGACTCACCTTAAGATGTTCCCATTGTTTAAAAGGATTTTAAAAGCAACAGTGTTTTTCTGTGAGTCAGTCTCATATCTAAGAATACTGTAATAATTAAGAATTCAGTTTGATATAATACTTTGGAAATGCATATTACTTAAGAACATTTTTATAACAACTCAGCTTTAATGAATTCCAGTTTTAAAGGTTTATTTTTGCTTAAGAAAAAAAATGGAGAAAGAGATATCAAGCATTTTAAAAGTTTCCAACTAGTTTTCTTCATAAGAGTTTAGTGAACATTAGAGTAAATTTTAAACTGTTTTTAAAGAAGGGAAATACTTTTAGAAGAAATGTTTTAAAAAATCATGGATGATTCTTAGAAGGCCTACTAAAACTTCAAAATAATATGCTGTTAAATTAAGCTGTTTTGATCTGAATATGTAGTCATTCTATGGCCTAAATCAGAGTTAAAGTTTGCGTTTGAATTTATTATATGTAAAAAAATTTAATTCCTGAAGTATCTCATTCTTCCAGAGTGAGTATAATTAGGGAAGAATAACAACTTGTGAAACAAGGACATAATTCCATCAAGCTATAAATTTAGTCATTAACCTCTTTGTTTTGTTTAACCTGGAATGAGATTCCAGTACAGTTATGCTAGCAAAAAGTAATAACTTATGAGCTATCTTGTCTTATGGTTAAAATGTAAAAGCAAGTGGAAGAATAGGATTGAGAGATTAGGAAAGATTAATTAAGTTCTGTTTGAAACTATGAAAAGTAGATAAGATTGGGAATAAATATGGATTATCTTAACCCCTGTTGCTCCTAAATAGTTGTTCTGGATACTTTTGTGTCAGTTTCAGATGGTTTAAAGAGTGAGGAAGTATTTTATCTGAGGGATACCAGCCAATATTTATTTGCTATATAAGACTGGGACTGCAATTTACTATTGTTTGAAGTTCTGATTACAGGAATACTTGTCTAAGTTATCATAAAGCCAATTGACATGTGCTGCAGGCTAATGGTGGATGCTTGGAAAGGTTTTGAAGACGACCTTGGACACGGCCTAGGTAGGATCTTCCTAACTTTATTTCCCAAATGTGCTATTTCCTTTCTGAGAAAGGAAATCTCCCACCTGATTATCTCTAAGCCCTGCTTTCAGCACCTTGTAACCTCATGATTACATGTCAGATAACGGCTTTTTCCTGGAATCAACCAGAACTAAGGAGATCTTTTCCTTCTGTTAACATTGTCCCTCTTTTTCTTTTATAGCAAATCTTTATAATCAAGAAGTTCTGAAAGTACAATACTAAGTCTATCAAATAATAAATGGAAATTGAAGCATCTCTGAGTTATTATAATGGGGTGCAGGAATGAATAGCTTACAACTTTAACCTGTATTCCTGGCCAAATGAATAAATATAATATAGAGATAACATCGAGGAAATGATTAGATCAGGTAACAAGACAAAGATGTAATGTGATAGATGTCTAATTAAATAGAGTAACAAATTTTGAGGAAAAACAACAGGATCAGCCTGATTCCTCTAAGAATTATATGCAAATATATATGATTGACTTCTAAAATTTGTCATACTTTTGATAATAAGACCTCAAATTTGTATTTTTGCATAAAATTTGTACAGGATAGTATAAAAGTAAGTGAAATTATTTCTTCTCCGTTAAAATATCTGTCCAATAAGTTAAAGGCAGATGAGTTCATTATATAGTTGAACCCTTACATTTTAAAAATTCTTATTCCAGGTACAAGATTTAGGTAAAGATAGAAACAGCAAATAATATGAACCGAAATTTTCTGAAATTTCAAAAATGGAGAACAAATTTTAAGTAATTGTACTAATTTATATTGTCAGAAGTATCTGGGAACTTCTAGATTTGAACCAGAAAAGCAGAATTCTCTTTTTGAACTATCCCAAGAATAAAACCTATTGTCAAAGAAAAGATATCTAGGTATCAGATAACTACATGAGAAATCTGGGATTCAAAGTTTTATTTAAATGAAAATTAAGAATGGATTACTGGGATACAAGGAACTTGATGTTAACTTTGAAATAATAATTGCATTGATTTGTGTGGTTCATGTTTAATTTTCTTGTTTATGTTGGTGACATGTAAATCTCCCTTTCAAAACTAGTCTATTGTGAGCCATCTAAGTTTTAATTTGCACCTGACTTAATGTAAAAATATAATTTGTGAACTGTAAAAAAACTTCACTGTGTTGTTTGAACCTAGCCCTGCATGGCTGGGAAACTGAACTATTGCTAAGTGTCTTTAGCCATTTTAACTATGTTGTATTGTTTCATCTCAATTATCAAACCATGTTTTCTGGGAGACCCTGTCAAGTTTTCTGTATAGACTCTTGGATCCATCTGTTACCTCCATTGCTCCTGCTCCTGAGTGGATCATGCCCTCCAATTTTGAAGAGGCCTGAAGAAGATGCCATCAGACATAGACAACTTTCCCAAGACCCTGGACCAGACTTGCACGAAGAGTAAACTCTCACACTACTGGTTATTTAGAGGTTTTTTTTTCATATCTTTGTTGGTCTACAGGCAAAGTCTTTGGCTTGCCTTTGACCAAAAGGCGGGAATGATAATGTTTAATATAAGATTTTGGAATAATCTCTTTGTTCTCTCTGAAGTAAACTCAGAGAATGCCTTTCCTATGTCAGCAAAAGCCAGCCAAGGCCGACTCTACACTCCTTAAGGAGACCTTTAACCTAAGATGCTATATCTTGAATAATGAGGCTTTCCTTTGTATCTTATTATCTATAGACATATACTATGTTATGGCATATTAATGGTAAAGAAAAATAGACATCTTAGGTCGTAATTTCTATTGAACTTTGTTTAGCCTTTTCCTATGTCAGTTATCTGTTTAGGGCAGGAAGCCTGCCACTCACTAATGGTGGGATTTCCTTTCTCGTCACCGAGACATATGTTTACCCAGCTGGAATTGCAAGGCCTGACCAACATTACTTTGTTAATTGTCTTGTTTTACTAAATTTATGATTTGTTCAACTAGGAGAGTTCCTTTCTCACAGCAAAATGTATATAAGCCAGAAGATTTCTGCACTGGGTAGCCAGAACATTTCTGGCTCCATAATGCATTATGTTACCGTTGTCTTTAATAGGGAATTGATCAATTAATTAATTAAATCATAAAATGTGTGCATTTAGCCTGTTGCCTTTCTTAACCAAGTTTTCAGGTCAACAAAATCTAACCAATCCCTTTTGAAATGAAGACATCGAGGAATTATGTAGGTTTTGTCCAATCATTGAGACCCTAATACACTACACAGTTTTATATCCTTATATGGAACTATTCTATTCCAAAAATATTGTAACCTTGAGCCTTTAGGCCTTACCTCACCCCTGGGAGAAAAATTACAATCTGAGGAGTCTTCACTAAGTCTATCCCACTCATGGTGAAGGTGAAATCTGTCCCAGAGCCACTGCCACTGAACCTGGTAGGGACCCCAGACTGTACTTTTGAAGCTTCATAGATCAGGCATTTGGGAGACTGTCCTGATTTCTGCTGTTCCCAGGCCATCCACTTGTTAATGCTAGAAATGGCTTGTTGGTGACTCTGTCTCCTGGAGCCCCAGACAGAGAGGCTGGGGACTGGGTCGACACCATGTCTGCCTGAGATTCTTGGTGGGAAAAGAAGAAGGAAGAGATTTCAGTGAAGAATCCTGTTCCCTCACCCTCAAGCTTTGTCAGAGATTCCCACTGGAAAATTCATTCTTTCTGTAAAGTGCTGCCAATCTAGGGCTAGTTGGGAAGTCTTACCATGAGTTCAGAGCAGTAGGAGGCAGTGGAGCCAGGAAGGGGAACACGTTGTGACCCTGCAGAGTTGGAGACAGAATCCTGAGCTTAGTAAGAAAAGTGAGAGATATTTGTATGTGAGGCTGGGTTTGTGAAAGGTCCCTTGGAGATCACCATGCAAAACAGTGGTGGCCCAAGTTCATGTCTAGGACCTCAGGAGTGATGATATGCATATGAATTGAGTGGTGTAATTGTGTTTCTTTGAAGTTGTGACCTCATGTGGCCTCTTTTTTATTGCTGTATTATATGCAGCTGCCTTCGGCCATACATGATGATGGTTGTGGCACGTGGTCCATTGTGGGTATAAAGCGTGGGTGTAGGGGCAGGGGTAATGTGAAGAGGCCTCTCCACCTTCCCAGGAGAGATCAGATGACACTGGTTCTAGTGACCAAGAGCTGACAATTGTCTATGGAAAGAAAGAAAGAGAGAAAGTGAGAAAGAGAGAGAGAATAGAAGAGAGAGAGAAAGAAAGGAAGGGAGAGAGAAAGAAAGGAAGGGAGAAAGAAAGAAAGAAAGAAAGAAAGAAAGAAAGAAAGAAAGAAAGAAAGAAAGAAAGAAAGAAAGAAAGAAAGAAAGAAAGAAAGAAAGAAAGAAAGAAAGAAAGAAAGAAAGAAAGAAAGAAAGAAAGAAAGAAAGAAAGAAAGAAAGAAAGAAAGAAAGAAAGAAAGAGAAAAAAGAATGAAAGAAAGGAAAGCAGAAAAGAATTAAGAAAGATATAAAGGAATTGAGTTAGAACAAAAACTGAAAATGGGGAACCAATGTCATTCAAAGACAACTGTTGACCTGAAAACTTGTTTAAAGAAAAGGCAACAGGCTAAATGCATACATTTTATGATTTAATTAATTAATTGATCAATTCCCTATTAAAAAAAAACGGTAACATAATGCATTATGGAGCCAGAAATGTTCTGGCTACCGATACTAAGAATTGAGCAGCCTTAAATATGCTTTAGGACAAAGAAGTGTTCTGTGTCCTTCAGATTTATGATCTCCATGAGTGACTAACTAGACCATTAGTAAAGGAATTTCTTAATTGCATAGGTTGTAAATACAATAAGATAACAGAGTGTGACAAAGTTTCACATAGAAATTACGACCCAAAATGTCTGTTTTCTTTACCATTAACATGCCATAACATAGTATATGTCTACAAATATTAAGATATGGAAAATGTCCCATTATTCAAGATAGTGTCTTAGGTTAAAGGTCTCTTAAGGAATGTTAAGTCAGCCCTGGCTGGCTTTTGTTAACATGGGAAGAGGCATTCTCTGAGTTTGCTTCAGAGAAAACAAAGAGATTATTCCAAAATTTTATATTAAACATTATCACAACTAAGGGCCCAGGCGTAGATGAAATGGGTATGGAGGGGACTTGGAGATTCTTTGGTCTGGTAGCTGGTGTGGGGAGAATGTATTCCTTTCTTTGTTTTGGAGGAGATATTTATTTTTCTCTTTGGGATTTCTGTTACATTATTCTAAATGCTGAAAAGAAAATTGGATTGCTGATGTCCACCTCTCATTTTGTAGTTGGGGAAACTGAGACCTAAAAGAGCAAAATAGTTATTCAGGTGCCTTTTTCATCTCCTATTCTCCACTCAGAACACAATCACTTTGCATCAAGCCCTCATCATCTCATTATTGGACTCCTGACATGACTGTCTGGCTGGTTTCAGTGCCTCCACTCTCTCCCCACTCCAGTCAATGCTGCCTTCAGCTTTTAAACTGATTATGTGACAGAGCAGAGCTGAACGGGTCACCTCCTACTCCAGAAACTCCAGTTCCTCTTTATCTCCAGCAGGATCTAATAAAAAATCCTTTAAAGTCCTTCAGAACACGGCCAAATCCTCCTTTTCGTATTTCCTTACACTTCACCCCCTACCAAGTATCCCATGATCTGTTGACTCTGGGAAAAGGTCCCTCCTCCTGACTCTGTGCCCTGTCCCTGCTGTTGCCTGGACCTGGAAAGTTCTTCTCTTCACTGCCATTTCCTGCTTTCATGTGCTTGCTGCTTCCTCAGGAATAAACACATGGGGAATATTCCAGTACATTCTCTTGCTAGTATAATCTCCCTGTGCAGTCTTTTCTTATACACCCACATTTCATGGTGGACACAGTATTATCTCCTACTTAGGCTGTGCTTTTTTAATTGAAATTTTTTAGCATGAATGCACTGTCTTTTACCTCTTTTTGTATTGCCAGTGCTTAGCAGCGTGCCTGGCATAGAGTAGGTGCTTAATAAATATTTCTTGCCTGATTAATTGACAAAACTTATAAACATGTTATCCCCACCAGCCTTCTGAGTTTTCCAGTCCCTTTCCCCTCTTTATATGCTACGATCAGTTTTCCTTTCCCATCATTCCGTGAGACAGTGAGAACCTTGTTCAGTCACTGACTTTAGGTGATTGTAGCAAAGGCTTAAGTACGTTGGCACTTTAACAATTTCCCTATTTTTTTTGAAAAGTCCACTCATAAAACTTTTATTCCAGTTACTCCAACTTAATACATGGGTTCTTAACAATTATGATTGGATTGTTCATGAAAATTTCATGAGACATTAAACAAAGTTATTTCCCTGTTCCCTTTTTTTCTGGGATATGCATGATAGGCAAGTACCAAAAAAAGCACAAAAGCCAAAAACCGAAAAAAGAATGAAACACATGAGTTTTTGTTTTACTGATGCTTGGAGATACAGTGACTTTACGAATATAAAACAATTCATTTCCTGTGTCTTGTACGTTTGTTCTTAGGTTGCCCAAACCTTTTAAATACAAATAAAATGAGTGTAACAAAAATGATGAAAGCAAACAGCAGGTAACTTTACAAATAGTGGACTGGGAACCATTTCTGCCCTTCCCCAGAGTAAATTGACTGGGTAAAGGTTTGTCTTAAGGAATACTTTTGCTACTGCAATCATTAAGGTGTACATGTTAAGCCTGTGTATTCCACAGATACACATGGAATGGCATGTGACATGTACGGAACATCTGTTTCTACCACAGCCATGAGTGCCCCAACCCTAAAGTACTCACAAAAGCTACATCTATGGCTGGAACCAATTATCCCTTTATTCCCCCCCACCATGACCCACCAATATGTAGACAGTTTTCTTTGCTTAGACATGGAAGCTCTTTTAACACTGGCCTTATGAAATCACAATGTACCAAAAGTACTATACCAAATATAGGTGAAACATGTATAAAAATTTCATATGCTCATATTGACCTCCTCGGATGAATACAGTTAACTCCCCAAATGTCAAACGTCTCTGTTCCCCTAATATTAAACATAAGCATTGCATGGAAAATATAGAAATCCAAATTGAAGTAACATAAACCTGTCATAAATTGTAAACAGAAATGAAGATAGCATGGATGACAAATGGTCTACCATGTAAATTTTAGGATGAGGCAGACAAAAGTTGGAAGGCTGCTTAATTCTCCCCTCCTGCTTCAGCTTCATCTCCTTGGGTGTCCTGTGTCCATAATGTCAAGTTGTCTCTCAGTAATTGCATTATTAATGTGCTGTCTTTGTATGATTCTTCACTTAATGTATCAAGTTCCTCAATGGCTTCATCAAAAGCTGTCTTTCCAAGGCAGCAGGCTTTCCCTGGGGAGTCCAGGGTCTCATAATAGAACAGGAAGAAGTTCGAGGCCAGACCCAATCTCATGGGATGCATTGGATCCATCTCCATTGTGCTGATTTCACATGCTTCTTGATATGCTTGGTAGGATTGATCCCCTGTTCCTTTCTTGTCATCACCAGCAGCAACCTCAGCCAAAGAATGGTCGTTGTCTCCTTTCATTTTCAAATAGAAAACTTTGATTACTGCTTGTGAAGCATTAGAAATCAAGAAAATTTGCAATAGACCCAGCACATCATTTGAGTTTGGTCTCAATTTTCTTTGTGTATTCTTAGCCATTGGCTGTTTTTTCTCAACAACTTCCGTCCTTTGCTCAATACTTGAAACAACCCTCTAAGATGACATTTTTGTGAGCAACAGAGAGAAGATTCCTCTTCTCATTGGATAATTCAGCACCTTGCTCAGTTACAGACTTCACGTAGGCTGCCATGTCATCCCTTCTCTCAGCCTGCTCAGCCAAAGTGGCCTTCTACACAAAATCATTTTTAACCAGGACTGAATGTTCTGTGCCTGGAGTGAGTGGCAGGGGCAGACTGATTGATATGGCATTCAGTGGCCTCTGGGTGGCAGCAGTGGCCTCCTTTCCCTACTTTAATTGAGATATTATTATTGTTGTTGCCATTGGTGGCAGCTGGTGGTATAGTGTTTAGAGAGGCAGACCTGCAATCAGGAAGGCATGTGTTCAAATCTGGTCCCAAACATTAACTCTTGTCACCCTGGGAAAGTCACTTAATATCTTTGCCTCAATTCTCTCATCTATTAAATGGGGATATTTGCAGAGTTGTTATGAGGATCAAAGGAGATAATAGTTGTCAAGAGTTCAGCACAGAGCCTGGCATACAGTAGCTGTTACACAAATGCACATTCCCCATGTTACAGATGAGGAGTGTGGGGTTTGACTTACTTGTGGTCACCTGACCCCAGATACATAATTGGGCTTCAAATACAGTTTTTTCATCTTTCAAGTCCAGTGCTTTCATGATTATACCATTCTGCCTCTCTTTCTTCTACCTAGGAAGGCAGTGACTAGAATATTGCTTCTGGAGACAGGAAGACCTTGAGTTCAAATCTTGCCTTTGAGTTAAACATGTAAATTGATTTTTTGGTTTTTGCTTCCCCTGCATTTCTGAATATCTCTCCCCTTTTCCAGAAATCCACCTCTTGTAATAAAGAATAAAAAAATAGAAAAAAATGTAGTTCATCAAAAATAATCGATAAATCAATTGACTTTGACTGTACGTGCAATATTCCACAGCCATCATTCCCTACTGCTATAAGGACAGAAAGGAAGAGTATTTCCTCTGCTGTTCTCCAGGAGAAAAATTCTTCATTTTGGTTGTACTTCATTCAGTTTCATTGTTTTATTCTTAACATTTACGTTATTAGTCATTGTGTGTATTGTTTTCTTAGTTCTACTGATTATTAATGCTGATATTAGGAATACTTATTAATAATATTTATGTAAGTTCATATGAGTCTTCTCATATTACTCTGAAATCTTCTTTTTCCAAATTTATCATGATATAGTAATATTCCATCACATTCACGTGCCATGTCTGTCTAGCTGTAATTAGACAACTAGCCATTACAGTGGATAGAATGCAAAATGTTTGTCCCTGGGCAAGTCTCTTAATTTTTCTGCACCTGAGATTTCTCTTCTGTAAAATGGGGATAATAATACCACCTGTGTTGTGTGGATCCAATAAGTTAATATATGCAAGGGGATTATTAAATCTTAAAGTACAAGGTAATGCTTTGCTGTTCAGTGTTTTCAGTTGTGTCCAAATCTTCATGACCTCATTCTGGGGTTTTCTTGGCAAAGATACTGGCATGGTTTGCCATATTCTTCTCCACCTGACTTTACAGATGAGGAAAATGAGACAAACAGGGTTAAGTGACTTTTCCAGGGTCACAGCTATCTGAGGCTGAACTCAGGTCCTCTTGACTCCAGGAGCAGTGTTTTATCCATTGCATCACTGAAGTGCCCTAAATTATTTGTTTGTATGGAACCCCAGTACTGTTGAAAGAGAATTTCAGACATGTTCGACTCTTTGTGATCACATTTGGGGTTTTCTTGGCAAAGATCCAGGAATGGTTTGCCATTTCCTTTTCCAGCTCACTTATATAGATTACGAAAATGAGGCAAAGTGATTTGCGTAGGGTCACACAACTAGGAAGCATCTAAAGCCAGATTTGAATTCAGGAAAATGAGCCTTCCTGACCTTCATGCCCCACAGTCTATCAAATCTGCCACCTAAAAAGCTTAAAAGCAGACTTTTTAGGACACTTTCTCCTTGCCCTTCCCTAACCTCCTTTCTTATAATTTTTTTTCCTGGCTTTTCTTAATCCCTTTAAAAAATTTTAGTTAATACCCATTTATGGAATAAAAAACATTTCCATATATTTAGTATAATATATTATATATTTTAAATATATTAATCCATATGGTTGGAATAAAAGCATTTCTATAACATAGTAAAATAAAAAGGATGATTGTACATGAAGCTGCTAATCTCCTCTGCACAATTTGCGATTTGTTCAAATATACCACAAAGTTACCATGTGAATTTCTTTTTTTTCTACCCTCCTCCCTATTGTTCTTTTCACTCCCATTGTCCTGAGAAAGCTTAAGGATGTTAAGGATCCTTATCCCCATTGTAGATTGTCCAGTCTCCAGGAAAATGAACAAGTAACTACCAAGGGTGACCAAGATAGGATATCTAGTCTTGCCTGATGGTTGGGTTCTCAGAGTGAGGAGAGAGACTGGATCCACACTATAGACTGTGTTACCTCAAGACTTTTAGGGACTCTTCCATGCACCTTTTCTATCCTGGCTGTCTTTTTAAGGCTTAGGAAAAGCAGCCAGAGCAAAGAGTCCAGGCCCATTCCCCTAAATGTTTTGCACTTTCCTCTTAAAGAACAAGTCAGGGTGAGGTGCTTGGTGTGGGGAGCAGAGGGTAGGGTAAAGAATGAGATCAGCTTCTGGATGTATCCCCCATGGGAAGGTTAGTCATCCTTGGCTAAATCTTACCAGGCAGAAGGTTCTTTCTCTTCCTCCTTTTTCTCTCACTTCTTAATCTTTCTACCTCAATCAGAGTCCCAAGGATAAGTGACTGATGCAGTAGAGCTGAATTAGGCCCAATTCTCTCGTGAGAGCAGTGGTTGCCTCAAGGCAGTAACTCTGGGGCAGCAGCTGCTTGCCTACTCTGAAGGGCTGAGGAGCCTGAGGAGGTTTTTGTTCAGGGCTGAAACACTGTGGGAATGGAGTACTACCATATTGAAAACAGTAATAATCTGCCACAGCCTCAGCTTCTACACCACTGATGGTGAAGGTGTAATCTGTCCCAGAGCCACTGCCACAGAACCTGGCAGGGACCCCAGACTCCAGATTAGAAGCACCATAGATCAGGAGCTTGGGAGACTGTCCTGGTTTCTGCTGGTACCAACTAATTGCATAGTAAACGCTGGTACTGGCCTTGCAGCTGATGGTGACTCTGTCTCCTGGCGCCACAGTCAGGGAGGCTGGAGTCTGGGTCATCACAGTAACTGCCTGGGTTTCTTGGTGGAGAAAGAAGAAAGTGATTTCAGGGAAAAATCATATGTAGATACAGGGAATGCAGTAGTTGCCTTACCCTCAGAATGTGTCATAGATGCCCACTGGAAAACTCCTTCTGTCTCTAAAGTGGTGCCAATCTATGGCTCATTGGAAGTCTTACCTTGAGGCCAGAGCAGTAGGAGCCAGAGGAACAAGGAATGGGAGAGCATTGTCAGTCACCCTTGCAGAGCTGGAGACAGAGAACTCTGAGATTGATGAGAAAGGTGAGAGATATTTGTATGCCAGGCTGGGTTTGTGAAAGGGCCCCTGGAGATCACCATGCAAAACAGTGCTTGTCCAACCTCAACTCCATGACCCCAGGACTAGTTATATGCACTTGGAGGGAGTGGTTCAATTGTTTTTCTTTGAAAGTGTGACCTCATGTGGTCTCTTTTTCTATTGCTATATCAAATGAACCTGCCTTATTCTGGACATGGTGGTGGCTGTGGCAGGTAGTAAATTGTGGTTATAAATATGGGGTGGGTTCAGGGGCTCTCTATCTTCCCAGGAGAGATCACATGGCTCTGAGGCTAGGGACTATGAGTTGACAAGTGTCTGTGCAAGAAAAGTAAGAAAGGAGGAAAGATAGAAAGGGGAAAGGGAGAGATGAAGGAAGGAAGGAAGGAAGGAAGGAAGGAAGGAAGGAAGGAAGGAAGGAAGGAAGGAAGGAAGGAAGAAATTAGCTGAGGTAGAAAGAAAACTAATACTAAAAAACTAACAGAATTTAAAGCAGTTTTTTGTCAAATAGTGAGTTCTTATCCCCGAAGGTGAAGACTTTAGGCTTATCAATCAGTAGATTGTTAATACTGTGTCTTGTGTAGTGATAATAGTATTCCATCACAATCACACTCCACAGCTTTTTCACCCATTCCCCAAATAATTGACATCCCCTCAATTTCCAATTCCTTGCCCTGAGAAAAGAGTTGCTATACATATTTTTGTACATACAAGGTTCGTTTCTTTTTAATTTTTTTCCACTTTGGAGATACAGACCTAATGGTGACATTGTTAGGTGAAGGGATATGCGTGGTTTTATATCCCTTTGGGCATAGTTCCCAATTGCTCTATAGAATGGTTGCATCAGTTCACAAATCCACCAACAGTGCATTAATGACTGGTTTTCCCCCTATTACCTCCAACATTTGTCATTTTTTTTCTATATTATTAACCAATCTAATAGGTATGAAGTAGTGTCTCAAAGTTTTTTTAATTTGCATTTCTCCAATTAATACTTACAGTATATTTTCATATTACTTCATCTGAAAAGTGATCCTATGTTTTAATCATGTATCCATTGGGGAATGGCTCTTATCTTCCTAAATTTGATTCAGTTCTCTATATGTTTGAGAAATGATGCTTTTATTGGAGAATCTTACTTCAAAATTTTTCACAGTTATGCTTGCTAACTATATTTCCCTCATCGTGTTTCCACCATTTATTCTGTCATCTCTCCCCTCTTACACTCTCCTCCTCAACGATGTTTTGCTACTGATTACTCCCTTCCCCAATCTGCCCTCCCTTCTGTTATTCTCTCTTTTAGCCAGTTCTGATGACAGTAAGGTTCATTCAGTCTCCCTCACCTCCTCCATATTCCTCTACAGTGTAAATGTTTTTTCTTGCCTCTTTTATGTGAGAAAATCCACAGTTTTCCCAGTAGTTTTTGTCAAATCGCGAGTTTCTTAACCCAGAAACTGTAGCCTTTAGGTTTATCAAATAGCAGAATTCTGTAGTCATTGACTGCTGTGTTCAGTGTACCTGACCTATTCTACTGATCCATCACTCTATTCCTTAGGCAGCACCAAGTAGTTCTGATGATTGCTGCTTCATAATAGTTTTAGATCTGGTCTGTCTAGGCCACCTTCTCTTCCATTTCTTTTCATTAATTCCCTTGATATTCTTGAACTTTTACCCTTCCAGATGAATTGTTACTATTTTTTCTTGCCCTATAAAACTAATTTTTGGGTAATTTGATTAGTATGGCACTAAATTAGTAAATTAATTTTGCTAAAATTCCCATTTTTAATACATTCGCATGGCCAACCCATGAGCAATGGATATTTTTGCAGTTATTTAGATCTGATTTGTTTTTAATTCTTGAAGAGGACCAATGACATCAGAAAGGGAATATTTGGACTTGTGGTTTATTGGATGGCACAATTTTTACTCTATGATCTCCATTAAAGACACTTTATTTCTCAGCTTGTGGCTTTGAGCTCTTTTAAGATTTAACACTCCCTTGTTAAGTATTGCTTTTTAATCAGTGAACCACTCACACAACAAGCAAATGATTCAGTGATTCGTCAGTGCTAGACACTATGGACAGATTGCATCTCAGTGATCAACTTATTCTATTTGTAAAATAAATGAGGTAATTTTCAGAGGGAAGGTGCTACCACCTTTTGTTGTAGAAGGTTGCATTTGAGCCAAGACTGAAAAGAACTTGGGCAATCTAAAAGGTATAGTGGAGGGTCTGCATGGGGCTATCTAGTGCAAAGGCATGGAGATAGGAGATGGGAGATGGGAATGTTGTGTGTGTAAGAACAAGGTCAGGAAATGTCACCTATGCCTCTTATGACTTCCTGAAGACTATGGGATGTCTTAAGAGTGCATGGAGCTCAGGTTTTGTGTATTGGATGTCAAATCTGCTTCCTGACAATGGCAGAAAAGGTAGCCTGGAAAATGAGAGATTGTAACATTTCCATATTTTACTACATAAAAAATCATTCATCTCATGATTAATATATTGAGATTACAACTTAATTCATCCTTCCCCACCTGGGTAAAGGAGGGGAGGGGTAAGAGCCACAGATTGGAAGTGTCCTTAATGACCCTGTGCCCCTGAACTTCCTGTCACCCACTCCTCTAGGCAGAGCCTGGGAGTATCTTCCAGTTTCAGTAAGTTCTGCCTACCTTGCCCCAACAGCTTCAAGCAGCTCCAAACTCAGCAAGTTCTGCACCTGTGGGGAGGAAGGAGGTGGAGGCATGAGGCCTACAGTGAACATTCCCTGAGCCATACCATCAAGAATTATCATAAGGCCTGAAAGGCCTTATGATCAGTTACCTCAGGCCCTAGACAGTGCCCTCTCTCTCACCCTCCCTGGCACTCACTTGCTGCCTGGGAGAATCTGAGTGGCTCTTGAAGTGCCTAGTAAGTGAGGGGAAGGACCCAGCCAACCTCTGCTCTTGGTAAGGCCACATTTCTCTGTTTCAGTTGTAGAAGGGTTTCAACTTTGCAACTTATGGAAAGTTATTTCATCTCTGTTTGCCCCTTTTCCTGATCTGCAAAGAGAAAAATAATAACAGTTGTGAGTATGGGATCAAAATTTTATAGTGATTGTAAAATGCTGAACACCACGACTGGCGTATGCTTAACACAAAATTATTATTATCTCTCTAATGGAATTGTCCAATACCTGTTAACTTTGAAGTAATTTAAAATAGCAAAGCTAATAACAATAATTTCTATATGTGATAATATGGAAATTCAACTGATGTCACCTGAAGTTGACTGTTTGTATTATTACTGTATTTCTAAATTCTATTGTATTTCTAAAATTCTTAGATTCTAAAATGTGAGAGACTATTGGGAGGTAGAAATAGTGTTAGACAAAGCTTTTTTAAATCTGGATTTTGTTGTGTATGGTCATTTAAAACGATGTGATAGATTTGATCATTTGTCAGTGTTAAAAATCTAATTAAATATAATTGTTTATAAAGAATATTAATAAAAATAATGACCTTTACTGTGGCAGCATATTATTCCTTTGAAAATATTTATTATTATGAGAATATAAGTTGTAATCTCAATACATTAATCATGAGATGAATGATTTTTTATGTAGTATAATATGGAAATGTATTCACCTATGCTGATTATCAGTTATTTCAAGTTTTAACTCCATAATATTGTTTAGGATATTGTTAAATTACTAAATTTTGCATAACTGGGTAAACATTTGTATCAGTTATGTAGTTGTAAAGAAATTCCTTTTGTAATCTAGATGTTAGATTAAGAATTGTACCAAAACAAAAAAAAGGGGGGGGGGAGAGTAAATGGTTAGGATAAACTTCCAAAATTTGTCTTTATTCATGAGAAAGTTTCATTTAAAGTAATTATCAAATGTGTGTAAGAGTTTTCTGTGTTGTGGAATTCCTAGTTGAATAAATGGTAATCTTTGCCCAAAACAGGTGTGTGATTTTCAAGCCTGGTTCATCTAAGGAGATGCATGGACACACACATGTATGTACACACATGCATATACACACATATACATATATACACACATATATGTACATACACACATACATGTTAATTTGGACATTTGTGGATTATCATATTCGCTATCAATGTGAGATTCCAGAATGTAGATATTTTGTCAATTTCTAGTGATATTTGTAAGAACAAAGAAAGAATATTGAGTAAGTTTTTAAAGGCTTGGTAGACTTTGTTTTTGTGATAATGCTAATTTAATTGGCTATGTTGTTCCTCTTTTATAAAAACTCAATCTCTTCTCTATTACAACACCTTTTGGACTAAGGAATTTTGTAATATGTAGTAATTCTTTAATAACTAGGAAGTTATTATAATACTTTGTTATAATAGTTTGTTATAATACTTTGGAAATTTATTCAAGGTACTCACGGATATTTTATGCCAAGTTTGTTTGATGAATTCCAAATTTTAAAGTTTATTTTTGCTTTAAGGTAGAAAAGGGAGATATCTATCATTTTAGAAGTTTTCACCTAATTTTCTCCATTAATGTTTAGTGATTCTTTTTTTTTACATCAGGATAAATTTTAAGCTGTTTTAAAAAAGGGAAAATACTTTTGGAAAGAAAAGTTTTGAAAAAAATCTTTGATTTTCAGGAAGCCCACTAAATTTTCATTTGTATGATTTATTGCTGATTTACTATAATGACTGCAAAGATATGAGATCTTGCTGTTTTGATCTGAATTGGTCATCATCCCATGGTCTAAGCAACGGTTGACTTAGTGTTTGAACTTATCCAATGTATAAGCTTCAATTCCTGAAGTGTCTCATTCTTCCAGAGTGAGTATAATAAGAGAAGTGATAAAGTGGCCTGTGAAACAAGGATGTCAATCTATCAAGTTTTAAGGTTAAAGTCAGGAGCCTCTTTGGTTCTATTTAAGAAACAGTATTTGAGTACAGACAGTTATGTTAGTGAAGAGTTGTAATGTATGAGCTATCTTATGCTTTCTTTTTTTTTTTCTTTTTTTCTTTTTTTCTTTTTTTAATGTTTAACAATCACTGCCATACAGTTGCGATTTTATCCCTCCCCACCCACCCCCCACTACCTCCCTCCCTCCCCACGACTGCATACAATTCTGTATAGATTCTACATATACTTTCCTATTGAGTATATTTTCACTATAGTCATGCTATGTAGTCAGACTAAGATAAATGAAAGAATCCGTATAACAAATCAGAACATGATACACAAACAGATACGCATACACAAACATGATCTGCTACATTATGTGAGTGACTTCCATATTTCTCTCTCTGAGTGTGGAAGGCATTTTGCCTTGAGGTCCTCCATTGGGATTTTTTTTTTTTTCAGAAGTTCTTGTGTTATTACAAAAATCTAAGTCTACCAGAAAAAACTCTCACACACTGTGGTTGTTGCTGTGCATAAAGTTCTCCTGGTTCTGCTCCTTTCACTCAGCATCAGGTCATATAAGTCCTTCCAGGCCTCTCTGAAGTCTTCTTGTTCATCATTTCTTATGGCACAATAGTACTCCATTACATTCATATACCATAATTTATTCAGCCATTCCCCAATTGATGGACATCCCCTTGACTTCCAGTTTTTGGCAACTACATAGAGTGCTGCTATAAATATTTTTGTACATGTGGGACCCTTTCCCATTTTTATGATCTCTTGGGGATATAGTCCTAGTAGCGATATTGCTGGGTCAAAGGGTATGCACATTTTTGTAGCCCTTTGGGCATAGTTCCAAATTGCTCTGCAGAATGGTTGGATGCGCTCACAGCTCCACCAACAATGAATTAGTGTTCCAACTCTCCCACATCCTCTCCAGCATTTATCATTTTCTTGTTCTGTCATGTTTGCCAATCTTATAGGTGTGATGTGGTACCTCAGAGTTGTTTTGATTTGCATCTCTCTAACCAATAGTGATTTAGAGCATTTTTTCATATGATTATAGATAGCTTTAATTTCTTCCTCTGAAAATTGCCTGTTCATATCCTTTGACCATTTATCAATTGGGGAATGACTTGTATGATTATACATTTGGGTCAGTTCTCTATATATTCTAGAAATGAGGCCTTTATCCCCGAGCTTAGCTGTAAAAATTTTTTCCCAATTTACTACATCCCTCCGGATTTTGGTTGCATTGGGTTTGGTTGTGCAAAAACTTCTCAGTTTAATGTACTCAAAGTTATCCATTTTGCATTTCATAATGCATTCTATCTCTCCTTTAGTAAAGAATTCTTCCCTTCTCCATAGATCTGATAAATACACTATTCCTTGCTTCTCCAGTTTATTCATGGTATCAATCTTTATACCTAAATCATGTACCCATTTGGACTTTATTCTTGTGTACAGTGTCAGGTATGGGTCTATGCCTAATTTCCGCCACACTGTTATCCAGTTTTCCCAGCATGTTTTGTCAAACAATGAGTTCTTATCCCAGAAGCTGGGGTCCTTGGGTTTATCAAACAGAAGGTTGCTATATTCCTTGCCTACTGCATCTTGAGTGCCAAGTCTATTCCACTTGTCTACCTCTCTGTTTCTTAGCCAATATCAAGTGGTTTTGATAATTGCTGCTTTATAGTACAGTTTGAGGTCTGGTAGCGCTAGGCCACCTTCCCAAGCATTTCTTTTCATTAGTCCCTTTGATATTCTGGACCTTTTGTTTTTCCAAATGAATTTTGATATTATTTTATCCAGCTCTAGAAAGTAATTGTCTGATAGTTTAATTGGTATGGCACTAAATAAGTATATTAATTTGGGTAGAATTGTCATTTTTATTATATTAGCACGGCCTACCCATGAGCAACTAATGTTTTTCCACTTACTTAAATCTGACTTTATTTGTGCAAAAAGTGTCTTGTAATTGTGTTCATATAGTCCCTGGGTTTGTTTTGGCAGGTAGACTCCTAAGTATTTTATACTGTCTACCCTAACTTTAAATGGGATTTCTCTTTCTATCTCTTGCTGTTGGACTTTGTTGCTAATATATAGGAATGCAGAAGATTTGTGTGGGTTTATTTTGTACCCTGCAACTTTGCCAAAGTTTTTTATTAATTCAAGTAATTTTTTACTTGAATCTCTGGGATTCTCTAGGTAAATCATCATATCATCTGCAAAGAGTGATAACTTAGTTTCTTCTTTGGCTATTCTAATTCCTTGAATATCTTTATCTTGTCTAATTGCTACTGCTAACATTTCTAGTACCATATTGAATAATAGTGGTGATAATGGACAACCTTGTTTCACCCCTGATCTTATTGGGAATGCATCTAGCTTATCCCCATTGCATATAATGCTTGCTGAAGGTTTTAGATAGATACTGCTTATTATTTTATGGAAAGTTCCCTTTATTCCTACGTTCTCTAGTGTTTTTAGTAGGAATGGGTGTTGTATTTTGTCAAAAGCTTTTTCTGCATCTATTGAGATAATCATGTGGTTTTTGTTAGCTTTGTTGTTGATGTGATCAATAATGCTAATAGTTTTCCTAATATTGAACCAGCCCTGTAGTCCTGGTATGAATCCTACCTGATCATAATGTATTAATCTCGTGATAAGATGCTGTATTCGTTTTGCTAAAATCTTATTTAAAATTTTTGCATCTATATTCATTAGGGAAATTGGTCTATAATTTTCTTTCTCTGTTTTGTCTCTTCCTGGTTTGGGTATCAAAACCATATTTGTATTATAGAAAGAATTTGGGAGGACTCCTTCTTCCCCAATTTTCAAGAATAGTGTATGTAGTATTGGAATTAACTGTTCTTTAAATGTTTGATAGAATTCACTTGTGAATCCATCTGGCCCTGGAGATTTTTTCCTAGGGAGTTCATTGATGGCTTGTTCAATTTCTTTTTCTGAGATGGGGTTGTTTAAGCATTCAACTTCCTCTTCTGTTAATCTGGGCAATTTGTATTTTTTAAAATATTCATCCCTCTCGTTTAGATTGTCGAATTTGTGGGCATAAAGTTGGGCAAAGAAGTTTCTAATTATTGTTTTAATTTCCTCCTCATTGGAGGTGAGTTCACCCCTTTCATTTTTAATGTTAGTAATTTGGTTTTCTTCTTTCTTTTTTTTGATCAGATTAACCAAAGGTTTATCAATTTTATTAGTTTTTTCATAAAACCAACTATTGGTTTTATTTATTAATTCAAGAGTTTTCTTTATTTCAATTTTATTAATCTCTCCTTTGGTTTTCAGTATTTCTAATTTGGTATTTACTTGGGGATTTTCAATTTGTTCTTTTTCTAGCTTTTTCAACTGCAAGCCTAAGTCATTGATCTCCTCTTTCTCTATTTTATTTATGTAAGCATTCAGAGATATAAAACTTCCCCTAATAACTGCTTTTGCAGTGTCCCATAAGTTTTGGTATGTTGTCTCACTATTGTCATTCTCTTGAATGAAGTTGTTGATTGTTTCTATGATTTCTTCTTTAACCCAATCCTTCTTTAGAATTAGATTATTTAGTTTCCAATTGATTTTTGGTTTCTCTTTCCATGGCCTTTTTTTACATGTAATTTTTAATGCATTATGATCTGAAAAGGATGCATTGATTATCTCTACCTTTCTGCACTGGATTGTGAGATTTTTATGTCCTAGTACATGGTCAATTTTTGTAAATGTTCCATGTACCGCTGAGAAAAAGGTATATTCCTTTCTATTCCCATTTAATTTTCTCCAAAGATCTATCATATCTACCTTATCCAGAGTTTTATTTACCTCCTTAACCTCTTTCTTGTTTATTTTGAGGTTGGATTTATCGAGTTCAGAGAGGGGGAGGTTGAGGTCCCCCACTAGTATAGTTTTGCTATCAATTTCTTCCTTCAACTCCCCCAACCTCTCCTCTAAGAATCTGGATGCTATACCACTTGGAGCATACATGTTTAGTAATGATATTGCTTCATTGTCTATGGTGCCTTTTAGTAGGATATAGTTTCCATCCTTATCCCTTTTGATTAGATCAATTTCTGCTTTTGCTTTGTCTGAGATTAGGATTGCTACTCCTGCCTTTCTTACATGAGCTGAGGCACAATATATTCTGCTCCATCCTTTGACCTTTATCCTATGTGTATCCCCCCGTTTCAAATGTGTTTCTTGTAAGCAGCATATTGTTGGATTATGGCTTTTAATCCATTCTGCTATCCGTCTCCGTTTTATGGGAGAGTTCATCCCATTCACATTCACAGTTATGATTACAATCTGTGTATTTCCCTCCACCCTCTTTCCCACCATTTGTGCTTTTAACTCTCCCGTCTCCCTTCCCCTCCTCAATAGTATTCACTTTTCTCCCCCTCCTCCTGCAGCCTTCCCCTCCTTCTTTTAGCCCCCCTCCCTTTTAGTTCCCTTTACTCTTATTGCTTCTTTCCTCCCTTTTAGCCACCCTCCCCTTTCTTCCCCCTTCCCCTCCTACTACCTAAAGAGCTAGTTAGGATTATCTACTTAAGATTATTGTTCCCTCCTTTGAACAAATCAGATGAGAGTACCTCTCAAGCAATGCTCATCTCCCTCCCCTCCTTCCCTCTACTATAGTTTTGTACTTCTTCCTGTGATATAATTTGCCATTTTCTGCTTCCCCCTTTCCACACCTCCTATTACATTCCCTTCTCATACTTAAATCATATTTTTGACATGACATCATTTACTTTATGCCCGTTCCCTCTACATATATCCCTTTTATCATAATAGCTGCACAGTTCTCAAGATTAACAGGTATCATCTTCCCTTATAGGGAGGTAAACAGATTGCCCTAATTGAGTTGCAAGTTTTTGTTTTTGTTTTTTCCCCTCTGTTTACCTTTTTATGATTCTCTGGAGACCTGCATTTGAAGATCAAATTGTGTATTGAGTTCTGGTGTTTTGGTCAGGAAGCTCTGGAAATCCCTTATTTCGTTGAATGACTTTCTCCTTGCCTGAAATGTTATGCTGAACTTTGCTGGGTAGTTGATCCTCGTTTGGAGTCCCAACTCCTTTGCCTTATGGAATATTGGGTTCCAATTCTTTCGATCTTTTCATGTAGAAGCTGCAAGGTCCTGTGTGATCCTGACTGTGTGACCTTGATATTTGAATTGTTTCTTTCTGGCTGCTTGTAGTATTTTCTCCTTCACTTGATAGCTCTGGAATTTGGCAACTATATTTTTTGGGGTTTTGAGTTTGTGATCCCTTTCGGGAGGGGAACGGTGGATTCTTTCGATGACTATTTTGCCCTCTGAGTCTAGTACTTCTGGGCAGTTTTCCTTGATGATTTCCTGGAAGATATTGTCCAGACTCTTTTCTTTATCATGGGTTTCTGGCATGCCAATAATTCTTAGATTTTCTCTCCTGGATCTATTTTCCAGGTCAGTTGTTTTTCCAATTAAATATTTTGCATTTTCTTCTATCTTTTCATTCTTTAGATTTTGTTTGACTGATTCTTGTTGCCTCATTGAGTCATTAGTTTCTGCTTGCCCAATTCTAATCTTGATCGTATTGTTTTCTTCAGTTAGCTTTCGCATCTCCTTTTTCATCTAGCCAATTTTTCCCTTTAAGGAGCTATTTTCTCCATTTAATTTTTGTACTACTTTTTCCATTCGACCAATTTTCCCAGTTAGGTTTTGGGTTTCCTTTTCCATCTGATCAATTTTCCCTATTAGGTTTTAAGTTTCCTTTTCCGTTTGATTAACTCTTCCTTTTAGGGAATTATTCTCTCCAGTTAATTTTTGAACTTCTTTTTCCATTTCTTCAGTTTTCCTTTTCAGAGTGATGTTCTCATCAGTGAATTCTTTTTTTATAGTTTTAAAACCATTGGCCAGTTTTTCTTTTATATCCTTCTTCAGACGTTCCAGGTAATCTAGTTGTGCTTGGGAGAAATTCATGGTCCCATCTGAGGTTTCAGATGGAAGTACAGTCTCAGCTCTGACCTCTTTGGTGTTTGTGTTTTGGTCCTTATCCCCATAGAAAGATTCTATGGTTTTTTCACTTTTCGTCTGCTTTTTCCGATTCATGATGTTGGCTGAGTGTTGTAGCTTTTGGTTCTTTCAGTCAGAAGATACAGATCTTTTAAGTTGAGTTGATGTTTGTTTAGGCTGAAAGCAGGCTTTTTTTTTTGTTGTTGTTGTTGTTGTTGTTGTTTCCCAGATCAACCCTGGGGTTAGCTTGATAGGTGTCTGGGAGGGGTGGTCTGGTCTCAGGAGATCTCCTCAGCTGACCTGAGGCAAAGGCAAGGTCAGGGGATGGTGATCCCAGCTTCCCTATTGTCTTCCCTTTTCCCCTGGAGGGCTGGGACACGCCTAGAAGCTAATGCGTGTTCCCGCCCCTCCTGGGGCTCGTCTCCCAGGCTGAGGCTTGCCTGGGTCTCAGTGCGAATTTTCTCTGCCCTGGGTCATCTGTCCCTCCAGATAGCCTCCGCCACCGTAGGAAGAATCCCCCTTTGCCACTTTTCCAGCCTGTGGTGTTATGAGACCACCCGCCCCCTTCTGCTGTTCCCACTGATCCAGGATTAATCTGGGGAAGAATTTTATGGTTCCCTCACGGTCATCGGGGGGGAGGGGAGAGCACTTACTGATCACTCCGGCATCCCAGCTCCTGGATGTTCAAGTAGTGACCCACTGAAGTCCCGTCTTTAGGCTGAAGATTTCAAGGGCTGTTGTGCTGATATCGTTGGCTCGGCCTGGCTTATCTCCTGCTCCGCTGGTCTCGCCCGCCACTCTCGGGCCCCTCGGGTCCCCTCCGCCCTGCCACGCCGACCGTGCTGCGCTGTGCGCCGGGGTCTTACCCCCGCGGAACAGATCCCTCCCGTGGACCCTCCAGTCCACCCTGGGCTCCGAATCTGTCAAAGTCCGTCTCCCACTGGATTCTACACCTCCAAAGTCTGGTCAGACTCTCCCCCCGGAGATATCCAGAGGAGTTTTTCCAGGAGCTTAGGTGAGTCGTTGCTTTCACTCCGCCATCTTGGCTCCGCCCCCCCCCCTTATGTTTTCTTAATGGGAAATCTAATATTACTTTTTAATCTGAAATTAGAATATGTGTAAAATTGTATGCAAACTGCTTAAGAATCACCTTAGCATGTAACCATTATTTAAAGGAATTCTGAGAGCAGGAGTATTCTTTCTGTGGTGGATCTCTTATTGTTACCAATGTGAAACTAAATGCTTCTTATCTTGGATGTGTGATCTTTGAGAGCTGAACTCAGCGAAAGATCTGATCATTGGAACTTGCTCTGTGAGACTTTATTTATGGAACTGAAATTGACTCTGGTTTTGAGCTTTGATTACCTGGAGCGTTGCCCAAATTATCATTAAGCATGTGCTGCAGGCTGATATCTGGTAAAGGTGTATATCTATACTTGGAAAAAGTTTTGGGGACAAACTCAGACATGGCCTATGTAGGATCTTCCTGACTTTCTGTCCCAATTGTGCTATTTCATTTTTGAAAAGGAAAATTCCCCACTTGATTAATCCTGAGCCCTGCCTTTAATATCTTGTGGCTACATAATGGCCTATCAGATATGACTTATCGCTGGAATCAAACAGACCTAAAGAAGTTTTTCCCTTCTGTTATGATATGTGACATTGTTATAACTATGACCCTCATTTTGCTTTTATAACAAATTTCTATAAGCAAGAAATTGTGCAAGTACAATACTAAATCTATTAGATAGATACTGGATGCAAGTATGAATATCTTACAATTTGAACTTACATTCATGGCCAAATAATAATATAGGTGTAATTTTCTCCAAAGGAGGAAATGATTGGATGAATTAAGAAAAAGTTGTCATGTTGTACATTTCTAATTAAATAGCATAGCAGATATGAAAGAAAAGCCACAGGATTAGACCGTTTCCTCTAAGAATTTTATTCAGGTAGATATGATTGGCTTTCAGAATTTACCTATCATGGAAATTCAGGGTTAGGAATTCCTTGCTAATAAGGTTTCGTATTTGGATTTTTCCATTATTAAAATATCTATCTGATAATTTTAGAAGGCAGAAGAGCTCATTTTATGGTTAGACTCTTAAATTTTAAAAGATTTTTATAAGAGGTGCAGCATTTAGGTAAGGGGAAAAACAGCAAATGTTATATAAACTGAATTTCTCTGAAGTTTCAAAATTGGACAACCAAATTTAATTGATTGTATTAATTTAACTAAGTCAAAATTATCTAGGAACGTATAGATCTGAACTACAGAAGCAGAACTCTCTTTTAGAACTGCCTTAAAAATAAAGCCTGTTATTCAAGAAAGGATATCTAGGGACTGGGTAATTACATGAGACATCTGGGACTCAAAAGGTGCTGCTTAAATAGAGGTTGGAAATGGGGTACTGATATACAAGGGGACTTAATGTGAGTTAACATTGATAATAATCATTGTATTGAGTGGTATGGTTTGTGTTTATGTTTTCTTGTCAATCTCCTTTCCCAAAACTTGTCCATTGGGATACCTCTCAATATTTTAATCTGTACCTGACTTAATATAATTATGTAATATGGGAATTGTAATAAAAATTTAATTATATATATATAGATATATAATTATATTGCTTCAACCTAGTCCAGTGCAGATAGGAAACTGAAACATTTCTATGTGCCTTTATCCAAGGACCTATGTTATGCTCTTTTTTTCTCAATTGCCAACTTCTATGACTTCCTGTAAGGTCTTAAACATCTTAAAGAAATCAGTGAGGAATGGTTCACTGAATTATGGTCTACAATAGTAGTACACTTTGAAAAAAAAAGTGGGTTTCAGAGAAATTGCAGAAGTTTATTGGAATGTACTGATGCAGAGGGACATGAAAAGCCCAGAATAACAGCGTGATAATCACACTAGCCCTGGTATATAGGTCATGCATGGGGGCCGAAGCTTGTAATCCCTGATACTAGGAAGTCTGAGGCTGCTGGATTGCTTGAACTCAGAACATAGGAGCAGCAGCTGGGCTAAGGTGAGATCAGGTGACCAAATTGAATAGGGTACTAACATAAGGGCTGACCTCCTCCTCACCTAGGAACCTCCTGAAAAACGTGCCAAATGGCCCAGATCAGAAAGAGGGGACATCAGTGTTTGCAAACCAATCAACAGTGGGATCAGTCCTATGAGGAGCTATTGTATTTCGAGCCAGGTGAGATTAGGATATCTACTCTCAAGGCAATTCCAGAGGAGAAGGACAGGGTTTCTGTCCAGAAAAAGAATAATTGTTATTTACACTTTCTCTGAACTATCAAAATGACAACAGTGAACTAGAGAGGCTTGGATTGGGACTTATTATTGGTCAATCAGTGAGAACCAGAATGACTTGGTTTGAAGTCATTGTGAATTATTTTCATTTGAAAATTAATGGGTTTTATGAAAGCCTGATTTTTCAGAGCCCAAGGTGAAGCAATTTATATTCCCTTGGTCAGAGCACCCACATTCAAACGTCTCATTCCCCATTTTAGGGAGGGAAGAAGGAAGAAGAGAAGGAAGGAGCATTGCTCAGTTGGAACTGGTCAGTTTGGTCCCCAGAGGGAAGCTCCTGGTCTTCCTCCTCACAGAATTATTATTTGTCCTTCATTCCTGAAGAGACTAATGACATCAGGAGGGTGATGTCTTGACTTGGAAGTGAATGGGATTTAAGTGAGACAGGGCTGTGCAAAGTCAGCAGCCTCACTCTCTCCTCCAGAGCCATCTGGGTGCAGAGGAAAGAAGTAGATCAGGATTCCTGGAGATGGCCGCTGAGACCTGAGTAAGAGAAAAATAACTGTTACTTGGGAAAGACCTCTCCCTCAGGGTATCTGTGGAAATCACACCTGTTGTCTTCATTTATGAGGGCAGAGAAAAGAATGAGACCAGTATCTGGTAGCAGCCCCCATGGGAAGGTTTGTGGTCCTTGGCTACCTTACAAGGCAGAAGAGTCTTTCCTTTCTTCCTTTTTCTCTCTCTTCTCAGTCTTTCTACCTCAAACAGAACCCTTGGGACAAATGGTTCCTGCAGCAGAGCTAAATTAGTCCCAAATCTCCCCTGAGGGCAGTGGCTGACCTGAGTCTGTGACTCTGGGGCACCAGCTACTTCCCTATGCTGAAGGGCTGAACAGCCTAGGGAGGTTTGTGTTCAGAGCTGAAACAGAGTGGGAATGCAACACTACTATGATGCAAAGAGTAATAATCTGCAGCATTCTCAGCCTCTACACCATTGATGGTGAAGGTAAAATCTGTCCCAAGCACACTGCCACTGAACCTGGCAGGGACCCTAGACTGCACGGAGGAAGCTTCATAGATCAGGAGTTTGGCAGACTCTCCTGGTTTCTGCTGGTACCAGCACTTCAGTTGGTTTTTCTGGAACTGGCTTTGCAGTTGACAGTGGCTCTGTCTCCTGGAGCCACAGACAGGGTGACCTGGGATTCTTGGTGGAAAAAGAAGAAAGAGTTTTTAGTGAAGAATCCTGTGTGGATTCAGTGAATGCAGGCATAGTTTCCTCACCCTCAGGCTGTGTCACAGATATCCCCAGAAAAACTCCTGTCTCTAAAGTGCTGCCATCTTGTGATGCATTGGGAGGCTTAACTTGAGGCCAGAACAATAGGAGCCAGAAGAGCAATGATGGGGAGGGCATTGTGACCCTTGCAGAGCTGGAGGCAGAGAGCTCTAAGCTCAGTGAGAAAGGTGGGAGACATTTGAGTCTCAGGTTGGGTTTGTGAAAGGTCCCTTGGAGATCATGGTGCAAAACAGTGCTGGTCCAACCTCAACTCCAGGGCGCCATGAGTTTTTATATATGCACATGGAACGAGTAGCCCAATTGCATTTCCTTTAAGGTGTGACCCCATGTAGTCTCCTTCTTTATATTTATAACCTGCCTTAGTCTGGTCATGGTGGTGTCTTTGGCAAGTGGCCAATTATGGTTATAAATGGAGGAGGCCCCTCTACCTTCTTTTTTTCTTTTCTTTAAATTTTTATTTTTTATTTTTAACACAGTTTATAACAGATAAAGCAATTCAAACTTTTGGTCAGGTGATACTTCCTTTTAAAGCATTTTCAATATGGACCACAAAAGAATTTTTTTTAAACATTAACCAAATGAGACATAAATAATATTGACATTGCTAACTTCACAAGCTCTTGACCTAATTGTCTCCACAGTATTAATGAGAATTAAAGGACACTAGTTTATTGTTATTGGTCTAAAGTCCTATGTCTAATAGCTTAATTTTAGACTTAACCTCGGATGTTCCCCTACCAGTAATCTATAATTGAACAGATCTGGTATTAAGCTTACAAACCTTTTGACTATAGGGAACTGCCACCAAGAGTAGGGACGTTGCAGGGATACAGCATCTCCCCAACTTCATGTCAGTTCCAGGCAGGATTAGATTATCCACTTGTATTCAGTCAGGCTTAAAGTCTGCCAGGCGTCAGTGGGGAAATTGAGTCAGGAGAATCCTACCTCAGCCCAGGCTGAACAGCCGCTCTCCCACTCTTTCCATGGGATCACCTTAAGCAGTTCATACCAGCATCTCATCAGCTTACTGGCATCATGGATTGGAGGGTCAGATCGCCTTTCTTGCTACCCATAAACTGGAGTTAGACTCAGAAGAACAGGCACTTAATAGTCCCATCCTCTCTAACTTCTGAGGAGAGATCAGACAGTTCTGGATCTAAAGACCAAGAGTTGACAAGTGCTTAGCAAAGAATAGAATTAAGGAAGGAAGAAAGGAAAGAAGGAAGGAAGGAAAGGAGAGAGAGAAAAAAAGAAAGACATCTAGCCAGCAAACGCCAAGTTATTTGGTCAGCCTCTGCCCTTCCAAATTTTCCTTCCTTTGGCGAGGAGAAGGAAAGAGAGAGGGACACAGAAGGGAGAAAATGAGATGAGTTACCCACCTAGCTGTGTTCATACTGAGGTAGCTCAGTCTACTCACAGGTTGAGTTCATCTTTTGTTTTCGAAGAATACCATGATGTCAGAGAAATGACAACATGACTTGCACTTGATTTTGTTTTGAGTGAGGGAGGGCTATGCAAGGTCACCAGCCTCATTTTCTCCTCCTGAGCCATCTGGATCCGGTGATCAGATATTCATTAAGATGACTGGAGACAGCCATGGGTGCAGTGGGAGATCTTGGCCTTTCTAAGCTAAGGCCTTTTCAGGTACTCACTTAGAGGGAAGTAACACCAATTCAGTAAATAGTCCTCTTTAAGAAGCAGTTAGGGAATGGCCACTTTAATGAGAAAAAAACAAAAGTAACTAAATCAATCTGGAAGGGCAAGAGAAATAGTTACTATTGATAATCACGCTAAACCAGGAGAGTCCAGAGAACAGTGATAAAGTGGAGCTCGGTCAGGGACCTATTGTTCAAAGTTTTTCAGTGTGCACTGAGTTTAAAGTTTTTGAAAAGACAGACAGAAAGACATCTAGCCAGCAAAATCCAAGTTAACTAGAAAGCCTCTGGCCATCCAAATTTGCCTTCATTTGGAGAGGAGAAGGCAGGGGAGAGGGAGACAAAAGGGACAGGATGAGCTTAGTTATGCACCTAGCTGGGTCCCTACTCAGGCAGCTTGGTCTGCTCATAGCATGTGTTCATCCATTTTAGAAGATCATGACATCAGAGAGATGGTGATAGAAATGATTTTACAAATGAGTCATATTCTATAACCAATACAATGTGTACATTATTCCCTCTTTTAGCCAATTCTGCTGAGAGTAAGGTTCATTCGTTCTCCCACAAGTCCTCCCTGTTCTTCTCCAATGTACATACTTGTTTGTCTCTTGTGTGAGATAATTCAAATCATTTTACCTCTCCTTTTCCCTTTCTTGCAGCGCATTCCTCTCCTTTTTATTGTGATTTTTTAGCGATCATCCCTTCATATTCATCTGACATCTGTGCCTTTTGTCTATATATACTCCTTCAAACCACCTTAATAATGAGAAAGTTCTCATGAGATGCAAATACCTTTCCATGTTAGAACACACCCAGCTGAACCTATTAAGTACCTTAGGATTTCCCTTTCCCATTTACTATTTTTTGTTTCTTGAGTCTTATATTTGAAAGTCAAATGTTCTGTCTTTTCATCAAATACTTGAAAGTCCTCTGTCACAGTGAATATCCTTTTACCCACCTGAAGGATTATACTCAGTTTTATTGGGTATGTGATTCTTCCTTGTAATCCTAGCTTTTTTGCCCTTGGAGTGTCATATTCCACACCTTCCAATTCTTTAATGTAGAAGATGATAAATTTTGTGTAATCCTGACAGTATCTCTACAATACTTGAATTGTTTCTTTTTGGCTTTACTTGTAATATTTTCTCCTTGACCTGGGAGCTCTGGAATTTGGCTACAGTATTTTTGGGAGTAATCATTTTGGGATGTCTTTCAGGAGTCAATCAGTAGATTCTTTCAATTTCTCTTTTATCCTCTGGTTCCAGAATGTCAGGGCAGTGTTCCTTGATAATTTCTTGAAATAATATGTCTAGAATCATTTCTTGATCATGGCTTTAAGTTAGTCCAATAATTTTTAAATTTCATATTCTGTATCTATTTTCCAGGTGTGTGATTAAGGAAATTTAGGGTTCAGATTCGCACCTACAAGACACATTTGAGAAGAAGAAGCTGGATATTTTATTGATTTACAGAAAAGGCAAATGCATGAACAGTTTAGAGCTATAGCAGAAATAATTAATATAGCCTAATACTAATATGATTATAGCAATATTAATATAGATATAAGAGGAAATAGAAAAACATCACCAGTTCAGGGAAGCACCAACACCTGAATTTTCTCAGCTGGGGAATCCCAGGATGCAGCTTTCAGGGTCTGAATTGGGAGCAAGGGGTCCCAGGCAGAGTGTCCTCTCCATGGGTGAGATTCCAAGGACTTTCACTAAACAAGAGGATTTTATAGGGACCTAGACAAAGAAGGCTTTTTGCCAACAGCTCCTCACACTGTTCCAAGATGGTCAGGCATATGGCCATGGGAATACAGGTTTTGTCCATCAAGGAGATACCATACAGGGGCCACAAGATATAAGTTAATTAATCATATACTGGGAGGATTAGCCAGATCCTCCAAGTATTATCTATGTGTTCTGGGAGTGGCTAGTTCCCGGAACATTAATACATGTCCAACTCGTGCATGTTATATTCCTTGAGAGGTCACCAAAAGGACAGAGTGAACTTACTTTATTCAAGGGATATGAAATATTCCTTCATTTGGCCTTAAGGTCACGAAGGACTTAAGGTGACTGAATCAAGGGAGTAAAATTAGTATATATCCGTTTCATTTGAGTATACATATAACAGTTACAACAAAACAAAAATAGTAGTAATAGAAATAATAATAAAATAGGAATAGCAAGGCTATTAAAATATCTAGTTGCAGTGGAGGATTTGAATAGAAAATCATACCAGTAATGATTAGTATCAGAGGTTACTAAATGAGAGAGGAGTTACTCTATTAATTTCCCAGCATCTATATGAGTTTGTATTCAATGTTCATTAAGAGCTCTTTGGTTTTTCTCTAATAGTTGCTGCAATTCAACAGAAGAATTTAAAATAGAGATGAAAGGTTCCAAAGATAAATACACATAGGGTAGACGTAATAGTTTGGGTACCCAAGACAAAATAACATCATCCACTGTCAGGGGAAAAGTAGAAATCATCACCCTGCCAATGGAGAAAACTCACATGTTATATACAACCAGCAAATGGGGCTACTTGCCCTACAGAATACAAGTCAGTTTCATTGTTAGAGACGAGGCAGATAGATTGAACAGATACTTCATGTAACATAGAGAAGTTGGACATAGGATATAGAGTAAGATCATGTAGATTAGAGGAGTGTGAGAGAAGACAGGGCTTCATCTGTCTGGTCATCATCCCACACACCATTCCACTATTAATTAAAGTAAAATCTTCTAAAGTATGAGTTACGTTAGCTTGATCGATGTAATTTCCATATAAATGTGGCAAAGTAATGATGCAATATAAAAGGAATTACATGGTACTGACACATGGTGGTCCAATGTTGTACATTATAGTAATACATAGTCTCAATACACCACATAGAGGTGCACTTAGCTTGAGTTTGCTGCTGAGATTTCCAATAATTATAGGAAGGGAATTAAGTTTTCCAAAGATCAGGGTCTCCACTCAACAATAAATGCTGTGCATTCTCTTTTTGTATTAGAGTATACATATTTTGTAAAGAACATTGAGTCTAATTAAATAGTGCTGTAACATTAGTGTTAAAAGTTATTGAAGCTAAGGTTGAGTCATTAAAAACCTATAGGAATTGGCCTTGGTATTTTAAAGTACGATGATGGGGCAGGATCGTTGTGGGCAACCATTTGGCATTAACAGTAAGTGCTTAAGCTACATCCTGTCCAGCACTATGCAGTCTGCTGGCCAGGGTCTCAAGGTCTATAGAATTTACTATACCCAAACCAGTTCCTGTCCCTCCAAGCAATGTATCATACCAGGCCCTTTTTATTCTGGCATAATTTGGTAATACAGGGAAGGATATGTTATTATTAACATTAATACACTGGGTCGTGTTGTTAATGCCCCAGATGGTACAATTACTATTCTTCATCTGATCCTTCATCACTTGAAAAGGCCTATCAGGGGTGGTAGAATTTCTCCACTGTAAGGTTATTTGAGAGCCACCTGAGTGCAATCATGCTCCTGGGATCCAGGCAAAATTTTCTGAGACGGTGTACAGCAACAGCCATATCCCTAAAAAACACTTTATTAACATAAAAAGACGTGTATTAATGGAACATCATATAAGGTATCATCTCCTGAGTAACAAACCAGCACTGTATTTTTTTTTTCCCTCAGCTATGATTTCCATGGCCTTAGGCCAGTCTGTAGGTTTATTTTTAACCCATGCCTTTGAGTCAATTGTCATATTGGTAGTACCAAATCCTCACCTCCTGGCATCAGAAGATTCTGGTGTATGAACCTTGGCCCATTCAGGATTCAGGCAAGGGATAATAACTAGTTGGGCAACTCTCCTTCTGTTGTATGATAAGGTTCAGTATCCAAATTTTGCAAAATTATTTTAATTTTTAGTGGTCGGAGTCAATTACCCCTCCTAGTACACCTACTCCTAAAACAGCTGAACTTGATCAGGATAATATCTGCCTATAATGGCAATATTTTGAGGCTAGGGAGAAATGTGATTCCAGAATTGGGGCCCAAGTACATGCACCCAAGCACCCCATCATTCTCCCTTTAAACAGATGGGACCCAAAATCTTTCTGGGGTAAGGGACGAAGGTCTCAGATTCTGAAACTGCTTCATGCTGAGATTGGACATAGAGCTGTCCCTGCCTTGAGAGGTCCCATTCAGGAGGTTGGTTCTTCAGTCAGTGTCAGGAACATGATCCAGGTCCAGACAGTGATGTGTAATGGTCTCAGACAGAGGGTGATATACAGCCAGAATGGTCATCTGCAAGTGGAAGGAACTAAACCTGCAGGAGACAAATCTGGCAAGGAGATTAAGCAAACAAAGACCAAAAAATGATCAGAAGGGGTTAAATATGGGTTGGTATCCTTTAGGTAGGGCCATCTCAAATCTGACAGGGCTACTGATGATCAAATCAAGTTACAACACTTTTCTGTCTTCTGAAGATACTTGCCCCCACTCTCTCAACATACTTAAACCATCTGAGACTGGTACAAGGGTATCCAGAGCAGTTATCTGGAGACAGGAGAGGCTTGGATGACCCCCATTTGTCCCAAACCTCGTCTGCCTTCTGTATTCTCAATCAAACCTTTATTTATCTTTCGAAATCTCTTGAGCCCATTATTCAGACTGCATCACCCTCCTTTATATTTCTACCATAGACAAGATAGCTCACAAGCTATTACTCTTCACTAGCATAGCTGTATTGCCTTAAACAAAAGGGGTTTCTAACTTGAACCTCACAACTGAGTAGATGTACATCGTTGTTTCACAGGCTTGTTTATCTCTTTCTGATTATTCACTCTGGAAGGGAAACTTTAGAAATTGAGTTGTCATTGTTGCTTACATATGATAAGTTCAAACACTAATTTTAACTCTTGCTTAGGCCATGGGATGACTACAAATTCAGATCAAAATACCAAAATCTTTTCCGCTTTGTAGATCATTACATATTAATTTAGCAATACATTATCTTGAAAATGAAAATTTAGTAGACCTTACATGAAAGATTTTTTAAAAAATTTCTTCTAAAAGTATTTCCTTTTCTTTTTAAAAAAACAGTTTAAATTTTATCCTGATGTTAAGAGAGTCACTAAACTTTTATAAAGAAAATTAGTTGAAATCTCTTAAAGTGATGACTCTCTTTTTACTTTGAAGCAAAAATTAAACTTTAAAATTGAAGTTCATTAAAGCTGAGTTGTTATAAAGATGTCCTTAAGTAATATGAATTCCCAAAGTATTACAAACTAAATTCTTAGTTACTGCAGAATTCCTAGATATTACAAAATGTTTTAGTCAAAAAGGTGTTGTAATGGAATCTCACATTGGTAACAGTAAGAGACTGATCACAGAAAAACATGACTGCTTTTAAAATCCTTTTAAACATTGGAAACATCTTAAGATGAGTCTTAAGCAATTTACATAAATTTCTCCACATGTTCTAATTTTAGATAAGAAATAATATTTGACTTTCCAGTAAGATTACACAAAAGGGCTCACACATTTACTGACTACTTGTTCTGTTCATAGAAATTTGCTAGAGAAGAAAAAAAGCAGGGACATGTGACATACCAAATATGACAGGATAAAACATCCTTGACTCCGTTTGAATTCAGATAAGAGTGAAATTCTCCAATCATGCAGTATCTGTTTCATAGCCAGACTCAGGTGGGAAACATTCCTTTTTAAAGGAACGCAATGGGGAAACTGAGCCAGGGGGATCCCATCCAAGATTGAGGCTAGAATTGTCTCCTTGGCCTTTCCTTTCCAAATACAAACTTCACCTGTTAACAGTACAGGGTCACATTCTCTCTGAGTAACTTGTGGCATTTCTCTCAGATACTGGTTTAATGTGAACAACTATATCCAAATTCAAACTCAAAACAAAAATAGTTATGGTCCCAAATGCCTTTTATCTTAAACAGCAAATTTCACTAATCACAGTTTAGAGCCAGATACAGTTACGTTTTTTTTTCTTATGGAGTTGCAGTAATAAAGATCTACCAGGACTCACATACACAAGGGATACCATTTAACATCTTTCCTTCTCAAATTTAGAACTTGTCCTGATGTAAAAGCCAATTGTTAAAAATCCTTTCTATCAATTACAAGTTCTGAGAGAGTTATATTCATTGTTTAGGAACTACATAAGCCAAACAAGTTCTCTTCTTTCCATACACAGTGATCAATTAACAATTTTAGGCTTAGCATTGAAACAGTAACTCCAAATAACTTAGCTAACAATCTTACAACTTTTATACATGATAGCCAAATTGTTTTAGCTATAACTTCTTTAACAGGCAAAGGTGAAAATAACTGGTTTTCTAAATGGCAGTTATAAAACATTATAAGACAAGGTTAGCAGGGCTGATAAAGTAACATAGCTGGTTTTACACAATTTTCCCAACATCTTTTAGTTTCAACAAAATTCAGGTTAAAAATCACTCTGTCTAACACTATTTCTGAATTAGAGCAGTCACTCAACTTTTACAATCTAAGAGAAATTCCGAAATATAATCTTAGAAATATAGCTTTAACACAACAATAACTTCAGGTGGTATTATTTACATTTCCATAAATTATTGATCTTATTACCTTTAGTAATTAAAACCACTTCAAAGTTAACAATTCTACACCAGTCATTATGTTAAGAATCTTATAATCATTTTATCATTTTGATCCCATAACAACAACCATCATTATCTTTACTTTTACAAATCAGAAAACAGGCCAAACAGAGATAAAATACATTTTTGCAACTGAAACAGAGAAGTGAAGTTTACCAAGAGCAGAGAAGGTGATGATTCTTGTATGCAAGCAGTCACCTGTAAGGGCTCTGCAGTTTTAAGTCTACTACCCCAGTCTTCACAGGGTCCTGTCCTTTTGCCACCGAGGAGTAGGGCAAATCTCCCCACTCCACAAGATCTTGTTCAAATACTTTATTTGTCAAATTCTTCTTCAAAAATGGCATATTGTACTGCGAATCCTGTTCGTGACGCCAATTATGTATGATTAAGGAAATTTAGGGTTCAGATTTGCACCTACAACAAGACACATTTGAGAAGAAGAAGCTGGATATTTTATTGATTTACAGAAAAGGCAAATGCATGAACAGTTTAGAGCTATAGCAAAAATAATTAATGTAGCCTAATACTAATATGATTATAGCAATATTAATATAGATATAAGAGGAAATAGAAAAACATCACCAGTTCAGGGAAGCACCAACACCTGAATTTTCTCAGCTGGGGAATCCCGGGATGCAGCTTTCAGGGTCTGAATTGGGAGCAAGGGTTCCCAGGCAGAGTGTCCTCTCCATGGGTGAGATTCCAAGGACTTACACTAAACAAGGGGATTTTATAGGGACATAGACAAAGAAGGCTTTTTGCCAACGGCTCCACACACTGTTCCAAGATGGTCAGGCATATGGCCATGGGAATACAGATTTTGTCCATCAAGGAGATACCATACAGGGGCCACAAGATATAAGTTAATTAAGCATATACTGGGAGGATTTGCCAGATCCTCCAAGTATTATCTATGTGTTCCGGGAGTGGTTAGTTCCCAAAACATTAATACATGGGCAACTCGTGCATGTTATGTTCCTTGAGAGGTCACCAAAAGGACAGAATGAACTTGCTTTATTCAAGGGATATAAAATATTCCTTCACCAGGTCATCTGCTTTTCCAACGAGACATTTCCCACTGTCTTCTACGTTTTCATTCTTTTGGTTTTGTTTTGTGGTATCTTGCTTTCTCATGAAGTCATTAGCTTCCATTTGCTCCATTCAAATTTGGAAGTAATTATTTTCTTCTGTGAGCTTCTGGACCTCCTTTTCCATTTGTCTCATTCTGCTCCTTAAGACATTCTTCTCTTCATCAGCTTTTTGGACTTCTTTTGCCATTTGGGTTAATCTTTTTAAACATTTTCTTCACTATATTTTTGTGTCTCCTTTGGCAAGCTGTTGACTCATTTTTCATGATTTTCTTGCATCACTCTCATTTCTCTTCTCAACTTTTTTTCTACCTCTCTTACTTGATTTTCAAATCCTTTTTGAACTGTTCCATGGCCTGAGATCAATTCACATTATTCTTGGAGGCTTTGAATGTAGGAGTTTTGACTTTGTTGTCTTCTTCTGAGTATGTGTTTTGATCTTCCTTTTGAACATATAAACTGTCTGTACTCAGAGTCTTCTTCCACCATTTGGTAATTTTCCTAAACTAACATTTGACTTTTACCTCTTTGCTAACATAGGGCTCTGCTTCCAGAGTAGAATACACTGTGCCAAGCTTCAGAGGTTTGTTGCAGCTCTTTTCAGATATAGTTCTAGGGACCTATAAGCTTTTAGTTCTTCCAAGATGTTTACTCGTCTCCTGACCTGTGCTCTGTTCTATGAGTGACCACAAGTCCTGTTTTCTGCCCTGGAACTATGAGGAGGTTCCTCCCTCCATGGTGGCTGCAAACTCTGCTCTGCTTGTGCTCTCCCTTGCCCTGGGACTCCCCCCACCCCAGGATCTGGATGTGAGAATGAACTAAGCAACAAAGTCCTGCTTCAGTGCTAGCAAAGAGACCCTGTAATTTCCTTCTGATCAGTTTTTTGACCATTTGAGACCCGGAACTCAAAAAGCAGATTCTTCTGCTGCTATACTTGACCAGAGAGTCTCAAGGCCTGCCCCTGGTTGACTGTGGTCAGGGTCATGATGGTGAGCATTGCACTTTCATCCATTTGGGCCACTGGTCTTTCTTTCTCATTTTCAAATTGTCTTTGGTACATGGGGACTAAGACGTCTGGAACACACTACTGATGTAAGTGACTCAGTTGCCCCAAGGCCTGCTCTGGTTTTGCTGGGGCCCGTTCTGTGCTGGTGAGGCCTGCTCTGGACTGTGCCTTTCCTTCTGGCCTTAAAACTTGTCTTGTGTTGTAAATTTACTTCACTCAATTTTTTTTGTGAGTTTTGCTACTCTAGAATTTGCTTAGTCTTCTTAAAAAGTACTTAAACGAGTTTGGGGGACAGCTCAAATGAGTCCCTGCCTTTCTCTGCCATATTGACCTTGACTCTTTTCTTAATTTTGTTAATTTACTTTTTGTTATATTAACATGTATTTATGAAATAAAGCAAGCATTTCCATAACATAGTACTATTAAAAAGATGGTGGTACATGAAACTGCTAATGTACTTTGCACAACCTGCTATTCCCTTCAAATGTGTAGCAAAGTTGTCATGTACATTGGTTTTTGTTCTACCCTCCTCCCTTATTGTTCATTTCACTCCCATTTTCCTTAGAAGGTAATGGAAGCTATGGATCATTATCCCCAATGCTTATGGTCCAGTTCTCTGGGAAGATGAACAACTGACCACCATGTAGTGACAAGGACAGGAGATGTAGTATTGCCTGAAAGTGAAATTCTCACAGTCAGCAGAGAGACTGGATCCACCCTATAGACTGAGTTGTCTCAAGAACTTTAGGGACTCTTCCATCCCCCTTGTCTATCCTGGCTGCCCTTTTAGGGCTGAGGAGAGACATCCAGAGCTGACAGTCCAGGCCCATTCCCCTGAATTGAGTACAGTTACCTCTTAAACACCAGCTGAGGGGAAAAGATTTGTGTTACACAACAGAGAACAGAGTGACGAATGAGAACAGCTTCTGGACGCAGCCCCCATGAGAAAGTGTGTGGTTCTCGGCTAACACTTAGCAGGCAGAAGATTTTTTCTCTTCCTCTTTTGCTCCTCTTAATCTTTCTACCTCAAGAAGAGCCTCTGGGACAAGTAGCTCAAGCAGTAGAGATGAATTAGGCCCAGTTCTCCCCTGAGGGGAGTGGTTGCCCTGATCTGGTGACTCTGGGGCAGCAGCTGCTCTGCTCTGCTGAAGGGTTGAGTTGCCTGGGGAGGTTTTTGTTCAGGGCTAAAACACTGTGGGAAAGGGTAACTATAATACTGCATACAGTAATAATCTGCCGCATCCTCAGCCTCCACAGCACTGATGGTGAAGGTGAAATCTGTCCCAGAGCCACTACCACTGAACCTGGCAGGGACCCCAGACTCCAGATTAGAAGCAGCATAGATCAGGAGCTTGGGAGACTGTCCTGGTTTCTGCTGGAACCAGTACATGTAGTTGCTAATGCTGGAATTGGCCTTGCAGTTTATGGTGACACTGTCTTCTGGAGCCACAGAGAGGGAAGCTGGGGTCTGAGTCAGCACAATGGCTGACTGAGATTCTGGGTAGGAAAAGAAGAAAGAGATTTCAGTGAAGAATGCTATTCCCTTACCCTCAGGCTGTGTGAGAGATTCCCACTGGAAAACTTCTGATGTCTGGTAAGTGTTGCCAATCTATGGCTAATTGGGAGTCTCACCTTGAGGCCAGAGGATTAGGAGGCAGAGGAGCAAGGAAGGGGAGAGCATTGTGAACCTTGCAGAGCTGGGGACAGAGAACTCTGAGTTCAGTGTGAAAGGGGGGAGATATTTGAGTCTCAGGCTGGGTTTGTGAAAGGTCTCTTAGGGATCATCATGCAAAACAGTGCTGGTCCAACCCCAACTCAAGACCCCAGGTGTGGTGATATACACATGGAGGGCATATTTTTTGAGGTGTATTTCCTTGAAGGTGTGACCTCATGTGACCTCTTTATTTATTGCTATTTTAAATGGACATCCTCTAGCATGGGCATGATCATGGCTGTGCCAAGTGACTCTAAACAGGGTTGTCCTCTTTATCTCCCCAGGAGAGATTAGAGGCCTCTCGGTCAAGAGACTATGTGTTGGCAAGTGTTTGTGGAAAGAACACAGTTAAGAAAGCAAGAAGTAGCTGAGTTAGAAAGAAAACCAAGACCCAAGAACCACCAGAATACAAGGAGAGGGAAGGGAGACCCTTAGGTCTTGTAGGTGGTGTAGACAGAATGTGTCCCTTGGATTGTTGTGGGGGAGGAGATGTTTATTCTCCTCTTTTAAATTTCAGTAACATCTTCTAAAATGTTGAAAAAAAGAAGGGATTGTTGGTCTCAACCTCTCATTTTGTAGTTGGGGAAAAGGAGGTCAAAAGGAGCAAAGTGGTTGTTCACAGACCTTTTTCCTACTAAAATGCATCATCTCTTCTTCTCCACTGAGAACGCTGTGACCTTCTGTCAGGTCTTCATCATCTTATAGTTGTACTCCTTCCATGGCCCTCTGGTTGGTTTCTCTGACTCATTTCTCTGCCCACTCCAGTCATTGCTGCCCTCTCCTGTTAAACTGATCATGTGACAGAGCAGAGTTGACCATTTGACCTCCTACTGCAGAAAGTTCTGTCCCTCTTTATCAGCTCCAGGATCTAATTTCTGTAAAGTCCTTCTGAACTTGGCCAATCCCTGCCTTTCCTCTTTCCTTACTCTTTACCCCCTCCCCAGTACCACATGACCTGCTGACATTGGATAAATGTCCCTCCTTCTGAATCTGTGCTCCCTCACTGCTGCCCCCCGGACCTGGATTGTTCTTCTACCTCACTGCCACTTCTTGCCTTCAGGGGCTTCCTGTTTCCTCAGAAACATACATATAGGGAAACTTCCAGTACATTCTCTTGCCAGTATGATCTCCCTGTGCAGTCTTTTCTTTTGTGCCCGTACTACAGGGTGGACACTGTAGTGACTTTTACTAGCTGTGGTTTTCAATTTAAATCTTTTGAGATTGAACTTAAAGACTAAAAGAAAAAACTTTTCCATACCTGCAGCAGAATGGAAAAAGAGAATTCTATACGAAACTACGAACCTTCCCTTCACACAGCTTGTAAAATAATCATACAACAAAGTCCGTCCATGTCTTTGCACACTATTCCCTTACTTATGCTCTCTTCTGAACTTCTTTCGGTTCTTTTTTGTGCATTTATGAAGATGAGCCAGTGGTCTGTTTTTTTCATTCTGATTGCTCTTGCCTCATTAATGAATTAAAAATTGAGAAATACTACAGAAGCCAAATCTCCTGTAACTTATAAGCACACTCAAACACAATGAATCTGTTTCACCGCGGGTTTGATTAAATGGCAGAGCGAGAAGAAGGCAGAAGTTTCTTTCCTCAGAGCTAGCCAAGCTACCTCAGCTTCTGAAGTCCTAGAAGGAACTCGGTAGTGGCTGGCAGCTATGGTGGCATTTACTGAGATAGGACAGCACTGGAGGCTGGACCTTCCCCCTTCATGGTCCTGGGAGTGGCTGACTGCAGGACTTACCCTACACCTCTATAAAGAAGGAAAGGAAGAGAATTTCCTCTGCCTTCCTCCAGGGGGCGGTGTGGTCATCATAATTATACATCATTCAGTTCCATTGCTCTGTCCTTAATATTTATTGTTAGTCATTGTGTGTATCGCTTTCTTAGTTCTAATTGTTCACTTTATGTAAATTCACATCAGTCTTGCCATAATTCTCTGCAATCTTCATAATCTCTGTTTATTATGATGCAGTAATATTCCATTACATTCACCTGCCATGTTTGTTTAGCTTTAAGTAGACAGTTATCTGATACAATGGATAGACTGCAAGCTGTGTGGCCCTGGACAAGTCACTTAACTTTTCCACACCTGAGTTTTCTCATCTGTAAAATAAGGATTATAATAGCAGTTATGTTGATGTGGGGATCCAGTAAGTTAATATATGTAAAGTACATGTTAAACCTTAAAATACCATGTAGTGCTTTGCTGTTCAGTCTTTTCAGTTGTGTCCAACTTTTTATGACACTGTTTTAGGGTTTTCTGGGCAAAAATACTGGCCTGCTTTGCCATATTCTTCTCCAGATCATTTAACAGACAAGGAAACTGAGAGAAAGAAGGTTAAGAGCTTTTCCCAGGGTCACAGGTCAGTAGGTATCTGGGCCTGGCCTCAAATTCTCTTGACTCTAGTCCCAGTATTCTATCCACTGCACCACTTAGCTGACCCAAATCATTTTGTGTGTATGAAGCCCCAACTACACTTGAAAGTAGATTGTTCTTTAGTTGTTTTGGTCACGTTTGACTCCTTGTGATCCCATTTGGGCTTTCTTGGCAAAGATCCAGGAATGGTTTGGCCATTTCTGTCCCCAGCTCATTTTTATGGATGTGATGATTGAGGCAAAGAGGGTGAAGTTCAAAGTCACACAGCTGGGAAGTGTCTGAGGCCAGATTTGAATTCAGGAAAATGAGTCTTCCTGGTTTCATGCCCAACATGCTGTCAAATCTGTCACCTAAACAAGCTTAAACGCAGAATTTCCAGGAGACTTTCCCCCTGCCCCTCCTGTAATGGTCTTTCTTATACTTCTTTCTCTTCCTTGCTTTTCATTTTCTTTGCTGACTTATTTAAATCCATTTTTTATTGCATTAATACACATTTCTGGAATAAAACAAACATTTCCATAACATAGTATAATAACAAAGATGATTGTGCATGAAGTTGCTAATCTACTATGCACAATCTGCTATTTCTTTCAAATGTACAAGAAAGCTATCATGCAAATTCACAGGGTTTTTTCCTCCTTTTTTCCTACCCTCTCTCCTGTTTTGTTCTTTTCCCTTCCATTTTCTTTGGAATCCTTATGGAAGTTAAGGAAGACTGTCCCCAATGCTGATGGTCCAGTTCTCTGAGAAAATGACCAATTGACTACCACAGATCTCTCCATAACTGTTTTGTATCCCCATTGTCTCAGGAAGGCTTCAGTCTTGGGCAATTCAATCAGTAGAGGCATTGTGGCCCACTCTGAGCTCAGTCTACCATAGTACTTTACAATGCTCTAGCATAATACATTCTCTGAGTGAACTCAAAATGTCCCATTCCTGTGTCAACACCAGAAGGCCATATGAAGTTGACCAAGAGCATTCCTCTGTCTATGACTATCAAGGACAAGGGCCCTCCATCAGACGCTATCTTGAATAATGAGACTTTTCTTAAGTATTTTATGGACATATCTAGTTATGTTATATTAATGGTAAAGGAAACACAGATATCCTGTAATTGTAATTTCAACTGACACATTGTCAGTTGTCTTTTCTTACTGCATTAACAACTTACTCACTGAAGAAATTCCTTTCTCATATCATGCTTAACCTTATGGAAACAATAATTTTGGATGACAAAGGTATCCTGAGTCAGGAAATGAGGTAGTGATGAGAGGTATTGACTCTGAAGGTATAAGGTATTCTTTATTTGACCCTCTAGGTGTTCACTGTCTCATGATGAGCTCCCATGTGTATCTCTATATGTGTGTTTCACAGGCTTTGAGAGAAATAAACACATTCAGACTAATTTTTTTTGTCTTTCTAAGAAGGAACTTGGTAATGGTTTACAGCACTAAGGGGTGACAAGGAAAGAAGATCTAGTCTTACCTAACAATCAAGTTCTCACAGGGAAGAGAGAGCCTGGATTCATTCTGTGATTGAGTTGCCTCAAGAATTGAGGGACTGCTCTATCCAGCTTGTCTATCTTGACTGCCTTTGTAGGATAAGCAAAAAGCAGCAGAGTCCAGGCCCATTCCTGTGAATATTTTGCAGTTTCTCTTCAACAGCTGCTCATGGTGAGGGAAGTGAGAACAGAGTAAAGAAGGAGACCAGCTTCTGGAGCAGCACCTATGAGGAGGTTTGTGGTCCTTGGCTCAAGCATACCAGGCACAAGATTTTTTTCTCTTCCTCCTTTTTCTCTCACTTCTGAATCATTCTACCTCAAGTAGCCCCTAGGACAAGTGTTTCCCACAGCTGAGCTGAATTAGGCCCAATTCTCCCCTGAGAGCAGTGGTTGCCCTGAGCCTATGAATCTGGGGTAGCAGCTGTTCCCCTGTGCTGAAGGGCTAAGCAGCCTGGGGAGGTTTTTGTTCAGGACTGAAACACCGTGGGAATGGATAATTATAAGTTTGAAAACAGTAATAATCTGCAGCATCCTCAGCCTCCACAGCACTGATGGTGAAGGTGTAATCTGTCCCAGAGCCACTGCCACTGAACCTGGCAGGGATCCCAGACTCCCGATTGGAAGCACCATAGATCAGGAGCTTGGGAGACTGTCCTGGTTTCTGCTGGTACCAGCTCATGTAGTTGTTAATGCTGGAACTGGTCTTGCAGTTGATGGTGACTCTGGCTCCTGCAGCCACAGACAGGAATGCTGGGGTCTGAGTCAGCGCAATGTCTGCTTGGGATTCTTGGTGGGAAAAGGAGAAGAAGAAACATATTTCAATGAAGAATCCCATCCAAGTACAGTGAATTCAGGAGTAGTTCCCTCACCCTCAGGCTGTGTCAGAGATACCCTCTGCAAAATTCCTTCTGTCTCTAAATTATTGCCAACCTGTGACTCAGTAGTGGTCTTACCTTGAGGCCAGAGCAGTAGGAGCCAGAGGAGCATGGAAAGGGAGAGCATTGTGACCCTTGTAGAGCTGGAGGCAGAGAGCTCTGAGTTCAGTGAGAAAGGTGGAGGATATTTGTATATGAGGAAGGTCCCTTGGAGAACCCCATGCAAAGCAGTTCTGGTCCAACTCAATTCCAGGGCCCCATAATGGGTTATATGCACATGGAGGGAGTGGCCCAGTTGTGTTTCCTTGAAGATGTGACCTCATGTAACCTCTTTTTTTATTACTATTTTACATGGACCTTCCCTAGTCTGGTCATGGTGGTGGCTGTGGCAGGTGGCTATAAACAGTGGAGTCCTCTCTACCTTCCCAGGAGACATCAGATGACTGGTTCTAGAGAACAAGAATTGTTGTCAAGTGTCTGTGCAAAGACTAGAATGAAGAAAGAAAGAAAGTAGGAAAGAACAGAAGAAAGAAATAAACAATGAAAAGAACTTAGAAAGAGAGTAAAAGACTTCGGAACTAACAGCATTTCAGGATAGCTAAATTCTCAGACTTAGATGAAATGGAAGAGGCAGGTACTTGGAGATTCTCTGGTCAGTATGCTATGTAGAGTAGGGAGCTTGTTTCCCTTGAGTTGTTGACAGGAGGAGATGTATATTCTTCACTTCTGTAATTCTGTTTCATCTTTATAAATGCTGAAAAAGGATTGCTGTTCTCAGCCCCTCTTTTTGTAACTGGGGAAACTGTGACTAAAAGGAGCATAATGGTCATTCAGGTGCCATTTTCATCTCCTGTTCTCCACTCAGCACACAGTCACTTCTTGTCATGCTATCAACATCGCACGTTTGAACTCTGGCCATGGAGGACTGGTTGGTTTCTATGCCTCAACTCTCTTCCCACTCCAGTCAATCTTGCACTAAACTGTTAAATTGATCATTTGAGAGAACAGGTCTGACTATATCACCTCCTACTCCAGAAACTCCAGTCACTCTTTATCACCTCCAGGATCTAATAACAATCCTTTAAAGTACTTCAGAACTTGGCCAGTTCCTCCCTTTCCAGTTTCCTTACACTTTACTCCCTCACAAGTACCCCATGATCTAGTGATACTGGTCTTCTGGCAATTTCTCATAAAGGATCTTTCTCCTGACTCTGTGCCCTCTCACTACTGTCCCATTGTAACAATAAGCACTCTGACATACACAGGAAAGCCTGTTATCACAGATTCTTACATCTGCATTTATAAAAGTAAGGGCAGCTTTTGAGGGGTTGACAATCATTTTAATCAAGCACATGTATCATTCACTTAGTACTTGGGGAAAAGTCAGCACCCTGAACTTCAGAGAAAATACAGAGAAATCAAACTCAACAGGCATACTTCCGAATGTCTGCTATAAGCCACGCATACATCATAGATCAACAGACAGGACCAATTATCTGACCATAGTTACTAGAGAGGGAAGCATCAAAATTTGTGTGTTCAAAGCCAGGGAGCTCGTTAGTGGCTTACCAGAGTCCTCATTTGACCAAGCAAACACTTCCAGTAAGTAAGCCCCAAAATAAAACATTGTCCTCAGACTATTTATACATTTTCTAGAGTCAGAGGGCAACACAACCATTGGAAACCAGTGTCACGTCAGAAACTTAATGAAAGTTGTGAGCCTTCCTACTAATCTTCCCAGGCCTATTAGTGGGTGGGGAAAATCTTCTTTAGTCACATTATTCAATCAGTGGCAGGTAATTATCCTAAAACAAAAAAATGCATTATCAGTACACCCATGTCCCTGGAAAGCTCTTCTTTCTCATTGCCACTTCCTGGCTTCATATGTTTCCTGTTTTCCCAGAAATAAACACCTTTGAAGGTTCTAGTTATGTTTTCTTGCTAGTATGATTTCCCAGTGCATTCTTTTCTTTTACACTCATACTTCATGCTAGACACAGTAGTATCTCTGACTGGCTGTGGTTTTTTAATTTAAATTTTTTATGTTGAATTTAAAAGCTAAAAGAAGAGGATTTCCATACCTGGAGCAGAACACAAAAAGAGGATTCTGTGTGGAACCATGAACCTCCCCTTCCCCTAGCTCATCAAACAAGCATACAACAATATCTATCCAAGTTTTTCAGACTGTCCTCTTCTCTATCTTTCCTTCTGAACTTCCTTGTCCTCTTTTTTGTGCATTTATAAAGAGGAGTCAGTGCTCTACTTTCTTTTTCCCATCATTTTTGCCTTTGCTTTTGTCTCATTCCTGAATTAAAAAATGAGAAGAAATAAAGAAAATCAATCCTCTGTAACATGTAGGCACAGATAAGGAGGAAGAATCTAGACAGTGGTCATGTCCAAAAATAAGGGTCTCTTTCTGCATCGTGTGTCCATCTTCTCTTTGTCAGGAGGTGGTTAACATGTCCTTTCAGAGTTTCTCTCCAGATGTGGTTCAGAGTTTGTCTTTACCACACTAATGTCTTCTTACACATTGTTCTCCTGATTTTTTTCATTTTCTCTGTGTCAGTTTATTCAGCCTTGGGTTTTGTGAAGTATTCTCTTTCATCACTACTTACAGCTCAGTAATGTTCATCATATTTATAAAGTACATTTTATTCTGGCATTCTTCAATTATTTAAGAGGAAATCTGAGGCATTTCCTTGTATTTTGTTACTCTAGGATCAGGGTATTTGTTTTGCATTAGGTAGAATATTGAGCCCAAGGCAGGAAGATCTGAATTCAAATCCAGCCTGTCGTACTTTTTGGCTGTGACTTTAGCTAAATCACTTTATCATGTTTTGTACATGATACACATACACACACACATATGTTAATTTGAAGGTTTGTGAATACCATATTCACTATGTATGTGAGATTCCAGAATGGAATTACTTTCTTAATTTCCTGTGATATATTTAAGAAGAAAGAAAAGATACTGCGTCAATTTTTAAAGGCCTGGTACACTTTGTTTTTGTGATAAGGCTAATTAAATTGGCTACGGTCTTCCTGGCTTATGAAAACTCATTCTCCTTCCCATTACAACACATTTTTGATTAAGGAATTTTGTGATGTGTACCAATACTGTAATAATTACAAATTTAGTTTGTGATAATACTTAGGGAATTTGTGTTACTTGAGGATATTTTACACCAACTTACTCTATTTTTAAGGGTTTATTTTCATTTTTAGGTGGACAGGAAAGATATCTATCATTTTAGAAGTTTGCAACACCTTTTCTCCAAAAATCTTCAGTGATTTTTTTTTTATATCAGGATAAATTTTAAATTTTTCAAAAATGGGAAATAATTTTGGAAAGACAGGTTTTGAAAAAAAATCTTTCTGTGATTTTTTGAAGGCCTACTCAATTTTCTTTTCCATGATAATTTAATGTTAAATTACTATGGTGAGTTTTAAAGCTGAAGACATCTTGCTATTTTGATACGTATTTGTCATCTTCCCATGGGTTATGTACGGGTTAAATTTGTGTTTGGATTTATCATATGTAAAACTTCAATTCTTGAAGTGTTTCATTCTGTTGGGATTGGAAGCTCAATTCCGTGTGGACGGTCTCGGGCGGGTAAAAAGTAGGACTTCTAAATCTTAGAGTCTTACGAGGCCCTCCATGAACAGCGGGGATTTGAGAAGGTCAGACTGAGCTAGCTCGGCTAGCTCGGGTATTTCCGCCTCTCCCTGGGAGATACGTGATGGGTGGAGTCTCCCTGCCCTCGAGATTGTCCCGGATTGGAGCACACCTAGTTACCTAACAGCACGGTATTGAGATGCAAACTGTGTGGCTGAAGGTTAAGTAGGATTGAGGAAGCCTGAAAGCTCTCTCTTAGCACGTGTGGAGCCAAAGAGGACAGTAGGCTCCGCTTCTTTTCTTTCCTCTCTCCCCTCCCCCTCTCTCCCCGCTTGTACTTCTACTTCCAATCCCTTAAGCTTAGCCTCCTTAGGAAATCTCCCCCTCTTCCTCCTAAGGAAGACCTCCCCTGCACTTGTAACCTGGACCCTGTAATAAAGCTCAACCCCTGTTCGACTCTGGAACATCTTTTCTCTCATACGTGCATCCGGTTTGGCCAACCGAAGACCTGGGACAGGTAAGAAAGACTCAGGTAGCCCAATACAGGCCTCTAGGTCTGGCAGTTGGCGCCCCAACAGGGATTGGGAGTGTAGATAATCCTGGGTGCTTTTGGGGTACACCTGGAAGGGGCTGTGAAAGAAGCGAGTCCCGAATCCTAGATTCGGAAGGAGAGAAAGGGGAGAGAAGCTTCCCAAACCCCTGGGAAAAGGGCGGAGATGGGGAATCTATTGCCAGTAATAAAGCCAGAGGAACAGGAGGTCTGGGCTGAGAAACTTCACAGGGAATGCAGGAAGGCGGGGGTCACAATAGAGTTAGATGACCTCCGAGAATTTTGTAAAAGGATTTGGAAAGTTTCTCCTTGGCTCAAGCAGGCAGGAATATCAAGAGAAAAATGGGGAGCGGTCGGAGAGCAAATGGCTGCTTACGAGCAACAATACCCTGGGGAGCTGGAGGATTTAGATTTCCTGATATTCGGTGTAATTAAAAGCCTGCTGGAAGGGCCGGAGAGGCCAGGGCGGGATTGGAATGAGAGTGGAAGCGGAGAGAGGGGAGGGGAGAACACGGGAGGGATGGAGAGTCCAGGCAAGCAGAAAGTTAAGCGGAAAGTTAAGGAGCGTAAAGAAAAAATAGACTCGGAGCTCCATCTAGCGGATGGAAAAGGCGAGGCAGGGGAGAATACGCCGTGCCTTCCCTCCGCGCCTCCTTATAACCTGCTCCATTGGTCAGACAGTTCAGGGCCACAGTCCAGTTTGGAAAAAGGAATAAGAAAGGCTATAGAGAATGGAGAAGATGTAGGGACATTTCCTGTGTTAGAAATAGCGGACCCCAGTGTCCCCGGTGGGGTTCGGAGGAGCCACATACCTATAGAGTGGAAGAGAGTGGCGACTCTTAAAGAGGCTTGTACCAAGCATGGCCCTAATTCACCCTTTGTCATAGCCATGCTTGAAACTCTCAGTGGTCAGTTCGTTCTGACTCCTAATGATTGGAAGAGCTTAGCTAGAGCCTGCCTTACCCCTGGGCAGAATGTGATTTGGGTATCAGAATTTTCTCAGAGGGTAAAGAGCACTACCGGTGGGCTAGGGGCTCAGGCCCCCCAGGCTTATCAGCAATTTACAGGAACAGGGCAGTTTGAAGCTACAGGAAATCAATTACAGTACTCAGCCTCCGATTATGTTTTGATTGACGGAATGGCTATTGCCGCCTGGAAGGTTATAGCCTCTAAGAAAGAGAGAGAGTTTCCCATGACTAGGATTATGCAAGGAAACAATGAGCCATTTACTAATTTTGTGGCCAGGCTGCAGGAGGCAGTAGGTCGAGATATGGGAGAGGAAAACCAAGGGACAGAGATAGTGTTGAGGACATTGCTGCGGCAGAATTGTAATCATGACTGCAAAAAGGCAATGCTGGGACTGCCAAAGAATGCATCTGTTGAAGAAATGATACAGAGATGTGAAAGGGTAGGAAGTCAGGTCTACTTGGCACAGGTGCAAGGGAAGTACCTGGCCGCCGCCTTAAGTAATATCTCTTTGGAGAAAAAATGTTTTAACTGCGGAAAACCGGGACACCTTAAGAAAGAGTGTAGGAAAGAAATAAGTACAGGGAGGGGCCAGGACCCTTGTTTTTCATGTGGAAAGCCAGGTCACTTAGCTAAACAATGTAGGAAGTTGGGAAACGGGGTGAGGGGCCCCTCGAGGGCTCCGAAAGTGTACCCTTTGGCAGAGAATCGGGACGGCCCCTTGGAGGGAGAATACAGGAGATTATTGGGCCAGAGGAAGGAATGCAACACCTTTACAGCTTAGAGAAGTGCCAGCTTGCAGCTCATCAGTTTGCCATGATCCCCCTGAGAGACTCCATACAGGAGGAATCCCTGATATTACAGAACCCCTCTCATGCACCCGTAGTTATATATACAGGAGTTTATCCCACCGGCACCACAGCACTTCCATGCTCCAATGTGGTAGCTGAGCCAGCTCATATAGACAATCAGCTTCCCATAGCTATTGCCCTTCCTTTAAAGCACTCAGTTCAAATCCAGTTACTAAAGGAAATAGGACCGAATAGACCCGAGTGTACAATCTGGCTCAATGGAATTCCCATGACTGGCCTCCTTGATACTGGAGCGGATAGGACCTGCCTTAGCAGTCGCTCAGTACCCCGGCACTGGAAGCTCAAAGAAAGCCAAAGACCAGTGTGGGGAATAGGAGGGTGCCAAAATACCTTAGAGACAATGCACCCAGTAAAGTGGGAGGCAGAGGATCGCCAAGGGACCGTATGGCCGTTGGTGATTCCAGGACTTAGTTTTAACATCTGGGGCAGGGACATTATAAGCCGCCTCGGGATGAAGCTATCAAATTTTTAGTAAGGGCCATTGCTGTTGTACTGGAGTCCCCACCCTTGAATTGGAAGTCAGGCACCCCGATTTGGGTGGAGCAATGGCCCCTGACTCCAGAAAAACTCCAGGCACTACAAATACTGGTTAAGGAGAAATTAGCACCCTGGAATGTTCCTGTGTTTGTTATAAAGAAAAAATCCGTGAAAGTCAGGTTCCTTACAGATGTTAATCAAGCATTTGTAAGCTCCTGGCAGCTGCTATACCAAAGTAACCAGCCGCTATGCATTCTTATCAATTTTACCTTAAAGGCGATCCTCGCTAAACAAAGAAGGGGAAAAGGTCGCCTAATACAATCAGAGCTAAGATTAAGAGGCCTAATACAATCAGAGCTAAGATCAAGAGGCCTAATACAATCAGAGCTTGATACAGCTGTCTCAAAAAGCACACATACTACTCCAGCTATGAGACATTTTAAGATACTAATATGGGGTCGAGGGTATGTTTGTGTCTCCATAGGAAAAGGAATGCTTGGATTCCCATTAGAAGGATCTTTAAGTGGGAACCGATGTCGGAGAGCCCGGAGACCCCGGAGAAGGATCATACACCACCTGAGCCTGCTGCTAACAGCTTTAACCCTGCTGCCCAGAGAGGAAGCAGCACTCATCCCAACATTGCTGCCCATTCCATCTAGGCATCTTTTTCAGCGGCTGAAGGAGGACTTTGATATCACAAACCCAGGACATTGGGGGGGGAAGGGGTGACCAACTTTTCACCTGAATACCACAGGCTTGGCCATTCAGGCTTGGCCGTTGAGATCCATTTGCATGACTGAGGGAGTGGTGATGTAAGGCGCCTACACCAGCTGCTCGTCTTAAAATATGCTTTGGGATTAGTTGATTGCACTTCCCCTGTTGTAACTCAGCCATTTAGTTTCATCTTTGTTTTATTTGATGCCTCCCTTTGTCAGTTGTGCTAGCTTCAGATTTCTGTGTGAATGAAGTCTTGTTGTAGGGTACTCATATGCTAAAGGCCTTCCTAATCCACTCAGCCTCCAGCCACTGTTTGCTCTAGAGCCAGGTGCGCTCCGCGCATAACAAAGAAGGGGATATGTTGGGATTGGAAGCTCAATTCCGTGTGGACGGTCTCGGGCGGGTAAAAAGTGGGACTTCTAAATCTTAGAGTCTTACGAGGCCCTCCATGAACAGCGGGGATTTGAGAAGGTCAGACTGAGCTAGCTCGGCTAGCTCGGGTATTTCCGCCTCTCCCTGGGAGATACGTGATGGGTGGAGTCTCCCTGCCCTCGAGATTGTCCCGGATTGGAGCACACCTAGATACCTAACAGCACGGTATTGAGATGCAAACTGTGTGGCTGAAGGTTAAGTAGGATTGAGGAAGCCTGAAAGCTCTCTCTTAGCACGTGTGGAGCCAAAGAGGACAGTAGGCTCCGCTTCTTTTCTTTCCTCTCTCCCCTCCCCCTCTCTCCCCGCTTGTACTTCTACTTCCAATCCCTTAAGCTTAGCCTCCTTAGGAAATCTCCCCCTCTTCCTCCTAAGGAAGACCTCCCCTGCACTTGTAACCTGGACCCTGTAATAAAGCTCAACCCCTGTTCGACTCTGGAACATCCTTTCTCTCATACGTGCATCCGGTTTGGCCAACCGAAGACCTGGGACAGGTAAGAAAGACTCGGGTAGCCCAATACAGGCCTCTAGGCTTGGCATCATTCTGCCACAGTGAGTATAATAAAAGAAGTATAAAAGCTTGTGAAACAAGGACATGAATCTATAAAGTTATAAAATTAAGTCAGGAACTATTTTTTTGTTTGTGTAAGGAATAATATTTCAGTACAGACATATGTTAGTGAAGAGTAGTAACTTATGGGCTATCTTGTGCTATCTTCATGGGAAATTTAATATTACTTTTTCATCTGGAATTAGAACATGGGTGGAAATGTCTGAGTACTACTTAAGATTCACATTAAGATGTTCCCATTGTTTAAAGGGATTCTGACAGCAGTAGTATTTTTCCTGTGATCAGTCTCTTACTATTATCAATGTGAGATTAAATGATTATTATCTGGGATGTGTGGTCCTTGAGAGTAGAACTCACCTAAAGGCCTGATTATTGGAACTTGCTCTTCAAGACTTTATTTACGGAAGTGTAATTGACTCTAGCTTTGAGCTGTGAATGCAGGAATAGTTGTCTGAATCGTCATGAAACCAATAGCTGCAGGCTGAGAACTGCTAAAGGTGGACATCTGTGCTTGGGAAAAGTATTGGGGACAAGCCTGGACATTGTCTAGGTAGGATCTTCCTGTTTTTCAATTGTGCTATTTCTTTTCTGAAAAAGAAAATTCCCCACCTGATTAATCCTGAACTCTTCTTTTAACATCTTGTGGCTATATTATTAACTGTCAAATATGACTTAACACTGGAATCAAATAGAGCTAAGGAAGTTTTTACCGTGTGTTATGATATGTGATATTGTTATAACTATTTCCCTCTTTTTCCCTTTAAAGTAAATTTCTGTAATCAAGAAGTTCTATAAGTATAATATAAATCCATTAAATAATGGATTGGTACTAGAACATGTCTAAGTCACTATAATTGGATACAAGAATGAATGTCTTACAATTTTAACTTAGATTTGTGGCCAAATAACAATATAGGGATAACATCCTCCTAAGGAGGAAATGATGGGACAAAGTAATAAGACAGAGATGTAATGTGATCTATTTCTAATTAAATAGGATAGCAAATTTTCAGAATAAGCAACCGAATTAGAATGTTTCCTCTATGAATTATATCCAAGTATATTTGATTGGATTCCAAAATTTATCTGTCATGGAAATTCATGCTTTAGGCATACTAAGGTAATAAGTTTTCAAACTTGGATGTTTCCATTATTAAAGCATCTACCTGTTATTTTTGAAAGGCAGAAGAGCACATTTTATCATTGGACTCTCATATTTTATAAGATTCTTATACCAGGCACGGGATTTAGGTAAGGACAGAAAGAGCAAATTGTACATAAAGTGAAATTCTCTGAAGTTTCAAAATTGGAGAACAAAATTTAAGTGATTGTACTCATTTAAACTATGTCAAAATTACCTAGGGACTTCTATATCTCAACCAGAGAAGCAGAACTCCATTTTATAACTGCATTGAGAATAAAACCGATTGTCCAGAAAAGGATATCTAAGGACAGCATAACTACATGACATGTCTGAGACTCAAAAAATCCTCCTTAAGTAGACACTGAGATTGGGATATTTGGATATAGGGAGACTTCATGTTAGTTACCACTGGTAATAATGACTGCATTGCTTTGTATGGTTTATGTTTATGTTTAGTTGGTTACCTTTGTGATATGGAAGTCTCCCTTCCCAAAACTAATCTGCTATGAGTCCTCTGTGTAGACTAAACTGTGACCTCCTTAATGTAATTATATAATTATGCAAATCGTGAGAAAAATTTCCTTGGTTTGTTTGAGCCTAGCTTTGTGTGGCTAGGAAACTGAACCATCTCCTTTAATAAAGGACCTGTATTTGCGATTTTTTTCTCAATTCCCTGCTCATATGACTTCTAAAAGCCCCTGTCAGGTCTTAAAGTCAATGAAATCAATTGGAAAATGTCAGATTAAATTAAATTATGGCCTATAGTATACCATAAAAATATTGGTTTCAGAGAAACTGGAGAAGGTCATCAGAATGTACTGATGCAGAACGACATGAAAAGACTAGAATGATAGAGTGACAATAACAGTAGGCCTAGTGTGTAGGTCATGGCTGGGGGCCCAAGCCTGTAGTCCCCGATATTAGGTAGGTTGTGGCAGGTGGATTCCTTGAGTTCAGACATTAGAAGATGCAACTGGGTTGAGGTGAGATCAAGTGGCCAAACTAAGTCTGGCACCAATGTAAGATCAAAAACAGGGCACATCAATGTTTCCATGCCAGTCAACAGTGGGATCAATCCTGTGAGCAGCTGTTGTATTTCTAGTCAGGTGAGACTGAGAAAACTACTCTTAAGACAAGTTGGGAGAGGAAGACACCTTAGGGTTTCTATCCAGAACAAGAACAATTTTTACTTACACTCATTCTGAGCCAACAAAACCCAAAAGCTGAACAAGAAAGGCTTGAGTTGAAGTTATTATTGGCCAGCCAGAATGGTTTGGATTTAAGTCATATTGAATTAGCTCCATTTGAATCTGAGTGGGTTTTATCAAAACTTGGTTTTCCAGAGGTGAATTTCTTTTTTTTAATGTTTATTTCTTTTTAGTTTTCAGCATTCATTTCCACAAAATTTTGAGTTGCAAAATTTTCCCAATCTCTCCCCTCCTCCAGCCCATAATGCCTTGCATTCTGATTACCCTTTCCTTCAATATGCCCTCCCTTCCATCACATCCCTGCCTTCCCTTATTTCATTCTTCTCTCTTTTCTTGTAGAGTGAGATCTGTTTCTATACCCCATAACCTGTATTTCTTATTTCCCAGTTGTATGTAAAAACAGTTCTCAACAATCATTACTAATGCTTTGAATTCTAACTTCTCTCCCTCTCCCCCTCCCTCCCAACCCAGCCCCACTGAGAAAGCAGGAAATTCAACATAGTCTGTATACGTGGGTAGTTTTGCAAAAGACTTCCATAATAGTCATGTTTTGTAAGACCAGCTAAATTTCCCTCCTGCCTCCCATTTATTCTATTCTCTCTTTTGACTTTGTTCCTCCCCAAAAGTATTTACTTCCTAGTACTCCCTTCTCCCATTTGCCCTCCCTTCTATCATCCCCCTCACCCCACTTGTCCCCTTCTCCCCTACCTTTCTGTAGTGCAAGATATACTTTCATACCAAATTGAATGAACATGTCATTCCCTCAAATCAAATGTGAAGAGAGTAAGTTTCCCCTTTCCCCTCTCACATCCTCTCTTTTCTCCTCTACTGAAGAAGCTTTTTCTTGCCTCCTTGATGTGTGATAATTGACCCCATTCCATTTCTCCCTTTCTCCTCCCAATATTTTCCTCTCTCACCCCTCAATTTTATTTTACTTTTTTAGGTATCATACCTTCTTATTCAAGTCACCCTGTGTTCTCTGTCTATGTGTGTGTGTGTGTGTGTGTGTGTGTGTGTATAATCCCTCCAACTATCCAAATAGTGAGAAAAGTCTCAGGAGTTATAAATATTATCTTTCCATGTAGGAATGTAAACAGTTGAACTTTAAAAAGTCCTTTATGTTTCTTTTTCCTGTTTACCTTTTCATGTTTCTCTTGATTCTTGTGTTTGAAATTCAAATTTTCTATTCAGTTCTGGTCTTTTCACTAAGAATGCTTGAAAGTCCTCTATTTCATTGAATTACCATATTTTCTCCTGAAGTGTTATACTCAGTTTTGGTGGGTAAGTAATTTTTGGTTTTAATCCCAGTTCCTTTGACTTCTGGAATATCATATTCCAAGTCCTTAAGTTCCTTAACGTAGAAGCTGCCAGATCCTATGTTATCCTGATTGTATTTCCACAAAACTCAATCTATTTCTTTCTGGCTTCTTGCAACATTTTCTTCTTCACCTCAAAACTCTGGAATTTGCTTATAATATTCCTAGGAGTTTCTCTTTTTGGATCTCTTTCGGGAGGTGATTGGTGGATTCTTTGAATATTTATTTTGCCCTCTGGTTTTCGAATATCAAGGCAGTTTTCCTTGATAATTTCATGAAAGATGATTTCCAGGCTCCTTTTTTGGTCATGGCTTTCAAGTTGTCCTATATTATTACATTGTCTTTCCTAGATTTATTTTCCACAGCAATTTTTTTTTCCAATGAGATATTTCACAGCATCTTCTTTAGGTTTATCAGACAGTATATTACTATAGTCATTGACTATCATGTCTGATGTACCTGACCATTCCACCATCTCACCATTTCATTTATTTGGCAGTACTAAGCAATTCTGAGGATTGCTGCTTTATAATAGTTTCAGATCTGGAATGATGAGGATACTTTCTCTTGCATTTCTTTTCATAAATTCGCTTGATATTTTTAAACTTTTCCTCTTCCAGATGAATTGTTACTATTTTTCTAGCTGTATAAAATCATTTTTGGTATTTTGATTTGTATGACACATGATAAGTAAAATAGTTTGGTGGAATTCCCATTTTTACTTTATTAGCATGGCCTGGCTCTGAGCAACTGATATATTTCCAGTCATGTAGAACTAATTTGCTTTTCATTCTTGAAGAGGACCAATGACCTCAGAAAGGTGATGTCTTGACTTGTGAGTTTATTGGATTTAAGTGAGGTGGGCTGAGCAAAGTCACCAGCCTCACTCTCTCCTCCAGAGCCACCTGGCTCCAGTGGCAAGACACAGATCAGGATGACTGGAGATGATCCATGAAATCTGAGAAAGAGAAATGACAAAAAAGACATCCAGGAAAGACCTCTCTCCCACTGTGTTGGTCGACACTGACCCTGTTATCTTGACTTGTGTCTTAGCACTAGACTGATGACTCTGGAGGAGAGAGTAAGGCTGACGACTTCACACAGCTCTGCCTTACCTAAATGCAACTCACTCTGAAGTCAAGACAGTCCCCTCCTGATGTCACTGGTGGTCTGTCAGATTGAAGGATAAACAATAAATAGTAACAAGCCTGTACCTTGGAATCTTTCCTTGTAGACACAATCAGCTTGAGCCAGGTAGGCCCCTGATGTTCTTACATTTCTGTTAGGTTCAATGGCATGAGGGATAAGACGGGCAGAATGAAGTGATTTTCTTTTCTTAGATATCCTAAGGACAGCTGGCATCTCACAACCAGGCCCTGTTATCTTTTTCCCTTTCTTTGTAAAGGTATAAAAACTTTTTCATAGATCTCTAGTCTGAAAAACCCATTGTTGTCTACAGTCATGGGAGAACCCCAGGGTGTCAGGTTTTCTCCCCTGGAATCTCTATTAAGGACACTTTGTTCTCAGCTTATGCCTTTGATTCCTTTTAGATCGTGACTCTTCCTTATTAAGGATCACTTTTCAATCAGTAATCACTCAACAAGCAATTTATGAATTGATTCCTCTGTGCTAAACTTTATGGATACATTGTATCTGAGTGATCAACATATTCTATCTGTAGAAGAAATGTGAGGTAATTTTCAGAAGGAAGGTGTTGTCAACTTTTCTTGTAGAAGATAGCACTTGAGCCAAGATTTAAAAGACTCTGAGGATGCTAAAAAGATAGAGGGGAGGGAATGCATGAGGATTATCCAGTACAAAGGCATGGAGGTGGCAGATGGGAATGTGTGTGTGTGGAAGAAGAAGGTCTGGAATTTTCACCTATCCCACTTAAGACTTCCTGAAGTCTGTGGGAACCCTTAAGAGTTCTCTGAGCTGGTAAATGTATGCACCTCTAGAAGCTCTCCTCCCACAGACTATAAAACACCTGTGAATAATAACTCTAAATAATTCTAGAACAGCAGAGGTCATAAAATGACAGAGTGAAAGAGATTTCCAGCCAAAGGCACTCTGAAAGGCTCACAAGAAATGTCTGTTACACTCAGTGCTCAGTGCTGCACAGCACAGCCTGGGCCATGCAGTGGCAAGGACAGGACTGGAGACAGCTTAAATGTGCCATGGAGAGCAGCTATGGATCTCATTCCTCATCTCCCAAGCAGCAAAGACAGCTTCAGACGTAAGGGAGAAACCTCTTTCACTTGGATGAGAAGGGAACACAGCAGTGTAGCCCAAGCCCCAGGCTGCAACATGGAGCCATGACCCAAACCCCCTTGGGAATTGAGCAGCTGCTCTGGATCTTAGCCCTGAGTGGCTGCCCTGGGGTGAGGAAGACTGCTACCATGGTGGAGCTGGTGGAAGCTCTGGAGAAGGAATCCTGCTCATAGACCAGAGGGCAGGCCAGGACAGGAATAAACTGGCCACTCTTGATTGTACCACCCTCAAGGAACTGAGAACTTACAGATCCTCATATTATATCCTCCCCTTGACAAGGAACTCAAAAGTCAAGAAAATGCCCACAAAAATGAAAAGAATAAGAAAATAGAAGGTTATTTCTTGGTGAGCAGGTACTTTTTTCCACCATTTCAGATGAGGAAGAACAATGCATACCATCAGAGGAAGAACTAAAATTCAAGGCTTCTGCACCCAAAACCTCCAAAATAAATATGCAATGTTCTCAGGCCATGGAAGAGCTCAAAGAATTTTGAAAATCAAGTAAGAGAAATGGAGGAAAAATTGGGAAGAGAAATGAGAGTGATGCAAGAAAATCATGAAAGGCAAGTCAAGAGCTTGCTAAGAGATATCCAAAAAAATGCTGAAGAAATTAACACCTTCAGAATAGACTAACTCAAATGACAAAAGAGGCCCAACAAGTCAGTGGGGAGAAGAATGCTTCAGTGTTTGATCTTCCTTGTCACCACAGAAATATTCTGTACTCAGAGTGTTTTTCCATTGTTTGGTAATTTTCCTATACGCTATTATTTGACTTTTACCTCTTTGTTAATGTAGGACTCTGCTTCCAGGGTGGAGCACACTGTCCCAAGATTCAGGGTTTTCATGAAGCTCTTTTCAGAGATACTTCTCAGGACTTATAAGCTTTTAGTTCTCCCGAGATGTTTAGTACTCTCTTGACCTGTGCTCTGGTCTATGAGTGACCCACAAGTGCTCTTTTCTGTGTTGCAACTGTGAGGAGGGTCCTCCCTCCATTGTGGCTCCCAACTCTTCTCTGCTAGTGCTCCCCCTTGCCCTGGTACTCCCTCCCAAACCTGGATCAGAGAATGGACAAAGCAACAGAGTCCTGCCACAGGGATAGCAAGGGGAACCATATAATCTGCTTCTGACCAATTGTTTGACCATTTGTGGCCTTAGAACTCAAAAAGCCATTGCTTCTGCTGCCACAATTGATCAGTCAGCCTTGATGCCTGCCCCTGATTGACTGTGACCAAGGCAGTGCGGGTATGCACTCCACTCTCATCCAGTTGGGTCACTCATCTTTCTTTCTCGTCTTCTAAGTTGTCTTTGGTACCTGGGGATTAAGAGCTCTGGATGTCATTACTACTGTCAGTGATTCAGTCCCCCCAGGGCTTGCCTTGGTTTTGCTGGGGCCCAGTCTGTGCTGGTGAGGCCTGCTCTGGACTGTGCTCCTGTCTCCTCATAGTGCAACAAACCTTTCCTTTTGGGCTTCAAACTTGTCTTGTGTTGGAAACTTACTTCACTCCATTTTTTGTGAGTATTGCTAGCCTAGAATTTGTTTAATCATTTAAAAAAGACATTTAAAGAAGTTTTGAGGAGAGCTCAAGTGATTCCCTGCCTTTACTCTGCCATATTGATCTCACCTCTTTTCTTAATTTTCCTTTTCCTCTTTTCTATTTTATTAGTACATACTTATGGAATAAAACAAGCATTTCCATAACATTGTACAATAACACGATGGCACACGAAGGGGCTAACCTATTATGCACAACCTGCTATTTAATTCGAATATACAGTGAAATAATCATGTACATGGGATAGTTTCCCTCTACCCTCTTCCCTTTTCATTCTTTTCACTCCCATTTTCCTTAGAAGGCTTATGGAAGTTAAGGATAGTCATCCCAATGCTGATGGTGCAGTCTCAGATGAAATGACTAGCAGGGGTGACAAGGGGAGGGCATCTAGTCTTGCCTGAAAGTGAAATTCTCAAAGTGAGAAGGGACACTGGATCCTTCTGATAGACTGAGTTTTCTCAAGAGCTTTAGCGACTGTTGCATTCACCTTGTCTGTCCTGACTGTTATTTTAGGGCTGAGGAAACACAGCCAGAGCTGAGAGTCCAGGCACATTCTCCTGAATTGTTTACAGTTTCTTCTCAAACACTATGTGAGGGAAAAAGAATTGTGTTATAGAGCAGAGGGCAGAGTGAAGGAGGGACCAGCTTCTGGAAACAGCCCCATGTGAAGGGTGGTGGTGCTTGGCTGGAGCTTACCAGGCAGATAATATTTTTCTCTTCCTCTTCTTTCTCTTCTGAATCTTTCTACCTCAACGAGAGCCTCTGGGACAAGTGGCTCTTGCAGCAGAGCGGAATCAGGCTCAATTCTCCCCTGAGGGCAGTGGTTGCCCTGAGCCTGTGACTCTGGGGCAGCAGCTGCTCCTCTATGCTGGAGAGCTGAAGAGCCTGGGGAGGTTTTTGTTCAGGGCTGAAACACTGTGGGAATGGAGCACTATAATCCTGCATACAGTAATAATCTGCCACATCCTCAGCCTCCACAGCACTGATGGTGAAGGTGAAATCTGTCCCAGAGTAACTGCCACTGAACCTGGCAGGGACCCCAGATGGCCGAGAGGAAGCAGCATAGATCAGGAACGTTGGAGATTGTCCTGGTTTCTGCTGGAACCAGTACATGTAGTTGCTAATGCTGGAACTGGCCTTGCAGTTGATGGTGACTCTGTCTCCTGTAGCCACAGAGAGGGAGTCTGGGGTCTGAGTCAGCACAATGGCTGCCTGGCATTCTGGGCAGGAAAAGAAGAAAGAGATTTCAGTTAAGAATGCTGTTCCCTTACCCTCAGTCTCTGTGAGAGATTCTCACTGGAAAACTCCTTATGTCTCTAAAGTGTTGCCAACGTATGCCTGGCAGTCTTACCTTGAGGCCAGAGGAGTAGGAGGCAGAGGAGCAAGGAAGGGGAGGGCATTGTGACCCTTGCAGAGCTGGAGACAGAGAGCTCTGAGTTCATTGTGAAAGGTGAGATATATTTGAGTCTCAGGCTGGGTTTTTGAAAGGTCTCTTAGGGATCACCATGCAAAACAGTGCTGGTCCAACCCCAACTCAAGGACCCCAGGTGTGGTGATATGCACATGGAGGGTGTATTTCCTTGAAGTGTATTTCCTTCAAGGGGTGACCTCATGTGGCCTCTTTTTTTATTGCTACTTTAAATGGACCTCTTCTTGAATAGCCATGATCTTGGCTGTGGCAAGTGACTCTAAATGGGGTTGTCCTCTTTATTTCCCCAGGAGAGATTAGAGGCCTCTGGGTCAAGAGACTATGTGTTGACAAATGTTTGTGGAAAGAACACTTCAGAAAGCAAGAAGTAGCTGAGTAAGAAAGAGAACTAAGACCTGAGAGTCACCAGAATTCAAGGAGAGCTCGGGGCCCAGGGTGAAATTTATGGCCATGGAGGGGACTTGGAGATTCTTTGGTTTAGTAGGTGGTGTGGGCAGCATGTGTCCCTTGGGTTGTTTTGGGGCCTAGATATTTCGTTTTCTCTTCCATATTTCTGTTGCCTCTTTCAAAATGCTGAAAAACAGAAGGGTTTGTTGATCTCAACCACCCATTTTGCAGTTGTGGAAAATGAGGTGAAAAGGAGCAAAATGGTTGTTCAGAGACATTTTTCCTACTGAAGTCCATCATCTCCTATTCTCCCCCATTCTTCAGATCATCATTGTCCCCTGGCTGAACTCTGTCCATGGCTGTCTTGGTGGTTTCTCTGGCTTAACTCTCTCCCCACTCCAGCCAGTGCTGCCCTCAGCTGTTAAACTGATCATGTGACAGAGCAGGGCTGACCATGTGATCTCCTACTCCAGAACCTCCTGTCCCTCTTTTTACCTCCAGGATCTGATAAAAAGTCCTTTAAAAACTTTCAGAACTTGTCCAATCTCTCACTTTCCACTTTCTTTACCCTTCACCCTCTACCTGGTACCTTATGATATGGTGACCCTCCTGACTCTGTGCCCTCTCCCTGCTGGCCTCTAGGTCAGAAGAATGTTCTTCTACCTCACAGCCACTTCCTGCCTTCAGGGGCTTCCTCTTTCCTCAGAAATAAATACATGGGAAACTTCCAGTATATTCTCTGGCCAGTATGATGTCCCTGTGTAGTCTTTTCTTTTGTGCCCTTACTTCATACCAGACACAATATTGTCTTTTACTGGCCATGGTTTTTTAACTTAATTTTTCATTGAAATCTTTTGAAATTGAACTTAAATGCTAAAAAAAAAGCCTTTCCATACTTGCAGCAGAATAGAAAAAGAGGATTCTGTGGGGAACTTCCTCTCATACCCTGTAAAACAATCACACAATAAAGTCCATCCTTGTCTTTGCAGACTATCCTCTTATCTATCCTCCCTTCCAAACTTCCTGTAGTTTTTGTGCCTTTATAAAGACAAGTCAGTTGTCTACTTTCTTTTTCTCATTATGATCCCTCTTTCCTCATCCCTGAAATAAAAATTGAGAACAAATAAAGAAAACAAATCCCTTGTAACATACAAGCAGAGTCAAGCAAAATCTTACACTATCTGATGACCATATCCAAAAATAAGGGTCTCTTTTTGCATCTTCTGTCCATCTTCTCTTTGTCAGGAGATGGGTAACAGGTCCTTTCAGAGTTTCTCTACAGATGGGGTTCAGAGTTGTCTTTACCATGCTGAGGTCTTTTTACGCTTTGTTTTCCTGGTTTTATCCATTTTAGTGTCTGTCATTTTTTACTGCTCAGCACTTTGTGAAATAGCCTCTTTCATTAACACTTATAGCTCAGTGATTTTTATCATATTCATAAAGCACATTTTATTCAGGTATTCTTCAATTACTTAAGAGGAAATCTAAGACATTTAATTGTATTTGTTACTCCAGGGTCCGGGTATTTTATTGCAGTAGGTAAAACACTTGGCCTGAAGTTAGTTAGACCTGAATTCAAATCCAGTCTGTGATACTTTTTGGCTATGTGACCCTGGGCAAGTTGCCTGATCATGTTTTGTGTATACACATGGACACACACAGACACACACATACATATACACCCACGTATGTTTATTTGGAGGTTTCTGAATACCATATTCACTGTCTATGTGAGATCCCAGAATGTAATTATTTTCTTAATTTCTAGTGACACATTTTAGGGAAGAAATGGAAAGATACTGAGTGAATTTTTAAAGGCCTGGTTAACTTTGTTTTTTGATAAAACTTATTTAACTGGGTATCTTCACTCCGGGTTTTAAAAACTTAATCTCCTCCCTATTACAACACTTTTTTGATTGAGGAATTTTGTGATACCAGTAATTTATAACAAGTTCTTTGGAAAGTTATTTATGTTACTCAAGGACATTTTAAACCAATGAAGTTGAGCAACTTCAGATTTTAAAGGTTTAATTTTGCTTTAAAGTAGAAAAGAGAGATATCTACGATTTTTGAAATTTCCAACTCATTTTCACCATAAGTGTTTAGTGATTCTTATCTTCATTTTTTCCATCAGGATAAATTTTAAACTGTTTCAAAAAAGGGAAAGAACGGTTTTGAAAAAAATCTTTCTCTGATTTTCTACTAAATTTTCATTTGCAAGATAATTTAATGCCACATTATTATGATAAGTTGTAAACCAGAAGAGATTTTGCTGTTTTGACCATAAATTGTAGTCATCTCATGGCTTAAGCAAGTATTAAATTAGTGTTTGAACTTATGATATGTATAAAATTCAATTCAGGAAGTTTCTCACTTTCTAGAGTGAGTATATTAAGAGAACTATAAACAAGCTTGTGAAGGATGTGAATCTATCAAGTTGTAAGGTTAAAGTCAGGAGCATCTTTGTTTTTTTTTAAGGAACAGTATTTCATTGCAGACATATGTTAGTGAAGGGCAGTATCTTATGAGCTATCCTGTGTTATCTTAATGGAAAACCTAATATTACTTTTTCTTTTGGAATTCGAAGATGTGGAGAAATGGATGAAAACTGCTTAAGACTCAAAGTAAGATATTCCCAATATTGAAAGGAGTTCTGAGTGCAATGTAATTTTTCCTGTTATGAGTCCCTGACTGTTATCAATATGTGATTACATACTTGTGGTCTAGGATGTGTGCTCCTTGAGAACTGAAATCACCCTGAGCTCTGATTATTGGAAATTGCTCTTTAAGACTTTATTTATGGAACTGTAATTGACTATAGTTTTGACCTTTGATTAGAGATTTGTCTGAAATATCATGAAGCCAATATCATGTGATACAGGTTGGGAACAGCTGAAGGTGGAGGTCTGTGCCTAGGAAAAGTTTTGGGGACAACCTTGGACATGGTCTAGATAGGATCTTCCTGACTCTGTTTCCTAATTGTGCTATTTAGTTTCTGAAAAGGAAAGTTCTCCACCTGATTAATACTGAGCCCTGCTTTTAACATGTTGTTGGTACAAGATTGACTGTTAGATATGACTTATCCATGGAATCAAACAGAACTAAGGAAATTTTTTCCTTCTTTTATGATATATGACATTGCTGCAACTGTTATTCTCTCTTTTTCTTTACAGCAAATGTCTATAATCAAGTAGTTATGTTAGTGCAATATAAATCTCTTAAATAATGGATAGATACTGAAACATCTCTGAGTCACTATAGTAGGAAGCAGAAATGAATGTCTTACAATATTACCTTATATTCATGGCCAAATAATATTAAGAGAGGGATAGTATCCTCTGAAGGAGAAAATCCTTGGGCAAAGTAATAAGAGAAAGATGTAATGTGATAGGTTTTTAATTACATAGAACAGCAAATTTTGAGTGAAAAGCAATAGAGTACACTGTTTCCTCCAAGAATTATATACAGGTATGTAGATGTGGCTTCCAAAATTTATCTATCATGAAAATTCAGGTTTTAGGCATGCTTTAGTAGTAAGTTTTCAAATGTGGATTTTTCTATTATTAAAACATCTTTCTGATAATTTTAGAAGGCAGAAGAGTTTATTTTATGGTAGGTTCCTCATATTTTAAAAGATTCTTATATCAATACAGGATTTAGCTAAGGACAGAAACAGCAAATGGTACATAAAGGGAAATTGTCTGAAGTTTCAAAATTGGAGAACCAAACTTAAATGATTGTACTCATTTAAACTGAATCCAAATTATCTAGGAACTTTTAGTTCTGAACCAGAGCAGCAGAACTCCCTTTTAGAACTGTCTTCAGAATAACATCTATTGTCCAAGAAAGAATATGTAAGAATCACCTTGGAGTCAAAAGATGCTGCTTAAATAGACATTGAGAATGGGTTGCTGGGATACCTGCCTTAAAAGGGTTTTTAGAAGATCGTATAAAATACTTTTAAAGTCAAATGACAGAGATGGAGAAAAAAGCAAAAAAAAATAAGAACAATCCAGATTAAACCAGAAGGTTATGAAAAGAAATTCAACCAATTAGAAAAGGTGATCCAAAATTTTACAGAAGAAATTGATATCCTGAAAATTAGAATTAAGCAATGTGAAACCAGTGAAATTGATGAGAGCAAGAAATACTTAAATAAAACTTGAATGATTATAAAATAGAAGAGAAAGTGAAATGTAAGAAAAACAATAGATTTGGAGAATAGATCAAGGAAAGAAAAAATAAAAATAATCAGACTAACTGAAAGTTATGATCAGAAAAAGATCACATGAAATAATTTTAAAAATTGTCCTGAAGCATTAGGACAAAGGGGGAAACAGAGACAGAAAAAATCCATTGATCACCACTTAAAAGATATCCTATAAAAACAACTCATAAGAATATCATAGTCCAATTCAAATGCCCAAGCTCAAGAATAAAATGTTAAAAACATCAAGATTGCCACAATTTAAATATGATGGAGCCACATTTAGGATCACACAAGGCCTAGTAGCAGAGACATCAAAGGAGTATGCATCTTGGAACATAATATATCATAGAGCAAAAGAACTGAGGCTCTGCCCCAAAATATCGTAATCTGCGAAGTGAAGTATTATGCTGAATGAAAAAAAAATTCACGTTTAGTAAACTCAGACTTTCAAAACTTCAATAGAAGTTTCAACATAAAGGACCAAGAAAAATATAAGGTATATTCCAATAACTGATTATAAGGGACTCATAAGGACAGACTATATGCCTTTTATATATGTAAAATATATGTCTAAAACTCATATTAATTATTGGGTTGCTCATAACAAAGATAGGGGTAAACCTGACCTTGATATTAATTTAAAAAGTAAAACCATTTAGGAATAGCTAAAAAGAGTAATTATTTTATACAAATGATGTGCAAGAGGAAGACTTGATACAGAGAAATCAGATGGGGGAAGAGGGCTAGCAGTTCTGATAACGTACTTTCCTTGGGAATAAAAGGGCAAAGTAAAAAATAGTGCACGACAGAGAACAAAAGAAAATTCACAGGAAAGGAAAGAGTCGATGGACAGTTCCCAGTGCAATGTGTGTTATTCATCATACAGGCTTTCTTGAAATGAAAATTTATTGTTACATATTTCGAATCCTCTCTTATGTCCCGCTATGCCCATGAAGTGGTTTTTTTTTTTCTTTTTGACTTTGTATTTAAGTTCCACCATTAAGTGTATGATTTTTTTTTCCTTTTCTCTGTTCTGTATTTGTGATTTGGTCCTTGAATCCAAAAGTAAAAGAAAACAAAGACAGCCAGAGGGGAGTCACTGTCCATCCCAAGCTTCCCCAGCTCCTTCCTAGGATGGGGGCTTTCATGTTCTTCTGATATCATTACCTCTAGGCTGAAATGAAGAGCTATTCCTTCCTTGTACCCATTCTCCATGTTTCATTATTTGTCGTTCTCCAACCCCAGCCCTATCTCAACTTCCTGAAGCCTTAAGCCCTCCTTTTTCAAGGCTGTCTTCCCTTAAGCTTTTAGATACAGACAAGGCTAATCAATGCTTCAGATAACAGAATTTTTGTCTAACCCTATGGTCTATTTTATCTGCATTCTTCTTTGCTGGATTCCTTTTGCTGCTAATCTTGTAGAAAGTTTTTTCACTATTTCTTTGTCTGCTGTCTCCCCCATTAGATTGGGAGGTCCTTGAGGGCAGGGACTGTCTTTTGTCCTTTTTTGCATTCCCAGCGCTTAGCAGTGCCTGCACATAGTAGGTGCTTATTATATATTTCTTGACTGATTGATTGATAAACTTTATAAATATATCATCATCACCTGATCTCTGTTTTTTCAAGTCCCTTTCCTCTCTTGAGATGCTACAATCTGCTTTCCTTTCCCTTGTTCAGAGAGACAGTGGGAACCCTTGAGGTCGTCACAGTTTTGTGTGATTACAGCAAAACTTAAGTTCAATGGCACCTGGACAATTTACAAAGTCCTTTCTCAACTTTAAGGAGATTAATGAAGATATTGATATTATTGACATTTAGGGCAGCTGGTGGCACAGTGGTTAGAGAGGTGGGCCTGGAATCAGGAAGCCCTGTCTTCAAAATCTGTTCTCAAACATTAGCTCTTGTCACCCTGGGAAAGTCCCTTACTCTCTACTTGCCTCAGTTCCCTCATCCACAGAATGGGGACAATGACAGAGTTGTGGGGAATCAAATGTGATATAGTTTTAACACGTTTATCACAGTGTCTGGGATGTATAATAGCTTCCATATAAATGCTTATTTCCTGTTTTGTTGATGAGGAGTGTGAGGTTCTGACTTACTCCTGGTCACCTGACCCCAAAATGACATAATTGGGGTTCAAACCTGTCTTTTGATCTCTTAAATCCAGTGCTTTGGAGATTCTACCATTCTGCCTCTTTCTTCTACCTAGGAAGGCAGTGCAGCCTAGTGGTACAATATTGCTTTTAGAGTCAAGAAGACCTGAGTTCCTGCCTTGGATTTAAACATTTCATTTAATTTTTTGGTTTTTGTTTCACCTTCATTTCTGAATGTCCCTTGCCCTTTTCAGAAATCCATCTCTTGTAAGAAAGAATTTAAAATGTCAGGTGAGTCCCTGCCTTTATTCTGCTATGTTGGCTCCATCTCTTTTCTTACTTTTTTTAACCCTCACCTTTTTTGTTACATGAATACATATTTATGGTAAAAAAACAAGCCTTTCCATAACATGGTCAAATAAAATCTGATTATAATGAAACTGGTTTTTCCTGTATACAAGTACCAATCTTACCACCATTATCTTGCAGAATAATTAAGAATCTTGCTTGCCTAAACGATGTTGTAATGAACCTCCCTACTTTGACTGAAAGAAGGTTTAAGTGGTTGAATTCTTTTGAGGTAGAACTCTTGTACTCATGCATTTTAGGGTTCCCAGCATCCCAAACTGCAACAGATATCATATCAATTTATTTTTCTCCCCTCCTCTATTGTTATTTTCACTCCCATTTTCCTTAGAAATCTTTTATTAGTTAAGGATGGTTATCTCCAATGTGGGTAGCCCAGTCTCCATACTACTGACTACTGAGGAGTGACAAGGACAGGAGATCTTGTCTTGCCTGAAAGTTAAATACCCAGAGTGGGGAGGGATACATATATATATATATGTATATACACACACATATATATTTATTTATATGTACGTGTATATATATGTATAAGTGTATATATACATGTATATATGCATACATGTACATGTGTATATAGGTGCATATGCATATATACACACGCACATGTATGTACACATGCTATGTATGTGCACATATGTACATATATACGTATGTGCGCGTATATACATGCACATGCGCACGTGCGCGCACACACACACACACACAGACACTGTTCTCCTGGTTTTATTCATTTTAGTCTGTGTCACTTCATACTGCCCAGGGTTATGTGAAGTAGCCTCTTTCATCAACTCTTACAGCTCAATAATGTTTATCATATTTATAAAGCACATTTTATTCCTTTATTCTTCAATTATTTAAGAGGAAATCTACAGCATTTCATTGGATTTTGTTACTCCAGGCTCAGGGCATTTGTTTTGCAGTAGGTAGAACATTAGACCTGAAGTCGGCAAGACCTGAATTCAAATCCAGCCTGTGATACTTTTTGGCTACGTGACTCTGGGCAAGTTACCTAAGTCTGTGTGTTTTGTATATACACACAGACACACACAGGCATGCACACACATATGTTAATTTGGAGGCCTGAGAATACTATAATCACTATCTGTATGAGATTCCAGAAAGTAAATATTTTCTTAATTTCTCATGACATATTTAAGGATATAGAAAGAAAAGATACTGAGTAAATTTTTAAAGGTCTGGTAAACTATGTTTTTGTGACAAGGCTAATTTAAATGCTATTTTCTTCCTGGTTAATGAAAACTTGGTTTCCTCCCCATTCCAACACTTCTGTGATTAAAGAATTTTATGATATCTAGTAATTCTGTAACAACTAGAAATTCAGTTTGTTATAATACGTGGGCTATTAATTTATGTCACTCAAAGACATTTTACACCAACTTAGTCAAATGAATTCCAGTTTTAAAAGTTTATTTTTGCTTTAAAGTACAAAAGGGAGATATCTATATTGCAGAAGTTTCCAAGTGATTTTCTCCATAAATGGCTAGTGGTTCTTTTTTTTTTACATCAGGATAAATTTTACACTGTTTTAAAAAAGGGAAAAAAATTTTGGAAAGAAAGGTTTTGAAAAAATATCTTTTCGTGATTTTTTGAAGGCATACTAAATTTTTATTTGCAGGCCAATTTAATGTTATTATATTGTGATAAGTTGTAAAGCTAAAAAGATCTTGCTGTTTTGATATGAATTTGTAGTCATCCCATGGCTTAAACACGTGTTAAATTAGTATTTAATCTTGTCATATGTATAAGATTCAATGCTTGAAGTATCTTATTTTCCAGAGGGAGGATATTAGGAGAAGTAGAAACAAGCTTGTGAAACAAAGATGTGAATCTGTCAGGTTGTAAGGTTAAAGTCAGGAGTATGTTTTTGTTTAAGAAATAGTAACACGTTAGTGAAGAGTAGTAATTGATGAGCTATCTTGTATAATCTTAATGGTAAATCTAATATTACTTTTTCTTTTGAAATTAGAACATGTGGAGAAATGTATGAAAACTGCTTAAGGCTCACATGAAGATGTTCCCATTATTTAAAGGGATTCAGAGAACAACAGTATTTTTCCTGTGATGAGTCTCTTACTATTACCAATGTGAGATTAATTTCTTGTTGTCTAGGATGTGTGTTTCTTGAGAACTGAACTCATCCAAAGCTCCAATTATTGCAATTTGCTCTTTAAGACTTGATTTACAAAACTGTAATTGACTACAGTTTTAACCTTTGATTACAGGGAGAGTTGTCTGAATTATCATGAACCCAATATCATCTGTGGAAGGCTGAGAACTGCTAAACGTGGATGTCAATGCCTGGAAAAAATTTTGGGGCAACCTTGGACATGGCCTAGGTAAGATCTTCCTGTCTCTGTTTCCTAAATATGCTATTTCCTTTCTGAAAAGGAAAATTCCCTACTTGATTAATCCTGGGCCCTGCTTTTAATATCTTTTAGCTACATGGCTGACTGTAAGATATAACTTATCCCTGGAATCAACAGAGCTGAGGAAGTTTTTCCTTCTTTTATGCTATATGACATTGTTATAATTATTCACCTCTTTTTCCCTTGATAGCAAATTTCTAAAATCAAGAAGTTCTCTAAGTATAATAAAAACTCTTTAATAGTATAACAATAAGAGTTTGATACTGGAACATCTCTGAGTCACTAAAATTTGATGAATGTCTTACACTTTTAACATATATTCATGGCCAAATAATAATATAAGGATAACATATTTCTATGGAGGATATGATTGGGCAAAGTAATAAGAGAGAGATGTATTGTGATTGATTCTAACTAAATAAGATAGCAAATTTTAAGTGAAAAGCAATAGGATTAGACTGTTTCCTCCAAGAATTATATATAGGTATATGTGACTGGCTTCCAAAATTTATCTATCATGGAAATTCAGGCTTTAGGCATGCTTTGGTAATAAGTTTTCAAATTTGGATTTTTCCCTTTTTAGAGTATCTGCCTGATAATTTTAAAAGGTAGAAAAACTCATTGTATGGTTGGATACTCAAATTTTAAAAGATTCTTATACCAGTTGCTGGATTTAGGTAAGGAGGTAGAGAGCAAATGATACATAAAGTGAAATTCTCTGGTTTCAATATTAGAGGACCAAATTTCAGTGATTGTACTAATTGAAAGTGAAATATAAATCAAAATTATCCAGAAAGTTTTAGGTCTGAACCAGAGAAGCAGAACTCCCTTTTAGAACTGTCTTGAAAATAAAACCTGTTGTCCAAGGATGGCTATCTAAGGACCAGGTAACTACATGACACATCTGGGACTCTAAAGAGGCTGCTTAAATAGAGACTGTGAATGGGGTACTGGGATACTTGCCCCAAAAAATTTATAGAAGTTCTTCAAAAAAGTCGTAAAAAATAAAGTGATAGAAATGGAGGAAAAAATAAAAAAAATAAGAATAATCCAAGAGAAACAAGAAGATTATGAAAAGAAAGTCAACCAATAAGAAAAGGAGATCCAAAATTTTAAAGAAGAAAATGACACCCTCAGAATTAGAATTGGGCAAAGTGAAACCAATGAATTTTAAGAGTTCAAGAAATAATTAAACAAAATTTGAATGATGAAAAAATAGGAAAAAAAAGAAAAAACATAAGAAAAATAACAAATTTGGAGAATAAATCAATTAGAGAAAATATAAATATAATCAGACTACCTGAAAGTTACAGTCAGATAAAGAACTTTGAACAATACAAGATATAATTAAAGAAACTTTTGCTGAAGCATTAGAACAAGGGGGATCTAGAAACAGAAAAATCTATTGCCCCTTTTAAAAGAGATCCTATGAAGAAATTTCACAGGAACATGATAGTCATATTTTGAAACAAACGCCTCATGAATAAAATATTAGAAGCATCAAGATTATAACAATTTAAATATCATGGGGACACAATTAGAATTAAACAAGACCTAGTAGCAGAGACATTAAAGGACCACGAGTCTTGGAACACAATATGTCACAGAGCAAAAGAACTGGGGTTCTGGTCAAAAATATCATATTCTGCAAAGTTATTATCTTGAATGAAAAAAATGGACATTTGATAAACTCTCAGACTTCATGTCTGTGTTGAAAATAAATCTTGAAGTCAATAGAGGATTGAAATACAAGAATTAAAACAAATATTAATTATATACCAATGACTGATTATAAGGGATTCATAAGGACAGACTGTATAACTTTTATATATGACAAATTTATATCTAAGGTTCTTATTAATAATTGGGTAATTCATAACAAAGATTGGGATAAACCTGAACTTGATATTTATTTAAAAAGTAAAACAACATAGGAATAGCTAAAAAGAGTAATTATGTTATACAAATGAAGTGCAAGAAGTACACTTGATACAGAGGAATTAGAAGGGAGAAGAGGGCTGGTAATTCTGATAACTTACTTTTATTGGGCATGGGTCTAGTAGGGAACAGAACATATATATTTAGAAGAATTTAAAATTCTTCTAAAGGAAGGAAGCAAAACTGTAGGACCATGGGAGGGAGAGGACAAAGAAGGGATATTTAGGGGGAGTTTAAGGGAGTAGGTTAAAGAGGTGGGTAGAAGGGTGTTTAGATCCTTGGAAGGAGGGTAGAAAAATAATAGAAGGGCAAGGTAGCGGGTAGAAGTAAAGCAGAAGAAGAAAGAGGAATAGAAATCTAGGGATATGTACAAACATAAAAAAAAGAAAAGATCAGGAGTAGAATACTGTAGAGAAAGTGCATGTCAACATATGTTTATGTGTATCAGTATTGTACATCAATTTCATAATGGCATGCTTGTCCGGATTCTGGAGAATGAGTAATGGTCTCGTGCCTTCCCAGTCACCAGTGGAGTGAATTAGGGTTGCACGTTTGCTCCCATGCTTTTTAGCATGATGTTTTCAGTCATGTTGTCAAATGCTTTCAATGAGGATGAACATGGCATTAAAGTCAGTTACTGTACTGATGGCATATTCTTCAATTTGAAAAGGCTCAAAGCCAAGACCAAATTTTCTTTTTGCAGATGATTTAAAATATGGATCAATTTTCTGCTGCCTATACAAATTTTGACCTAATAATTAACACCAAGAAAACACAGGTGCTCCATCAGCCACCACCACACCTTCCACATGTGGAACCATCAGTTACTACAAATGGAGAAGTCTGGAATGCTGTGGATAAGTTCCGTTACCTTGGTAGTGTACTTTCCATGGATGTACACATTGACAACAAGGTTGACGCATACATTTCCAGAGCTGGCTCAGAGTTTGGAAGGCTCTGAAGAAAAGTATGGGAGAGAAGATGTAATGGACTGACTACCAAACTGAAGTTCTACAGAGCTGTTGTGCTGACCTCATTGTTGTATGCCTGTGAAACATGGACAGTCTGCCAGCGCCATGCCAGGAAACTGAATCACTTCCATTTGAACTGTCTTAGGAAGATTCTGAAGATCACCTTGCAGGATAAAGTACTAGACACTAAGGTCTTTGCCCAAACTAAACTGCTAAACATTCAAAGTATGTTTCAGAGAGCATGACTCTGAAGGGCTGGCCATGTTGTTTGAAAGCAAAATGTACCCTTGCCAAAAAGACTATTTTATGGAGAATTCACATGGGTCCCATGATCACACAGTAGTCAGAAGAAGAGATGCAAGCACACTCTCAAAGTCGCTCTCAAGAACTTTGGATCTCGTTGTGTGACATGGGAGGCACTAGAACAGGAACGCTAAGCATCAGAAAGGGTGCTGAGTTCTATAAACAAAGCAGAATTGAAATAGCACAAAGAAAATGTAGGATGCACAAATTTGGAATAACCACCCCACATGTTCACAGAGACTGTCAGTGCCCAATCTGTAGTAGAGAATTCTGAACTCATATTGGTCAGATCAGTCACAGTCAGACACATTGAAACTTGTCTTTGTCATGATGGTATCAGTTTGGTCCTCTGAGAATGAAGGACATCAACCAATCATATGTATGTTTATATCCATAGCTATAGAGAAATATATCTTAACCTTATTGTAGCTTTCTGCAGGAGTAGGGAAGGGGAAAAAAGAACAAAGGAAAAAAAGTGCACAGCAGAGAACAAAAGAAAACTCACAAGGAAGCAAAGAAAGAGGAACAATTCTCAGTGCATTATTCATCCTACGGACTTTCTGGAAATGAAAATTTATTGTTACGTGTTTTGAATCCTTTCACATGACATGTTTTTTTTTCTCTTTTCCTTGCTATTTCAGTTCCAGTACTTAAGTTTATGATATGTTTTGTTTCTTTTCTCTACTCTGTCTTTCTTATTTGGTGCTTGAATACAAAAGTAAAGCAAAAAACATAGAAGAGTGACTGTCCATTCCAAGTTTTCCCAGCTCCTTCCTAGGACAATGGTTTTCATGTTGACAAATTGTTCTTCTATCTTTCCATCTTGCCTGAGAGAAAGAACTCTTCCTTTCCTTGAACCCATTCTCCATATTTCATTCTTTCTCCTTGTGCACCCCCATGTCCACTTCCTGAAGCCTTAAGCCCTCTGTTTTCAAGGCTCTCTTCCCTTAAGCATTTATGTATAGACAAGACTGATCAATACTTAATACAACAGAATCTTTCCTGACCCTGTCATTCATTTAATCTAGATGTTATTTGGATGGATTCCACTTATTTCTAATCTTGTATGTGGTTTGTTGTGTCTCTATTTCTGTGTATGCTTTCTCCACTAGATTGGGAGCAGGGACTCTCTTTGCCTCTTTGTGTATTCCCAATGCTTAGCAGAGTACCTGGCACAGAGTAGGTATTTAATAAATATTTATTGAGTGATTTATTGATAAACCTTATAAACATCTTATCTCCTCTGTTTCTTCCAGTCTCTTTCCCCTCTTGAAAAGCTACAATCTGCTTTCCTTTCCCATTGTTCAGTGAGATGGTGGGAGCCCTGGAATTCATCACCCATTTGTGTGATTATAGCAAAAGCTTAAATACAATGGCAATGGACAATTTGCAAAGTCCTTTCACTTCTTCAAGGAAGTTAATGGAAATATTATTATTACTATTGACATTTGGGGCAGGTGGTGGCACAGTGGTTAAAGATGTGGACCTGGAATCAGGAAGACCTGTGTTCAAAGCTTTCTCAGACATTAGTACTTGTGACCCTGAGAAAGTCCCTTACTCTCTATTTGCCTCAGTTCTCTCATCTACAAAATGGGGACAATTAGTGTTGTGAGGAGTCAAATGAGCTATAGTTTTAATGTATTTATCACAGTGTCTGGGATGTATAATAACTTCCATATAAATGGTTATTCCCTTTTTTGCAGATGAGCAACGTGTAAGTTTCTGCCTTACTCATGGTTACCAGACTCCAAAATGCCATAACTGGGGTTCAAACCCCATCTTTTGATCTCTTAAGTCTAGTGCGTTGATGATTATACCATTATATCTCTCTTTCTTCTACCTAGGAAGGCAGTGCTACCTTTGGCTAGAATATTGTTTTTGGAGTCAGGAAGATCTGAGGTCAAAACCTGCCTTTGATTTAAACATTTCAGTTGAAATTTTGTTTTTTGTTTCAACTATTTTTCTGAATGTCTCTTCCCCTTTCAAGAAATTCCACTCTTGTAATAAAGAACTTTTTAAAAAGAGAGAGGGAAAAATAATAGTTGATTAAAAGTAACCAATATATCAATTAATTCTGACAGGATGTGTGATATTCCAGAGCCATCATCCCATGAGTTTTCTCATCTATAAAATGGGGTTAATAATAACACCTCTGCTGTTGTGAGGATCCAATAAATTTATATATATATATATATGAAGGGCCTATTAAACCTTAATTTCCTAAGTAATGCATTAATATTCCATCTTTTCTACTTTATCCAGCTCTTTATGGCTCCATTTGGGTTATTTTTTGACAAAGATACTGGAGTGTTTTGCTATTTCCTTCTCCACTTCATTTTACACATGACAAAATGGAGGCTTATAAAGTTCTTAACACAATAGTATTATTATCTCTCTAATTTAATAAAATTCTTCCATAAATATTAAATTTGAAGTTGTTTAAAATACCAAAAATAAAAACATTTATAATTTCTACATGTGAAAATCTGGAAATGCAGTTGATGTCATCTGACATTTACTCTTTGTATTATTACTGTATTTCTAGTATTGTACTTCTAAAATTCTCTTAGATTCTGAAATTAGAGGGACAACTCTATTGCTGAAATTATTCAGGCAAAGCACTTTTTAATCAGGATTTTGCTGCATATGAATTAGCCTTTTAAAAGGATGTGATAAATTCGATCATTTGAAAATGTTAAATATTTAATTAGATATATTTAGTTTAAAAGGCAATAATAACAATTATATTTACTATGGTAGCCTATTATTTCTTTGAAAATCTTTATTATTATGAAAATACACAAGGCAGCTTAAAGTTGTAGTCTCAACATACTAATGATGAGATGAATGATTTTCTGTGGAGTATAATTTGGAAATGCATTCCCCTCTGTTAATAATGAGTTGTTTCAAGTTTTACCTTTGGAAAATTAAGTAATTCCCTCTTTCTGGATTTAGGGAAGGAGAGAAACAGGAAATGGTACACAAAATGAAATTCTGTGAAGTTTGAAAATTGAAGAAACAAATTTAAGTAATTGTACTATGTTCTAGTAAGTCAGAACTATCTAGGAACCTCTAGATTTGGAACCAGGGAAGTAGAACCCTTTCGAGTTGTCCTGAGAATAAAGCCTACTGTCCAAGAAGAGACATTTGGGAAACAGATAAACTACATGAGACACTGAGAACAGGTTAGTGGGCTAGAAGGAAACTTGATGTTATTTAACCTTAGCAATAATGATTATTTAGTTTGTATGTTTTATGTGAAAGTTTTCTTGGTGACCTTGGTTGCCTATAAATCTTCCTTCTCAACACTAGTCTATTGTGAGCTTTCTGAGTAGTTTAATCTGTCCCTGACATAATATAATTATGCATTTATAGAAATTGTAAGAAACATATTGTTGCATTGTTTAAACCAAGCTCTGTCTGCCTGGGAAACTGAACCATTTCTATGTGACTTTTACAAATTACTTTTGTTATACTGATTAGAAACTCGGATCCAAAGCTTGATATAATGAGTTTTCTTTCAACTGTCAACTCTTAGGACTTCTAAGGGCTGGTGCAAAGTCCTTCTGACCACTCTCAGAGATGCAAAATTGTGAGTGTAGACTCCTGGATCATCTGAAGATGACCTGCTCCTAGTTGACCTCTGAATGCATCGAGGTCTTTGGCCTTTGGCTTTGTTCAGGGCTGGAAGAAGATGACATCTGAGGCAGAGGCTCCCCAAGAATGCATACCAGGCTTGCAAGAAGAAGGGCTCCCTCCCCACTTGATGCCCCCCTTTCCTGATCCTTTCATTCCATATGTGGTTTGCCCCTATCTCCTGGCTCCCCTAGTTTTGGTTTTGGTTTGCTTTGTCTGTGTGATTTTTGTTCACTATGCCTCTCTTTCCTCTGAACTCAGGCTCACTTTTAGTCTCCTTCATTACTTGTTTTTGGTTGCACTGCAGTAGCCACTCATCTCTTTGGACAGCCACCAACCCACCCTGCCAGCATCCTTCAATAGGTACATTCCTTCTGGAGTCCTACTTCCCACAAAGGGATTGACTACACAAATTTTAATCTGGGAATATTGGTTTCCATCAATCAGGTCCCTGACTCTGTTATCTTGCCATCATCCCTGGGTATGTTTTTCATGTGTGGCACCTCCCTATGTTAGATTCTCCCTCCTCTGTGCATTAGTTTACATGTCATCATTCTTGTGGTCCCCAACATCTGAGATGACATTGAGACTATTCTGGTCCCCTTGACCCCTTGTGTGCTTGTGGTTGTGAATGCTATTTCTTGGATGCCTTCTCTGATGTATCTCCATTGCCACTGGGGATGCTGGTCAGGCCCTCTCCCTCATCATGGGGGAGGGTAGTACCCTGGCACCTATGTGAGTACAGAAAGGAGGCCAGATATCCTCAGATGAAGTTTTCAGGAATCAGTCCTGGCAGACATGAATGGTTAGATAGCTAGAGTGAGTTCCCAGAGTGAGGAAAGAGACTGGATCCATCCTATACTACTGAGTTGGCTCAACAACATTACGGACTGTTCCATCCACCTTGTCTATCCTGGCTGTCTTTTCAGGGTTGGGAAAAGCAGGCAGAGCTGAGGGTCCCTTGAATTGTTTGCAGTCTCATCTTAAACACTAGCTCAGGGTGAGGGAATTGGAGTAGTGAAGAGAGAACAGAGTACAGAATGAGACCAGCATCTGGAGTAGCCCCATGGGAAGGTTTGTGGGTCTTCGCCAAAGCTTACCAGGCAGAAGTTTCTTTCTCTTCCTCTTTCTTTGTCTTCTCAGTCTTTCTACCTCAATCGGATCATCTGGGACAAGTGGCTCCTGTAACAGAGCTGAATTATGCCCAATTCTCCCCTGAGGGCAGTGGTTGCTCTTAGGCTGTGCCTGGGGCAGCAGTTGCTCCCCCACTCTGAAGGGCTGAGCAGCCTGGGGAGGTTTTTGTTCAGGACTAAAACACTGTGGTAATGGAGCACTATAATCGTGCATACAGTAATAATCTGCCACATCCTCAGCCTCCACAGCACTAATGGTGAAGGTGAAATCTGTCCCAGAACCACTGCCACTGAACCTGGCAGGGACCCCAGACTGCAGGGAGTTAGCATCATAGATCAGGAGCTTGGGAGACTCTCCTGGTTTCTGCTGGTACCAGTTCATATAGTTGCTAACGCTGGAACTGGTCTTGCAGTTGATGGTGACTCTGTCTCCTGGAGCCACAGAGAGGGAGGCTGGGGACTGGGTCACCACAATAGCTGCCTGGGATCCTTGGTGGGAAAAGAAGAAAGAAGAGATTTAAGTGAAGAATCCTGTTCTCTCACCCTCAGGTTGTGTCAGAGATTCCCAGTGGAAAACTCCTTCTGTCTCTAAAGTGTTCCAACCTATGGCTCATTGGGAATCTTACCTTGAGACCAGAGCAAGAGGAGCAAGTGGAGCAAGGAAAGGGAGAGCATTGTGACCCTTGTAGAGTAGGAGGCAGAGAGCTCTGAGCTCAGTGAGAAATGTGGGAGATATTTGTACGTGAGGCTGTGTTTGTGAAAGGTCCCTTGGAGATCACCATGCAAAGCAGTGCCAGTACAGCCTCATCTCATGACCCCAGGAGTGGTTATGTGCACATGCAGGGTGTGGCCCATTTGTGTTTCCTTGAAAGTGTGACCTCATGTGGCTTCTTTTTTTATTGCTATATTAAATAGATCTGCCTTCATCTGGACTGGATTTCTCGGTGGCAGGTGGCCAATTGTGGATAGATGCGGGAAGCCTCTCCATCTTCCCAGGAGAGGTCAGGTGGCTCTGGATCTAGAGAACAAGAATTCATAAGTGTCTATGCAAAGAACAGAGATAAGAGAGAAAGGAACTGAAGTAGAAAGAGAACTAAGATTGGGGAAGCAACAAAACTTAAAGACAGCTAAGGGCTGAGCTTTCTATAAAATGCAGATAGGAGCAGCTTGGAGATTCTTTGGTCTACTAAGTGAAGTGGGGAGAATGTGTCCCTTGAATTGTTGTGGGAGGAGGAGATATATATTCTTCTCTTCTGTATTTCTGTTGCATTTTTCTAAAAGTCAGAAAGAAAACTTTATTGCTAGTTTCACCCTCTCATTCTGTAGTTGGGGAAACTGAGGCTAAAAGGAGCAAAATAGTTATTTGGGTGCATTTTTCCTACTGAAGTTCATCGTCTCCTGTTCTCCACTGTGAAAACTTTCACCTTTTCTTGGGCAATTATCTCATGGTTGGACTCCTCCCATGGCCATCTAACTATTGGTTTCTGTACCTCCACTCTCTCCCCACTCTAGCCAATGCTGCCCTCAGCTGTTAAACTGTTCATGTGACAAAGCAGGGCTGACCAGGTCACCGCCTACTCCAGAAACTCCTGTCCCTCTTTATCACCTCCAGTATCTAATAAAAAGTCCTTTAAAGTCCTTCAGAACTTGACCAATTCCTCCCTTTCCATTTTCCTTATCCTTCACCCCCTCCCAAGTGCCCCATTATCTGGTGACTCTGGATCAAGGTCCCCCTCCTGACTCTGTGCCCTGTCTCTGTTGGCCCCTGGGCGTAGAATCTTCTTCTACCTCACTACCACTTCCTGCCTTCAAGTGCTCCCTGTTTCATCAGAAATAAACATGTGAGGAAGCTTCCATTAGATTGTTTTGCTGGCATGATTTCCCTCTCCAGTCTTTTCTTGTACACGCATAGTTCATGCTGGACACAGTAGCATCTCCTCCTGGCTGTGCTTTTTTAATTTAAATCTTTTCATGTTGAACTTAAACACTGAAAGAAGAGAATTTTCTCCCCTGTAGCAGAACATAAAAAGAGGATTCTGTGTGAAACCATGAGCTTCCCTCTCCCCCAGCTGGTAAAACAGGCATATGATGGGGGCAGAGCCAAGATGGCGGAGTAGAAAGACGCACATACACATAGCTCCGAACCCACAACCCATAGAACATCTGTATAAAGTAACTCACGGTGAATTCTGGAGCAGCAGAAGCCACAGAACAGTGGAGCGAAGGAGATTTTTATTCCAAAGGGACCTGCAAACCTCTTGCAAAACGTTCTTCGTCCTGCAGATGCGGAGCCCAGCCCAGCCCTGCCGTGGCCACGGCAACAAGAGGAGCAGATCCGAGCAGGCTTCAGGGACAGAATCTCCAGTGGCTGCACGGGTCCCTCCACCCACAGGTGACGGGGGTCGGTGAGAGGGTCTCTTTGGCGGGTTGAGAGGGGTGTGTGGTGCCTCCATAACTCAGGCCCCCTCAGGAGGCAGAAACTGAGGCAGCAGCAGAGCAGGGCTCCCCAAGCAGGCAGGAGCTTGGATCCATTGTGGAAGGTCTGTGCATAAACCCCTGGAGGGAACTGAGAGGCGGCCCTGCCCCGACCTGACCACCTGATCTTAATCTCACACTGAATAGCAGCTCTGCCCCCGCCAAAAGCCCTAAGGCTGGAAGCAGCATTTGAATCTCAGACGCCAAACTTTGGCTGGGAGGATCAGGAGGTGAGGTGGGTGTGAGGAGAATATTCAGATGTCAAGTCACTGGCTGGGAAAATGCCCAGAAAAGGGAAAAGAAATAAGACTATAGAAGGCTACTTTCTTGGAGAACAGGCATTTCCTCCCTTCCTTTCTGATGAGGAAGAACAATGCTTACCATCAGGCAAAGACACAGAAATCAAGGCTTCTGTGTCCCAGCCCACCCAATGGGCTCAGGCCATGGAAGAGCTCAAAAAGAATTTTGAAAATCAAGTTAGAGAGGTGGAGGAAAAACTGGGAAGAGAAATGAGAGAGATGAAAGAAAAGCATGAAAAGCAGATCAGCTCCCTGCTAAAGGAGACCCAAAAAAATGTTGAAGAAATTAACACCTTGAAAACTAGCCTAACTCAATTGGCAAAAGAGGTTCAAAAAGCCAATGAGGAGAAGAATGCTTTCAAAAGCAGAATTAGCCAAATGGAAAAGGAGATTCAAAAACTCACTGAAGAAAATAGTTCTTTAAAAATTAGAATGGAACAGATGGAGGCTAATGACTTTATGAGAAACCAAGAAATCACATAACAAAACCAAAAGAATGACAAAATGGAAGATAATGTGAAATATCTCATTGGAAAAACAACAGACCTGGAAAATAGATCCAGGAGAGACAATTTAAAAATTATGGGACTACCTGAAAGCCATGATCAAAAAAAGAGCCTAGATATCATCTTTCATGAAATTATCAAGGAAAACTGCCTTGAGATTCTAGAACCAGAGAGCAAAATAAAAATTCAAGGAATCTACAGAACACCGCCTGAAAGAGATCCAAAAAGAGAAACTCCTAGGAACATTGTGGCCAAATTCCAGAGTTCCCAGGTGAAAGAGAAAATATTGCAAGCAGCTAGAAAGAAACAATTCAAGTATTGTGGAAATACAATCAGGATAACACAAGATGTAGCAGCTTCTGCATTAAGGGATTGAAGGGCATGGAATAGGATATTCCAGAAGTCAAAGGAACTAGGACTAAAACCAAGAATCACCTACCCAGCAAAACTGAATATAATACTTCAGGGGAAAAATTGGTCTTTCAATGAAATAGAGGACTTTCAAGCATTCTTGATGAAATGACCAGAGCTGAAAAGAAAATTTGACTTTCAAACACAAGAATGGAGAGAAGCATGAAAAGGTAAACAGCAAAGAGAAGTCATAAGCGACTTACTTAAGTTGAACTGTTTACATTCCTACATGGAAAGGCAATATTTGTAACTCTTGAAACTTTTCAGTATCTGGGTACTGGGTGGGATTACACACACACACATGCACACATGCACACACACATAGAGACAGAGTGCACAGAGTGAATTGAAGAGGATAGGATTACATCTTTAAAAAATGAAATTAAGGGGTGAGAGAGAAATATATCAGAAGGAGAAAGGGAGAAGTGGAATGGGGCAAATTATCTCTCATAAAAGAGGCAAGCAAAAGACTTTTTAGTGGAGGGAAAAAGAGGGGAGGCAAGAGAAAAACATGAAGTTTACTCTCATCACTTTCCACTAAAGGAAAGAATAAAATGCACACTCATTTTGGTATAAAAACTTATCTTACAATACAGGAAAGCGGGGGATAAGGTAACAAGCACAGTGGGGGGGATGATGGAAGGGAGGGCATTGGGAGAAGGGAGCAATTTGAGGTCGACACTCATGGGGAGGGACAGGATCAAAAGAGAATAGAACTAATGGGGGACAGGATAGGATGGAGGGAAATATAGTTAGTCTTATACAACACAACTATTATGGAAGTCATTTGCAAAACTACACAGATTTGGCCTATATTGAATTGCTTGCCTTCCAAAGGGAAGGGGTGGGGAGGGAAGGAGGTAAAGAAGTTGGAACTCAAAGTGTTAGGAACAATTTTCGAGTAACGTTCTTGCCACTAGGAAATAAGAAATACAGGTAACGGGGTATAGAAAGTTATCTGGCTGTAGAGGACAAAAGAGAAGATGGAGACAAGGGCAGAGAGGGATGATAGAAGAGAAAGCAGATTGGTCATAGGGGCAATTAGAATGCTTGGTGTTTTGGGGTGGGGGGAGGGGACAAAAGGGGAGAAAATTTGTAACCCAAAATTTTGTTAAAATCAATGTCAAATAAATAAATAAAGAAACAACAACAACAAAAAAGAAACAGGCATATGACAAAGTCCATCCATGTCTCTGCAGACTGTCCTCTTCTCTATCCTTCCTTCTATACTTCCTTGTCTTCTTCTTTGTGCTTTAAAAAGACGAGTCACAGACCCGATGAGAGCCGCTGAGTGCCAGATATCAGCGCAGCAGCCCTTGAAACCTTCAGCCTGAAGACTAAACTTCGGTAAGTCACCTACTTGAACTTCCGGGAGCCAGCATGGTGGAGTGATCAGTAAATGCTCTCTCCTCCCCGCTGATGACCGTGAAAGAACCATAAAATATTTGCCCAGAAAAATCCTGGATCAGCAGGAACAGAAGAAGTGGGCAAATAGTCTCATAACACCAGAGGCTAGGAAAATAGCCAAGGGGGATTCTTCCTACTGTGGCAGAGGCAATCCGGAAGGACAGAGGACCCAGGGCAGAGAAAATTCGCACTGAGACCCAGGCAAACCTCAGAACCAGGAGAGGAGCCCCAGGAGGGGTGGGAACACACATTAGCATCTAGGCGTGCCTCAGCCCTCCAGGGGAAAAGCGAAGACAATAGAGAAGCTGGGAACACCATCCCCTGAGCTTGCCTTTGCCTCATTTCAGTTGAGGAGATCTCCTGTGACCAGACCACTCCTCCCACACACTTAACAAGCTAACCCCAGGGTTGATCTGGGAAACAAAAAACAAAAACCTGCTTTTAGCTTTTTTACACATCAGCTCAACACAAAGTTCTGTACCTTCTGACTGAAAGAACCAGAAACTACAACACTCGGCCAACATCATGAATAGGAAAAAGCAGACGAAAAGTGAAAAAACCATAGCATCTTTCTATGGGGATAAAGACCAAAACACAAACACCAAAGAGGTCAGAGCTGAGACTGTACTTCCATCTGAAACTTCAGGCGAGACTATGAACCTCTCGCAAGCACAACTAGCTTTCCTGGAACACCTGAAGAAGGAAATAGAAGAAAAACTGGCCAATGATTTTACAATTATAAAAAAAGAATTCACTGATGAGAACAACAATTTGAAAAGGAAAATTGAACAAATGGAAAAGGAAGTTCAAAAATTAACTGGAGAAAATAATTCCCTAAAAGGAAGAGTTAATCAAACGGAAAACGACACCCAAAACCTAATTGGGAAAATTGATCAAATGGAAAAGGAAATACAAAACCTAACTGGGAAAATTGGTCGAATGGAAAAGGAAGTACAAAAGTTAAATGGAGAAAATAGCTCCTTAAAGGGAAAAATTGGTCAGATGGAAAAGGAGATGCAAAAGTTAACTGAAGAAAACAATACAATGAAGATTAGAATTGGGCAAGTAGAAACTAATGACTCAATGAGGCAGCAAGAATCAGTCAAACAAAATCTAAAGAATGAAAAGATAGAAGAAAATGCAAAATATTTAATTGGAAAAACAACTGACCTGGAAAATACATCCAGGAGAGAAAATTTAAGAATTATTGGCCTGACAGAAACCCATGATGAAGAAAAGAGTCTGGACAATATCTTCCAGGAAATCATCAAGGAAAACTGCCCAGAAGTACTAAACTCAGAGGGCAAAATAGTCATTGAAAGAATCCACCATTACCCTCCCGAAAGGGATCCCAAACTCAAAACCCCAAGAAATATCGTTGTCAAATTCCAGAGCTATCAAGTGAAGGAGAAAATACTACAAGCAGCCAGAAAGAAACAATTCAAATATCAAGGACACACAGTCAGGATCACACAGGACCTTGCAGCTTCTACATTAAAAGATCGAAAGAATTGGAACCCAATATTCCGTAAGGCAAAGGAGTTGGGACTTCAACCAAGGATCAACTACCCAGCAAAGTTCAGCACAACATTTCAGGCAGGGAGAAAGTCATTCAACAAAATAAGGGATTTCCAGAGCTTCCTGACCAAAACACCAGAACTCAACAGACAATTTGATCTTCAAATGCAGGTCTCCAGAGAATCATAAAAAGGTAAACAGGGGGGAAAAAACAAAAACAAAAACTTGCTACTCAATTAGGGCAAACTGTTTACCTCCCTATAAGGGAAGATGATACCTGTTAATCTTGAGAACTGTGCAGCTATTATGATAAAAGGGATATACATAGAGGGAACGGGTATAAAGTAAATGATGTCATGTCAAAAATATGATTTAAGTATGAGAAGGGATTGTAATAGGAGGTGCGAAAAGGAGGAAGCAGAAAATGGCAAATTACATAACAGGAAGAAGTACAAAACTATAGTAGAGGGAAGGAGGGGAGGGAGATGAGCATTGTTTGAGAGGTACTCTCATCTGATTTGTTTAAAGGAGGGAACAATAATCTTAAGCAGATAATCCTAACTAGCTCTATAGGTAGTAGGAGGGGAAGGGGGAAGAAAGGGGAGGGAGGCTAAAAGGGAGGGAAGAAGCAAAAAGAGTAAAGGGGAGTAAAAGGGAGGGGGGCTAAAGAGAAGGAGGGGAAGGCTGCAGGAGGAGGGGGTGAAAAGTGAATACTATTGAGGAGGGGAAGGAAGACAGGAGAGCTAAAAGCACAAATGGTGGGAAAGAGGATGGAGGGAAATACACAGATTGTAATCATAACTGTGAATGTGAATGGAATGAATTCTGCCATAAAACAGAGACGGATAGCAGAATGGATTAAAAGCCATAATCCAACAATATGCTGCTTACAAGAAACACATTTGAAACGGGGGGATACACATAGGATAAAGGGCAAAGGATGGAGCAGAATATATTGTGCTTCAGCTCATGTAAGAAAGGCAGGAGTAGCAATCCTAATCTCAGACAAAGCAAAAGTAGAAATAGATCTAATCAAAAGATATAAGGATGGAAACTATATCCTGCTAAAAGGCACCATAGACAATGATGCAATATCATTACTAAACATGTATGCTCCAAGTGGTATAGCATCCACATTCTTAGAGGAGAGGTTGGGGGAGTTGAAGGAAGAAACTGACAGCAAAACTATACTAGTGGGGGACCTCAACCTCCCCCTCTCTGAACTCGATAAATCTAACCTCAAAATAAACAAGAAAGAGGTTAAGGAGGTAAATAAAACTCCGGATAAGGTAGATATGATAGATCTTTGGAGAAAACTGAATGAGAATAGAAAGGAATATACCTTTTTCTCAGCGGTACATGGAACATTTACAAAAATTGACCATGTACTAGAACATTAAAATCTCACAATCCAGTGCAGAAAGGTAGAGATAATCAATGCATCCTTCTCCGATCATAGTGCTTTAAAAATTACATGTAATAAAAGGCCATGGAAAGAGAAACCAAAAATCAATTGGAAACTAAATAATCTAATCCTAAAGAAGGGTTGAGTTAAAGAAGAAATCATAGAAACAATCAACAATTTCATTCAAGAGAATGACAATAGTGAGACAACATACCAAATCTTATGGGATACTGCAAAAGCAGTTATTAGGGAAAGTTTTATATCTTTGAATGCTTACATAAATAAAATAGAGAAAGAAGAGATTGATGACTTGGGCTTGCAGTTGAAAAATCTAGAAAAAGAACAAATTGAAAATCCCCAAGTAAATACCAAATTAGAAATACTGAAAACCAAAGGAGAGATTAATAAAATTGAAATTAAGAAAAATATTGAATTAATAAATAAAACCAATAATTGGTTTTATGAAAAAACTAATAAAATTGATAAACCTTTGGTCAATCTGATTAAAAAAAAGAAAGAAGAAAATCAAATTACTAATATTAAAAATGAAAGCGGTGAACTCACCTCCAATGAGGAGGAAATTAAAACAATAATTAGAAACTACTTTGCCCAACTTTATGCCCACAAATTCGATAATCTAAATGAGATGGATGAGTATGTTAAATAATAGAAATTGCCCAGATTAACAGAAGAGGGAGTTGAATGCTTAAACAACCCCATCTCAGAAAAAGAAATTGGACAAGCCATCAATGAACTCCCTAGGAAAAAATCTGCAGGGCCAGATGGATTCACAAGTGAATTCTGTCAAACATTTAAAGAACAGTTAATTCCAATACTATGTAGATTATTTTTGAAAATTGGGGAAGAAGGAGTCCTCCCAAATTCTTTCTATGATACAAATATGGTTTTGATACCCAAACCATGAAGAGACAAAACAGAGAAAGAAAATTATAGACCAATTTCCCTAATGAATATAGATGCAAAAATTTTAAATAAGATTTTAGCAAAACGAATACAGCATCTTATCACGAGATTAATACATTATGATCATGTAGGATTCATACCACGATTACAGGGCTGTTTCAATATTAGGAAAACTATTAGCATTATCGATCACATCAACAACAAAGCTAACAAAAACCACATGATTATCTCAATAGATGCAGAAAAAGCTTTTGACAAAATACAACACCCATTCCTACTAAAAACACTGGAGAACGTAGGAATAAAGGGAACTTTCCATAAAATAATAAGCAGTATATACCTAAAACCTTCAGCAAGCATTATATGCAATGGGGATAAGCTAGATGCATTCCCATTAAGATCAGGGGTGAAACAAGGATGTCCATTATCACCACTATTATTCAATATGGTACTAGAAATGTTAGCTGTAGCAATTAGACAAGATAAAGATGTTGAAGGAATAAAAATAGGCAAAGAAGAAACTAAGTTATCACTCTTTGCAGATGATATGATGATTTACTTAGAGAATCCCAGAGATTCAAGTAAAAAATTACTTGAAATAATAAACAACTTTGGCAAAGTTGCAGGTTACAAAATAAACCCACATAAATCTTCTGCATTCCCATATATTAGCAAAAAAGTCCAACAGCAAGAGATAGAAAGAGAAATCCCATTTAAAGCTAGGGTAGACAGTATAAAATACTTAGGAGTTTACCTGCCAAAACAAACCCAGGGATTATATGAACACAATTACAAGACACTTTTTGCACAAATAAAGTCAGATTTAAGTAAATGGAAAAACATTAGTTGCTCATGGGTAGGCCATGCTAATATAATAAAAATGACAATTCTACCTAAATTAATTTACTTATTTAGTGCCATACCAATTAAACTATCAGACAATTATTTTCTAGAGCTGGATAAAATAATATCAAAATTCATTTGGAAAAACAAAAGGTCCAGAATATCAAAGGGACAAATGAAAAGAAATGCTTGGGAAGGTGGCCTAGCGCTACCAGACCTCAAATTGTACTAAAAAGCAGCAATTATCAAAACCACTTGGTATTGGCTAACAAACAGAGAGGTAGACAAGTGGAATAGACTTGGCACTCAAGACTCAGTAGGCAAGGAATATAGCAACCTTCTGTTTGATAAACCCAAGGACCCCAGCTTCTGGGATAAGAACTCTCTGTTTGACAAAAAATGCTGGGAAAACTGGATAACGGTGTGGTGGAAATTAGGCATAGACCCATACCTGACACCGCACACAAGAATAAAGTCCAAATGGGTACATGATTTAGGTATAAAGATTGATACCATGAATAAACTGGAGAAGCAAGGAATACTGTATTTATCAGATTTATGGAGAAGGGAAGAATTTTTTACTAAAGAAGAGATAGAAAGCATTATGAAATGCAAAATGGATAATTTTGATTACATTAAACTGAGAAGTTTTTGCACAACCAAACCCAATGCAACCAAAATCCGGAGGGATGTAGTAAATTGGGAAAGAATTTTTACAGCTAAGCTCAGGGATAAAGGCCTCATTTCTAGAATATATAGAGGACTGACTCAAATGTATAATCATACAAGTCATTCCCCAATTGATAAATGGTCAAAGGATATGAACAGGCAATTTTTGGAAGAAAAAATTAAAGATATCTATAATCATATGAAAAAATCCTCTAAATCACTATTGATTAGAGAGATGAAAATAAAAACAACTCTGAGGTACCACGTGACACCTATAAGATTGGCAAACATGACAGAACAAGAAAATGATAAATGCTGGAGAGGATGTGGGAGAGTTGGAACACTAGTTCATTGTTGGTGGAGCTGTGAACGCATCCAACGATTCTGGAGAGCAATTTGGAACTATACCCAAAGGGCTACAAAAATGTTGCATACCCTTTGACCCAGCAATAGTGCTACTAGGACTGTATCCTCAAGAGATCATAAAAATGGAAAAGGGTCCCACATGTACAAAAATATTTGTAGCAGCACTCTTTGTGGTTGCCAAAAACTGGAAGTCAAGGGGATGTCCATCAATTGGGGAATGGCTGAATAAATTATGGTATATGAATGTAATGGAGTACTATTGTGCCATAAGAAATGATGAACAAGAAGACTTCAGAGAGGCCTGGAAGGACTTATATGACCTAATGCTGAGTGAAAGGAGCAGAACCAGGAGAACTTTGTGCACAGCAACGACCACAGTATGCGAAAGTTTTTTCTGGTAGACCAGGAATTTCGTAATAACGCAAGAACTTCTTAAAAAAAAAAAAAATCCCAATGCTGGTTCTCTAAGGCAAAATGCCTTGTACACTCAGAGAAAGAAATATGGAAGTCATTCACAGAATGTAGCAGATTATGTTTGTGTATGTGTATGTTTTTGTGTATCATGTTTTGATTTGTTATATGATTTCTTCCATTTATTTTAGTCTGACTACATAGCGTCACTATAGTGAAAATGTACTCAATAGGAAAGTATATGTAGAACCTATACAGAATTGTATGCAGTCGTGGGGAGGGAGGGGGGTAGTGGGGGGTAGGCGTAGGGGGGATAAAATCTCAATTGTATGGCAGTGATTGTTAAACATTAAAAAATAATAATAAAAAAAAGAAAGTAAAAAAAAAAAGACAAGTCAAGGTCTACTTTCTTTTTCTCATCCTGATTGCTCTGGCCTCATTCCCAATTTAAAAATTAAGAAATAAAGAAAGCAAATCCTCTCTAACATATAAGCACAGTCAAGCAAAATGAAACTAGATAGTGGCCATGTACAAAAATAAGGACCTTTCTCTGCATCTTGTGTCCATCCTCTCTTTGCCAGGAGGTGGTTAACACATCTTCTCAGAGTCCTCTAAAGTGATTCAGAGCTGTGTGTCTTCAACATGCTGGTGTCCTCATATACACTGATCTCCTGGTTTGTTGTCTTTACTCTGTCAGTTCATACTGCCCAGTATTATGTGAAATAGTCTCTTTCATCAACTCTTACAAATCAATAATATTTATCATATTTATGCAGCACATTTCTTCTCCATTTATTTGGGAGGAAATCTGAAGCATTTGCTTGCATTCTGTTACTCAAGAATCAGGGCATTTGTTTTGCTGAAGATAGAAAACTGGGCCCAAAGTCAGGAAGACCTGAATTGAAATTCAGGCTGAGACATTTAATGGCTATGTGACTCTGCTTTAGTCACTTACTTCTATTTTGCCTCAGTTTCCTCATGTGTAAAATGAGCTGGAGAAGGAAATGACAAACCACTTCAGTATCTCTTCCAAGAACACTCCAGGTCAGGTCACAAAGGGTCAGACATGGCTGAAACGATTGTACAAAAACAAGCCACAAAAGAGATTTGCCTGACAAGGACAATAACCAGTTTAGAATATAAGCTGTGAACACTTTTGAGACCCCCAATACCTTAAAAGGCCTGAAACCTAACTTGGTCAATCAGGAGAAAAGCATCTGAGCCCACTCTGAAGTTAACCTATCACAATGCCTTCCATGCTCTGAGATAACAGACATACTCAAAATGCTCCTTTCTGTGTAAGCAAATAGAAGGCTGGATGAGGCTGATCAGGAACATTTTTCTGATTATGACTGTCCAGGGCAGGATGCCTTGCACCAGACACTCTCTTAAACAATGGGAATTTTTCTTATATCAATATTTTATGGACATGTGTTATGCTATGTTAGGCTGTATATATTCATGTTCATGATAAAGGAAACACAGAAATCCTGGATATATAATTTAACTTGACACCTTGATATGCTCTCATTGTATTTACAATTTATACAAAAAAATAAATTTCTTTTTGTTATCAAGAGATAGCAAATATGGAGACTATAATTTGAGGTAACGAAGGAGCAAAGAAGGGAGGGAGGGATTCGAAGGAATTATTCTGAAGATATATGATCGCCATTGTCTTTCTATCCCTGGGATCATATTCTTCAGTGAATTCCCATGCATATCTCTATGTGTATGCTCTGCAAGTTTTGAGAGAAATAAACATGCCTATCCAGCCTAATTTTGTCTTTCTTAGAATCAGCTCAGCAATAGTTGACATTTATGGTGCCATTTGCTCAGATGGGACAGGGCTAGAGACTGAACCCTTCCACTGAACACTGCTAGTACTGGGTATCTACAAGACTTATTCTCCTGAAAAGTTCCTGCCTTACACCTGGGTGGTAAGTCCCTTCTCTATTCCTGCTCCTAATATCAGACTCTGCTTAGTAGCTGCAGTCTGAATTTTTTTCTCTAAGCCAGCTCTGGGAGTGAAAGTCCCTGGCTAGGTCTTCTCTGCAATTCTGATATCCTCTGTGACTCAGTCATGTCTAGTCTTGGTGGGAAAGTTTTCTCTGCTGGTTTGCTTCAACTGCAGAGTGAGAATAAGAGGTTTCATGCCTTAAAGCTAGCAAAGGCACTTCAGTTTCAGCTCCTTTTTTTCAGGGGCCATATAATCCCCTTCCTAGCTCCCCTTGCCCTTTCAGGCTACAGTCCTGTCATGGACTCAGATCCTAAAATTTAACTTCCTTGGAATCTGCCCCTTTAAATCTGTTCCAGGAAAATCTCTCTGAGCTTTTCCCCAATCCCTCTCCCCCTTTTCCTATGATTAGATTTTCCTCATTCTGTTTGTGTTTGTTATGTTAGTTTGTCTGTCTCTGTGTTTCTCTGTATCTGTATCATGTGTACTGTGATGGAGTCTGTTGCCTTGTAAGAGTTAAAATGATGCCAAGGAGAAAATCATAAGCTGTCTAAGAAAGCAATAAACCAAGCAACCAACCAACCAATCAACTAAGAAACCAACATGTGCAACTCTTTTCCTTGTGGTTCCAGCCAGAATTAACAGTGAAAAGTTGGATAAAAACATCTTAGCAAATTGTGGATTTTGTGAGATTCATCATTAAAGAATTTCGAATATGACCATTTTGGAATTGCAGGGAAAAGCTCCTGAGACTTTAGCAATAATTCCAAGTGCTCAGCCCCTGCTAAAACACCTCTGCACAGTCCCTATCACTCAGTATTTCCCATTCCCTCCCCAGTGTTGGGAGTGAATCTCAGTATGGGGAGTGTAGCAGCCACTGGGTTCTTGTAACAGTCCCCCATGGTATTAAGAGATGAGAATCCTGGGCAATTGTAGGAGAACCTTAATTCATCCTTCCCCACCTGGGTAAAGGAGGGGAGGGTCAATAAGCACAGATTGGAAGTGGCTTTAATGACCCTGTGCCCCTGAACACCCTGTCACCCACCCCTCTAGGCAGAGGTTGGGAGTATCTTCCAGTTGCAATAAGTTCTGCCCAGCCTGCCACAACAGCTTCAAGTAGCCCCAAACTCATCAAGTTCTGCAGCTGTGGGGTGGCAGTAGGTGGATTGGTGAGGCCTATGGTGAACATTCCCTGAGCCATACCATCAAAAGTTATCCGTACTGGAAAGGCCCTACCATCAGCCACTCCAACCTCTACGCAGTGCCCTCTGTCTCAACTTCCCTGGCACTCACTCGGTGCCTGGGGGAATCTGGATGGCCCTGGAAGTGCCTAGTAAGTGAGATGAGGGAGCCAGGCAACCTCTGCTCTTGGCAAGGCCACATTTCTGTTAACAGTTGTAGAAATTTTTCAGATTTGTAGTTTATGGAAAGTTATTTATTTTCTGTTTGCCCAATTTCATGATCTGTAAAGGTAAAAAAAAAATGTTGTCATGGGATCAAAATTTTATGGTGATTGTAAAGTACTTAACATAATATTATTATTATCTGTCTAATTTAATACTCATGTTCCACATCTGTTAACTCTGAAGCAGTCTAAAATACCAAAAATTATAGCATCAATAATTTGTATATGTGATAATCTGGAAATGAAATTGATATCATCTGGGGTTTATTGTTTGTATTATTACTGTATTTCTAAATTGTATTGTACTTCTAAAACCCTCTTAGATTCTAAAATTAGAGGGACCAATGTATTGCTGAAGTAATGTTAGACAAAACACTTTTTAATTTGGATTTTGCTGCATATGAATTAACCTTTTAAAAGGATGTGATAAATTTGATCACTTGGAAATGTTAAATATTTAATTAGATATATTTGGTTTAAAAGCAATAATAAAAATGATATTTACTATGGTAGCCTATTATTCTTCTGAAAATCTTTATTATTTTCAAAATGTCCAACGTGGCTTAAAATTGTAGTCTCAACATATTGATGATGAGATGAGTGATTTTCTATGCAATATAATTTGAAAATGCATTCCCCTCTGTTGATAATGGGTTGTTTCAAGTTTTACCTTTGGAAAATTAAGTAAACCCCTCTTCCTTCCCCACTCCCTTCCCTTGGAGTAAGGAGTGTATCTCAGTTATGGAGATTGCTTAAAAGCCTGTGTCTCTCTGTTAATTCCTCTCATCTCAGATCAGATGAAGAAAAGAGAATGCTGGATAATTGTTGGGAAACTTGAATCACCCTTCTCCACCTGGGGAAAGGGGGTGGCAGCAACCACAGTGGGTCCCCACTGGCAGTGGCCCCAGTGGTCATGTGCCCCTGGGCATCATTCAGTCCATCCCTCTAGGCAAGCCTGAGTACAAATTTCAAGTGCTATACATCCTGTGCGTCCTGCCCCAGCAGCTGCCATGTTGCCCTAGCTCCAGTAGCATGTGCATCTTGGGGTTGAGGGAATTTCTGGAAAAGATCAAGCCCCACAGTGAGCATTCCTTCACCTTGCCCTGTCACCAGCAACTACCACCAATGGGAAAAACCCAACACTAACCATCCCTATCCCTAGGTAACACCCTCTGCCATACACCCAAAAGACTAGTCAGTCAGTATCCAGGTCTGGCCTATTCCTTGGAAGATTCTGCCCTGCTGCCTCCTGGAAGTGTCCAGGTGCTGGTAGTAGTGTTGAGGTTTAGGGGTGCTGTGACCCCAAATCATCCACATGTGCATACTGCCTGAATGAATTTGATCAAAGCCTTCTTTCAGCCAGAGACAAAGTTTATGAGATACCTGTCCAAGGTGGGTGTGATCCTCAAAATCTGCCATATTGGTCAGACTCTTAAGGAATCTTAGCACCTTAATGAAGAGAGATTGTGGGAAGGATCTAGCAGTGGCCAAATTGTCTGCGGTGTGTGGAGCTGGTGTCTAGGGGGTATCTTGATGGGAGGGTCCAGTTGACTGTGTTGGCTGGAGGTCCAACACCTACACCAAGATAATTGGATCCAAATCAGATCAATGGTGGAAAGTGGGGGGAGGGGGAGCAGGAGGTAACAGACAAGAGAGGGTTGGGCAACAGAGAATAGGGAGATTGGATGTAGGCTACAATGAAGTCCAGCTGAGAGAATTATAACCTCAGATGAATACCTGAGACTTATTTGATAAAATGGGAAAACTAAAGGAGAGTTCAAGGTGGGTTTTTTCAGGACTTGTGGACAAATGGGACCCAAATCTTTTTTGGGTAATGTGCAAAGGTCTTGGCTTGGGCTTCTACCCCATCAGTAACATCTAGCTTGGCAATATGAGGTGGGAAAAGCCCATCAGCCTCTACCCGAGATGAGCTCACACTTGTCTCTTCTGGCTGCAGAATCTTTTTAGGTAGATAACTTTAGCATGCTATCTTATCTCTGTTTGTCCCAACTGTCTGATCTGTAAAGCAGGAAATAATTATGATACCTGCATCCCAGAGTTGTGAGATTATACAGTGCTTAGCATGGTGACTGGCATATGCTGGGCACTACATTACTATTTTTTCTTTAAGTAAATGTGATTATTCGATATCTGATAACTCTGAGGTGGTTTTAAAATGCCAAAGGCAATAAGACCAATGATTTTATTTTTATTGTACATGATCACTTGAAAATGAAACTGATGTCATCTGAAGTTTATTGTTTGTGTTATTATATTCCTAAATTTTTAATGCACAATTTGAAAGATCATTGCAAACCAGAAATATTGTTACACAAAAATTTCATTTTGAATCTGGATGCTCAAAGGTTATGAATTAGGCTTTAGGAAGATCTGATAAAAATATATTTTGAAATCTTAAATATTTAGTGGGGTACATTTTGTTAGAAAGTAGATGATAAAAATACATGGTGAAAAATCAAATTTTCTTGTTCTTTTCAAATTCTTGAGTATTCTTAGAGTGTATAGCTCAGATTAAAGATGTAGCTTCAACATATGAATGATGAGTTAACAACTTGGTATTTGCTTTTTGTCTGAAGCTCAGAATATGGGTAGTTTTAATTTATAAGTAAAAGATAAAGAAAAGAGTGACAGCAGCTTCTGGAACAGCTCTCATGGGAAGGTTAGTGGTCCTTGACTAAAGCAGAGCATGCAGAATATTCTCTTCCTCCTTTTTCTCTGTCTTTTTAATTTTTCTACCGTAATTAGAGCCCCCGGGGACAAGTGTTTGCTGAAGCAGAGCTGAATTAGGCCCAATTCTCCCCTGAGGGCAGTGGTTGCCCTGAGCCTGTGCCTGGGGCAGGAGCTGCTCCCCCTTTCTGAAGGGCTGAGCACCCTGGGGAGGTTTTTGTTCAGGACTAAAACACTGTGGAAAAGCTATAACCTTGCATATAGTAATAATCTGCCACATCCTCAGCCTCCACAGCACTAATGGTGAAGGTGAACTCTGTCCCAGAACCACTGCCACTGAACCTGGCAGGGACCCCAGAGTGCAGGGAATTAGCATTATAGATCAGGAGCTTGGAAGACTCTCCTGGTTTCTGCTGGTAGAAGTCCATATAGTTGCTAACGCTGGAACTGGTCTTGCAGTTGATGGTGACTCTGTCTCCTGGAGCTACAGAGAGGGAGGCTGGGGACTGGGTCACCACAATGGCTGCCTGGGATCCTTGGTGGGAAAAGAAGAAAGAAGAGATTTAAGTGAAGAATCCTGTTCTCTCACCCTCAGGTTGTGTCAGAGATTCCCAGTGGAAAACTCCTTCTGTCTCTAAAGTGTTCCAACCTATGGCTCATTGGGAATCTTACCTTGAGGCCAGAGCAGTGGGAGCCAGAGGAAAAATGAAGGGGAGAGCATGTTGACCCTTGCAGAGCTACAGACAGACAGCTCTGAGCTTGCTGAGAAATTTTGGGAGATATTTGTATGTGAGGCTGGGTTTGTGCAATGTCCCTTGGAAATCCCCATGCAAAGCAGTGTTGGTTCAAACTCAACTCATGTCCCCAGGACTAGTTATATGCACATGGAGGGAATGGCCCCATTGTTTTTCCTTGAAAGTGTGACCTCATGTGGTCTCTTTTTTTAATTGCTATACCAAAGGAACCTGCCTTGGTTTGAACCTGGTGAGGGCTGTGGCAGGTGGTCTATTGTGGTTAAAAACATGGAGTGGGGTCCAGGGCTCTCTATCTTACCAGGAGAGATCAGATGGCTCTGAGGCTAGAGACCAAGAGTTGACAAATGTCTGTGAAAGAAAAGAAAGAATGGAGGAAAGAAAGAAAGGGTAAAGAAAGAGAATGAAAGGAAGGAAGGAAGGTAGGAAGGAAGGAAGAAAGGAAGAAATTAGCTGAGGTAGAAAGAAAACTAAGACTTGGAAACTAACAGAATTTGAAGCGGTTTTCTTGTCAAATGGTGAGTTCTTATCCCAGAAGATGAAGTCTCTAAGTTTATGAATTAGTACATTGCTAATACTTGTCTTGTGTAGTGATAGTAGTATTCCATCACAATCAGACTCCACAATGTGTTCAGTCTTTCCCCAAATGATGGACATCCCCTCAGTTTCAAATTCCTTGCCCTGAGAAAAGATTTTCTCTATATATTTTTGTACATACAAGGTCCTTTTCCTTTTAATTTTTTTTATCACTTTTGGGATACAGACCTAGTGGTGACATTGTTAGGTCAAAGGATATGCATGGTTTTGTAGCACTTCAGGAATATTTCAAATTGCTCTGTAGAATCATTGAATCAGTTCAGAAATCCGCCAACAGTGCATTAATTACTGTTTTCCCCCATATTGTCTCCAACATTTGTCACTTATTTTTTGTCTATTATTAACGAATTTAAGAGGTATGAAATAGTACTTAAAATTGTTGTAATTTGCATTTCTCCAGTTAATACTTAGAGTATTTCTTCATGTTGCTTCATCTGAAAAGTGGTCATATCTTTTGATCATTTAATCATTGGGGAATGCCTCTAGTCTTCATAAATTTGATTCAGTTATCTCTATGTTTGAAAAATGATGCCTTTATCAGAGAATCTTGCTTCAAAATTTTTCACAGTTATGATTGCTAACTATATTTCCCTCCATCCTTTCCCCCCATTTATTGTGTTCTCTCTCTCCTTTCACATTATTCTCCTCAATGATGTTTTGCCTCTATTCCCTTCCACAATGTGCCCTCCCTCCTTTTAGCCTCCTTACCTCCTTTTCTTTTTTCCTATTCCCCTTCTACTTTCCTGTGCAGTAAGACAGATTTCTGTACTCAATACAGTGTGTATGTTATTCTCTCTTTTAGCCAAATCTAATGAGAGTAAGGTTCACTCCTTCTCCCTCAACTCCTTCCTGTTCCTCTACACTGTAAATGCTTTTTCTTGCCTGTTTTATGTGAGATAATTTACCTCATTTTACTTCTCCTTTTCCCTTTCTCACTCTTTTGCCCCTTAATTTTGTGGAAAGGAAGGATGAAAGACAGAAAAAAAAGAAATAAAGAGAGAAAGAAAGAAAAGAAAGAAAGAAAGGATGGAAGAAAGAAAAGAACTGATTTAGAAAGAAAACTAAGACTGGGCAACCAAAAGAATTTAAAGGCAACTAAGGGCTCCGACTTAGATAAAATAGAGGTGGAAGGGACTTTGGAAATTTTTTGGTCAGTATTCTAGGTGGTGTGGAGAGAATGTATCCCTTGAGCTGTTGAGGGCAGATGTTTATTCTTTTTTCTGTATATCTATTATGGCTTTCTAAAAGCTCTAAAGGAAACAAGAAACACTGTAGATTTCATTTTGTAGTAGGGGAAACTGAGACCAAAGGGAGTGAAATGGTTATTCAGGTGTCTTTTTCCTATTCATGTTCATCATCCTCTTTCCTTCAGTCAGAAATTTCCCATTTCAATCAAAAGTGGGATGAAGTCTGTTGCACCTGCAGTATTTCCACCCTGGAGAGACAGAGAGATGTAGTCAACAAACAATTTGTCATGGAAGACCCTCAGGGTTTCTGTCCAGAGGAGGAGCAATTGCTATTTACACCCCCTCTACCCTATCAAACCCCAAAGAGTGACCCAGAGAGTCTTGGACTGAATCTTATTATTTGCCAATCAGTGAAAGCCAGAGTGTTTAGGATTTCAGATGTAGTAAAGGAGCTCCATTAGAACCTGAATGGGCTCTATCAAGCCTACTTTTCCAGAACTCAGTCTCAAGAAACATATTCCTTTGGGCAAGGCAACAATAGCTCAGTGTATGACTCCCCATAGGGAGGAAATGAAGGAAGAGAAGAAAGAGTGAAGGAAGGAGCATTGCCCAACTGGAACTGAACAATTAGGTTGGGAGTGGAGCAGCTTCTACCATTTACAAATTGTTGTATGTCCTTCATTCTTTTTTTTAAAAGTTTATTTATTTTTAGTTTTCAATGTTCACTTTGATTAGATTTTGAGTTCTAACTGCTTGGATCAGTTTACAATTGCACTAACAGTGCATTAATACTCTGATTTTCCCACATCTCCAACATTTATCATGTTTTTATTTTGTCATGTTAGCAATCTGATGAGTGTGATGTGGTGTCTCAGAGTTCTTTTAATTTCTATTTCTCCAGTCAATAGTGATTTTGAGTATTTTTATATGTGAGTATGAATAGTTTTAATTTTTTCATCAGAAAATTGCCTATCATATCCTTTGACCCTTTATCAGTTGGTGAACAACTTGCATTTTTATAAACTAAACTCAGTTCTCTATTTGTTTTACAAATGAGGCCTTTATCAGAGACTCTGGCTATCAAAATTGTTTTCCAACTTTCTGTTTCTCTTCTATTCTTGGTTGCATTGGTTTTGTTTGTGAAAAACCATTTTAGTTAAAAGTAATCAAAATTATCCATTTTCCATTTCATAATGTTCTCTATATCTTGTTTGGTCATAAACTCACTTTTTCATAGATCTGTTACTTTCTCTCCCAGTTTATTTTCAGTTTCATCCCTTGTGACTGAAACCTGCATGCATTTTAATCTTTATATTGGTATATGGTGTAAGATGTTGGTCTGTGCTTAGTTTCTTCATACATTTCTCCAGTTTTCCCAGCAGTTTTTGTCAAATCACCAGTTCTTAAATCCAGAAACTACAGTGTTTAACTTTATGAAACTGTACATTACTATAGTCTTTGACAGCTGTGTCCAGTGTACCTGACCTATTCTACTGATCCACCACTCTATTTCTTAGGCCTTACCAAGTAGTTTGGATGATTGCTGCTTCATAATACTTTTAGATCTGGTATGTCTAGGCCACCTTTTCTTCCATTTCTTTTCATGAATTCCCTTGATATTTTTCACCTTTTGCTCTGAATCATTACTATTTTTTCTTGCCCTATAAAATTATTTTTTTTAGTTTGATTGATATGGCACTCAATAAGTAAATTAATTTGGAAAAAATTCCCATTTATATTAGCACAGCTTACCCATGAACAACTGATATTTTTGCAATTATTTAGATCTGATTTGTTTTTCATTCTTTGAAGAGGACCAATGACCTCAGAAAGGTGACATCTTGACTTGTGAGTGAACCGGATTTAATGAGGTAGTGCTGTATAAAATTGCCAGCCTCACTCTCTTCTCCTGAGCCATCTGGCTCCAGTGGTGAGAAATAGGTCAGGATGCCTGCAGGTGGTTCATGAAACCTGAGAAATAGAAATGAAAAAAAGAAATTGGGGAAAGACCTCTGTCACACTGTATCTGTCACCATTGAACTCGTTATCTTGACCAATGTCTTGCCACTGAACTGTGATGATCTGGAGGAGATAGTGAGGCTGACGACTTCATAGAGCTCTGCCTTACCTAAACCCAACTCACTTTGAAGTCAAGACATTCTCCTCCTGATGTCATTGGTCCTCTTACACATTGAAAGATGAACAATAAACAGCAACCAGTCTGTACCTTGGAAACTTTCCTTTTAGACACAATCAACTTGAGCCGGTTTGGCCCCTGACTTCCTTACCCCTTCTGTTAGGATCCATGGCATGAGGGATAAAACAGCCAGAAGGAAGTTGTTTTCTTTGCTTACAGCCCCAAGGGCAGCTGTCATCTCATGACCAGGCCTTGTTATCTCTTTTCCCTTTCCTAAAGGTATAAATACTTTTTCTGGGCAGCTTTGTGGTGCAGTGGATAGAACACAAGTGCAAGAGTCAGGAGGATCTGAGTTCAAATCTCACCTCAGACACTTGACACTAGCTGTGTGATCTTCGTCAAGTCACATTACCCCAATTGCCTCATCCTGGGTCATCTCCAGTCATCCTGATGAATATCTGGTGACTGGATTGAGATGGCTCTGGAGGAGAAGTGAGGCTGGTGACCTGCACAGCCCTCCCTCACTCAAAACAAAGTGAAGTGCAAGTCACATCATAATTTCTCTGATGGCATGGTCTTTTTTGGCAACAAAGGACGAACATACAAAACACTTTTTCATAGATCCCCAGTAGGTAAATCCATTGTTGTCTGCACTCATGAGACAACCCCAGGGTGGCAGGTTTGCTCCCCTGAGATCTACATTAAAGACACTTTTTTTCTCAACTTGTGCCTCTGATTCCTTTTAGGACTTGGCACTCCCTTGTTAAGGATCACCTTTCAATCAGTAAATCACTCACTCAACAAGCAATTTATTAAATGATTCCACTGTGCTAGACATTATGGTTGCATCTGAGTGATGAACATATTCCATCTGTAAAAGAAATATGAGATAATTTTGAGGGTAGGGGGTCCCACCTTTTCATGTAGAAGATCACACTTGAGCCAAGATTTAAAGGAAATTTGGCATTCTAAATGGTATAGGGAAGGTATTGCATGGGTGTTATCCAGTACAAAGGAATGGAGATGGGAGTAGGATTGTGTGTGTGGAAAAACAAGGTGAGGAATTGTCCCTTATTCCACTTAGGACTTCCTGAAGTCCACGGCCTGCCGTAAATGTTTTTTGATCTTAGATTTGGTGTATAGCATGTGAAACCTGCTTCCCCACAAAGACCAAAATGATGTCCTGGGAAATGGGAGAGGCTGACTTGAGCCCTTCTGTACTGAGATATCAACAATTCTCTGGGATGGTCTCTGAGTGACTCCAATATCCTCCTGCTTTGTTAGCAGTCACCAGACCTAGTTAAACTTGCACAGACATCATAAGTGAGGATCAGTTCCTTGCTTTATAATCCCCCTCACTTAACCCTTTCTTGATCAACTCCAACTTCAGCTCAGATTGTATGCCACCAACTTGGGAGGAATAAACCTGCATGCAACCTAATTCTGCTTATCTTTCTCAGTCTGAGCTGTGGGGTTGACATTTCTGTTGCTGTGACACAGAGAGGAAACATGACTGAAGACACTTCTGCACTTTGGTCCCAGGAACTATTCTCCTCAAATTCTAACCTTCATATATATTTTGTGGACTGTAGGGAAAGTCCTAGAGTATATGTGTCTTTCTTCTCTACCATCTTGGCTCCTTGATAATTTCTTGAAAGATGATGTCCAGAATCATTTTTTGATCATGACTTTCAGGTAGTAAATTAATTTTTAAGTTTTCTCTTCTGGATCTGTTGGGACTGGAAGCTCAATTCCGTGTGGACAGTCTCGGGCAGGTAAAAGTGGGACTTCTAAATCTTAGAGTCTTACGAGGCCCTCCATGAACAGTGGGGGTTCGGCTAGCTCGGGTATTTCCGCCTCTCCCCCGGAGATACCTGATGGGTGGAGTCTCCCTGCCCTCGAGGTCGTCCCGGATTGGAGCACACCTAGTTACCTAACAGCACGGTATTGAGATGCAAACTGTGTGGCTGAAGATTAAGTAGGATTGAGGAAGCCTAAAAGCTCTCTTAGCACGTGTGGAGCCAAAGAGAAAAGTAGGGCTCCGCATCTTTTCTTTCCTCTCTCCCCTCCCCCTCTCTCCCCGCTTGTACTTCTACTTCCAATCCCTTAAGCTTAGCCTTCTTAGGAAATCTCCCCCTCTTCGTCCTAAGAAAGAAGACTCCCTGCACTTGTAACCGAAACCCTGTAATAAAGCTCAACCCCTGTTTGACTCTGGAACGTCCTTTCTCTCATACGTGCATCCGGCGTGGCCAGCCGAAGACCTGGACAGGTAAGAAAGACTCGGGTAGCCCAATACAGGCCTCTAGGCTTGGCAGTTGGCGCCCCAACAGGGATTGGGAGCGTAGATAATCCTGGGTGCTTTTGGGGTACACCCGGAAGGGGCTGTGAAAGAAGCGAGTCCCAAATCCTAGATTCGGAAGGAGAGAAAGGGGAGAGAAGCTTCCCAAACCCCTGGGAAAAGGGCAGGGATGAGGAATCAATTGCCAGTAATAAAGCCAGAGGAACAGGAGGTCTGGGCTGAGACACTTCACAGGGAATGCAGGAAGGCGGGGGTCACAATAGAGTTAGATGACCTCCGAGAATTTTGTGAAAGGATTTGGAAAGTTTCTCCTTGGCTCAAGCAGGCAGGAATATCAAGAGAAAAATGGGGAGCGGTCGGAGAGCAAATGACTGCTTACGAGCAACAATACCCTGGGGAGCTGGAGGATTTAGATTTCCTGATATTCGGTGTAATTAAAAGCCTGCTGGAAGGGCCGGAGAGGCCAGGGCGGGATTGGAAAGAGAATGGAAGCGGAGAGAGGGGAGGGGAGGACCCAGGCAAGCAGAAAGTTAAGCGGAAAGTTAAGGAGCGTAAAGAAAAAATAGACTCGGAGCTCCATCTAGCGGATGGAAAAGGCAAGGCAGGGGAGAATGTACCGTGTCTTCCCTCTGCGCCTCCTTATAGCACGCTCCATACTGGAGCGGATAGGACCTGCCTTAGCGGTCGCTCAGTACCCCGGCACTGGAAGCTCAAAGAAAGCCAAAGACCAGTGTGGGGAATAGGAGGGTGCCAAAATACCTTAGAGACAATGCACCCAGTAAAGTGGGAGGCAGAGGATCGCCAAGGGACCATATGGCCGTTGGTGATTCCAGGACTTAGTTTTAACATCTGGGGCAGGGACATTATAAGCCGCCTCGGGATGAAGCTATCAAATTTTTAGTAAGGGCCATTGCTGTTGTACTGGAGTCCCCACCCTTGAATTGGAAGTCAGACACCCCGATTTGGGCCTTGACTCCAGAAAAACTCCAGGCACTACAACTATTGGTTAAGGAGCAATTAGCACCCTGGAATGCTCCTGTGTTTGTTAAAAAGAAAAAATCTGGGAAAGTCAGGTTCCTTACAGATGTTAATGAAGCATTTGTAAGCACCTGGCAGCAGCTATACCTAAGTAAAGAGCCACTATGCATTCTTATCATCTTTACCTTAAAGGCAATCCTCGCTAAACAAAGAAGGGGAAAAGGTCGCCTAATACAATCAGAGCTTGATACAGATGTCTCAAAAGGCTCACACACTACTCCAGCTATGAGACATTTTAAGATACTAATAGGGGGTCGAGGGTATGTTTGTGTCTCCACAGGAAAAGGTGATGCGTGGATTCCCATTAGAAGGATCCGTAGGTGGGAACCGAGGTCGGAGACGACGGAGATGCAGGAGGCGGAGACCCCGGAGAGCCCAGAGACCCCGGAGAAGGATCATACACCACCTGAGCCTGCTGCTGACAGCTTTAACCTTGCTGCCCAGAGAGGAAGCAGCCCTCATCACAACCGCAGACACTGCTGCTGACAGCTTCCCATCTAGGCATCCTTTTTTCGCCAGCTGAATGAGGACTTTGATATCACAAACCCAGGACACTTGGGTGGGGAGGAGGTGACCAATTTTCCACCTGTATAGATCCATTTGCAAGATTAAGGGAGTGGTGATGTAAGGCGCCTACACCACCTGCTTCTCTTAAAATATGCTTTGGGATTTTAGTTGATTGCACTTCCCCTGTTGTAACTCAGCCATTTAGTTTCATCTTTGTTTTATTTGATGCCTCCCTTTGTCAGTTGTGCTAGCTGCAGATTTCTGTGTGAATGAAGTCTTGTTGTAAGGTACTCATATGCTAAAGGCCTTCCTTAATCCACTCAGCCTCCAGCCACTGTTTGCTCTAGAGCCAGGTGCGCTCCGCGCATAACAAAGAAGGGGATATGTTGGGACTGGAAGCTCAATTCCGTGTGGACAGTCTCGGGCAGGTAAAAGTGGGACTTCTAAATCTTAGAGTCTTACGAGGCCCTCCATGAACAGCGGGGGTTCGAGAAGGTCAGACCGAGCTAGCTCGGCTAGCTCGGGTAGTTCCGCCTCTCCCCCGGAGATACCTGATGGGTGGAGTCTCCCTGCCCTCGAGGTCGTCCCAGATTGGAGCACACCTAGTTACCTAACAGCACGGTATTGAGATGCAAACTGTGTGGCTGAAGATTAAGTAGGATTGAGGAAGCCTAAAAGCTCTCTTAGCACGTGTGGAGCCAAAGAGAAAAGTAGGGCTCCGCATCTTTTCTTTCCTCTCTCCCCTCCCCCTCTCTCCCCGCTTGTACTTCTACTTCCAATCCCTTAAGCTTAGCCTTCTTAGGAAATCTCCCCCTCTTCGTCCTAAGAAAGAAGACTCCCTGCACTTGTAACCGAAACCCTGTAATAAAGCTCAACCCCTGTTTGACTCTGGAATGTCCTTTCTCTCATACGTGCATCCGGCGTGGCCAGCCGAAGACCTGGACAGGTAAGAAAGACTCAGGTAGCCCAATACAGGCCTCTAGGCTTGGCATGGATCTATTTTCAAAGTCATCTGTTTTTCCCATGAGATATTTCTGTCTTCTATTTTTCATTCTTTTGGTTTTGTTCTGTGGTTTCTTGATTTCTCAGAAAGTCATTAACTGCCAGTTACTCCACTCTAATTTTGAAGGAATTATTTTCTTCCCTTAGCTTTTGGACCTCCTTTTCCATTTGTCTCATTCTGCTTGTTAAGACATTCTTCTCCTCATTGACTTTTTGGACTTCTTTTGCCATTTGGGTTTAGTCCATTTTTAAAGTATTATTTTCTTCACTATATTTTTTTGTCTCCTTTAGCAAGTTGATGACTCATTTTTCATGATTTTCTTGCATCATTCTCATTCCTTTTTCCAATTTTTCTCTACCTCTCTTACTTAATATTCAAAATCCTTTTTGAGGTTTTGCATGACCTGAAACCCATTCACATTTTTCTTGGAGGCTTTGAATGTAACAGCTTTGACTTTGTTGCTTTCTTCTGAGTGTGTTCTGATCTTCCTTGTCACCACAGAAACTTTCTGTACTCAGAGTGTTTTTCTACTATTTGGTAGTTTTTCTTTTTCTTTTACTATTATTTTATTTGTTTTCAGTGTTCTATAATCACTTCCATATAACTTAGATTTTTCCCCCTCCATCCTCCTCCTTACCCTTTTCCTCCCTCCTCCCTCCCCAAATCAACACATAATTTTGTATAGGTTCTACACATACATTCCTAATAAGTACATTTTCCCCTTAGTCATGTTGCATAGAAGAATTAAAATGAATGGGAGAAATCAGAAAACAAACCAAAATGTAGTACAAAAGAAAATGATCTCCTACATTCTGTGATCGAATTCCACAGTTCTTTCTCTGCATGTGGAAGGCATTTTGCCTTAAGAGACCATTGGGAATAGTTTAAGTACTTACATTGCAATGATGTTCTAAGTCTACCAGAAAAAATTCTCACACACTGTGGTTGTTGTTGTGTATAAAGTTCTCCTGTTTTTGCTCCTTTCACTCAGCATCAGTTCATATAAGTCTTTTGAGACCTCTCTGAAGTCTTCCTATTCATCATTTCTTATAACACAATAACATTACATTACATTCACATGCCACAGTTTATTCAGCCATTCCCCAATTGATGGGCGTCCCCTCGATTTCCAGTTTTTGGCCGCCACAAAGAGTGCTGCTATAAATATTTTTGTACATATCGGAGTTTGGTAATTTTTCTACACTATTATTTGCCTTTTACCTCTTTGATAATGTAGGGTTCTGCTTCCAGGGTGAAGTACAGTGTCCTAAGCTTCAGGGGGTTAGTGCAGTTCTTTTCAGAGATGGTTCTAGGGACCTATAAACCTTTAGTCTTCCAAGGTGCTTACTCCTCTCCTGACCTGTGCTCTGTTCTGTGAGTGTCTTGTGTTGGAAACTTGTTTCCCTCTATTTTTTGTGAGTTTTGCTACTCTAGAATTTGTTTAGTCATTTGAAAAAGGTATTTAAAAGAGTTTGGGAAGAACTCAAGTGAATCCCTGCCTTAATTCTGCAATATTGCCTTCACCTCTTTTCTTAAATTTCTTAATCCTCTTTTTATTACATAAATACATCTTTATGGAATAAAGCAAGCATTTCCATAACATAGTACAATGAAAAGGTGATTGTACATGAAACTGCTAATCTCTGATGTACAACCTGCTATTCCTTTCAAATACACAGTGACATAATGATGTACATTGTTTTTTGTTTCTACCCTCCTCCCTTATTGTTCTTTTCACTCCCATTTTCCTTTGAAGGCTTATGGAAGTTAAGGATGATTATCCCCATTTCCAATTGTTCAGTCTCCAAGGAGAGGGACAACTGACCACCATGGGATGATAAGTACAGGGATCTGTCTTGTCTGAAAGTTAGATTCCCACAGTGAAGAACGACACTGGATTCTTCGTATAGAATGAGTTTCCTCAGGAACTTTAGGAACTGTTCCATCCACCTTGTTTACCTTGGTTGCTTTTTTAGGGCTGAAGAAAAACAGCCAGAGCTCAGAGTCCTGGCCCATTCCCCTAAATTGTTTACAGTTTCCTCTTAAGCAGCATTTGAGGGGAAAAAATTGTTTTAGGGAGCAGGCAGCAGAGTAAAGAATGAGACCAGCTTGTGGAAGCAGCAGCCATGGGAAAGTTTGTGGTCCTGGGCCAGTGCTTACTAGGCAAAGATTTTTTGGCTCTTCTTTTTTCTCTTCTTAATCTTTCTACTTCAAGCAGAACCCCTAATATTAGTGGCTCCTGCAGCACAGATGAATTAGGCCCAATTATTCCCTGCAGGCAGTGGTTGCCCTGAGCTTGGGACTCTGGGGCAGCAGCTCCTTCCCTACTCTGAAGGGCTGAGCAACCTGGGGAGATTATTGTTCAGGGCTGAAGCACTGTGGCAATGGAGTATTATACTGAAAACAGCATCTTCAGTCTTCACAGCACGGATGGTAAAAGTGAAATCTGTCCCAGAGCCACTGCCACTGAACCTGGCAGTGACATCAGACTGAAGGAAGGAAGCATGATAGATCATGAGCTTTGGAGACTCCTGGTTTCTGCTGATACTAGTTCCTGTAGATGCTAATGCTGGAAGTGGCCTTGCAGTTGATGTTGATTCTCTCCTGGAGTCACAGACAGGGATGGTGGGGTCTGGATCATGACAACAGCTGCCTGGGCTTCTTGGTGAGAAAAGAAGAAGAAAGAGATTTCAGTGAAGAATCCTGTGTAGAGACAGTGAATGCAGAACTTTGTCCCTTAACCTCAGGCTTTGTCAGAATTTCCCACTGGAAAAAATCCTTCTTTCTCTAAAGTTGTGCCATCCTATTGCTCATTGGAAGTATCGTCTTGAGGCCACAAGTGTAGGAGGTAGAGGAGAAAGGAAGGAGAGAGCATTGTGACCCTTGCAGAGCTGGAGGCAGAGACCCCTGAGCTCAGTGAGAAAGGTGGGAGATGTTTGAGTCTCAGGCTGAGTTTGTGAAAGGTCGCTTGGATATCACCATGCAAAACAGTGCTGGGCCATCCTTAACTCAAGGCCCCCTAAGAGGTTACAGGCACATGAAGGGAGTGGCTCAATTGTATTTCCTTGAACATGTGACCTCTTTTCTATTGCTATTATATACCAACCTGCCCTTGCCTTGACATGGTGGTGGCAGTAGGAAGGAGGCTACAAATGGGGAAGCCCTCTCAAATCATTCCAGGAGAGATCAGAGGGCTCTGGGACTAGAGACCAATAACGGACAAGGGTTTGTGCAAAGAATATAGTTAACAAAGAAAGAAAGGAGCTGAGTTAGAAAGAAACTGAGACTGGGGAGCCAGCAGAACTTAAGGACAGCTAAGAGGCCAGGCTTAGATTAATGGAGGTGAAGGGGATTTGGAGATTTTTTGGTCTAGCAGGTGGTGTGGGCAGAATGTGTCCCTTGGCTTGTTGTGGGGCAGTAGATGTTTATTCTTCTCTTCTATATTTCTGTCACAACTTTCTAAATGCTGAAAAACAGAAGGGATTGTTGGTCTCAACCTCTTGTTTTGTGGTTGGGGAAAATGAGACCAACAGGAGCAAATGGTTGTTCAGAGACCTTTTTCCTAGTAACGTCCATCATCTCCTATTCTCCACTCAGGACACTGTCACCTTTTGTCAGTTCCTCATCGTCTCATGACCATCTGGTTGGTTTCTGTGCCCTGTCTTTCTCCCCACTCCAACCAAAGCTGCCCTCGGCTGTTAAAGTGATCATGTGACAAAGCAGGGTTGGTCACTTCACCTCTTACTCCAGAAACACTATTCCCTCTTAATCACCTCCAGGATCTGATAAAAAATCCTTTAAAGTCCTTCAGAAATTGGCCAATTCCTCCATTTTCCCTTTCTTACACTTTACCTCCTACCCAGTAACCCACGATCTGGTCATGGATAAACGTCCCTCCTCCTGACTCTGTGCCCTCTCCCTCCTGGCCCCTGGACCTAGAATGTTCTTCTTCCTCACTACTGCTTCCTGCCTTCATGAGCTTCCTGTTTCCTTGGGGGAAGTTTCCAGAATGTTTTCTTGCCTGTATGATGTCCTTGCGCAGTCTTTTCTTTTGTGCCCATAATTCATTCTGGATGTAGTAGTGTCTCCTTCTGGCTGTCCTTTTTTAATTTAAGTTTTCTAAAGTTGAACATAAATTCCAAAAGAAGAGCATTTTCATGACTGCAGTGGAACAGAAAAACAGGATTCTGTGTGAAACCTATAACCTCTCTTTCACCCAGCTTATAAAACAGGAATAAATTAAAGTCCATCCATGTCTCTGCAGATTGTCTTCTTCTCTGTCCTCCCTTCTGAACTTCCTTGTTTTCTTTTTTGTCCTTTAAAAAGATAAGTCAGTGGGCTATTTTCTTTTTCTCCTCATAATTGCTCTGGCCTCATTCCTGATTTAAAAATTCATAAGAAAAATAGAATACAAATCTCCTGTAATACATATGCCCAGTCAAAGAGAATTAATCTAGACAGTGGCCATGATGAAAAACAAGAGTCTCTTTTTCCTTCCTGCGTCCATCCTCTCTTTGACAGGAGGTGGTTAACATGTCTTCTCAGAGTCCTCTACAGTCATGGTTCACAGCTGTTTGTCTTCACAACACTGGTGTCTTCATATATATTGTTCTTCTGCTTTGTTGTCTTTACTCTGTCAGTTCACACTGCCCAGGATTCTGTGAAATAGCCTCTTTCATCAACACTTACAGATCAATAATAGAACATTTTATTCAGCTGTTCTCCCATTATTGAAAGGGAAATGTTAGACATTTCCTTGGATTCTGTTACTCCAGCATCAGAGCATTTGTTCTGTGGTAAGTAGAATGCTGGGCCTTAAATCAGTAAAACCTTGAGTTCAAATCCAGCCTGAAACAACTTATTAGCTATGTGACTCTGGCCAAGTCACTTAATCTTTGTGTCTCATTTTCCTCATCTGTAAAATGAGCTGGTGAAGAAAATGTCAAAGCACTTCAGTGTCTTTACCACTAATCAGATCACAAAGGGTCAGACACAACAACAAAGAAGCTAAAATTTAGAGATTTGACTGACAAGGGCAATACTAGTTTAGTATATAAGCTGTGAATCCTTTACAGCTGCCCAATACCTTAGAAAGGACTGAAACTTAAATTGGCCAAACAGGAGAAATACATTTTGGCCCGCTCTGAAATTAAGCTAACATAATGTCGACCATGCTCTGGCATAAGAGGCATACTTTGCTTTGCTCTTTGAGTGACCTCAAAATGCTTCTTCTTGTGACAACAAATATAAGGCTGGATGAAGGTGATCAGCAGCATTCTTCTCTTTTTGACTTGGGCGGGATGAATGGGAAAACGGGGGAAGATAAAGGGAAAAAGTGAAGCTTACTCTCATCACATTTGGCCCAAGAAGGGAATAACATCACAATCAATTTGGTATGAAAATCCATCTTACACTACAGGAAAGTAGATGAGAAGGGGATAAGTGGGGTATGGGGGGATGATAGAAGGGTGGGCAAATGGGAGGAGGGAGTAAATTGAAGTAAACACTTTTGGGGAGGGACAAGATCAAAAGAGAGAATAGAATAAAGGGGGGACAGGGTAGGATGGAGGGAAATATAGTTATTCTATCACAACATGAATATTATGAAAGTCTTTTGCATAACTACACATGTATAGCCTATATGGCATGGCTTGCCTTCTCAGTGGGGATAGGTGGGGAGGGAAGAAGGGAGAGAAGTGGAAACTAAAAGTTTAGGAATGAATGCTGAGAATTGTTTTTGCAAGCAACTGGGAAATAAGAAATTCAGGTAATGAGGTATAGAAATCTATCTTGCCCTACAGGAAAAGAGAGAAGATGGGGATAAGGGAAGGGAGGGGTGTGATAGAAAGGAGGGCAGATTGGGGGAATGGGTAATCAGAATTCATGGTATCTTGGGGTTGGGTAGGGGAGAGATGGGGAGAAAATTTGGAACTCAAAATCTTGTGGAAATGAATGTTGAAAACTAAAAATAAAGAAATAAATAAATATAAAAACGAAGTATGAACAGTCTACCAGTGCCATGGCAGCAAACTGAATTGCTCATATTTGAACTGCCTTAGGAAGATTCTGAAGATCATTTGGCAGGATGAGGTACCAGACACTGAGGTCCTTGATCGAGCTGAACTGCCAAGCATTCAAACTATGCTTCAGAGAGTACAGCTCAAATGGGCTGGCCATGTTGTTTGAACGCATAATGTATGCTTGCCCAAAAGACTATTTTATGGAAAACTCACATGGGATAGGCGATCACATGATGGTCAGAACCATCCTACATTTCATTTGTGCTGTTTCAATTCTGCTTTGCTTACAGAGCACAGCACCCTTTCTGATGTGGCCATGCCATGCTTAGCAGTCCTGTGCCAGTGTCTCCCATGTAGCACAATGAAATCCAAAGTTCCCGAGAGAGACTTTGGGAATATGCCTATATCTCTTCTTCTAACCATCCTGTACCTCCACCAAGATAATGGGATAAGTGGGAAATGGGGTAGGGTGCAGAGGATCAGGGGTAGCAGACAAGAGAGGACTGGGCAACAGAGAATAGGGAGAATGGATGTAGGCTACATTGAAAGGCCAGTTAAGAGTATTATAGCCTCAGGTGAATACCTGAGACTTACTTGATCAAATGGGAAAATTCAAGGAGAGTTCAAGATGGAGTTTTCCAGGGGTTGTAGACAAATGGAACACAAATTCTTTTGAGGTGATGTGCAAAGTTTTTGTCTTGGGCCTCTACTTAGTCAGTAACACCTTGCTTGGGAGTGTGAGGTGGGGGAAGCCAGTCAGTCTCTATTATAGGTGAGCTAAGAATTGTCTCTTCTAGCTGCAGAAACTTATCAGCTAGATAACTTTAGCAGGTTATCTTATCTCTGTTTGCCCCAATTGTCTGACTTGTAAAGAGAAAAATATAAATGATACCTGCCTCCCAGGGTTGTTGCTGTGTAAAGTACTTAGCATGGCGACTGGCATATGCTGAGTAGTATATAATTATTACTTCTTTAACGAATGTGAGTATTCCATATTTGATAATTCTGAGGTGGTTTTAAAATGCCAGAGACAGAAAGACCAATTTTTTTTTTATTATATGTGGTCATTAGGAAAGGTAACTGGAGTAGGTGGAGCCAAGATGGCAGAGTGAGAGCAGAATAGTTTAAAAGTCATAATCCAACAATATGTTGTTTACAAGAAACACATTTGAACAGGGGGATACACACAGGGTAAAGGTAAAAGGTTTGAGCACAATATATTGTGCTTCAGCTGATGTAAGAAAATCAAGGGTAGCAATCCTAATTTCAGATAAAGTAAAAGCAGAAATCGATCTAATCAAAAGAGATAAGGATGGAAACTACATCCTGTTAAAAGGTACCATGGACAATGAAGCAATATCATTGGTAAACAAAAATGCTCCAAGTGGTATAGTATCCCAGTCTTTAAAGGAGAACTTAAGGGAGTTACAGGAAGAACTAGACTGCAAAACTATATTAGTGGGGGACCTCAACCTCCCCCTCTCTGAACTTGATAAATCTAAACATAAATGAAGCAAGAAACAAGTTAAGGAGATGAATGAAACTCTGGATAAGATAGATATGATAGATCTCTAGAAAAGTGACTGATGTGATCTGAAAACTGTTTGTGTTATTATTGTATTCCTAAATTTATTGTATTTCTAAATTTATATTGCAAAATTTGAGAGACCATTTCAAATCACAAACGTTGTCAGACAAAAGTTTCCCTTTGAATCTGGATGATAAAATATTATGAATTGGACTTTATGAAGATTTGATAAAAATATACATATTTTAACAATATTCAACATTTAATGAAGTATATTTTGTTAGAAAACAGGTAATAATATGATTTCCAATAATGACGATTCAACAACCAGGTATTTGCTTTTTATCTGAAGCCCAGAATATGGGTATTTCCAATTTATAAGTAAAAGGCAAATGAGATATTAACTTTTAGGGAAACATCCAGAACAATGTTCAAGCCCTCAGTTGTGGTTAGTGAAATTTTCCTATTTAAGCTGAAAATTCTTGGGTCTATAATTCACTATTATTTGAGCTTTGATTATAGGGATAGTTTTCTGATTTGTCATGAAGACAGTAGTAGGAAATTCAATGTGCTACAGTCTGGAAACTGCTAAAGGTGAATGTCTGTACCAGGGAAAAGTTTTGGGGACTATGGTGGCAGAGCCTAATGATCATCCTCCTGACTCTATTTCCTCATTTTTCTATTTCCTTTCTGAAAAGGAAAATTACAGCCTGGTTCATCCTGAGCCTTGCTTCTACCACCTTGTGACTACATGAATCACTGTCAGATACTCCTGGAATGTAACACAGATTAAGGACTTTTTGCCTTCTGTTATGATATAGGACCCTGTTATAACTATGCCACTTTTTTTCCTTTTGTAGCAAATTTTGATAATCAAGAAGTTTTCAATGTACAGGACTAAATCTATTAAATAATAGATCGATACTATTCCATTTCTGTGTTGCTATAATAGGATACAAGTATGAATGTCTTACAATTTTAACCTATATTTTTGGTCAAATAATTCTATACAGATTACATCTTCCTAAGGGGGAAATGATTAGAGAAAGTATTAAGACAGAGATGTAATGTGATAGTTTTCTAATGAAATAGAATGGTAAATTTTGAGAAAAGTAACAGATTACACTATTTTCTCTAAGAACTATATACAAATCTATATGAGTTGTTTCCAAAACACAGTTTTGATGGAAATTCAGTATTTTAACATGTTTTAGTGACAAGTTCTCAAAATTGGATTTTACACAGAAATTGTATGGATCTTGGAAAAGAAAATGAAATTATTTTCCCATTTTTAAAGAATCTGTCTGATAATTTTTAAAAGATAGAAGAGCTCATTTTATCGTTGGACCCAAAATTTTTAAAAGAATCTTATATCAGGTGCAGGATTTAGGTAAGGATACAAACATGGTACATAAACTGCAATTCTGTGAAGTTTGAAAATGGAAGAACCAAATGTAAGTAATTGTACCAGGTTCTACCAAGTCAGAATTATCTAGGAACCTCTAAATTTGGAACCAGAGAAGTAGAAGCCCCTTCAGAGTTGTCCTGAGAGTAAAGTCTGTTGTCTAAGAAAAGACATCTGGGAAACATTTAAGTACATGAGACACTAAGAATGGGCTAGTGGACGAGAAAGAAACTTGATGTTAGTTAACCTTGATGAAAATGATTGCGTTGTTTGTATGGTTTATGTGAAAGTTTTCTTGGTTACCTTGGTGGCCTGTACATCTTCCTTCTTAAAACTAGTCTATTGTGAGCTTTCTGAGTAGTTTAATCTGTAGCTGACTCAATATCCTTACGCAGTTATGGGAATTATAAGAAAAGTATTATTATATTGTTTGAACCTAGCCCTGCATGGCTGGGTAACTGACCCATCTCTATGTGCCTTTACCCAAGGCACAATTTGTTAAATGAGTTTTCTCTTACGTGTCAACTCCTATGTGTTCTCAGGGCTGCTACCAGGTCCTCTTCACTACTCCCATAGCTGCCAAGTTGTTCGTGTGGACTCTTGGATCATCTGAAGATGGCCTGCTCCTAGTGGACCTCTGAACACATTGGGGTCCTTGCCCTTTGACTTTGTTAGGGGTGGAAGACGATGACATGTAAGAGGCTCCTCCAAGAATGCAGACCAGATCTGTAAGAAGAAGGGCTCTCTCCCCACTTGATCGCCCCTTTCCGTATCTTACATTTAATACGTGGTTTGTCCATATTTTCTGGCTGCAGTAGCTTTGGTTTTGATTTGCTTTGGTTGTGAGATTTTCGTTCACTGTACCCCTCTTTCCTCTGACCTTTGGCTCACTTTTAGTCTCCTTCTTTACTTGTTTTTGGTGGCATTGCAGTAGGCACTCATCTCGTTGAGCAGCCATTTACCCACCCACCCTGCCTGAATCCTTCAATGGGTAGGTTCCTTCTGCTGTCCTGGCTGGTAGACAATGCTCCCTCCACAAAAGGGACAGAGAGCACCAACTGTGATCTGGGAATGTTGACTTCCATCAATCAGGTCCCTGGATCTCTCATGCTACCATCTTCCCTGGGTATGTTTTTCATGTGTGGCACCACCCTTTATTAGACCCTCCCTCCTCTGTGGATTGGTCTATGCACTATCATTCTTGTGGTGCCTGACCTCTGAGATTATAAATATTTGTGACTACGCTGGTCCCTTTGACCACTTGTGTACTTGTGGATGTGAATGCTAATTCTTGAAAACCTTCTCTGATCTGGCACCAATGCCACTGGGGCACTGTCCAGGCATTGCCCCTCATCATGGGGAAGGCAGTATCTTGACCCCCGTATGAGCAGGGAAAGGAGACCAGATATCCTCAAATGAAGATTTTAGGAGTCAGTCCTGGCAGATTGCAGACATGAATGGTTAGATAACTAGATTAATTTCCCAGAGTGAGGAGAGTGACTGAATCTACCCTATAAACTGAATAGCCTCAAGGACATTAGGGAGTGTTCCATCCATCTTGTCAATCCTTGCTTTCTTTTTAGAGCTGAGAAAAAGCAGCCAGGGTTGAGAGTCCAGTCCCATTCTCCTGACTTCTTTGTAGTTTCCTCTTAATCAAGGTGAGGGGCTTGGGATAGGGAGCAGAGGTCAGAGAAAAGAATGAAAGCACCTTCTGAAACAGTCCCCATGGAAAGGTTAGTAGTCCTTTGCTAAAGCATAGCAGGCAGAAGATTCTTTCTCTTCGTCCTTTTTTTCTGTCTTCTTAATCTTTTTACCTCAACCAGAGCCCCTGGGACAAGTGTTTCCTGCAGCAGAGCTGAATTAGGCCCAATTCTCCCCTGGGGGCAGTGGTTGCCCTGAGCTTGTGACCCTGGGGCAGCAGATGTTCCCCTATGCTGAAGGACTGAGCAACCTGGGGAGGTTTTTGCTCAGGACTGAAACACTATGGGAATGGAGAACTATTATACTGAAAACAATGATAATGTACCACATCCTCAGCCTCCACAGCACTAATGGTGAAGAGGAAATCTGTCCCAGGACCACTGCCACTGAACCTGGCAGGGACCCCAGAATGCAGAGAGGAAGCACCATAGATCAAGCTCTTGGGAGCCTGTCCTGGTTTCTGCTGGAACCAGTTCATGTTGCTGTTAATTCTGGAACTGGCCTTGCAGCTGATGGTGACTCTGTGTTCTGGAGCCACAGACAGGGTGGCTGGGGACTGGGTCAACACAACGTCTGCCTGGGATTCTTGGTGGGAAAAGGAAAAGAAGAAAGAGCTTTCACTGAAGAATCTTGTTTCTTCCCCTTTAGGCTGTGTCAGAGATTTCAGTAGAAACTCCTTTATATAAATCAGTTAAGACACAAGGGGTTGCCATGCAATTGAATCTGATCAGGAAGTTCTTAAAGGAAATAGAAAAAAAATTGTCCTTGGACAAAAGAGAGACCTCCAGTCTCTATAAACTCGTGGAAAATTATAGGACTAGACTACTTAGTTGGAAATCTGAATTGTATGAAAGATGTTTGGAACACAGTGATAGAAAGTAAGCCAAAGTTATAATTTGTGCACAGAATTTCTGACAATTTTTTCTCAGTTTTTGGATTCCTTTTTTTATTGTCTGTATATGTGTTCTGTCTTTACACGTTCTGTGTGTGTGTGTTTGTGAGTTATCCCGGCCAGATCCATTGTACCTAGAATTTGGAATATTGTCTCTTTCCCTCCCCTTCATCATTTCTCTCTGATGGCTGCAGCATCAGGGAGGAGAATGGGAGAGAGAAAGTGAGAAACTAATCTTATATTATTTAGTTTATATGATTGCTAAATGCAGTTTTAGATAAGAAATGCAAGGAAATAATGTATGTGCAGTTTTAAAGGGGCTTTAATCAAAGTCCACTACATGGGTATGAAGTTTAAGGAAAGCATAAAAGTTTTGGAATTTATTGGAAAGTTGTTGTTAAAATTCTCTCTCTCTTTCTACCTTCTAACCCTGGCCAGGTTGTGAAGGTGGAGAGAAAAACAAGAAAAAAATTTGGAAAATTTTCCCCCTCATATCAAAAAGGCAGATTGAATAGCATTTTAATTATCTCATGCCTCACCTAAAAGAGAAAAATTTTTGTGTATGGGATACAGCTAAAAGGTAGTTATTCTGGTCATATTTTAAGTGAAACATGTCACTCCTAATTGGATGTTTAAGAGAGGTCAGAATTTATTGTATTATTTGGCACTAAGGCAAATTGAGAAAATGCATAAATCTGAAAATGAAAAAAGACACCTCAGAGATAAAGCTTTGAACTCCCAAGTGGAAAGGAGGGGACTAGGCGCCACTGGACTTTGTTCCAGAGTCTCCCTCACTTCCACTTGCAGTTTTACAACTTTTTCTTCCAAAAACACTTTTAAGGAATAGACATAGATGTGAAATTTGCTTGAGTAAAAATTAGAACCCTTGTGATTTTTATTTTACTCTGTAATCCAGAAATGGTGTTAGAGAAAGCAATTTGTAATCTGAATTTTGTTGAAACTAAAAGATGTTGGAAAAATTGTGTGTAGCCACTTATGTTATTTAAAAATTTTATCAGTCCTACTAACCTTATCTTATAATGTTTTATAATTGCTATTTAGAAAACCAGGTATTTTCACCTTTGCTTGTTAAAGAAGTTACAGCTAAAATAATTTGGTTATGATTTATCAAAGTTGTAAGATTGTTAACTAAGTTTTTGAAGTTGCTGGTTTAATGCTAAACCTAAAATTGTTAATTGATTACTGTGTGTAGAAAGAAAAGAATGGAGTAAAAATTTTATCTAGACTGGTTCTGCCCATTCAGAACAGTCCTCCTGTATGTTTGGGGGTTGGCAGGCATGGGATTCATGTCAATTCCTTTTATTTTGTAAAATTGCCAAGGCCTCTTTCATGTGGACAAGGTCATCAGTCCTAAGAAAGAAATTTGGCATATATAATTCATAAACAATGAATATGACTTGTTCAATAGCTGTAATAGATAGAAAATATTTTTAGCAGTTGGCTTTTATATCAGGACAAGTTTTAAATTTGAGAAGGAAGGTTCTTAAATCGAATCTCTTATGTGAGTCCTGTTAATCTTCATTGCTTATTTCAACTCCATGGGAATACAAGTAACTGTATTTGGCTTTAAGTTGTGATTAGTGAAATTTGCTGTTTAAGGTGAAAGCATTTGGGACCATAAATATTTTTGTTTAAGTTTAAATTTGGGTATAGTTGTCTGCATTAAATCAGTATCTGAGAAAATATGCCACAAGTTACTCAGAGGGACTGTGATCCTGCATCCTGTACTGTTATCAGGTGAAATTTGTATCTGGAGAGGAAACACTGAGGGGACAATTCTAGACTCAGTCTAGGATGGGATCCTCCTGGTCAGTTTCCCCATTGTATCCTTTTATAAAGGAATGTTTCCCACCTGACTATTCCTGAGTCTGACTATAATACAGATACTGCATGATTGGAAAATTTCACTCCTATCTGAATTCAAACAGAGTCAAAGATGTTTTATCCTATCATATTTGCTATATCACATGTCCCTATTTTTTCCTTCTATAGCGAACTTCTATGATCAATCACAAATAGTCAGTATAACATGTGAGCCCTTTTGTGTAATCTTACTGGAAAACTTAATATTATTTTTATCTGAAATTGGAACATGTTCAGAAATTTATGTAAATGACTTAAGACTCACCTTAAGATGTCCCTATTGCTTAAAGGATTTTAAAAGCAGTAATTTTTTTTCTGTAATCAGTCTCTTACTGTTACCCATGTGAGATTATATTATGTACTTTTATTAAAGCATTTTGTGATATCTAGGAATTCTGGAATACCTAAGCTTTTGGTTTGTTATAATACTTTGGGAATTCATATTCCTTAGGACATTTTTATGCCAACTAAGTTTTAATAAATTTTAATTTTAAAAGGTTTATTTTTGCTTCAAAGTGAAAAGACAACTATCATTTTAAAAGGTTTCACCTAATCTTCTTTTTAAAATTTTAGTAACTCTCTTAACATTATGATAAAATTTCAGCTGTTTTAAAAAAGAACAAGGAATATTTTTAGAAGAAATATTTTTCAAAATAAGGCTAAAGCCTATTAAAATGTTCATTTTCAAGATAATCAATTGCTACTTAATATGTAATGATCTATAAAGCAGAAAAGATCTTGCTGTTTTAATAAACAAAAATTAAAATTAATGTGTGAACTTATTAACAACTTAATTTCTAAAGTTTTTTCTTCCAGGGTGAATATAATCAGAAAAAGATAAACAAACTGATGAAACAATGATGATCATCTATTCAGTTGTGAGATTCAATTTAGAAATCTCTTTTGTTTAAGACAATACAGCTATGCTAGTGAACAGTAATAACTTATGCATTATCTTGTCTATGGTAGAAATATAAAGGAATATGAAGCAGTCTGAAAGATCAGTTCTAGAGATTTGGAAAGCTAAATACAAGCTTGATCAAAACATATAGAAAGCAGATAAGGAGGTTGGGGACAAATGGGAACCATCCAAGCCCCTCCTATCCCTAGATAGTTACTAAGTATGTCAAGAGAGTGCGAGGAAGTCTGACAGTATTTTCACACCCACCTCACTTCTAGTTATTTTATTCTTACTCCTTTTTGGTTCTTGTTTGTTTAATCTTTGTGCCAGATTTGTGTCTTCTAGGTTTCTTGGACAAAGAAAGACCATCACCTATCACCCTCTGAATCGTCAAGTTCTTCATATTGGTTAAAGACCCAAACCCTCCAATGTTGGGACCCTGTGAGGCAGGTTCAGCTCTACATCCAGTCTCAGCAGGAAGCAGTTTCAGAAGCTGAGACCTTCATCCCTTATCCCAAAAATGTGTTGGGTCCCATCTGTTTATAGGGGGACAGGGTGGGTGCTTGAGTGCATGTACTTGGGCCCCAGTTCTAATATTGCATTTCTTTTTATAAATCATTCATATTTCAGGAATACCATATAGCCCTATAGGGCAGGCAATAATATAAAGGAAGAATAAAACTCTCAACCCGTTCCTTCAAAAACAAAAAGGGGAAATGCTTGGTAGGTCCCTTTGGGAACAATTGGCACAGGTAGTATATACTATGAACAACTTAACCTTAGATTATGACAGCCTTACTTCTTCACAAACATACTTTTCATTTTTTGGCCATAATGATATCAGAATTATTAGTAAAAAGCAGATTGCACCCCAGCAACAATAGGTGTTGTGGAAGGATGCCAATGAGGTGTAGAGAGGACCTGATAGGATTTCTTTTTGTCTCCACAGATGGCGGAGTCATGTGGGTCCAAGAAAGAGATACGAGGCTAGTCCAAGTGGATACAGAAGCTGCACCTGCACAAAAAGACCTGCCGGGAGTACAGAAGAAGAGGAAAGGCTAAAGGAGATACCAAACAGACTCTCATTGGGCTCCTCTTTTTACTGAATTCCCTTAACTTGGTTAAGGCTGACAAAAATGAGACTGTGACAGCATGAGGGGACAACACTTTCAATGTCACTTATTTGAATTTCTCTGTGAATTCTTGCAGAAATGAAAAAGTAAGAGGCCAAAAAGTGTTTGTTATTAGATGGAGTCCATTCGCTCTCCTTCCAGCCGAGGAGACTCAGTGGTATCAAGCTCCAGGAGATCAGACTATCGATTTGCTTCACAGAAAATTGCTTTCTTGTAAAAAAAAAAAAAAAAAAGGTATATTTCCTGTATTATTTTTGGAATTATTGCTTTAGTAGCCATTATTGCTAGTAGTGTAACTTTAAAAGAAGGTATTATGAGTGTACAAACAGAAGTTAAACAAGCCATATATTTAGATCAATTGTCCAGAAATATTACAAGAGCATTTCAAGTACCAGAAAAAATTACTAAGGATTTTTATCAAGCCATTGATGAACTGTGATAGTATGCAATACAAATAAATGAACAGGTTGAGATACTCATCTTATATAGTAGATTGAAATGTGATTATAGGTTTACCCATTTTTGTTTGTTAAATGTGAATTACAATGATACCTGTTATAATTTTACCAAAATTGCCAATCACTTAAGAGGATTATGGAATGTTAATAATGTAACTATGGATATGGATGATTTTGGAACAAATTGTTCAGATTATTGATGATGTCAGAAGTCATAGTGACTTGGATCCACCAGAGGCTGCACAACAGATTGCAGATGTGATAAATAGAGCATTTCGGTTTTTAAGTGACAAGACCTTGGACTGTTGGTCATAGGTCTTGCAAGAGTATTTTGTATTTGTATCTCTGCTCCTGCCCTGCTGTCGTTAGTCATCAATATTATACATAACCTGGCATTCAACATTTGGATGAATAGGAAAAAGTCATGTCAAAAGAAAAAGGGGGAGTTGTAACGGGGTGAGTTAGAGCCGACCCCTGCCTATCTCTGGACACCACACTGAGAGCCTGCCTAGGTAAACTAGGGGCTTGTCGGTAGGGCTGGAACAAGATGGCATTAGGAGGAAGGGTCTCACCCTGGTTGACAATGTGGCAGTTCCAGGTATAGAGTGAAGAAGCTATCCATGTAAGGAGATGAGTTACGTGATAGGCTTGCAATGTATGCTTATGTAACCAAGGCTATAAAAGTGTGTGAGATAGCTGGAATAAATGGAGTTGATTGCCATCCTGCCTCCTGCCTCATTCATTACTCACAGGGACAAGGCCTCTTCTGGACAACAGCCTTGGGTCTGGGGTCTCGGGGACCCCAGCACTAAAACAGCTCTGCACAGTCCCTATCACTCAGTATTTCCCATTCCCTCCCCAGTGCTAGGAGTGAATCTCAGTATGGGGAGTGTAACAACCACTGGGTTCTTGTAACAATCTCCCATGGGATTAAGAGATGAGATTCCTGGGCAATTGTAGGAAAACCTTAATTCATCCTTCTCCACCAGGGTAAAGGAGGGGAAGGGCAATTGTCACAGATGGTTAGTGGCCTTGATGACAGCTATGCCCCTGAACACCCTGTCACCCACCCCTCTAGCAGAGGCTGGGAGTATCTTCCAGTTGCAATAAGTTCTGCCCAGCCTGCCACAACAGCTTCAAGCAGCCCGAAACTCATCAAGTTCTGCAGCTGTGGGGAGGCAGGAGGTGGATGGGTGAGGCCTATGGTGAACATTCCCTGAGCCATACCATCAAGAATTGTCCATACTGGAAAGGTCCTACCATCAGCCACTCCAGCCCCTAGGCAGTGCTCTCTGTATCAACTTCCCTGGCACTCACTTGCTGCCTAGGAGAATCTGGATGGCCCTGGAAGTGCCTAGTAAGTGAGATGAGGGAGCCAGTCAACCTCGGCTCTTGGTAAGGCCACATTTCTGTTACAGCTGTAGAAATTTTTCAGCTTTGTAATTTATGGAAAGTTATTTATATTCTATTTGCCCCATTTCCTGATCCATAAAGGGAAAAATAATAATGGTTGTTGTCATGGAATCAAAATTTTATGGTGATTGTAAAGTGCTTGACACAATATTATTATTATCTGTCTAATTTAATACTCATATTCCATATCTGTTAACTCTGAAGCAATTTAAAATACCAAAAATAATAACATCAGTAATTTCTATATGTGATAATCTGGAAATGAAATTGATATCATCTGAGGTTTATTGTTTGTATTATTACCGTATTTCTAAATTGTATTGTACTTGTAAAATTCTTTTAGATTCTAAAATTAGAGGGACCAATGTATTGCTGAACTAATGTTAGACAAAGCACTTTTTAATTTGGATTTTGCTGCATATGAATTAGCCTTTTAAAAGGATGTGACAAATTTGATCATTTGGAAATGTTAAATATTTAATTAGATATATTTGGATTAAAAGGCAATGATAAAACTGATATTTACTATGGTAGCCTATTATTCTTTTGAAAATCTTTATTATTTTCAAAATGTCCAACGTGACTTAAAATTGTAGTCTCAACATACTGATGATGAGATGAGTGATTTTCTATGCAATATAATTTGCAAATGCATTCCCCTCTCTTGATAATGGGTTGTTTCAAGTTTTACCTTTGGAAAATTAAGTAAACCCCTCTTCCTTCCCTTGGAGTAAAGAGTGTATCTCAGTTATGGAGATTGCTTAAAAGCCTGTGTCTCTCTGTTAATTCCTCTCATCTCAGATCAGATGAAGAAAAGAGAATGCTGGATAATTGTTGGGAAACTTGAATCATCTTTCTCCACCTGGGGTAAGGGGGTGGCAGCAACCACAGTGGGTCCCCACTGGCAGTGGCCCCAGTGGTCATGTGCCCCTGAGCATCACTCAGTCCATTCCTCTAGGCAAGCCTGAGTACAAATTTCGAGTGCTATACATCCTGTCTGTCCTGCCCCAGCAGCTGCCACGTTGCCCTAGCTCCAGTAGCATGCGCATCTTGGGGTTGGGGGAATTTCTGGAAAAGATCAAACCCCACAGTGAGTATTCCTTCATCTTGCCCTGTCACCAGTAAGTACCACCAATGGTAAAAACCCAACACTAGCCATCCCTGTCCCTAGGTAACACCCTCTGCCATACTCCCAAAAGACTAGTCAGTCAGCATCCAGGTCTGGCCTATTCCTTGGAAGATTCTGCCCTGCTACCACCTGGAAGTGTCCAGTTACTCCTAGTGGTGTTGAGGTTTAGGGGTGCTGGGACCCCAAATCATCCACATGTGCATACTGCCTGAATGAATTTGATCAAAGCCTTCTTTCAGCCAAAGACAAGGTTTATTAGATCCCTGTCCAAGGTGGGTGTGATTCTCAAAATCTGCCACATTGGTCAGACTCTTAAGGAATCTCAGCACCTTAATGAAGAGAGATTGTGGGAGGGATCTAGAAGTGGACAAATTGTCTGGGGTGACTGGAGGTGGTGTCTAGGGAGTAAATTGATGGGAGGGACCAGTTGACTGTGTTGACTGGAGGTCCAACAGCTACACCAAGATAATGGGATCCAAATCAGATCAATGATGGAAAGTGGAGTTAGGGGGATCAGGAGGTAACAGACAAGATAGGGTTGGGTAACAGAGAATAGGGAAACTGGATGTAGGCTACAATGAAGGCCAGCTGAGAGAATTATAACCTCAGATGAATACCTGAGACTTATTTGATAAAATGGGAAAATTAAAGGAGAATTCAAGGTGGGTTTTTTCAAGACTTTTGGACAAATGGGACCCAAATCCTTTTGGAGTAATGTGGAAAGGTCTTGGCTTGGGTTTCTACCCCATCAGTAACATCTAGCTCGGCAATATGAGGTGGGAGAAGCCCATCAGACTCTATCCGAGATGAGCTCACACTTGCCTGTTCTGGCTGCAGAAACTTTTTAGGTAGATAACTTTAGCAAGTTATCTTATCTCTGTTTGTCTCAATTGTCTGATCTGTAAAGGAGGAAATAATAATGATACCTACATCCCAGGGTTGTTGTGAGATTATACCGTGCTTAGCATGGTGACTGGCATATGCTGGGCACTACATCACTATTATTTCTTTAAGTAAATGTGATTATTCCATACCTGATAACTCTGAGGTGGTTTTAAAATGCCAAAGGCAATAAGACCAATGGTTTTATTTTTATTGTACATGATCACTTGAAAATGAAACTGATGTCATCTGAAATTTATCGTTTGTGTTATTGTGTTCCTAAATTTATATTGCAAAATTTGAAAGATTATTGCAAACCAGAAATGATCTTACAAAAATTTTCTTTTGAATCTGGATGCTAAAAGATTATGAATTGGCCTTTAAGAAGATCTGCTAACAAATATATTTTGAAATCTTAAACATTTAGTGAGGTTCATTTTGTTAGAAAGTAGATGATAATATATGATGACAAATTTTCTTTTTCTTTTCAAATTCTTCAGTATTCTTAGAGTATATAGCTCACATTAAAGATGTAGCTTCAACATATGAATGATGAGTTAACAACTTGGTGTTTGCTTATTGTCTGAAGCTCAGAATATGGGTAGTTTTAATTTATAAGTAAAAGATAAAGGAAAGAATGACAGCAGCTTTTGGAACAGCTCTCATGGGAAAGTTAGTGGTCCTTGACTAAAGTGTAGCATGCAGAACATTCTTTTTCTTCCTCCTTTTTCTCTATCTTCTTAATTTTTCTACCACAATTAGAGCCTCAGGGGACAAGTGTTTCCTGCAGCACAGCTGAATTAGGCCCAATTCTCCCCTGAGGGCAGTGGTGCTCTGAGTCTGTGCCTGGGGCAGCAGCTGCTCCCCCACTCTGAAGGGCTAAGCAGCCTGGGGTGGTTTTTGTTCAGGGCTGAAACACTGTGGGAATGGAGCACTATAATCGTGCATACAGTAATAATCTGCTACATCCTCAGCCTCCACAGCACTGATGGTGAAGGTGTAATCTGTCCCAGAACCACTGCCACTGAACCTGGCAGGGACCCCAGAGTGCAGGGTGGAAGCATCATAGATCAGGAGCTTGGGAGACTCTCCTGGTTTCTGTTGGTACCAGCTCATTTCTCTGTTAACGCTGGAACTGGTCTTGCAGTTGATGGTGACTCTGTCTCCTGGAGCCACAGAGAGGGAGGCTGGGGACTGGGTCACCACAATGGCTGCCTGGGATCCTTGGTGGGAAAAGAAGGAAGAGATTTAAAGTGAAGAATCCTGTTCTCTCACCCTCAGGTTATGTCAGAGATTCCCAGTGGAAAACTTCTGTCTAAAGTGTTGCCAACTTATGGCTCATTAGGAATCTTACCTTGAGGCCAGAGCAAGAGGAGCAAGTGTAGCAAGGAAAGAGAGAACATTGTGACCCTTGTAGAGCCGGAGGCAGAGAGCTCTGAGCTCAGTGAGAAATGTGGGAGATATTTGTATGTGAGGCTGGGTTTGTGAAAAGCCCTGTGGACATCACCATGCAAAGCAGTGCCAGTACAGCCTCAGCTCATGACCCCAGGAGTGGTTACATGCACATGGAGGGTGTGGCCCATTTGTGTTTCCTTGAAGGTGTGACCTCATGTGGCTTCTTTTTTTATTGCTATATTAAATAGATCTTCCTTCATCTGGACTGGTTTTCTCTGTGTCAGGTGGCCAATTGTGGATAGATGAGGGAAGCCTCTCCATCTTCCCAGGAGAGGTCAGGTGGCTCTGGATCTAGAGGACAAGAATTCATAAGTGTCTATGCAAAGAACAGAGTTCAGAAAGAAAGGAACTGAAGTAGAAAGAGAACTAAGATTGGGGAAGCAACAAAACTTAATGTCAGCTAAGGGCTTAGCTTTCTATAAAATGCAGATAGGAGCAACTTGAACATTCTTTGGTCTGCTAGGTGATATGGGCAGAATATGTCCCTTGAATTGTTGTGGGGGGGAGAAGATAGGTGTTCTTCTCTTCCATATTTCTGCATTTCTAAATGTTAAAAAGAAAATTTTATTGCTGGTCTCACCTTCTCATTCTCTAATTGTGGAAACTGAGCGGAAAAAGAGCAAAATGGTTATTAGGGTGCATGTTTCCTACTAAAGTTCATCGTCTCCTGTTCTCCACTCAGAAAACTTTCATCCTTTGTCAGAAAGTCATCTCACGGTTGATCTCTTGTCATGATCATCTGGTTACTTTCTGTGCTTCCACTCTCTCCCCACACCAAATAATGTTGCCCTCAGCTGTAAAATTGATCATGTGACGGAACAGCACTGACCATGTCACCTCCTACTCTTGAAACTCCAGTCCTTCTCTATCATCTCCAGGATCTAATAAAGAATTCTTCAGAACTTGGTCAATTTCTCTCTTTCCAATTTCTTTACCCTTCACCACCTCTCAAGTACCCCATGATCTTTTGACACTGGATAAAGGTCCCTCCTCTTGAGTCTGTGCCCTCTCCCTGCTGCTTCCTGGGCCTGGAATGTTCTTCTTCCTCACTCTCACTTCCTGTCTTCATGTGCTTCCTCTTTTCTCAGAAATAAACATGTGGAGCAGCTTCCAGTCCATTCTCTTGCAGGGATGTTCTCCCCATGCAATCTTTTCTTGTACACCCATAGTTCATTCTGGACACAGTAGTGTCTCCCACTGGCTGTGCTTTTTTAATTCAATATTAAGCAAGAGTATTTCCATTCCTGCAGCAGAACAGAAAAAGAGTTTTCTGTGTGGAACCATAAACCTCCCTTTCTCCTAGTTGGTAAAACAAACATTTAACTAAGTTCATTCATGTCTCTGAAGACTCATCTCTCTCCTCCCCTCTGAACTTCCTTGTCTTCTTCTTTGTACTTTAATTTTTTTTTTACTCTTTTTCTCCTCATGATTACTCTGGCCTCATTGCTGAAGTAAAAACTGAGAAGAAATAAAGAAAAATAATAACAAAATCTCCTACACAGAAGCAGAGTCAAAGAGAATGAACTGAGATGGTGGGCTCATCTTCTGCAATTCTATCATGTCTAGATGTGGTGGTAAGTTTTCACTGCTAGTTTGCTCTAATGGCAGAGTGAGAACAAGGCAGAAGTTTCTTTCCTCAGCTAGCAAAACTACTTCAGCTTCAGCAGTCCTAGAACCAACGCAGTAGAGGTTGACAGTGATGGCCGCATTTACTGAGACAGGACAGGACTGGAGGCTCTACCTCTCCCCTTGATGGTCCTGGGACTGGCTTTCTGCAGGACTCACTCAGCACCTGTAAAAAGAAGGAAAGGAAGAGTATTTCCTCTGCCTTCCTGCAGAGGGAGGTGTGGTCATCATGATTATACTTCATTCAGGTCCATTGTTCTAGTCTTAATATTTACATTGTTAGTCACTAGGTGTATTGTTTTCTAAGTTCTACTTGATACAAGTTCACATAAGCCTTCCCATAATTCTCTGGAGCCTTCATAATCCCCATTTATTATGATGCAGTAATATTCCATTACCTTCATGTGCCATGCTTGTTTACTTCTAAGTAGGCAGCTAGCTGGTGCCATGGATAGACTGCAAGGTGCATGACTTTGGGCAAGTCACTTAATTTTTCCACACCTGAGTTTTCTCATCTGTAAAATGGGGGTAATAATACTACCTGTGTTGTTGTGAGGATCCATTAAGTTAATAGATGTAAAGTACCTATTAAACCGTAAAGTACCATGTAATGTTTTGTTGTTCAGTCTTTTCAGTTGTGTCCAACTCTTCATGACCTCATCTTGGGGTTTTCTTGGCAAAGATACTGGCATGGTTTGCCATATTCTTCTCCAGCTCATTTACAGATGAGAAAACTGAGGCAAACATGATTGAAAGACTTTTCTAGGGTAACAGGTCAGTAGCTGTCTGAGGCTGAATTCCTGTCCTCCTGACTCTAGATCCAGTGTTCTATCCACTGCACCACCTAAGTGCTCTAAATTGTGTTATTTGTTTAAAGTCCAGCTACCGTTGAAAATAGATTGTTTTTTAGTTGTTTCAGTCATGCCTGACACATTGTGATCTCCTTGTGGGTTTTCTTGGCAGAGATCTAGAAAGGGTTTGCCATTTCCTTCTCTGGGTCATTTTCACAGATGAGAAAACTGAGGGGTGGAGAGCTAACTGATTTGCCTAGGATCCCAAAACTGGGAAGTATCTGAGACCAGATTTGAACTTGGGAAGATGAGTCTTCCTGACCTCATGCCCCTCATGCTATCAAATCTGCTACCTAAATAAGGTTAAAAGTAGACTTTTCAAGATACTTTCTCCCTGCCCCTCCCTTAACCTCCTTTCCCAATATTCTCTGTTATTCCTGGTTTTTCTTAACCCCTTTTTAAAAATTACATTAATATATATTTAAGGAATAAAGTGTTTTTAAAACATAGTACAATAAAAGGATGATTGTAGATGAAATTGCTGATCTACTATGCACAAACTGCTTTGCTTTCAAATATGCAACAAAATTGTCATAATACATTTTTTGTTTTTTTGTCTCCTTTTTTTTTCTACCCTCCTTCCTGTTTTGTTCTTTTCACTCGTCTTTTCTTTGGAAGCCTTGTGGAAGTTAAGGATGACTGTCCCCAGTGCTGATGGTCCAGTTCTCTGAGAAGATGAACAAGTGACTATTGCAGACTCCTCCAAAAACCATTTTGAATCCCCATCATCTGAGGAAGGCTTCAATCCTATATTATTCAACAGGAGAGGTATTGTGGCCCATTCTGAGTTCATTCTACCAGAATGCTTTACAATGCTATGGCATAACAGACATGCTTTGCTCTCTGAGTGATCTCAGAATGCCCCATTCCTGTGTCAACACTACAAGACCAGATGAAGCTGAGCAAGAGCATTCTTCTGTTTATGACTATCAAGGGCAAGGCCCCTTGATCAGACACTACCTTGAGTCATGGACCTTTCTTAAGTGTTTTATGGACATAAACTGTTAAGTCATGTTAAGGGTAAAGGAAACGCAGATATCCTGGAATTGTAAGTTCAGTTGAGACTTTTTCAATTGTCTTGTCTTATTTTATTTACATCCTATTCCCTTAAGAAATTCCTTTCTCATATCATGATAAACCATATGGAGACCATAATTTTTGCTGACCTAGGCATCCTGAGTCAGGAAGGGAGGGAGCGTTGAGAAGGAATTGATGTGAAGACAAAATGTCTACTTTGTCCATCTTTGAGTTCATTGTCTCATGATGAACTGCCATGTTTATCTCTATATGCATGTTTCACAGGGTTTGAGAGAAAAAACATTCATATTCAGGCTAATTATGCTTGTTTTTCTACAAATGAACTTAGTAATTGTTGACACCAACAAGGGGTGATAAGGATTGGAGACCTAGTCTTACCGAACAATTAAGTTCCTCCAGTGAGGAGAGAGACTGCATCCATCCTATGATTGAGTTGTCTCAAGAATTTAGGGACTGTTATATACTTTGTCTATCCTGGGTTTCTTTTTAGGGGTGGGGAAAAGCAGGCAGAGTCTGTAGTTTGCAAATTCTCTTAAACAACAGCTCGGTAAGGGAGCTGAGGACAGGTTAAATAATGAGACGAGCTTCTGGAAGCAGCCCCCATGGGAAGGTTTGTGGTCCTTGGCTAAAGCATAGCAGGTAGAAGATTCTTTCTCTTTCTACATTTTCTCTCTCTTCTCAACCTTTCCACCTCAATCAGAGCCTCTAGGACAAATGGTTCCTGCAGCAAAAGTGAGTTAGGCCCAATTCTGCCCTGAGGACATTGGTTGCCCTGAGCCTGTGACTCTGGGGTAGCAGCTGATCCCCTGGTCTGAAGGGCTGAGCTGTCTGGGGAGGTTTTTTTTTTTTTTCAGGGCTGAAACACTGTGGGAATGGAGCACTATTTTACTGAAAACAGTAACAATCTGCCACATCCTCAGCCTCTACAACACTGAGAGTAAAAGTGAAAACTTTCCCAGAGCCACTGCCACTGAACTGGAAAGGGACCCCAGAAAATAGCTTAGAAGCATCATAGATCAGGAGCTGGGAAGACTCTGCTGGTTTCTGCTGTGCCTTTCAATTCAGCTGTTAATGCTGGAACTGGCTTTGCAGTGGATGGTGACTGTCTCCTGGAGCCACAGACAGGGAGGATGGGGATTGCATCATCACGGTGGCTTCCAGGGATTCTTGGTGGGAAAAGAAGAAAGAGATTTCAGTGAAGAAAGCTGTTTAGAGACAGTGAATTCAGGAGTACTTCCTTTACCCTCATGCTGTGTCAGAGATGCCATCTGGAAAACTCCTTATGTCTCTCAAGTGGTGTCAACCTATGACTCATGTTGAGTCTTACCTTGAGGCCAGAGCAGTAGGAGCCAGAGGAGCAAGGAAGAGGAGCACATTGTGACCCTTGCTGTGCTGGAGGCACAGAGTGCTGGGCTCAGTGAGAAAAGTGGGAGATAGTTGTATAAGAATCTGGGCTTGTGAAAGGACCCTTGTAGATCACCATGCAAAGCAGTGTTGGTCCCACTTCAACTCATGACCCGAGGAGTGGTGGTATGCATATGGAAGGAGTGGCCCTGTTGTGTTTCCTTAAAGGTAAGGCCTTTTTTTTTTATTGCTAATTTTAGTGTACATAACTTAGGCTGGGCATTGTGGTGACTCTGGCAGGTGGTCAACTGTAGTTATAATTGGGGGAGGGTGCTCTGTCTTCCCAGAAGAGATCAGATGGCTCTGAGTTCAGAGACTAATAATCTTTTAATATCAATTTTGGACCTTAATAAGGGCCACAGCCTGAATTAATCAACTGGAAGAGGAGCCTGGATACAACAGCCTCTTTGTTCTCTGAGTAAACTCAAAGATTACCTCTCCCTATGTCAACAAAGCCAGATGTGACTGATGTTAAGTGCATTTTTTCCTGTTAATAACCATTAATGATGAACCCATTAACATGAGACACTATCTTGCATATTGGTACTTTTTCTGAATCTCAGTATTTTGTGGACAGATATTATGAAATGGAATGCTAATGGTAAAGTAAACACACATATCTTGGGTTGTAATTTCAATTGACATTTCATCAACTCTTTTATCTTATTGTATTTACCACCTAGTCAATTAAGAAAATTCCTTTCTCCTAGTGTGGTCAATCAGATATGGAGATCATAAATTTGAGTGACACGGACATGCTGAGTTAAGACTGTTCTAAAACATATTTAAGCCTGGTCATTTTTGTATCAGACAGCCAGAATTTCTATTTTGGCTCCTTATATGTACAAGTTCACTAGCTTTCCCTAGCTTTAAGGAGATAAACAGTAAGGATTTACATATCACCTAGCCTGTTTGCCTCCTTAACCCAAATTTTCAGGTCAACAAGACCAAACATTGACAAGTTTCTATGCAAAGAATAGAATTAAGAAAGAAAGGAGCAAAGTTGGAAAGAAAACTAAGACTGGAATGAACAGAATTTTGGAAAAGTTAAGGGTCCAGGCTTGGATGGAATGGAGATGGAGAGGGCTTGGAGAGTCTTTGGTCTAGTAGGTGGTGAGGGGAGAATGTGTCCCTTGGGTTGTTCTGGGAAGATGTTTATTGTTCACTTTTGTATTTCTGTTATATCTTTCTAATAGTTAAAAAGAAAAAAAAAGGATTACTGGTCTCAACTTTTCATTTTGTCATTGGGGGAACTAAGGCTAAAAGGAGCAAAATGGTTATTTAGGTTCCTTTTTCCTATTAAAGGCCATCATTTCCTTTTTCCCTTCAGAAAGTTTCCACCACTCAAGCTTGTTGCACCTGCAGTATTTCCAGCCTGGTAAGAGAGAGAGATCTAGTCACAAAACAATTTGGAGGGGAAGACCCTAAAGGTCTTCCCGCCAGAACAGAAAGAATTAATATTTATTCTCACTCAGGGTCGTCAAAACTCAAATAGTGACCAACAGAGTCTTAGGCTGGGACTTTTTATTGGCCATCAGTGAGAACCAGAGTGATTGGGCTTTCAGGCATAGTGAAGTAGCTCCATCTGAATCTGAATGGGCTTTATCAAAGACTGCTTTTCCAGAATTCAGTCTCAAGAAGTTTCTCTTTCTTTGGGCAGAGCACCCATAGGTCAGTGCACAATTCCCCATGGGGAGGAATACAGGAAGAGAGGGTGGAAAGGAGGTAGGGAGGAAGGAACGAAAGAAGAAAGCAGAACTGCCCAACTGGAATTCCTTCTCCTCCTCCTCCTCCTCACGGATTGTTGGACTTTGTTCATTCTTGAAGAGACCAATGATATCAGTAGGGGGATGTCTAAATTTGCAAATGAATAGGATTTAACTGAGGCAGGGCTGTATAAAGACACCAGTCTCACTCTCTGCTCTAGAGCCATCTGGGTCCAGATCAGGTCTACTGGAGATGGTCCCTGAAACCTGTGAAAGTGATTTGAAAAACAGAGACCTGAGAAAGACCTCTTTCCCACTGGATCTGGTTCCATCAAAGCCATTGCACGCATCATCCTGATTTATGTCTTGCCACTGAACTCTGATGACTCTGGAGGAGAGTGAGGGTAATGACTTTGCCCAGCTTTGTTTCACTTAAATCCAATTCACTTGCAAGACATCCCACTCCTGATGTTATTGTTGCTCTTCCAGAAAGAAGGATGAAGAACAAACAAAAGCCACAAAAAGCCCCTACCTTGGAATCTTCATCTGTAAACAAAACCAGCTTCAGCCAGGTGGCCCCAATGATGATCTTATCCCTTCTGTTAGGATTCATGGCATGAAGGACAGAACTGCCAGAATGAAGTGGTTTTCCTTGCTCAGACTATCCAGGGTGACTGGCATTTCATGTCCAGGCTTGCTACCTCCTCTCCCTTCCCTACTAAAGGTATACAAGCTTTTTCATAGATCTCTAGTTTGGGAAATTCATTGTGCTTTGCACTCATGGGACATCCACCCCAGGACGGTAGGTTTGCTACCCTATTATCTCAACTAAAGGCACTTTAACCTTCAGCTTATGGCTTTGATTTACTTTAGGACTTGACACTGCCCTGTGTGAGAGCCATGTGAATCCCCTATCACCTGAAGAAGACCCCAAACCTGGACTAGCCAATTGGAGAGGATGATTTGAGCCCTTTTCAATAACCTCATGTGATGCTCTCTTTGTGAACCCCAAGTTGTCTTGCCAGGGCAGCAATCCCAAGACCTGATGAAACTGACCTGGAGCATTCTCCTGTTTATGACCAATAAAGTGCAAAAGTTTTGAACTGGATACTGTCTTGATGATATGGTCTTCCCTTGTTTTATGACATTCTCTCATATTTTATGACATTCCCTTTTTCACTGCTGACAGAACCCAAACATTGTGGTTGCGCTCTGTTGTTCTATGGCAACTGTAATTTTGGATGACATTGGCATCCTGATTCCAAAAGGAGGAGGGAGCAGATCCTCACATAATCTCCTTCAACCAACCTTTCTTTGAGTTAATGTCCAAATGAATTCCCTTGCATGGACACATGCACGTCTACCACTTTGAGAGAAGTAAACATGTGTCTATGTCCTAATTTTGTTTTTCTTAGGACAAACTATGCAAGATTAATACTTGTTGAGGATGTCGTTTCAATGACTCAGTCAACAAGGAATTTATTAAATGATTCCTCTGTGCTAGACATTATGGATGCATTGCATCTGGATAATCAACATGCTCACATCTAGGCACCTGGAAAAGAAATGTGAGGCGATTGTCAGGGGAAGGTGGTGCCACCTTCTCATGTAGAAAGTGGCACTTGAGCTGAGATTTGAAAGAACCTGGAGAGTCTAATAGGCAGTGGGGAGGGACTGCCCTCTAGGCATGGAAGCTATACAGTGCAAAGGCATGGAGATGGGAGATGGAAATGTTGTGCGTGAAAAAACAATTGTCAGTAGTTGTCACCTGTCCACTCTTAAAACCCTTCTTTTTTTCTGCAGGCTATGGCATGCTTTAAGTGTTTGGTGAGATTAGATTTGGTCTTGGATAACTTTCATGTGGAGACACTCTTAAATCCTTTGGTGCTGATATAGCTTGGCTTCTCCCTCTTTCTAGATAATAGAACACTTTCTAGGTAATACAATTTGTGCAACTGGAAATCAACAGGCTTTCTGTGTTCCCTGTCAGGTAAAAGATTATCATCCTAGAATAAACACCCAAGACATGGAAGATTTGACCCTTTTAGCAGGAAGCATGGTCAAATAAATTGTGTCCATTTTTTTGCTCCAATTCTCACCCTCCAATATGGGTGCCATATTTATTCCCTTGAACTCTTAATGACCATTCCTGGGTCTCTCTAGCTTGCTTTTGTTCCTAGCAAGAAGCTAGAACTGATTTTTGGGATATTTGTCTGTTCTCAGCACTTTTCCATTCATTTCCTCATGTAGAGAGCTTTCTGCTTCTGAGTCAGCCCTGATGTCCCACTTGAAAAATAAAGAACATATTTGGTGGAAGTCCATGTTTTACTCTAAGCTGGCTCTGGGAACAGAGGCCACACTATGTCAGACAGATTTCCTTTGAAGGTAAGAATACCTTCTGTAATTTGGCCTCTCAGAGTGCTTCTGGGCTCTTTGTCTCTCTGGTTTTTGCATGCCCCACATCAACTAGGTAAAATTAGATTTGTGCACTTTGTTGTTTATATTTGTCTTGTCATTATGTCTGTGTTTCTGTCTTCATAAAATGTCTGTGTTATGTTTGTGCTGTGAATTAGATTTTGTTATCTTGAAAGATTCAAAATGCAGCCAGCCAGAAAAATGTCTAATCGTTGTAGCTAGAGGAAAAAACTGGGAAAGATTAATGAACTTTTTTCTCATTCTGTGGTCATAGCTGAAGTAATTGTTTCAGTAGTTAGGACTAATTATCACCTTAGGCTTTCATTGGGAGATTAGGTTATAAGAATGAAGGAAAAACCTGAAATACATTTCACAACATTGGCCAAGTTGGTACTATGAAAATAAATTAGATAATCAAAATTGTAGAACTGCTAAAAACATCTTAGCAGATTCTAGTGGTTTGGAGATCAATTATTAAGGAGTTTGGAATTTAATCTTTTTAAGATGTCAGGAGAGAACTCCTGAGACTTTGGAAAATTAAGTAAGCTCTTCTTCCTTCCCCATCCCCTCTGTGAGATTTATTTAATCAAATGGGAAAATTCAAGGAGAGTTGAAGGTGGGGTTTTCCAGGGATCATAGACAAATGGGACCCAATTCCTTTGGAGTAGCATGCAAAGGTTTTGGCTAGGGACTCTATGAAGGCAGTAGAACCTAGCTTGGCAATACTAGGTGGGGGAAGCCAGTCAGCCTCTGCTCTTGGTGATCTCACACTTCTCTGTTCTGCTTGCAGAACCCTATTTTACTACATAACTTTAGCAAGTTATCTTACCTCTATTTGCCTCAATTGTCTGATCTGTAAAGAGAAAAATAATATTGATACCCACTTCCCAGGGTTGTTGTTGTGAGATTGTAAAGTGCCTAGCATGGTGACTGGCATATGCTAAGCACTATATTATTATTATTATTTTTTTAAACTAATGTGATCATTCCATTCATGATGACTCCAAAGTGGTTTCAAAATACCAAAGGCAATAAGACCAATGGTTTTTTTTTATTATATGTGATAATTTGGAAATGTTACTGATATCATCTGAAGTTTATGGTTAATGCTATTACTGTATTCCTAGATTGTACTGTATTTCTAAATTTATATTGCAAAACTTGAGAGATCATTGCAAACCAGAAATATTGTTAGACAAAAATTTCCCTTTTAATCTGGATGCTATAAGATTATGAATTAGACTTTAAGAGGATCTGATAAATATATATATATATGTATATATATATATATATATATACACATATATGTGAACATTGTTAAAAATATAATGAGGTATATTTTGTTAGAAAGCCAATAATAATGATAGATGATAGCAAATCTTCATTTTAAATTCTTGGGTATTCTTTGAATGTATAGCTCAGATTAAAGATATAGCTCCAACATATTAATAATGAGTCAACAACCAGGTATTTGTTTTTTGTCTGAAGCCCAGAATATAGGTAGTTTTAATTTATAAGCAAAAGATAAATAAAATGTTAACCATTAGGGAAACATCAGAAAGGATATTCAAGCCCTAAGTTGTGGCTCGTGAAATTTTGCCATTGAAGGTAAAAATTCTTGGATCTATAATTTACTATTGTTTTGAGCTTTGATTACAGGGATAGTTTTCTGAATTGTCATGAAGTTAGTAGTAGAACATGGCATGTGCCACAGTGTGGGAACTGCTAAAAGTGAATGTCTGTACCAGGGAAAAGTTTTGGGGGCTATGGTGGCACAGCCACCTGACTCTATTTCCTCATTTTTGTATTTCCTTTCTGAAAAGGAAAATTCCCACGTGGTTCTTCTTGAGCCTTGCTTTTATCACCTTGTGACTACGTGAATAATTATCAGATATGAGTCATACCTGAAATCAAACATAGCTTAGGGACTTTTTCCCTTCTCTTATGATAAAGGACACTGTTACAACTACGTCACTCTTTTTCCTTTCGTAGCAAATTCTGATAATCAAGAAGTTTTGAAAGTACATACTAAATCTATTAAATAATAGCTTGATGCTCTAACATCTTTAAGTTACTATAATAGCATGCAAGCATGAATATATTACAATTCCAACCTATATTTGTGGTCAAATAATTATATAGGATACCTTCCTAAGGGGGAAATGATTAGACAAAGTGATAAGACAAAGATGTAATGTGATAGTTTTCTAATTAAATGGAATAGTAAATTTTGAGAAAAGCGACAGAATTAGACTGATTTCTCTAAGAAGTACATGCAGAAGTATATGTTTGGCTTCCAAAACTTATCTATGATGAAAATCCAGTCTATCAAAATGTTTTGGTTTTAAGTTCTCAGAATTGGATTTTACACAAAAATTGTATGGATAATGATAAAAAAGTGTAATTATTTTCCCATTATTAAAGTATCTGTCTGATAATTTTAAAAAGTAGAAGAAATTTTCAAAAGCTTCTTATATCAGGGGCAGGATTTAGGTAAGGATAGAAACAGCAAATGGTAATCTGAAATTCTCTGATATTTGAAAATTGGAGAACTAAATTTAAGCAACTATACTAAATTCTATTGAATCAGAATTCAATAGGATCCTCTAGATTTGGAACCAGAGAAGCAGAACCCCCTTCAGCACTGTCCTGAGAATAAAACCTATTGTCCAAGAAAAGACATATGGGGAAAAAATAATTACATGAGACATCTGGGACTTAAAAAGGGCTGATTAAATGGACACTGAGAATGGGTTAGTGGGCTACAAGGAAACTTGGTGTTAGTTAACATTGGTAATAATGATTGCATTATTTACATGGCTTATGTTTAGGTTTTCTTGGTTACCTTGGTGGCATATAAATCTTCCTTCTCAAAATTATTCCATTGTGTTTTCTGAGTAGTTTAATCTGTGCCAGACTTAACATAAGTATGCAATTATGGGAACTGTGAGAAAAATATTATCACATTCTTTGAAACAAGCTCTGTGAGATTGGGAAACTGAACCACTTCTATGTGCCTTTAACCAAGGACCTATGTAATGGTGACCAAAAACTCAGATCCAAAGATTGGTAAAAGGAGTTTTCTCTCAATTGTCAACTCATATGTCTTCTAAGGTCCTTCTGACCACTCCCACAGCTACCAAATTGTGAGTATGGATTCCTGGATCATCTGAAGATGACCTGCTCCTAGTGGACCTCTGAATGCACTGGAGGCCTTGCCCTTTGGCTTTGTTAGGGCCCAAAGAAGATGACATCTGAGATAGAGGCTCCCCCAAGAATCCAGACCAGACCGTCAAGAAGAAGGGCTCCCTCCCCACTTGAGCCCCCCTTTCCTGATCCTTACATACCATAGACTGTTTGCCCATATCTCCTGGCTGCACAATCTTTGCTTTTGGTTTTCCTTGGCTGTGTGATTTTTGTTCACTATGCCCCTCATTCCTCCTACCTTGGGCTCCATTTTGGTATCCTTCTTTACTTGCTTTTGGTTGCATTGCTGTGCTTCCTTATCTCTTTGAGCAGCCAGTCACCCATCCAACCTGCCTGAATTCTTCAATTATCCTCCTGCAGTCCTGGCTGTTAGACAATGCTACCTCTCCCAAAGGGGCAGTGAGCACCAATTGTGATCTGGGATAATTGACTTCCATCAATCATGTCCCTGAATCTCTCATGCTACCATCTTCCCTGGATATGTTTTTCATGTGTGGCCCTTCTCTTCATCAGATTCTCCCTCCTCTATGAAATGGTCTGTGCACCATCATTTTTGTGGTGCCCAAACTCTGAGATTACATATATTTGAGACAACTCTGGTCCCCTTGACCTTTTGTGTGCTTGTGGTTGTGAATACTATTTCTTCAACTTCCTCTGTGATCTGGTTTCATTCCCACTGGGGCACTGTCCAGGCTCTTCTCCTCATCATAGGGAGGGCAGTATACTGACCTCTATGTGAGCAGCGAAACGGGGCCTCATATCCTCAAATGAAGTCTTCAGGTATCAATCCTGGCAGATGGTAGACACGAATGACTGGATAGTTAGAGTGAGTTACCAGAATGAGGAGAGAGACTGGATCCATCCTATAAACTGAGTTGCCTCAAGAACATTATTGACTGTTCCACCCACCTTGTCTATCCTGGCTGTCTTTTTAGAGGTGGGGGAAAAGTAGCCAAAGTGGAGAGTCCAGTCCCATTCCCCTGAATTATGTACAATTTTCTCTTAACATCAGCTCAGGATGAGAGGCTTGGGGCAGGGTGCAGAGGGCAGAGTAAAGAATGAGAGCAGCTTCTGCAGCAGCCCCTATGGGAAGGTTATTGGTCCTTGGCTAAAGCTTACCAGGCAGAAGGTTCTTTTTCTTCCTCTTTTTTCTCTCTCTTCTTAATCTTTCTACCACAACCAGAGCCCTGGGACAAGTGTTTCCTACAGCAGGACTGAGTTAGGCCCAACTCTCCCCTGAGGGCAGCGGTGGCCCCAAGCCCATGACTCTGTGGCAGCAGCTGTTCCTCTGTGCTGAAGGGCTGAGCAGCCTGGGGAGGTTTTTGTTCAGGGCTGAAACACTGTGGGAATGGAGCACTATAATATTGAAAGCAGTAATAATCTGCAGCATCCTCAGCCTGCACAGCACTGATGGTGAGGGTGAAATCTGTCCCAGATCCACTGCCAATGAACCTGTCAGGGACCCCAGATGCCCGGGTGGAAGCAGCATAGATCAGCAGCTTGGGAGACTCTCCTGGTTTCTGCTGGTACCAGGCCAAGTAGTTGTAAACGCTGGAACTGGCCTTGCAGCTGATGATGCCTCTGTCTCCTAGAGTCACAGACAAGGAGGCTGGAGCCTGGGTCAACACAATGTCTGCCTGGGCTTCTTGGTGGAAAAAGAAGAAATAAGAGATTTCAATGAAGAATTCTGTGTAGATATATTAAATTCAGGAGTAGCTCCCTCACCCTCAGGCTCTGTCAGAGCTGTCCCCTAGAAAACTCCTTCTGTCTCTAAAATGGTGCCAACCTATGTCTCATTGAGAATCTTACCTTGAGGCCAGAGCAGTAGGAGCCAGAGGAGGAAGGAAGGGGAGAGCATTGTGACCCTTGCAGAGCTGGAAGCAGAGAGCCCTGAGCTCAGAGAGAGACAAATGCATGATATTTGTATGTGAGGTTGGGTTTGTGAAAGGTCTTTTCTAGATCATCATGCAAAACAGTGCTGGTCCAATCACAACTCATGACCCCAGGAGTGGTGATATGCACATGGAGGGAGTGGTATTTCCTTGGAAGTGTGACCTCTTGTGGCCTGCTTTTTTATTGCTATAGTATATGGTCCTGCCTTGGTCTGGTCATGGTGGTCTCTGTGGCAGGTGGCCAATTGTGATTATAAATGGAGGAGGCATCTCTTCCTTCCCAGGAGAGATCAGATGAGTCTGGGTCTAGAGACTAAGAGTTGATAAGTGTCTCTGCAAAGAATAGATCTAAGAAAGAAAGAAAGGACCTGTTTTAGAAGGAAAACTAAGACTGAGGAACCCGCAGAATTTGAAGACAGCTAAGGGCCCAGACTTTGATGAAATGGAGATGGAGGGGACTTGGAGATTCTTTAGTCTGGTGGGTAGTGTGGGGAGAATGTATCCCTTGAGTTGTTGTGGAGGAGATATTTATTTTTCTCTTTGGCATTTCTGTAACATCTTTTTAAATGCTGAAAAGAAGAAAGAATTGCTAGTCTTACGCTCTCATTCTGTAGTTTGGGATACTAAGGCCAAAAGGAGTAAAAGGGTTACTCAGGCACCTTTTTCTTATTAAAGTTCTTCATCTCTTATTCCCCACTCAGAACACTCTCACTTTTTGTCAGGTCCTCATCATCTCATAGTTGGACTCTGGCCATGGCCATCTGGTTGATTTCTCTGCCTTAACTGTCTCCCAACTCCAGCCAATGCTGTTTTCAGCTGTTAAACTGATCATGTGAGAGAGCAGGGCTGACCATGTCACTTCCTACTCCAGAGGCTCCTGTCCCTCTTTATCACTTCCAACATCTAATAAAAAAATCCTTTAAAGTCCTTCAGACCTTGGACAATTTATCACTTCCCACTTTCCTTACCCTTCACCCCCTCCCAAGTATGCCATGATCTGGTGATCCTGGATCAAGGTCCCTCCCTGCCTCTGTGCTCTCTCCCTGCTGGCCCTTGGGCCTGGAATGTTCTTCTACCTCACTGCCATTTCCTGCCTTCACAGGCTTCCTGTTTTCTCAGAAATAAACACATGGGGCAGCTTCCAGTATATTCTCTTGCCAGCATGGTCTCCCCATGCAGTCTTTTCTTGTACACCCATTCTTCATGCTGGACACAGTTGTGTCTCCTCCTGACTGTGATTTTTCAATTTAAGCTTTTTAATGTTCAACTTAAATGTTAAAGAAAAGCATTTCCATCCCTGCAGCAGAGCAGAAAAAGAGGATTCTGTGTGAAATTATGAACCTCCCTTTCCCGCAACTGGTAAAACAAACATATGACAAAGTCCATCCGTGTCTTTGCAAACTGTCTTCCTCTTTCTTTCTTTCTGAACTTCCTTCTCTTTGTGCTTTGAAAAGATGAGTTAGTGTTCTACTTTCTTTTTCTCATCATGATTGCTCTGACCTCATTCCTGATTTTAAAATGGAGAAGATATAAAGAAAACAAATCTTTTGCAATAGATAAGCAGAGTCAAGCAGAATGAATCTAGATGATGATTGTATCCTCTGAAATTCTGTCTCTTCTAGACTTGGTGGGAAACTTTTCACTGCTGGTTTTCTTGAATGGCAGAGTGAGAACAAAGCAGAAGTTCCTTCCCTCAAAGCTAGCAAAGCTACTTCAGCTTCAGCAGTCCTAGAAGGAACTCAGTAGAGGTTGACAGATATGGCGGTGTTTACTTTGATAGCACAGTTACTCTGAGGCTGACCTCAGTTCCTTCTAACTCCAGCACCAGTGTTCTACCCACTGCACCAACAAAGTGCCCTAAAATGTTTCATTTGTACAAAGCCCAGCTACAGTCTAAAGAGGATTGTTGTTCAGTTGTTTCAGTCATGTCTCAGTCTTTCTGACACCATTTGAGGTTTTCTAGGCAGAAATCCAGGAATGGTTTGCCATTTATTTCTCCAGCTCATTTTTTATAGATGAGGAAACTGAGGCAAAGAGGGTATAATATCTTGCTTAGGTTCACACAGCTGGGAAGTATGTGAGACCACATTTGAACTCAGAAAGATGAGTCTTCCTGACTTAATGCCCCACATGCTATCAAATCTGCCACCTAAACAAGCTTAAAAGGAGGGTTTTCAGGATGCTTTCTCCCTGCGCCTCCCCTAATGTCCTTTCTTATAGTTCTTTTATCCCCTGGCTTTTCCTAAGCTCTTTTTTATTACATTAATATATATTTGTGGAATAAAACAAGCATTCCTTCATAACACAGTCCAGTGAAAAGATGATTGTACATGAAGATGCTATTCCTTTCAAATATCCAACAAAGGTACCATGTAAATTTCTTATTTTTTCTCCTTTTTTCTACCTTCCCTCCTGCTTTGTTCTTTTCCCTCTCATTTTCCTTAGAAGCCTTAAGGAACTTAAGGATGACTGTCTACAATGCTGATGGTCCAGTTCTTTTAGAAGATGAACAAGTGGTTACTGTAGACCCCTTCCCAAACAATTTTGAATCCCCAATATTTGAGAAAGTCCTTAAACCTAGATTGTTCAGTCAGGAGAGGCATGGTGGCCCACTTCTGAGCTCAGTCTACCATAATGCTTTGCTATGTTCTGGCATAATAGACATACTTTGCTCTCTGAGTAAATTCAAAATGCCCCATTCCTGTGTCAACGCTACAAGGCCAGATTCTTGTTGACCAAGTTGACCAAGAGCATTTTTTTAATGACTATCAAGGACAAGGACCCTTGATGAGATGCTACCTTGAATAATGGGACTTTTCTTATCTTATGTATTTTATGGACATATACAGTTATCCTGGGATTGTAATTTCAGTTGACACTTTGCAAATTGTCTTGTCTTATTGTATTTGCAATCTATTCACTGAAGAAATTCCTTTCTCATATCATGCTTAACCATATGGAGAGCATAATTTTGGCTGACATTGGCATCCTGAGTCAGGAAGGGAGGTAGTGATGACAGGGAATTGCTCTGAAGATAGAAGGTCTGATTTTTCTGTCCATCTTGGAGTCCATTGTCTCATGATGAGCTCTCATGCGTATCTCTATATGCGTATTTCATAGGCTTTGAGAGAAATAAATGCTCAAATTCAGACTAATTTTCTTTGTCCTTCTACAAATGAACTTAGTAATGGTTGATACCACCAAGGGGTGACAAGGATAGGTGATCTAGTCTTGCCTGACAGTTAAGTTCCCACAGTGAGGAGAGAGCTTGGATCCATCCTATGATTGAGTTGTTTCAAGAACTTAGGGAATGTTCCACACACCTTAGGGGTGGGGAAAAACAGCCAGAGCCCAGGCTCGTTCCTCTGGATTGTTTGCATTTCCCTCTTAAACACCAGCTTAGGGTGAGGAGCTTGGCACAGGGAGCACATGGCAGAGTAATGAATGAGGGCAGCTTCTGGAAGCATCCCTCATGGGAAGGTTTGTGGTCCTTGGCTAACATTGACCAGGCAGAGGATTCTTTCTCTTCCTCCTTTTTCTCTCTCTTCTGAATCTTTCTACCTCAATCAGAGGACGTGGAACAAACGATTGCTGCAGCAGAGCTGAATTGGGACCAACTCTCCCCTGAGCGCAGTGGTGGCCCTGAGCCTGTGAGTCTGGGGCAGCAGCTGCTCCCCTAGTCTGAAGGGCTGAGCAGCCTGGGGAGGTTTTTGTTCCCCTTCCCAGACTACTCAGCTCTTCAGCATAAGGGAGCAGCTGCTGCCCCAGAGTCACAGTCTCGGGGCTAACACTGTGCTCAGGGGAGAGTTGGTCCCAATTCAGATCTGCTGCAGGAATCATTTGTTCCAGGGCCTCTCTCTATCTCACCAGGCTGGAAATACGACAGGTGCAAAAGCCTTGAGTGGTGGAAACTTTCCAAGGGCAAGAAAGGAGATGGTGGACTTTGATTGGGAAAAGGAACCTCAATAACCATTTTGCTCCTTTTGGCCTTCGTTCCCCAATGACAAAAATGTAAAGTTGAGACTAGTAATCCCTTTTTTTTCTTATTACCTATTAGAAAGATATAACAGAAAGACAGAAGAGAAGAATAAACATCTTCCCAGAACAACTTAAGGGACACATTCTCCCCTCACCACCTACTAGACCAAAGACTCTCCAAGCCCTCTCCATCTCCATTTCATCCAAGCCTGGACCCTTAACTTTTCCAAAATTCTGTTCATTCCAGTCTTAGTTTTCTTTCCAACTGTGCTCCTTTCTTCCTTAATTCTATTCTTTGCATAGATACTTCTCAACGTTTGGTCTTGTTGACCTGAAAATTTGGGTAAAGGAGGCAAACAGGCTAGGTGATGTGTAAATCCTTATTGTTTATCTCCTTAAAGCTAGGGAAAGCTAGTGAACTTGTATACAAGGAGCCAAAACAGAAATTCTGACTATTTGATACAAGAATGACCAGGCGTTAATACATTTTTAGAACAATCTTACCTCAGCATGTCTGTGTCACTCAAATTTATGATCTCCATAAATGATTAACCATATTATGAGAAAGGAATTTTCTTAATTGAGTAGGTGGTAAATACAATAACACAAGAGAGTTGACAAAATGTCAATTGAAATTGCAACCCAGGATATGCGCATTTTCTTTACCTTTAACATGCCATATCATGGTATCTGTCCACAAAATGTTGAGATTCAGAAAATGCACCATTATTCAAGATAGTGCCTCAGATTAATGGGCTCATCCTTAATGGTTATAAACAGGAAAAAAGGCACTTAAATGAGTCCCATCTGACTTTGTTAACAAAGGGAGAAGTATTTTCTGAGTTTACTCAGAGAACAAAGAGGTTGTTAGGTCCAGGCTCCTCTTTGGGTTGATTAATTCATGTTGAGGACCTTGTTAAGATCCAACAATGATGTTAAATAATTATTAGTCTCTGAACCCAGAGCCATCTGATCTCTCCTGGAAAGATAGAGCAAACTGCCCCAATTATAATCACAATTAACTACCTGTCACAGCCACCACCATGTCCATCCTAAGTCAGGTCCATGTAAAAAATCAATAAAAAGAGAGGCCACACCTTCAAGGAAACACAACTGGGTCACTCCCTCCATGTGCATATAACCACTCCTGGGGTCATGAGTTGAGGTTGTACCAGCACTGTTTTGCATGAGGATCTCCAAGGGACCTGTCACAAACCCAGCGTCACATACAAATATCCTCCACCTTTGTCACTGAGCTCAGAGCTCTTTGGCTCTAGCTCTGCAAGGGTCACAATGCTCTCTCCTTCTTTATTCCTCTGGCTCCTACTGTTTTGTCCTAAAGGTAAGACTCCCAGTGAGATATAGGTTGGCATCATTTTAGAGACAGAAGGAGTTTTCCTTCTGGGCATCTCTGACACCACCTGAGGATAAAGGAACAACTCCATTCACTATATGTAGACAGGGTTCTTCACTAAAATCCCTTTTCTCTTTTCCTTTTCCACTAAGAGTCCCAGGTAGCCATTGTGTTGACCCAGACCCCAGTCTCCCGGTCTGTGGCTCCAGGAAACAGAGTTACCATCAACTGCAAGGCCAGTTCCAGCATTAGCAACTACATGGAGTGGTACCAGCAGAAACCGGGACAGTCTCCCAAGCTCTTGATCTATGATGCTACCTCCCTGCAGTCTGGGGTCCCTGCCAGGTTCAGTGGAAGTGGCTCTGGGACAGATTTCACCTTCACCATCAGTGCTGTGGAGACTGAGGATGTGGCAGATTATTACTGTTTTCAGGGGGATAGTTATCCATTCCCACAGTGTTTCAGTACTGAATAAAAACCTTCCCATGTTGATGAGTCCTTCAACGTAGGGGAACAGCTGCTGCCCCAGAGTCACAGGCTCAGGGCAACCATTGCCCTCAGGGGAGAATTGGGCCTAATTGAGCTCTGCTGCAGGAAACACTGGTCCCAACACCTCTCATTGAGGTAGAAAGATTCAGAAGAGAAAAAGAAGAAGAGAAAAATATCTTCTGCATCGTTAGCTTTAGCCAAGGACAACACATCTTCCCGTGTTGGCTGCTTCCAGAAGCTAGTCTCGTTCTTTTCCCTGGTCTCTGCTACTTAACACAATTCTTTTTCCCTCAGCTGGTGTTTAAGAGGAATCTGTAAACAATTCTGGGGAATGAGCCTGGACTCTCAACTCTAGCTATTTTTCCTTAGCCCTAAAAAGGCAGCTGGGATGGATAAGGTGGATGGAGTAGTCCCTAAAGGTCTTGAGGCAACTCATTCTATAGGAAGGATCCAGTCTTCTCCTCACTCTGTGGATTTAACTCTCAGGTAAAACTAGATCTCCTGTTCTTGTCATTTTGTGGTGGTCACTTGTTCATCTTCCCAGAGAGCTGGACCATCAGCATTGGGGATAATGATCCTTAACTTCCATAAGACTTCTAAGGAAAATGGGAGTGAAAAGAACAACAGGTTAGAAGGGTAGGGAAAAACCCCCAATGTATATGATAACTCCACTGTATATTTGAAAGGAATAGCAGGTTGTACATAGTAGATTAGCAGTTTCATGTACCATCATCTTTTTATTGTACTATTTTGTTGAAATGATTGTTTTATTCAATAAATATGTATTATTGTAATTAAAAAAAGGTTTAAAAAGATTAAGAAAAGAGGTGAGACCAAAATAGCAGAGCAAAGGCAGGGACTCACTTGAACTCTCCCCCAAACTCCTTTAAATGCCTGTTTAAGATGACTAAACAAATTTGAGAGTAGCAAAACACAAAAAATGGAATGAAAGAAGTTTCCAACATAAGACAAGTTTGAAGGGCAACAGAAAAGTTTTGTTCCACTATGGTGAAAGAGGGGCACAGTCCAGAGCAGGCCACACCAGCACAGACTGGGCCCCAGCAAAACCAGAGCAGGCCTTGGGGCAACTGAATCACTGACAGAAGTGGTAGTTTACAAACCTCTTAGTTCACAGACACCAAAGACAACTTAGAAGATCAGAAAGAAAGATCAGTTGCCCAACTGGATGAGAGTGGAGTGCACACCAACACTGCCCTGACCACAGGAAAGTAGGGGCAGGCCTCCGGACTGACTGATCAATTGTGGCAGCAGAAGCAGCTGCTTTCTAAGTTCTAAGGCCACAAATAGTCAAACAACTAGTCAGAAGGAGATTACAGAGGTCTCTTTGCTAGCACTGAGGTAGCACAGTGTTGCTTTGTCCATTCTCAGATCCAGGTCCTGGGGGGGAATCCCAGCACAAGGAGGATCACTAGCATAGTGGAGTTTGTAGCCACAGAGGAGGGGGTACCCTCCTCACAGTTTCAGAGCAGAAAAGAGGGCTGTGGTCACTCACAGATCAGAGCACAGGTCAGGAGAGTAGTAAACACCTTGGAACAACTAAAAGCTTATAGGTGCCTAGAAGTATCTTTGGAAAGAGCTATACCAAATAACTGAAGCTTGGGACAGTGTGCTCCACCTGGGAAGCAGAGTCCTACATTCACAAAGAGATAAAAGTCAAATAATGGTGTAACAAAATTACCAAACAAAGAAAAAAACACTCTGAATACAGAAAGTTTCTGTGGTGACAAGGAAGATCAAAATACATATTCAGAAGACAGCAATAAAGTCAAAACTCCTACATCCAAAGCCTCCAAAATAAAGGTGAATTGGTCTCAGGCCATAGAAGAGCTCAAATTAGATTTGAAAATCAAGTAAGAGAGGTAGAGGAAAAATTGGAAAGAGAAGTGAAAGTGATGCAAGGAAATCGTGAAAAATGGGTCAACAACTTGCTAAAGGCAACACAAAAATATACTGAAGAAAATAACACCTTAAAAATACACTAACCTAAATGGCAAAAGAAGTCCAAAAAGTCAAAGAGGAAAAGAATTTCTTAACAAGCAGGGTGAGACAAGTGGAATAGGAGGCCCAAAAGCTTACAGAGGAAAATAAATCCTTCAAAATTAAAATGGAGCAAATGGAAGCTAATGACTTTATGAGAAAACAAGATATCTAAAATCAAAACCAAAAGAATGAAAAAATAGAAGACAGTATGAAATGTCTCACTGGAAAAACAGATGACCTGGAAAATAGACACAGATGAGAAAATTTAAAAATTATTGGATTACCTGAAAGTCATGATTAAAAAATTATTCTAGACATCATCTTTTAAAAAATTATTCAGAAACACTGCCCTGATATTCTAGAATCAGAAGATAAAATAGAAATTGAAAGAATATACCAATTGCCTCCTAAAAGAGATCCCCAAATGAAACCCCCCAAGAATATTATAGTCAAATTCCAGAGTTCCCCTGTCAAGGAGACAATTTTGTAAATAGAGCTAGAAAGAAGCAATTCAAGTATTGTGGAGCCACAGTGAACATAACACAAGATATAGCAGCTTCTACTTTAAAGGATTGCTGGGCTTGGAATATGATATTCCAGAGGGCAAAAGAGCTAAGATTATAACCAAGAATCACCTACCCAGAAATACTGAGTATAATCCTTCAGGGGGGAAAATTAATATTGAATGTGGCACAGGACTTTCAAGTATTCTTGATGAAAAAACCAGAACTGCACAGAAAATTTGACTTTCAAATATAAGACTCAAGAGAAAGAAAAAAAGGTAAACAGGAAAGGGAAATCATAAGGGACTTAATAAGTTTCAACTGGCTATATTTCTACACGGAAGATATTTGTAACTCATGAAAACTTTCTCATTATTAAGGTAATTAGAAGGAGTATATATAGAGAAAAGTCACAGTTGTGAGATAAATATGAAGAGATGATAGCTAAAAAAAACAAAGTGAAGGACTGAGAGAGGAATGTACTGCAAGAAAGGGAAAAGTAAAAGTAAAATGGGATGAATTATCACACATGAAAGAGGCAAAAAAAGCATTTACAGTGGAGAGGAATAAGACAGATGTGAAACAGAAAGAATGAACCTTACTCTCATTAGAATTGGCTAAAATAGGGAATAACATACACACTATGATGGACATAGAAATCTGTCTTACCCCATAGGAAAGTAAGAGGAGAATAAAATAAAACATGAGGTGGGAGAGTGGGGGACTAATAGAAGGGAGGCCACATAGGGCAAGGAGATAGTCAGAAGCAAAACATCTTTGGGAAGGGATAGTGTGAAAGGAAAGAGAGAATAGAATAAAGGGGAATATAGTTAGTAATCACAACTGTGAAAAATTTTGAAGCAAGTTTCTCTGATAAAGGCATCATTTCTCAAACAGAGAACTGAATCAAATTTATAAAGAAAAGAGTCATTTCACAATGGATAAATAATCAAAAAATATGATCAGTTTTCAGTTGCAGTAATATTAAAAATGCTCTGAGTATTGATTCATAAAATGCAAATTGAAAAAATTCTGAGGTACTACCTCCTATGTATTAGAGTGACTAATAAGATAGAAGAAATAAATCACAAATGTTGAAGGGAGTGTGGGGAAAAGGAGACATTAATGCACTGTAGGTGGTGGTGTGAACTGATTCAACCATTCTGCAGAGTAATTTGGAACTATGCCAAAAGGGCTATAAAACCATGCATACCCTTTGACCTAACAATATCACTACTAGGTCTGTAGTCCAAAAGAGATAGAAAATAAAAAGGAAAAGGACCTTATACATACAAAAATATTTACAGTATTTCTTTTCGGGGGGCAAGTAATTGGAAATTGAGGGCATGCCCATTATTTGGGGAATAGCTGAACAACTTGTAGAGTGTGATTTTGATGGAATACTATCATACTATGAGAAATAATGAGCTGGATGGTCTCAGAAAAACCTGTAAATACTTGCAGGGACTGATACAAAATAAAATGTACTGTGTACAAACTAACAGCAATATTGTAAGATGATCAGCTGTGAAGGACTTAGCTATTCTCAGCAATACCAAAATCCAAGACAACTCTGTAGCACTTATGAAGAAAAATTCTAACCATCCCAGAGAAAGAACTGTTGGTGTCTGAATACTAATTGAAGCATACTTTTTGTTGTATTTTATTTTTCTTGAGTTTTATTGCTATGTTTTCTTTCACAGCATGCTGATTATGGATATATGTTTGCATGATGACCCCTATATAACCTATATTGAATTGCTTGCTTTCTCAAGGGGAGCCTGGGAAAGGAGATAATTTGGAACTCAAAGTTTTAAAAAGAATGTTGAAAATCATTTTTACATATAATTAGGGAAAAATAAAATACTAAATAAACAATTAAAGACAAGCAAGAATAAAAAAGAATTATGTGAAATGAGGTTAGAGAAGTAGCATGGAGGAAGTATCCCGAAAAGTCTACTTTTAAACTTGCTTTAGGTGACAGATTTGATAGCATGTGGGGCATGAAGTCAGGAACACTTATCTTCCTGAGTTAAAATCTGGCCTCAGACACTTGCTAGCTATGTGACCTTGGGCAAGTCACTTAATCTTCTTCTCCTTTTCTTTCTTTCTTTCTCTTTCTTTCTTTCTTTTTTTCTTTTTTCTTTCTTTCTTTCTTTTTTCTTCCTTCCTTCCTTCCTTCCTTCCTTCCTTCCTTCCTTCCTTCCTTCCTTCCTTCCTTCCTTTCTTTCTTCCTTTCTTTCTTTCTTCCTTTCTTTCTTTCTTTCTTTCTTTCTTCCTTTCTTCCTTTCTTTTCTTCCTTCCTTAATTCCATTCTTTGGTTAGACACTTGTCAACTCTTGATCTTTAGACCCAGATCTATCTGGTCTCTCCTGGGAAGGTAGAGAAGCCTCCCCCATTTATAACACAATTGGTCCCCTGCCACAGACAACACCATGGCCAGCCTAAGACAGATTATAGCTATAAAGAAAGAGACCAAGTGAGATCATACCTTCAATGAAATGCAATTGGGATACTCCCTCCATGTGCATACAACTACTCACATGGTCCTGGAGTTGAGGTAGGACCAGCACTGTTTTGCATGATGATCTCTAAGGGACTTTCACAAACCCAGCCTGAGACTCCAATATCTCCCACCTTTCTGACTGAGCTAGTGTTCTCTGCCTCCAGCTCTGAAAGGGTCATAATGCTCTCCCCATCATTGCTCATCTTGCTCCTACTGCTCTGGCCTCAACGTAAGACTCCCAATGTGCCATAGGTTGGCACCACTTTAGAGATAGAAGAAATTTTCCAAGGGGCATCTCTGACACAGCCTGAGGGTGAGGGAATTACTCCTGAATCCACTGTATCCACACAAGACTCTTCACTGAAATCTTTCTTCTTTTCCTTTTTTTAAAAAAAATTATTTATTTAAGTTTTCAACAATCATTTCCACAAAATTTCCAAATTTTCTTCCCATCTCTCCCCTCCCCCCACCTCAAAGTTCCAAGCATTCTAATTACCCCTACCACCTATCTGCCCTCCCTTCTAACATCCCTTCCTTCTCTTATCCCCATCTTCTCTTTTGTCCTATAGGGCAACATAAATTTCTGTACCCCATTACCTGTATTTCTTGTTTCCCAGTTGTATGCAAGAACAATACTCAATAGTTGTTCCTAAAACTTTGAGTTTCAACTTCTCCTCTTTCCTCCCTCCCCACCTATCCCCACTGGGAAGGTAAGCCATTCAATATAGGCCATATATGTGTAGTTTTGCACAAGACACAAACCATACAAAGCAATGCAATCTTTATTATCAATGTTTACTAACATTGTTTCCTTGTATCTCAGTACCCCATTCTCAATGTCTATTTAAGCAACATCTTTTGACTTCCAGGTGTCTCATGTACTTAGCTCAGAGGGAGTGTAAATAGCAATTGTTCCTGTGCTGCACAGAAACCCTGAGGGTCTTCCCCTTCCAAATTGTTTGGTGACTACATCTCCCTATCTCTCACTAGGCTGGAAATAGAACATTTGTTCACAGGCTTGATCCCATTGTTGATTGTCATAGAAACTTACTGACTAGAGTAAAGGGGATGATGGACTTTAATAGGAAAAAGACATCTGAATAACTATTTCTCTCCCTTTCACCTCACTTTCCCCTTCAGCAAAATGAAATCTACAGGGTTTCTTTGTTTCTCTTTAGCTTTTAGAAAGCTATAACAGAAATGCAGAAGAGAAGAATAAACATTTCCCTCCAACAAATTAAGGAACACGTTCTCCCCACACCACCTACAATACTCCAAATTTCATCTAAGTCTGGGTCCTTAGTTGTCTTTAAATTTTGTTGGTTGCCCAATCTTACTTTTCTTTCTTAATCAGCTCTTTTCTTCCTTCCCTCCTTATTTCCTTTTCCTTCCTTCCTTCCTTCCTTCCTTCCTTCCTTCCTTCCTTCCTTCCTTCCTTCCTTCCTTCCTTCCTTCCTTCCTTCCTTCCTTCCTTCCCTCTCTCAAAGCCTGTGAAACAGTATATAGTGATACGCATGGGAGCTCATCATGAGAAAATGAACCCTGGTTGCTTACAGTTGATGTGTCTTTCAGCAGGTCACCACCCATCTCTGGGCCTTAAGTGCCTTATTTGTAAAATGAGGGAAGTGGAGTCAGACCTTGGGATCTCTTCTAGCTGTTGATTCAGAGATCCCTAGAACCTGGTGTCTCTCCCTGGTTGGAGGGCAGTGTTCTAGTAAGGAAACCCTTAATCTTTTGGATGTTCAGAGAAAAGTAGGAGGGAAAAATCAAGTTCCCTTCCTCTTATCCCACTCATTGTCCCCTCACACACCAGTGCTTCTCTCTCCACAAGACTCCCTAACCGAGTGCCCAGACTTCGAAGGCTGAGAAGCTTCTTTACAGATGGGTCCCTGGACAGTTTGGGCACATCAGAAGATGTCCCCTCCAAGAGGCATTCAACCTCTGACCTCTCAGATGTAACATTTAGTGATATTAGGAGAGAAGGCTGGTTATATTTTAAACAGATCCTCACCAAGAAGGGAAAAAAAGTGGGTGGTGGCCTGTGCCAATGGAAACGTGTCTATGTTTTTCTCTGGACACACTCACACTCCCTGGGCAAGGAATGGCGGGAAGCAGGCACTGTAGCTACCGCAGGTGAGGAGGAGACAGCACCCTTCTGCATTGGCTGGTGCCTGTTGGACATCTCCTACAGCGAGACCAATAGAAGGCATGTATTCTGGCTCACCACCACTGACTTCTGTGAATATCTCTTTCAGGCTGAGGACCATGATGATATGCTGGGCTGCATCAGAGCCATCAGAGAAAACAGCAGGGCTGAGGGTGAGAACCCTGGCTCTGCTAATCAGGCTCTGATCAGCAAGAAGCTTAATGACTACCAAAACGTAAGCCATATCTCTGGTCCCAAAGCACACTCTTCTCCCAAGAGCTCCCGAGGAATAACAGGGCTCAAATCAGAGCTCCTGAAGCAGAATGCTCCCCGATCTCCTAGGACCCAGGATCCTCCTTCAGGGACCACAGATGACAATGCTGCCACCTCGAGAGCCCCCTGGGGCATCAGCAACATGAAAAAGAATACAAAGCTCTCCCCAAGGGCATTTGGGGTTCATCTTGAAGAATGCCAGCCTGCTACTGATAACCAGCGGGTACCCCTGATTGTGTCAGAGTGCTGCCAGATGGTGGAGGCATGGGGGCTTGAGTCCATTGGCATTTACGGAGTGCCCGGCAACAATGCTGTCTTACCTAGTCTGCAGAAACAGATAAACCGAGGGCTTGGGGACATCAGCCTTCAAGATGAGCCATCAGCAGTCTCCTCAAGTCATTCTTCAGAAAACCGCCAGAGCCTCTGTTCACTGATGATAAATACAATGACTTCATTGAGGCCAATAGGATTGAAGACTCCAGAGAGAGAATGAAAACACTGCAGTAACTGATCCGGGATCTTCCTGGTCACTACTACGAAACTCTCAAATTCCTAGTGGGGCACCTGAAAACCGTTGCTGATCACTCAGAGAAGAACATGAGGGAACCCCCAATCTCGCACTGGTATTTGGGACCACTCTATGAGAACATCAGAAGACAACATGACAGATATGGTGACTCACATGCCTGACCTGGTACAAGATCGTAGAGATGCTAAGTAAGTTAGAATAAAAACTGCAACTGGGGAACCAACAATATTCAAGGACAGTGAAGGGCCCAGGCTCAGGTGAAATGGGTATGGAGGGGACTTGGAGATTGTTTGGTCTAGTAGATGGTGTGGGGAGAATGTATTCCTTGCTTTGCTGTGGAGGAGATATTTATTTTTCTCCTTAGTATTTCTGTTAAAGCATTCTAATTGCTGAAAAGAAAATAGGATTGCTGATCTCAACCTCTCCCTTTGTAGTTGGGGAAACTGAGGACTAAAGAAGCAAAATGGTTATTCAGGTGCCTTTTTCATCTCCTATTATCCACTCAGAACACTGTCCCTTTTCGTCTGGTCCTTATCATCTCATTATTGGACTCCTGACATGGCCATCTGGTTGGTTTCTGTGCCTCCATGCTCTCCCCACTCCAGTCAATGCTGCCATCAGCTGTTAAACTGATCATGTGACAGAGCAGGGCTGACCAGGTCACGTCCTACTCCAGAAACTCCAGTCCCTCTTTATCACCCTCAGGATCTAATAAAACATCCTATGAAGTCCTTCAGAACATGACCACTTCCTCCCTTTCCACTTGCCTTACACTTCACCCCTCTCAAGTACCCCATGATCTGTTCACTCCACCTGACTCTGTGCCCTCTCCATGTTGGCCCCTGGACCTGGAATGCTCTTTTCCTCACTGCCACTTCCTGCCTTCATGTGCTTCCTGCTTCCTCAGAAATAAACACCTGAGGCAGCTTCCAGGACATTCTCTTGCTGGTATGATCTCCCTGTGCAGTCTTTTCTTGTACATATATGCTCCATGCAGGACACAGTAGTGTCTCCCCCTTAGCCTGTGCTTTTTTAATTTTAATTCTTTAACATTGAACTTAAATGTTAAAGAAGAGCATTTCCATCCCTTCAGCAGAACACAAAAAGATAATTCTGTGCAAAACTATGAACCTCCCTTTTCCCCAGCTGGTAAAACAAGCATATGACAAAGTCCATCCATGCATCTGCAGACTGTCCTCTTATCTATCCCTCCTTCTGAACTTCCTTCCCTTCCTTTCTCTCCTTTAAAAGATGAGCCAGTATTCTACTTTCTTTTTCTCATCATGATTACTCTTGCCTCAATCCTGATTTTAAAATATATAAGAAAAGATATAAAACAAATCCCCTGTAACATAGAAGTACATTCAAACAGAAGTGATCTACACAGTGACCCTGTGCAAAAGAAGAGTCTCTTTTTGCATCTTGTGTCCATCCTCCCTTTGCCAGGAGGTGGTTAACACGTCTTCCCAGAGTTCTCTAAAGTCAGGGTTTAGAGCTGTTTGTCTTCACCATGCTGGTGTCCTCATTTACATTATTCTCCTACTTTGTCCTCTTACTCTTTGTCTGTTCCTACTGCCCAGGTTTATGTGACATAGCCTCTTTCATCAACTTTTACAGATGAATAATATAGCATTTTATTCAGCTGTTCTCCCATCATTGAAAGGGAAATGTGAGGCATTTCCTTGGATTCTGTTACTCCAGGATCAGCGCATTTGTTTTGCAGTAAGTACAACACTGGACCAGAAATCAGGAAGATCTGAGTTCAAATTCAGTTGGAGACAATTTATTAGCTATGTGACTCTGGCCAAGTCACTTAAGCCTTTTTTGTCTCAGTTTCCTCATCTGTAAAATGAGTTGGAGAAGAAAATGTCAGACCACTTCCTTGTCTTTGCCACACATTAGATCAGAAAGGGTCAGACATGACTGAAAAAACTGAACAAGAACAATGAAGATACAATTTAGAGATTTAACTGACCAGGACAATACCAACTAAAATATAAGCTGTGAACCATTTTAAGCCTGCCAATACCTTTGAAAGGTCTCAGATCTAAATTGGCCAGTGAGAGGAAAGACATTTTGGTCCACTCTGAGCTTTACTTACCATAAGGCCTGGCATAACAGTCATTCTTTGTCTTGCTCTCTGAGTGAACTCAAAATGCTCCTTCCTGTGTCAGCAGCTCCAAGACTGGATGAAGCTGAGCAGGAGCATTCTTCTGTTTGTGACTGCTTAGGAAATGTCCAGGGCATTTTATGGAAATGTCTTATGCTGTCTTTATTTATGTTAATGATAAAAGAAACACAGACATCCTGGGTCTTTCATCTTAATTGACACCTTGATATTCTCTCATCAAATTAATTCTATCCAATTATCCATTCTATCCAATTAAGAAATTCCTTTCTCTTATCTTGGTTATCACGTATGGAGACTATAACTGGGTGATGCAGGCATGAGCAAAGCAGGGAGGTGGGGTGAGAAGGAATTGCTCTGAAGATATAAGATCCCCTTTATCTTTCTGTCCTTGGGCTTATTTTCTTCAATGAATTCCCATGCATATCTCTGTATGTATGTTCTGCAAGTTTTGAGAGAAATAAACATGCCCACACAGCCTCATTTTGTTTGTTGTCTTAGAATCAACTCAGCAAGAGTTGACATTTATGTTGCCATTCACTCAGATAGGACAGTGCTAGAGAATGAACCCTTCCACTGAACTGTGTTGGTACTGGGTGCCTGCATGGCTTATTCTCCTCAAAAGTTATGGCACTGTCTAGGGTGGTAAGTCCCCTCTCTACTCCTGCTCGTAACATCAGACTCTGCTCACTAGTTTCAGTCAGAATTTTTCTCTCTAAAGTAGATCTGGGGGCAAAAGCCCCTGGCTAGGTCTTCTCTGCAATTCTGCTATCTTCTGCACTTCAGTCAAGTCTAGACTTGGAGGGTAAGTTTTCTCTGCTGGTTTGCTTAAATGGCACAGTGAGAATAAGGCAGAAGTTTCTTTTCCTTAAAGCTAACAAAGACACTTCAGCTTCAGCTCCCTTTTCCAGTTGCCATATAATCCCCTTCCTTGTTCCCTTTTCCCTTAAAGGCTAAGGTCATGACCTGGACTCAGATCCCAAAACTTAACTTAATTGGGACCTTCCCCTTTAAATCTGTTCTCACAAAATCACTGAGCTTTTCAGATAATCCCTCTCCCTCTCTTTCTATGATTAGATACTGTGCATTGTTTGTATTTGTCGTGTCATTCTGTCTGTCTGTGTGTGTCTCTGTGTCTGTATCATGTGTGCTGTGAGTGAGTCTGTTGCCTTCTAAGTTTTAAAATGCAGCCAGGGAGAAACTCCCAAGGACTCTAGGAAAGCAACCAACCAACCAACCAACCAAACAAACAACCAAGCAACCAACCAACCAACCAACCAACCAGCCAACCAACCTGTACTACTCTTTTCCTTGAGGTTGCAGTTCTGGCCAGACAGGAGTTACAGTGAAAAGTTAGAAACAGCTAAAAACATCAGCAGATTCTGGAGTTTGTGAGGTTCATCATTAAAAAGTTTGGAAACTGATCAATTTGGGAATGCAGGAAAAAGCTCCTGAGACTTGTGGGATAATCTCAGGAGCTCACCCCTTGCTAAAACACCTCCTCACAATACCAATCACAGTATTCCTTCCCCAGAATTAGGAGTGTATCTCAGTACGGAGAGTATAACAGACCCTGGCTTCTTGTAACAATCCCCCTGGGATAAAGAGAAGAGAATCCTGGAGAATTATAGGGAAACCTGAATTTGTTTTTCCCCACCTGGGTAAAGGTGGGAGGGGCAGTAGCCACAGTTTGGCAGTGGCCCTAATGGGGTGGTGCCCCTGAGCAGTCAGAGCCTGGGAGTATCTCCCAGGTTCAATATATTCTGCCCACCTTGCCCCAAACTCGGCAAGTTCTGCAGCTGAGGGATGGGGGGAGGCAGATGGGTGAAGCCCATGTTGAGTAATCCCTGATTCATACTACCAAGAATTATCTCAACTGCTAAGGCCCTGGCATCACTCATTCCAGCCCCTAGGCAGTGCTTTCTGCAGAATGCTCTGTGGAAGCCACTTGCTGCCTGGGACAATCCAGGTGATCCTGGCAGTGCCTAATGAGTGAAGTAAGGGAGCTGGTCAACCTCTGCCCTTGGCAATCCCACACTTCTCTATTCCAGTTGCAGAAATGTAGCAGTTTTTCATTTTATGGCAAGCTGTTTAATCTGTTTGGCCTGTTTCCTGATTTGTAAAGGGAAAAATAATAATGGTTGCTATCATGGGATCAAAATTTTATAGTGATTGGAAAGTGCTTAATACAATATAGTTATTATCTCTCTAATGTAATACAATTGTTCCATACCTGTTAACTTTGAAGTAGTTTAAAGTACCAAAAATAATAACATTAATAATTTCTATATGTGATGATCTGGAAATGCATTGATATCATCTGAAGTTTATTGTTTGTATTATTACTCTAGTTCTAAATTGTATTGTATTTCTAAAATTCTCTTAGATTCTAAAATTAGAGGGACCACTGTACTGCTGAAGTACTGTTAGGCAAAGCACTTCTTTTAAAAATTAATTTTATTTATTTTCAGTGTTCCACATTCACTGCCATACAACTTGGATTATTATTTTTCCTTCCCTCCTTTCTCACTCCCTGAGATGGTATATAATCCTATATAGGTTCTACACATACATTCCCATTGAATACATTTTCACTATAGTCATACTATGCAGAAGAATTAAAATGAAGGGGAGAAATCATCTAACAAACCAAAACGCAATACACACACAAAAATGATCTGCTACATTCTGGGATTGAATTCCATAGATGTTTCTCTGGATGTCGAAGACATTTTGCCTTAGAAGACCATTGGGAATTTTTTTAAGTCCTTGCATTGCTATGAAGTTCCAAGTCTACCAGGAAAAACTCTTGCACACTGTGGTTGTTGCTGTGCACAAAGTTCTCCTGGTTCTGCTCCTTTGTAGAAGCTTCAAGGTCCTATGTGATACTGACTGCAGCTCCTTGATATTTGAATGGATTCTTTCTGGCTGCCTGTAATATTTTCTCCTTTACTTGATAGGTCTGGAATTTGGCAACAATATGTCTTGGGGTTTTTAGTTTGGGATCCCTTTTGGGAAGTGAAGAGTGGATTGTTTTGATGACCACTTTGCCCTCTGGATCTAGCACTTCTGGGCAGTTTTCCTTGATGATTTCTTGGAAGATACTGTTGAGACTCTTTCTTCATCATGACTTTCTGGTAGGCCAATGACTCTTAAATTTTCTCTCCTGGATCTGTTTTCCAGGTCAATTGTTTTTCCAATTAGATATTTTACATTTTCTTCTTTATTTTCATTCTTTAGATTTTGTTTGACTGATTCTTGATGTCTCATAGAGTCATTAGCTTCTACTTGTCCAATTCTAATGTTCATTAAATTGTTTTCTTCTGTTAACTTTTACATCTCCTTTTCCATCTGTTCAATTATTCCTTTTAAGGAATTATTTTCTCCAGTAAGCTTTTGTACTGCCTTTTCCATTTGTCCAATTTTCCCAGTTAGGTTTTGTGCTTTCTTTTCCATTTGTTCAATTTTCCTTTTAAAGAGGTGTTCTCTTCAGAGAATTCTTTTTGCATACTTTTAAAATCATTGGACAGTGTTTCCTCTATTACCTTCTTCAGCTGTTCCAGGAGAGTTCTTTGTGCGTGCGAGTATTTCATAGTCCTTTCTGAAGTTTCAGATGGAAGTACAGTCTCAATACTGACCTCTTTGGAAATAGTGTTTTGGTCCTTGTTCCCATAGAAAGATTCTGTGGGCTTTACTCTCTTGCTTCTTGCTCATGATGGTGAGATTGTGCGTTCTGGCCTCTGGTTCTTTCAGTTAGAAGCTGGAGAATCTGTTGTTGAGCTGCTGGTGTGGGAAATCTAAGGGCAGGTGCCTTTGTTTTTCCTTTTGTTTTGTGTTTCCTGGCTGAGCCCCATGACTAGCTTGTTAAGTGTGGGGGACTGCTGGGCTGGTCATGGGAGATCTCCTTAGCTGAGCTAGAGCAAAGGCAGGCTCAGTTCACGCCTGGGTCCTAGTGTGAGTTTGCACCACACCTAGGTTCTGGTGAGAGTTTCCATCCCCTGTGGGGTTCCTCTCCTTCCAGTTAGCCTCCACCACAGTAAGGAATCTCCCTTGGCTATTTTCCTAGCCTCAGGTGCCACGAGACTGTTTGCCCTTTCAACTGTTCCCACTGATCCAGAATTTTTCTGGGGATATATTTTATGGTTCTTTTGAGGTCAATAAGGGGAGGGGGACAGAGCATTTACTGATCACCATTTTGGATCCCAGAAGATCAAGTACGTGACTTACAGACGTTTAAACTACAGGCTGAATATCTCTGGAGAGGCTGCAGCTAATTCCTGGGGCTCAGTGGCTGTCACTCACTTGGTTCTGCTGGTCTCTTGCCCTGGGCTGCCACTCTGCCTTTCTGCCATACTGTTGCTTCCCATGGCTGCCCCAGGGTTTTCTGGCTTGGCCACCCAAAGCACTTTTTAACCTGGATTTTGCTTCATATGAATTAGCTGTTTAAAAGGATGTGATAAATTTGATCATTTGGAAATGTTAAATATTTAATTAGATATATTTGGTTTAAAAGGCAATAATAACAATGATATTTACTATGGTAGCCTATTATTCTTTCAAAAATCTTCATTATTATGAAAATATCCAAGGTGGCTTAAAGTTGTAGTCTCAGCATATTAATGATGAGTGATTTTCTAAGCAGTGTAATTTGAAATGCATCCCCTTCTGTTGGTAATGGGTTGTTTCAAGTTTTACCTTTGGAAAAATTAAATAAACCCCTTTTCCTTCCCCACTCCCTTCCCTTGTAGTAAGGAGTATATCTCAATTTTGGAGACTGCTTAAAAGCCTGTGTCTCTCTGTTAATCCCTCTCATCTCAGATTAGATGAAGAAAAGAGAATGCTGGATAATTGTTGGGAAACTTGAATCACCCTTCTATGCCTAGGAGAAGGGGGTGGCATTAACCACAGTTGGTCCCCAGTGGCAGTGGCCCCAGTGGTTATGTACCTCTAGACATCATTCAACCCATCCCTCTAGGCAAGCCTGAGTGTGTCTCCTAGGTGCTATACATCCTGTCCACCCTGCACCAGCAGCTGCAAGTTGCCCTAGCTCCAGTAGTGCAGCTTGGGGAAACTGGGGGGAGGATCTGGAGAAAATCAGGCCTCACAGCCAGCATTCCTTCACCTTGGTTTGTCGCCAGGTACTACCACCAATGGGAAAAACCCAGCACTAGCCATCCCTGCCCCTAGGAAATGCTTTCTGCCATACCCCGAAAAAGCTAATCAGTCAGCGTTCGGGGCTGGCATATTCCTTAATAGATTCTGCCCAGCTGCCACCTGGGAGGCTCCAGGTGCTCCTGGTAGTGTTGAGGTTTAGGGGTACTGGGACCCCAAAGCAGTGATATTTGTATACTGCCTGAATAAATTTCATCAAAACCTTCTTTCAGCCAAAGACAAGGTATATTAGATCACTGTCCAAGGTGGGTGTGTTTCTCAAAATCTGCCACATTGGTCAGAGTCTTAAGGAAACTCAGCACCTTAATGAAGAGAAATTGTGGGAAGGATCTAGAAGTGGTCAAATTGTCTGGGGTGACTGGAGGTGGTGTCTAGGGAATATCTTGATGGGAGGGGCCAGTTGGCTGAGGTAACTGGAGGTCCAACACCTGCACCAAGGTAATGGGATCCAAATCAGATCAAGGTTGGGAAGTGGGGAGAGGGTGCAGGGGATCAGGAGGCAGCAGACAAGAGAGGGCTGGACAACAGAGAATAGGGAGATTGGATGTAGGTTACAATGAAAGGCCAATTGAGAGGATTATAGTCTCAGATGAGTACCTGAGACTTATGTGATCAAATGGGGAAATTAAAAAAGGGCTGAAGGTGGGGTTTTTCGGGACTTGTAGACAAATGGGATCAAAATTCTTTTGGGGTAATGTGCAAAGGTCTTGGCTTGGGCCTCTACCCTGTCAGTAACATCTAGCTTGGCAGTGCAAGTTAGGGGAAGTCAGTCAGCCTCTACTCCAAGCTCACACTTGTCTGTTCTGACTGCAGAAACTTGTTAGCTACATAACTTTAGCATGTTATCTTATCTCTGTTTGCCCCAATTGTCTGATCTGTAAATAGAAAAATAATAATGACACCTACCTCCCAGGGTTGTTGTGAGATTATAAAGTGCTTAGCATGGTGACTGGAATATGCTGAGCACTATATTATTATTATTTTTTAAGTAAATGTGATTATTCCATATCTGATAACTCTGAGGTGGTTTTAAAATGCCAAAGGCAATAAGACCAATGATTTTTTTTATTACACATGATCATTTGGAAATGTAACTGATATCATCTGAAGTTTGTTGTTTGTGTTATTATTATATTCCTAAACTGTATTATATTTCTAAACTTATATTCCAAAATTTGAGAGACCATTGTAAACCAGAAATATTGTTACACAAAAATTTCCTTTTGAATCTGGATGCTAAAAGATTATGAATTGGACTTTAAGAAGACCTGATAAAAATATATTTTAAAATCTTAAACATTTAAGGAGATATATTTTGTTAGAAAGCAGATAATAATAATATATGATTGCAAATTTTCTTTTTCTTTTGAAATTCTTGGGTATTCTTAGAGTGTATAGCTCAGATTAAAGATGTAGCTTCAACATATTAATGATGAGTCAACAACTAGGTATTTGCTTTTTGTCTGAAGCCCAGAATATGGGTGGTTTAATTGATAAGTGAAAGATAAAGGAAATATTAACTGTTAGGGAAACATCCAGAAGAATATTCAAGCCCTAAGTCTTGATTAGTGAAGTTTTCGTACAGCAGAAATTCTTGAATTTATAATTTACTATTATTTGAACTTTGATTACAGGGATAGTTTTCTGGATTGTTATGAAGCCAGTAATAGAAAATGTCATGGTCTGAAGTCTGAGAACTGCTAAAGGTGAATGTCTGTACCAGGGAAAAGTTTTGGGGACTATGGTGGCACAGCCTACTCACCATCCTCCTGACTCTGTTTCCTCATTTTCCTATTTCCTTTCTGAAAAGGACAACACCCACTTGTTTTCTCCTGAGCCTTGCTTCTAACACCTTGTGACTGCATGAGTAACTATCAGATGTACTTGAAATCAAGCAGAGCTTAACCAGTTTTTCCCTTCTGTTATGATACAGGACATTGTCTGTGTCTCTCTTTTTTTTTTTAAGCAAATTTTGATAATGAAGAAGTTTGGAACACATAATACTAAATCTGTTAGATGATAGATTGATACTATACCATTTCTGAGTTACTATAATAGGATGCAAGTATGAATATCTTACAAATTTAACCTATATTTGTGGTCAAGTAATTATACAGGGAAGATATCTTCCTAAGGGGGAAAGAATTAGACAAAGTGTTAAGACAAAGATGTAATGAGATAATTTTCTAATTAAATGGGATAGTAAATTGTGAGAAAAGCAGCAGATTAGCCTGTTTTCTCCAAGAATTATATACAAATGTGTGTGATTGACTTCCAAAACTCATCTATGAAGCGGTTTCGATGTTTCAACATGTTTTGCTGACAAGTTCTCAAAATTGGATTTTACACAAAAATGGTATGGATCAGGGTAAAGAAAGCAAAATTATTTTCCCATTTTTAATGTATCTGTCTGATAATTTTAAAAATTAGAACATCTTATATTATGGTTTGAGCTGAAATTTTTCAAAGATTCTTGTATCAGGTGCAGGATTTAGGTAAGGATAGAAACAGTAAATGGTACATAAACTGAAATTCTGTGAAGTTTGAAAATTGGAGAAACAATTTTAAGTAATTTTACTAAGCTCTGTCATGTCAGAATTATTTAAGAACCTCTAGATTTGGAACCATAGAAGTAGAACTCCCTTCAGAACTGTCCTGAGGATAAAGCCTGTTGTCCAAGAAGAGACATCTGGGAAACACGTATCTACAGGAGACACTGAGAATGCGTTAATGGGCTAGAAGGAAACTTGATGTTACTTAACCTTGGAGGTAACGATTGCATTGTTTGTATGGTTTATGGAATAGCTTTCTTGGTGACCTTGCTGGCCTGTGCATCTTCCTTCTCAAATCTAATCTATTTTGAGCTTTCTGAGTAGTTTAATCTGTACCTGAGTTAATATAATTATGCAATTATGGGAACTGTGAGAAAAATATTATTGCATGGTTTGAAGTTCGCCCTGCATGGCTGGGAAACTGAACCATCTCTAGGTGCCTTTAACCAAAGACTTTTGTTATGCTGATCAGAAACTCAGACCCAAAGACTGATAAAATGAGTTTTCTCTCAAGTGTCAAATCATACGGCTTCTAAGGGCTGCTACCAGGTCCTTCTGACCACTCCCATGGCTGCCAAATTAAGAGTGTGGGCTCCTGGGTCATCTGAACACAGCCTGCTCCTAGTGGACCTCTGAATGCATTGAGGTCCTTGCCTTTTAACTTTGTTAGGGGCTGGAAGAAGATGACAACTGAGGCAGAGGCTCCTCGAGAATCCAGACCAGGACAGCAAAAATTGCTCCCTCCCTATTAGAGCCTACCTTACCTGATCTTTACGTTCCATATGTGATTTCCCTGTATCTCCTAGCTGCACTAGCTTTGGTTTTGATTGACTTAGGCTGTGACCCTCTTTCCTCTGACCTAGGGTTCTCTTTTAGTGTCCTTCTTAACTTGCTTTTGGTTGCACTGCAGTAGCTACTCATGTCTTTGAGCAGCCAGCCATCCACTCACCCTGCCTGAATCCTTCAATGGGTACATTCCTTCTGCAGTCCTGGCTGGTAGACAATGCTAACTCCCCCAAAGGGACGGAGAGGACCAATTGTGATCTGGGAATATTGACTTCCATCAGTCAGGTCCATGACTCTCTCATCTTACCTTCATCCCTGGTTATGTTTTTCATGTGTGTTACCTCCACTTATTAGACTCTCCCTCTGTTGATTGTCAATGCCCCGTCATTCTTGTGATGCCTGACCTCTGAGATTATAAATATTTGAGACTACTCTGGTCCCCTTGACTACTTGTGTGCTTGTGGTTGTGAATGCTAATTCTTGAAAACCTTCTCTGATCTGGTTCCATTGCCACTGGAGCACTGTTCAGGCCCTGCCCCTCATCACATGGAGGGCAGTATCCTGGCCCCTATGTGAGTAGGGAAAGGAGATCTGATACCCTCAAATGAAGTGTTCAGGAATCAATCCTGGCAGATTGCAGACATGATTAGATGGCTAGAGTGAGTTCCCAGAGTGAGGGGAGAGATTGGATCCATCCTATATATTGAGTTGCCTCAGGAACATTAGGACTGTTCCATCCACCTTGTCTATCTTAGCTGTCTTTTTTGAGCTGAGGAAAAGCAGCCAGGTCAGAGTCCAGGTCCATTCCCCTGACTTATTTCCAATTTTCTCTTAATCACCAGCTCAGGATGAGGAACTTGGGATAGGGAGCAGAGGGCAGGGAAAAGAGTGACAGCAGTTTTTGGAACAGCCCTCATGGGAAGGTCAGTGGTCTTTGACTAAAGCATAGCATGCAGAACATTCTATCTCTTCCTCCTTTTTCTCTATCTTCTTAATTTTTCTACCAAAATTAGAGCCTCAAGGGACAAGTGTTTCCTGCAGCAGAGCTGAATTAGGCCCAATTCTCTCCTGAGGGCAGTGGTTGCCCTGAGCCTGTGACTCTGGGGCAGCAGCTGCTCCCCCACTCTGAAGGGCTGAGCAGCCTGGGGAGGTTTTTGTTCAGGGCTGAAACACTGTGGGAATGGAGCACTACTATATTGATAACAGTAATAATCTGCCACATCCTCAGCCTCCACAGCACTAATGGTGAAGGTGAAATCTGTCCCAGAACCACTGCCACTGAACCTCTCAGGGACCCCAGACCGCAGGGAGTTGGCAGTATAGATCAGGAGCTTGGGAGACTCTCCTGGTTTTTGCTGGTACCAGTCCATATCGTTGCTAACACTAGCAATGGTCTTGCAGTTGATGGTGACTCTGTCTCCTGGAGTCACAGAGAGGGAGGCTGGGGACTGGGTCACCACAATGGCTGCCTGGGATCCTTGGTGGGAAAAGAAGAAAGAAGAGATTTAAGTGAAGAATCTCTCACCTGCAGGTTGTGTCAGAGATTCCCAGTGGAAAACTCCTTCTGTCTCTAAAGTGTTGCCAACCTATGGCTCATTGGGAATCTTACCTTGAGGCCAGAGCAAGAGGAGCAAGTGGAGCAAGGAAAGGGAGAGCATTGTGACCCTTGTAGAGCAGGAGGTAGAGAGCTCTGAGCTCAGTGAGAAATGTGGGAGATATTTGTATGTGAGGCTGGGTTTGTGAAAGGTCCCTTGGACATCACCATGCAAAGCAGTGCCAGTACAGCCTCATCTCATGACCCCAGGAGTAGTTATGTGCACATGGAGGGTGTGGCCCATTTGTGTTTCCTTGAAGGTGTGACCTCATGTGGCTTCTTTTTTTATTGCTATATTAAATAGATCTGCTTTCATCTGGACTGGTTTTCTCTGTGGCAGGTGGCCAATTGTGGATAAATGAGAGAAGCCTCTCCACCTTCCCAGGAGAGGTCAGGTGGCTCTGGATCTAGAGAACAAGAATTCATAAATGTCTATGCAAAGAACAGAGATAAGAGAGAAAGGAACTGAAGTAGAAAAAGAACCAAGATTGGGGAAGCATCAAAACTTAAAGACAGCTAAGGGCTCAGCTTTCTATAAAATGTAGACAGGAGCAGCTTGGAGATTCTTTGGTCTACTAGGTGAAGCGGGGAGAATGTGTCCTTTGAATTGTTGTGGGAGGAGGAGATATATATTCTTCTCTTCTGTATTTCTGTTACATTTTTCTAAAAGTCAGAAAGAAAACTTTATTGCTAGTTTCACCCTCTCATTCTGTAGTTGGGGAAACTGAGGCTAAAAGGAGCAAAATTGTTATTTGGGTGCATTTTTCCTACTAAAGTTCATCATCTCCTGTTCTCCACTGTGAAAACTTTCACCTTTTGTTGGGCAGTTATCTCATGGTTGAACTCCTCCCATGGCCTTCTGACTATTGTTTTCTGTACCTCCACTCTCTCCCCACTCTAGCCAATGCTGGCCTCAGCTGTTAAACTGTTCATGTGACAAAGCAGGGCTGACCAGGTCACAGCCTACTCCAGAAACTCCTGTCCCTCTTTATCACTTCCAGTATCTAATAAAAAGTCCTTTAAAGTCCTTCAGAACTCGACCAATTCCTCCCTTTCAATTTTCCTTATCCTTCACCCCCTCCCAAGTGTCCCATTATCTGGAGACTCTGCATCAAGGTCCCCCTCCTGACTCTGTGCCCTGTCTCTGTTGGCCCCTGGGCGGAGAATCTTCTTCTACCTCACTACCACTTCGTCCCTTCAAGTGCTCCCTGTTTCATCAGAAATAAACATGTGAGGAAGCTTCCATTAGATTGTCTTGCTGGTATGATCTCCCTATCCAGTCTTTTCTTGTACACGCATAGTTCATGCCGGACACAGTAGTATCTCCTCCTGCCTGTGCTTTTTTAATTTAAATCTTTTCATGTTGAACTTAAACACTGAAAGAAGAGCATTTCCTCCCCTGTAGCAGAACATAAAGAGAGGATTCTGTGTGAAACCATGAACTTCCCTTTCTCCCAGCTGGTAAAACAGGAATATGACAAAGTCCATCCATGTCTCTGCATACTGTCCTCTTCTCTATCCTTCCTTCTGTACTTCCTTGTCTTCTTCTTTGTGCTTTAAAAAGATGAGTCAGTGGTCTACTTTCTTTTTCTCATCCTGATTGCTCTGGCCTCATTCTTGATTTAAAAATTAAGAAATAAAGAAAGCAAATCCCCTGTAACATATAAGCATAGTCAAGCAAAATGAAACTAGATAGTGGCCATGAACAAAAATAAGGACCTTTCTCTGCATCTTGTGTCCATCTTCTCTTTGCCAGGAGGTGGTTAATGCATCTTCTCAGAGTCCTCTAAAGAAGTGATTCAGAGCTGTGTGTCTTCACCATGCTGGTGTCCTCATATACACTGATCTCCTGGTTTGTTGTCTTTACTCTGTCAGTTCATACTGCCCAGTATTATGTGAAATAGTCTCTTTCATCAACTCTTACAAATCAATAATATTTATCATATTTATGTAGCACATTTCTTCTCCATTTATTTGGGAGGAAATCTGAAGCATTTGCTTGGATTCTGTTACTCAAGGATCAGGGCATTTGTTTTGCAGAAGATAGAAAACTGGGCCCATAGTCAGGAAGACCTGAATTCAAATTCAGGCTGAGACATTTATTGGCTACGTGTCTCTGGTTAAGTCACTTACTTCTATTTTGCCTCAGTTTCCTCATGTGTAAAATGAGCTGGAGAAGGAAATGACAAATCACTTCAGTATCTCTGCCAAGAACACTCCAAATCAGGTCACAAAGGGTCAGACATGACTGAAACAATTGTACAAGAACAAAGAAGCCACAAAAGAGATTTGCCTGACAAGGACAATAACCAGTGTAGAATATAAGCTGTGAACCCTTTTGAGACCCCCCAATACCTCAGAAAGGCCTGAAACCTAACTTGGTCAATCAGGAGAAAAGCATTTGAGCCCACTCTGAAGTTAACCTACCACAATGCCTTCCATGCTCTGAGATAACAGACATACTCTACTTGCTCAGTGAGTGAACTCAAAATGCTCCTTTCTGTGTAAGCAAATAGAAGGCTGGATGAGGCTGATCAGGAAGATTCTTCTGTTACGACTGTCCAGGGCAGGATGCCTTGCACCAGACACTGTCTTGAACGATGGGAATTTTTCTTTTATCAGTATTTTATGGACATGTGTTATGCTATGTTAGGCTGTATATATTCATGTTCATGATAAAGGAAACACAGAAATCCTGGATATATAATTTAACTTGACACCTTGATATGCTCTCATTGTATTTACAATTTATACAAAAAAATAAATTTCTTTTTTTTATCAAGAGATAGCAAATATGGAGACTATAATTTGAGGTAACGAAGGAGCAAAGAAGGGAGGGAGGGATTCGAAGGAATTATTCTGAAGATATAAGATCCCCGTTGTCTTTCTATCCTTGGGATCATATTCTTCAATGACTTCCCATGCATATCTCTGTGTGTATGTCCTGCAGGTTTTGAGAGAAATTAACATGCCTATCCAGCCTAATTTTGTCTTTCTTCGAATCAGCTCAGCAATAGTTGACATTTATGGTGCCATTTGCTCAGACGGGACAGGGCTAGAGACTGAACCCTTCCACTGAACACTGCTAGTACTGGGTGTCTACAAGACTTATTCTCCTGAAAGGTCCTGCCTTCCCCCTGGGTGGTAAGTCCCTTCTCTATTCCTGCTCCTAATATCAGACTCTGCTTAGTAGCTGCAGTCTGAATTTTTTTCTCTAAGCCAGCTCTGGGAATGAAAGCCCCTGGCTAGGTCTTCTCTGCAATTCTGATATCCTCTGTGACTCAGTCATGTCTAGTCTTGGTGGGAAAGTTTTCTCTGCTGGTTTGCTTCAATTGCAGAGTGAGAATAAGAGGTGTCATGCCTTAAAGCTAGCAAAGGCACTTCAGTTTCAGGTGCCATGTAATCCTCTTCCTAGCTCCCCTTGCCCTTTCAGGCTACAGTCCTGTCATGGACTCAGATCCTAAAATTTAACTTTCTTTGAATATGTCCCTTTAAATCTGTTCCAGCAAAATCTCTCTGAGCTTTCCCCCAATCCCTCTCCCCCTTTTCCTATGATTAGATTTTCCTCATTCTGTTTGTATTTGTTATGTTAGTTTGTCTGTCTCTGTGTATCTCTCTATCTGTATCATGTGTACTGTGATGGAGTCTGGTACCTTGTAAGAGTTAAAATGATGCCAAGAAGAAACTAATAAGCTGTCTAAGAAAGCAATAAACCAACCAATCAACTAAGAAACCAGCATGTGTCACTCTTTTCCTTGTGGTTCCAGCTAGAATTAACAGTGAAAAGTTAGATAAAAGCATCTTAGCAAATTTTGGATTTTGTGAGATTCATCATTAAAGAATTTGAAATATGATCATTTTGGAATTGCAGGAAAAAGCTCCTGAGACTTTAGCAATAATTCCAAGTGCTCAGCCCCTGCTAAAACACCTCTGCATAGTCCCTATCACTCAGTATTTCCCATTCCCTCCCCATTGTTAGGAGTGAATCTCAGTATGTGGAGTAAAGCAGCCACGGGGTTCTTGTAACAGTCCCCCATGGTATTAAGAAATGAAAATCCTGGGCAATTGTAGGAAAACCTTAATTCATCCTTCCCCACCTGGGTAAAGGAGGGGAGGGGCAATAAGCACAGATTGGAAGTGGCTTTAATGACCCTGTGCCCCTGAACACCCTGTTACCCACCCCTCTAGGCAGAGGCTGGGAGTATCTTCCAGTTGCAATAAGTTCTGCCCAGCCTGCCACAACAGCTTCAAGCAGCCCGAAACTCATCAAGTTCTGCAGCTGTGGGCAGGCAGGAGGTGGATGGGTGAGGCCTATGGTGAACATTCCCTGAGCCATACCATCAAGAGTTATCCATACTGGAAAGGCCCTACCATCAGCCACTCCAACCCCTAGGCAGTGCCCTCTGTCTCAACTTCCCTGGCACTCACTTGGTGCCTGGGAGAATCTGGGTGGCCCTGGAAGTGCCTAATAAGTGAGATGAGGGAGCCAGTCAACCTCTGCTCTTGATAAGTTCACATTTCTGTTACAGTTGTAGAAATTTTTCAGCTTTGTAATTTATGGAAAGTTATTTATTTTCTGTTTGCCCCATTTCCTGATCTGTAAAGGGAAAAATAACAACGGTTGTTGTCATGGGGTCAAAATTTTATGGTGATTGTACAGTGCTTAACACAATATTATTATTATCTGTCTAACTGAACACTCATGTTCCATATCTGTTAACTGTGAAGCAGTTTAAAGTATCAAAAATAATAATAATAGCATCAATAATTTCATTATGTGATAATCTGGAAATGAAATTGATATCATCTGAGGTTTATTGTTTGTATTATTATTGTATTTCTAAATTGTATCGTGCTTCCAAAATTCTCTTAGATTCTAAAATTAGAGGGACCAATGTATTGCTGAAGTAATGTTAGACAAAGCACTTTTTAATTTGAACTTTGCTGCATATGAATTAGCCTTTTAAAAGGATGTGATAAATTTGATCATTTGGAAATGTTAAATATTTAATTAGATATATTTGGTTTAAAAGGCAATAATAAAAATGATATTTACTATGGTAGCCAATTATTCTTTTGGAAATCTTTATTATTATGAAAATGTCCAACGTGGCTTAAAATTGTAGTCTCAACATACTGATGATGAGATGAGTGATTTTCTGTGCAATATAATTTGGAAATGCATTCCCCTCTTTTGATAATGGGTTGTTTCAGGTTTTACCTTTGGAAAATTAAGTAAACCCCTCTTCCTTCCCTTGGAGTAAGGAGTGTATCTCAGTTATGGAGACTGCTTAAAAGCCTGTGTCTCTCTGTTTATCCCTCTCATCTCAGATCAGATGAAGAAAAGAGAATGCTGGATAATTGTGGGGAAACTTGAATCACCCTTCTCCACCTGGGGAAGGGGGGTGGCAGCAAGCACAGTGGGTCCCCACAGGCAGTGGCCCCAGTGGTCATGTGCCCCTGGGCATCATTCAGTCGATCTCTCTAGGCAAGCCTAAGTAAAAATTTGAAGTGCTATACATCCTGTCCATTCTGCCCCAGCAGCTGCCAAGGTGCCCTACCTCCACTAACATGTGCATCTTGGGGTTGGGGGAATTTCTGGTAAAGATCAAGCCCCACAGTGCGGATTCCTTCATCTTGCCCTGTCACCAGTAACTACCAACAATGGGAAAAACCCAGCACTAACTATCCCTGTCCCTAGGTAATGCCCTCTGCCATATGCGCAAAAGGCTAGTCAGTCAGTATCCAGGTCTGGTTTATTCCTTGGAAGATTCTCCCCTGCTGCCACCTGGAAGTGTCCAGGTGCTGGTAGTAGTGTTGAGGTTTAGGGGTGCTGGGACCCCAAATCATCCACGTGTGCATACTGCCTGAATGAATTTGATCAAAGCCTCCTTTCAGCCAGAGACAAAGTTTATTAGATCACTGTCCAAGGTGGGTGTGATTATCAAAATCTGTCACATTGGTCAGACTCTTAAGGAATCTCAGCACCTTAATGAAGAGAGATTGTGGGAAGGATCTAGAAGTGGCCAAATTGTCTGGGGTGAGTGGATGTGGTGTCTAGGGAGTATCTTGAGGGGAGGGGCCAGTTGACTGGAGGTCCAACAGCTACACCAAGATAATGGGATCTAAATCAGATCAATGATGGAAAGTGGGGGGAGGGGGATCAGGAGGTAACAGACAAGAGAGGGTTGGGTAACAGAGAATAGGGAGATTGGATGTAGGCTACAATGAAGGCCAGCTGAGAGAATTATAACCTCACATGAATACCTGAGACTTACTTCATAAAATGGGAAAATTAATGGAGAGTTCAAGGTGGGTTTTTTCAGGCCTTGTGGACAAATGGGACCCAAATCCTTTTGGGGTAATGTGCAAAGGTCTTGGCTTGGGCTTCTACCCCGTCAGTAACATCTAGCTCGGCAATATGAGGTGGGAGAAGCCCATCAGCCTCTACCTGAGATGAGCTCACACTTGTCTGTTCTGGCTGCAGAAACTTTTTAGCTAGATAACTTTAGCATGTTATCTTATCTCTGTTTGTCCCAATTGTCTGATCTGTAAAGCAGGAAATAATAATGATACCTACATCCCAGGGCTGTTGTGAGATTATACAGTGCTTAGCATGGTGACTGGCATATGCTGAGCACTACATTACTATTATTTCTTTAAGTAAATGTGATTATTCTGTATCTGATAACTCTGAGGTGGTTTTAAAATGCCAAAGGCAGTAAGACCAGTGATTTTATTTTTATTGTACATGATCAATTGAAAATGAAACTGACGTCATCTGAAGTTTATTGTTTGTGTTATTGTATCCCTAAATTTTTATTGCAAAATTTGAAAGATCATTGCAAACCAGAAATGTTGTTAGACAAAAATTTTCTTTTGAATCTGGATGCTAAAAGATTATGAATTGGGCTTTAAGAAGATCTGATAAAAATATATTTTGAAATCTTAAACATTTAGCAGGGTTCATTTTGTTAGAAAGTAGATGATAATAATATATGATTGCAAATTTTCTTTTTCTTTTCAAATTCTTGTGCATTCTTAGAGTGTATAGCTCAGATTAAAGATGTAGCTTCAACATATGAATGATGAGTCAACAACTTGGTGTTTGCTTTTCGTCGGAAGCTCAGAATATGGGTAGTTTTAATTTATAAGTAAAAGATAAAGAAAAGAGTGACAGCAGCTTCTGGAACAGCTCTCATGGGAAGGTTAGTGGTCCTTGACTAAAGCAGAGCATGCAGAATATTCTCTTCCTCCTTTTTCTCTGTCTTTTTAATTTTTCTACCGCAATTAGAGCCCCCGGGGACAAGTGTTTGCTGAAGCAGAGCTGAATTAGGCCCAATTCTCCCCTGAGGGCAGTGGTTGCTCTGAGTCTGTGCCTGGGGCAGTAGCTGCTCCCCCACTCTGAAGGGCTGAGCAGCCTGGGGAGGTTTTTGTTCAGGACTAAAACACTGTGGGAAAGGGTAACTATAACTTTGCCCGCAGTAATAAACTGCCACATCTTTAGCCTCCACAGCACTGATGGTGAAGGTGAAATCTGTCCCAGAGTAACTACCACTGAACCTGGCAGGGACCCCAGAGTTCAGGGAATTAGCATTATAGATCAGGAGCTTGGGAGACTCTCCTGGTTTCTGCTGGTACCAGTCCATATCGTTGCTAACGCTTGAACTGGTCTTGCAGTTGATGGTGACTCTGTCTCCTGGAGTCACAGAGAGGGAGGCTGGGGACTGGGTCACCACAATGGCTGCCTGGGATCCTTGGTGGGAAAAGAAGAAAGAAGAGATTTAAAGTGAAGAATCCTGTTCTCTCACCCTCAGGTTGTGTCAGAGATTCCCAGTGGAAAACTCCTTCTGTCTCTAAAGTGTTGCCAACCTATGGCTCATTGGGAATCTTACCTTGAGGCCAGAGCAAGAGGAGCAAGTGGAGCAAGGAAAGGGAGAGCATTGTGACCCTTGTAGAGCAGGAGGTAGAGAGCTCTGAGCTCAGTGAGAAATGTGGGAGATATTTGTATGTGAGGCTGGGTTTGTGAAAGGTCCCTTGGACATCACCATGCAAAGCAGTGCCAGTACAGCCTCAGCTCATGACCCCGGGAGTGGTCATGTGCACATGGAGGGTGTGGCCCATTTGTGTTTCCTTGAAGGTGTGACCTCATGTGGCTTCTTTTTTTATTGCTATATTAAATAGATCTGCCTTCATCTGGACTGGTTTTCTCTGTGGCAGGTGGCCAATTGTGGATAGATGAGGGAAGCCTCTCCCTCTTCCCAGGAGAGGTCAGGTGGCTCTGGATCTAGAGAACAAGAATTCATAAATGTCTATGCAAAGAACAGAGATAAGAGAGAAAGGAACTGAAGTAGAAAGAGAACTAAGATTGGGGAAGCAACAAAACTTAAAGACAGCTAAGGGCTGAGCTTTCTATAAAATGCAGATAGGAGCAGCTTGGAGATTCTTTTGTCTACTCAGTGAAGTGGGAAGAATGTGTCCCTTGAATTGTTGTGGGAGGAGGAGATATATATTCTTCTCTTCTGTATTTCTGGTACATTTTTCTAAATGTTGGAAAGAAAATTTTATTGCTAGTCTCACCCTCTCATTCTCTAGATGGGGAAACTGAGGCTAAGAGGAGCAAAATAGTTATTTGGGTGCATTTTTCCTACTGAAGTTCATCATCTCCTGTTCTCCACTGTGAAAACTTTCACCTTTTGTTGGGCAATTATCTCATGGTTGGACTCTTGTCATGGTTGTCTGGTTTGTTTTTGTGCCTCAACTTTCTCCCCACTCCAGACAATGCTCCCCTCAGCTGTTAAAGTGATGCTCTGACAGAGCAGGGCTGACCATGTCACTTCCTACTCAGAAATTCCTATCTCTCTTTATCACCTCCAGAATCTAATAAAAGTTCTTTAAAATCCTTCAGAACTTGATCATTTCCTCCCTTTCCTCTTTCCTTACCCTTCACTCCCTCCCAAGTAACCTATGACCTGGTAACACTGGACAAAGGTCCCTCCTCCTGACTCTGTGCCTTTTTCCTGCTGCTCCCTGGGCCTCAAATGTTCTTCTTCTTCATTGTCACTTCCTGCCTTCACATGCTTCTTGTTTCCTCAGAAATAAACAGAGGGAGCAGCTTCCAGTCTATTCTCTTGCCAGGATCTTCTCCCCGTGCACTCTTTTCTTGCACACATGTACTTCATGCTGAACAAAACAGTGTCTCCCATTGGCTGTGCTTTTTTAATTTAAGTTTTTTAACCTTGAACTTCAACTTTAAAAAAGAGCATTTCCATCCCTGCAGCAGAACAGAAAAAGAGGATTCTGTGTGGAACCATAAATCTCCCTTTCCCCTAGTTAGTAAAACAAGCATTTAACAAATTTCATCCACATCTCTGCAGACTCTCATCTTCTCTCTCCTCCCTTCTGAACTTCCTTGTCTTCTTCTTGGTACTTTACATTTTTTTAAACTTTTTTTCTCCTCATGATTGCTCTGGTCTCAATCCTGTATTAAAAACTGAGAAGAAATAAAGAAACCAAATCTCCTGTAACATAGAAGCACAGTCAAGCACAGTGAATCTAGAGGATGACTGCATCCCCTGCAATTCAGCCACGTCTAGACTTAGGGGTCAGTTTTCACTGCTGGTTTGCTTAAATGGCAGAGTGAGAACAAGGCAGAAATTTCTTCGCTCAAGGTTAGCAAAGTTACTTCAGCATCAGCAGTCCTGAAAGGAACTCAGTAGAGGTTGAAAGTGATGGCAACATTTCCTGAGATAGGACAGCACTGGAGGCTGGACCTTTCCCCTCGATGGTCCTGGGCCTGGCTTCCTGCAGGACTCACCCTGCACCTGTACAAAGAAGGAAAGGAAGAGTATTTCCTCTGCCCTCCTGCAGAGGAAGGTGTAGTCATCATAGTTATACTGCATTCAGTTCCATTGTTCCACTCTTAATATTTACCTTGTTAGTCACTGTGTGTATTGTTTCCTTAGTTCTACTTATTCCCTTGATACAAGTTCACATAAGCCTTCCCATAATTCTGTGAAACCTTCAAAATCCCCATTTATTATGATGCAGTAATATACTGTTACCTTCAGGTGCCATGTTTGTTTACTTCTAAGTAGGCTGCTAGCTGGTGCCATGGATAGGCTGCAAGGTGCATGGCTTTGGGCAAGTCACTTAATTTTTCCATACCTGAGTTTTCCATCTGTAAAATGGGGGTAATAATAGTACCTGTGTTGTTGTGAGGATCCATTAAGTTAACAGATGTAAAGTGCCTATTAAACCTTAAAGTACCATGTAATGCTTTGTTTTTCAGTCTTTTCCGTTGTGTCCAACTCTTCATGACCCCATCTTGGGGTTTTCTTGGCAAAGATACTGGCATTGTTTGCCATATTCTTGTCCAGCTCATTTACAGATGAGAAAATTGAGGAAAACAGGATTGAGAGATTTTCTAGGGTAACAGGTCAGTAGCTGTCTGAGGCTGAATTCATATCCTCCTGACCCTAGATCCAGTGTTCTATCCACTGCACCAAAGAAGTGCTCTAAATTGTGTTGTTTGTTTAAAGTCCACCTACCATTGAAAATAGATTGTTTTTTACTTGTTTCAGTCAAGTCTGACACTTTGTGATCTCCTTGTGGGTTTTCTTGGCAGAGATCTAGAAAGGGTTTGCCATTTCCTTCTCTGGGTAATTTTTATAGATGATAAAACTGAGGGGTAGAGGGCTAAATGATTTGCCTAGGATTCCAAAACTGGAAAGTATCTGAGACCAGATTTGAACTTAGGAAGATGAGTCTTCCTGACCGCATGCCCCTCATGCTATCAAATCTGCTACCTAAATAAGCTTAAAAGTAGACTTCTCAAGATACTTTCTCCCTGCCCCTCCCTTAACCTCCTTTCTTAATATTCTGTTTTATTCCTGGTTTTTCTTAACCCCTTTTTAAAAATTACATTAATACATATTTAAGGAATAAAGTATTTTCATAACATAGTACAATAAAAATATGATTGTAGACAAAATTGCTAATCTACTATGCACAAACTGCTTTGCATTCAAATATGCAACAAAATTGTCGTAATAAATTTTTTGGTTTTTTGTCTCCTTGTTTTTCCTCCCCTCCTTCCTGTTTTTTTCTTTTCACTCCTCATTTCATTGGAAGCCTTGTGGAAGTTAAGCATGACTGTCACCAGTGCTGATGGTCCAGTTCTCTGAGAAGATAAACAAGGGACAACCGCAGACTCCTCCAAAAACCACTTTGAATTCCCGTCATCTGAGGAAGGCTTCAATCCTTATTCAATCAGGAGAGCTATTGTGGCCCATTCTGAGCTCAATCTACCATAATGCTTTACAGTGCTAGGGCATAATAGACATGCTTTGCTCTCTGAGTGAACTCAAAATGCCCCATTCCTGTGTCAACATTACAAGACCAGATGAAGCTGAGCAAGAGCATCCTTCTGTTTATGACTATCAAGGTCAAGGCCCCTTGTTCAGACACTACCTTGAGTCATGGACCTTTCTTAAGTATTTTATGGACATAAACTGTTAAGTCATGTTAATGGTAAAGGAAACACAGATATCCTGGAAATGTAAGTTTAGTTGAGCCTTTGTCAATTGTCTTGTCTTATTGTATTTACATCCTATTCCTTTAAGAAATTCCTTTCTCATATCATAATAAACCATATGGAGACCATAATTTTTGCTGACCTAGGCATCCTGAGTCAGGAAGGGAGGGAGCGTTGAGAAGGAATTGATGTGAAGATAAAATGTCTACTTTGTCCATCTTTGAGTTCATTGTCTCATGATGAACTGCCATGTTTATCTCTATATGCATGTTTCACAGGGTTTGAGAGAAAAAAACATTCATATTCAGGCTAATTATGCTTGTTTTGCTACAAATGAACTTAGTAATTGTTAATACCTCCAAGGGGTGATAAGGATTGGAGACCTAGTCTTACCTAACAATTAAGTTCCTCCAGTGAGGAGAGGGACTGGATCCATCCTATGATTGAGTTGCCTCAAGAATTTGGGGACTCTTCTGTATGCTTTGTGTATCCTGGGTTTCTTTTTAGGGGTGGGGAAAAGCAGGCAGAGTCTGTAGTTTGCAAATTCTCTTAAACAACAGCTCGGTAAGGGAGCTGAGGACAGGTTAAAGCATGAGATGAGCTTCTGGAAGCAGCCCCCATGGGAAGGTTTGTGGTCCTTGGCTAAAGCATAGCAGGTACAAAATTCTTTCTCTTTCTACATTTTCTCTCTCTTCTCAACCTTTCCACCTCAACCAGAGCCTCTAGGACAAATGGTTCCTGCAGCAAAGGTGAGTTAGGCCCAATTCTCCCCTTAGGACAGTGTTTGCCCTGAGCCTATGACTCTGGGGTAGCAGCCGATCCCCTGGTCTGAAGGGCTGAGCTGTCTGGGGAGGTTTTGTTTTTTTTTCAGGGCTGAAACACCGTGGGAATGGAGCACTATTATACTGAAAACAGTAATAATCTGCCACATCCTCAGCCTCTACAACAATGAGAGTGAAAGTGAAAACTTTCCCAGAGCCACTGCCACTGAACTGGGAAGGGACCCCAGAAAATAGCTTAGAAGTGTCATAGATCAGGAGCTGGGGAGACTCTCCTGGTTTCTGCTGTGCCGTTCAATTCAGCTATTAATGCTGGAACTGGCTTTGCAGTGGGTGGTGACTGTCTCCTGGAGCCACAGACAGGGAGGATGGGGATTGCATCATCACGGTGGCTTCCAGGGATTGTTGGTGGGAAAAGAAGAAAGAGATTTCAGTGAAGAAAGTGTTGAGAGACAGTGAATTTAGGAGTACTTCCTTTACCCTCATATTGTGTCAGAGATGCCCTCTGGTAATCTCCTTCTGTCTTTCAAGAGGTGTCAACCTAAGACTCATTGTGAGTCTTACCTTGAGGCCAGAGCAGTAAGAGCAAGAGGAGCAAGGAAGAGGAGCACATTGTGACCCTTGCTGTGCTGGAGGCACATAGTTCTGGGCTCAGTGAGAAAAGTGGGAGATACTTGTATAAGAGTCTGGACTTGTGAAAGGTCCCTTGTAGATCACCCTGCAAAGCAGTGTTGGTCCCACTTCAACTCATGACCCGAGGAGTGGTGGTATGCATATGGAGGGAGTGGCCCTGTTGTGCTTCCTTGAGGGTGTCACAATGGTGGCCTCTTTTTTTATTGCCAGTTTTAATGGACATAACTTAGGGTGGGCATTGTGGTGACTGTGGCAGGTGGTCAACTGTAGTTGTAATTGGGGGAGGGTGCTCTGTCTTCCCAGAAGAGATCAGATGGCTCTGAGTTCAGAGACTAATAATCTTATAATATTAATTTTGAACCTTAATAAGGGCCACAGCCTGAATTAATCAACTGGAAGAGGAGCCTGGACACAACAGCCTCTTTGTTCTCTGAGTAAACTCAAAGATTACCTCTCCCTATGTCAACAAAGCCAGATGTGACTGATGTTAAGTGCATTCTTTCCTCTTAATAACCATTAAGGATGAACCCATTAACATGAGACACTATCTTGCATAATGGTACTTTTTCTGAATCTCAATATTTTGTGAACAGGTATTATGAAATTGAATGTTAATGGTAAAGAAAACACACATATCTTGGGTTGTAATTTCAATTGACATTTCATCAACTCTTTTATCTTATTATATTTACCACCTAGTCAATTAAGAAAATTCCTTTCTCCTAGTATGGTTAATCATGTATGGAGATCATAAATTTGAGTGACACGGACATGCTGAGTTAAGACTGTTCTAAAACATATTTAAGCCTGGTCATTTTTGTATCAGACAGTCAGAATTTCTGTTTTGGCTCCTTGTATGTACAAGTTCACTAGCTTTCCCTAGCTTTAAGGGGATAAACAATAAGGATTTACATATCACCTAGCCTGTTTGCCTCCTTTACCCAAATTTTCAGGTCAACAAGACCAAACTTTGACAAGTTTGTATGCAAAGAATAGAATTAAGAAAGAAAGGAGCACAGTTGGAAAGAAAACTAAGACTGGAATCAACAGAATTTTGGAAAAGTTAAGGGCCCAGGCTTGGATGGAATGGAGATGGAGAGGGCTTGGAGAGTCTTTGGTCTAGTAGGTGGTGACGGGAGAGTGTGTCCCTTGGGTTGTTCTGGGAAGATGTTTATGCTTCTCTTTTGTATTTCTGTTATATCTTTGTAATATTTAAAATGAAAAAAAAGAATACTGGTCTCAACTTGTCATTTTGTCATTGTGGAAACTAAGGCCAAAAGGAGCAAAATGATTATTTGGGTTCCTTTTTCCTATTACAGGCCATCATTTCCTTTCTTCCCCTCAGAAAGTTGCCACCACTCAAGTCTGTTGCACCTGCAGTATTTCCAGCCTGGTAAGAGAGAGAGATCTACTCACAAAACAATTTGGAGTGGAAGACCCTAAAGGTCTTCCCGCCAGAACAGAAAGAATTAATATTTATTCTCACTCAGGGTCATCAAAACCCAAATAGTAACCAACAGAGGCTTGGGCTGGGACTTTTTATTGGCCATCAGTGACAGCCAGAGTGATTGGGCTTTCAGGCATAGTGAAGTAGCTCCATCTGAATCTGAATGGGCTTTATCAAAGACTGCTTTTCCAGAATTCAGTCTCAAGAAGTTTCTATTTCTTTGGGCAGAGCACCCATAGGTCAGTGCACAATTCCCCATGGGGAGGAATACAGGAATAGAGGGTGGAAAGGAGGTAGGGAGGAAGGAACGAAAGAAGAAAGGAGAACTGCCCAACTGGAATTCCTTCTCCTCCTCCTCCTCCTCCTCACAGATTGTTGGACTTTGTTCATTCTTGAAGAGACCAATGATATCAGTAGGGGGATGTCTAAACTTGCAAGTGAATAGGATTTAACTGAGGCAGGGCTGTATAAAGACACCAGTTTCACTCTCTGCTCTAGAGCCATCTGAGTCCAGATCAGGTCTACTGGAGATGGTCCCTGAAACCTGTGAAAGAGATTTGAAAAACAGAGACCTGAGAAAGACCTCTTTCCCACTGGACCTAGTGCTATCAAACCCATTGCACCCATCATCCTGATTTATGTCTTACCACTGAACTCTGTTGACTCTGGAGGAGAGTGAGGCTAATGACTTTACCCAGCTCTGCTTCACTTAAACCCAATTCACTTGCAAGTCAAGATATCCCACTCCTGAGGTCATTGTTCCTCTTCCAGAAAGAAGGATGAAGAACAAGCAAAAGCCACAAACAGCCCCTACCTTGGAATCTTCTTCATCTGTAAAGAAAAGCAGCTTCAGCCAGGTGGCCCCATGATGATCTTATCCCTACTGTTAGGATTCATGGCATGAAGGACAAAACAGCCAGAATGAAGTGGTTTTCCTTGCTCAGACTATCCAGGGAGACTGGCATTTCATGTGCAAGCTTGCTACCTCCTCTCCCTTCCCTCCTAAAGGTATACAAGCTTTTTCATAGATCTCTCGTTTGGGAAATTCATTGTGCTTTGCACTCATGGGACATCCACCCCAGGACGGTAGGTTTGCTACCCTATTATCTCAACTAAGAGCATTTTAATCTTCAGCTTATTGCTTTGATTTGTTTTAGAACTTGACACTGCCCTGTGTGAGATCCATGTGAATCCCCTATCACCTGAAGAAGACCCCAAACCTGGACTAGCCAGTTGGAGAGGATGATTTGAGCCCTTATTAATAACCTCATGTGATGTTCTCTTTGTGAACCCCAAGTTCTCTTGCCAGGTCAGCAATCCCAAGACCTGATGAAACTGACCTGGAGCATTCTCCTGTTTATGACCAATAAAGTGCAAAAGTTTTGAACTGGATACTGTCTTGATGAATGGCAAATCTCTTACCTTGTTGTTTTATGGTCTTCTCTTGTTTTATGACATTTTCTCATATTTTATGACATTCCCTTTTTCACTGCTGACAGAACCCAGACATTGTGGTTGCATTCTCTTGTTCTATGGCAACTGTAATTTTGGATGACATTGGCATCCTGATTCCAAAAGGAGGAGAGAGCAGATCCTCACATAATCTCCTTCAACTGACCTTTCTTTGAGTTAATGTCCAAATGAATTCCCTTGCATGGACACATGCATGTCTACCACTTTGAGAGAAGTAAACATGTGTCTATGTCCTAATTTTGTTTTTCTTAGGAAAAACTATGCAAGGTTAATACTTGTTGAGGATGGCTTTTCAATGACTGAGTCATCAATTAATTTGTTAAATGATTCCTCTGTGCTAGACATTATGGTTGCATTGTATCTGGATAATCAACATGCTCACATCTAGGCACCTGGAAAAGAAATGTGAGGCGATTGTCAGGGGGAAGGTGGTGCCACTTTCTCATGTAGAAAGTGGCACTTGAGCTGAGATTTAAAAGAACCTGGGGATTCTAATAGGTAGTGGGGAGGGATTGCCCTCTAGGCATGGAAGCTATACAGTGCAAAGGCATGGAGATGGAAGATGGAAATGTTGTGTGTGAAAAAACAATTGTCAGTAATTGTCACCTGGCCACTGTTAAAACCCTTCTGATTTCCTGCAGGCTATGGCATGCTTTGAGTGTTTGGTGAGATTGATTTGGTCTTGGATAGCTGTCATGTGGAGACACTCTTAAATCCTTTGGTGCTGATATAGCTTTGCTTCTCCCTCTTTCTAGGTAATAGAACACTTTCTAGGTAATAGAATTTGTGCAACTGGAAATCAACAGGCTTTCTGTGTTCCCTGTCAGGTAAAAGATTATCATCCTAGAATAAACACCCAAGACATGAAAGATTTGACCCTTTTAGCAGGAAGCATGGTCAAATAAACTGTGTCCATTTTTTTGCTCCAATTCTCACCCTCCAATCTGGGTCCCATATTTCTTCCTTTGAAATCTTAATGTCCATTCCTGGGTCTCTCTAGCTTGCTTTTGTTCCTAGCAAGAAGCTAAAATTGATTTTTGGGATATTTATCTGTTCTCAGCACTTTTCCATTCATTTCCTCATGAAGAGAGCTTTCTGCTTCTGAGTCAGCCCTGATGTCCCACTTGAAAAGCAAAGAACCCCCAGGACTGTGGGCAGGAGAAGTCCCAAGAGTCAATTATGAGAGAGGGTGAAAAACAGAGAGAGAAGCATCACTGTCTATCCCAAGATCTCCAGCTCCTTCCTAGGACCTGAGCTTTCATGACAACAAATCATTTTTCTGTTATATCATTCACTTCTAAGCCAAGAGGAACATGTTCTATCTTGTGCCCATTCTCCATATTTCACTTTTTCTCATTTTTCCATCCCCACCCCCATCTCCACTTCCTGAAGCCTTACGCCCCCCAATTCACTTGGAAGCTTTCTTCCCTTAAGCTTTTAGGTATAGACAAGACTGACCAACATTTAAGAAGACAGAATCTGCCTGACCCTGTGGTCTGCTTCATCCAGATTCTACTCTGCTGGATTCCTTTGGTTACTAATCTGGTATATAGTTTTTTTCTGTCTATATTTCTTTGTCTGCTGTCTCCCCCATTAGATGGTGAGCTCCTTGAGAGCAAGGACTGTCTTTCCCTCTTTTTGTATCCCCAGTGCTTAGCAGAGTGCTTGGCATAGAGTAGGAGCTTAATAAATATTTCTTGAGTGACTGATTGACAAATTTTATAAACATATTATCCCCATCAGCCCTCTTTTTTTCCCTGTCCCTTTCCCCTCCTGATATGGTATGATCAGTTTTCCTTTCCAATTGTTCAGTGAGACAGTGGAAACCTTTGTGTTCATCACTGACTTAGGTGATCCTAGCAAAGACTTAAGTACGTTGGCACTTTAGCAATTTACCAAGTCCTGTCCCTTTTTTTTGAAAAGTCCATTCATAAAACATTTATTCCTCTTACATCAACTTAATACACATGTTCTTAACAATTATGATCGGATTGTTCATGAAAATTTCCTGAGACGTTAAACAAAGCTAGTCATCATCTCAAGTTATGTCACTGTTCCTTATTTTTCTCGGACATGCATGCCAGCAAGTGTCAAAAAAGCACAAAAGTCAAAAACCTAAAAAAAGTGAAACACATGAGTCTTGTTTTACTGCTGGCTTGAGCTCCAGTGACTTTATGAATATCGAGCAGTTCGTTTTACTGCATCTTTACTTGTATGTTTGTTCTTAGGTTGCCCAAACCTTTTAAATACTAATAAAATGAGTGTAACAAAAATGATGAAAGCAAACAGCAGGCAACTTTACAAATAGTGGACTGGGAACCATTTCTGCCCTTCTCCAGAGTAAACTGAATGGGTAAAAGTTTGTCTTAAGGAACACTTTTGCAACTGCAATCATGAAGGTGTACACGTTGAAATTGTGTATTCCACAGATACACATGGAATGGTATGTGATATCTCTGGGACCTCTGCTTCTACCACAGCCATGAGTGCTCCAACCCTAAAGTGCTCACAATAGCTACATCTATGGCTGGAACCAACTATCTCTTTATCCCTCCACCAAGACAGACCAACATGTAGGCAGTTTTCTTTGCTTAGACGTGGAAACTGTTTTAACATTAGCTTTATGAAATCAAAATGTACCAAAAGCACTATGTCAAACATGTAAAATGTGTATAAAAATTCCATATCTCCTTATTGGCCCCCTCAGAGGAAAACAATTAACTCTCCAAATGTCAACTGACTCTACTCCCCTAATGCTAAACGTAAAAATTCCATGGGAAATATAGAAATCCAAATAGAAGTAACAGACTTTCATCAACTGTAAACAGAAATGGAGACGGCATGAATGACAAATGGTCTACCATCTAAATTTTAGAACGGGGCAGACAAAAGTTGGAAGGCTGCTTAATTCTCCCCTCCTGCTTCAGCTTCATCTCCTTGGGTGCCTGATGTCCACAATGTCAAGTTGTCTTTCAGTAATTGCATTATTGATGTGCTGTCTTTGTATGATTCTTCACTTAATGTATCAGGTTCGTCAATGGCTTCATCAAAAGCTGTCTTTGCAAGGGAGCAGGCTTTCTCTGGGGAATCCAAGATCTCATAATAGAACAGGGAGAAGTTCAAGGCCAGACCCAATCTCATGGGATGTGCTGGTTCCATCTCCATTCTGCTGATTTCACATGCTTCTTGATATGCTTGTTATGACTGATCCAGAATTCTTTTCCTGTCATCACCAGCAGCAACCTCAGCCAAATAATGGTAGTAGTTTCCTTTCATTTTCCAATAGAAAACTTTGCTTTGTGCTTGTGTAGCATTAGGAATCACCAATTTTTGCACTGGAGACAGTGTGCATCATTGCAGATACCTCGTAGTTCAGTCTCAATTTTCTCTGTGTATTCTTGGTCATCGGCTGTTTTTCCTCAACACCTTCTGTCCTTTGCTCAATGCTTGAAACAACCCTCCAAGATGACCTTCAGGCCCCCACAACATTTTAGTAACGAACAGAGAGAAGATTCTTCTCCTCACTGGATAGTTCAGCACCTTGCTCACTTACAGACTTCATGCAGGCTGCCATGTCATCACATCTCTCAACCTGCTCAGCCAATGTGGCCTTCTGTAACAGGTCATGTTTAACCAGGACTGAATGTTCTGTGCCCAGAGTGAGTGGTAATGGCAGACAGACCGACATGACATTCAGTGGTCCCTGGGTGGGAGAGGGGCCTCCTTTCCCTACTTTAATGGAGGTATTTTTATTTCTGTTGCCATTGGTGACAGACAGTGGTGCAGTAGTTGGAGAGATAGGCCTGGAATCAGGAAGACCTGTGTTGAAATCTGGTCCCAAACATTAACTCTGGTCACCCTGGGAAAGCCACTTAAGCTGTGCTTTCCTCAGTTCCCTCATCCATTAAATGGGGATAATTGCAGAGTTGTTGTAGGGATCAAAGGAGATAATAGTTGTCAAGACTTTAGCACAGTACCTGGCATATAGCAGCTAATAAACAAATGCACATTCTCCATGTTATAGATGAGGAGTGTGGGGTTTTGATTTACTCATGGTTGCCTGACCCCTAAATGCCATAACTGGGGTTCAAACACTGTTTTTTGATCTCCTAAGTTCAGTGGTTTGACTCTGGACTGCCTCTCTTTCTTCTGCCTAGGAAGGTAGTGCTGCCTACTGACTAGAATGTTGCTTCTGGAGACAAGAAGGGCTGGAGTTCAAATCCTGCCTTTGACTTAAACATGTAAATTGATTTTTTGTTTTTTCTTTCACCTTCATTTCTGAATATCTCTTCCCTTCTCCAGAAATCCTCCTCTTGTAATAAAGAATCAAAAAAAAAAAGAAAAAAATGTAGCTCATCAAATGTAATCAATAAATCAATTTACTCTGACAGTACATGCAATATTCCACAGCCATCATCCCACACCACTACAAGGATGGTAAGGAAGAGTATTTCCTGTGTTGTTCTACAGGAGAAAGGTTGCTCATTATAGCTATACTGCATTCAGTTTCATTGTTTTATTCTTAACCATTATGTTATTAGTCACTGTGTGTATTGTTTTCTTAGTTGTACTTATTAATACTAATATTACTTATACTTATGGACAATATTTATATAAGTTGACCTAAGCCTTCTCATATTACTCTGAAATCTTCTTATTTCCCATTTATCATGATACAGTAATATTGCATTACATTCATGTGTCATATTTGTCTAGCTCTAATTAGGTCGCCAGCTGGTACAGTAGACAGAATGTAAACTGTGTGGCCCTGGACAAGTCACTTAATTTTTCCACACCTGAGATTTCTCATCTGTCAAATGGGGATACTAATAGCACCTGTGTTGTGGTGATCCAGTAAGTTAATCTATGTAAGGTGATTATTATATCTTAAAGTACTGTGTAATGCTTTGCTGCTCAGTCTTTTCAGTTTTGTCCAAATCTTCATGACCTCATTTTGGGGTTTTCTTGGCAAAGATACTAGCATGGTTTGCCATATTCTTCTCCAGCTCACTTTACAGATGAAGAAACTGAGACAAATAGGGTTAAGTGACTTTTGCAGGGTCACAGGTCAGCAGCTCTCTAGGGCTGAACTCAGGTCCTCCTGACTCCAGGAGCAGTGCTCTATCCATTGCACCACCTAAGTGGCCTAAGTTATTTGTTTGTATGAAACCTTACTATAGTTGAAAGAGAATTTCAGACATGTCTGACTCCTTGTGACCCCATTTGGGGTTTTCTTGGCAAAGATCCAGGAATGGTTTGCCATTTCCTTTTCTAGCTCACTTGTGTAGATTAGGAAAATGAGGCAAAGTGATTTGCCTAGGGTCACACAGCTAGGAACTATCTGAAGCCAGACTTGAATTCAGGAAAATAAACCTTCCTGTCCTCATGCCCCATAGTCTATCAAACCTGCCACTTGAAAAGCTTAAAAGCAGACTTTTTAGGACACATTCTCCTTGCTCTCCCCCAAACTCCTTTCTTATCATTTCTTTTTTCCTGGCTTTTCTTAATTCCTTTAAAAAGTTTTATTAATACACATTTATGGAATAAAAAGCATTCTCATATTTTTAACATAATATATTATATATTTTAAATACATTAGTACATTTTTTGGAGTCAAATGCATTTCTATAACATAATACAATAAACAAGATGATTGTACATGAAGCTGCTAATCCACTATGCACAGTTTGTTGTTGTTTCAAATACACAGAAAGTTGCCATGTAAGTTTCCTTATTTTTCTACCCTGCTTCCCTTATTGGTCTTTTCATTCCCATTCTCCTTAGAAGGTTTAAGGAAGTTAAGGATCCTTACCCTTATTGCTCATGGTCCAGTCTCTGGGAAGATGAACAAGTAACTACCAAGGGTGACCAAGAGAGGAGATCTAGTGTTGCCTGAGAATTGGGATCCCAGAGTGAGGAGAGAGACTGGATCCACACTGTGGATTGTGTTGCCTCAAGATATTTAGGGACTCTTCCATCCACCTCATCTATCCTGGCTGTCCATTTAGGGCTGAGGAAAAACTGCCAGAGCAGAGAGTCCAGGCACGTTCCCCTGAATTGTTTGCACTTTCCTCTTAAACACCAGCTCAGGGTGAGGAGCTTGGTGTAGGGAGCAGAAGACAGAGTAAAGAATGAGACCAGCTTCTGGAAGTGTCCCCCATGGGAAGGTTTGTGGTCCTTGGCTGAAGCTTACCAGGCAGAAGGTTCTTTATCTTCCTCCTTTTTCTCTCACTTCTTAATCTTTCTACCTCAACCAGAGCCCCTGGGACAAGTGGCTTCTACAGCAGACCTGAATTAAGCCCAATTCTCTCCTGAGAGCAGTGGTTGCCCCAAGGCAGTGACTCTAGTGTAGCACCTGCTTCCCTACTCTGAAGGACTGAGCAGCCTGGGGAGGTTTTTGTCCAGGGCTGAAACACTGTGGGAATGGAGCACTATTACTTTGCATACAGTAATAATCTGCCACATCCTCAGCCTCCACAGCACTGATGGTGAAGGTGAAATCTGTCCCAGAGCCACTGCCACTGAACCTGGAAGGGACCCCAGACTCCAGTTTGGAAGCATAATAGATCAGGAGCTTGGGAGACTGTCCTGGTTTCTGCTGGTACCAGCTTATCCACTTGCTAATACTGGTACTGGCCTTGCAGCTGATGGTGACTCTGTCTCCTGGAGCCACACTCAGGGAGGTTGGAGTCTGGGTCATCACAGTTGCTGCCTGGGTTTCTTGGTGGAAAAAGAAGAAAGTGATTTCAGTGAAGCATCATGTGTAGATACAAGGAATGCAGTAGTTGCCTATCCCCCAGAATGTGTCATAGATGCCCAGTGGAGAACTCCTTCTGTCTCTAAAGTGGGGTCAACCTATGCCTCATTGGCAGTCTTACCTTGAAACCAGAGCAGTGGGAGCCAGAGGAACAAGGAAGGGGAGAGCATTGTGACCCTTGCAGAGCTGGAGACAGAGAGCTCTGAGCTTGGTGAGAAATTTGGGAGATATTTATATGTGAGACTGGGTTTGTGAAAGGTCCCTTGGAGATCCCCATGCAAAACCATGTTGATTCAAACCCAGCTCATGACCACAGGACTAGTTACATGCACGTGGAGAGAATGGCCCATTTGTTTGTCCTTAAAAGTGTGACCTCATGTGGTCTCTTTTCTTATTGCTATATGAAATGGACCTGCCTTAGTCTGGACCTGGTGGTGGCTGTGGCAGGTGGTCTATTGTGGTTATAAACATGGAGTGGGGTCCAGGGCTCTCTGTCTTCCCAGGAGAGATCAGATGGCTCTGAGGCTAGAGACCAAGAGTTGACAAATGTCTGTGAAGGAAAAGAAAGAATTGAGGAAAGAAAGAAAGGGTAAAGAAAGAGAATGAAAGGAAGGAAGGAAGGTAGGAAGGAAAGAAGAAAGAAAGGAATTAGCTGAGGTAGAAAGAAAGCTAAGACTGGGAAACTAAGAGAATTTAAAGCAGTTTTCTTGTCAAATGATGCATTCTTATCGCAGAAGGTGATGTCTTTGAGTTTATGAATTAGTAGATTGCTAATACTTCATCTTGTGTAGTGATAATAGTATTCCATCACAATCAGACTCCACAACTTGTTCAGTCATTCCCCAAATGATGGACATCTCCTCAATTTCAAATTCCTTGCCCTGAGAAAAGATTTGCTACATATATTTTTGTACATACAAGGTCCCTTTCCTTTTAATTTTTTTTATCACTTTTGGGATACAGACCTAGTGGTGACATTGGTAGGTCAAAGGGTATTCATGGTTTTATAGCACTTTAGGCATATTCCCAAATTGTTCTGTAGAATGGTTGAATCAGTTCACAAATCTACCAACAGTGCATTAATTACTGTTTTTTCCCATATTCCCTCCAACACTTGTCACTTATCTTTTCTGTCTTATTAACTAATTTAAGAGGTATGCAGTAGTACCTGACAATTGTTTTCATTTGCATTTCTCCAATTAATACTTAGAGTATTTTTTCATGTTGCTTCATCTGAAAAGTAGTGATATCTTTTGATAATTTATCCATTGGGGAATGGATCTAATCATCATAAATTTGATTCAATTATCTCTATGTTTGACAAATGATGCCTTTTTCAGAGAATCTTGCTTCAAAATTTTTCACAGTTATGATTGCTAACTATATTTCCCTCCATCCTTTCCCCCCCCCCATTTATTCTGTTCTCTCTCTCCTTTCACATTATTCTACTCAACGATGTTTTGCTTCTGACTATTCCCTTCCACAATGTGCCCTCCCTTCGGTTAGCCCCCTCACCTCTTCTTCTTTTATCCTATTTCCCTTCTACTTTCCTGTGTGGTAAGACAGATTTCTATACTCAATGCAGTGTGTATGTTATTCTCTCTTTTAGCTAAATCTGATGAGAGTAAAGTTCATTCATTCTCCCTCACCTCCTCCCTGTTCCTCTACAGTGTAAATGCTTTTTCTTGCCTCTTTTACGTGAGATAATTCACCTCATTTTATCTCTCCTGTTCCCTTTCTCCCTCTTTCACCCCTTAATTTTGTGGAAAGGAATGATGAAAGATGGAAATAATAAGGGGAGAAAGAAACAAAAGAAAGAAAGAAAGGATGGAAGAAAGAAAGAACTGATTTAGAAAGAATACTAAGACTGGGCATCCAAAAGAATTTAAAGCAACAAAGGGCTGAGGCTTAGATAACATAGAGGTGGAGGGGATTTTGGAAATTTTTTGGTCAGTATTCTAGGTGGTGTGGAGAGAAAGTGTCCCTTGAGTTGCTGAGGGGAGATGTTTATTCTTTTTTCTGTATATCTACTATAGCTTTCTAAAAGCTAAAAAGGAAAAAAACAAACACTGTAGATTTCATTTTTTTAGCAGGGGAAACTGAGACCAAAGGGAGTGAAATGGTTATTCAGGTGTCTTTTTCCTATTAAAATTCATCATCCTCTTTCCTCCAGTCAGAAAGTTTCCTTATCAGTCATAAGTGGGATCAAACCTGTTGCACCTGTAGTATTTCCAGCCTGGAGAGACAGAGAGATCTAATAGATCTAGTCAACAAAGAATTTGTCATTAAAGACCCTCAGGGTTTCTTTCCAGAACAGTATCAATTGCAATTTACACTTCCTCTAAATTATCAAACCCCAAAGAGTGACCCAGAGAGTCTTGGACTGGATCTTATTATTTGCCAGTCAGTGAAATCCAGAGTGTTTAGGATTTCAGACATAGTGAAGGAGCTCCATTAGAACCTGAATGGGCTCTATTAAGTCTAGTTTTCCAGAACTCAATCTCAAGGAACTTATATTCCTTTGGGCAAGGCAACCATAGGTCAGTGTATGACTCCCCATAGGGAGGAAATGAAGAAAAGGAGTAAGGAGTGAAGAAAAGAGCATTGCCCAGTTGGAACTGAACAGTTAGGTTGGGAGTGGAGCAGCTTCTACCATTCACAAATTGTTGTATGTCCTTCATTCTTTTTTTAAAAGTTTATTTATTTTTAGTTTTCAATGTTCACTTTGATTAAATTTTGAGTTCTAAGTGTTTGGATCAGGAAGGTAATTCCACTAGCAGTGCATTAGTACTCCAATTTTCCCACATCTCCAACATTTATCATGCTTTTATTTTGTCATGTTAGCAATCTGATGAGTGTGATGTGGTGTCTCAGAGTTGTTTTAATTTCTATTTCTCCAACCAATAGTGATTTCAAATATTTTTATATGTGAGTATGAATAGCTTTCATTTTTTCATCTGAAAATTGCCTGTTCATATCCTTTGACCCTTTATCAGTTGGTGAACAACTTGCATTTTTATAAACTAAGCTCAGTTTTTTATATGTTTTACAAATGAGGCCTTTATCAGAGACTCTGGTTATGAAAATTGTTTCCCAACTTTCTATTTCCCTCCTATTCTTGGTTGCATTGGTTTTATTTGTGAAAAACCTTTTCAATTAAATGTAATCAAAATTATCCATTTTACATTTCATAATGTTCTGTATATCTTGTTTGGTCATAAAGTCTTCACTCTTCCATAGATCTGACTATTACTTTCTCTCCTAGTATGGTTCTAGTTTCATCCCTTATGACTGAATCCTGCATGCATTTTAACCTTTATAATGGTATATGGTGTAAGATGTTGGTCTGTGCTTAGTTTCTGCATATAGTTTTCCCGTTTTACCAGATGTTTTTGTCAAATCACAAGTTCTTAACCCAGAAACTACAGTGTTTAGGTTTATCAAACTGTAGATTACTATAGTCTTTGACAACTCTGTCCAATGTACCTGACCTATTCTACTGATCCACCACTCTATTTCTTAAGCCTTACAAAGTAGTTTGGATGATTGCTGCTTCACAATAGTTTTAGATCTGGTATGTCTAGGCCACTTTTCTTCCACCTCTTTTCATTAATTCCCTTGATATTCTTCATCTTTTGCTCTTCCAGATGAATTATTACTTTATAAAATTATTTTTTGTTAATTTGATTGGTATGGCACTCAATAAATAAATTAATTTTGAAAGAATTCCCATTTCTATTAGCACAGCCTACCCATGAGCAACTGATATTTTTGCAGTTATTTAGAACTGATTTGCTTTTCATTCTTTGAAGAGGACCAATGACCTCAGAAAGGCGATGTCTTGACTTGTGAGTGAATGGGATTTAATGAGGTAGGGCTGTATACAATCACCAGCCTCATTGTCTCCTCCTGAGCCATCTGGCTCCAGTGGTGAGAAATAGGTCAGGATGCCTGCATTTGGTCCATGAAACCTGAGAAACAGAAATGAAAAAAAGAAATCAGGGAAAGACCTCTCTCCCACTGTATCTGTTACCATCGAACTTGTTTTCTTGACCAATGTCTTGCCACTGGACTGTGATGACCTGGAGGAGGTAGTAAGACTGAGGCCTTCACAGCACTCTGCCTCTCCTAAACTCAATTCACTTTGACGTCAAGACATTCCCCCCTGATGTCATTGGTCCTCTTACAGATTGAAGGGTGAACAATAAACAACAACAACCAGTCTGTACCTTGGAAGCTTTCCTTTTAGACACAATCAGCTTAAGCCAGGTTGGCCTCTGACTTCCTTACCCTTTCTGTTAGGATCCATGGCATGAGGGATAAAACAGCCAGAATGCCCAAGGGCAGCTGTCATCTCATGACCAGTACTTGTTATCTCTTTTCCCTTTCCTAAAGGTATCAATACATTTTCTGGGCAGCTAGGTGGTGCAGTGGATAGAACACCAGTTCAGGAGTCAGGAGGATCTGAATTCAAATCTCACCTCAGACACTTGACACTCACTAGCTGTGTGACCTTGGTCAAGTGACTTTACCCCAATTACCTCATCATGGGTTATTTCCAGTCATCTTGATGAATATCTGGTTACTAGATTGAGATGGCTTTGGAGGAGAAGTGAGTCTGGTGACCTCCACAGTCCTCCTTCACCCAAAACAAAGTCAAGTGCAAGTAATATCATAATTTCTCTGATGGCATAGTCTTTTTTGGCAACAAAGGACAAAGATACAAAATACTTTTTCATAGATCTCCAGTAGGCAAATGCATTGTTGTTCGCACTCATAGGACAACCCCAGGGTGGCAGGTTTGCTCCCTTGGGATCTACATTAAAGACACTTTTTTTTCTCAACTTGTGCCTCTGATTCCTTTTAGGACTTGGCACTCCCTTGTTAAGGATCACTTTTCAGTCAGTAAATCACTCACTCACCAAGCAATTTTTTAAATGATTCCACTGTGCTAGACATTATGGATACATTGCATGTGAGTGATGAACATATTCCATCTGCAAAATAAATATGAGATAATTTTCAGAGGGAAGGTGGTCCCACCTTTTCATGTGGAAGATCACACTTGAGCCAAGATTTAAAGGAAACTTTAAGGGAACTTTTAGGAACTTTAAGGAAACTTTAAAGGAAAAATGATTTAGGGGAGGTATTGCCTGAGTGATATCCAGTACAAAGGAATGGAGATGTGTGTGTGGAAAAACAAGGTGAGGAATTGTCCCCTATTCCACATAGGACTTCCTGAAGTCCACGGCCTACCTTAAATGTTTTCTGAACTTAGATTTGGTGTATAGGATGAGAAACCTGCTTCCCCACAAAGGCCAAAAATGTGTCCTGGGAAATGGGAGAGGCTGACTTGAGCCCTTCTCTACTGAGATACCAACAATTCTCTGTGATGGTCTCTGAGTAACCCCAAAATCCTCCTGCTTTGTCAGCAGTGACCAGACCTAGTAAAACTTGCACAGACATCCTGAGTCAGGGTCAGTCCCTTGCTTTATAATCCCCCTCACTTAACCCTTTCTTGATCAATTCCAACTTCAGCTCAGATTGTATGCCACCATCTTGAGAGGAATAAACCTGCATACAACCTAATTCTGCTTTTCTTTCTTAGTCTGAGCTCTGGGGTTGACATTTTTGTTGCTGTGACACAGATAGGAAACATGACTGAAGACACTTCTGCACTTTGGTCCCAGAACCTATTCTCCTCAAGTTCTGACCTTCATATATATTTTGTGGACTGTAGGGGAAGTGCTAGAGTATGTGTGTCTTTCTGCTCTACCATCTTGGCTCCTTGATAATTTCTTGAAAGATGATGTCTAGAATCATTTTTTGATCATGACTTTCAGGTAGTAAATTAATTTTTAATTTCTTTCTTCTGGATTTATTTTCAGGGTCATATGTTTTTCCCATGAGATATTTCATAGAGTCTTCTATTTTTTATTCTTTTGGCATTGTTTTGTGGTTTCTTGATTTCTCCTAAAGTCACTAGCTGCCAGTTGCTCCATTCCAATTTTGAAGAAATTATTTTCTTCCCTGAGCTTTTGGACCTCCTTTTCCATTTGTCTCATTCTGCTTGTTAAGACATTCTTCTCCTCCTTGACTTTTTGGACTTTTTTTGCCATCTGGGTTAGTCTCTTTTTAAAGTATTATTTTCTTCAGTATATTTTTGTGTCTGCCTTAGGATGCTGATGACTCATTTTTCATGATTTTCTTGCAACATTCTCATTCCTCTTTCCAATTTTTCTGTACCTCTCTTACTTAATATTCAAAATCCTTTTTCAGGTTTTGCATGGCCTGAAACCCATTCACATTTTTCTTGGACGCTTTAAATATAGGAGCTTTGACTTTGTTGCTTTCTTCTGAGTGAGTTCAGATCTTCGTTGTCACCACAGAAACTTTCTGTACGCAGAGTGTTTTTCTACTGTTTGGCTAATTTTTCTTTTAGTATTATTTTGTTTCTTTTCAGTGTTCTATAATCACTTCCATATAACTTAGATTTCCCCCCTCCCCCTCCTTAACCCTTTCCTCCCCCCTCCCTCCCCAAGTCAGCACATAATTTTGTATAGGTTCTACACATATATTCCTAATAAATACATTTTCACCTCAGTCATGTTGCATAGAAGAATTAAAAGGAATGGGAGAAATCAGAAAACCAACCACAATGTAGTACATGTATCTTTCTACTCCACCATCTTTACTCTTCCCCCTTGAGCTTCTCTTATTGTATTTACAATTTATCCAATTAAAAATTCCTTTTCTAATCAAGAGATAACATACATGAAGGTTATAATTTTGTGTGACCCATGTATCCTGAACAAGAAGGAAAGGAGGGGTTCAAAAGAATTATTCTGAAGATGTAAGATTCCCTTTGCAGAAAATGAGCCCAAGGACAGAATGACAATGGATTCCCATGCATATCTCTGTGTGTATGTTCTGCAAGTTTTGAGAGAAACAAACAAGCTTATGCAGCCTAATGTTGTCTTTCTTAGAATGAACGCAGTAACAGCTGACATTTACGGTGCCATTTACATGGATAGGACATGGCTAGAGACTGGACCTTTCCCTGGGACAGTGCTGGTACTAGGTGTCTGCCAAACTTATTCTCTTGCAAAGTTCCTGCCTTCCACCTGGGTGGTAAGTCCCTTCTCTATTCCAGCTCCTAACATCAGACTCTGCTCACCAGTTGCAGTCTGAATTTTTCTCTCTAAGCTAGATCGGGGGTGAAAGGCCCTTGCTAGGTGTTCTCTGCAATTCTGATATCCACTGTGATTCAGTCATGTCTAGATTTGGTGGGACAGTTTTCTCTGTTAGTTTGCTTAAATGGCAGAACAAGAATAAGAGGTTTCTTCGCTTAAAGCTAACAAAGCCACTTCAGGTTCAACTCCCATTTCCAGGTGCCATATAATCCCCTTCCTTGTTCCCTTTTCCTTTACAGGCTACAGTCCTAACATGAACTCAGATTACCAAACATACCTTTCTTGGGACCTGCCCCTTTAAATCTGTTACAACAACATTCCTCTGAGCTTTCTCCCAATCCCTCTCCCTCTCTTTCTATGATAAGATTTTTCCCATTTTGTTTCTATTTGTTATGTCAGTTTGTCAGTCTCTGTGTGTGTACTATGTGTGCTGTGAGCAAGTCTGTTGTATTTGTAAGATTTAAAATGAAGCCAGAGAAAAACTCCAAAAGTCTTTAGGAAACCAACCACCCACCCAACCAATCAACCAACCAACCAGCATGTAGAACTCTTTTCCTTGTGCTTCCAGCTCTGACCAGGCAGGAGTTAACAGTGAAAAGTTAGATAAAAACATCTCAGCAGATTTTGGAGGTTGTGAGATCCATCATTAAAGAATTTGGAAAATCATCATTTTGAGATTACAGGAAAAAGCTCCTGAGACTTTTGGGATAATTCCAGGAGCTCAGCCCCTGCTAAAATACCTCTGCACAGTCCCTACCACTCAGTATTTCCCATTCCCTCCTCAGTGTTGGGAGTGAATCTCAGTATGGGGAGTGTAACAGCCACTGGGTTCTTGTAACAATCCCCCATGCAAATGAGAGAAGAGAATGCTGGAGAATTGTAGGGAAACCTGAATTCATCCTTCCCCACCTGGGAAAAGGAGGGGAGGGGCAGCAGCCTTAATGACCCTGTGACCCTGAATACCCTGTCACCCACCCCCTAGGCAGAGGCTGGGAGTATCTTCCAAGTTTCAATAATTTCTGCACACCCTGACCCAGCAGCTTCCAGCAGCCCCAAACTCATCAAGTTCTGCACTTGTGGGGAGGTGGGAGGGGGATGGGTGAGGCCTATGGTGAACATTCCCTGAGCCACATCACCAAGCATTATCCCTCCTGGAAGGCCCTGCCATCATCCAGCCTAGCCCCCAGGCAGTGCCCTCTGTCTCACCCTTCCTAGCACTCACTTGCTGCCTGGGAGTATCTGGGTGGCCCTGGAAGCGCCTAGTGAGTGAGGGAAGCAGTCAGCCATTGCTCTTGGTGAGGCCACATTTCTCTCTTCCAGCTGTAGAAATGTTCCAGCTTTGCAATTTATGGGAAGTTATTTCCTCTCTGTTTGCCCCATTTCCTGATCTGTAAGGGGAAAATAATAATGGTTGTTGTTATGGGAGTGAAATGATACAGTGACTGTGAAGTGCTGGACACAATGATGGGCGTGTGCTTGACACAACATTGTCATTATCTCTCTAATGGAATTGATCAATGCCTGTTAACTCTGAAGCAATTTAAAATAGAAAAACTAATAACATTCATGATTTCTATATGTGATAATCTGGAAATTCAGCTGATAGCACTTGAAGTTTACTGCTTCTTTTATTACTGTATTTATAAAGTTCATTGTATTTCTAAAATTCTTAGATTCTAACATTGGGGAGACCTTTGAGGTAAGGTAGAAATAGTATGAGACAGATCATTTTTAAATCAGGATTTTCTTGTATATGAATCGGTCTTTTCAAACAATGTGATAAATTGGATCACTTGGGCCTGTTAAATATCTAATTAAATAAAATTGTTTTTTAAAAATACTAATAAAAATAATGACATTTACTATGGTAGTATATTATTCATTTGAAATTATTTACTATGAAAATATAAGAAGTGGCTTTAAGTTATAATCTCAACATATTAACCATGAGATGCTTTTCTTTGCAGTGTAATTTGGAAATATATTCACCTACGCTGATTATCAGTTATTTCAAGTTTTAACTCCATAATATTGTTTAGGACATTGCTAAATTTCTAAATTGGGTAACTTGGTAAATATCTATATCAGCTGTGTAGTTGTAAAAACAATTCTTCTTATAATCTCGATGTCAGATTAAGAATTGTACCAAAACCAAAAAAAAAGGGGGGGGGAGAAAAAATAGTTAGGATAAACTTTCAAATTTTGTCTTTATTATAAGGAAGTTTCATTTAAGGTAATGATCATCTCTGTGCAAGAGTTTTCTGTGCTGTGGAATTCCTAGTGAATAAATAGGAATCCTTGCAAAAAACAGGTATACTGTTTTCAAGCCTGGTTCATCTAAGATGACACATGAAAACACATGTTATATATAGATAAATATACATACACATATGCACACATATACATGCATATGCATATATGTATGCATACACATACACATATATATGTTAATTTGGAGATTTGCAAGCTCTCTTATTCACTATCTACATGAAATTGCAGAATGTAAATATTTTCTCAATTTCTAGTGGTATTTATAAGAGTAAAGAAAGGATCCTGAGTAAGTTTTTAAAGGCCTGGTAAACTTTCTTTTTGTGATAATGCTAATTTAATTGGGGATGTTCTTTCTGGCTTAAAAAAACTCAGTCTCCTCCCCTTTACAACACCCTTTGCACTAAGGAATTTTGTAATACTTAGTAAATCTGTAATAACTAGGAATTTGTTATTATAATTTGTTACAAAACTTTGGGAATTTATGTAGGGTACTGAAGGATATTTTACACCAACTTTATTTGATGAATTCCAAATTTTAAAATTTATTTTTGCTTTCAGGTGGAAAAGAGAGATACCTATCATTTTATAATTTTCCAACTAATTTGCTCCATTGGCATTTAATGATTCCTTTTTTTTACATCAGGATAATTTTTAAGCTGTTTTAAAAAAGGGAAAATACTTTTGAAAAGAAAAGTTTTGAAAAAAATCTCTCTTTGATTTTTAGAAGGCCCACTAAAGTTTCATTTGCATGATCATTTAATGCTAATTCCTTGTAAAGATTGCAAAGATAAGAGACCTTGCAGTTTTAATCTGAATGAATTTGCACTCATTCCATGGCCTAAGCAAGGGTTAAATTAGTGTTTGAACTTCTCATATGTATAAGCTTCAAGTCCTGACATGTCTCATTCTTCCAGAGTGAGTGTATTAAGAGAAGTCATAAACAGGCTTGGGAAACAAGGATGTCAATCTACCCAGTTGTAAGGTGAAAGTCAGGAGCCTCTTTGTTTCTATTGAAGGATAGTATTTGAGTACAGACAGCTATGTTAGTGAAGAGTTGTAACGCATGAGCTACGTTGTGTTACCTTCAAGGGAAATCTAATATTATTTTTTAATCTGAAATTAGAATATGTGCAGCACTGTATGCAAACTGCTTAAGACTCACCTTAGGATGGAACCATTGTTTAAAGGGATTCTGAGAGCAGGAGTATTCTTTCTGTGATGGATCTCTTACTGTAATCAATGTGAAATTAAACCCTTCTTATCTTGGATGTGTGATCCTTGAGAGCTGAAGTCACCCAAAGCTCTGATGATTGGAATTTGCTCTGCAAGATGTTATGGAACTGTAATTGACTCTAGTTTTGAGCTTTGATTACCTGGAGAGTTGTCTGAATTATCGTGAAGCCAATAGCATGTACTACAGGCTAAGATCTGCTAAAGGGGGATGTCTCTACTTGGGAAAAGTTTTGGGAACAAACTGAGACATGGCCTATGTGGGATTTTCTGATTCTGTTTCCCAATTGTGTTATTTCCTTTCTGAAAAGAAAAATTGCCCACCTGATTAATTCTGAATTCTGCCTTTAATATCGTGTGGCTTCATGACAGACTGTCAGATAGGACTTATCCCTGTAATCAAACAGAGCTAACGAAGTTTTCGCTTATGATATGTGACATTGTCATAACTATGTCCCTCATTTTTCTTTTATAGCAAATTTCTATAAGCAAAAGTTGTGCATGCACAATATTAAATTTGTTATATTGATACTGGATGCAAGTATGAATATCTTAAAATTTGAACTTACATTCATGGCCAATTAATAATATAGGTGTAATTTCCTTCTAAGGAGGAAATGATTGGATGAGTTAAGAAAAAGTTGTAATGTGGTACATTTCGAATTAAATAGGATAGCAAATCTGAAAGGAAAACAACAGGATTGGACTGTTTCCCCTAAGAATTTTATACAGGTATATATGATTGGCTTCCAGAATTTACCTATCATGGAAATACTGGGTTAGGCATTCCTTGCTAATAAGTTTTCATTTTTGGATTTTTCCATTTTGAAAGCATCTGTCTGATAATTTTAAAAGGCAGAAGAGCTCATTGTATGGTTGGACTCTCAAATTTTAAAAGATTCTGATACCAGGTACAACATTTAGGTAAGGACAAAAACAGCAAATGGTAAATAAACTGAAATTCTCTGAAGTTTCTCCATTTGAGAACCAAATTTAAGTGATTGTGTTAATTTAAACCAAGTCCAACTTATTTAGGAACGTATAGAGCTGAACCAGAGAAGCAGAACTCCCTTTTAGAACTGTCTTAAGAATAAAACCTGTGATCAAAGAAAGGATATCTGGGGACTGGGTAATTATATGAGACACCTGGGCCTCAAAAGGTGCCTCTTAAATAGAGGTTGAGAATGGGGTACTGGGAAATAAGGAGACTTCATGTGAGTTAACTTTAATAAAAAATGATTATATTGCTTTGTATGGTTTGTGTTTATGTTTTCTTGGTTACCTTGGTGACATGTCTATCTCCTTTCTCAAAACTTGCACATTGGGACACCTCTGAGTATTTTAATCTGTACCTGACTGAAAGGAATTGTGCAATATGGGAATTGTGAGGAAAAACTTAATTGTATTACACACACACACACATACACATATATGTATATACATACATATATATGTATATATATATGTATCTATATATATATATATAAAATTATATTGCTTCAGACTAGCCCAGTGAAGATACAAAACTGAAGCATCTCCATGTACCTTTATCCAAGGACTTGTGTTAGGCTGTTTTTCCTCAATGGCCAACTCATAGGACTTCTAAGAGCCCCTGTCAGATCCTTAATACCCATCAATTGGGAAATGGCTGACTAAATTATGGTCGATAGCAGCAGTACACTGTAAAAAAAAACAAACAAGGTATAGAGTGTTGACCTGAAAACTTGGTTAGAGAAAAGGCAACATGGCTAAATGCGTACATTTTATGATTTAATTAATTAATTGATCAATTCCCCATAAAGAAAACAGTTACATAGCGCTATGGAGTCAGAGGTGACTCTGACTACCTAGTACAGAAATCATCCGTCTTAAGTACATTTTGCCATGAGAAAGAAACTCTCCTAATTAAGCAAATCATAAATTCAGTAAGACAGGACAATTAACAAAGCAATGTTGGTCAGGCCTTGGGATTCCAGCTGGGTAAGCATATGTCTCAGTGATAAGGAAAGAAACCCCACCACTAGCAAGTGGCAGGCTTCCTCCCTTAAACAGATAATTGACATAGGAAAGGGCAAACAATGTTCAATAGAAATTATGATCTAAGATGTCTATATTTTCTTTATCATTAATACGCCATAACATAGTATATGTCTATAGATCAAAGGAAAGTCCCATTATTCATAACATAGTGTGTGTCTATAGATAATAAGATTCATCAAAGGAAAGTCTCATTATTCATCAAAGGAAAGTCTTATTATTCAAGATATAGTGTCTTAGGTTAAAGGTCTCCTTAAGGAGTGTAGAGTCGGCCTTGGCTGGCTTTTGCTGACATAGGAAGAGACACTCTCTGAGTTTACTTCAGAGAGAACAAAGAGATTATTCCAAAATTTTATATTAAACATTATCAAGAGAAACTGGAGAAGCTTATCAGAATGTACTGATGCAGAGGGACATGAAAAGCCCAGAATGATAGAGTGATAACCACACTAGCCCTGGTATATAGGTCATGCATGGGGGCCCAAGTTTGTAATCCCTGATACTAGGGAGGCTGAGGCTGCTGGATTGGTTGAACTGAGAAATTAGAAACAGCAGCTGGGCTTAAGTGAGATCAGGTGACCAAATTAAATAGGGTACTCATATAAGGGCTGACCTCCTCCCTACCTAGGAACCTCCTGAAAAATGTGCCAAATGGCCTGGATCAGAAAGAGGGAAATCAATATTTGCAAACCAATCAACAGTGGGATCATTCCTATGAGGAATGTTGTATTTCCAGCCAGGTGAGATTGGGAGATCTACTCTCAAGACATTTGGGGAGGGGAAGACCCTCAGGGTTTGTATTCAGAACAAGAGCAACTGATAATTCCACTCTCTCTGAGCCATCAAAATGCCAACAGTGACCTAGAGAGACCTGGGTTGGGACTAATTATTGGCCAATCAGTGAGAACCAGAATGATTTAGATTTAAGTCAAAGTGAAGTATTTTCATTTGAATATTAATGGGTTTTATGAAAGCCTGGTTTTTCAGAGCCCAGTGTCAAACAATTTGTATTCCTTTGGTCAGAGCACTGAAATGCAAATGTCTTCTTGCACATGAGAGGAAGGGAGGAAGGAAGGAAGAAAAAAGGAAGGAGGCTTGCCCACCTGGGCCTGGTCAGTTTGGTCCCCAAGGGGCAGTTCCTCCTCCTCCTCCTCCTCCTCCTCCTCCTCCTCACAGAATTGTTGATTGTCCTTCATTCCTGAAGAGACCAATGATATCGAAAGGGTGATGTCTTGACTTGGAAGTGAGGCAGGGCTGTGCAAAGTCACCAGCCTCATTCTCTCCTCCAAAGTCATCTGGGTACAGAGGAAAGAAATAGATCAGGTTGCCTAGAGATGGTCCCTGAGATCTGAGAAAGACAAAAGAAAATCTGTGACTTGGGAAATACCTCTCCCTCAGTGAATCTTTGGAAATCATACCTGTTGTGTTCATGTATGAGGGCAGAGAAAAGAATGAGACCAGTATCTGGTAGTAGCCCCCATGGGAAGGTTGTGGTCCTTGGCTAAAGCTTAGGAGGCAGAAGATTCTTTCTCTTCCTCCCTTTTCTCCCTCTTCTCAATCTTTCTACCTCAGCCAGAGCCCTTGGGACAAATGGTTCCTGTAAGAGAGCTAAATTTGGCCCAATTGTCCCCTGAGGGCAGTGGTTGCCCTGAGCCTGTGACTCTGGGGCAGCAGGTGCTCCCCTATGCTGAAGGACTGAGCAGCCTGGGGAGGTTTTTGTTCAGGGCTGAAACACTGTGGGAATGGAGAATTATACCATTGATAACAGAAATAAGTGGCAGCATCCTCAGCCTCCATAGCACTGATGGTGAGGGTGAAATCTGTCCCAGAGCCACTGCCACTGAACCTAGTAGGGACCCCAGACTGCAGGGAAGAAGCCTTACTGATCAGGAACTTGATTGGCTGTCCTGGTTTCTGCTGGTACCAGTTCATGTAGCTTCTAACGCTGGAACTGGCCTTGCAGTTGATGGTGACTGTCTCCTGGAGTCACAGACAAGGATGATGGAATCTGGGTCAGCACAGTGGCTGCCTGGGATTCTTGGTGGATAAAGAAGAAAGAGATTTCAGTGAAGAATCCTGTGTAGAGACAGTGAATCCAAGATTTGTTCCCTTACCCCCAAATTTTGCCTGAGTTGACCCCTGGAATATTTCTTCTGTTTCTAAACTGGTGCCAACCTACTGCTCATTGGAAGTCTTACCTTGAGGCCAGAGGAGTAGGAGGTAGAGGAGCAAGGAAGGGGAGAGCATTGTGACCCTTGTAGACCTGGAGTCAGAGAGCACTGAGCTCATTGAAAAAGGTGGGAGATATTTGAGTCTCAGGCAGGGTTTGTGAAAGGTCTCTTAGAGGTCTCTATGCAAAACAGGGCTGGTCCAGCCCCAGCTAAAGGACCCCAGGAGTGATTATATGCTCAGGGAGGGAGTGGCCCTATTGTCTTTCCTTGAAAGTGTGACCTCTTGTGGCCCTTTTTTATTGCTATTTTAAATGGACCTGCCCTACATGGACATGGTCCTGATTGTGGCAGGTGGCTACAAATGGGGGAGCCTTCTCTTTCTTCCCAGAAGAGATCAGAAGGCTTTAGGTCTGGATACCAAGAGTTGACAAGTGTCTGTGGAAAGACTAGAGTTAAGAAAGCAAGAAGTAGCTGAGTTAGGAAGACTACTAAGACCCAGGAACCACCAGAATTCAAGGAGAGGGAAGGGCCCAGGGTAAAATGAATGGAGATAGAGGAGAGGTGGAGATTCTCTGGTCTAGTAAGTGGTGTGGACAGAATGTGTCCCTTGGGTTGTTGTGGGGGAGGAGATGTTTATTGTCCTCTTTCATATTTCTGTCACATCTTCGAAAATGTTGAAACAAATGATGGCTTGTTTGTCTCAACCTCTCATTGTGTAGTTGGGGAAAATGAGGTCAAAGGGAGCAAATGTTCAGAGACCTTTTTCCTACTAATGTCCATCATCTCCTCTTCTCCACTCAGAACACTGTGACCTTGTGTCAGGTCCTCCTCATCTTATAGTTGTGCTCCTGCATGGTTGTCTGACTGGTTTCTTTGACTCATCTCTCTGCCCACTCCAGTCATTGTTGCAGTCTGTTTTTAAACTGATCATGTGACAGAGCAGAGCTGACCATTTGACTTCCTACTTCAGAAAATCCTGTCCCTCTTTATCGCCTCCAGGATCTAAAAAAAATTCTTTAATGTCCTTCTGAACTTGGCCAATCCATCCCTTTCCTTTTTTCTTACCTTACACCCCCTCCCCAGTACCCATGACCTGGTGACCCTGGGTAAATATCCCTCCTTCTGAATCTGTGCCCTCTCACTGCTGTCCCCTGGGCCTGGATTGTTCTTCTACCTCACTGCCACTTCCTGCCTTCAGGGGCTTCCACTTTCCTCAGAAACTTACATATAGGGAAACTTCCAGTACATTCTCTTGCCAGTAGGATCTCCCTGTGTAGTCTTTTCTTTTGGGCTTATACTACATGCTGGACACAGTAGTGCCTTTTACTGGCTGTGTTTTTTATTGAAGTCTTTTCATGTTGAACTTAAAGACTAAAAGAAAAACTTTTCCATACGTGCACCAGAATGGGAAAAGAGGATTCTATACGAAACTATGAATGTTCCCTTCCCAGAGCTTGTAAAATAATCACACAATAAAGTCCGTCCATGTCTTTGCAGAATATGCCCTCACTTATGCTCCCTTCTCAGCTTCCTTTGGTTCTTTTTTGTGCATTTATGAAGATCAGCCAATGGTCTATTTTCTTTTTTTCATTATGATTGCTCTTGCCTCATTAATGAATTAAAAATTGAGAAGTAATAAACCAAATCTCCTGTAATGTATAAGCACACTCAAGAACAATGAATCTGTTTCACTGCTGGTTTGCTTAAATGGCAGAATGAGAAAGACGGAAAAGTTTCTTCCCTCAGAGCTAGCAAAGCTACCTCAGGTTCTGAAGTCCTAGAAGGAACTCAGTAGTGATTGGCAGTTATGGTGGCGTTTACTGAGTTAGGACAGCACTGGAGGCTGGAGCTTCCCCCTGGATGGTCCTGGGCGTGGCTGACTGCAGGACTTACCCTACACCTCTACAAAGAAGGAAAGGAAGAGAATTTCCTCTGCCTTCCTCCAGGGGGCGGTGTGGTCATCGTAATTATACTTCATTCAGTTCCATTGCTCTGTCCTTTATATTTACTTTGTTAGTCATTGTGTGTATTGCTTTCTTAGTTCTAATTGTTCACTTTATGTAAGTTCACATGAGTGTTCCTATAAGTCTCTGAAACCTTCACAATCTCTATTTATTATGATGCAATGATGTTCCATTACATGCACCTGCGAGGTTTGTTTAGCTCTAAGTAGACAGCTATCTGATCCAATGGATAGAGTGCAAGCTGTGTGGCCCTGGGCAAGTCACTTAATTTTTCCACACCTGAGTTTTCTCATCTGTAAAATGGGGATAATAGTAGCAGCTATGTTGATGTGGGGATCCAATAAGTTAATATATGTAAAGTCCCTATTAAACCTTAAAGTACCATGTAGTACTTTGCTCTTCAGTCTTATCATTTGTGTCCAACTTTTTACGTCGCCATTTTAGGGCTTTCTGGGCAAAAATACTCGCCCTCTTTGCCATATTCTTCTCCAGCTCATTTAACAGATGAGGAAACTGAGACAAAGAAGGTGAAGAGATTTTCCCAGGGTCACAGGTCAGCAGGTGTCTGAGCCTGGCCTCAGATTCTCTTGACTCTAGACCCAGTATTGCACCACTTCGCTGACCTAAATCATTTTGTGTGTGTGAAGCCCCAACTACAGCTGAAAGTGGATTGTTATTTAGTTGTTTCGGTCATGTTTGACACCTTGTGATCCCATTTGGGCTTTCTTGGCAAAGATCCGGGAATGGTTTTGCCATTTCTGTCTCCAGCTCATTTTCATGGATGTGATAATTGCGGCTAAGAGGGTTAAGTTCAAAGTCACACTGCTGGGAAGTGTCTGAGGCCAGATTTGAATTCAGGACAATGAGTCTTCCTGGCTTCATGCCCCATATGCTATCAAATCTGTCACCTGAACAAGCTTAAAAGCAGAATTTCCAGGAGACTTTCCCCCTGCCCCTCCTGAAACCTTCTTTCTTATTCTTCTTTGTGTTCCTTGCTTTTCATTTTCTTTGCTGGCTTATTGAAATCCATTTTTTTTACATTAATACGTATTTCTGGAATAAAACAAACATTTCCAAAACACAGTATAAGAACAAATATGATTGTGCATGAAGTTGCTAATTCACTCTAAAAAATCTGCTATTGCTTTCAAATATGGAAGAAAGCTAGCACGCAAATTCACAGGGTTTTTTCCTCCTTTCTTCCTACCCTCCCTCCCGTTTTGTTCTTTTCCCTCCCATTTTCTTTGGAAGCCTTATGGGAGTTCAGGATGACTGTCCCCAATGCTGATGGTCCAGTTCTCTGAGAAAATGACCAGTTGACTACCATAGATCCCTCCATAACCATTTTGTATCCCCATTATTTCAGGAAGGCTTCAGTCCTGCATAATTCAATGAGGAGAGGCATTGTGGCCCACTCTGAGCTCAGTGCTCAACCATAGTGCTATACAATGCTCTAGCATAATGCACTCTCTGAGAGAAATCATAATGACCCATTTCTGTGTCAACACCAGAAGGCCAGATGAAATTGACCAAGAGCATTCAGACACTACCTTGAATAATGGGACTTTTCTTATCTTAACTGTTTTATGGACATATTCTGTTATGTCATATTAATGGTAAAGTAAACACAGATATCTTGGAACTCTAATTTCAATGGACACATTGTCAGTTGTCTTGTCTTACTGCATTAACAACTTATTCACTTAAGAAATATCTTCTTCATATGCTTAACCTTATGGAAACAATAATTTTGGGTGACAAAGGCATCCTGAGTCAGCAAGTGAGGTAATGATGAGAGGCGATTGCTCTGAAGATAGCAGGTCTGCTTTGTCTGACTCTCTAGGTGTTCACTGTCCCATGATGAGCTCTCTGGCACATGTTTATATGCATGTTTCACAGGCTTAGAGAGAAGTAAACACTCACATTCAGACTAATTTTGTTTATCTTTCTAAAAAGGAACTTAGTAATGGTTGACAGCACCAAGGGGTGACAAGGAAAGGACATCAGTCTTACCTAACATTCAAGTTCTCACAGGGAGGAGAGAGAATGGATTCATTCTGGGATTGAGTTCCCTCAAGAATTTAGAGACTGTTCTATTCATCTAGTCTATCTTGATGGTCTTTTCAGGATTGGGGGAAAAGCAGCCAGAGTTCAGGCCCATTCCCGTGAATATTTTGCAGTTTCTCTTTAACAGCTGTTCAGGGTGAGGAACTTGAGAAGAGAGTAAAGGAGACCTGCTTCTGGAGCATCCCCCATGGGAAGGTTTATGCTCCTTGGCTAAAGCTTACCAGAAACAAGATTCTTTCTCTTCCTCTTTGTTCTCTCACTTCTGAATCTTTCTACCTCAATCAGAGCCCCCAGGACAAGTGTTTCCTGCAGCTGAGCTGAATTAGGACCAATTCTCCCCTGAGGGCAGTGGTTGCCCTAAACCTGTGACTCTGGGGCACAAGCTGCTCTGCTGTGCTGGAGGGCTGACAGCCTGGGGAGGTTTTGGTTGAGGTTTGAAACTCTGTGGGAATGGATCACTATCCCACTGAAAACAGTAATAATCTGCAGCCTCCTCAGTCTCCACAGTACTGTTCGTGAAGGTGAAATCTGTCCCAAAGCCACTGCCACTGAACCTGGCAGGGACCCCAGATAAGAGCTTAGATGCTTCATAGATCAGGAGCTTAGGAAACTGTCCTGGTTTCTGTTGGTACCAGCTCCTCCTTTGGTTAATCCTGGAACTGGCTGTGCAGCTGATGCTAACTGTCTCCTGGAGTCAGAGGCAGGGAGGCCACCTGGCATTCCTAGAGGGAAAAGGAGAAGAAAGAGATTTCAGTGAAGAACCCTGTCTCCATACAGTAAATCCAGGCTTAGATCCCTCACCCTCAGGCTGTGTCAAAGATGCCCCTAGGAAAACTCCTTCTGTCTCCAAAGTGGTTCCAATCTCTGCCTCATTGTGAGTCTTACCAGAGCAGTAACAAGCAGAGGAGTAAGGAAGGGGAGAGCATGTGATGCTTGCACAGCTGGAGGCAGAGAGCTCTGAGTTCAGTGAGAAAGGTGGGAGATAGGTGAGGCTGTGTTTGTGAATGTTCCCTTGTAGATCACCATGCAAAACAGAATTTGTCCAACCTCAACTCAAGGAAGCCTGGAGTGGCCCAGTTGTGTTTCCTTGAACGTGTGACCTGTGTGGCCTCTTTTTTTATTGCTCTATTAAATGGACCTCCCTTAAGCTGGACATGGTGATGGCTGTGCCAGGTGGTCAACTGTGGTTATAAACATGGGATGGGGGAGTAGTTTGGAGGAGAGTGGGCTGGTATTGGAGAGCCCTCTGTGCCTTTCCAGGAGAGATCAGATGGCTCTGGGTCTAGAGACCAAGAATTGACAAGTGTTTGTGCAAAGAAGAGAGGAAAGAAAGAAAAAAAAGAAGAAAAGAAGAAAGAAAGAAAGAAAAAGAGAGAAAGGAAGGAAATAAGGAAGAAAGGAAGAAAACTAAGATTGAGCAACCAAAAAAATTGAAAGGAAACTCAGGGCCAAGGTTCAGATGCAATGGAGGTCCAGGGGACTTTGGAGATTCTTTGGTCACTATGAGATGTTGATTCTTCTCTTCTGCATTTTTGTTACAGCTTTCTAAAAGCTAAAAAAGGAAAAAGGAAACACTGTAGATTTCATTATATAGAAGGGGAAATTGAGGCCAAAGGGAGTGAAATGGTTATTTAGGTGCCTTTTTCCTATTAAAGCTCATCATCCCCTTTCCTCCAGTGAGTAAGCTTCCATGCCATTCAGCAGTGGGATCAAGCCTGTGAGAAGGTGTTCTATTTCCAGCCTAGTGAGAGACGGAGATTTAGTCACCAAACAATTTGGAGAGGGAAGATGCTCAGGGTTTCTGTCCAGAAGAGGAACCATTGCTATTTGCACTCCCTCTGGGCTATCAACACCCAAAGAGTGACAGAGAGTATCTTGAGCTCCATCTTATTATTGGCCAATCAGTGAAAGCCAGAGTGTTTGAGATTTCAGGCATGGTGAAGGAACTCCATTTGAATCTGAATGGGCTCTATCAAAGTCTGGTTTTCCAGAACTCAATTTCAAGGAATTTTTATTTCTTTGGGCAAAACACCCCTAGGTCAGTGTCTGACTCTCCAAGGGGAGAACATGAGGAAGGAAGAAAGGAAGGAAAGAGCACTGCCCAGCTGAAATTGAATAGTTAAGTCAGCAGTAGAGCAGCTACTATTCACAAATTGTTTGTCCTTCATACTTTTGTTTAAATACTTATTTTTAGTTTTCAGTGTTAACTTTTATGAGATTTTGAGTTCTAAGTGTTTGGATAAATTGGTATCTCTGATAACAATGCATTAGTTTTCCAACTTTCCCACATATGCAACATTTATAATTTTCCTGTTTTGTCATGCTAGCAATCTGATAGGTGTGATGTGGTATGTCGGAATTGATTTTAATTTGAATTTCTCTAATCATTAGTGATTTAGGGCATTTTTACATATGACTATGGATAGCTTTAATTTCTTCATCTGAAAACTGCCTGTTCACATCCTTTGGCCATTTATCATTTGGAGAATAACTTGTATTTTTATAAATTAAACTCAGTTCTCTATATGTTTGGCAAATGAGGTGTTTGTCAGGGACACAGGGTATCAAACTTGTTTTCCAGCTTTCTGCTTCCCTTCTAATGCTGATTCCATTGGGTTTCTTTGTGCAAACCCTTTCCAGTTTAGTGTAACCAAAATGATCCATTTTGCTTTTCATAATGTTCTCTATATCTTGTTTGGTCATAAATTCTTCATTTGCCCATAGATTGGACTATACTTTTTTTGATTAGAGAGATGCAAATCAAAACAACTCTGAGGTGCCACTTCACACCTATAAGATCGGCAAACATGACAGAACAAGAAAATGATAAATGCTGGAGAGGATGTGGGAGAGTTGGAACACTAATTCATGGTTGGTGGAGCTGCAAGCTCATCCAACTATTCTGGAGAGCAATTTGGAACTATGCCCAAAGGGCTACAAAAATGTGCATATCCTTTGACTCAGCAATATTTCTTCTAGGACTATATCCCCAAGAGATCATAAAAATGGGAAAAGATCCCATATGTACAAAAATATTTATAGCAGCACTCTTTATAGTTGCCAAAAACTGGAAGTCAAGGGGATGCCCATCATTTGGGGAATGGCTGAACAAATTATGGTATATGAATGTAATGGAGTACTATTGTGCCATAAGAAATGATGAACAGGAAGACTTCAGAGAGGCCTGGAAGGACTTGTATGATCTGATGCTGAGTGAAAGGAGCAGAACCAGGAGAACTTTGTGCACAGCAACGACCACAGTGTGCGAGAGTTTTTTCTGGTAGACTTGGAATTTCATAATAACGCAAGAACTTATTAAAAAAAAAAAAAATCCCAATGGTGGTTTTCTAAGGCGAAATGCCTTCCACACTCAGAGAAAGAAATATGGGAGTCATTCGCAGAATGTAGCAGATCATGTTTGTGTGTGTGTATGTGTGTTTTTGTGTATCATGTTTTGATTTGTTATATGATTTCTTCCATTTATTTTAGTTCGACTACATAGCATGACTATAGTGAAAATGTACTCAATAGGAAAGTATATGTAGAACCTATACAGAATTGTATGCTGTCATTGGGAGGGAGGGGGTAGTGGGGCGTAGGTGTGGGGGGGATAAAATCTTAATTGTATGACAGTGATTGTAAAACATTAAAAAATAATAATAATAAAATAAAATTTAAAAAAAAATTAAAAAAAAACATAATACAAAAGTAATTAGTATGCTTCATTCTGCATTCTGCAAATCGGGAGGTCTTAATGCAGATCCTGGAGTCTTCAGGTTTATCAAACAATGGATTATTATAGTCATTGCCTATCATGTCTAATGTACCTGACAATTCCACTGTCTCACCATTTTATTTCTTCAGGAGTACTAAGTAGCTCTGATGATTGCTGCTTTATAATAGTTTCAGATCTGGAAGGGCTAGGCCACCTTCTCTTGCATTTCTTTTCATAAATTCCCTTGATATTTTTTAACTTTTGCCCTTCCAGATGAATTGTTATTATTTTTCTAGGTGTATAAAATTATTTTTGGTAGTTTGATTAGTATGATACTTGATAAGTAAAATAATTTTGGTAGAATTTCCATTTTTATTATATTAGCATGGCCTATCCATGAGCAACTGATGTTTTTCCAATTATTTAGATCTAATTAATTTTTTATTCTTGAAGAGGACCAATGATCTCAGAAAGGTGATGTCCTGACTTGTGAGTTTATTGGATTTAAGTGAGGCAGGGTTGGGCAAAGTCACCAGCTTCACTGTCTCCTCCAGAGCTACCTGACTACAGTGGCAAGACATAGATCAAGATGACTGGGGATGGTTCATGAAATCTGAGACAGAGAAATGAAAAAAGACATCCAGGAAAGACCTCTCTCCCACTGTATCTGTCGCCATTGACCCCGTTATCTTGACCTATGCTTTGACACTGTACTCAGATGACTCTGGAGGAGAGAGTGAGGCTGATGACTTCAGACAGCTCTGCCTCACCTAAAGCCAACTCACATTCAAGTCAAGACAGTCCCCTCTTGATGTATTTGGTGCTTTTTGGATTGAAGGATGAACAATAAACAGCAACAAGCCTATACCTTGGAATCTTTCCTTGTAGACACAATCAGCTTGAGCCAGGTAGGCCCCTGATGTTCTTACCCTTCTGTTAGGATCAATGGCGTGAGGGATAAAACGGGCAGAACGAAGTGATTTTCTTTGCTTAGATGCCCTAAGGACAGCTGACATCTCATGACCAGCCCTTGTTACCTCTTTTCCCTTTCTTCATAAAGGTATAAAAACTTTGTCATAGATCTCTAGTCTGAAAAATCTATTGCTGTCTGCAATCATGGGAGAACCCCAGGATGGCAGGTTTTCTCCCCTGGAATCTCTACTAAAGACACTTTATGTCTCAGGTTATGCCTTTAGTTCCTTTTAGATCTTGACACACTCCCTTATTAAGGATCACTTTTCAATCAGTAATCACTCAACAAGCAATTTATGAATTGATTCCTCTGTGCTAGACATTATGGACACATTGCATCTGAGTGATCAACATATTCCATCTGCAGAAGAAATATGAGGTAATTTTCAGAAGGAAGGTGCTGTGAGCTTTTCTTGTAGAAGATATCACTTGAACCAAGATTTAAAAGAACCTGAAGATGCTAAAAGGAGAGGGGAGGGAATGCATGGGGGTTATCCAGTACAAAGGCATGGAGGTTGGAGATGGGAATGTGTGTGTGTGGAAGAACAAGGTCTGGAATTGTCACCTATCCCACTTAAGACTTCCTGAAGTCTGTGGGATGCCTTAAAAGTTCTCTGAACTGGTAAAAGTATGCACCTGCAAAAGCTCTCCTCCCACAAACTATAAAACACCTGTAAATAATAGCTCTAAACAAATTCTAGAGAACCAGAGGCCACAAAATGACAGAGAGAAAGAGATTTCCAGCACAAGGCACCTTGGAAGCCTGACAGGAAAGGTCTGTGACACTGGGTGCTCAGTGCTGTGCAGCACAGCCTAGCCTGGACTACAAAGTGGCAAGTACAGTACTGGAGGTGGCTTAAATGTGTCATGGACAGCAGCTGTGAGTCTCATATTCCTCAGCTCCCAAACAGCAGAGACAGCTTCAAAGGTAAGAGAGAAACCTCTTTCAATTGGAGGTGAAGGGAACACAGCAGTGTATCCCAAGCCTCAGGCAGCAGCAGCTTCAATTCTTGGAGCCTTGGGCCAAATCCCCTTGGGAATTGAACAGCTGATCTGGATCTCAGCCTTGACTGGCTGCCCTGGGGTGAGGAAGAGTGCTGCCTTGGTGGAGCTGGTGGAGGCTCTGGAGAAGGAATCCTGCTCACAGACCAGAGTGCAGGCCAGGAGAGGAATAAACTCCTCACTCTTGATTGTACCACCATGGAAGAATTGAGAACTTACAGATCCTCATGTTATATCTTCCCCTTGACAAAGAACTCAAAAGTCAAGAAAATGCCCACAAAAAGGATAAGAAGAAGGCAATAGAAGGTTATTTCTTGGTGAGCAGGTATTTTCTTCCATCATTTCAGATGAGGAAGAACAATGCATAACATCAGAGGAAAAAACTAAAATTCAAACCTTCTGCACCTAAAACCTCGAAAATAAATATACAATGGTCACAGGCCATGGAAGAGCTCAAAAAGAATTTTGAAAATCAAGTAAGAGAAGTGGAGGAAAAATTGGGAAGAGAAATGAAAGTGATGCAAGGAAGTCATGAAAAGCAAGTCAAGAGCTTGCTAAAGGATATCCAAAAAATGCTGAAGAAATTAACACCTTCAAACTAGACTAACTCAAATGGCAAAAGAGGCCAACAAGTCAATGAGGAGAAGAATGCTTCAGTGTTTTGATCTTCCTTGTCGCCACAGAAATTTTCTGTACTCAAAGTGTTTTTCCATTGTTTGGTAATTTTCCTACACTATTATTTGACTTTCACCTCTTTGTTAATGTAGGGCTCTGCTTCCAGTGGGGAGCACACTATCCGAAGCTTCAGGGTTTCCATGAAGCTCTTTTCAGAGATACTTCACAGGACTTATAAGCTTTTAGTTCTTGGAAGATATTTAGTACTCTCTTGACCTGTGCTCTGGTCTATGAGTGACCCACAAGTGCTCTTTTCTGTGCTGCAACTGTGAGGAGGGTCCTCCCTCCATTGTGGCTACCAACTCTTCTCTGCTAGTGCTCCCCCTTGCCCTGGTACTCCTTCCCCAACCTGGATCTGAGAATGGACAAAGCAACAGAGTTCTGTCACAGTGCTAGCAAAGAGAACCATGTAATCTCCTTCTGAACAATTGTTTGACCATTTGTGGCCAGAGAACTCAAAATGCAACTGCTTCTGTTGCCACAATTGATCAGTGAGTCCTGGGGCCTGCCCCTGATTGACTGTGACCAGGGCAGTGCTGGTATGCACTCTACTCTCATCCACTTGGGTCACTGATCTTTCTTTCTCATCTTCTAAGTTGTCTTTGGTGTCTGGGGGTTAAGAGCTCTGGATATCATTATTACTGTCAGTGATTCAGTCCCCCCAGGGCTTGCCTTAGTTTTGCTGGGGCCCAGTCTGTGCTGGTGAGGCCTGCTCTGGACTGTGCTCCTGTCTCATCATAGTGCAATAGATCTCTCCTTTTGACCTTCAAGCTTGTCTTGTGTTGGAAACTTGTTTCATTCCATTTTTTGTGAGTTTTACTGCTCTAGAATTTGTTTAGTCATTTAAAAATGGCATTTAAACCAGTTTGGGGGAGAACTCAAGTGAGTCCCTGACTTTACTCTACCATATTTGTCTTGACTATTTTCTTAATTTTCCTTATCCTCTTTTTTATTTTATTAGTACATATTTATGGAATAAAAAAAGCATTTCCATAACATTGTACAATAATACGATGGCACATGAAGCTGCTAATCTATTATGCACAACCTGCTATTTAATACAAATATACAGTGAAATAATCATGTACTTTGGATGGTTTCCCTCTACCTTCCTCCTTTATTGTTTTTTTCACTCCCATATTCCTTAGAAGGCTTATGGAAAATAAGGATGGTCATCCCAATGCTGATGGTGCAGTCTCAGGGAAGATGACAAAGTGACTACCAAGGGTGACAAGGGTAGGGCATTTAATGTTGCCTGAAAGTGAAATTTCCATCATGAGAAGGGAGACAAGATCTTTCCTATAGACTGAGTTGCCTCAAGAGCTTCCTTGTTCCATCCACCTTGTCTGTCCTGGCTGTCTTTTTAGGGCTGAGGAAAAAGAGCCAGAGCTGAGAGTCCAGACACATTCTCCTGAATTGTTTGCAGTTTTCTCTCAAACACCATGTGAGGGGAAAAGAATTGTGTTAGAGAGCAGAGGGCAGAGTAAAGGATGGGACCAGCTTCTGGAAACAGCCCCATGTGAAGGCTGGTGGTGCTTGGCTGGAGCTTACCAGGCAGATGATATTTTTCTCTTCCTCTTGTTGCTCCTTTTAATCTTTCTACCTCAATGAGAGTCTCTGGGACAAGTGGATCCTGCAGCAGAGCTGGATCAGGCTCAATTCTCCCCTGAGGGCAGTGGTTGCCCTGAGCCTGTGACTCTGGGGCAGCAGATGCTCCTCTATGCAGGAGAGCTGAAGAGCCTGGGGAGGTTTTTGTTCAGGGCTGAAACACTGTGGGAATGGAGCATTATACCACTGAAGACAGTAATAATCTGCCACATCCTCAGCCTCCACAGCACTGATGGTGAAGGTGAAATCTGTCCCAGAGCCACTGCCACTGAACCTGGCAGGGACCCCAGATAGCCGAGAGGAAGCAGCATAGATCAGGAGCTTGGGAGATTGTCCTGGTTTCTGCTGGTACCAGTCCATGTAGTTGCTAATGCTGGAACTGGCCTTGCAGTTGATGGTGACTCTGTCTCCTAGAGCCACAGAGAGGGAGGCTGGGGTCTGAGTCACGACAGTGGCTGCCTGATATTCTGGGCAGGAAAAGAAGAAAGAGATTTCAGTTAAGAATGCTATTCCTTTACCCTCAGTCTCTGTAAGAGATTCCCACTAGAAAACACATTATTTCTCTAAAATGTTGCCAACCTATGGCTGGAAGTCTTACCTTGAAGCCAGAGGAGTAGGAGGCAGAAGAGCAAGGAAGGGGAGAGCATTGTGACCCTTGCAGATCTGGAGACAAAGAGTTCTGAGTTCATTGTGAAAGGTGGGATATATTTGAGTCTCAAGCTGGGTTTCTGAAAGGTCTCTTAAGGGATCACCATGCAAAACAGTGCTGGTCCAACCCCAACTCAAGGACCCCAGGTGTGGTGATATGCACATGGAGGGTGTATTTCCTTGAAGTGTATTTTTCAAGAGGTGACCTCATGTGGCCTCTTTTTTTATTGCTACTTTAAATGGACCTCCTCTTGAATAGCCATGATCTTGGCTGTGGCAAGTGACTCTAAACGGGGTTGTCCTCTTTATTTCCCCAGGAGAGATTAGAGGCCTCTGGGTCAAGAGACTATGTGTTGACAAATGTTTATGGAAAGAACAGAGTTAAGAAAGCAAGAAGTAGCTGAGTTAGCAAGAGAACTAAGAACTGGGAGTCACCAGAATTCAAGGAGAGCTCGGGGCCCAGGGTGAGATTTATGGCCATGGTGGGGACTTGGAGATTCTTTGGTCTAGTAGCTGCTGTGGGCAGCATATGTCCCTTGGGTTGTTTTGGGGCCTAGATATTTATTTTTCTCTTCCATATTTCTGTTGCCTCTTTCAAAATGCTGAAAAACAGAAGGGTTTGTTGATCTCAACCACCCATTTTGCAGTTGTGGAAAATGAGGTGAAAAGGAGCAAAATGATTGTTCAGAGACGTTTTTCCTACTGAAGTCCATCATCTCCTATTCTTCCCCTTTTTTCAGACCATCATTGTCCCCTGGCTGAACTCTGTCCATGGCTGTCTTGTTGGTTTCTCTGGCTCAACTCTCTCCCCACTCCAGCCAGTGCTGCCCTCAGCTATTAAACTGATCATGTGACAGAGCAGGGCTGACCATGTGATCTCGTACTCCAGAACCTCCTATCCCTCTTTTCACCTCCAAGATCTGATAAAAAGTCCTTTAAAAATTTTCAGAGCTTGTCCAATCTCTCCCTTTCCACTTTCTTTACCCTTCACCCTCTACCTGGTACCTTATGATATGGTGACCCTCTTAACTCTGTGCCCTCTTCCTGCTGACCCCTAGGTCAGAAGAATGTTCTTCTACCTCACAGCCACTTCCTGCCTTCAGTGGCTTCCTCTTTCCTCAGAAATAAACACATGCGAAACTTCCAGTATATTCTCTTGCCAGTATGATGTCCGTGTGTAGTCTTTTCTTTTGTGCCCTTACTTCATACCAGACACAATATTGTCTTTTACTGGCCATGGTTTTTTAATTTAATTTTTCATTTAAATCTTTTGAAATTGAACTTAAATGCTAAAAAAAAAAAGCCTTTCCATACTTGCAGCAGAATAGAAAAAGAAGATTCTGTGGGCAACTTCCTCTCATACCTTGTAAAACAATCACACAATAAAGTCCATCCTTGTCTTTGCAGACTATCCTCTTCTCTGTCCTCCCTTCTGAACTTCCTGTTGTTCTTTTTGTGCCTTTATAAAGACAAGTCAGTGGTCTGCTTTCTTTTTTTCATTATGATCCCTCTTTCCTCATCTCTGAAATAAAAATTGAGAAGAAATAAAGAAACCAAATCCCTTGTAACATACAAGTAGAATCTTGCACTATCTGATGGCCATATCCAATAATGTGTCTCCTTTTGCATCTTGTGTCCATCCTCTCTTTGTCAGGAGATGGGTAGCAGGTCTTTCCAGAGTTTCTCTACAGATGGGGTTCAGGGTTGTCTTTACCATGCTGATGTCTTCTTACCCTTTGTTTTCCTGGTTTTATCCATTTTGGTGTCTGTCATTTCTCACTGCCCAGCACTGTGTGAAATAGCCTCTTTCATTAACACTTATAGCTCAATGATGTTTATCATATTTACAAAGCACATTTTGTTCAGGTATTCTTCAATTATTTAAGAGGAAATCTAAGACATTTAATTGTATTTGTTACTCCAGGGTCCGGCTATTTTATTGCAGTAGGTAAAACACTTCGCCTGAAGTTAGGGAGACCTGAATTCAAATCCAGTCTGTGATACTTTTTGGCCATGTGGCCCTGGGCAAGTTGCCTAATCATGTTTTGGGTATACACATGGACACACACAGACACACACATACATATACACCCACGTATGTTTATTTGGAGGTTTGTGAACACCATATTCACTGTCTCTGTGAGATTCCAGAATGTAATTATTTTTTTAATTTCTAGTGATACATTTTAGGGCAAGAAATGGAAAGATGCTAAGTAAATTATTAAAGGCCTGGTTAACTTTGTTTTTGTGGTAAAGCTTATTTAACTGGGTATCTTCTCTCCGGGTTTTAAAAACTTAATCTCCTCCCTATTACAACACTTTTTTCATTGAGGAATTTTGTGATACCAGTAATTCTATAACAACTTCTTTGGAAAGTTATTTATGTTACTCAAGGACATTTTAAACAAATGTAGTTGAGCAACTTCAGATTTTAAAGGTTTAATTTTGCTTTAAAGTGGAAAAGAGAGATATCTACCATTTTTGACATGTCCAACTCGTTTTCACCATATGTGTTTAGTGATTCTCATCTTTATTTTTTACATCAGGATAAATTGTAAGTTGTTTCAAAAAAGGGAAACAAAGGTTTTGAAAACAATCTTTCTCTGATTTTCTACTAAATTTTCATTAGCAAGATAATTTAATGCTATATCATTATGACAAGTTGTAGACCAGAAGAGATCCTGCTGTTTTGACCAAGAATTGTAGTCATCTCATGGCTTAAGGAAGTATTAAATTAGAGTTTGAACTTATGATATGTATAAAATTCAATTCAGGAGGTTTCTCACTTTCCAGAGTGAGTATTTTAAGAGAAGTATAAACAAGCTTGTGAAGGATGTGAATCTATCAAGTTGTAAGGTTAAAGTCAGGATCGTCTTTGTTTTTGTTGAAGGAACAGTATTTCGTTGCAGACATATGTTAGTGAAGAGCAGTATCTTATGAGCTATCCTGTGTTATCTTAATGGGAAACCTAATATCACTTTTTTTTTGGAATTAGAAGATGTGGAGAAATTGATGAAAACTGCTTAAGACTCAAAATAAGATATTCCCATTATTGAAAGTGGTTCTGAGTGCAATATAATTTTTCCTATGATGAGTCTCTGACTGTTACCAATATGAGATTAAATACTTCTTGTCTACTATGTGTGCTCCTTGAGAACTGAAATCACCCTGAGCTCTGATTATTGGAAATTGCCCTTTAAGACTTTATTTATGGAACTGTAATTGACTATAGTTTTGACCTTTGATTATAGATTTGTCTGAAATATCATGAAGCCAATATCATGTGATACAGGTTGGGAACAGGTGAAGGTGGATGTCTGTGCCTAGGAAAAGTTTTGGGGACAACCTTGGACATGGTCTAAGTAGGATCTTCCTGACTCTTTTTCCTAATTGTGCTATTTAGTTTCTGAAAAGGGAAGTTCTCCACCTGATTAATACTGAGCCCTGCTTTTAACAAGTTGTTGCTACACGATTGACTGTTAGATATGACTTATCTCTGGAATCAAATAGAACTAAGGAAATTTTTTCCTTCTTTTATGATATATGACATTGTTGCAACTGTTATTCTCTCTTTTTCTTTCCATCAAATGTCTATAATCAAGTGGTTATGTTAGTGCAATATAAATCTCTTAAATAACGCATAGATACTGAAACATCTCTGAGTCACTATAGTAGGCAGCAGGAATGAATGTCTTACAATATTACCTTATATTCATGGCCAAATAATATTAAGAGAGGGATAGCATCCTGTGAAGGAGAAAATCCTTGGGCAAAGTAATAAGAGAAAGATGTAATGTGATAGGTTTTTAATTACATAGAATAGCAAATTTTGAGAGAAAAGCAATAGAGTACACTGTTTCCTCCAAGAATTATATACAGGTATGTAGAATTGGCTTCCAAAATTTATCTATCATGAAAATTCAGGTTTTAGGCATGCTTTGGTAGTAAGTTTTCAAAGGTGGATTTTTCTATTATTAAAACACCTTTCTGATAATTTTAGAAGGCAGAAGAGTTTATTTTATAGTAGGTTCCTCATATTTTAAAAGATTCTTGTATCAATACAGGATTTAGGTAAGGACAGAAACAGCAAATTGTACATAAAGGGAAATCGTGTGAAGTTTCAAAATTGGAGAACCAAATTTAAATGATTGTACTCATTTAAACTGAATCCAAACTATCTAGGAACTTTTAGTTCTGAACCAGAGAAGCAGAATTCCCTTTTAGAATTGTCTTCAGAATAAAATCTATTGTCCAAGAAAGGATATCTAAAAATCACCTTGGAGTCAAAAGATGCTGCTTCAATAGACATTGAGAATGGGGTGCTGGGATACCTGCCGAAAAAGGGTTTTTAGAAGATCTTATAAAATACTTTTGAAGTCAAATGACAGAGATGGAGTAAAAAGCAAAAAAAAAAAAAAAAAAATAAGAACAATCCAAAATAAACAAGAAGGTTATGAAAAGAAATTCAACCAATTAGAAAAGGAGATCCAAAATTTTACAGAAGAAATTGATAACCTGAAAATTAGAATTAAGCAAAGTGAAACCAGTGAAATTGACAAGAGCAAGAAATACTTAAATAAAACTTGAATGATTATAAAATAGAAGAGAAAGTGAAACGTAAGAAAAACAATAGATTTGGAGAATAGATCAAGGAAGGAAAAAATAAAAATAATCAGACTACCTGAAAGTTATAATCAGAAAAAGATCACATGAAATAATTTTAAAAATTGTCCTGAAGCATTAGGACAAGGGGGGAAACAGACACAGAAAAAATCCATTGATCACCACTTAAAAGAGATCCTATAAAGACAACTCATAGGAATATCATAGTCCAATTCAAATGCCCAAGCTCAAGAATAAAATATTAAAAACATCAAGACTGCAACAATTTAAATGTGATGGAGCCACATTTAGGATCACACAAGACCTAGTAGCAGAGACATTAAAGGAGTATGAATCTTGGAACACAGTATATCAAAGAGCAAAAGAACTGAGGCTCTGCCCAAAAATATCATAATCTGGGAAGTGAAGTATTATGCTGAATGAAAAACAATTGATGTTTAGTAAACTCAGACTTTCAAAACTTCAATAGAAGTCTCAACATAAAGGACCAAGAAAAATATAAGGTATATTCCAATGACTGATTATAAGGGACTCATAAGGACAGACTATATGCCCTTTATATATGTAAAATGTATGTCTAAGACTCTTATTAATTATTGGGTTGCTCATAACAAAGATTGGGGTAAACCTGACCTTGATATTAATTTAAAAAGTAAAACCATTTTAGAATAGCTAAAAAGAGTAATTATTTCATACAAATGATGTGCAAGAGGAAGACTTGATACAGAGAAATTAGATGGGGGAGAAGGGCTAGCAGTTCTGATAACATACTTTCCTTGGGAATAAAAGGACAAAGTAAAAAGAGTGCACAGCAGAGAACAAAAGAAAATTCACAATAAAGGAAAGAGTCGATGGACAGTTCCCAGTGCAATGTGTATTATTCATCATACAGGCTTTCTTGAAATGAACATTTATTGTTATATATTTCTAATCCTTTCTTATGTCCCGCTATGCCCATGAAGTGGTTTGTTTTTTCTCTTTTTGACTTTGCATTTAAGTTCCACCATGAAGTGTATGATTTTTTTTCCTTTTCTCTGTTCTGTATTTGTGATTTGGTCCTTGAATCCAAAAGTAAAAGAAAACAGACATCCAGAGAGGAGTCACTGTCCATCCCCAGCTTCCCCAGCTCCTTCCTAGGATGGGGGCTTTCATGTTCTTCTGAGATCATTACCTCTAGGCTGAAAGGAAGAGCTATTCCTTCCTTGTACCCATTCTCCATATTTCATTATTTGTCATTCTCCACCCCCACCCCCATCTCGACATCCTGAAGCCTTAAGCCCTCCTTTCTCAAGGCTGCCTCCCCTGAAGCTTTTAGGTACAGACAAGGCTAATCAGTGCTTCAGAGACAGAATCTTTGCCTAACTCTATGGTCTATCTTATCTACATTCTTATTTACTGGATCTCTTTTGCTGCTAAACTTGTAGAAAGTGTTGTCAGTGTTTCTTTGTCTGCTGTCTCCCCCATTAGACTGTGAGCTCCTTGAGGGCAGGGACTATCTTTTTCCTCTTTTTGTATTCCCAGCACTTAGCAGTGCCTGGCACACAGTAGGTGCTTACTAAATATTTATTGACTGCTTTATAAATATATCGTCCCCATCTGCCCCTTATTTTTCCAGTCCCTTTCCTCTCTTGAAATGCTACAATGTTTTCCTTTCCAATTGTTCTCTGAGTCAGTGGGAATTCTTTAGTTCATCACCCATTTGTGTGATTACAGCAACAGCCAAGTACAATGGCCGTTTAACAATTTACAAAGTCTTTCCCCTACTCTGAGGGTGTTCATGGCCATATTATTATTATTCCCATTTGGGGCAGCTGGTGGTATAGTGGTTAGAGAGGTAGGCCTGGAATCAGAAAGATCTCTGTTCAAATCTGGTCTGAAACATTAGCTCTTGTCACCTTGCGAAAGTTGTTTAATCTCTATTTGTCTCTCTTCTCTCATGTATAAAATGGGAATAATTTGCAGAGTTGTTGTGGGGATCAAATGAGATAGAGATGTATAGTGTTTGGCACGTTGCTTGGCGGAGAGTAGCTGCCACAGAAATGCTTCTTCTCCATTTTATAGATGAGGAGTGTGAGGGTTTGATTTACTCATGGTCACCTGACTCAAAATGACATAATTGGGCTTCAAACGTTGTCTTTTAATGCCTTAAGTCCAGTGCTCGATTATGAGACCATTCTGCCTCTCTTTCTTCTCCCTAGGAAGGCAGTGTTGCCTGGTGGCTAGAGTAATGGTTTTGGAGTCAGGAAGGTCTAAATTCAAATCCTGCTTATGATGTAATAGTTTCAATTAAAGTTCTTGTTTTGGTTTCACCTTTATGTCTGACTGTCCTTTCCCCTTTCCAGAAAACCCTTTCTTGTAATAAAGAATTTTTTAAAAAAGAAAGGAAAAAATGGTAAAGTAACCAATGTATCATTTGGTTTTGACAGTATATATAGTATTCCTTAGCTATCACCTGAACCTCTACAAAGAAGGAAAAGATATCTATTTTCCATAAGTTACTTCAGTGGGAAGAATGGTAATAATATTTATACTGTGTTTACTGTTTCATTCTGTGTGTGTGATATTTTATTATATTATTAACATATTTAATTTTAGAAAGAAAAGAGAAAATAATATGCTTCAATCTGTGTTGCCTTAGATCCTTGCATTCCTGAGAAAAGGTAAGTCAGTCATAGCTGATCATCACACAGTGTTGCTGGTGCCATGTACAATGGTTTTCAGGTTCTGCTCATTACCCTCAGCATAAGGTGATGTAAGTCTCTTCAGGGTTTTCTGAAATCACCATGGCCATCATTACTTATAGCACAGTAGTATTCCATTACATTCATGTGCCATATTTCTTTGACTCTAATTAGGTAGCTATCTGATACAATGGATAAGTAGCAAGCTGTGTGACCATGGTCACTTAATTTTTCCACATCAGAATTTTCTCATCTGTAAAATGGTAATAATAATGACACCTATGTTGTGTGAGGATCCAATAAAGAGCTTATTAAACCTTAGAGTGCTATATATAGCTTTGTTGTTCAGTCTTTTCAGTTCCTTTCAACTCTTCATGATCCCATTTGGGGGTTTCTTGGCAAAGATCCTGGAATGACTTGCCATTTCCTTTTCCAGCTCATTGTTAGAGATTTGAAAACTGAGGCAATGAGGGTTAAGTGACTTGCAAAGGGTCACATACCAAGTAAATATATGAGGCCAGATTTGAGCTCAGGAAGATGAGTCCTCCTGACTTCATCACCCACATACTATCAAATCTGCCACCTAAACAGAGCTTTAGGAGACTGTTCTGCATCCTTTCTCCCTGCTGCTCCCTTAACGTCATTTCATATAATTCTTTTTTATTCTTGCTTCTCTTTTCTTTGTTTATTTAGTATTTTATCCCGGCCCCCAGTTATGTGTAAAAACAATTTTCAACATTCTTTTAAAAAAACTTTGAATTACAAGTTCTCTCCCTTTCCCACCCTCTCATTGAGAAAGCAAGCAATTCAATATAGGTTCTTCATGGGGAGTCATGTAAAACATATCCATAATCGTCATGTTCTGAAGGAGAACATGGATGATAAAATTGAAGAAAGATAAAATACAACAAAAGTATGCTTCAGTCTATATTCAGACACCATCAGTTCTTTCCCTTGGGATGGATAGCATTGTCATTGTAAGTCCTGAAGAGTTTTTTTGGATCTTGGTATTGGTGAGAATAGCTAAGTCCTTCACAGCTGATCATGTTCCAATATTGCTCTTAGTTTGCACACATGATATTTGGCTTTCTATCAGCCCCTGTAAGGATTTCCTGGTTTTTCTGAGACCATCCAGCTCATTTTTTCTTATGCTACAAAAGTATTTCATTATAAGATCTTAATGCATCCTGGGCCATCTCCAGTCCTCCTGAGGATTATCAGGTCCCTGGACTCTGATGACTCAGGAGAAGGAAGTCAGGTTAGTGACCTTGCACAGCCCTCACTCACTCAAATCAAAGGCAATTGCAAGTCATGGCATCATCTTCATGTCATGGTCCTCTTCACAAATGAAGGAGAAATACAGCAACAACAATTCCATTATAATCATACTCCTCAACTCGTTCAGCCATTCCACACTTGCTGGACATGTCTTCAATTTCCAATTCCTTCCCCAGGTAAGTGATGCTATAAATATTTTTGTATATATAAAGTCCTTTTCCTTTCTTTTTTTTATTTCTTTGGGGATACAGACCTAGTGGTGGTATTGCTGGGTCAAAGGGTATGCATGGTTTTATAAGCCTTTGGGCATAGTTCCAAATTACTCAACAGAATGGATGAATCAAATCACAACTCCACCAACAATGTATTAATGTCTCCTTTTACCAACATTCCCTCCAACATCTGTTATTCTTCTGTCTTATTAGTAAATCTAGTATGAAGTAGTACCTCAGAATTGTTTGAATTTGTTATTCTCCAAGTAATACTGAGTATTTTTTCATATTATTTCATCGGAGAAATGATCATATCTTTTGATCATTAATCCATTGGGGAGTGCCTTTTATTTTTAAAAATTGGAATCAATTCTCTGTAGGTTTGAGAAATGATACCTTTATGAGAGAAACCTCCTTAAAATTTCTTTTCACACATATGATGGCTAACTGTATTTCTCTCCATCCTCTTTCCCCCATTAACTTTTTTCTCTTCCACCTTTCACACTGTCCTCCCTCAAAGATGTTTTCCTTCAAGCTAACACCTTGCATTATGTGCCCTCCCTTCCATTTGTCTCCCCCTTCCCTGCCTCTTCTTTTCTCCTATTTGCCTCTCACTTTCCTATAGGGCAAGAGAGATTTTTATACCCAATACAGGGTGTATGTTAGTCCGTCTTTTACTCAATTCTGATGTGAGCAAGTTTCATTTATTTTCCTTTACCTCCATCCTGTTCCTCTCCACTTTCAATACTTTTTTTGCCTTTTAGGTGAAACAATTAACCCCCTTTTGCCTTTCCCTTTTCCTTTCTCACATCACATTTCTCTCTCAGCCCTTAATTGGTTTTAGCTATCATCCCTTTATATTCATCTAACACCTGTGCCTTTTATCTGTATATACTCCTAACTGCCCTAATAAGGAGAAAGATCTCATGAGTTACAAAGATCTTCCCATGTAGGAATATAGACAATTGAAGCATGTTAATTCCTTTATGATTTTCCTCCCCTGTTTACCTCTTTATTTTTCTCTTGAGTCTTTTATTTGAAAGTCAAATTTTCTGTTCAGTTCTGGTATTTTCATCAAGAATATTTGAAAGTCCTTTGTCTCATTGAATACTCCCCCCCCCCCCCCCAATGAGTATTCTCAGTTTTGCTGTGTAGGTGATTCTTGGTTGTAATCCAAGCTCTTTTGCACTCTTAAATATCCTATTCCATGTCCTCCACTACTTTAATGTAGAAGCTGCTAAATCTCATTTTATCCTGACTGGGGCACATCAGTGCTTGAATTATTTCTCTCTGTTTATGCTTGCAATGTTTTTTCTTTGATCTGGGAACTCTGGAATTTTGCTATAATAGTCCTGTGAATTTTCATTTTAGGATCTCTTTCAGGAGGTGATCAGTGGATTCTTTCAATTTGTATTTTACACACTTGTTCTATAATATAAGGGTAGTTTTCCTAGATAATTTCTTGAAAGATGATGTGTAGAATTGTTTCTTTGGTCATGGCTTTCAGGTAGTCCAATAATGTTTACATTTTCTCTTCTGGATCTATTTTCCAGGTCATGTGTTTTTCCAATTAGACATTTCCCACTGTCTTCTCTTATTTCATTCTTTTAGGTTTTTTTTTTGTGATTTCTCAATTTCTCATAAAGTCATTAGCTGTCATTTGCTCCAACTAAATTTTGAAGGAATTACTTTGTTCAGTGAGCTTTTGGAATTCCTTTTCCATTTGTCTCATTCTGCTTGTTAAGACATTCTTCTCCTCATTGAGCTTTTGGGCTTCTTTTGCCATCTGAGTTGGTCTAATTTTAAAGTGTTATTTTCTTCAGTATATTCTTGTGCATCCTTTAGCAAGCGGTTGTAACTTAACATATCAAAAAGAGGGCTCATTTTCTTTCTTTCAAATATAGCTGCCTTTTAATTTTCCTATTACTGTTTAGAATACCACTGTCCTTCAAGGCTAACACAATTTCGATAGGTTAGAAACCTAGGCTGAATCTAAGAGGGTGAGGTTCCAAAGGAGTGAATGCATAGTATACACACATACACATACAAACACACACACACACCTCATAAGTTTAAAATGAAGGAAGTATGGACAGAAAGATAGGAAGTAGCTGCTCTGAAAATGATCTGAGAGTTTTAGTGAAAAGCAAAATCCATTTAAGCTAGCAAAGTGATAAATGTGCCCTTGGCCTGCATTAGGGTATTAAGTGAGGCACAGCTCTTAGGAGCTAGGAAGTGAGAGTTCTATTGTACCCAGAATTCATCAAATGCCATCTGCAACATTGTGTTCATTAATGAGCATCATGTTTTATGAAGGACACTAATAAGTTGGAGATAATGGTTGTCATGTAAAAGAGAGAGTAACTTATTCTGCTTATCCTCAGATATCACAACCAGAAGCAATGAGAGGAAGTTGGCAAAGAGGCAAATTTCTGTCTGAAGTTAGCAAAAACTTCCTAATAAGGAAAGCTCTCCCAACATGAGATGGATTGCCTCAAGATAAGCCCTCTCTTATTGGAGAGACTATCAAGCAGGAAGTGGATGGTTGCTTGTCAGGTATGCTACGGTGGAATTCTTGCTATGGCCATGCTGAACTCAACGGTCACTGAAATCCCTCTCAACTCAAGTTCTAAGTGAGTATTTGAATATTTCCAATGGTGAGATACTTGAGAAAGGGCTCCTTCCATAACTAGACATCTCTGACTCGTAAAGAGGTTCTCGTTATTTTGAGGTAAAATATATATGCCCATAACTCTTGTCAGTTTAGATTGGTTCAGCCTTCCAGAATGCTAAGGACTTAAGAAAACATAAAAAGAAACAACCCTCAAATGTATTCATTCCAAGCAATTCTTAATTACCTGATAACAAGATATTATAACAAGTCTTGGGTACAGAAGGGGAAAAAGTGAAAGAAATTTCTTTAGAAATGATAAACCTTTAAACCTTCATATATTTGAAGGCCACTAACATATCCCCACCAAATGTTCCCTCCCCAGCTTTTCCTGTTTTGCCTCTTATGCTACAAAAAGACAAACCAGACAAGCTGACTCCAGCAGCCCTCTTCTTTGTGTTGCTGCCATCTAGTGACCACCCATTCCTGAGTCAAGCCAAATACACTTTCAAAGGCTCCCAATACTCCTTAGTAACCTTAAGATAAACTGCAGCTGAAGGAACTTTCGAGTTCACCCAGGTATACTCCACCAGACAGACAAGGAAACTGAGGCCTGAGAGGGTGAAGGAACTTGTTCAAGGTCACGTAGCCAGTTTGTGTCAAAGAAGATATAGCTACAACAATGAGGATGATGGTGATGATGATAACAATTGTGATGACAATAACATTTCTGCTGCTACCAGTTCATGTAGATGCCAGTGCTGGAACTGGCCTTGCAGGTGATGGTGACTCTGTCCTTCCTACAGTCACAGACAGGGATGATGGGATCTGGGTCATGCCAGTGGCTGCCTGGGCTTGTTGGTAAGAAAAGAAGAAGAAAGAGATTTCAGTGAAGAATCCTATGTAGAGACAGTGAACACAGGAGTTGTTCCCTCACCCTCAGGTTGTGTCAGAGATTTCCACTGGAAAACTCCTGTCTCCAAAGTGGGGCCAACTTGTTCCTTATTGGAAGTCTTACCTTGAGGCTGGAAGAGTAGGAGGTAGATGAGCAAGGAAGGGGAGAGCATTGTGATGTTTGCAGAGCCGGAGGTAGAGAGCTTTGAGCCCAATGAGAAAGGTGGGAAATACTTGTAAGTGAGGCTGGGCTTGTGAAAGGTCCTTTGGAGATCACCATGCAAAACAGTGCTGGCCCTGCCTCAGCTCAAGGACCCAAGATTTGTGATATACTCATGGAGGTAGTGGCCCAGTTGTGTTTCCTTGAAAGTGTGACCTCATGTACCCTCTTCTTTTCTTGCTATTTTCATTGGATTTGTCCTAGGCTGGACAAGGTCATGGCTGTGACAGGTGCTATATTTAGGGGAACCTTCTCTATCTTCCCAAAAGAGCTCAGAGGGCTCTGAGTCTAGAGACCAAGAGTTCACAAGTATCTGTGTAAAGAATGGGGTTAAGAAAGAAAGCTGAGTTAAAAAGAAAACTAAGGAACCAACAGAATTTCAAGACAAGTAAGAGTCTAGTATTGTACTCTAAATCACTATTGATTAGAGAGATGAAAATCAAAACAGCTCTGAGGTACCACATCCTACCTATCCGATTGACTAACCTGACAGAACAGGCGGATGATAAATGTTGGAGGGGTTGTGGGAGAGGTGGAACACTTATTCATTGTTGGTGAAGCTGTAACCTGATCCAACCATTCTGGAGAGCAAGTTGGAAGTATGCCCAAAGGGCTACAAAAATATGCAAACCCTTTGACCCAGCAATAGCATTTCCAGGACTGTATCCTTCTAGGACTGTATCCCCAAGAGATCATAAAAATGGGAAAGGGTCCCACATGAACAAAACTATTTATAGCAACACCCTTTGTGGTGGCCAAAACCTGGAAATCGAGTGGATGCCCATCAACTGGGGAATGGCTGAATAAATTATGGTGTATGAATGTAATGAAACACTATTGCACTATAAGAAATGATGAACAGGAAGACTTCAGAGAGGCCTGGAAAGACTTATATGATCTGATGATGAGCAAAAGGAGCAGAACCAGGAGAACTTTGTGCACAGCAATGACCACAGTGTGCCAGAGTTTTTTCTGGTAGACTTGGAATTTCATTACTATGCAAGGACTTAAAAAAGATAGTCATTTAAGGCCAAATACCTTCCACATCCAGAGGAAGAACTATGAAATTCATTCACAGAATATAGCAGATCATTTTCTTTTGTATTATATTTTGGTTTGTTATGTGAATTCTCCCATTCATTTTAATTCTTCTACGTAGCATGAGTATAATGAAAATGTATTTAATAGGAATGTATATGGAGAACCTATATAAAATTATATTCCATCTCAGGGAGTGAGGGGGAGAGAGAGGGTGAAGGGAGGGGAGAAAAATCTAAGTGATGGGGTAGAAGTGATTGTAGAACACTGAAAATAAATAAAAGTGATAAAATAAAAAAAATTTAAAAAGAGTCTAGTCTTAGATGAAGGGAGAAGGAGGGACCTGGAGAGTCTTTGATCTAGCAGGTTGTGTGGGCAGAACGTGTTCCTGGGATTGTTGTGGGAGAGTAGATGTTTGGCTTCTTTTCTGTATTTCTGTTACACTTTTCAATTACTTAATGTAATTATGCAGTATGGGAATTGTGAGGAAAAACTCAATTACATTACATTATATTATATATATATATAATTATATTGCTCCAACTGAGCCTAGTGAAGATCAGAAACTGAACCATCTCTATGTGCCTTCATTCAAGGACCTGTGTTAGGCTGTTTTTTTCTCAATGGCCAACTCATAGGACTTCTAAGAGCCACTGTCAGGTCCTAAACACCTTAGAGTAATAGATTGGGGAATGGCTCACTAAATTATGGTCTAGTAGTACACTGTAAAAAACAAACAAACAAGGTATAGAAAAACTGGAGAAGTTTATCAGAATGTCCTGATGCAGGGGGACATGAAAAGCCCAGAATGATAGAGTGATAACCACAGTAGCCCTGGTATATAGGTCATGCATGGGGCCCGCAGCTTGTAATCCCTGATACCAGGGAGGCTGAGGCTGCTGGATTGCTTGAACTCAGAATTTAGGAACAGCAGCTGGGCTAAGGTGAGATCAGGTGACCAAATTAAATAGGGTAGTAATATAAGGGCTGACCTCCTCACCACCTAGGAACCTCCTGAAAAAGGTGACAAATGGCCCAGATCAGAAAGAGGGGACATCAATGTTTGCAAACCAATCAACAGTGGGATCAGTCCCACTGTTGTATTTCCAGCCAGGTGAGATTGGGAGATCTACTCTCTAGACAATTGGGGAGGGGAAGACCCTCAGGGTTTGTATTCAGAACAAGAACAATTGCTAATTCCACTCTCTCTGAGCCATCACAATGCCAACAGTGACCTAGAGAGACTTGGGTTGGGATAATTATTGACCAATCAGTGAGAACCAGAATGGTTTGAACTGAAGTCGTAGTGAAGTATTTTCATTTGAATATTAATGGGTTTAGGGAAGCCTAGTTTTTCAGAGCCCAGTGTCAAACAATTTGTATTCCTTTGGTCAGAGCACTGAAACGCCAATGTCTTATTGCATATGAGAGGAAGGGAGGAAGGAAGGAAGAAGAAAGGAAGGAGCCTTGTCCACCTGGAACTAGTCATTTTGGTCCCCAGAAGGCAGCTCCTCCTCCTCCTCCTCCTCCTCCTCCTCCTCCTCCTCCTTACAGAATTGTTGATTGTCCTTCATTCCTGAAGAGACCAATGACATCAGGAGGGTGATGTCTTGACTTGAAAGTGAATGGGATTTAACTGAGGCAGGGCTGTGCAAAGTCACTAGCTTCATTCTCTCCTCCAAAGTCATCTGGGTGCAGAGGAAATAAGTAGATCAGATTGCCTGGAGATGGTCCCTGATATCTGAGAAAGAGAAAAGAAAAACTGTGACTTGGGAAATACCTCTCCCTCAGTGTATCTGTGGAAATCATACCTGTTGGGTTCATGTATGAGGGCAGAGAAAAGAATGAGACCAGTATCGGGTAGCAGCCCCCATGGGAAGGTTTGTGGTCCTTGGCTAAAGCTTAGGAGGCAGAAGACTCTTTCTCTTCCTCCCTTTTCTCTCTCTTCTCAATCTTTCTACCTCAACCAGAGCCCTTGGGACAAATGGTTCGTGCACCAGAGCTAAATTAGGCCCAATTCTCCCCTGAGGGCAGTGGTTGCCCTGAGCCTGTGACTCTGGGGCAGCAGCTGCTCCCCTATGCTGAAGGACTGAGCAGCCTGGGGAGGTTTTTGTTCAGGGCTGAAACACTGTGGGGATGGAGAACTATTCCATTGATAACAGAAGTAAGTTGCAGCATCCTCAGCCTCCATAGCACTGATGGTGAGGGTGAAATCTGTCCCAGAGCCACTGCCACTGAACCTGGTAGGAACCCCAGACTGCACGGAAGAAGCCTTATATATCAGGAGCTTGATTGGCTGTCCTGGTTTCTGCTGGTACCAGTCCACGTAGTTGCTAACGCTGGAACTGGCCTTGCAGTTGATGATAACTCTGTCTCCTGGAGTCACAGACAGGGATGATGGGGTCTGGGTCAGCACAATGGCTGCCTGGGATTCTGGGTGGACAAAGAAGAAGAAAGAGATTTCAGTGAAGAATCCTGTGTAGAGACAGTGAATCCAAGATTTGTTCCCTTACCCCCAAATTGTGTCTGAGATATCCCCTGAAATATTTCTTCTGTCTCTAAAGTGGTGCCAACCTATTGCTCATTGGAAGTCTTACCTTGAGGCCAGAGGAGTAGGAGGTAGAGGAGCAAGGAAGGGGAGAGCATTGTGACCCGTGTAGATCTGGAGGCAGAGAGCACTAAGCTCAGTGAGAAGGGTGGGAGATATTTGAGTCTCAGGCAGGGTTTGTGAAAGGTCTCTTTGAGATCTCCATGCAAAACAGGGCTGGTCCAGCCCCAATTCATGGACCCCAGGAGTGATTATATGCAGACAGACTGAGTGGCCCTGTTGTCTTTCCTTGAACATGTGACCTCTTGTGGCCTCTTTTTTTATGCTATTTTAATTGAACCTGACCTAGTTTGGTTATGGTCCTGATTGTGGCACGTGGCTACATATGGGGGAGAACTCTTTCTCTTCCCAGAAGAGATCAGAAGGCTCTGGGTCCACAGACCAAGAGTTGACAAGTGTCTGTGGAAAGACTAGAGTTAAGAAAGCAAGAAGTAGCTGAGTTAGAAAGAAAACTAAGACCCAGGAACCACCAGAATTCAAGGAGAGGGAAGGGCCCAGGGTGAGATGAATGGAGATAGAGGGGAGGTGGTGATTCTCTGGTCTGGTAGGTGGTGTGGGCAGAATGTGTTCCCTGGGTTGTTGTAGGGGAGGAGATGTTTATTCTCCTCTTTTATATTTCTGTCACATCTTCCAAAATGTTGAAACAAATGATGGATTGTTGGTCTCAACCTCTCATTGTGTAGTTGGGGAAAATGAGGTCAAAAGGAGCAAAGTGGTTGTTTAGAGACCTTTTTCCAACTAATGTCCATCATCTCCTCTTCTCCAGTCAGAACACTGTGACCTTGGGTCAGGTCCTCATCATCTTACAGTTATACTCCTGCCATGGCCATCTGGTTGGTTTCTCTGACTCATCTCTCTGCCCACTCCAGTCATTGCTGCCCTCTGCTGTTAAACTGATCATGTGACAGAGCAGAGCTGACCACTTGAGCTCCTACTCCAGAAAGTTCTGTCCCTCTTTATCACCTCCAGGATCTAATATCTGTAAAGTCCTTCTGAACTTGGCCAATCCCTCCCTTTCTTCTTTCCTTACTCTTTACTCCCTCCCCAGTACCGCATGATCTGGTGACCTTGGATAAATGTCCCTCCTTCTGAATCTGTACCCTCTCACTGCTGTCCCTGGACATGGATTGTTCTTCTACCTCACTGCCACTTCCTGCCTTCAGGAGCTTCCTGTTTCCTTAGAAACATACATATAAGGAAACTTCCAGTACATTCTCTTGCCAGTATGATCTCCCTGTGCAGTCTTTTCTTTTGTGCCCATACTACAGGGTGGACACAGTACTGACTTTTACTGGATGTGGTTTTTTAATTTAAATCTTTTCAGATTGAACTTAAAGTCTAAAAGAAAAACTTTTCCATACCTGCAGCAGAATGGACAAAGAGGATTCTGTGTGAAACTACGAACCTTCCCTTCACACAGCTTGTAAAATAATCACACAATAAAGTCCGTCCATGTCTTTGCACACTATGCCCTTCCTTATGCTCCTTTCTGAATGTCCTTTGGTTCTTTTTTGTGCATTTATGAAGATGAGCCAGTGGTCTATTTTCTTTTGTTCATTCTGATTGCTCTTGCCTCATTAATGAATTAAAAATTGAGAAGTAATAAACCAAATCTCCTGTAACTTATAAGCACACTCAAGCACAATGAATCTGTTTCACTGCTGGTTGCTTAAATGGCAGAGTGAGAAAATGGCAGAAGTTTCTTCCCTCAGAGCTAGCCAAGCTACCTCAGCTTCTGAAGTCCTAGAAGGAACTCAGTAGTGGTTGGCAGTTATGGTGGCGTTTACTGAGCTAGAATAGTACTAGAGGCTGGAGCTTCCCCTTTGATGGTCCTGGGAGTGGCTGACTGCAGGACTTACCCCACACCTCTATAAAGAAGGAAAGGAAGAGAATTTCCTCTGCCTTACTCCAGGGGGAGGTGTGGTCATCATAATTATACTTCATTCAGTTCCATTGCTCTGCCCTTAATATTTACTGTTAGTCATTGTGTGTATTGCTTTCTTAGTTCTAATTGTTCACTTTATGTAAGTTCATATCAGTCTTCCCAAAATTCTCTGAAACCTTCATAATCTCTATTTCTTATGATACAGTAATATTCCATCACATTCACCTGCCATGTTTGTTTAGCTTTAAGTAGACAGCTCTCTGATACAATGGATAGGCTGCAAGCTGTGTGGCCCTGGGCAAGTCACTTAATCTTTCCACACCTGAGTTTTCTCATCTGTAAAATGGGGATAATAATAGCAGCTATGTGAATGTGCGCAACCAATAAGCTAATATGTAAAGTCCCTATTAAACCTTAAAGTATCATGCAGTGCTTTGCTGTTCAATCTTTTCAGTTGTGTCCAACTTTTTATCATGCTGTTTTAGGGTTTTCTGGGCAAAAATACTGGTCTGCTTTGCCATATTCTTCTCCAGCTCATTTAACAGATGAGGAAACTGAGACAAAGAAGGTTAAGAGCTTTTCCCAGGGTCACGGGTCAGCAGGTGTCTGAGCCTGGCCTCAGATTCTCTTGACTCTAGTCCCAGTATTCTATCCACTGCACCACGTAGCTGACCCCAGTCATTTTGGAAGTGCATTGTTCTTTAGTTGTGTTGGTCATGTCTGACTCCTTGTGACCCCATTGGGGCTTTCTTGGCAAAGATCTGAGAATGGTTTGGCCATTTCTGTCCCCAGCTCATTTTTATGGATGTGGTGATTGAGGCAAAGAGGGTTAAGTTCAAAGTCTCACAGCTGGGAAGTGTCTGAGGCCAGATTTGAATTCAGGACAATAAGTCTTCCTGGCTTCATGCCCCACATGCTGTCAAATCTGTCATCTAAACAAGCTTAAAAGCAGAATTTCCAGGAGACTTTCCCCCTGCCCCTCCTGTAACCTTCTTTCTTATACTTCTTTCTGTTCCTTGCTTTTCATTTTCTTTGCTGGCTTTTTTAAATCCATTTTTATTACATTAATACATATTTCTGGAATAAAACAAACATTTCCAAAACACAGTATAATAACAAAGATGATTGTGCATGAAGTTGCTAATCTACTATGCACAATCTGCTATTGCTTTCAAATATGCAAGAAAGCTAGCATGGAAATTCACAGGGTTTTTTCCTCCTTTCTTCCTACCCTCCCTCCCGTTTTGTTCTTTTCCCTCCCATTTTCTTTGGAAGCCTTATGGGAGTTCAGGATGACTGTCCCCAATGCTGATGGTCCAGTTCTCTGAGAAAATGACCAATTGATTACCATAGATCCCTCCATAACCATTTTGTATCCCCATTATCTCAGGAAGGCTTCAATAATTCAATCAGGAGATAATTCAATCAGGAGAGGCATCATGGCCCCTCTGAACTCAGTTTACCAAGGTGCCTTACAATGCTCTAGCATAATACACATACTTTGTTCTCTGAGTGAACTCAAAATGTCCCATTCCTGTGTCAACCCCAGAAGGCCAGATGAAGTGGACCAAGAGCATTCTTCTGTCTATGACTATCAAGGACAAGGCCCCTTCATCAGACACTACCTTGAATAATGGGACTTTTTTTCTCTTAAGTATTTTATGGACATATACTGTTATGTCATATTAATGGTAAAGGAAACACAAATATCCTGGAATTGCAATTTCAGTTGGCACATTGTCAGTTGTCTTGTCTTACTGCATTAACAACTTATTCACTTAAGAAATTTCTTTCTCATATCATGCTTAACCTTATGGAAACAATAATTTTGGATGACAAAGGCATCCTGAGTCAGGAAGTAAGGTAGTGATGAGAGGCAATTGCACTGAAGATATAAGGTCTGCTTTGTCTGTCCATCTAGGAGTTCACTGTCTCATGATGAGCTCTCAGGCATGAGAAAAACACTCACATTCAGACTAATTTTGTTTGTCTTTCTAAAAAGGAACTTAGTAATGGTGGACACCACCAAGGGGTGACAAGGAAAGGAAAGGAGATCTGGTCTTACCTAACAATCAACTTCTCCCAGGGAGGAGAGAGACTGGAGTCATCCTGGGACTGAGTTGCCTCAAGAATTGAGAGACTGTTCTATACATCTTGTCTATCTTGACTGTCTTTTAGGATAGGGGAAAAGCAGCCAGAGTCCAGGCCCATGCCTGTGAATATTTTGCAGTTTCTCTTTAACAGCAGCTCAGGGTGAGGAAACGGAGAACAAAGTAGGCAATGAGACCAGCTTCTGGAGCATCCCCCATGGGGAGTTTTGTGGTCCTTGGCTAAAGCTTACCAGGCACAAGATTTTTTCTCTTCCTCCTTTTTCTCTCACTTCTGAATCTTTCTACCTCAATCAGAGCCCCTGGGACAAGTATTTCCTGCAGCTGAGTTGAATTGACCCAATTCTTCCCTGAAGGCAGTGGTTGCCCTGAGCCTGTGACTCTGGGGCACAAGCTGCTCTGCTGTGCTGGAGGGCTGACAGCCTGGGGAGGTGTTGGTTGAGGTCTGAAACACTGTGGGAATGGATCACTATCCCACTGAAAACAGTAACAATCTGCAGCATCCTCAGTCTCCACAGCACTGTTGGTGAAGGTGAAATCTGCCCGAAAGCCACTGTCACTGAATCTGGCAGGGACTCCAGATCATAACTTAAATGCTTCATAGATCAGGGGCTTGGGAAACTGTACTGTTTTCTGTTGGTACCAGCTCCTCCTCTGGTTAATCCTGGAACTGGCTGTGCAGCTGATGGTGACTATCTCGTGGAGTCAGAGGCAGGGAGGCCACCTGGCATTCCTAGAGGGAAAAGCAGAAGAAAGATTTCAGTGAAGAACCCTGTCTCCATACAGTGTATCCACGTTTAGATCTCTCACCCACAGGCTATGTCAAAGATGCTCCTAGGAAAACTCCTTCTGTCTCCAAAGTGGTTCCAATCTCTGCCTCACTGTGAGTCTTACCAGAGCAGTAACAAGCAGAGGAGCAAGGAAGGGGAGAACATGTGATCCTTGCCCAGCTGGAGGCAGAGAGCTCTGAGTTCAGTGAGAAAGGTGGGAGATAGGTGAGGCTGTGTTTGTGAAAGATCCTTGTAGATCACCATGCAAGACAGTATTTGTCCAACCTCAGTTCAAGGAACCCTGGAGTGGTGATGTGCACATGGAGGAAGTGGCCCAGTTGTGTTTCCTTGATCGTGTGACCTGTGTGACCTCTCTTTTTATTGCTCTATTAAATGGACCTGCCTTAGGCTGGACATGGTGATAATTGTGCCAGGTGGTCCATTGTGGTTATAAACATGGGAAGGGCGAGTGGCTTGGAGGAGAGTGGGCTGGTGTTGACGGAGCCTTCTCTACCTTCCCAGGAGAGAACAGAGGGCTCTGGGTCTCGAGACCAAGAGTTGACAAGTGTTTGTGCAAAGAGTAGAGGAAAGAAAGAAGAAAAGAAGAAAGAAAGAAAAAGAAAGAGAGAAAGGAAGGAAATAAGGAAGAAAGGAAGGAAAGAGCTGATGAAGGGAGACAACTAAGATTGAGCAACCAACAGAATTTAAAGGAAACTAAGGATCCAGGTTTAGACACAATGGAGGTCGAGGGGACTTTGGAGATTCCTTGGTCACTATGAGATGTTTATTCTTCTCTTCTGCATTTCTGTTACAGCTTTGTAAAAGCTAAAAAAGGAAAAAAGAAACACTGTAGATTAAATTATATAGATAGGAAAATTGAGGCCAAAGGGAGTGAAATGGTTATTTAGGTGCCTTTTTCCTATTAAAGTCCATCATCCCCTTTCCTTCAATCAGTAAGCTTCCATGCCATTCAGCAGTGGGATCAAGCCTGTGAACAGCTGTTCTATTTCCTGCCTAGTGAGAGACAGGGAAACCTAGTCACCAAACAATTTGGAGGGGGCAGACCCTCAGGTTTTTTGTCCAGAGCAGCAACACTGCTATTCACACTCCCTCTGGGCTATCAAAACCCAAAGAGTGACCCAGAGCATTTTGAGCTGGATCTTATTATTGGCCAATCAGTGAAAGCCAGAGCGTTTGGGATTTCAGGCATAGTGAAGTAACTCCTTTTGAATCTGAATGGGCTCTATCAAAGTCTGGTTTTCCAGAACTCAATTTCAAGGAATTTTTATTTCTTTGGGCAAAGCACCCATAGGTCACTGTCTCACTCTCCAAGGGGAGGACATGAGGAAGGAAGGAAGGAAGGAAGGAAGGAAGGAAGGAAGGAAGGAAGGAAGGAAGGAAGGAAGGAAGGAAGGAAGGAAGGAAGGAAGAAAGGAAGGAAGAAAGGAAGGAAGGAAGGAAGGAGTGAAGGAAAGAGCACTGCCCAGCTGAAATTGAATAGTTAAGTCAGCAGTGGAGCAGCCACTACTATTCACAAATTGTTGTTTGTCCTTCATATTTTTTTTTAAAACACGTTTAGTTTTCAATGTTAACTTCTATGAGATTTTGAGTTCTAAGTGTTGGATCAGTTTACATATCTGATAACATTGTATTAGTTTTCCAAGTTTCCTACATCTTCAACATTTATAATTTTCCTATTTTGTCATGCTAGCAATCTGATAGGTATGGTGTGGTATCTCAAAACTGGTCCTAATTTGAATTTCTCTAATCATTAGTGATTTAGGGCATTTTTACATATGACTATGGATAGCTTTAATTTCTTCCTCTGAAAACTGCCTGTTCACATCCTTTGGCCATTAATCAGTTGGGGAATAACTTGTATTTTTATAAATTCAACTCAGTTCTCTATATGTTTGGCAAATGAGGTGTTTGTCAGGGACACAGGCTATCAAACTTGTTTTCCTGCTTTCTGCTTCCCTTCTAGTGTTGATTCCATTGGGTTTCTTTGTGCAAACTCTTTCCAGTTTAGAGTAATCAAAATGATCCACTTTGCTTTTCATAATGTTCTCTATATCTTGTTTGGTCATAAATTCTTCATTTTTCCATAGATTGGACTATACTTTTCTGTCCCAATTTGCTTCCAGTTTCATCCTTTACGACTGAATCCTATACCCATTTTGACCTTATCTTGGTATATTGTATAGGATTTTTTCTGTGCCAATTTCTGTACACAGTTTTCATTTTTCTCATTAGTTTTTTTTATCAGATCCTAAGTTCTTTTTTTTTAAAAAAATTGACTTTTCTGTATTTACTTTTCTGCCATCACTTCCATAAGTCTTAGATTTTCTCCCTCTCCCTCCACCCTCCATCTCTGAGACAGCATGTAGTCTTATAAGGGTTATACACATACATTCATATTAACCACATTTAAACATTAGTCATGTTGCATAGAAAAATGATAATGAATGAGAGATATCATGAGAAAAAAACAAAACATAACACAAAAGAAATTAGTATGCTTCATTCTGCATCCTGCAAATCGTGAATTCTTAATGCGGATACTTGAGTCTTTAGATTTATCAAACAGTAGATTGTTATAGTCATTGACTATCATGTCTGATGTACTTGGCAATTCCACTGTCTCACCACTTCATTTACTTAGCAGTACTAAGTAGTTCTGATGATTGCTGCTTTATTATAATAGTTTCAGATCTGGAATGGCTAGGCCACCTTCTCTTGCATTTCTTTTCATAAATTTCCTTGATATTTTTACTTTTGCTCTTCCAGATGAATTGTTACTATTTTTCTAGCTGTATAAAATTATTTTTGGTAGTTTGAGTAGTATGACACTTGATAAGTAAAATAATTTTGGCAGAATTCCCATATTTATTATATTAGCAGGGCTTCCCCATGAGCAACTGATATTTTTCCAGTTATTTAGATCTAATTTGTTTTTCAGTCTTTATACCCATTCCCTTTATGTATATCCCTTTTATCATAATAGCTGCACAATTCTCAAGATTAACAGGTATCATCTTCCCTTATAGGGAGGTAAACAGTTTGCCCTAATTGAGTAACAAGTTTTTTTTTTTCCCCCCCTGTTTACCTTTTTATGATTCTCTTGAGACCTGCATTTGAAGATCAAATTGTCTATTGAGTTCTGGCATTTTGGTCAGGAAGCTCTGGAAATCCCTTATTTCGTTGAATGACTTTCTCCTTGCCTGAAATGTTATGCTGAACTTTGCTGGGTAGTTGATCCTTGGTTGAAGTCCCAACTCCTTTGCCTTACGAAATATTGGGTTCCAATTCTTTCGATCTTTTAATGTAGAAGCTGCAAGGTCCTGTGTGATCCTGACTTTATGTCCTTGATATTTGAATTGTTTCTTTCTGGCTGCTTGTAGTATTTTCTCCTTCACTTGATAGCTCTGGAATTTGGCAACGATATTTCTTGGGGTTTTGAGTTTGGGATCCCTTTCGGGAGGGGAACGGTGGATTCTTTCAATGACTATTTTGCCCTCTGAATCTAGCACTTCTGGGCAGTTTTCCTTGATGATTTCCTGGAAGATATTGTCCAGGCTCTTTTCTTCATCATGGGTTTCTGGCAGGCCAATAATTCTTAAATTTTCTCTCTTGGATCTATTTTCCAGGTCAGTTGTTTTCCCAATTAAATATTTTACATTTTCTTCTATCTTTTCATTCTTTAGATTTTGTTTGACTGATTCTTGCTGCCTCATTGAGTCATTAGTTTCTACTTGCCCAATTCTAATCTTCATTGTATTGTTTTCTTCAGTTAACTTTTGCATCTCCTTTTCCATCTGACCAATCTTTCCCTTTAAGGAGCTATTTTCTCCATTTAATTTTTGTACTTCCTTTTCCATTCGACCAATTTTCCCAGTTAGGTTTGTGTTTCCTTTTCTATTTGACCAATTTTCCCAATTAGGTTTTGGGTTTCCTTTTCCGTTTGATTAACTCTTCCTTTTAGGGAATTATTTTCTCCAGTTCATTTTTGAACTTCCTTTTCCATTTGCTCAATTTTCCTTTTCAGAGTGATGTTCTCATTAGTGAATTCTTTTTTTATGATTTTAAAATCATTGGCCAGTTTTTCTTCTATTTCCTTCTTCAGCTGTTCCAGGAGAGCTGCTTGTGCTTGCGAGAGGTTCATAGTCCCTTCTGAAGTTTCAGATGGAAGTACAGTCTCAGCTCTGACCTCTTTGGTGTTTGTGTTTTATCCCCATAGAAAGATTCTGCCTTTTCCTGTTCATGATGTTGACTGAGTGTTGTAGCTTCTGGTTCTTTCAGTCAGAAGCTACAGAACTTTGTGTTGAGCTGATGTGTGAAAAAGCTAAAGGCAGGTTTTTGTTTTTTGTTTCCTGGATCTACCCTGGGGTTAGCTTGTTAAGTGTGTGGGAGGAGTGGTCTGGTCACAGGAGATCTCCTCAGCTGAACTGAGGCAAAGGCAAGTTCAGGGGATGGTGATCCCAGCTTCCCTATTGTCTTCCCTTTTTCCCTGGAGGGCTGAGGCACGCCTAGATTCTAATGAGTGTTCCCACCCCTCCTGGGGCTCCTCTTCCGGTGCTGAGGCTTGCCTGGGTCTTAGTGCGAGTTTTCTCTGCCCTGGATCCTCTGTCCTTCCGGATCGCCTCCGCCACAGTAGGAGGAATCCCCTTTAGCTCTTTTCCTAGCCTCAGGTCTTATGAGACTATTTGCGCCTTCTGCTGTTCCCGCTGATCCAGGATTTTTCTGGGGAAATATTTTATGGTTCTTTTGAGGTCATCAAGGGAGGAGAAGAGAGCATTTATTGATCACTCCCCCATCCTGGTTCCCAGAAGTTCAAGTAGGTGACTCACCGAAGTTTAATCTTCAGGTTGAAGGTTTCAGGAGCTGCTGCGCTGATATGTGGCGCTCAGTGGCTCTCACCAGCTCGGTTTGGTTTGTCTCCTGTTCTGCTGGTTCTGCCCGCCACTCTCAGCCTTCTCGGGTCCCTTCTGCTCCGCTGCACTGACTGCACTGCACTGTGCGCTGGGGGCTCACCCCCGCAGAACAGATCCTTCCCGTGGACCTTCCAGTCTAACCTGGGCTCCAAATCCGTCGCAGTCTGTTTCCCACTGTATTCTGCACCTCCAAAATTTAGTCAGATTCTCCTTTCAGAGGTATCCAAAGGAGTTTGTCCAGGAGCATAGGTGAGTCGTTGCTCTCACTCTTCTTTTTCATTCTCGAAGAGGACCAATGACCTCAGAAAGGTGATGTCTTGACTTGTGATTCTATTGGATTTAAGTGAGGTAGGGCTGGGCAAAATCACCAGCCTTATTCTCTCCTCCAGAGCCACCTGGCTCCAGTGGCAAGACATAGATCAGGATAACTGGGAATGGTCCATAAAATCTGAGAATGAGAAATGAAGAAAGGACATCCAGGAACAACCTCTGTCCCACTGTATCTGTCACCATTGACCCTGTTATCTTGACCTATGTCTTACCACTGGACTCTGATGATTATGTAGGAGAGAGTGAGGCTGATGACTTCACACAACTCTGCTTCATCTAAACCCAACTCACTTTGAAGTCACGACAGTCCCCTCCTGATGTCATTGGTGCTCTTTCATGTTGAAGGATGAACAATAAACAGCAACAAGCCTGTACCTTGAAATGTTTCCTTGTAGATACAATCAGTGTCAGCCAGGCCCCTAATGTTCTTACCCTTCTGTTAGGATCAATGGCATGAGGGACAAAACGGGCAGGAGGAAGTGATTTTCTTTGCTTAGATACCCTAAGGGCAGATGGCATCTCACGACCAGGCCTTCTTATCTTTTTTCCCTTTCTTCATAAAGGTATAAAAACTTTTTCATAGATCTCTAGTCTGAAAAATCCATTGCTGTCTGCAGTCAAGGGAGAATCCCAGGGTGGCAGGTTTTCTCCCCTGGAATCTCTATTAAAGACACTTTGTTCTCAGCTTATGCCTTTGATTCCTTTTAGATCTTGACACTCCCTTATTAAAAATCACTTTTCAGTCAGTAATCACTCAACAAGCAATTTATGAATTGATTCCTCTGTGCTAGACATTATGGACACATTGCATCTGAGTGATCAACATATTCTATCTGGAAAAGAAATATGAGGTAATTTTCAGAAGGAAGGTGGTGTCAGCTTTTCTTGTAGAAGATAGCACTTGAGCCAAAATTTAAAAGAACCTGAGGATGCTAAAAGGTAGAAGGGAGGGAATGCATGGAGGTTATCCATTCTAAAGGCATGGAGGTTGGAGATGGGAATGTGTGTGTGCGGAAGAACAAGGTCTGGAATTGTCACCTGTCCCACTTAAGAATTTCTGAAGTCTGTTGGATGCCTTATGAGTTCTCTGAGCTGGTAAAAGTATGCACCTCTAGAAGTTCTCCCATAGACTATAAAACACCTGTCAATAATGACTCAAAACAAATTCTAGAGCAGCAGAGGCTACAAAATGACAGAGTGAAAGAGATTTCCAGCCCAAGGCACCCTGAAAAGCTGACAGGAAATGTCTGTCACATTGGGTGCTCAGCACTGCGCAGCACATGCAGTGGCAAGGACAGGACTGGAGACAGCTTAAATGTGCCATTGACAGCAGCTGCAGGTCTCATATTCCACAGCTCCCATACACCAAAGACAGCCTCAAAGGTAAGGGAGAAACCTCTTTCACTTGGATGAGAAGGAAACACAGCAGTGCAGCCCAAGCCCCAGGTAGCAGCAGCTTCCATTCTTGGAGCCTTAGCCCAAATCCCCTTGGGAATTGAGCAGCTGATCTGGATCTCAGCCCTGAGTGGCTGCCCTGGGGTGAGGAGGAGTACTGCCATGGTGGAGCTGGTGGAGGCTCTGGAGGACAAATCCTGCTCACAGACCAGACTGCTGGCCAGGAGAAGAATAGACTCCTCGCTCTTGATTGTACCACCCTGGAGGAACTGAGAACTTACAGATCCTCATATTATACCCAACTCTTCTCTGCTACTGCTCCCCCTTGCCCTGGTACTCCCTCCCAAACCTGGATCTGAGAATGGACAAAGCAAGAGTCCTGCCACAGTGCTAGCAAGGAGAACCATGTATTCTCCTTCTGACCAATTGTTTGACCATTTGCGGCCTTAGAACTCAAAAAGCCATTGCTTCTGCTGCCACAATTGATCAGTTACTCTTGAGGCCTGCCCGTGACTGACTGTGACCAGGGCAGTGCTGGTATGCATTCCACTCTCATCCAATTGGGTCACTGATCTTTCTTTCAGATCTTCTATGTTGTCTTTGGTATCTGGGGATTAAGAGCTCTGGATGTCATTACTACTGTCAGTGATTCAGTCCCACCAGGGCTTGCCTTGGTTTTGCTGGGGCCCAGTCTGTGCTGGTGAGGCCTGCTCTGGGCTGTGCTCCTCTCTCATCATAGTGCAACAAACCTTTCCTTTTGTCCTTCAAACTTGTTTTGAGTTGGAAACTTATATCACTCCATTTTTTGTGAGTATTGCTACTCTAGAATTTGTTTAGTCATTTAAAAAAGGCATTTAAAGAAGTTTGGGGGAAAACTCAAGTGAGTCCCTGACTTTACTCTACCATATTGGTCTCACCTTTTTTCTTAATTTTCCTTATCCTCTTTTTTATTTTATTAGTACGTATTTATGGAATAAAATAATCATTTCCATAACATTGTACAATAACACGATGGCACATGAAGCTGCTAATCTATTATGCACAACCTGCTATTTAATACAAATATACAGTGAAATAATCATGTACTTTGGATGGTTTCCCTCTACCCTCCTCCCTTATTGTTTTTTCCACTCCCATTTTCCTTAGAACCCTTATGGAAACTAAGAATGGTCATCCCAATGCTGATGGTGCAGTCTCAGGGAAGATGATGAAGTTACTGCCAAGGGTGACAAGGGGAGGGCATCTAGTCTTGCCTGAAAGTGAAGTTCCCAGAGTGAGAAGGAAGACTGGATTCTTCCTGTAGACTGAGTTGCCTCAAGAGCTTTAGGGACTGTTCCATCCACCTTATCTGTACTGGCTGTCTTTTTAGAACTGAGGAAAAACAGTCAGAGCTGAGAGTCCAGGCACATTCCCCTGAAATGTTTGCAGTTTCCTCTCAATCACTATGTGAGGGGAAAAGAATTGTGTTAGAGAGCAGAGGGCAGAGTAAAGAACAGGACCAGCTTCTGGAAACAGCCCCATGTGAAGGTTGGTGGTGCTTGGCTGGAGCTTACTAGGCAGATAATATTTTTCTCTTCCTCTTCTTTGTCTTCTGAATATTTCTACCTCAAGGACAGCCCCTGGGACAAGTGGCTCCTGCAGCAGTGCTAAATTAGGTCCAATTCTCCCCTGAGGGCAGTGGTTGCCCTGAGCCTGTGACTCTGGGGCATCAGCTGCTCCCCTGTGTTGGAGGTCTGAGAGGTTTTTGTTCAGGGCTGAAACACCGTGGGGGAAACGTAACTACTATACTGCATACAGTAATAAACTCCCACATCCTCACCCTCCACAGCACTGATGGTGAAGGTGAAATCTGTCTCAGAGCCACTGCCACTGAACCTGGCAGGCACCCCAGGCATCAGAGCGGAAATCTTATAGATCAGGAGCTTGAGAGACTGTCCTGGTTTCTGCTGGAACCAGTACATGTAGTTGCTAATGCTGGAACTGGCCTTGCAGTTGATGGTGACTCTGTCTCCTGGAGCCACAGAGAGGGAGGCTGGGGTCTGAGTCAGCACAATGTCTGCCTGGGATCCTTGGTGGGAAAAGAAGAAGGAGATTTCAGTTAAGAATGCTGTTCCCTTACCCTCAGGCTGTGTGAGAGATGGCCACTGGAAAACTTCTTATGTCCCCAAAGTGTTGCCAACCTGTGGCTAATTGGGAGTCTTACCTTGAGGCCAGAGGAGTAGGAGGCAGGGGAGCAAGGAAGGGGAGAGCATTGTGACCCTTGCAGAGCTGGGGACAGAGAACTCTGAGTTCAGTGTGAAAGATGGGAGATATTTGAGTCTCAGGCTGGGTTTGTGAAAGGCCTCTTAGGGATCACCATGCAAAACAGTGCTGGTCCAACCCCAACTCAAGGACCCCAGGTGTGGTGATATGCACATGGAGGGCATATTTCCTTGAAGTGTATTTCCTTGAAGGGGTGACCTCATGTGGCCTCTTTTTTTATTGCTATTTTAAATGGACCTCCTCTAGCATGGGCATGATCATGGCTGTGGCAGGTGACTCTAAATGGGGTTGTCCTCTTTATTTCCCCAGGAGAGATTAGAGGTCTCTGGGTCAAGAGACTATCTGTTGACAAGTGTTTGTGGAAAGAACAGAGTTAAGAAAGCAAGAAGTAGCTGAGTTAGAAAGAAAACTAAGACCCAGGAGCCACCAGAATTCAAGGAGAGTTAAGGGTCCAGGCTTAGATGAATGGCACTGGAGGGGATTTGGAGATTCTTTGGTCTGGTACGTGGTATGGGCAGCATGTGTCCCTTGGGTTGTTTTGGGGGCATAGATGTTTACTTTTCTCTTCCATATTTCTGTTGCATCTTTCAAAATGCTGAAAAAAGAATGGACTGTTGATCTCAACTTCTCATTTTGTAGTTGTGGAAAATGAGGTGAAAAGGAGAAAAATGTTTGTTCAGAGACATTTTTCCTGCTGAAGTCCATCATGTACTATTCTCCCCCTTTTTTCAGACCATCATTGTGGCATGACTGAACTCTGTCCATGGCTGTCTGGTTGGTTTCTCTGGCTCAACTCTCTCCCCACTCCAGCCAGTGCTGCCCTCAGCTGTTAAACTGATCATGTGACAGAGCAGGGCTGACCATGTGATCTCCTACTCCAGAAGCTCCTGTCCCTCTTTTTACCTCCAGGATCTGATAAAAAGTCCTTTAAAAGCTTTCAGAACTTGTCCAATCTCTCCCTTTCCACTTTCTTTACTCTTCACCCTCTCCCTCGTACCTTATGATATGGTGACCCTCCTGACTCTGTGCCCTCTCCCTGCTGGCGCTTAGGTCAGAAGAATGTTCTTCTGCCTCACAGCCACTTCCTGCCTTCAGGGGCTTCTTCTTTTCTCAGAAATGAACACATGGGGAAACGTCCAGTATATTCTCTTTCCAGTATGATGTCCATGTGTAGTCTTTTCTTTTGTGCCCTCACATCATAATGGACACGATATTGTCTTTTCCTGGCCATGGTTTTTTAATTTAATTTTTCATTTAAATTAAATTAATTTTTAATTTAAATCGTTTGAAACTGCACTTAAATGCTAAAAGAAAAGCCTTTCCATACTTGCAGCAGAATGGAAAAAGAGGATTCTGTGGGGAACTTCCTTTCACACCTTGTAAAATAATCACACAGTAAAGTCCATCCATGTCTTTGCAAACTATCCTCTTATCTATCCTCCCTTCTGAACTTTCTTTTGTTCTTTTTGTGCCTTTATAAAGATGAGTCAGTGGTCTACTTTTTTTTTTCATTATGATTCCTCTTCCCTCATCCCTGAAATAAAAATTGAGAAGAAATAAAGAAAACAAATCCCTTGTAACATACAAGCAGAGTCGAGCAGAATCTTGCACTATCTGATGGCCATATCCAATAATAAGGGTGTCTTTTTTTCATCTTGTGTCCATCCTCTCTTTGTCAGGAGATGGGTAGCAGGTCCTTTCAGAGTTTCTCTACAGATTGGGTTCAGAGTTGTCTTTACCATGCTGATGCCTTTTTACACATTGTGTTCCTGGTTTTATTCATTTTAGTCTGTGTCAGTTCTTACTGCCCAGCACTTTGTGAAATCAAACTTTCATCAACACTTATAGATAAATGATGTTTATCATATTTATAAAGCACATTTTGTTCAGGTATTCTTCAATTATTTAAGAGGAAATCTAAGACATTTATTTGTATTTGTTACTCCAGGGTCCAGGTTTTTTTCTGCAGTAGGTAAAACACTTGGCCTGAAGTTAGGCAGACCTAAATTCAAATCCAGTCTGTGATACTTTTTGGCCATGTGACCCTGGGCAAGTTGCCTAATCATGTTTTGTGTGTACACATGGACACACACTGACACACACATACATATACACCCACGTATGTTTATTTGGAGGTTTGTGAATACCATATTCACTGTCTATGTGAGATTCTAGAATGTAATTATTTTCTTAATTTCTAGTGATACATTTTAGGGCAAGAAATGGAAATATACTAAGTAAATTATTAAAGGCCTGGTTAACTTTGTTTTTGTGATAAAGCTTATTTAATTGGGTTTCATCTTTCTGGGTTTTAAAAACTTAATCTCCTAACTATTACAACACTTTTTTGATTGAGGAATTTTGTGATACCGGTAATTCTATAACAACTTCTTTGGAAAGTTATTTTCCAAGGACATTTTAAGCCAATGGAGTTGAGCAACTTCAAATTTTAAAGGTTTAATTTTGCTTTGAAGTAGAAAAGAGAGATATCTACCATTTTTGAAATTTCCAACTCATTTTCACCATACAAGTTTAGTGATTCTTACCTTTATTTTTTACATCAGGATGAATTTTAAACTGTTCCACAAAAGGGAAAGAAAAGTTTTGAAAAAAATCTTTCTCTCATTTTCTACTAAATTTTCATTTACAAGATCATTTAATGCCATATTATTTTGTTAAGTTGTAAACCAGAAGAGATCTTGCTGTTTCGATTTTAAATTGTAGTCATCTCCTGGCTTAAGCAAGTATTAAATTAGTGTCTTAACTTATCATATGTATAAAATACAATTCAGGAAGTTTCTCATTTTCCAGAGTTAATATATTAAGAAAAGTATAAACAAGCTTGTGAAGGATGTGAAGCTATCAAGTTTTAAGGTTTAAGTCAGGAGCGTCTTTGTTTTTGTTTAAAGAACAGTATTTCATTACAGAAATATCTCATTGATGATCAGTATCCTACGAGCTACCCTGTGTTATCTTAATGGGAAACCTAATATTACTTTTTCTTTTGGAATTAGAAGATGTGGAGAAATGGATGAAAACTGCTGAAGACTCAAAGTAAGATACTCCCATTATTGAAAGGGATTCTGAATGCAATATTATTTTTCCTGCTCAGAGTCTCTTACTGTTACCAATGTGAGGTTAAATATTTATTGTCTAGGATGTGTGCTCCTTGAGAACTGAACTCATCCTAAACTCTGATTGTTGGAACTTGCTCTTTAAGACTTTATCTGTGGAACTGTAATTGACTATAGTTTTGACCTTTGATTATAGACCTGACTGAAATATCATGAAGCCAACACAGGTGGTACAGGTTAGAAACTGCTGAAGGTGGATGTCTGGGCCTAGGAAAAGTTTGTGGACAACATTAGACATGATCTATGTAGGATCTTTCTGACTCTGTTTCCTAATTGTGCTATTTCCTTTCTGAAAAGAAAATTTCTCCACCTGATTAATCCTGAGCCCTGCTTTTAATATTTTGTAGCTACAAGATCGGCTCTCAGATATAACATCCCTGGAATCAAACAGAGAGCTAAGTAACTTTTTTCCTTCTTTTATGATATATAACATTGTTATAACTATTCAACTCTTTTTCCCTTTACAGCAAATTTCTATAATCGGGTAGTTTCTGTTAGTATAATATATATCTCTTAAACAATGAATTGATACTGAAACATCTCTGGGTCACTATAATAGGCTGCAGGAATGAATGTCTTACAATTTTAACTTATATTAATGGCTAAAAAATAATATTATAGGGATAGCATCCTCCAAAGGAGGAAATCCTTGGGCAAAGTAATAGGAAAAAGATGTAATATGATAGATTTTTACCATGCAGAATAGCAAACTTTGAGTGAAAAGCAATAGGTTGGACTTCTTCCTCCAAAAATTATATACAGGTATAAAGATTTGGTTTCCAAAATTTATCTATCATGAAAATTCAGCTTAGGCATACTTTGGTAATAAATTTTCAAATGTGAATTTTTCTATTACTAAAGCATCTGTCTGATAATGTTAGAAGGCAGAAGAGTTCATTTTACGGTCAGATATTCAAATTTTAAAAGAGTCTTATATCAGTACAGGGTTTAGATAAGGACAGAAACAGCAAATGGTACATAAAGTGAAATTCTCTGAAGTTTCAAAATTGGAGAACCCACTTTAAGTGATTGTACTAACTAAAACTAAGTTCGAATTATCTAGGAACTTTGAGTTCTGAACCTGAGGAGCAGAACTCCATTTTACAACTGTATTGAGAATAAATTCTGTTGTCCAAGAAAGGATATCTGAGGATTACCTGGGACTCAAAAGTTGATGCTTGAATAGACATTGAGAATGGGGTACTGGGATACTTGCCCAAAAAGAATTTTTAGAAGATCTCAAAAATATTTTAAAAATCAAATGACAGAGATGGAGGAAAAATAAAAAAATTAGAATAATCCAGGATAAACAAGTAGGTTAGGAAAGGAAATTCAACCAATTTGAAAACGAGATCCAGAATTTTAAGGAAGAAATTGACATCCTGAAAGTGAGAACTGAGCAAAGTGAAGTCAGTAAAATTGAAGAGATCAAGAAATACTTAAATAAACTTGAATGATTTTAAAATAGAAGAGAAAGTGAAACATAAGAAAAACAATAGATTTGGAGAATAGATCCAGGAGAGAAAAAATAGAAATAATCAGACTAACTCAAAGTTACAATCAGAAAAAGAATACAAGAAGTAATTAAAGAAAATTGTCCTGAAACATTAGAACAAGGGGGAAATAGACATAGAAAAAATCCATCATCACAACTTAAAAGAGATCTTATAAAGAAAACTCATAGGAATATCATAGCCCAATTTGAAATCCCTAGTTCAAGGATGAAACATTAAAAACATCAAGATTGCAACAATTTAAATATGATTGAGCCACAATTAGGATCACACAAGTCCTAGTAACAGAGATATTAAAAGAGTATGAGTCTTGAAACGCAATATATCAAAACACAAAGAACTGAGGCTTTGGCCAAAATATTATACTCTGCAAAGTTAAGTATTATCCCACATGAAAAGAAAATGGACATTTAGTACACTCTCAGACTTTCAAAACTTTTTCAAAAATCATCCTGAACTCAATAAAAGATTCAACATACAAGAACTAAGAAAAAAATATAAAGTATATTCCAAAGACTGATTATAAGGAATTCTTAAGGACAGATTGTATGCCTTTTATATATGTAAAATGTATGTCTAAGATTCTTATTAATAATTGGGTAGCTCATAACAAAGATTGGGGTAAACCTGATCTTGATATTAACTTGAAAAGTAAAACCATTTAGAAATAGCTAAAAAGAGTAATTATTTTGTACAAATGAGGTGTAAGAGGAAGATTTGATACAGAGAAATTAGATGGGGGAGGAGGGCTAGCAGTTCATTGGGAATAGCTTTAAGAGAGAACAAAACATATATATTTAGAAGTATGCAAAAATCTTCTGAAGGCAGAGGAAATGAAACTGTAGGGGCATAGGGAGCTGGGAGAGGACAAAGGAGGTATCTTTAGAGGTGAGGGTGAAGGAATAAATAAAAGGGAAGTATAGAAGTGTGTTTAGATTTATGTGAATGGGAGAATAGGGGTGGGACCCTTGGAGAGGGGGGTAGGCAAGTAATAGGAGGGCAAAGTAGGGATGGTAGTAAAGCAGGAGGGATAGGAAACAAGAGACATGCACAAACACAAAAACAAAGATTAGGAGTAGAATATTATTGGGAAAGTACGTGTCTATGTATGTATGTATGTTTATATCTATAGCTATAGAGAAATATATCTAAACTTTATTGCAGCCTTCTGGAGGGATGTGGAGAGGAAAAAAAAGGACAAAGTACAAAAAGTGCACAGCAGAGAACAAAAGAAATTCACAAGGAAGCAAAGAAGAGATGGACAGTTCGCAGTGCAACATGTATTATTCATCATACAGACTTTCTTGAAATGAAAATTAATTGTTACCTATTTTGAATCCTCTCTTATGTCCCACTATACAAATGATATGCTTTTTTTCATTTTTGCTTTGTATTTAAGTTCCAACATTAAGGTTATGATATGTTTTTTTTCCTTTTCTCTATTCCAGTATTTGTGATTTGGTCCTTGAATACAAAAGTAAGAGGAAAAAAAAAAAGAGGGAAGTCAATATCCATCCCAAGTTTCCCAGCTCCTTTTGAGGATGGGTGCTTTCATGTTCTTCTGATATCATTACCTCTAGGCTGAAAGGAGGAGCTATTTCTTCCTGGTACTCATTCTCCATATTTAATTATTTGTCTTTCTCTCTCCCCACCCCCATCTTGGCTTCCTGAAGCCTTAAGCCCTCCTTTTTCAAGGCTCTCTTCCCTGAAGCTTTTAGGTATAGATAAGGCTAAGCAATATTTCAGATAATAGAATCTTTGCCAAACTCTATGGTCTCTTTTATCTATATTCTTCTTTGCTAGATTCATTTTGATACTAATCTTTTCGAAAAACATTTCTGTCTGTATTTCTTTGTAAGCTGTCTCCCACATTAGAGAGCAGACTCCTTAAGGCAAAGTCTGTCTTTTGCCTTTTTTTGTATTGCCAGTGCTTAGCACAGTGCCTGGCATATTCTTGGGGCTTATTAAATATTTCTTGACTGATTGATTGATAAACCTTATAAAAATGTTATCATCACCTGCTCTCTGTTTTTTCAAGTCCCTTTCCTCTTGAGATGCTACAATCTACTTTCCTTCCCATTGCTCAGAGAGACAGTGGGAACCCTTGAGGTTGTCACAGTTTTGTGCCATTACAGTAAAACTTCAGTTCAATGGAACTTGGACACTTTACAAAGTCCTTTCCCTACTTTAAGGAGATTAACAGAAATATTAATATTATTGACATTTTGGGCAGCTGGTGGCACCGTGGTTAGAGAGGTGGGCCTGGAATCAGGAAGCCCTGTGTTCAAATCTGTTCTCAAACATTGACTTTCGTCACCCTGGGAAATTCCCTTACTTTCTATTTGCCTCAGTTCCCTCATCTATAAAATGGGAATAATTACAGAATTGAGGGGAATTAAGTGAGATACAGTTGTCAATTGCTTAGCACAGTGTCTGAGTTGGATAATAGCGTCCACAGAAATGCTTATTACCTGTTTTATAGATGAGGCGTGTCTGATTCTGACTTGCTCCTGGTCACCTGACCTTAAAATGACATAATTGTGGTTCAAACCCTGTCTTTTGATCTCCTAAGTTCAGTGCTTTGATGATAATACCATTCTGCCTGTCTTTCTTCTATCTAGGAATGCAGTGTTGCCTAGTGATCAGAATATTGCTTTTGGAGCCAAGAAATTTTGAGTTCAAATCCTGCCTTCAGTTTAAAAATTTCATCTCTGGGAACTCTGGAGTTTGGCTATAATATTCCTGGGAGTTTTCATTTTGGGATCTCTTTTGGGAGGTGATCAGTGGATTCTTTCAATTTCTCTTTCATCCTCTGCTTCTGCAATATTAGGGCTGTGTTCCTTGATAGGTTCTTGAAAGATGATGTCTAGAATCATTTTTTTGATCATGGCCTTCAGATAATCCAAAATTTTTAATTCTCTCTTCTAGAACTATTTCCTAGGTCATCAGTTTTTCCAATTATACATTTCACACTTTCTTCTCTTTTTTCATTATTTTGGATTTGTTTTGTGGTTTCTTGATTTCTCATAATTACCTCCTATTTGCTCCATTCTAATTTGGAAGAAATTATTTTCTTCAGTGAGCTTTTACCTCGCTTTCCATTTCTCCCATTCTGCTTGTTAAGACTTTCTCCTCATTGACTTTTTGGACTTCTTTTGCCATTTAGGTTAGTCTATTTTTAAAGTGTTATCTTCTTCAGTACATTTTTTTGTCTTCTTCAGCAAGTTGTTGACTCATTTTTCATGACTTTCTTCCATCGCTCTCATTCCTCTTCCCAATTTTTATGCTACCTGTTTTACTTAATTGTCAAAATCCTTTTCTGAACTCTTCCATGGCCTCACACCAATTTGCATTTTTCTTGGAGTCTTTGGATGTAGGAACTTTGACTTTATTGTTTTCTTCTGAGTGTGTGTTTTGATCTTACTTGTCACCACAGAAACTTTCTGTGGTTAGAGAATTTTTCCATTGCTTGGTAATTTTCCTATACACTATTATTTGAATTTTATATCTTTGTTAATATAGGACTCTGCTTCCAAGGTGATGCACACTGTCCCAAGCTTCAAAGGTTAGGTATAGCTCTTTTCAGAGATATTTCTAAGGATGTATAAACTTTCCTTTCTTCCAAATTGGTATGATCTAAGGAGAGGTGTTTGCTACTCTTCTGCACTGTGATCTGTTCTTCAGTGACCACAAGCTCTCTTTTATGTCCTGAAACTGTGACAAAGGTCCTCCCTCCACTGTAGCTGCATCCTCTGCTGTACTAGTGCTCCTCCTTGCCCTAGGATTTCTCCCCAGGACCTAGATATGAGAATGAAAAAAGCAACGAAGTCCTGCCTCAGTGCTATCAAAGAAGTCTTTGTAATCTCCTTATAACCAGTTGTTTGACCATTTGTGGCCTTAGAATGCAAAAAGCAGCCACTTCTGCTGCCCAGTTGATCAGTCATTTGCAAGGCATGTGTCTGCTTGACAGTGGTCAGGGCTGTGCTGGTGTGTACTCCATACTCATCCAGTTGGACCACTGATCTTTCCTTCAGATCTTCTATGTTGTCTTTGGTATCTGAGACCAAGAGGTCTGGAACATACTACTTCCATCAGTGATTCAGTTTCCCCAAGGCCCCAGTCTGTGCTGGTGAGCCCTGTGCTGGATTGTTCTCCTCTCTCACCATTGTACAACAGACCTTTCCTGTTTGCCTTCATATTTGTCTTTTGGTAGAAATTTGTTTCACTCCATTTTTGTGAGTTTTGTGACTCTCAAATTTGTTTAGTTATTTTTAAAAGGTTTTTAAAGGAGTTTGGGGGAGAGATCAAGTGAGTCCTTGCCTTTACTCTGCCATATTGGCCTCACCTTGTTCCTCAGTTTTCTTTTTTTATTAGTTTAATACATATATATGGAATAAAAGAAACATTTCTGTAATGTAGTACAATAAAAAGACGATGGTCCGTGAAACTGCTCACCTGCTATGCACAAACTGTTATTCCTTTAAAATACACAGAGATATTATCATGTACGCTGTTTTTTTTTTCCTATTCTCCCTCCCTTATTGTTCTTTTCACGCTCATTTTCCTTTGAAGGCTTATGGAGGTTAGGGATCTTTATCCCCAGTGCAGATGGTCCAGTTCCCAGGAAGATGAACAAGTGACCATCATGAAGTGATGAGGACCGGAGACGTAGTGTTGCCTGAAAGTGAAATTCTCACAATGAGGAGAGAGACTGGATCCATCGTACAGAGTGAGTTGCCTCAAGAGCTTTAGGGACTGTTTCATTCACCTTGTCTATCCTGCCCACCTTTTTAGGGCTGAGCAAAAATAGCCTGAGCTGAGAATCCAGCCTAATTCCCCTCACATGTTTGAACTTTCCTCTTAAACATCATGTGAAGGGAAAAGAGTTGTGTTACTGAGCAGAGAAGAGAGTGAAGATTGAGAACAGCTTCTAGACACAGCCTCCATGAGAAGGTTTGTGGTCCTCGGTTAACACTTACCAGGCAGAAGATTTTTTTCTCTTCTTCTTTTTCCTCTTCTTAATCTTTCTACATCAACCAGATCCCTGGGACAAATGGTTCCTGCAGCACAGCTGAATTAGGCCCAGTTCTCCCATGAGGGCAGTGGTTGCCCTTAGCCTATGACTCTGGGGCAGCAGCTGCTCCCCTGTGCTGGAGGACTGAGGAGCCTGGGGAGGTTTTTGTTCAGGGCTAAAACACTGTGGGAAAGGGTAACTATCATATTCCATACAGTAATAATCTGCCAAATCCTCAGCCTCCACAGCACTGATGATGAAGGTGAAATCTGTCTCAGAGCCACTGCCACTGAACCTGGAAGGGACCCCAGACTGCAGGTAGGAAGCATCATAGATCAGGATCTTGGGAGACTGTCCTGGTTTGTGCTGGAACCAGAATATGGCATTGCCAATGCTGGAAGCGGCCTTGCAGCTGATGGTGACTCTGTCTCCTGGAGCCACAGACAGGGAAGATGGTGTCTGTGTCATGACAGTAGCTGCCTGGGATTTTTGGTGAGAAAAGAAGAACAAAGAGTTTTCAGTGAATAATCCTGTGTAGTGACAGAGAACCCAGGAGTTGTTCTCTCACCTTCAGGCTGTGTCAGAGCTGTCCCCTGGAATATTCCTACTGTCTCTAAAGTGGTGTCAACTTGTGTCTCATTGGGGCATCTTACCTTGAGACCTGAGCAGTAGAAACCAGAAGAACAAGGAAGGGGAGAGCATTGCGAGCCTGCAAAGCTGGAGGCAGAGAACTCTGAGCTCAGTGAGAAAGGTGGGAGATATTTGTATGTGAGGCTGGGTTTGTGAAAGGTCTCTTGGAGATTCTCATGCAAAACAGTGCTGTTCCACCCTCAACTCTAGGTCCCCATGAGAGGTTATATGCACATGGAGGGAGTAGATTAGTTATATTTCCTTGAAACATGTGACCTCATGTGGCCTCTTTCTTATTGCTAATTTCAATGAACATGCCTTAGCCTGGACATGGTCATGGCTGTGGAAGGTAGCTATAAATTGGGGATCCTCTATATCTTCCCAGGAGAGATGAGTTGTCTCTGGGTCTAAAAACCAAGGGTTGACGAGTGTCTGTGCAAAGAACAGAGTTAAGAAAGAGAGAAAGTAACTGAGAAAGAAAGAAAACTAAGACCCAGGAGCCAACAGAACTTAAGGACAGCTAAGAGTCCAGTTTTAGATGAAATGGAGATGGAGGGGACTTGGAGATTCTTTGGTCCAGCAGGTAGTGTGGGCAGAAAGTGTCTCTTCACTTGTTGTCAGGAAATAGATGTCTATTCTTCTCTATTTCTGTTACATCTTTCTAAATGCTGAAAAAAAGAGAAAAGATTGCTGTTCTCAACCTCTCATTTTGTATTTGAGGAAAATGAGGCCAAGAGGAGCAGAATGGTTGTCCAGAGACCTTTTTCTTGTTAAAATCTATCATCTCCTATTCTCCACTCAGAACACTCTCATCTTCTGTGAGTTCCTCATCCTTTCATGGTTGCCCTGTTGCCATGGCTGTCTCTTTGGTTTCTCTGCCTCATCTGTCCCCCCACTCCAGCCCATGCTAGCCCTCAGCTGTCCAACTGTGACCATGTCACCTCCTGCTCCAGAAACTCCTGTCCCTATTTATCACCTCAAAAGTCTAATAAAAAATCCTTTAAAGTTCTTCAGAGCTTCGCCAACTCCTCTGTGTCCACTTTCCTTACACTTGGCCTCCTCCCAAGTAACCCATGATCTGGTGGCACTAGATCAGGTCCCTCTTCCTGACTCTGTGCCCTCTCACTGCTGTCCCCTTGGCCTACAATGTTCTTCTACCTAGTTGTCACTTCATGGCTTCACAACTTTCCTGTTTCCTCAGAAATAAACACGTAAGGCAGCTTCCAGTTTTATTTTCTTCCCAGTATGATCTTCCTATGCAGTCTTTTCTTTGTGCTCATACTTCATGGTAGACACATTAGGGTCTTTTACTGGCTGCGCTTTTTAAATTTAAATCTTTTCCTGTTGAACTTAAGTGCAAAAAGAAAACCCTTTCCATACCTGCAGCACAACACAAAAACAGAATTCTGTGAAAAAATATGAACCTTCCTTTCACCCAGCTTGTAAAATAATCACACAATAACCTTTTTGCATGTCTCTGCAGACTGTCCTCTTGCCTATCCTCCCTTCTCACCTTCCTCCAGCTCTTTTTTGGGCTTTTATAAAGATGAGTCAGTGACCTACTTTCTTTTTTTCATTATGATGCCTTTTACACCTTTCCTGAATTAAAAACTGAGAAAAAATAAAAATAAAAAGGACATTTTCCACCAACTTACTCAAATGAATTCCAGTTTTAAAGACTTTTTTTTCCTTAAGGTAGGAAAAAGAGATATCTACCATTTTACAAGTTTCCAACTCATTTTCTCCAAAAATGTGTAGTGATTGTTTTCTTTTTTCTTACATCAGGCTAAATTTTAATCTGTTTCAAAAAAGGGAAAATTTGGGGGAAAAAAAGTTTTGAAAACCATCTTACTCTGATTTTTAGAAGGCTTACTGAATTTTCATTTGAAGGATAATTTAATGCTATATTATTATGATAAATTGTAAACCAGAAGAAATCTTGTTGTTTCAATCATATTTTGTAGTAATCCCATGGCTTATGCAAGTATTAAATTAGTTTTTGAACGTACATATGTATGAAATTCAATTATTGAAGTTTCTCATTTTCCAGAGTGAGTATATTAAGACAAGAGTAAGAAGCTTGTGAAGCAAGGATGTGAAATTATGAGTTGCAAAGGGTAAAGTCAGGAGCCTCTTTGCTTTTGTTTAAGGAATAGTGTTTCACTATAGAGGTATCTTAGTAAGGAGTAGTAACTTATGAGCTATCTTGTGTTATCTTAATGGGAAATCTAATATTACTTTTACTTTTGGAGTTAGAACATGTGGAGAAATGTGTGCAAACTGTTTAAGACTCACATTTAGATGTTCCCATTGTTTAAAGGGATTCTGAGAGCAGTACTACTTTTCCTGTAATGAGTCTCTTACTGTTACCAATGTGAGATTAAATACCTATTGTCTAGGATGTGTGGTCCTTGAGAACTGAACTCACCCAAGGTTCTGATGATTGGAACTTGCTCTTAGGGCTTTATTTATGGAAATGTAATTCACTATAGTTTTGATCTTTGATTACAGGGAGAGTTGTCTGAATTGTCATGAAACCAATATCATGTGCTACACGCTGAGAACTGCTGAAGATCTGTGAGTTGGAAAACTTTGGGGGACAACTTTGAACATGGCCTAGGTAAGATCTTCCTGACTGTTTCCTAATTGTGCTATTTCCTTTCTGACAAGGAGAATTCCCCTCCCTATTAATCCTGAGTCCTGCTTTTAACATCTTGTAGGTATATGACTGACTTTCAGGTATGACTTATCCCTGGAATCAAATAGAGGACGTTTTTTTCCTTCTTTTACGATAGATGTCATTGTTATAACTATTCACTTTTGTTTCCCTTTATAGCAAATTTCTACAGTCAGGAAATTCTGGAAGTATGTTATAAATCTCTTAAATTATAGATTGATATTGGAACATGTCTGAATCATTATAGTAAGATACAGGAATGAATATCTTACAATTTTAACTTATATTCATGGACAAATATTAACAAAGGGATAACGTCCTCCTAAGGAGGAAATGATTGGGCAAAGTACTAACAGAAAGATGTATGTGATAGATTTATAATTAAATAGGATAGCAAATTTTGAATCAAAAGCAAGAGAATAGGAATGTTTTCTCTCAGAATTATATAAAGGTATATAGGATTGGCTTCCAAAATTTATCTGTCATGGAAATTCAGGCTTTAGTCATGCTTTGGTTGTAAATTTTCAAATTTGGATTTTTCCATTATTGAAGCATCTGTCTGATAATTTTAAAAGGCAGAAGAGCTCATTTTATGGTTGGATACTCAAATTTTAAAAAATTCTTGTATCAGCTATAGGATTTAGGTAAGGATGGGAGCAGGAAATGGTACTTAAAGTGAAATTCTCTAAGATTTCAAAATTAGAGAACTAAATTTAAGTGATTGTACTTATTTAAAGTAAGTTAAAATTATCTAGAAATTTGTAGGTATGAACCAGAGAAGCAGAAACCCCTTTTAGATCTGTATTGAGAATAAACTCTTTTGTCCAAGAAAAGATATCCAAGGACCAGATAATTACATGGAACATCTGGGACCCAATAGATGCTGCTTAAATAAGCATTAAGAATGGGGTACTGGAATACTTGCCCAAAAGAATTTATAAAAGATCTTAAAAAAAAGAATTTAAAAATGACAGAAATGTGGGAAAAAACTACAAAACCAAATAAAAATCATCCAAGAAAAACAAGCAGGTTATGAAAGGAAAGGCAACTAAATAGAAAAGGAGATCCAGAATTTTAAGGAAGAAAATGATACCATGATTATTAGAATTTGGCAAAGTGAAACCAGTGAAATTTTAGAGATCAAGAAATAGTTAAATAAAATATGAAAAATAAAAAAATAGAAGGGAAAGTAGCACCTAAGAAGAACAATTAATTTGGAAAATAGATTAAGGAGAGGAAATCTCAACAAGAATCTGAGTAACTGAAAGTTACGATAAAAAAAGAATCTTGAGTAATACTTGAAATAAAGAAAATTGTCCTCAAGGATTTGAACAAGGCAGGATGGAAGTGGAAAGAGAAAAAAAATCCATCAATCACCACTTAAAAGAGATCCTATGAGGAAAACTCATGGGAATATTATAGTCAAATTCCAGAAAACACAGCTCAGGAAGAAAATACTAAAGGAATCAAGATTGAAACAGTTTATATATGATGGAGGCAGAATTAGATTCACAGAAGACCTAGCATCAGATATATTGAAGGAGTACAGTTCTCAGAATAGAGTATATTGAAGAGCAAAAGATCTAGGGCTCTGGCCAAAAATATCATACTCTGCAAAGTTAAGCATTATCCTAAATAAAAAAAAATGGACATTTGATAAACTCTCAGACTTCAAGAATTAATTTTAAAAAATCCTGAACTCAATAGCAGCTTCAACATAAAAGAATAAAGAAAAATAGCAGGTATATACCAATGACTGGTTATTCTTTTTATGTGTATTTATTTTTTTTTTAGATTTTCAACATTCACTTCCACAGAGTTATGAGTTCCAAATTTTCTCCTCTTCTCTGCCCTTTCCCACCCCAAAACACTTTGCATTTTGATTACCCCTTCCCCCAATCTGCCATTCCTCCTATCACCCCCCTCTCTTCCCTTATCTCCATCTTCTCTTATTTCTTGTAGGGCAAAATAGATGTCTGTATCTCATTACCTATATTTCTTATTTCCCAGTTGCTTGCAAAAACAATTCTCAACATTGGTTCCCAATCTTTTAGTTTCAATTTCTCTCCCTTCTGCCCTCCCCACCCATCTACACTGAGAAGGCAATCCATTCAGTAAGGCTATACATGTTTAGTTATGCAAAAGATTTTTATAATAGTCATGTTTTGATAGAGTAATTATAATTCCCTCCATCCTATCCTGCCCCCCCCATTTATTCTATTCTCTCTTTTGGCCTTGTCCTTCCCCAAAATTGTTTTCTTCTAAGTAATTCCTGTTCTCATTTGTCTGCATTTCTATCATCTCCTCTAGCAAGCTGTTGACTTGCTTCTCATGATTTTCTTACATATCTCTCATTTCTCTTTCCAATTTTTCCTCCATCTCTCTGGATTTTCAAAATCCTTTCTGAGCTCTTCCATAACTTGAGACCATTGCATATTTATGTTGGAGGTGTTGGATGCAGAAGCCTTGGATTTTATTTCTTCCTCTGGTGATATGCATTGTTCTCCCTCATTGGAAAGAATGGAAGAAAATACATGTTCACTAAGAAAGTAGACTTCTATAATCATGTCCTCCCTTTTTTTGGGCATTTTCCTAGTCAGTTACTTGACATTTGAGTCCTTTCTCAAGAGGAGAGTATACTCTGCGAACCTGTAAGTTCTCAGTTCCTCCAGGGTGGTGCTGTCAAGGGAGAGGAGTTTTCTCCTCTCCTGACCTGTGCTCTGGTCTGGGAGCTACTTCAAACTTTTCTTCCCAGGATCTGTGGGTAGAATTCCCTCTTCAGAGTCTTCACCTCTACCAGCCAGTACTCCTCTTCACCTCAGAACCTCAGGCCTGAGACCGAGATCAGTCATTTAGTTCCTCCAGTGTCTTTAAGCTGAAGGCTCCACAAATGGATGCTGATGCTTCAGTGGCTGCTGCTGGCAGGGCCAGAACACTTTCTCTTCTCAACCAGGTGAAATAGTTCTCTCACTGACCTTGGAAACTGTCTTTGGTGTTTGTGGGTTGAGCAATCTGGGAACTGCTGCTGCTGGAAGTGGTGCCCTGAAGACTTCTCTGGTCTTGTCCCTGCTGTGCCACACAATCAAGGCTGTGCTGTGCTCTCCTCAGTGACTGGTGCGATTGATCTTTCCTGCCAGCTTTCCAGGTTGCCTTGGACTGGAAATTTCTTTCACTCTGTCGTTTTGTGACTTTTGCTGATCTAGAATTTGTTTAGAGTAATTTTTTACAGGTGTTTTATGGGCTATGAGGGGGAGATTCTACATGTCACTCCTTCTACTCTGACATTTGACTCCACTTCCCCACAAACAGTGATTATAAATTTTCATAAGGACTGATTGTTTATCTTTTCTATGTGTACAATGTATGTCTAAGATTCTTATTAATAATTGGGTAGCTCATAAAAAAGATTGGAATAAACCTGACCTTGATATAAATTTAAAAAGTAAAGCTATTTAGGAATTGCTAAAAAGAGTATTTATTTTATACAAATGAGGTGCAAGAGGATGACTTGATACAGAAGAATTAGAAGAGGGAGGAGGGCTTGTAGTTCTGATAATCTACTTTCATTGGGAATGGGTTTAAGAGTAAGCAGTACATCCATATTTAGAAGTATATAAAAATCTTCTAAAGTCAGAGGAAATAAAACTGTAGTGGCATAGGAGGTGAAGAGGACAAAGGAAGGATCATTAGAGGGGATGATAAAGGAATAGGTAAATGAGGGTTGTAGAAAGGCATGTAGATCCTTGGAGGGAAGGTAGCCAAGTAATATGAGGCCAAAGTAGGCTGTAGAAGTAAAGTAGAAGAGATAGCAGAGATAGGAAACAAGAGATATGCACAAATATAAAAACAAAGATCAGAAGTAGGATATTGTTGAGAAAGTATATCTCTATATTCTTTATATGTCTATATACTAAATATGAGTATCAGTACTGTGTGTCAATTTCATGGTATCATGCTGGCGTGGGTTCTGGAGAGTGGACAGTGCTCGTGTGCCTTCTCAGTCACTAATGGAGTGAAAAGGGGCTGTCTGCTTGCTCCCTTTGTAGCATGATGTTTTCAGTCAGTTTGCCAAATGCTTTCAATGAGGTTGACATGGTATCAAAGTCAGTTACCATACTGATTGGAAATTCTTCAGTTTCAAAAGGCTAGAAGCCAAGAGCAAAGTGGAGGGAGTGTTGGTGTATGATTTTCTGTTTCCAGATGATTGTGCAATTAATGCTGCCTCTGAAATTGAGATGCAACAAAGTATGGATGAATTCTCTGCTGCCTGTGCTAATTTTGGCTTAATTATTATCACCAGGGAAACATAGGTGCTTCATCACCCAGCATCACATCATCCATATGTGGAACCACTGTTTACAAGTAATGGAGAAGTTTTGAATGCTGTGGATAAGTTCCCTTACCTTGGTAGTGTACTATCCTGGAATGTACACATTGACAATGAGGTTGATGCCTGCATCTCCAGAGCTAGCTCAATGTTTGGGAAGCTCTGAAGAAAATTATGGGAGAGTAGAGGTATTAGAGTGACTACCAAACTGAAAGTCTTCATTTGAAGTTATTGTGCTGACCTCATTGTTGTATGCTTTTGAGTCATGGACAGTCTACCAGCAGCATACCAGGAAACTGAATTGCTTCCATTTGAACTGTCTTAGGAAGATTCTGAAGGTCACATGGCAGAATAAGGTACCAGATACTGAAGTCCTTGCTATAACTAAACTGCCAACCAATCAAACTATGCTTCACAGAGTACCACTCCAATGGGCTAACCAGGTTATTCTATTGCAAAATATAAGCTTGCAAAAAAACCACAAAAACTATTTTATGGAGAACTCACATGGGGCAGGTGATCACATGGTGGTCAGAATAAGAGATACAAGCACTCTTTCAAGGTCTCTCTCAAGAACTTTGGATGTGATTGTGTCTCATGGGAGACACTGGCACAGGAACACTTGGCATGGCATGCCCACATCAAAAAGGGTGCTGTGCTCTAAGAGCTAAGCAGAATTAAGACAGCACAAATTCAATATATGGTGCATAACTTTGGAGTATCTACTCCAAATGTTCACATGGACTATCTGTGCCCAATCTGTGGTAGAATATTCCAAGCTCCTATTGGTCTGATCAGTCACAGTCAGACACATTCAAACATCATGATGATGTCATTTTGGTCCTCTTTTAAAATGAAGGACAACAATCAACCATGTGTATGTATATATCTGTAGTTATAGAGAAATATAGTTAAACTTTCTTGTAGCCTTCTGGGTGAGTCTGGGAGGGAAAAAAAGAACAAAGTAAAAAACAGGCACAACAGATAAGAAAAGAAAACTCACAAGGAAGCAAAGGTTAGATGGACACTTTTCAATGTAATGTAAATTATTCATCATACAAGATGTCTTGAAATGAAAATATATTATTACATATTTTGAATCCTCTTTTATGTTCTGCTATGCACGACATGCTTTTTTCTTTTTTACTTTGTATTTAAGTTCCGATATTTATGTTTATGGTACATTTTTGTTTCTTGTCTCTGTTATGCATTTGTGATTTGGTCCGTACATCCAAAAGAAAGAAGAGAAAAACCAGACATTGAAGAGTCACTGTTCATCCCAAGCTGCCTCAGCTCCTTCCTAGGACCTGGGATTTAATGTCAACAAATCATTCTTACGATATCCCACCCCTGAGCTTGCCTTTGCCTCAGTTGAGGAGATCTCCCAGGACCAGACCACCCCTACCCCATGCTTAACAAGTTAACTTCAGGGCTGATAGGGGAAACACAAAACAAAAAGATAAAAAGACACTTGCCCTTAGTTTTTTTCATACCAGTCAGCTCAACACTAAGTTCTGTAGCTTCTAACTGAAAGAACCAGAAGTCACAACAAACAATCTCCATCAAGAACAAGAAAAAGCAAAAGAAGGGTAAAAAAATCATAGAATCTTTTCATGGGGACAAAGACCAAAACACAAATACCAAAGAAGTCAGTAATGAGACTATACTTCCATCTGAAATTTCAGAAGGGACTGTGAACTGCTTGCATGCACAAGCACCTCTCCTGGAATACCTGAAGAAGGAAATGGAAGAAAATGATTTCAATGATTTCAAAAGAATGAAAAAAGAGTTCACTGATTAGAACATCTCTTTAAAAAGGAAAATTGAACAAATGGAAAAGTAAGCACAAAAGCTAACTAGGAAAATTGGACAAATGGAAAAGGAAGTACAAAAATTAACTGGAGAAAATAACTCCTTAAAAGGAACAACTGGACAGATGAAAAAGGAGATGCAAAAGTTAACCAAAGAAAATAATTTGATAAAAATTAGAATTGGGCAAGCAGAAACTAATGACTCTATGAGACAATAAGAATCAGTGAAACAAATCTAAAGAATGAAAAGATGGAAGAAAATATAAAATATCTAACTGGAAAAACAACAGACCTGGAAAATAGGTCCCGGAGAGAAAATTTAAGAAACATTGGCCTGCCAGAAAGTCACAAAGGCAAAAAAGAGTCTGGACAATATGTTCCAGGAAATCATCAAGAAAAATTGCCCAGAATTTCTAGATCCAGAGAGCAAAATAGTCACCCAAAGAATCCACTGTTCACCTCCTGAAAGGGATCCAAACTCAAAACCCCAAGAAATATCATTGCCAAATTCCAGAACTATCAAGTGAAGGAGAAAATACTGTAGGCAGCCATAAAGAAAGCATTCAAATATCAAAGAGCTACAGTCAGGATCACAGAGGACCTTGCAGCTTCTACATTAAAAGATTGAAGGTATTGGAATCTGATATGCTACAAGGCAAAGGAACTGGGACTATAACCAAGGATCAACTACCCAGCAAAGTTCAGCATAACATTTCAGGCAAGGAGATGGTCATTTAATGAAGTAAGGGATTTCCAGACGTTCCTGACAAAATGCCAGAACTTAATAGAAAATTCAGTCTTCAAATGCAGGCCTCAAGTGGCATAAAAAGGTAAACGGGGGGGAGAAAAAACAACTTGCTACTCAAGTTCCCTATAAGGGAAGATGATACCTGTTAATCTTGAGAATTGTACATCTATTATGAAATATAAATGAGATATACATAGAGGTAATGGGTATAAAGTAAATGATGTCATGTAAAAAATATGATATAAGCATGCAAAGGGATTGTAACAAGAGGTATGAAAAGGAGGAATCAGAAAATGATAAATTACATCACAGAGAGATTCAAAATTATATTAGAGGGAAAGAGGGGAGGGACATGAGCATTGTTTGACAGGTATTCTCAGCTGATTTGATTCAAGAAGAGAACAATAAACTTAAGTATATAATTCTAACTAGCTCTATAGGCAGTAGGAGGGCACATGGGAAGAAAGGGAAGGGGAAGCCAAAAGGGAGGGGAAAAGCAATTAGAGTAAAGGGGAGTAAAAGGGAGGGGGGCTAAAAGAAGGAAATGGAGGCTGCAGGAGGTGGTGGTGAAAAGTGAAAACTATTGAGGAGGGGAAAGGAGCTGGGAGAGCTAAAAACACAAACAGTGGGAAAGAGGATGGAGGGGAAGACACAGATTGTCATCATAACTGTGAATGTGAATGGAATGAACTCGTCCATAAAACAGAGATGGATAGCAGAATGGATTAAAAGTCATAATCCAACGATATGTTATTTACAAGAAACACATTTGAAATGGAAGGATACACACAGGGTAAAATTCAAAGGCTGGAGCACAATATATTGTGCTTCAGCTGATGTAAGAAAAGCAGGGGTAGCAATCCTAACCTCAGAAAAAGTAAAAGCAGAAATAGATCTAATCAAAAGAGATAAGGAAAGAAATTATATCCTGCTAAAAGGCACCATAGAAAATGAAGCAATATCATTATTAAACATGTAGGCTCCAAGTGGTATAGCATCCAAATTCATAGAGTAGAGGTTGGAGGAGTTGAAGGAGGAAATTTACAGCAAAACTATACTAGTGGGGGACCTCAAACTCCCCCTCTCTGAACTTGATAAATCTAACCTCAAAATAAACAAGAAAGAGGTTAAGGAGGTAAATAAAACTCTGGATAAGGTAGATATTATAGATATCTGGAGAAAATTAAATGGAAATAGAAAGGAATATACCTTTTTCTCAGCAGTACATGACATACATACAAAAACTGACCATATACTAGGACACAAAAATCTCACAATCCAGTGCAGAAAGGCAGAGATACTCAATGCATGGTTCTCAGATCATAATGCAGTAATAATTACATGTAATAAAAGGCCATGGAAAGATAAACCAAAAATCAATTGGAAACTAAATAATCTAATCCTAAGGAAGTAGTGGGTTAAACAACAACTCTTAGAAATAATCAACCACTTCATTCAAGAGAATGACAATAATGAGACAACATACCACATACCAAATCTTATAGGATACTGCAAAAGCAGTTCTTAGGGGAAGTTTCATATCTTTGAATGCCTACATAAATAAAATAGAGAAAGAGGAGATCAATGACCTGGGCATGCAGCTGAAAAAGCTAAAAAAAGAACAAATCGAAAATCCCCAAGTATATACCAAATTAGAAATACTGAAAACCAAAAGAGAGATTAATAAAATTGAAATTCAGAAAACTATTGAATTAATTAAACCAATATTTGGTTTTATGAAAAAAACTAATCAAATTAATAAACCTTTGGTCAATTTGATTTAAAAAAAAGAAAGAAGAAAATCAAATTTCTCATATCAAAAATGAAAGGGGTGAACTCACCTCCAATGAGGAGGAAATTAAAACAATAATTTGCCCAACTTTATGCCCACAAATTCGACAATCTAAATGAGATGGATGAGTATTTTAAAAAATACAAATTGCCCAGATTAACTGAAGAGGAAGTTGAATACTTAAACAACCGCATCTCAGAAACAGAAATTGAACAAGCCATCAATGAACTCCCTAGGAAAAAATCTTCAGAGCCAGATGGATTTACAAGTGAATTCTATCAAACATTTAAAGAACAGTTAATTCCAATACTATATAGACTATGTTTGAAAATTGGGGAAGAAGGAATCCTCCCAAATTCTTTTTATAATACAAATATGGTTTTGACACCTAAACCAAGAAGAGACAAAACAGAGAAAGAAAATTATAGATCAATTTCTCTAATGAATATGGATGCAAAAATTTTAAATAAGATTTGAGCAAAACAAATACAGTAACTTATGATGAAAATAATACATTATGGTCAGGGAGGATTCATGCCAGGAATGCAAGGTTGGTTCACTATTAGGAAAACTATTACCACTATTGGTCATATCAACAACAAAGCTAACAAAAACCACATGGTTATCTCAAAAGATATAGAAAAAGCTTTTGAAAAAATACAACACCTTCAAAACAGTGGAGAACATAGGAATAAAAGGAACTTTCCATAAAATAATAAGCAGTATCTACCTAAAACCTTCAGCAAGCATTATATGCAATAGTGATAAACTAGATGCATTTCCCATAAGATCAGGGGTGAAGCAAGGTTATCCATTATCATCCCTATTATTCAATATGGTACTAGAAATGTTAGCTGTAGCAATTAGACAAGATAATGAAATTGAAGGAATAAAAATAGGCAAAGAAGAAACTATGTTATCACTCTTTGTAGATGATACGATGATATACTTAGAGAATCCCAGAGAATCAAATGAAAAATTACTTGAAATAATAAGCAACTTTGGCAAAGTTGCAGGTTACAAAATAAACCTGCACAAATCTTCTGCATTCATATATATTAGTAACAAACTCCAACAGCAAGAGATAGAAAGAGAAATGCCACTTAAAGTTAGGGTAGACACTATAAAATATTTGGGAGTTTGCCTGCCAAACTAACCCAGGGACTCTATGAATACAATTACAAGACACTTTTTGCACGAATAAAGTCAGATCTACGTAAGTGGAAAAACAACAGTTGCTCATGGGTAGGCTGAGTTAATATAATACAAATGACAATTCTACCTAAATTAATTTACTTATTTAGTGCCATACCAATTAAACTATCAGATAATTATTTTCTAGACCTGGATACAACAATGTCAAAATTCATCTGAAAGAACAAAAGATCCAGAATATCAAAGAGACTAAAGAAAAGAAATGCTAGGGAACATGGCCTAGTGCTACCAGATCTCAAATTATATCAGAAAGTAGCAATTATCAAAACCACTTGGTACTGGCTAAGAAACAGAACAGCAGACAAGTTGAATATGCTAGCAACTCAAGACCCAGTAGACAATGAATACAGCAATCTCTTGTATGATAAACCCAAGGACCCCAACTTCTGGTATAAGAACTCACTGTTCGACAAAAATTGCTGGGAAAACTGGATAACAGTGTGGCAGAAACTAGGCATATACCCATGCCTGATACCACACACAAAAATAAAGTCCAAATGGGTACATGATCTATGTATATAGATTGATACCATGGACACTCTGGAGGAGCAAGGAATAGTGTATTTATCAGATTTATGGAGAAGGGAAGAATTTTTGACTAGAGACAGAAAGCATTATGAAGTGTGATGGATAATTTTACAGCTATCTTGGGGATAAAGTCCTCATTTCAAGAACATACAGAGAGCTGAGTCAAATGTACAACAATACAAGTCATTCTCCAATTGATAAATGGTCAAAGGATATGAACAGGCAATTTTCATAGGAAGAAATTAAAGATATCTACAGTTGTATGAAAAAATGCTCTAAATCACTTTTGATTAGAGAGATGCAAATCGAAACAACTCTGAGGTACCATATCACACCTATTAGATTGGCAAACATGACAGAACAGGAAAATGATAAATGTTGGAGAGAATGTGGGAGAGTTGGAACACTAATTCATTGTTGGTGAGCTCATCCAACCATTCTGGAGAGCAGTTTGGAACTATGTCCAAAAGGTTACAAAAATGTGCATACCATTTGACCCCGCAATATTGCTTCTAGGACTGTATCCCCAAGAGATCATAAAAATGGGAAAGGGTCCCACGTGTACAAAAACGTTTATAACAGCACTCTTTGTAGTGGCCAAAAACTGGAAATCAAGGGGATACCCATCAATTGTGGAATGGCTGAATAAATTATGATATATGAATGTTATGGAAAAATATTGCACTATAAAAAATGATGAACAAGAAGACTTCAGAGAGGCCTGGAAAGACTTATGTTGAGCAAAAGGAGCAGAACCAGGAGAACTTTGTGCACAGCAATGACCACAGTGGGTGAAAGTTTTTTCTGGTACACTCCGATCTTCATAGCAATGCAAGGACATAAAAAAAAAAAATTCCCAATGATCTTCTGAGGCAAAATGCCTTCCACCTTCAGAGAAAGAACTGTGAAATTCAATTGAAGAATGTAGCAGATCATATGTGTGTGTGTGTGTGTGTGTGTGTGTGTGTGTGTGTTATGCATTGGTTTGTTATATAATTTCTCCCATTTTTTTTAGTTCTTCTCCACAACATGACTATAGTGAAAATGTATTCAATAGGAATGTATCTGTACATACTATATAGAATTGTATGCCATCTTGGGGAGGGAGGGGGGTAGTGGGGTTAGGTATGGGGAAAAACATCTAATTTTATGGTAGGGATTGTAGAATATTAAAAATAAATAAAATGAATATATTTTTTAAAAGTTAGAGATAGAGAGCTGATAAACTCAGAGCACAGATCAAGGCATTTTTCTCTTCATTTTAAATTTTTTGCTTTTCTTGGAATATGGATAATGGGGAAATGTTTTGCATGACTTCATGTATACAATGTGTGTTGTATTTCTTGCCTTCTCATTGGGTCGGGGACGGTGTAGAGGGAAGGTGAAAATTTGGAACTGAAAATAAACAAAAATAATGTTTCTTCACAAAAAAGAATAGAATTAAGAAAGAAAGAAAGAAAGAAAGAAAGAAAGAAAGAAAGAAAGAAAGAAAGAAAGAAAAGAAAGAAAGAAAGAAAGAAAGAAAGAAAGAAAGAAAGAAAGAAAGGAAGGGAGGGAGGAAGAAAGGAAGGGAGGGAGGAAGAAAGGATGAAAGAAAGTAAGTAGCTTGTTTAGAAAAAGAACTGAGACTGGGTAACCAACAAAATTTAAGGATAACTAAGATCCAAGGTTTACATGAAATGTCAGAGGCAGGTACTTGGAGATTCTTTGGTCAGTATACTAGGTAAGGTGAAGAGAATGTATCCCTTGAGTTGTTGGGGGGGGGGGCGTGGAAAAAGACGTTTATTCTTCACTTCTGCATTTCTGTTACATCTTTCTATATGCTGAAATGAAGAAAGCACTGCTATTCTCAACCCCTGTTTTTGTAATTGATGAAATTGTGGCTAAAAGGAGTGAAATATTTATTTGTGTGACTTTTTCTTCTTCTATTATCCCCTCAGAACACTGTGACTTTTTTCAGGCCCTTATTGTCTCATGGTTGGACTCTGGTCTTGGCTGTCTGGTTGATTTATCTGCCTCAACTCTTTTCCCCACTCCAACCAATCTTGCACTCAACTCTTAAACTGATCATTGGAGACAGCGGTTCTCACCAAGTCACCTCCTACTCCAGAAGCTCCAGTCCCTCTTTATCACCTTCAGGATCTCATTAAAAATCCTTAACAGCCTTCATAACTTGGCCATTTCCTCCCTTTACAATTTCCTTCTGCTTTACCCTCTCCCAAATACTACATTCTATTATCTTGTAATCAGAAAAAAATGTCTAAAAAAACACTGGCAAAGGCTAATGAAGGTTTTTTTTGTTACTTTGAGATCAAAGGTGAAATAATTTTCTCAGTAATTAGGACTAACTCCTGCCTTAGACTTTCCATGGGAGATTAGGTTTCAAGAAAGAAGAAAAAGCTTGTAAGACATGTCACAATGTTAACCAAGTTGAAACTATGCAAATAAAGGTAAATGATCAAAACTGTAGAACTCCTAAAAACATATTTGCAGATTCTAGAAATTTGGAGATTAATCATTAAGGAGTTTGGAAATTAACCATTTTCAGACTGCACTAAATAACTCTTCAGATTTTAGAAGCTTCAGGAAACCCTTCTGCTTTCCCCATGCTCTTTCCTTGAGTAAGGTACATAAACAGAATCTTCTGAAATTTGAAAATTGGAGAACCAAATTTAAGTAATTGTACTAAATCATACCTAGTTAGAATGAACTAGGCATCTTCATATTTGGAACCATTGAAGCAGAAACCCCTTCAGAGCTGTAATGAGAATAAAGACTATTGTCTAAGAAAAGAAGTCTGGGGACCAGATAAGTATATGAGATAGCTGCAATTCAAAAAGTGCTGAGTCAATGGACATGGAGAATGGGTTACTGGGATATAAGGAGATCTGATGTTAGTTAATATTAGTGATAATGATTGTATTATTTGTATGGTTGATGTTTAGGTTTTCTTGGTTATCTTGGTGGCATGTAAATATCCCTACACAAAAGTAGTGTGTTGTGAGTTTTTTGAGTAATTTAATCTGTACCTGACAGTATAATAATGCAAGTAGAGGAATTATGAGAAAAGCATTATTGCATTATTATCCTTGGCCTGCATGGCTAGGAAATTGAACCATCTTGATATGCCTTTAACCAAGGACCTATGTTATGCTGACCAGCAGCTCAGATCCAAAGACTGGTAGAAAGAGTTTTCTCTCAATTGTCAACTCCTATGTCTTCTAAGGGCTGCTACCAGGTCATTCTGACCACTCCCACAGCTGCCAAACTGTGGCTGTGGACCCTTGGGTTATCTGAAAATGGTCTGCTCCTAATGGACCACTGAACCTGTTGGAGTCCTTGCCTTTTGACTTTGTAAGGCCTGAAGAAGATGACATCTAGGCAGAGGCTCCTCCTAGAATCCAGACCATGCCTGCCAGTAGAAGGGATCCTTCCCCACTTGAATCCTTATATGCACTATGCTGTTTGCCCATATTTCCTGCTTCCACTAGCTTTGGTTTTGGTTGGCTTTGGCTGTGTGACTTCTGTTCGTTATGCCCCTCTTTCCTCTGACTCTGGGACCTTTTTTAGTCTCCTTTTTCATGTGCTTTTACTTGCATTATAGTGGCTGCTCATCTCTTTGAGCACTCATCCACCTACCTACCCTGCCTGAATCCTTCAATGGATATGCTCCTTCTGCTGTCCTGGTTGGCAGAAAATTTTCCATCCCCCAAAGGGATGGAGAGCAGCAATTTTGATCTGAGCATATTGACCTCCATCAACCAGGTCCCTGGCTCTTTTATCCTATCATCTCCCCTGTGCATGTTTTTCATTATTGGCACCTCCCTTTATCAGACTCTCTCTCCTCTGTGGGCTGGTCTTTGCATCATCATTGCTCTGGTGCCCTACCTTTGAAATTTTTGATATCTGAGACTAATTTAGTCCCCTTGACACCTTTTGTGCTTGTGATTGTGAATTCTAGTTCCTCAACACTTTCTCTGTTCTAGCTCCATTGCCATTACCACGCTGTCCAGGCCCTGGCTGTCATCATGGGGAGGTTAATATCCTGGCTCCTATGTGAATGGGAAAAGGGGGCCTGCTACCTTCAAATATGGTTTTCAGGAATTTATTTTGGCAGATGGCAACCATGAATGATTAGACAGCTAGAGTGAGTTCTCAGAGTTAGAAGAAAGACGGGATCCATCCTATGGACTAAGTTTCCTCAAGAACTTTGGAACTGAGGGGGCGGAGCCAAGATGGCGGAGTGAAAGCAACGACTCACCTAAGCTCCTGTACAAACTCCTCTGGATAGCTCTGAAAGGAGAATCTGACAAAACTTTGGAGGTACAGAATCCAGTGGGTGATAGACTTTGACGGATTCGGAGCCCAGGTTAGACTGGAAGGTCCACGGGAAGGATCTGTTCCGCAGGGGTGAGCCCCCAGCGCACAGCGCAGCGTGGTCAGCTCAGCAGGGAGGAAGGGACCTGAGAAGGCTCAGAGCAGCAGGCAGAACCAGTGGAGCAGGAGACAAGCCAAACTGAGCCACTGAGAGCCGCTGAGCACCAGATATCAGCGCAGCAGCCCTTGAAACCTTCAGCCTGAAGACTAAACTTCGGTAAGTCACCTACTTGAACTTCTGGGAGCCAGGATGGCAGAGTGATCAGTAAATGCTCTCTCCTCCCCCCTGATGACCGTGAAAGAACCATAAAATATTTCCCCAGAAAAATCCTGGATCAGCGGGAACAGCAGAAGGGGGCAAATAGTGTCATAACACCAGAGGCTAGGAAAATAGCAAAGGGGGATTCTTCCTACAGTGGCAGAGGCGGACCAGAAGGACAGAGGACCCAGGACAGAGAAAATTCACACTGAGTCCCAGGCAAGCCTCAGTGCCGGGAGAGGAGCCCCAAGTGGGGTGGGAACACGCATTAGCATCTAGGCGTGCCTCAGCCCTCCAGGGGAAAAGGGAAGACAATAGAGAAGCTGGGATCACCATCTCCAGAGCTTGCCTTTGCCTCAGTACAGCTGAGGAGATCTCCTGTGACCAGACCACTCCTCCCACACACTTAACAAGCTAACCCCAGGGTTGACCTGGGAAACAATGAACAAAAATCTGCTTTTAGCCTTTTCATACATCAGCTCAACACAAAGTTCTGTACCTTCTGACTGAAAGAACCAGAAGCTACTACACTCAGCCAACATCATGAATAGGAAAAAGCAGACGAAAAGTGAAAAAACCATAGAATCTTTCTATGGGGATAAAACACAAACACCAAAGAGGTCAGAGCTGAGACTGTACTTCCATCTGAAACTTCAGAAGGGACTATGAACCTCTCACAAGTACAACTAGCTTTCCTGGAACAGCTGAAGAAGGAAATAGAAGAAAAACTGGCCAATGATTTTAAAATTATAAAAAAAGAATTCACTGATGAGAACATCACTTTAAAAAGGAAAATTGAACAAATGGAAAAGGAATTTCAAAAATTGACTGGAGAAAATAATTCCCTAAAAGGAAGAATTAATCAAATGGAAAAGGAAACCCAAAACCTAATTGCGAAAATTGATCAAATGGAAAAGGAAACACAAAACCTAACTGGGAAAATTGGTCGAATGGAAAAGGAAGTAAAAAAATTAAATGGAGAAAATAGCTCCTTAAAGGGAAAAAATGGTCAGATGGAAAAGGAGATGCAAAAGTTAACTGAAGAAAACAATACAATGAAGATTAGAATTGGGCAAGTAGAAACTAATGACTTAATGAGGCAGCAAGAATCAGTCAAACAAAATCTAAAGAATGAAAAGATAGAAGAAAATGTAAAATATTTAATTGGAAAAACAACTGACCTGGAAAATAGATCCAGAAGAGAAAATTTAAGAATTATTGGCCTGCCAGAAACCCATGATGAAGAAAAGAGCCTGGACAATATCTTCCAGGAAATCATCAAGGAAAACTGCCCAGAAGTACTAGACTCAGAGGGCAAAATAGTCATCGAAAGAATCCACCGTTCCCCTCCCGAAAGGGATCCCAAACTCAAAACCCCAAGAAATATCGTTGCCAAATTCCAGAGCTATCAAGTGAAGGAGAAAATACTACAAGCAGCCAGAAAGAAACAATTCAAATATCAAGGACATAAAGTCAGGATCACACAGGACCTTGCAGCTTCTACATTAAAAGATCGAAAGAATTGGAACCCAATATTTCGTAAGGCAAAGGAGTTGGGACTTCAACCAAGGATCGACTACCCAGCAAAGTTCAGCATAACATTTCAGGCAAGGAGAAAAATCATTCAATGAAATAAGGGATTTCCAGAGCTTCCTGACCAAAATGCCAGAACTCAATATACAATTTGATCTTCAAATGCAGGTCTCAAGAGAATCGTAAAAAGGTAAACAGGGGGGAAGAAACAAAAACAAAAACTTGTTACTCAATTAGGGCAAACTGTTTACCTCCCTATAAGGGAATATGATACCTCTTAATCTTGAGAACTGTGCAGCTATTATGATAAAAGGGATATACATAGAGGGAACGGGTATAAAGTAAATGATGTCATGTCAAAAATATGATTTAAGCATGAGAAGGGATTGTAATAGGAGGTGTGAAAAGGAGGAAGCAGAAAATGGCAAATTACATCACAGGAAGAAGTACAAAACTATAGTAGAGGGAAGGAGGGGAGGGAGATGAGCATTGTTTGAGAGGTACTCTCATCTGATTTGTTTAAAGGAGGGAACAATAATCTTAAGTAGATAATCCTAACTAGCTCTATAGGTAGTAGGAGGGGAAGGGGGAAGAAAGGGGAGGGAGGCTAAAAGGGAGGGAAGAAGCAATAAGAGTAAAGGGGAGTAAAAGGGAGGGGGGCTAAAAGAAGGAGGGGAAGGCTGCAGGAGGAGGGGGTGAAAAGTGAATACTATTGAGGAGGGGAAGGGAGACAGGAGAGCTAAAAGCACAAATGGTGGGAAAGAGGATGGAGGGAAATACACAGATTGTAATCATAACTGTGAATGTGAATGGAATGAATTCTCCCATAAAACAGAGATGGATAGCAGAATGGATTAAAAGCCATAATCCAACAATATGCTGCTTACAAGAAACACATTTGAAACGGGGGGATACACATAGGATAAAGGTCAAAGGATGGAGCAGAATATATTGTGCTTCAGCTCATGTAAGAAAGGCAGGAGTAGCAATCCTAATCTCAGACAAAGCAAAAGCAGAAATAGATCTAATCAAAAGGGATAAGGATGGAAACTATATCTTGCTAAAAGGCACCATAGACAATGAAGCAATATCATTACTAAACATGTATGCTCCAAGTGGGATAGCATTCAGATTCTTAGAGGAGAGGTTGGGGGAGTTGAAGGAAGAAATTGACAGCAAAACTATACTAGTGGGGGACCTCAACCTCCCCCTCTCTGAAATTGATAAATCTAACCTCACAATAAACAAGAAAGAGGTTAAGGAGGTAAATAAAACTCTGGATAAGGTAGATATGATAGATCTTTGGAGAAAATTGAATGGGAATAGAAAGGAATATACCTTTTTCTCAGTGGTACATGGAACATTTACAAAAATTGACCATGTACTAGGACATAAAAATCTCACAATCCAGTGCAGAAAGGTAGAGATAATCAATGCATCCTTCTCAGATCATAATGCATTAAAAATTACATGTAATAAAAGGCCATGGAAAGATAAACCAAAAATCAATTGGAAACTAAATAATCTAATCCTAAAGAAGGCTTGGGTTAAAGAAGAAATCATAGAAACAATCAACAATTTCATTCAAGACAATGACAATAGTGAGACAACATACCAAATCTTATGGGATACTGCAAAAGCAGTTATTAGGGGGAAGTTTTATATCTTTGAATGCTTACATAAATAAAATAGAGAAAGAGGAGATGAATGACTTGGGCTTGCAGTTGAAAAAGCTAGAAAAAGAACAAATTGAAAATCCCCAAGTAAATACCAAATTAGAAATACTGAAAACCAAAGGAGAGATTAATAAAATTGAAATTAAGAAAACTATTGAATTGATAAATAAAACCAATAGTTGGTTTTATGAAAAAACTAATAAAATTGATAAACCTTTGGTCAATCTGATTTAAAAAAAGGAAGAAGAAAATCAAATTACTAATATTAAAAATGAAAGGGGTGAACTCACCTCCAATGAGGAGGAAATTAGAACAATAATTAGAAACTACTTTGCCCAACTTTATGCCCACAAATTCGATAATCTAAACGAGATGGATGAATATTTTAAAAAATACAAATTGCCCAGATTAACAGAAGAGGAAGTTGAATACCTAAACAACCCCATCTCAGCAAAAGAAATTGGACAAGCCATCAATGAACTCCCTAGGAAAAAATCTCCAGGGCCAGATGGATTCACAAGTGAATTCTATCAAACATTTAAAGAACAGTTAATTCCAATACTATATAGACTTTTTCAAAATCGGGGAAGAAAGAGTCCTCCCAAATTCTTTCTATGATACAAATATGGTTTTGATACCCAAACCAGGAAGAGACAAAACAGAGAAAGAAAATTATAGACCAATTTCCCTAATGAATATAGATGCAAAAAATTTTAAATAAGATTTTAGCAAAATGAGTACAGCATCTTATCACGAGATTAATACATTATGATCAGGTAGGATTCATACCAGGATTACAGGGCTGGTTCAATATTAGGAAAACTATTAGCATTATTGACCACATCAACAACAAAGCTAACAAAAACCACGTGATTATCTCAATAGATGCAGAAAAAGCTTTTGACAAAATACAACACCCATTCCTACTAAAAACACTGGAGGACGTAGGAATAAAGGGAACTTTCCATAATATAATAAGCAGTATCTATCTAAAATCTTCAGCAAGCATTATATGCAATGGGGATAAGCTAGATGCTTTCCCAATAAGATCAGGGGTGAAACAAGGATGTCCATTATCACCACTATTATTCAATATGGTACTAGAAATGTTACCTGTAGCAATTAGACAAGATAAAGATATTGAAGGAATAAGAATAGCCAAAGAAGAAACTAAGTTATCACTCTTTGCAGATGATATGATGATTTACTTAGAGAATCCCAGAGATTCAAGTAAAAAATTACTTGAAATAATAAACAACTTTGGCAAAGTTGCAGGTTACAAAATAAACCCACACAAATCTTCTGCATTCCTATATGTTAGCAACAAAGTCCAACAGCAAGAGATAGAAAGAGAAATCCCATTTAAAGCTAGGGTAGACAGTATAAAATACTTAGGAGTTTACCTGCCAAAACAAACCCAGGGATTATATGAACACAATTACAAGACACTTTTTGCACAAATAAAGTCAGATTTAAGTAAGTGGAAAAACATTAGTTGCTCATGGGTAGGCCATGCCAATGTAATAAAAATGACAATTCTACCTAAATTAATTTACTTTTTTAGTGCCATACCAATTAAACTATCAGACAATTATTTTCTAGAGTTGAATAAAATAATATCAAAATTCATTTGGAAAAACAAAAGGTCCAGAATATCAAAGGGACTAATGAAAAGAAATGCTTGGGAAGGTGGCCTAGCGCTACCAGACCTCAAATTGTACTAAAAAGCAGCAATTATCAAAACCACTTGGTATTGTCTAAGAAACAGAGAGGTAGACAAGTGGAATAGACTTGGCACTCAAGACACAGTAGTCAGGGAACATAGCAACCTTCTGTTTGATAAACCCAAGGACCCCAGCTTCTGGGATAAGAACTCCTGTTTGACAAAAATTTCTGGGAAAACTGGATAACAGTGTGGCGGAAATTAGGCATAGACCCATACCTGACACCGCACACAAGAATAAAGTCCAAATGGGTACATGATTTAGGTATAACGATTGATACCATGAATAAACTGGAGAAGCAAGGAATACTGTATTTATCAGATTTATGGAGAAGGGAAGAATTTTTTACTAAAGAAGAGATAGAAAGCATTATGAAATGCAAAATGGATAATTTTGATTACATTAAACTGAGAAGTTTTTGCACAACCAAACCCAATGCAACCAAAATCCGGAGGGATGTAGTAAATTGGGAAAGAATTTTTACAGCTAAGCTCGGGGATAAAGGCCTCATTTCTAGAATATATAGAGAACTGACTCAAATGTATAATCATACAAGTCATTCCCCAATTGATAAATAGTCAAAGGATATGAACAGGCAATTTTCAGAAGAAGAAATTAAAGATATCTATAATCATATGAAAAAATGCTCTAAATCACTATTGATTAGAGAGATGCTAATAAAAACAACTCTGAGGTACCACATCACACCTATAAGATTGGCAAACATGACAGAACAAGAAAATGATAAGTGCTGGAGAGGATGTGGGAGAGTTGGAACATTAATTCATTGTTGGTGGAGCTGCGAGCGTATCCAACCATTGTGGAGAGCAATTTGGAACTATGCCCAAAGGGCTACAAAAATGTGCATACCCTTTGACCCAGCAATATCGCTACTAGGACTGTATCCCCAAGAGATCATAAAAATGGGAAAAGGTCCCACATGTACAAAAATATTTATAGCAGCACTCTTTGTAGTTGCCAAAAACTGGAAGTCAAGGGGATGCCCATCAATTGGGGAATGGCTGAATAAATTATGGTATATGAATGTATTGGAGTACTATTGTGTCATAAGAAATGATGAACAGGAAGACTTCAGAGAGGCCTGGAAGGACTTATATGACCTGATGCTGAGTGAAAGGAGCAGAACCAGGAGAACTTTGTGCACAGCAACGACCACAGTGTGCGAGAGTTTTTTCTGGTAGACTTGGAATTTTGTGATAACACAAGAACTTCTTAAAAAAAAAATAATAAAATCCCAATGGTGGTTCTCTAAGGCAAAATGCCTTCCACACTCAGAGAAAGAAATATGGAAGTCATTCACAGAATGTAGCATATCATGTTTGTGTATGTGTATGTTTTTGTGTATCATGTTCTGATTTGTTATATGATTTCTTCCATTTATTTTAGTCCGACTGCATAGCATGACTATAGTGAAAATGTACTCAATAGGAAAGTATATGTAGAACCTATACAGAACTGTATGCAGTCGTGGGGAGGGAGGGGGATAGTGGGGGGGTAGGTGTGGGGGGTAGGTGCGGGGGGGATAAAATCTCAATTGTATGGCAGTGATTGTTAAACATTAAAAAGTAATTTAAAAAAAAAAACTAAAAGTAAGTCCTCATCATACTTTACTAATTGATACACATTTAAATGAGGTGGATGAATTATCACATATCATTTCATAAGAAAGTATTAAGTCATAGAAAGTCCATTTCAATTTAAAATTCTGGTTCTGATATATGTATCCAGGAGGCATTATTTATGGTCTTTCATGAAATTTCTGTACTATGTTATTAAAAATTCCATTAAATATTCAACTCAAAAAATAAAAAAATAAAAAAATAAAAGAAATAAAAAAAAATAAAAAGATGATGGTACATGAAACTGCTAATCTACTTTGCACATCCTGCTATTCTCTTCAAATGTGGAGTGAAGTTGTCATCTACATTGGCTTTTGTTCTACTCTCCTCCCTTATTGTTCATTTCATTCCCAGTTTCCTTAGAAGGATATGGAAGTTAAGGATCGTTATCCCCAATGCTGATGGTCCAGTTCTCTGGGAAGATGAACAACTGACCACCATGTAGTGACAAGGACAGAAGATGTAGTATTGCCTGAAAGTGAAATTCCCACAGTGAGCAGAGAGACTGGATCCACCCTATAGACTGAGTTGTCTCAAGAACTTTAGGGACTCTTCCATCCACCTTGTCTATCCTGACTGCCCTTTTAGGGTTGAGGAGAGACAGCCAGAGCTGACAGTCCAGGCCCATTCCCTGAATTGACTACAGTTTCCTCGTAAACACCAGCTGAGGGGAAAAGATTTCTGTTACACAACAGAGGATAGAGTGGTGAATGAAAACAGCTTCTGGATGCAGACTCCATGGGAAGGTTTGTGGTCCTCGGCTAACACTTACCAGGCAGCAGATTTTTTCTCTTCTTCTTTTTCCTCTTCTGAATCTTTCTACCTCAACCAGAGCTCATGGGACAAGTGTTTCCTGCAGCAGAGCTCAATTAGGCCCAACTCTCCCCTGAGAGATGTGGTTGCCCTGAGCCTGTGACTCTGGGGCAGCAGCTGCTCCCCTGTGCTGGAGGCCTGAGCAGCCTGGGGAGGTTTTTGTCCAGGGCTGAAACACTGTGGGAATGGAGCATTATACCACTGAAGACAGTAATAATCTGCCACATCCTCAGCCTCCACAGCACTGATGGTGAAGGTGAAATCTGTCCCAGAGCCACTGCCACTGAACCTGGCAGGGACCCCAGACTGCAGGGTGGAAGCAGCATAGATCAGGCGTTTGGGAGACTGTCCTGGCTTCTGCTGGAACCAGACCATGTAGTTACTAATGCTGGAACTGGCCTTGCATTTAATGGTGACTCTGTCTCCTGGAGCCACAGACAGGGAAGATGGGGTCTGGGTCATGACAATAGCTGCCTGGGCTTTTTGGTGAGAAAAGAACAACAAAGAGATATCAGTGAATAATCCTGTGTAGAGATAGTGAACCCAGGGGTTGTTCTCTCATCCTCAGGCTGTGTTAGAGATGTCCCCTGGAATATTCCTTTTGTCTCTAAAATGGTGCCAATCTATGTCTCATTGGGGAGTCTTACCTTGAGACCAGAGCAGTAGAAACCACAGGAGCAAGGAAGGGGAGAGCATTGTGAACTTACAGAGCTGGAGGCAGAGAGCTCTGAGCTCAGTGACAAAGGTGGGAGATATTTGTATGTGAGGCTGGGTTTCTGAAAGGTCTCTTGGAGATCCTCATGCAAAACAGTGCTGTTCCAACCTCAACTCCAGGTCCCCATGAGGGGTTGTATGCACATTGGTGGAGTAGCTTAATTGTATTTCCTTGAAACGTGTCACCGCATGTGTCCTCTTTTTTTTTATTGCACTTTTCAATGTACATGCCCTACCCTCGACATGGTCATGACTGTGGAAGATGGCTATAAATGGGAGAACCTTCTATATCTTCCCAGGAGAGATCAGAGGGCTCTTGGTCTAAAGACCAAAGGTTCACAAGTGTCTATGCAAAGAATAGAGTTAAGAAAGAGAGAAAGTAGCTGAGTAAGAAAGAAAACAAAGGCCAAGGAGCCAACAGAACTTGAAGACAGTTAAGAGTCCAGTCTTGGATGAAATAGAGATGGAGGGGACTTGGAGATTCTTTGGTCTAGCAGGTGATGTGGGAAGAATGTGTTCCTTCGGTTGTTGTGGGGGAGTAGATGTTTATTCTTCTCTATTTCTGTTACATCTTTCTAAATGCTGAAAAAAAGAAAAGATTGCTGTTCTCAACCTCTCATTTTGTATTTGAGGAAAATGAGACCCAAAGGAGCAGAATGGTTGTTCAGAAACCTTTTTCTTGTTAAAGTCCATCATCTCCTGTTCTCCACTCAGAACACTCTCATCTTCTGTGAGTTCCTCATCCTTTCATGGTTGCCCCCTTGCCATGGCTGTCTCTTTGGTTTCTCTGCCTCATCCATCTCCCCACTCCAGGCAATGCTGTCCTCAGCTCAAACTGTGACCATGTCACCTCCTACTCCAGAAATTCCTGTCACTATTTATCACCTCCAAGATCTAATAAAAAATGCTTTAAAGTTCTTCAGAACTTGGCCAATTCCTACTTGTCCACTTTCCTTACACTTTGTCCCCTCCGAAATACCCCACGATCTGGTGACACTGGATTAAGGTCACTCCTTCTGACTCTATGCCTTCTCACTGCTGTCCCCTGGGCCTGGAATGTTCTTCTACCTCACTGTCACTTCCTGGTTATACAACTTTCCTTTTACTCAGAAATAAACATGTGGGAGAGCTTCCAGTTCTATTTTCTTCCAAGTATGATCTTCCTGTGCAGTCTTTTCTTTTGTGCCCATACTTCATGTTGGACACATTAGTGGCTTTGACTGGATGTTCTTTTTAAATTTAAATCTTTTCATGTTGAACTTAAATGCTAAAAGAAAAACCTTTCCATACCTGCAGCACAATACAAAAACAAAATTCTCTGAGAAACTATGAACCTTCCTTTCACCCAGTTTGTAAAATAATCACACAATAAAGTTCATCCATGTCTTTGCAGACTGTCCTCTTATCTATCCTCCCGTCTTAACTTCCTCCAGTACTTTTTGTGCATTTATAATGAGTCAGTGGTCTATTTTCTTTTTTCATTATGATGGCTTTTATCACATTCCAGAATTAAAAACTGAAACAAAATGAAAATAACAAGGACATTTTCCCCCAACTTACTCTAATGAATTCCAATTTTAAAGAAATTTTTTGGCTTTAAGGTAGAAAAAAGAGATATCTACCATTTTACAGGTTTCTACCTCATTTTCTCTGTAAATATTTAGTGATTCTTTTTTTTTCCTTACATCAGGATAAATTTTAATCTGTTTCAAAAAAGGGAAAAATTTGGGGGAAGAAAGGTTTTGAAAACAATCTTTCTCTGATTTTTAGAAGGCCTACTAAGTTTTCATTTGCAGGATAATTTAATTCTATGTTATTATGATGCCGTAAACCAGAAGAGATCTTGAAGTTTCAGTCATAATTTGTAGTAATCCCATGGTTTATGCAAGTATTAAATTGGATTTTGTTTACATATGTATAAATATGTATGTATGTATGTATAAAATTCAATTATTGAAGTTTCTCATTTTCCAGAGTGAGTATATTAAGACAAGGGTAAGCAAGTTTGTGAAACAAGTCTGTGAATCTATCAAGTTGCAAAGGTAAAGTCAGGAGCCTCTTTGTTTTTGTTTAAGGAATAGTGTTTCACTACAGAGGTATCTTAGTAAGGAGTAGTAACTTATGAGCTATCTTGTGTTATCTTAATGGGAAATCTAATATCACTTTTTCTTTTGGAATTATAACATGTGGAAAAATATATGAAAAGTGCTTAAGACTCACATTAAGATGTTCCCATTGTTTAAAGGGATTCTGATAGCACTGTTATTTCTCCTGTAATGAATCTCTTACTGTTACCAATGTGAGATTAAATACCTATTATCTAAGATGTGTGGTTCTTGAGAACTAAACTCACCCAAACCTCTGATTATTGGAACTTGCTCTTTAAGACTTTATTTATGGAAATGTAATTCACTATAGTTTTGACCTTTGATTACAGGGAGAGTTGTCTGAATTATCATGAGTTAGCCTATTTTTCAAGGTGTTATTTTCTTTAGCATTTTTTTGGGTCTCCTTTAGCAAGGTGTTGACCTGCTTTTCATGCTTTTCTTTCATCTCTCTCATTTCTCTTCCCAGTTTTTCCTCCACCTCTCTTACTTGATTTTCAAAATCCTTTTCGAGTTCTTCCATGGCCTGAGCCCATGGTATATTTATTTTGGATGTGTGGGATACAGAAGCCTTGACTTCTGTGTCTTTCCCTGATGGTAAGCATTGTTCTTCCTCATCCAAAAGGAAGGGAGGAATTATCTGTTCACCAAGAAAGTAACCTTCTATAGTCTTATTTTTTTTCCCTTTTCTGGGCATTTTCCCAGCCAGTGACTTGACTTCTGAGTTTTCTTTCCACACCCACCACATCTCCAGATCCGCCCAGCCAGTGCTTGGGGTCTGAGATTCAAATGCTGCTTCCCAGCCTCAGGGCTTTGGGCGGGGTCAGGGCTGCTATTCAGTGTGAGATTAAGTTCAGATGCTCAGGTGGGGGCAGGGTCGCCACATGGGGCTCAGTTCCCTCAGGGGGTTTAAGCAGAGACCTTCAACAATGAATCCAAGCTCCTGCCTGCTTGGGGAGACCCTGTCCACTGCTGTCCCCACTGCTGCCTCCCGAGGGGGCCTGAGTTATGGGGACACCTCACTCCCTTCTCGACCAGCCAAAGAGACCCTCTCACCAACCCTTGTCACCTATGGGTGGAGGGACCTGCGTGGCCACTGGAGATTCTGTACTTGAAGCCTGCTCGGCTCTGCTCCTCTCAGTGCTGCACAGCCAAGGCAGGGCTGGGCTCTGCTCCAGTCCAGTGTGCTACGGACCTTTTGCGTCAGGTTTTCAGGTCTCTCTGGGACAGAAATCTCATCTGCTCCATTGTTCTGTGGCTTCTTCTGCTCCAGAATTTGTTAGGAGTTCTTCTTTACAGATATTTTATGGGCTGTGGGTTCGGAGCTAGCATATGTGTGTCTTTCTACTCCACCATCTTGGCTCCTCCCCCCCTGAATTATCATGAAACCAATATCATGTGCTACAGGCTGAGAACTGCTAAAGATCTGTGAGTTGGAAAAGTTTTGGGGACAACTTTGAACATGGTCTAAGTAGGATCTTCCTGATTCCATTTCCTAATTGTGTTGTTTCCTTTCTGAAAAGGAGAATTCCCCATCTGATTAATCCTGAGCCCTGCTTTTAATATCTTGTAGCTGTAAGATTGACTTTCAGATATGACTTATCCCTGGAATCAAACAGAGCTAAGTACATTTTTTCCTTCTTTAGTGATATATGTCATTGGTATAACTATTCACCTCTTTTTTCCTTTGTAGAAAATTTCTAGTGTCAGGAAGTTCTATAAGTATATTGTAAATCTCTTAAATAGTATATTGATATTGGAACATCTCTGAGTCATTATAATAAGATGCAGGAATGAATGTCTTACAATTTTAACTTATATTCATGGCCAAATAATAACACAGAGATAACATCCTCCTAAGGAGGAAATGATTGGGCAAAGTAATAAGAGAAAGATGTATTGTGATAGATTTATAATTAAATAGCAAATTTTGAGTCAAAAGCAAGAGAATTAGAATGTTTTCTCTAGGAATCATATACAGGTATATAGGATTGGCTTCCAAAATTTATCTATCATGGAAATTCAGACTTTAGGCATGCTTTGGTTGTAAGTTTTCAAATTTGGATTTTTTCATTATTGAAGCATCTGTCTGATAATTTTAAAAGGCAGAAGAGCTCATTTATGGTGGAATCCTCAAATTTTAAAAGATTCCTATGTCAGGTATAGTAAAGGTAAGGACAGAAACAGAAAATGGTACTTCAAGTGAAATTCTCTGAGGTTTCCAAATTAGAGAACTAAATTTAAGTGATTGTACTCATTTAAAGTAAGTCAAAATTGTCTAGAAATTTCTAGATCTATACTAGAGAACCAGAACTTCCTCTTAGATATGTATTGAGAATAAAACTTTTGTCCAAGAAAGGATATCTAAGGACCAGAAAACTGCATTACATGTCTGGGACTCAAAAGATGCTGCTTAAATAAGCATTGAGAATGCAGTGCTGGGATACATGTCCAAAAGAATTTATAGAAGACCTTAAAGAAGGATTTAAAAATGACATAAATGTAAGAAAAAACTACAAAAAAATAAGACTCATCCAAGAAAAACAAGAAGGTTATGAATGGAAAGGCAACCAGTTAGAAAAGGAGATCCAAAATATTAAGGAAGAAAATGATACCCTGAAAATTAGAATTGGGCAAAGTGTAACTAGTGCAATTTAAGAGATCAAGAAATAGTTAAATAAAACATTAAAAATAAAAAGTAATTAGAGGGGAAAGCAGAACCTAAGAATAACAACAGATTTGGAAAATAGATTAAGGAGAGAAAGTACAAAAAGAATCCAGCTCACTGAAAATTGTAATAAAAAAAAGAATCTTGAGTAATACTAGAAATAATTAAACAAAATTTTCCTGAAGCATTTGAACAACCGGTGGGGGTGGTGGAGGATGGAAGAAGAAATGGAAAAAAATCTATCAATCACTACTTAAAAGAGATCCTATGAGGAAAATCCATAGGAATACTGTAGTCAAACTCCAAAAACCTCAGCTCAAGAATAAAATATAAAGAGAATCAAGATTACAACAATTTATATATGATGGAGGCACAATTAGGATCACACAATATTGAGCATCAGATACTTTAAAGGACTACAAGTCTTGGAACAGAATATACTCAAGAGCAAAAGAACTGAGACTGGCTAAAAATATCATACTCTGCAAAGTTAAGTATTATCCTGAATGAAAAAATGGACATTTGATAAATTCTCAGACTTTCAAGAATTAATTTTAAAAAATCCTGAACTCCATAGCAGATTCAACATACAAGAATCAAGAAAAATATCAGCTATATACCTATGACTGATAATTTTTTTCTTTTTTCTGTTTGTTTATTTACTTTTAGATTTTCGACATTTTTTTCCACAAAATTTTGAGTTCCAAATTATTTCCCCATCTCTCCCTTCCCCAATCACAAAAGGCCAAGCATTCTGATTACCTCTTCCCTCAATTTGCCCTCCCTTATATCACCTCTCTCCCTTCTCTCATCTTCTCTCTTTTCTTTTAGGGCAAGACAGATTTCTATACCCCATTACTTGTATTTCCATTTTCCCAGTTACATGCAAAAACAATTATCAGTATTCATTCCTAAAACTTTGAGTTCCAACTTGTCTCTCTTCTTCCCTCCCCACCCATCCTTATTGAGAATGGAAGCCATTCAATGTAGGCTATATATGTGGAGTTTCGCAAAAGACTTCCCTAAGAGTCATGTCGCGTAAGATGAGCTCTATTTTCCTCCATCCTACCCTGCCCCCCCCCATTCATTCTCTTCTCCCTTTTGGCCTTGTCCCTCCCCAAAAGTGCTTACTTCTAATTAATTCCTTCTCCCATTTTTCCTCCCTTCTGTCTTCCCCTGCACCCCACTTATTCCCTTACCCTCTACTTTCCTGTAGTGTAAGATAGATTTTCATGCAAAACTGAGTGTGCATGTTATTTCCTCCTTAAGCCAAATGTGATGAGAGTAAGCTTCACTTTTTCCTTCTCACCTCCCCCCTTTTCCCCTCCAATGAAAAAGTTTGTTCTTCCCTATTTTATGGGGGAAAATTTGCCCCATTCCATTTCTCCCTTTCTCCTCCCTATATGTTCCTCTCTCACCCCTTACTTTTATTTTTTTTAGATATCATCCCTTCATATTCAACTCATCCTGTGCTTTCTGTCTATATATACATATATATATATGTAGACATACATATATATGTATATATGTGTCTGTATAATCCCTCCAATTACCCAAATACTAAGAAAACTTTCAAGAATTAAAATATTATCTTTCCATGAAACAGTTCAACTTTGGTAAGTCCCTTATGATTTCTCTTTTCTGTTTAGCTTTTCATGCTTCTCATGATTCTTGTGTTTGAAAGTCAAATTTTCTATTCAGATCTGGTCTTTTCATCAAGAATCCTTGAAAGTTTACTATTTCATTGAATGACCATTTTTTTCCCCACAAGTATTATACTCAGTTTTGCTGGGTAGGTGATTCTTAGTTTTAATCCTAGTTCCTTTGACTTCTGGAATATCATATTCCAAGCCCTTGGATCCCTTAATGTAGAAGCTATTAGATCTTGTGTTATCCTGATTGTATTTCCACAATGCTGGAATTGTTTCTTTCTGACTGCTTGTAATATTTTCTCCTTGACCTGGGAACTCTGGAATTCAGCTATAATATTACCAGGAGTTTCTCTTTTTGCATCTCTTTCAGGAAGTAATCAGTGGATTCTTTCAATATTTATTTTATTTTACCCTCTGGTTCTAGAATATCAAGTAAGTTTTCCTTGATAATTTCATGAAAGATGATGTCTAGCCTCTTTTTTTGATCATGGCTTTCAGGTAGTCCCATAATTATTAAATTGTCTCTCCAGGATCTATTTTCCATATCAGTTGTTTTTCCAATGAGATATTTCATGTTATAATCTATTTTTTCATTCTTTGATTTTGTTTTGTAATTTCTTGGTTTCTCATAAAGTTATTAGCTTCCATCTCCTCCATTCTAATTTTTAAAGCACTATTTCTTCAGCGAGCTTTTGACCTCCTTTTTCATTTTGCTAATTCTGCTTTGTAATCATTCTTCTCCTCATTCACTTTTTGGACCTTTTTTGCCAATTGAGTTGGCCTATTTTTAAAGGTGTTATTTTCTTCAGCATTTTGGGGGTCTTCTTTAGAAAGCTGTTGACTCACTTTTCATGATTTTCTTACATCGCTCTCATTTCTCTTTCCAGTTTTTCCTCCACCTCTCTTACTTGATTTTCAAAATTCTTTTTGTGCTCTTCCATGATCTGAGACCATTGCATATTTATTTTGGAGGTTTTGGATGCAGAAGCCTTGAATTTTAGGTCTTCTTCCGATGATATGCATTGTTCTCCCTCATCCATGGATGGAAGAAAATTCATGTCCACCAAGAAAGTAGCCTTCTATAGTCATTTTCCCCCCTTTTGGGACATTTTCCCAGCCAGTTACTTGAGTTTTGAGTCCTTTGTCAACAGGAGAGCATACTCTGGGGACATGTAAGTTCTCATTTCCTCCAAGGTGGCACAATCAAGGGAGAGGATTTTCCTCCTCTCCTGGCCTGTGCTTTGGTCTGGGAGCTACTGCAAGCTTTTCTGCCCAGGATATGCAAGTAGAATTCCCTCTTCAGAGCTTCTACCAGCTCCACCAGCCAGTGCTCCTCCTCACCCTAGGACCACCACTCAGGGCTGAGACCCAGATGAGCCACTCAATTCCTCCAGGTCTTTAAGCTGAGGGCTTCAAAAATGAATTCTGCTGCTGCAGTGGCTGCTGCTGGCAGGGCCAGACCACTTTCTCTTTTCAGCCAGGTGAAAGAGCTTTCTCATTGACCTTTGAAACTGTCTTTGGCATTTGTGGGTTGAGCAAGCTGGGAACTGCTGCTACTAGCGGTGGTGCCCTGAAGACTGCTCTGGTCCTGTCCCTGTTGTGCCACACAGTTAAGGCTGGCCTGGGCTCCATGTGCTGTGCTCTGCCCCATGACTGGTGCGATTGACCTTTCCTGTCAGCCTTCCAGGCTGCCTTGGGCTGGAAATCTCTTTCACTCTGTTGTTTTGTGACTTCTGCTGATCTAGAATTTGTTTAGAGTTACTTTTTACAGGTATTTTATGGGCTATGGAAGGGAAGCTTCTACATATCTGTCCTTCTACTCTGCCATTTGCCACCCCCTGCCAAGGCTGAATATATGGGTTTCATAAGGACAGATTGTTTATCTTTTATATATGTGCAATATATGTCTAAGATTCGTATTAATAATTGGGTAGCTCATAGCAAATATTGATGTAAACTTGACCTTGATATTAATTGAAAAAGTAAAACTATTTAGGAATAGCTAAAAAGAGTAATTATTTTATATAAATGAGGTGCAAGAGGAAGACTTGATACAGAGGTATTAGAAAGGGGAGGAGGGCTTGTAGTTCTGATAACCTACTTTCATTGGGAGTGGGTTTGAGAATGAACAATACATACATATTTAGAAGAATGCAAAAATCTGAAGTCAGAGGAAATGAAACTGTAGGGGCATAGGGAGGGAGGAGTGGACAAAAGAGGGGTCTTTAGAGGGGAAGGTGAGTGAATAGGTAAAAGAGGGGTATAAGAAGGGTATTTAGATTCTTGGAGGGAGAGTAGTCAAGTAGTAGGAGGGCAAAGTAGGGAGTAGAAGTAAAATAGAAGAGGCAGGAGGGAGGAAACAAGAGACATTCACAAACATAAAAACAAAGATCAGAAGTAGAATATTGTTGGGTAAGTATGTCTATATGCTTTAGATGTCTGTGTACTATATATGTGTATCACTATTGTATGTCAATTTCATGATGGCATGCTTGCCTGGATTCTGAACAGTGGACAATGCTCTCATGCCTTCCCAGTCACTAATGAACTGAAAAGAGGCTGTTCACTTGGTTGTTTTTTAGCATGATGTTTTCAGTCATGTTACCAAATGCTTTCAATAAGGATGAACATGGTATCAAAGTCAACTACTATACTGATAGAAAATTCTTCAATTTCAAAAGGCTACAAGCCAAGAGCAAAGTGATGGGAGTGTTGATGCATGATTTTCTGTTTGCAGATGATTGTGCACTCAATGCAACCTCTGAAGCTGAGATGCAACAAAATATGGATCAATTCTCTGCTACCTGTGCTAATTTTGGCCTAATAATTAGCACCATGTAAACATAGATGTTCCATCAGCTATCACTACACCATCCATATGTGGAACCATTGGTTATAATCAATGGAGAAGTTTTGAATGCTGTGAATAAGTTCACTTACCTTGGTAGTATACTTTCCTGGAATGTATACATTGACAACAAGGTTGATACATGCATTTCCAGAGCTAACTCAGTGTGTAGAAGGCTCTGAAGAAAAGTTTGAGAAGGAAGAGGTATCAGAGTGGCTACCAAACTGAAGGTCTACAGAGTCATTGTGTTGACCTCATTGTTATATGCCTGTGGAACATGGACAGTCTACCAGCACCATGCCAGGAAACTGAATTTGTTCCATTTGAACTGTGTTAGGAAGATTCTGAAGATCACATGGCAGAATAAGGTACCAGATACTGAGATCCTTGCTCTAAGTAAACTGCCAAGTATTCAAACTGTGCTTCAGAGAGTGCAACTCCAATGGGCTGGCCACATTGTTCAGTTGCAAAATGTGCACTCACCAAAAAGACTATTTTATGGAGAACTCACATGGGGCAGGTGATCACATGGTGGTCAGAAGAAGAGATATAAGCACACTTTCAAAGTCTCTCTCAAGAAGTTTGAATCTGAGTGTGTGTCATGGGAGACACTGGCACAGGACCACTCAGCATGGCATGTGCTCTATAAGCAAAGCAGAATTGAGACAGCACAAAATAAACATAGGATATACAAATTTGGAGTATGAACCCCAAATATTCACACGAATTATCTGTGCCCAATCTATAGTAGAGCATTCCAAGCTTGTATTGGCCAGATCAGTCACAGTCAGACACACTGAAACTTGACTTCTTCATGGTGATGTCATTTTGGAACTCTTTGACAATAAAGGACAACAATAAACTATGTGTATGTATATATCTATTGCTATAAAGAAATGTATTTAAACTTTCTGGTAGCCTTCTGGAGAGGCTGAGGAGGAAAAGAAAGAATAAAGTAAAAAACAGGCATAACAGAACAAAAGAAAACTCACAAGGAAGCAAAGATCAGATGGAAAATTCTCAATGCAACGTGATCGTACAGGATGTCTTGAAATGAAAATTTATAGTTACATATTTTGAATCCTCTCTTATGTTCTTCTATGCAGATGACATGCTTTTTTTTTCTTTTTTACTTTACATTCAAGTTCCAATATTCAAGTTTGTGGTATGTTTTTGTTTCTTATCTCTGTTCTGCATTTGTGATTTGGTCTTTGAATCTGAAAGGAAGAAGAAAAAAATCAGATATTGAAGAGTCATTGTTTATCCCAAGCTTCCCCAGCTCCTTCCTAGGACCTGGGCTTTCATGTCAACAAATCATTCTTCTGATGTCATTCCCTTCTAGACTGTGATGAAGATGTAGTACCTTGTACCCATTCTCCATATTTCATTCTTTCACATTCTCCGCCCTCACCCCCATTTCCACTTCCTGAAGCTTTAAACCCTCCCTTTTCAAGACTCTCTTCCCTTAAGCTTTTAGGTATAGACAAGGCTGACCACTATTTAAGACAACAGAATCTTTCCTGTTGTGGTCTGTTTCATCTAGACTCTACTCTGCTGGATTCCCTTTGTTGCTAATTTGGTATATAGTTTTCTCTGTCTCTGGTTCTTTGTTGATGTCTCCCTCATTAGATTGTGGGTTCCTTGAGGTTAGGGACTGTCTTTTGTCTCTTTTTGTATTCCCAGTGCTTAGCAGAGTGCATGGCACATAGTAAGTGTTTAATTAATATATTTTGACTGATTGATATATAAACTTCATAAATGTATCATCTACTCTGTTTTTTTCCAGTCCCCTTCCCCTCTTGAAATGCTACAATCTGCTTTCTTTTCCCATTGCTCAATGAGACAGTGGGAACGCTTGAGTTCATCACCCATTTGTGTGATTATAGCAACAGCTTAAGTACGATGGCACTTGGACAATTTGCAAAGTCCTTCCTCTACTTTGAGAAGGTTAATGAAGATATTATTTTTGTTATTGACATTTGGGACAGCTGGTGGTACAGTTGTTAGAGAGGTGGGCCTGAAATCAGGAAGCCCTGTCTTCAATCTAGTCTCAAGCATTAGCTCTTGTCACCCTGAGAAAATCACTCACTCTCTATTTGCCTCAGTTCCCTCATCTACAAAATGGGGATAATTACAGAGTTGTGGGGAATCAAATGAGATATAATTCTAACGTGTTTATCACAGTATCTGGGATGTATAATAGCTTCCATATAAATGCTTATTCCCTGTTTTGTAGATGAGGAGTGTCAGGTTCTGACTAACTCATGGTCACCTGGTGCCAAAATGACATAATTGAGGTTCAAATACCATCTTTTAATATCTTATGTCCAGTGCTTTGATGATTATACCATTCTGCCCCTCTTTCTTCTACCTAGGAATGTAGTGTTGCCTGGTGGCTAGAATAATGCTTTTGGAGTCAGAAAGTCCTGAGTTAAAATCCTGCCTTTGATTTAAACATTGCAATTGATTTTTTGGTTTTTGTTTCACCTTCATTTCTGAATATCTCTTGCCCTATCCAGAAATCCATCTTTTGTAATAAAGAATTTAAAAAAAAAAGGGGGAAAAAAATAGTCGTTCATTAAAAGTAACCAACATATCAATTAATTCTGACAGTTTATGTGATATTTTACAGCCGTCATTCTCCAATCCCCTTACAAAGAAGAAAAAAAGATATTTTTTGTCTGCTTTACTAAAGGGCCATGTTTGGTCATAATAGTTAACACTGCATTCAATTTCATTGTTTTATTTTGTGTGTATGTGTGTTTGCGTATGTGTGTGAGTCATATTATATTGTATCATATCATTACATTATGTTATGTTATTTATTGAGTTTTACTTTTCAACATTCACATTTATAAGATTTTTACTTCTATATTTTCAATCCTTCCTGCCCTCCCCCAACCCAAGAAAGTGTGCAATCTGACATAAGCTATACATGTACAATCATTTTAAGCATATTTCCACATTGGTCAGGTTGTAAAAAGAGAATGGGAAAAACCAGGAGAAAGGAAAAAAAGAAAAAATAATATGCTTTAAATTGCATTCAGATTCCATAGTTCTTTCTCTGCATTTTTCCATCAGGAGTCTTTTGGAATTGTCCATGATCATTGCATTACTGAGAAGAGCTAAGTATATTAAAGTTGGCCATCCCCAATGTTGTGGTTACTGTGTACAATGTTTTCCTGATTCTGCTCACTTCACTCAGCATCAGTTCAGGCAGGTCTTTCCAGGTTTTTCTGAAATCTGCCTACTCATCCTTTCTTATGAAACAATATAACATTACATTCATATACCACAGCTGGTTAAGCCAGTCTCCAGTTGCTGGGAATCTCATCAATTTCCAGTTCTTGTATACCACAAAAAGAGATGCTATAGATATTTTTGTACATGTGGGTACTTTTTTCTTTTTATGAACTCATAGTGGCATTGCTGGATCATAGGACAGACACAGTTTTATAGCCCTTTGAACATAGTTCAAAATTGTTCTCCAGAATGGCTGGATCAGTTCACAGCTCACTAACAATGCATTAGTGTTCTAATTCTCTTATATCTTCTCCAGTATTTATCATTTTCTGTTTTGTCATATCTGCCAATCTGATACATGCGATTAAGTATCTCAAAGTTGTTTTTAATTTATATTTCTCTAATCAATAGTGATTTAAAGCATTTCTTTGTATGAGTATAGATAATTTTGAGGTTTCTGTCTGAAAACTGTCCCTTCATTGACCATTTATCAGTTGAAGAATGACTTGCATTCTCATATATTTGACTCAGTTCTCTATATATTTGAGAACTGAGGCCTTTATCAGAGACACAGGCTGTAAAAATTGTTGTCCAACTTTCCGCTTCACTTGTAGTCTTGGCTGCATTGGCTTTGTTTGTGCAAACCCTTTTAAATGTAATAAAAATTATCCATTTTGCATTTCACAATGTTTTCTCTCTTGCTTAGTTGTGAATTCTTTCATTCTCCATAGATTTTATTTTATTCTTAATCTTTACATTGCTCTTCATTTTGTGCATTATTTTATAAGTTCTACTTGTTCATTTTATAGAAGTTCACACAATATGGGCAAAACAATGAAGTCCTTTCTCAGTGCTAGCAAAAAGACCCATGTAGTCACCTTCTGACAGGTTTACTGTGTCCAGGACAGTGCTGGTATGCCCTTCACTCTCACCCAGGTGGGCAAAAGATATTTTTTCTGACCTTCTAAGTTGTCTTTGGAGTCTATGGGCTGAGAGATCTGGAAACCATTACTGCTGTCAATGATTCAGTTGCCCCAAGGCCTGTTGTGGGTTTGCCAGGGCCTGGGGCCTGACTGGCTCTACCTGTGCGGGACTCTACTCCTCTCTTAGTCTGGGGCAACAGACCTTTTCTGCTGACCTTCCAGATTGTCTTGGCCTGGAAATTTGTTTCACTCCATCTTTTTGTGGGTTCTACTGATCTAGAATTGTTGGATTCCTTTTCAAAAAGTATTTGGAGGGGTTTGGGATAAGTATCACATAAGTACCTGCCTTTACTTTGGTATCTTGGCTCCATCTCTTTTCTTACTTTTCTTAACTCTCACCTTTTTATTTCATTAATACATATTTATGGAATAAAACAAGCGTTTCCATAACATAGTAGAATAAAACCTGATTATAATGAGACTGGGTTTTTGTATACAAATACCAATCTTACCACCATTATCTTGCAGAATTACTAAGAATCTTGCCTGCCTAACTGGTGTTATAATAAAACCTCCCTACTTTGACTGAAAGAAGGCTTCAGTAGTTGAATTCTTTTGAGGCAGAACTCCTGTACTCATGCATTTCAGGACTGCCAGCATTCCAAACTGCAACAGTTATTGCTTTTTCTCCCCTCCCCCACTGTTCTTTTCACTCTCATTTTCCTTAGAAGCGTCATAGTAATTAAGGATAGTTATCCCCAATGTTGATGGTCCAGTCTCCAAACAAGTGACTACTGAGGAGTGACAAAGACAGGAGATCTAGTCTTGCCTGAAAGTTAAATTCCCAGAGGGGGAGGGAGACTTGATTCATCCTATAGACTGAGTTGCCTCAAGAACTTTGCAGTTCATTCCATCTATCTTGTCTATCCTGGCTGTTTTTTAGTTCAGGGGGAAAAGTAGCCAGAGCTGAGAGTCCAGGCCCATTCCCCTATATTGTTTGCAGTTCTGCTTAATCACCAGCTCAGGGTGAGGGGCTTGGGGTAGGTAGCAGAGAGAAGAAAGAGTGACACCAGCTGCTGGAAGCAGCCCCCATGGGAAGGTTTGTGGTCCTTGGCTAAAGCTTGCCAGGCAGAAGATACTTTCTCTTCCTTTTTCTCTCTCTTCTCAATCTTTCTACCTCTACAAGAGCCCCTGGGACAAGTGGCTCCTGCAGCAGACCAGAATTAGGCCCAATTCTCCCCTGAGGGCAGTGGTAGCCCCAAGCCTGTGACTCTGGGGCAGCTGATGCTCTCCTATGCTGAAAGGCAAAGCAGCCTGGGAAGGTTTGTGCTCAGAGCTAAAATACTGTGGGATCTGGATAATTATTATATTGTGAACAGTAATAATCTGCCACATCCTCAGCCTCCATAGCACTGATGGTGAAAGTGAAATCTTTCCCAGAGCAACTGCCATTGAACCTGGCAGGGACCTCAGAGTGCAGGGTGGAAGTATCTTAGATCAGGAGCTTGGAAGACTGTCCTGGCTTCTGCTGGAAACAGGCTTATTAATGCTGGAAGTGCATCTGATAGTGACTTTGTTTCTTGGAGTCACAGAGAGGGAGGCTGGGGACTGGGTTGACACAGTGGATGACTGGGGTTCTTGGTGAGAAAAGTAGAAGAGATTTCAGTGAATACTGCTGTTCCTTTACCCTCAGACTGCGTCAGAGATAAACGCTGGAAAACTCCTTCTGTCTCTGAAGTGCTGCCAACCTATGGTTCACTGGGAGAATTACCCTGAGGTCAGAGCAGTAGGAGGCAGAGGAGCAAGGAAGAGGGGAGCATTGTGACCCTTGCAAAATTGGAGTCTGAGAGCTCTGATCTCAGTGAGAAAGCTGAGATATTTATATGTGATGTTGGTTTTGTGAAAGGTCCCTTGGAGATCAACATGCAAAACAGTGCTGGTCCAACCTCAGCTCAAGGCACCAGGAGTTGTGATATGTTCCTGGAGGCAGTGGCCCAGTTGTGTTTCCTTTAAGGTGTGACCTCATGTGGCCTCTTTTTTATTGCTATATTAAATGGACCTGACTTAGTCTGGACGTGATGGTCTCTGTGGCAGGTGACTATAAACAGGGAGGGCCTCTATACCTTCCCAGGAGATATCATCTGGCTCTGGGTCTAGACACCAGAAATTGACAAGTGTCTCTGCAAATAATAGATTAGGAAGGAAGGAACGAAGGAAGGAAGGAATGAAGGAAGGAAGGAATGAAGGAAGGAAGAGAGAAAGAAAAAGAAAGGAGCTGAGTTAGAAACAAAACTAGACCGGGGAAGCAAGAGAATTTAAGACAGCTTAGGGACCCAGACTTAGAAGAAATCAGATGGAGGGGACTTGGAGATTCTTTGGTCAGTATACAAGGTAGGGTGGGGACAATGTGTCCCTTGACTTCTTGTGGCAGAAGGAGATGTTCATTCTTCCCTTCTGTATTCCTCTTATATCTTTCTAAATGCTGAAGAAAAAAAAAGGATTGCTGATCTTAACCTTTCATTTTGTAGACAGGAAAACAAGTCAAAACGAGTGCAAAATTTATTCAGGTGCCTCTTTTCTATTAAAGTCCTTCTCCCCTTTCTTCCACTCAGAAAGTTTCCATGCCAATCAACAGGGGGATCAAGCCAGTTGCACCTGTAGTATTTCCAGGGACTGAGATTTCAGGTGTAGTGAAGGAGCTGCATTTGAATCTAAATGGGTTTTATCAAAGGCTAATTTTCCAGAATTCAGTCTCAAGGAACTTATATTGCTCTGAGCAGAGCACCCATTTGACCCTCATTCTTTTTTGGAAAATTTATTTATTTTTTGTTTTCAACATTTACTTTTATAAAATGTTGAGTTCTAAGTGTTTGGATCAGTTCACAACTCCACCAACACTGCATATACTTCAACATTTATCATTTTCATGGTTTGTCATTTTAGCCAATCTGATAGGTCTGATGTGGTGTTTCATAGTTGTTTTAATTTACATTTCTGTAATCAATAATGATTAAGAGCATTTTATATGCTATAGATATCTCTAATTTCTTCATATGACAACTACCTGTTCATATCCTTTTGACTTTTTATCAGTTGGGGAATGACTTGGATTCTTATAAATTTGGGGCAGTTCTGTCTATATTTTAGAAATAAGGCCTTTATTAGAGATACTGGCTGTTAAAATTGTTTCCCAACTTTCTGCTTCCTTTGTGATCTTGTTTGCATTGGATTTGTTTGTGCTAAAGCTTTTTATTTTATGTAATCAAAATTATCCATTTTGAATCTCAAAATGTTCTCTATCTCTTCTTTGGGCATTAATTCTTCCCATCTCCATAGATCTGACAGATAAACTATTCCTTGCTCTCCTACTCTACTTCTAGTTTCACCCTTTAAGTTTAAATTGTGTACCCATTTTGACCTTATCTTGGTATACTGGGTAAGATGTTGATCTATCACTAGTTCCTGCCATACTGTTCTCCAGTTCTCCCAGCAGTTTTTGCCCAATAATGAGTTCTCATCCCAGAAGCTAGAGTCTTTGATTTAGTAGACAATAGATTACTAGAGTCATTGACTACTATGTCTTGTGTGCCTAACCTATTCCACTGATCGACCACTCTACTTCTTAGCAAGTAACAAGAAATTTTGATGACTGCTGCTTTATCATACAATGTTAGATCTGGTTATGGCTAGGCCACCTTGTCTTGCATTTCTTTTTGATTAAACCTCTTGATATTCTTGATCTTTTGTTCTTCCAGATGAATTTTGCTATTATTTTTTCTAGCTCTATAAAATAATTTTTTGGTAATTTTATTGGTGTGGCACTGAATAAGTATGTTAATTTGGGTTGAATTGTTATTCTTATCATATTAGCCTGGTCTACCCATGAGCAATTGATATTTTTTCAGTTATTTAGATCTGATTTGTCCTTCATTGTTGAAGACAATCAATGACATCAAGAAGGCAAAGTCTTGACTTGTGAGTAAATTGGATTTAAGTGAGTTTTCTCTCTGTAAAGTCACCAGCCTCACTCTTTCCTTCAGAGTCATCTGGGTCCAGTGGCAAGACATTGGTCAGGGTGCCTGGGGATGGTCCCTGAAACAGCGGAAAGAGAAAAGAAAAAAGGAGACCCTGGAAAGGCCCCTTTCCCACTGAGTCTGTCTCCACTGAACTAGTCATCCTGACCTATGTCTTGCCACTGGACTCTGATGACTCTGGAGGAGAGAGTGAGACTGATGACTTTGCACATCTCTGCCTCATATAAATCCAGTTCACTTGCAAGTCAAGACATCTTTCCCCCATCCTTCTATAAAGAGGGATGAACCAACAACAACAATAAACAACAACAACAAATAACAACAAACAACAAGCAACACCAACCAACCACAGTAACAAACAACAACAAACAACAGCAAACAACAAGTAACAACAACAAACCACAACAAAAAACAAACAACAACAAGAAACAACAGCAACAAACAGCAACAACAACAAACAACAGCAGCAACAACAAACAACAGCAAGCAACAAGAACAAACAACAACAAGCAACAACAACAAACAAAGTCATAGAAATTTTTATTAAATTTAAGAATGGAAACTAATCGGGGTAAAGATATTGATTACTGTGATATGTAATTGTTACAATTCAATTAATTGATAAGTTTCTAAGTACCCTGCTTGGAGGAGAGGTCAAGCTCACCTAGTTCAAAATTAATAAGATGTCTTTTACCTGGGCTACAGACAGTTAGAATATTGACTTAATAAGCACGTTTTAAGTTAACATAATTTTAAACTTTTTAAAAAAGGAGAAAGGTTATTCAGATTGACCTTAAATATATATAATACATATATATGAATAAAATGCATATATATTGTTATTTCACATTTATGACTGTAAGGTGCATAACATAAAGGACTGCAGTATAAAGTAATTGTCCCATGCCTGGTAACTTTGAAATGCCAAAAGTGATAAGATAATTTCTGGAAATGCATTTGACTTGTGTTTCTAAACTGGATTGTGTTTCTATAAAGATTTGATAATTTGAAATTTATACTTGTTATAAATAATCAAAAAGTTATACTAAATGATTATCAGGTGATATTGTATGTCCATATATTGCTGAGGAGATGAATTTCTGTGCAAAGTGTTGTGAGAATGCATTCACATGAATGGATTATGGGTTGCTTCAAGTTTTAAATAATAATAATAATTTATCTAAATGTTGTTACATTAGGAATTGCATTGTTAAATTAATGATGAATGGGTTAAGAAACTGTTAAGTAAGAGCAAGTTCTTATGAATTCCTTGTAAAAGTTGTAAATTTGTGATGTAAATTTTCTATCAAGAAAATGAGAATCCTTGAAAGGAAATAAGTGTGATTTTTAAGCTTGCTTCATTTAAGGACATGCTTGTTTATGTGAATCTGGAGGCTTACACTCTATTACATTAATTTTGCAATAATTTAGGAATTAATTAAGACTTTAATTTTAATGAATTCCAACGTTTAAAAGTTTATTTTTGCCTTAAAAGAGGAGTTTTACTCAAAATTGTTTTGCTATTATTTATGAAATTTTTGATATTGTTAGCCATGTTATTTGGGGTTAATATTTTAATGCTAATCCCTCAGATTAATTGATTACTGTGAATGGGAAGGAGGGGTTTGGATGAAAACTTTATTTGGATTGATTCTGCCCATTCAGAACAATCCTCCTGTATGTTTGGGGTTGGCAGGCAGGGGCATTAACATCACACCCCATCCCCACCCCCTGGAGTCAGTGCCTATTCCCCTTATTTTGTAAAATTGCGAGAACTTTGGAAACCATTTGTATGGGCAAGGTCACCAGTCCCAGGAAAAGAACTTGTTTGGGTTAAGTAGTTCCTAAATAAGGAAAGGATTTTTAACAATTGGCTTTTACACTAGGACAAATGTAGATTTGAGAAGGAAAGATGTTAAATTGAATCCTTTATGTATGTTAGTCCTGGTAAATCTTTATTTCTTATTACAACTTCATGAGAATAAAATAATTGTATTTGGCTCTGTGCTGTGATTGATGAAACTTGCTCTTTGAGTTCTTGGGACCATAATTTGTCTTGTTTTGAATTTGAATTTAGGTATAGTTGCATTAAATCAGTATCTGGGGAAGTTCCATTACCTACTCAGAGAGAGAGAGAATGTATTATTCCTGTGTCTGATTATCTAGTCATGTCCTTGATTTTCCTTTTTATGACATGTTTCTGAAATCAAAATAAGTAGTAGAAGAAGGGAACACACTGCAAGCATATGAAATTTTGATGTTTTCAATATAATAATTGGGTAAAACTGGTACTCTTGTGTAGTCTTGCAAAGAATAAATTCACTGGAATAGGTACATTCTTTCTGAATGATTCAGGAACAATAAGATAAAAGAAAGGAAAAACAGATAAAAGCACAATACTGAATCATTATCCTATAGACTAAGGCTGGGATTTAAAGTTAATGGTAATAAAGGTAAACCCATATGGAATAAGGTTTTCACATGTTACAAAATGAGGTAAGAGTAATTGGGTTTTAACACTATTGAGCGAATTAATTACTGAGACTAAATCAGAGAAATCTTCAGTTTGGAGAAAAGAATTTCAGTGTAAATTTCTTAGGGGCAGGTAACCTCTGGTAATATTTAGCATTGATGGAAAAGTTAAATGTTTCTGTTTTGATTTGAATTCATTTCATGAACATAAGTTGAAGTTAGTGTTTATACTTATATGTATAACTCATTCTTTAGACTGAACATGTTAAGAAAGAGATAGAGAAACTTGGAAAACAGAGTTAAATCTATTAGAGCAATAACTTTTGAGTTTAATGGTAAATCTGATTTTATGTTATTTTTTATTCAGGAAATTGAACAAATATAGAAAGGCATACAAGGTACTTAAGAGGGGTTCCTCAACCAAGGTAAAATTATAGCCATATCTGAAACTGATTATTGGAACTTACTATTTTGAGATTTTATGGGATTATTAATTGACTGTTCTTCTGGATCTCACTCCAGGTGTGGATAGAAAGAAAGGTTGTCTGAGTCACTGATCAAAGATGTCAGTGAGCCTGTGAGATGCTGGTATGAACTGCAAAAAGGTGATCTCATGGAAAATTTGGGAGAATGATGTTTCTTCCTGAGCTAAGGTAGGAGTCTCCTGACTCAATTTCACACTGACACCTGGCAAACTTTAAGCCTGACTAAGTGCCAGCTGACAATTTACACAACTTGTTCTTGGAATTGATGTGAAGTGAAGGAAATGTTCCCTTGCTCCAGCTATGTCCCTACTCTTAATGGCAAATTCCTATAATCAAAAGTTTTGTAAGCATAATATCATATCTATTAAATAATAGGTTGGTAGTGGAACATCTGAGGTTATGATGTAAGTCCAAGATTAAGCTATTAGGTTTAGGATTTCAGACAAATAACAATAAGTTAGGGTTCTTTAATTCTTAGTAACAGTATAGAGACAATCAGGTTGAAGGTTGGTGAAGGAAGGAAGGAAGGAAGGAAGGAAGGAAGGAAGGAAGGAAGGAAGGAAGGAAGGAAGGAAGGAAGGAAGGAAGGAAGGAAGGAAGGAACTGAGTTAGAGAGAAAACTAAGACTGAGAATGAACAGAATTTAACGATCTTAAGGGCCCATGCTTAAATGAAATGGGGATGGATGGGACTTAGAGATTCTTTCGTCTAGTAGGTGGTGTGGGCAGCATGTGTGTCACTTGAGTTGTGGAAGAGATATTTATTTTTTTCTTCTGTATTTCTGTTACATCTTTCTAAATGTTGAAAATAAAATAGGATTGTTGGTCTCAACCTTTCATTTTGTAGTAGGGAATTGAGGCCAAAAGGAGCAAAATGGTTATTCAGGTGCCTTTTTTATTTCCTTTTTTTCCAATCAGAACACTGTCACCTTTTGTCAGGCCCTCATCATCTCATGCTTGAACTCTTGCCATGGCCATCTGGTTGATTTTTGTGCCTCCACTCTCTCCCCACTCCAGTCAATCCTGTACTCAACTGTTGAACTGATCATCTGACAGAGCAAGGCTGAACAGGTTACCTCCTACTCCAGAAACTCCAGTGCCTCTTTATTATTTCCAGGATCTAATAAAAAAAACCTTTAAAGTCCTTCAGAAATTGGCCAATTCTTCCCTTTCCCCATTCTTACCCTTACACCTGCCCCAGTACCCCATGATCTGGTCAAGGATAAACATCCCACCTCCTGACTCTGTGCCCTCTCCCTGCTGGCCCGTGGGCCTGGAATGTTCTTCCTCACTGCCATTTCCTGACTTCATATGCTTCCTACTTCCTCAGAAATAAACTCATGGGACAGTTTGCAGTATATTCTCTTGCTAGTATGATCTCCCTGCACAGTCTTTTCTTGCACACCCATACTTTATGCTGGAAAGAGTAGTCTCCTCCTGGCTGTGCTTTTTTAATTTAAATTTTTTAATGTTTAACTTAAACACTAAAAGAAGACCATTTCCATACCTGCAACAGAACACAAAAAGAGGATTCTGCGTGAAACCATGAACATCCCCTTCACCCAGCTGGTAAAATGGGCATATAATAAAGTCTATCCATGTCTCTGCAGACTGTCTTTTTTTCTCTCCTTCCTTCTCAGCTTCCTTCCCTTCTTTTTGTGTTTTTAAAAGATGAATCAGTGGTCTACTTTTTTTCTCATTGTGATTGCTCTTGCCTCATTCTTGAATTAAAAATTGAATAGAAATAAAGAAAACAAATCCCCTGTAACATATAAACACAGTCAAAAAAAATTAATCTAGATAGTGGCCATGTACAGAAATAAGGGTTTTTTCTATTTCTTGTGTCCATCCTCTCTTTGCCAGGAGGTGGTTAATACATCTTCTCAGAGTCTTCTACAGACATGGTTCAGAGCTGATGGTCTTCACCATGCTGGTGTCCTCATATACATTGTTCTCCTCGTGTATTCTCTTTACTCTGTCAGTTCATACTGGCCAGGATTCTGTAAAATAGCCTTTCATTTACTCTTCCAGGTCAACAATGTTTATCATATTTACCAAGCACATTTGTTTCTCAATTATTTGAGAGGAAATCTGAAGCATTTTCTTGGACTCTTACTTCAGCATCAGGTCATTTGTTTTGCAGTAGATAGAACACTGGGACTGATGTCAGGAAGACCTGAATTCAAGTTCAGGCTGAGACACTTATTGGCTATGTGACTCTGGGGAAGTTCTATTTTGCTTCAGTTTCCTCATCTATAAAATGAGCTGGAGAAGGAAATGGCAAAACACTTCAGTATCTCTGCAAAGAACACACCAACTCAGGTCACAAAGGGTCAGACATGACTGAAACAATTGAAGAAGAACAAAGAAGTCACAACAGAGATTTGACTGACAAGGACAATACCAGTTTAGAATATAAACTGTGAACCCTTTTGAGTCCCCCAATACCTCAGAAAGGCCTGAAACTTAAACTGGCCAATCAGGAGAAAGACATTTTGGCCCATTCTGAACTTAACATGCCATAATGCCTTCCATGCTCTGGAATAACAGACATACTTTACTTTACTCAGTGAGTGAACTCAAAATGCTCCTTCCTGTGTCCCCTACTACAAGGCTGGATGAGGATGATCAGAAATATTCTTCTGTTTATGACTATCCAGGGCAGGATGCCTTGCACAAGGCACTCTCTTCAACAAAGATTTTTCAAATCTTAGTATTTTATGGACATGTGTTATGCTATGTTAGGGTGTGTATATTCATGTTAATGATAAAGGAAACACAGACACCCTGGATGTATAATCTTAATTGACACTTGACATTCTCATATTGTATTTACAATTTATCCAATTAATAAACTCCTTTCTTTTATCATGGTTAACACATATGGAGGCTATAATTTTGGGTGACATGGGTATCCTGAGCAAAGCGGGGGGGGGGGGGGGGTGAGAAGGAATTACTCTGAAGATATAAGATGCCCTATGTCTTTCTGTCCTTGGGCTCATTTTCTGCAATGAATTCCCATGCGTATCTCTACATGCTTGTTCTGCAAGTTTTGAGAGAAATAAGCATGCCCATGAAGGCTAATTTAGTCTTTATTAGAATGAACTCAGCAATGGTTGACATTTATGGTGCCATTTACTCAGATATGACAGTGCTAGAGACTGAACCTTTCCCCTGAACAGTGCTGACACTGAGTGTCTGCAAGACTTATTCTCCTGAAAAGTTCTCTCCTTTCACCTGAGTGTTAAGTCCCTTCTCTATTCCTGCTCCTTAACATCAGACTCTGCTCACTACTTGCAGTCTGAATTTTTTTCTCTAAGCTACCTCTGGGGGCAAAAGACACTTACTAGGTCTTCTCTGCAATTTTGATATTCTCTGCAATTCAGTCACATCTAGACTTGGGATGTAAGTTTTCACCGCTGGTTTGGTAGAGTGAGAATAAGGCAGAGATTTCTTCCCTTAAAGCTAGTAAAGTCACTTCAGCTTCAGCTCCCTTTTCCAGGTACTATATAATCCCTTTCCTCAATTCCTTTTCCCCTAAAGGCTAAGGTCATGACCTGGACTCCGATCCCAAAACTTAACTTCATTGAGACCTGCCCCTTTAAAACTGTTCTCACAAAATCTCTGAGCTTTTCAGATACTCTCTCTCCCTTTCCTTCTATAATTATATGCTGTGCATTCTGTTTTTATTCGTTGTGTCAATTTGTCTCTGTGTGTGTGTTTCTGTGTCTGTATTATGTTTTCTGTGAGCGAGTCTGTTGCCGTAAAAGTTTTAAAATGCAGCCAGAGAGAATATCCTGAGGGATGTAGGAAACCAAACAAACAAACAAACAAACAAACAATCTGTACTACTCTTTTCCTTATGGTTCCAGTTCTGTACAGGCAGGTGTTGCAGTGAAAAGTTAGATACAGCTAAAAACCTCTTAGCAGAATCTGGAGGCTGTGAGATTCATCATAAAAGAATTCGGAAACTGATCATTTCGAGATTGCAAGAGAAAAGTCCTGAAACTTTTGGGATAATTACAGAAGCTCAACCCCTGCTAAAACATCTCACAATCCCAATCACTCAGTATTTCCCATTTCCTCCCTAGAGTTAGGAATATATCTTAGTATGGGAAGTATAATAGCCCCTGGGTTCTTGTAACAATCTCCCATGCTATTAGGAGAACAGAATGCTGGAGAATTGTAGGGAAACCTTAATTCATCCTTCCTCACTTGGGTAAAGGAGGGGAGGGGTAGTAGTCACAAATTGTCAATGGCCCTAATGACCCTGTGCTTCTGAACACACTGCCACCCACTCTTCTAGACGGAAGCTGGGAGTATCTCCCAAGTTCAATACATTCTGCCCACCCTGCCCCAAACTGCAGCTGTGGGGAGACAGGATATGGATGGGTGGGGCCCATGGTGAGCATTCTCTGAGTCATACCACCAAGAATTATCATTACTGGGAAAGCCCTATCATCACCCATTCCAGCACCTAGATAGTACCCTCAGCAAAATCCTCTCTGGAACCCACTTGCTGCCTGGGAGAATCGGATGGTCCTGGCAGCACCTAAGGAGTGAGGTGAGGGAGCTCTTTTCCTGGTAAGTCTGGTAAGCCCTCATTTCTCTGTTACAGTTGCAGAAATGTGTCAGCTTTCCAATTTATGACAAGCTATTTAATCGGTCTGCCCCATTTACTGATCTGTGAAGGGAAAAATAATAATTGTTGTTGTTGTGGGATCAAAATTATATAGTGATTGTAAAGTGCTTAAGACAATATTATTATCGACTCTCTAATTTAATACAATTGTTCCATACCTGTTAACTTTGAAGGAGTTTAAAATATCCAAAATAACATCAATAATTTCTATGTGTGATAATCTGGAAATGCAATTGATGTCTTCTGAAGTTTATTGTTTTTATTATTACTGTACTTCTAAATTGTGTTGTACTTCTAAAATTCTCTTAGGTTCTAAAATTAAAGGGACAACTGTATTGCTGAAGTAATATTAAACAAAGCACTTTTTAATTTGTATTTTTCTGCATATGAATTAGTCTTTTCAAAAGATGTGATAAATTTGATCATTTGGAAATGTTAAATATTTTATTAGATATATCTGGTTTTAAAGGCAATAATAGCAATGATATTTATTATGGTAGCCTATTATTCCTTTGAAAATCTTTATTATTATAAAAATATCCAATGTGACTTAAAGTTGTATTCTCAACATCCTGAGGATGAGTGATTTTCTATGCAGTATAATTTGGAAATGCATTCCCTTCTGTTGATAATGGGTTGTTTCAAGTTTTACCTTTGGAAAATTAAGTAAACCCCACTTCCTTCCCCACTCCCTTCCCTTTGAGTAAGGAGTGTATCTCAGTTATGGAGACTGCTTAATAGTCGGAGTCTCTCTGTTAACTCCTCTCATCTCAGATCATATAAAGAAAATATGGATAATTGTAGGGAAACTTGAATCACCCTTCTCCACCTGGGGGAAGGGGGTGGCAGCAACCACAGTGGGTCCTGACCGGCAGTGGCCTCAGTGGTCCTATGCCCCTGGACATCATTCAGCCCATCCCTCTAGGCAAGCCTGAGTATATCTTTGAGGTGCTTTATATCCTGTCCACCCTGCCCCAACAGCTGCAAGTGGCCCTAGCTTCAGTAGCATGTACATGGTGGGGGAAGGGGAGTATCTGGAGAGATCAGGACCCACAATCAGCATTCCTTCACCTTACCCTGCCACCAGGCACTACCACCAATGGGAAAAATCCAACACTAGCCACCCCAGCCCCTAGGTAAAGTCCTATGCCATACCCTGAAAAAGCTAGTCAGTCAGCATCCAGATCTGGCCTAGCCTTTGGCAGATTCTGCCCAACTGCATCCTAGAAGGGTCCAGGTGCTCATGGTAGTGTTGAGGTTTAGCTGGGATCCCAAAACAGTGACATGTGCATACTGTCTGAATGAATTTGACCAAAGCCTTCTTTCAGCCAAAGACAAGGTTTATTAGAACACTGTCTAAGGTAGCTGTAATTCTCAAAAACTGCCACATTGGTCAGACTCTTCAGGAATCTCAGTACCTTAATAGAGACAAGGTGGATCTTATACACAAAGAGATTGTGGGAAGGATCTAGTAGTGGCCAAGTAGTCTTGGATAACTGGAGGTGGGGTCTAGAGAGTATTGTGATGGGAGTGACCAATAGCCTGGAGTAACTGGAGGTCCAACACCTGCACCAAGATAATGAAATCCAAATGAGATCAAGGTAGGGAAATGGGGGTGAGGGGCAGGCGATGAGGAGGTAACAGACAAGAGAGGGCTAGGCAACAGAGAATAAGGAGGCTGGACATAGGCTACAATGAAAGACCATTTGAAAGGATTATAGCTTCAGGTGAATACCTGAGACTTACTTGATCCAATGGGAAAATTCAAGGAGAGTTCAAGGTGGGGTTTTCCATGGCTTGTAGACAAATGGGACCCAAATTCTTTTGGGATAAGGTGCTTTGGCCCCTACTCAGTTAGTAATACCTAGCTTTACAGTGCCATGTTGGGGAAGCCAGTCAGTGTCTGCCCTAGGTGAGCTCACACTTGTTTGTTTTGTAACCTACATAACTTTAGCAAGTTATCTTATCTCTGTTTGCCCCAATCTTCTGAACTATGAAGAGAAAAATAATGATACCCACCTCCCAGGGTTGTTGTGAGATTGTAAAGTGCTTAGCATGGTGACTGACATATGCTGAGCACTATATAGTTATTATTATTATTTCTTTAAGTGAATATGATTATTCCATACCTGATAATTCTGAGGTGGTTTTAAAATGCCAAAGACAATAAGACCAATGATTTTTATGTAAGAGTTTGTGATATTATGTGATATTCCAAATGAGGTGATATTCCAAATTATGTGATAATTTGGAAATGTAACTGATTTCATTTGATGGTTAGTTTGTGTTATTGTATTCCTACATTGTATTGTATTTCTAAATTTTTATTCCAAAATTTGAGAGACCATTGCAATGTTGCAATGTTGTTAGACAAAAACTTCCCTTTTAATCTGGATGCTATGCAATTATGAATTGGGCTTTTAAGATCTGATAATATATATATATATATATATATATATATGTTAAAATTGTAGAATTTAATGAGTTTTATTTTGTTGCAAAGCCAATACTAATAGTATATGATAGCAAATTTTCATTTGAAATTCTTGGATATTCTTAGAGTGCATAGCTCAGATTAAAAGATGTGACTTCAGCATATGAATGATGAGTCAACAAGGTACTTGCTTCTTGTGTGAAGTCCAGAATATGGGTAGTTTTAATTTACAAGTTAAAGATAAATGAAATATTAACTGTTAGTGAAACATCCAGAAAGGCATTGTTAGAAGTGAGCCCATTTAACAAGCCCCCAACCGTGAGAAACATGTTCACCTTAAATAAAGAACAATGTCTGTTATGAAATCAGAAAAGCTTTTATTAATCTTTATGTCCAAGTGGATGGATAGCCTCCCCAGTAAGGTTCCAGGAAGACTACAACATGTGCAGGAAGATGGGGCTTCTTATACTGTTTTCTGAACTTTGGATCTCCCACAACACCATTCCCTGGCCATGTAACTCCATGTTCTCCTCTCTGATAGGCCCTTCTTCACACAGTTACTTGGGGCTGCACATTAATTTCTGACCTCTAACCTGTCCATGCTAGGTCACAACCCTTATTACTTAGGAATGTGGACAACAGAACTTTCTTACTCCCCACAAAATCCCCCCTCTTTCTATTTAATAAAATTTCTATTTCCACACCTATCCAATCAATAAATACCTCCTCACATGCTTTCCCCTATGAATTTTTCCCTTCTTCTGTCTCCCTTTTATGTGAATATGGGAAGGGAGCAAAGTTGACAAACACATTGACAAATTACAAGGGGGCAATTCCCTTGTTATAAGTACAAATACAGAGATTCAAAAGGAAAAGGCAGAACAATGAATTATCCATTCAGAGGCGTCATCTCATACAACAGTCTGGGGAGGAATATTATCTGATGCAGTTTTCTAATCCAGATACTCCTTCAAGCCATCTTCAGTACAGCATCTCTGCATCTTCTTCCCTTTATCTTCTTACAGATATCCAGATGTTCACTCTCCTACAAAACTGACCTTGATACAATTTTAGATTACCATTCCTAAGCTTTATACTCTTATCACTTACGAAATCAAAACTGAAACTTTGGTCAATTGTCATGTTTAAGAAATTCACATTAGAACCCTGTATTTACATCTTACATTAATTCACTATTCATTTCCCCCATCAGGAAGATAAGATTTCACTAAGTAGTCAATAACAGGCTCCAGTACTTACATAAATATGATAAATAATCATTTTTAACACATTACATATTACATCATAAAGCAATTTCATGTGGTGCCTCTTTTAAAGCATTTACAATATAGACCACAAAACATTTTTCTTTTAACATTAACCAACTGAGACAAAATAATAACTATGTATGTTAACATCAGAAGCCCTTGGCCTGATTATCTCCACACTATTACTGAGAATTAAAGGACCTTAACTTACTGTTGTTCATCTAAAGTCCTAAGCCTAATAGTTTAATTTTATACTTAACCTCAGATGTTCCCCTACCAATGATCTATTATTTAATAGATCTGGTATTAAGTTTACAAAACTCTTGATTATAGGAATTGCCACTAGGAGCATGGACATTGCAGGGAAACAACAACTCCCTAACATCATGTCAATTCCAGGAAGAAGTAGGTTGTCAACTGGCATTCAACCAGGCTTAAAGTCTTCCAGGTGTCAGTGGGGAAATTGAGTCAGGAGAATCCTACCTCAGCCCAGGCTGAACAGCTACTTTCCCAATCTTCCCATAAGATTATCCCTTTGCAGATCATACCAGCATCTCACAGGCTTACTGGCATCGTGAATCAGTGGCTCAGACCACCTTTCTTGCTATCCATACCTGGAGTTAGACTCAGAAAAACAGTCAGTTAATATTCCCATAAAATCTTGAAACAAGCTCCAATTATCAGTTTCAGATATGACTATAATTTCACATTAGCTAAGAAACATCTTTTGAAGCAAGTCTTAAGTAGCTTACATGACTTTCTATACTTTTTCTAGTTCCTGATTAAATAACAATCATCAAATCAAACTTACCAGTATAACCATAAGTTTTTGCTCTAATAGATTCACATCTGTTTCCCAAACTACTTTGTCCCTTTCTAACTCTGCTCAATCTAAAAGAATGAGTTACACATGTGATAAGTTACATTATATTTATATTTTGGTTTCTTTTATCTAATTTTTCCCACAATATTCAGAAAGAATGTTCTATTTCAGGGGTTTTATCTTTCACAAGGCCATAGCAGAGTACCCATTTACCCAATTAATTGAAAACAGTAACATTCCACTACTTGCATTGTTCTTACATTTTAAATTTTCTGCTTTGATTATAGAAACATGCCATGTAGCTGAAAAGCAAGAACCTAATTAGATATCACCTCCACTTTATAACCAGACTCAGAAATAGCCAAAGGGAAAACATCCCTTTTTCAGAGGAACACAATGAGGAAACTGAGCCAGAAAGATTCCATTCCAGGCTGAGGACAGGATTGTCCCCTGGGGTCAACTTCTCCCTGTCACATTCCTCTATGAGTAGTAAGTCACAACAAGTAATGGTCCCAGAGGCTTTTACCTAATGGCAAGTTTCATTAATCAAAAATTTAACAGGACTTACATCTTAAACCATAAATTTGTCCTAAAAACCAATCGCTACAGATTATTTATCGCTTAAACAAATTCCTGGTTTAGGAACTCCATATACAGTTTACACTTTACATAGAGATTACAACTTTAACAAAGTGAAGGGCCACACCACTTCGGTGACTTTAGACTCTTCAGCCCCTGTGAGGCTGGTGCCAATCCTCTTTTTTGATAATAAAAAGAGTTGACATCTCTTCTCTGAGCATCTCCTGTTCGAATTTGACCTTAAAAGTCCTTCAGTAATGACTGGACTTCAAAAGGAAAGGGGGATGGGGCCAGGAGATTTTTTGGTCTTAAAATTATCGCAGAGTTTCCTGGAACCATAAAATTCTTAGTCTCCCTTATCTTGTCCCTTATCTTCCAACCCCACCCCCATAAAACCTTAAGGTTATTATAATAAATTAGCTTACAAATATAAATTTAGTAGGTAGGCCTTTCAAAAAAATCATACAAAAGATTTTACAAAACATTTCTTCATATAACAAATATCTTCCTCTCCTAAGAACAGTTTACAATTTATCACAAAACCCTCATGAACCTAACTGGCAAATATTACAAGATCTGGAACCAAGGCCTTTTCACATTTGTCCATAAGCTTCCTTTTACAAACATACTTTTATAAATGCTTAATTCATAGCAAAAACAATTTTAGTTAAAACTTCCTTCTTAACAGCAGAAATAAACTTTTAACATACTTAATACATCCTTAGATGGAATAGGCTTGAAAATCACACACACACGCACACACACACACATACATACACACACACGTATATAAAATATTAAATATATTAATTATTTATATATTATATATTAATATTATATATATATATTTAAGAATTCTCATTTTCTCAATGGGAATTCTACAGCACAGAAACTCTTACACAGAATTCATAGCAGCTTTTTTTAAAACCAATTCATCATTAATTTAACAGTGCAATTTCTAATATAACAACATTTAAATTTGCTTAAAAATCTAAAGCTATTTAAGTTTACTTAAAACTTTAAGCCATTACTCATTCAGGTGAATGGATTTCCACATCACCTTGCACATTATTTCATCTCCTTCCCACCACATGGGCACCCTCTATCATCTGATATTCTTTCAGATAGAGTCATCTCAAATTTGATTGAGCTATTAACTATAAAATCAAGTTACATGATTATTCTGTCTCCCTAAAATATTTCCTCACACCCTCACTACTTACTGAAACCATCTGAAACTGACCCATCCAGAAGTATTCAAACCTTATTCATCTTTCCAAATCTCTCAGTCCTATTACTCAGATTATCCAGTTCCTCCACATCTTAACTATAACTGTCTGCACTGAAATCCCTTTGTAGCTTAAAGAAAACAAAAAAGTTAACTCTACCATTATATAGCAAACATCACCATTTTTCGTGCTTATTTATAACAAATATAAATTTCAAATTATTAAATTTCTATCACATCCTTTTAAAACCCCAATCGATACATAACAAACTCTGAATTTGAAAACTGTGTAACCATTGCACTAAATTAATGTCGCATCTAACATATACCTATCCTTATACTGATCCTTGTGTCAACCACTTTACAATCATAAATGCTAAATAACAATATCTTTTTCTGCTTAATCCTGATAAGAAGAGCATTCTCAGATGCTGCTGGTCATTCCTTCCAGACAGATTTTAACTTGAAATCAAATTAAACCTGGAATTATAATGACTAATGATAAACATTGTAGCCCTCTTTTTTAAAAATACTCTTGCTACTTAAAAGAAAACTTTATTTATAACTTCCCATAATCTCTACTTTTACCCTACTTCCTTAAAGAGCTGAAAGGCCATCTTCCAGTTCTCCTCCCCTCTCCCAGGCCCACCAGACCAGCTCTTCCAGTCTCATTCAAGCCTTTTAATCATATGGGGGGGGGAGGTAACCTTCCCCTTGTCTACATGATCTGAGCACATGGACAGAGTTAATGCTTCTAAGAGAAATCACTGAAATTCTAAAGTGAATTCGCAATTTTAAACACATTGTCTTTTGGTATCAGATACGTTGACCCAATTCAAACCTAAAGTACAGGTTTTAGCTTTGAGATCTCATCCAATTAAAACTCAGCTTCTCACTCCAGACTGCCTGATGGTTATATGCCATATGCTGTTTGCTGGACTCATTTTGGTTTTAGTTTGCTTTGTCTGTGGGATTTTTGTTCACTATGCCCTCATTCTTCCTACCTCAGAAGCCCTTTTGGTCTCCTTCTTTACTTGATTTTGGTTGCATTGCAGTGACCCCTCATTTTTTTGAGCAGTCACCCACCAACACTGCCTGAATCCTTCAACAGGTACATTCCTCCTGCAGTCCTGGCTGGTAGACAATGATACCTCCCTCAAAGGGACAGGCAGCACCAATTTTGATCTGGGAATATCAACTTCCATCAATCAGGTCCCTAACTCTCTCATCCTACTAATGAGAGTTGGAAAGGGGGGGGCGGGGCTGAGATCCCTGCAAATACCAGACTATCAGGGGCAAGTCTCCTAGAATGAATTCACAGACTCAAGCATTCTTGAAATCAAGGCAATGAAGATTTATTATGCTTTTCAACGGACAAGAGTTCTTAGGGAACCTGCAACCTTAGATGGGTACAGGTAAAGTTTATATATGGTATTCTATAGTAAAACATGTGACAAATATGCTAACTAGGTGATTCAGGATTCAGGGCAGGATTACAGAGTGGTTAAGGAATGGTTGTGTTGTTGTGTTTGTCCTTTGTTCTTGAAGAAGACCATGACATCAAGGTGATAACATTACTTGCAGTTGACTTTGACTTGAGTGAGGGAGGGCTGTGCAAAGTCACCAACCTCACTTTCTTCTCCTGAGCCTTCTGGGTTCAGTGGCCTGATATTCATCAGGATGACTGGAGATGGTCCAGAATGCAATGTGAGACCATGGTCCTTTTAGGCTAAGGTCTTATCACATTCTCACTTTGAGTGAAATACACCCATTCAATGAACATGCTTCTTTCTAAAGGGAATGGTCCCTTTAGTAAAAAAAAAAAAAAAAAGAATCAAGCTTGGAAGGGAAGACCCTCAAGGTTCCTGGGTCAAGGAGAAACCACTATTTAGTATTTATTATTTAGTAAATTACTAATTGCTATTTAGTAAAAACATTCACTAAAGATATACTCTCCTTGAGGACAAGGACTGTTTTAATTTTGTTTCTATACCCAACACCTCACATAATTCCTGGTGTTGCTTAAGAAATACTTGATGACAGGGGCAGAGCTAAGATGGCAGAGTAGAAAGACACACATACACTAGTTCTTCCCCTACAGCCCATAACATACCTGTAAAAAGTGGCTCTCAACAAATTCTAGGGCAGCAGAAGCCACAGAATGAGAGAGTGAAAGAGATTTCCAGCCAAAGGTAAACTGGAAGGCTAACAGGAAAGGTCTATCCCACAGGATGATGAGTGGAATGGAGCCCAGCCCTGGCCATGCAGTACCAGAAGGAACAGGACCAGAATAGGTCTCCAGGGCAGAATACCCAGCAGGGAGGATCTCAGATCCCTCAACCCACAAGTACCAAAGAAAACTTCAAAGGTCAGTAAGAGGGTTTTCTCAACTGGGCGAGAGAGGAGCAGGGTCCCCCCAGCACTGGACCCAGGCAGTGGTGGTGGTAGCAGTGGTCATCCATTGGTGAAGCACAAGGCCTAAAGCCCCTGGGGTAATTGAGCAGTTGATCATAATCTCAGCCCTGAGCACAGCCCTGGGGTGAGGAGGAGCACTAGGACTCTCCACTTGACAAAGGATTTGGAAGTCAAGTAACTAGCTGGGAAAATGCCCAAAAAAGGGGGGAAAAAATAAGACCATAGAAGGTTACTTTCTTGGTGAACAGGTATTTCCTTCCATCCTTTCAGATGAGGAAGAACAATGAATACTGTCAGAGGAAGTCAAGGCTTCTGCATCTAGTACCTCCAAAATGAATATGCAATGGGCTCAGGCCATAAAAGAGCTTGAAAAGCAAGTCAACTGCTTCCTAAAGGAGACCCAAAAGAAATGCTGAAGAAAATAATATCTTTAAAAATAGGCTAACTCAATTGGAAAAAGAGGTCCAAAAAGCCAATGAGGAGAAGGTGGCTTTAAAAAGCAGAATTAACCAAATGGAAAAGGAGGTTCAAAAGCTCACTGAATAAAACAGTTTAAAAACTAGAATGGAGTAGATTGAAGCTGATGACTTTATGAGAAACCAAGAAATTACAAAAGAAAAACAAAACAATGAAAAAATATAAGATAATGTGAAATATCTCATTGGAAAAATAACTGACCTGGAAAATAGATCCAGGAGAGACAATTTAAAAATTATGGGACTACCTGAAAACCATGATCAAAAGAAGAGCCTAGATATTATCTTTCATGAATTTATTATGGAAAACTGCCCTGATATCTCAGAACCAGAGGGCAAAATAAATATTGAAACAATCCATCGATTACCTCCTGAAAGAGACTCAAAAAGAGAAACTCCTAGGAATGTTGTGGCCAAATTTCAGAGTTCCCAGATCAAGGAGAAAATATTGTAAGCAGCTAGAAAGAAACAATTTGAGTACTGTGGAAATACAATCAGGATAACACAGGATCTGGCAGCCTCTACATTAAGGGACTAAAGGGCTTGGAATAGGATATTCCAGAAGTCAAAGGAACTAGGATTAAAACCAAAAAATCATCTACCCAGCAAAACTGAATATAATACTTCAGGGGGAAAAATGGGTATTCAATGATATAAAGGACTTTCAAGCATTCTTGATGAAAAAACCAGAGCTGAAGAGAAAAGTTGACTTTCAAACACAAGAATCAAGAGAAGCATGAAATGGTAAACAGGAAAGAGAAATCATAAAGGACTTTCTAAAGCTGAACCATTTACATTCCTACATGGAAAGATAATATTTGTAACTCTTGAGACTTTTCTCAATATTTGGGTAGGTGGAGGGATTATACACACACACACACACACACGCACACACACACTCACATATAGACAGAGAGCACAGGTTGAGTTGAATCAGAAGGGATGATATCTATAAAAAAAATTAAGGGGTGAGAGAGGAATATATTGGGAGGAGAAAGGGAGAAATGGAATGGGGCAAATTATCACTCATAAAAGAGATAAGAAAAATCTTTTTCAATGGAGGAGAATAGGGAGGAGGTGAGAGGGGAAAAGTGAAGCTTACACTCTTCACATATGGCTTAAGGAGGGAATAACATTCTCACTAAATTTGGTATGAAAATCTATCTTACACTACAGGAAAGTAGAGGAGAAAGGGACAAATGGGGTAATGGGGATGATAGAAGGGAGGGCAAATGGGAGAAGGGAGCAATTATTAGTAAACACTTTTGGGAAGGGACAAGGTCAAATGAGAGAATGGAATAAATGAGGGACAGGGTAGGATGGAGGGAAAAATAGTCGTACACAACATGACTATTATGGAAGTCTTTTGCAAAATGATACATACGTAGCCTGTATTGAATTGCTTGCTTTCTCATTGGGGGTGGGTGGGGAGGGAGGAAGGGAGAGAAGTTATAATTCAAAGTATTAGAAATGAATGTTGAGAATTGTTCTTCCATATAACTGGGAAATAAGAAATACAGGTAATGGGATATAGAAATCTATTTGGTTCTACAAGAAAAGAGAGAAGATGGGAATAAGGGAAGGGTGGGGTGGGATAGAAGGGAGGGCACATTGAGGGGAGGGTAATCAGAATGCAAGGTGTTATGGGGTGGGGGAGGGGAGAAATGGGGAGAAAAAATGAGCTCAAAATTTTGTGGAAATGAATGTCAAAATCTAAAAATAGATAAAACTATTAAAAAAAAGATCACATAGGAGTGGCAAAGCTGGGATCTGAATCATTGTATTCAGACACCAAAGCCAATGCTCTTTCCACTGTAGCATGCTGGTATTATTAAGTCAAACAAATTAAACCTTTGGTCAGAACTGGCAATATGTGACTTATTCTGTAGTTATAGCCCACCATTTCAGTCAAGAAAAAAACATCTGAGATGCAATAGCTAATCATGTGCATTAGTGAGAATTATGATATCTTTTAAGTGATTACAAAGTTTTCATTATCCTGTTCAGTAGTTCCCTAAGATGATACTTTACAAGTTTCTAATCTGTTTCAATGGAGGGAATATAAACAACCAGGAAATTCCTTCACCTATAAAACCATAAACTTAGAGCAAAGCAAAGATTTTTAAAATGTTCTTTTTGCTCCACAGTGTTCCTTTTCTGTTGTGAAAAGTGTTTTCTATTTAATATAATTTCTTGCTTTATAGTAAACCACATCTTTTAATGCAGTGATTTTCCCAAGGAATTTAACTTCTCTGGATTAAAAATTATGTCAAAAGAAAAAAAATTCTTGATGATTGGTTAATTGATTGCTTTAGCCCAATTCTCTTTATTTTACAGATGAAAAAATTGAGGACAAGCTTGCTACCATATATAACGAGTCTGTGCTTCCTTCTCCTGCCAGTCATGAGCTACCCAAGACAAGATGGCAGAAGCTGTGGGATGTAGAACCAAGAAACATGTGTGCTCCCCAGGGGTTCCCTGGAGAATTGGAGACCTTGCACTTTTTACTTTGTACCTGGTCTTGGATGTGGATTCACCTGGAGAGTGAATCTTCTGCCTTTTCCAGAGAGCAGGGTATTTTTTGTTCTAGGGCACATCAGTATAGGTCTGTGAATCATACTCATATGCATAGTAATAATCTTCTGTGTCCTCAGGCTACACAGAGCTGATGATCAAGCTATAGTCATTGTCACTTCCACTGCCAAAGGACCAGGCAGGAATTCCTAAGGCCAGATTTTCAGTTTTGTAGATACAAATTTTTACAGGTTGTCTGAGTTTCCTTGGTATCGGTTGACTCCTTTGTTCACATTGACACTAGCCCTGCAAGTGATTGTGGCTCTCTCTCCTGGAGACAGGAACAGAGAGCCTAGAGTCTGTGTCATTACAACTAAATGACAAAACAGAAAATGACAATTGTGTTGAATCAGAGATCATATGCAGGTTGAGTGATGGCCATTCCCTGTCCCTGAGGACATTTAGCCATTTGACAAAGAATCTGTTAAATGGGTCTTACCTATTACCCAGAAAAACAGGATTCAGAGGAGCTCATCATGAGTTCTCATGTTGATAGCGGACCACAGACTGGGACTGATCACTGAATCAAGAGGGAGGCATTTATAGATCAGCAGAGGAAGGAATATGTCAGTAGAATGAACGTAAAAAGGACATCAACTTCCTCCTTGGGGAAAGGATATTAATAGTTGCCACAGTCTGGCTAGATATCTTTCCCTGAAATATGAACTACTGACCCTGTCATTCAAGGATATAAAGGGGACACTCTCTGCAGCATCCTTGAACATTTCTAACATAGAATCCTCAGGGAGAATCAGATAGGCCTCTTTTTCTTGCTCTGAAACTGAGTTGTTCCTCAGGGTCTCATCTCTTTTTCCTAGTTGGAAGAACTTTAGAATTAAAGAAAATAACAAAAGCAACACACCTGTGATCTCATTGATTCAGGCAATTCCAGGGAAGAAACTTCTTCTATGTAGACCAACACTTGCTCTATACCTCACTTGGTTTTTCCTGATGGTTAATGAACCCCACATAAAATGAACAATTCAACCTGTATAAGTGAGAACATTCCTAGTGGTTTAGTGGGTACTGTGGGTATCAAATATAAATATGAGGTCGCATGTGGGCTCTATAAAATCCCTTCTTAAAGTGGCAGAACATGGAATTAATGATTGTAGGAGTGGGTAGAACAGCTATTTTTTGAACCCCATATAGTGATTAACAGTAGGCTCTTAGAACTGATCAAAATTTTGTACTCTGCTCTGCTTTTATGCTCTTGGAGATGTGTTAGGAAGGAGGGTTAATGATTCATTCTTTGAGAGCTAGCTGGTCCAACCTCCATTTAGGTAGAAGATGGTATAATGAGACTGTCCCTCACATTTACCATGGGAATGTCATATTTAATTTGAAGGAAGGCAGGAATAGATACATCTCTAGCCTGTCTCCTCTATGTTCTTCTTCATGAGGGCTTTAATTTCTGCCAGAAGGGGAAGCAGGAGATTGGGGCTGGAAGCTAGTTGATCTCTTCTTCTCACGGAAAGGGGTTATCAAGCTAAAATTATATCTATCTGTTCCCTTAAATATTAGTGTGAGGAGGTAGTTTTCAAGTTCCAGTTGGTCTCTATTCCTTAATGACAAAAGGAGGAACTCTCAACTCTACATCTGAGGCTTGATACATTTCCCACTAAATACAAATTTCATAATTAACACACCCATAGCAAATAGCAAATTAATAGCAAAACAGAAGTCAAAGAAAGTATGCATATAAGAATATATACACCACACAATACAGAATGTGAAAAAACTCTCTGATTGTAAGTGAGATATCTCAGTCCCAGTTCTCACCCAAGGGGAATATTCCCTGAGGTCTCTAGTATAGTAAATTGAGGATAAGGACATGATAGAAATTGCTAGCTCCTTTCATGTTAGCTTTTTCTCATTCTTTTTCTTCCTTCTACCTATTCATCTTCTCTCTTGAAGCTTGAAGCTAGAAGACCACCAAAAAAGAATGAAGAAAGTAGATCTCTCTTCTCTCCTGCTTCTAGGGAATTGACTTAATCCTCATGGAGGTACAGAAATTGATCTCCACCAAAGAGGAGAGTAATCCCATATGAATAGACCTTAGAGCTTGGATTACAATGGAAAACTACTTGTCAGGTTGGTTGTAGAGGGGATTTTTATCCAAGCATATGTTAGAATAAATGGCTTCTGAGGTTCTCTTTTAAATCTGGATTTTATAGGTTGCTACTAGTGTGGGTGGTGGTGGTGGTAGGACAATGGGAACAAGAGGGGTCATGAGAAGAAAGGGGTAGTGTAAAGCAATTTTAGAAATGCTTGAAGAATTTGTGCCACCATTGCAGATATGGTTGAAAGAAATAAGGTCAGGAAGGCAGAAAAAGATAGGTAGACTTGAGCCCTCTGGAACCATTTGGAGATTGTTGTTATAAGAAACATGAACAGACTTTCAAGGGCTTGATCACCTACCTCATGCATCTGCCAATGTCAGCTTATGTAGATCTACACAGACCCTTGCTGTTCTACAGTGTTGCAACTGAGAAGATTTGGAAGCAGATTTGTACCAGGAAAGCAATAGGTTCTAGAAACCTGTTGCATTTTCAGGTACAAAACTTACTGGTAAGTGAGACTTCAATTGGGCTTCTCCAAAACTTTCCATAATTCATGTCTGATGATATTGCTCACCTGCTTAGAAATCTTCAGCAGCTCCCAAACGCTTCCAGGATAAACTATGCAATGAAAGATGCCAATGGGGTCCTAATCCTCAGAGTATGTTCAGCATTTAGAGTTTAGCTCTGGTTGTTCCTGGTTGCCAGTAGGTACAGCAAACTGTATCTGGTCTGAGGACTGTACTTCTTTTGGCCAGTCTTCTGTCACAAACACAATGTCTTTAGTCTGACATTAATGACCCTCCAGTTTGGCTCCAACCTAACTTTCTAGCATCCCGATGTTCCTCTTCACACATTCTGTGTTCTCACCAAAGTGCATCTCCATGAACTGTACATGCCACCTCCTACATCCATGCACTTATGAAGTTTCACCTCTGTTTCTCGAATGTACCACTTCCACATTTCCATGTTTCACAGCCAGATTTCTAGAAAATTGCAATCTACTTTCATCATGTCCTTACTTTTAAACATCTAGCACTTTGACTTCTGATGCTCTTCTCCCCTTCTATTCCTCCAAGACAATCTCTTCTCTCTAAAGTTCCCAATGATTTTTTACCTCTTAATGGAAGCAGGGATGTGTCATTTTCACATTTCTTTCCTCAGCACCTTGTGTAGCACCTGAACATGGGGACGGGGGGAGGAAGAGGACCTGCACTTCTAATTTCAATGGCAGAGGAAACTCCCTCTACCAATTTCGATGAGAGTGGTGGTTCTCAAAATGGAGACTGAGAACTTCTGGGGGTCCCTTTGACCCTTTCAAGGAGTCTACTAGGTCAACACTATTTTCATGATAATGCTAAAATTATTTTCTTTCTCATTTTCCCAACTATATAGCTGTATGAAACCAGTCTTTCTTCATGTTCTTCAACCACACTGAATGCAGAAACAGCTAGGTGATTCCAGCTGTCTTCTATTAAGCACATTGAAAAAAGCACCACTAAAAAAAATGATGAGAAGAGCACCATTTTACATATTTTTGCAAAAATATGTAAAATGATGCTCTTCTCACCACTTTTTTCTTTTGAAAAAATGCAGCTATTTTTCATTTTAAAATGTTATTTCTATTAACATAGCTCACGAGGTCTATTGCTTACAACTAAGATTCTGTGGTTTTGCCTTGAATGATAATTGATCATTGAGTTTACTTGACCAGAATGTGATCGCTGCCTTTACCTATTTAGAGGACTAACAGATCATGAAGTATTATACTTGGGCTTCTTGGCTCTAGGAGAACTAAGACCCATGTCTGCAGGATGGTGCTATGTAAATAGCTCTGGCACTGAAGTCACAGGACCCAGATGAATCACCACCCTGTGTGACTTTGGGCAAGTGAGTTAAAAATACAGTTTCCTCTTCTGAAAAATGTAGGGGTAGAGCTGGACAACCCTTGAGGCCCCTTCCAGTTCAAGATCTGTGATGCTATGAGGATTACTGTGGGGAAATGTTGGGAAAGGGAGGGGGGAGGTAGCATTATCACTCCTGTATTGCTATCATTTGCCATCAGAAAATTGTCTTTAAACAAGCGTATGTTGATATCTTTGTGGCATATTTACTTGGCATATTAAATCCTGGCTAATGGCTTCTTGGTCAATCCTCATCTGGTGATTCCTTCATGTATCAGGAGAATGGTCCCCTTTGGATCAGTCAGTTTGTAAAACCAGGTGTCATAGAGGCCAGTGACCACTGGCTAAATGACTCCACTGGGCTTCTGTGGAGAAGGGCTCTTATGGTCCAGGAGTCACATCCAAGGTCACATTCAATAGCTCCTTTCAAACATCGTACTTTGCCCTTTTATTGACATATATTGCATGGCATTCTCATTGTATATCTTTATTACTCCTCTCCTACTCCAAGACATATATTCTAGAGAATTCAGTCAAGTGGGCCTTAGGAAAAATTACTAACAGTAAGGCTAGTGGAGGTGATGGAATTCTAACTGAGTGATTTAAAACCTTAAAAGATGATGCTGTTAATTTGGAAAACTCAGCAGTGGTCACTGGATTGGAAAAGATTAATTTACATCTCAGTCCTAAAGAAGAGAAAAACTAAATAATGTTCATATTACTGAAAGGTTGTATTCATTTAACATGCCAGCAAGGTTATATTTAAGATTATGCAAGGTAAGCTTGTTCAAAGTAGGCTTCAGCGGTATATAAACTAAGAGTTACCAGAAGTGCAGGTTGGTTTACTTAGAGGTTTACTTTAGGTAGAGGAACTAGAGACCAAATTACCACTATTTGTTGGATGTTGAAAAAATCAAGGGAGTTTCAGAAAAACATCTACTTCATTGATGACACTAAAGCCTTTGACTCTATGGACCACAACAAAATGTGGCAAGTCCTCAAAGAGATGATCTGGGAGTACCAGATCATCTTACTTGCCTCCTGAGGAACTTGTATGTGGGCTAAGAAGCAACAGTTAGAACCAAACATTAAACAACTGACTGGTTTAAGATTGGAAAGGGAGTATGACAAGGCTATATATTGTTACCTTATTTATTTAACTTATATGAAGAGTACATAATGCAAAATGCCAAAATAGATGAATCAAAAGTTGGAATTAAGGCAGATGATACCACTCTGATAGCAGAAAGTGAAGAAGAATTAAGAAATCACTTGATGAGGATGAAAGATGAGAGTTTAAAAGCTAGCTTGAAGCTTAACATTAAAAAAAAAACCCTAAGATCATGATGATTGATCGCATAACTTCCTGCCAAATAGAGGGAGAAGAAATGGAAGCAGTGTCAGATTTTACATTCTTGATCTCAAAGATCACTGAAGACAGGAACTATAGCCATGAAATTGACTTTTGTCACCAAGGTGATGTCTCTGCTTTTTAGTACGCTGTGCAGGAGTTCCTTAGAAGGAAAGCTATGGCCAATCTGCACAGTGTACTAAAAAGCAGTGACATCATCTTGGTGACAAAGGTCTGTATAGTCAAAGTTATGAATTTCTGTAGGAATGTATGACTGTGAGAGTTGGACTACAAGGAAAGCTGAGTGTTGCGGAATTGTGGTGCTGGAGAAGACCAGCATGGAGATCAAATCAGTCAGTATTTAAATGAATTCAAACTATTCTTTGGAAGAACAAAAACTGAAGCTGAAGCTTAAAATACTTTGGCCACATAATGAGAAGACAAGACTCATTTGAGAACACTCTGATGTTGGGAAAGATTGAAGGCACAGTCCCCCCAAATTCTTTTTATGATACAAATATGGTTGTGATACCTAAACCAGGAGGAGCCAAAACAGAGAAAGAAAATTATAGACCAATTTCTCTAATGAACATAGATGCAAAAATTTTAAATAAGATTTTAGCAAAAAGAATACAGCAACTTATCGTGACAATAATACGTTTTGATCAGGTAGGATTTATACCAGGAATACAGGGCTGGTTCAATATTAGGAAAACTCTTAGCATTATTGATCATATCAACAACAAAACTTACAGAAATCACATGATTATCTCAATAGATGCAGAAAAAACTTTTGACAAAATATAACACCCATTCCTATTGAGAACACTGAGGAGCATAGGAATAAGTGGAACTTTCCATAAAATAATAAGCAGCATCTACCTAAAACCTTCAGCAAGCATTATATGCAATGGGGATAAGCTAGATTCATTTCCAATAAAGACTGAAGACACAAGGAAAAGGGGATGGCAAAGGATGAGATGAATAGATAGTGTCATGGAAACAATGAACATGAGCTTGGACAGACTTCAGGAGATGGTCGAGGATAGAAGGGCCTGGTATACTATGGTTCATAAGGTCATGAAGAGTCAGATATGACTGAACAACAACAATACTGAGATAGTTTCCTAATGGAAAGTCCTGTGATGCTGAGTGCTTTGTATGTGCTGGGACACTGGACTTCTGATTGGTTGACAGACTCCTTATTTGAACCCTGGGTATGGTGTTGGGACATCAGATGTGGAATTTTAGAAAGATAGGCATGGGATATTGAGTGAATCACTTCTATTTTATAATAACCATTTAATATAGCTTAAATATATATATATATACAATTAATAACTTTAATAATAAATAATAACTATTTAAGACTCTAAGTTATTAAAAGGTGCTATACATCACTGGTGGAAAGAGTTTTCTCACCTGGGAGTTCCTTTTTCCAAGGAAATCAATGGGTTTAGTTCCTGCTATTTAGTTAACCATCTAATTTGAGTGTTTATTAAGATTTGGCCACTAGATGGCACTCTTGCCCCATTCTTTGAACATCTGTTTCCTTTCAAGTCCCTAGGACCAGAGAGCGAATCTTCTGCCTGTCTTAGTCTGCTTCTTGGGCAGACTTGCTTATGACTGTCTGTTCTCAGAATGGCAATGAAGAAAGAATGGAAGACCACTGTCACTTATCCAGCAATTACTTACTAAGGAAATTAAAGATGGTAAAGTCCTAGTTGGAAATCCCATCATGTCACTAAGGTGTTACCACCTCCTGTAAGTCCTAACCAAATGGAATAGGTCATAGGACTATGGGGCATTGACCATTGGATGAAGGCAACTGATGTAAGGCATGCCACAACATACACACACCTCACCAACTGGGTGAGGTTCAGCCATGCCCTTTGTGGCTGATAAAAGCAAGCTGGCCCCTCTTTGCTAAAATTTGATTTTTGAGGGCAGTCTCAGTTATTGGGATTCACTCTTTACCTCTTCCCTTGAATCTCTTGAAAAGTGAAACAAAAGGATAGAAGGATTTCTCATCTTCGTCACCCCTCCCCCCACCCGTTCCCCAAACAGATTCAGTAGCAGTGACTTTTGGAAGAAGCACATGGTCATGGGTGAAATGCATTTTGTACGAAGCTTTGAGAGGGGAATTTAAGACACTATTTCCTAAAATTCAACTTTCTGGGTGGAGAAAGGGGGAGAAGAATGGTTCCGAATTCATTGGACAGCATAATCACAGGATCCAGACATTAGTAGAGAAAGGAGATTTCTGGGGTAGTACCAGCTTTGAATGATCCCTCTTGGTAATTCCAAGTTTAGGAGTTTCTGAATTTGAGCATTCCTGATACTAGATTTCCTAGAGAAAATATTGCCTGATGTATCCTTCTTCCTGAAGAAGAAAGAACATGGCCTTCTTAGTTCCTAGGCTGTCTGCTACTTGAATCTCAAAGGCAGATAAAGATGTCTGCATAGCAATGCCTAAGCCAATGGTTTCAGCTGAGTCAGAATATGGATACAGTGGAATCTATAGCCAGGTAGTGTCTACTCGGGGCAATATCTGGAAAATTCAGCAGAGACTAGACACTAATGTCAATGGAATTGTGTGAAGATATTAGGAGCTTGCAGCCTTGTATCATCAGAATAATGAAGTGTTCCTCTTCGTATACACCTCTTTATATAAGTTCCCTACATATATGCCTCTTAAAGACTAACCTCTATATGTATACACCTTCTCTGATGATGCTTGGTGTTATATGAGGCAGAGTATGCTCCAAGTCTACGGGGGAGATATTTTATTGTTGTTTTTCTTACTACGTCATTTCAGTAAATGCCTTTGTTATGAGCTAGTTGTGTAATCTGACTGAATGTTAAAAAATAAACACATTGGTGGGGACTCATGAGCTATAATTTTAAGGGTACAAGTTGATGGAGTACCTTGAGTACAAGTTGGGATGTGTCTCTGGGTTGTTACACTGTGGGTAGTGATGGAGTTTTTCAGTATTGAAAACTTGCACATTTCAGGGATCCACAAGAAAAAAATATTCTTTTTCTTCTTTTTAGACTGAGACAGTACAAATATAGTCTTTCTTCTCGTTTCAGATACAAATGTGGCAGAGGGAAATGAGTTTTAGACTTAAAGGCAACAAAAAATAGGTTTGGATAATGTCACTGACTTTTACTGGTTTTGTGATCATGGGTAAATGAGAGACACAGAGAGTAGACAGACTGAGACTAAGATAAATGAAAGACAGAGAGACAGTGAGAGGGAGACAGAGAGAAAGAGAGACAGAGGGAAAGAGAGACAGAGAGAGAAGCAGGAGAGAGAGGGAGAGAGAGAGACACAGAGAGAGAGAGAGACAGAGAGAGAGACAGAGAGACACTGAGAGAGAGACACTGAGAGAGAGAGAGAGACAGAGAGACAGAGGGAAAGAGAGACAGAGAGAGAAGCAGGAGAGAGAGGGAGGGAGGGAGGGAGGGAGAGAGAGAGAGAGAGAGAGAGAGAGAGAGAGAGAGAGAGAGAGAGAGACTGAGAGACTGAGAGACTTCTCAGAGAATGACTGTTTTCCCTATTACCACGGGCTATTCTCCTCTCAAGACTCTTTCACTACTGGATTTGGCCACTGCTCAAATGGCTAATTTGTAAGGACAAGGTGACATACCCTGAAAATCTATGATGTAAAAGCAAAAGTAGCAATGAAACTTTTAAAAATAAAAATTGGAAATGTACATTCTGTTCCACATTACATGGACCTTTTTCTTCAAAATAAGCCACATCTATCATAGATAAGAAGAGTACAAACAAATACACCACAACAAACTAAGAGCATATGCTTATCATTAGCACTACAAATGAAGAATTTCAGTATGGATAATCTACTTCAGAACTGAGAAAATGTGGGCTACAATGGCTTTTGTTTGTTGTTGTTCAACCATATCTGATGTTCAGAGATCCCTCTGGGGTTTTCTTGACAAAGATTCTGGAATGGTTCGCCATTTTCTTCTCCAATCCATTATACAGATGAGGAAACTGAGGCAAACAGCGTTGGGTGACTTGCCTAGGATCACACAACTAGTAAGTGTCTGAGCTCAGATTTGAACTCAGGAAGATGTCTTCCTGACTCAGGGTCCAGTGCTCTGTGTATTATGGCACCACCCAGAAGCTAGCTGGCTAGTTATAGATAAAATAAAGCTGCTGTAAGAAGACTAATTGTAGGTAACACTATCTAAGAAGCCACAATGCAGCTCAAAGGGTAAATAGAACAGCTGTAATCTCATAGGCCCAGAGATCTGGAGCAAGGTGAGGTATTCTGAAGCTTGTCCAATCTAATATCTTCATTTCACAGGTGAAGATACTACAGACAGTGGAGGAGGCATCACACACTCCAACCCCACATAGCTAGAAAATCATAGAATTAGGATCAGAACATTCTTTTTACATCATCCCAGAGGGGCGCCTGATTCAGCCATTCACAAGATGTGTTTGATGTGGTCTCCTCTGCCTTTATCCATTGTACAAAAACTCCGGGATCCTTTTAAATTGAGGAAGGGATTTTCCACACACTGAGAGGAGGTTCTAGGGGAAATTCCTTCATACCTAATTTACTCTGTGGATCAATGGGTGTAATAACCCCTCTCCCTCACACTAATAATCTATGATGAAAGTATCCCGAAATTTACCGCCTGATGTGCTACTTTGGCATAGATGGGATTCCCATTCAATATGACATTGACATAAATTTGAATTCCAAACTAATGAAATAGCCATGATTGAAATCATTTCAAAGTTTCTTTCCACTTCAAAATCTATCATCCAGTGTTCCAATTTACATCCAATTTAAATTTTGAAATTCACCAAATCAGTATTTCACAAAATTTTGACCATAAGGAATTTGAATGGATAAGTCCCAAATTGAAAAGATACAGAAAAAGTTTAAAACCATGACTTTTCCCAAGCCATCCTCTCATTTGAAATAATTCCTGTTAATAAAACAAAATGTAAGATGTAGGAAAAAAATGGAAACCAGAAAAACTAGAAACTAAATACCTAAAAAAGTTTAGAAAGTTCAATGACATTGGTGGAAGTATGCTCTGATCTAAAAGAAAGATTTGTTCCATGAAGGGAGAAGGAATTCATTACATGTACAAACTCACATTCTGATCCATAAATTTATCTCCCACCACCATCAGTTTAAGGACTGAAATTTATAGTCCCTTGCTGACTAAGCATAAGAAGATGAGTTGGCTGAAACTTTACAATAGAAAGTTTTATAGTATAATTCATATTTGTATGACATTTAAAGGTCTGCAGAGTACTTTACATGGATTATCTTGCTTGATTCTCATGATAACCTGTTAATGAAATTATTATTGCTCCCATTTTATGGATGGGAAAACTGAAGCTCTAAAAGGTTAAGAACTTACCTACCATTAAGTACTTGAAGTAGGATTTGAACCTAGGTCTTTTGATTCTAAGTCCAGGGCTCTACATGCTTCTCCAATCTTTGAACTTCAAGGGTCCCTTTAAAGCAAATAACAGGATCAAAATTCAAATAGTTTGAAATTTTGTTAAGGAATTACTCACTCAACTTATCCTGTTTACAGCTGTTTTCTACATAGGTACTTGCATGTTGTCTCTCCATTAGGTTGTAAGTTCATTGAGGACATGGACTGTTTTTACCTTTTTTGTATCTCCTATGCATATCATAAGGCCTGGCACATAGTAGGCACTTAAATATTTTTTGACTGCTGCCAGTTTTTGAAGTGGGCAGATTTCCTATACTTTCCTCCTCCCTCTCCCCAACAAGACAAAATACAAAAGCACCCTCAGAAATCAATTTTTTTTTTATCCAAGAGAAGTTTGTTAAAGAAAGAAACAATATTTTTCAAACCACGTTAGACCCTAGGTTGTAAGTCTGAGGGACTAGGAGTGTGATGTTGCCCTGCGCAGTGATAGAGAAAGTTGAAAGTGGGAGTGTTTAGACAGAAAGATTGCTTTGGATATGTTGAGTTTAAGATATGTACTGGACATCCATTTAGAGATGTCTGAAAGACAGCTGGTCAAGGAGAGTGAGGATAGAGAAAGGCATTGGGTTTGTCAATTAAGAAGTCACTGGTAACTTTAGAGAAAGGAATTTCACTAGAATGATAAAATCAAAAGCCAGATTGTCATGGGTTAAGAAAAGAGTGAGAGGAGAGAAAATGGAGGTACCAATTTTAGACAGCCTTTACAAGGAATTTAGTCACAAAGTTCAGAAGAAAAATAGGATGATAGTTGGCAGGGGTGGATGGATCAAGTGCAGGTTTTTTTGGGATAGGGGAGACGTGGACATGTTTGTAGGGAAACAGCCAGCAAAGAGGGAGAGACTGAAAATAAATGAAAGAGTGGAGATAACAGAGGGAGTAATCTGTTGAAGGAGATGGAATGGAATGGGGTCACTTGAGCAGGGAGAGGGGTTAGTGTTGGTAAGGAGTAAAGACACTCCATCATGTGAGACAGGGTTGAAGGAGCTGAGAGTGGCAGAAGGTATGTCAATGGTATGAGATGAGAAAGAGGGGAGAAGAGGGAGTTCTCAGTGAACTGCCTCAATATTTTCTGTAAAGTATGAAGCAAGGTTCATAGCTGAGAGGTTGGAGGGCCAAGGAAGCATGGGAGTTTTGAGGAGGGAAGGTTTGGAAGAACCATTGTGGAGAGTGGGATAGTGTATTGATGAGTAGGATTGCCCAGAAACAAATTATTTGGGACCAGGAATATAATCAATTGCTCATTAAGATAGTCTTATATCTGGAATTGGGGGAAAGAGAAATAAAGCTGTTCTCAATAGGAGTCATTTCCACAAAGAGGTTCCTTGTGGAGCATAGAGAACCTTCTGCACTGTATCTTCCCCCTGGGCAGCTGAAATGTTTTGGGCTTAAGCAGGGTCTCCTGTGGTTTAAGCAGACAGATTTCTTTTCCTTATCTTCACTCTCCACAAGAGGGACCAGCAGCTACAGCCCTAGGACCTGAACACTCTTTTGATTATCTGTAACAGCATTGTCAATACCTTCCACTGGTGTCAGCTTGACTTATTCTGGGTCCTGATTTGGGAGTTGGTAGGAATAGTCCATTGGATCAAACCCCAAGTCTTTAGGTTCTTCCTCAGGATTTTACCATTCTGGTCACCAATATCCTCTGTGGGTCTTTGATGCTGCCCCAGATTCTATTCTGGTTTGGGAAAATTCACTGAGCTGTCATCTTATCTTCCCCCAGAATCACTGCTAGAATATTCTGAGTCTGCTGGTTGAACACACACCTTGATCTCTGAAACTGGCATTTTCCAATATTCTTGATTTAATAATTAAAGTTCCACTCATAACATCTTATATTCACTAGTGGTCATATCATCACCATCACCATCACCATCACCATCAATATCACCACCATCATCATCACTATCAAATCATCTCATCATCATCATTCTCATCACCATCATCATCATCATCAATATCACCACCATCATCATCACTATCAAATCATCTCATCATCATCAATCTCATCACCATCACCATCATCATCATCCTCATCATCCTCATCACCATCATCATCATCACATCACCATCACCACCATCATCCTCATCATCCTCATCACCACCAACGTCATCATCAACATCATCTTTTTCTCTTTCCCTTTTCTTCCTTCTACTCTTCTTCCTTTTCTTCATTCATCTTCTTTCTCCTCCTCTTCTTCTTCCTTTTCTATTTCTTCATAATAATGACCACCACCATCACCACCAACAACAATAACTGGCAAGTCTATAGCACTTTAAGACTTATAAAATGCTTCACATACTCTTACTACTTATTACTTCACATAATTCTTACTCTGAGGATCAAGGTATCTTGTGAAGCAGGTGCCATTTTGCAGATAAGAAATGAGAGGCTGAGACAGATGACATGATTTGTCTATGGTCATAGACCTAGTAGGTATTTGAGAGAGAATTTGAACTCAGGTCTTCCTGTTTCTAAGTCCAGCACTCTTATCAACCACACCACTTTGCTGCCAACATTTTGTTGTTCTAGTAGCTATTTCTTAACCAGCTCGTGTTTTTCATTACCTTGTCTTATAACATGATTTTCTTCTTCAAAGTGTATTACAACTCTTTATTACCTCTGGAGCTCCTAATCCCACTTCTCTTTATTTCTACTCTCAACATTTTATCTTTTCCCAGTTCAGCTTCATTTCTCAACCCTTCCAGACTAGCTAACATATAGCATAGCTTGCTGTGATTTTTATTAAACAGACTTTCTAATTCCTGTATACTCAATCCCTGGGAGAAGGGAGGTAAAGGTGGTTTTTTTTTGGTGCAAGGATAAGAATAACCTCTACCCCTTAACAGTTCCACGTAGCTAAGTGGTGCGGTAGATAGAGGGTCAGGCATGGAGTTGGGAGGATCTGAGTTAAAATCCAGCCTCAGACACTTATTAGCTATGTGATCCTGGAAAAGTCACATACCCGTGTTTACTCAATTTCCCCATCTGCACAATGAACAGGAGAAGGAAATGGCAAACCACTCTAGTACCTCTGCCAAGAAAACCCCAAATGGGGTCATGAAGAGTTAAACACAATTGAAATGATCCAACAATAACAACATTGATCGTTCCAAGACACACCATGATTTTCCCATTGTGCTATGGGCAATTTTGACCCTTAATATAGAAGTATTATTGTTCATATTAATTATTAAACATTTCCTCAAGCATTTTTTTTGCAACCAGGCTTATAGCAGCTCACCAAACCTCCCCAAATCTTCTCAAATCCATTGCAAATCAACTCCAAGAAGTTGGGCAAACCATCACATTCTTTCCTGCCAATGATGCCACATTGTAGCTCCCCAGCTCTCCTTTGGTTGTGGGTTTCTTAGGTTTGGAAATAAGAGAAAGGAAACCTGGATTTGTCTAAGAACTTTAGTGAGGCCATACAACTTGGGCTAAAAACTTCAGAAAGTAAGCCTGTTGATTTCACTTTCACAACATTTCTGGCATCCATTCCTTTCTCTTCACTCCCACCTGTACATCATTCTTAAAGGGCTTAAGCTTCTAGCTTAAAACTTCATTAAGATTTTTGGTATGCTCTGTATTTTGTGTTGGTTTTTCTATGTATGCATTGCCTCCATCCAATGGAACACAAGGTCTTTGGGGGAAGGAACTATTTTGTTTTCATCTTTGTATTTCCAGGGTTTAGTACAGTGTTTGGCACATAGTTGGTGCTTAATAAATACTAGTTGAACGAATGAATAATCCAACCTTTTCCACTGAGAATATTGGAGATCATATTCAGAGAAGTACTACTCTCTCTTGCAGTCTCCATAATCCTCAAAGGTGTCATTCCTCCTTTGTCCCTCTAACATTCTATCAAGCATGGCCCTCAATTGCCTGGCATCTTCTCTTGTTTATTCTCACTATAATATCCTTGACGTATACTGGCATACTTCTGCAAGAACTCAGTCCAGAGTTCTACTAAACTAACTCTGTCTTCCCTGCAATGATCTTATCATTTTTATACATCAGTGATTCAAGTTATCTCCTGGTCACCCTGACTTTCCTCTCTAGTTATCATCTTACAACTTTCTTCCCATTCTCAACCAAACTCCTAGAAAAAAAACTGTCAGTCATTGCTGTTTCCCTTCATTTTTTCTTGTCTCACTTCTCAGATCTCAGTAAACTGGCTTCTGATCTCATCACTCAAAGTGTTCTAAACCAGTGAAGTCTTAATTGTCAAATCTAATGGGCCTTTCTCAGTCCGCACCTTTCTTGATCTCTCTATTGCATGACTCTTTTCATTTCCCTTTCCCTCCTGAATATCTCTTTTCCATGGGACTTTCTAACACTGTTCTTTTTTGGTTTACTCCTACCTATCTCACTACTCCTTCTTAACCTCCTTTGCTGGGTCATCATCTGTATCATGCCCCTTACTATAGGTGGACTCAAAGGCTCTCTTTTAGATCCCTTTTTCTTTTTTTTATACACTATCTTACTTAGTGGCTGCATTAATTTCCATGCTTTTAATTATTTCTGTAAAGGTGACACCAAGACCTATTTTCCAACCCATGTCTTAAGCTCCTTTTCCACATCAATAACTCCCTCGTGGAAATTTTGAACTAGATTCCAACGGACATCTCAAACTCGACATATTTAAAGCAGAACTCATTATCTTCTTCCCCAAGCTCACTCCTCCTCCAAACTTTCCTATTTCTGTTAAAGGTGTCATGACCCTTCCAGTTACTCAAGTTTGCAACCTTGGAACCATCCCCAACCATTCACTTTCACTCACATCACATATCCATCAGTTGCCAAATTTTGTAATGTCTCCCCCATAACCTCTCACATCTGTTCTCTTCTATCCACCTACTCATTAACTTTCACATGGAGTATTGACCTCCTTATTGTCCTCTCTATTTCAAGTCTCTTTTCACTTCAATCCACGTACCACACAGATACCTTAAGTATTGATTCGACCATGGCACTGTCCTCAATGACCTATTGAGCCTTAAAGTCTTTCATAGCTTGACCCCAACCCATTTTACCAGCTTATGCATTACTCCCCTTCACACTCACCATGGTCCAGTCAAGTGGAATTTTAAACCATCATTTCCTTTTTCAATGCCTCTGCCCTGGCTGTTCCTCATGCTGAGAATGCACTTCTTCAACTCTGCCTCTGAGAGTCTCTCATCTCCTTTAGGGCTCAACCCAAATGCCACCTTCTACATGGGGTTTTTCTTGATTTCCCTGTCTCTATCCCCACCCTCAATAACTCTGTATCTCCTTTTCAAACTGTTTTGTATATATGCAATCTATGTGTGAATTCTCTCCCTTAATACAAGATGAGCTTCTTTAGGTTTCATTTCCCCAGAGCCAATCACAGTGCTTTTTGGAATAAAAAGGCACATAGCAGACTCTTAATAAACGTTTGTTAGTTGATGGTTTGAAAGCACCTCTTGTGGATATCTCTCATTAATATCTAATGAGCTTGATTTTATATTAATTTTATAAAGCAGTCATGTTCATACTTTATAATAATAATAATAGTTAACATTTATGTAGCACTGACTATGTGCCTGGCTGCTAAGGACTTTCCAAGTACAGGCTACTGCACTAAGTACTTTACAAATATTATCACATTTGATCCTTGCAACAACCCTGAGATGCAGATGCTATTATTAGAAGGAAACGAAGACTTTAAGGGATTTATCCAGGGTCACACAGCTAGTGAGTATTTGAGGTCAAATTTGAACTAGGGTCTTCCTGACTCCAGACCTAGTGCTCTCTAGCCACTGTGCCACCTAGATATCTCTCGTTTCTGGAGTTAAAATGCTCATTTATAGGCTTAAATATTTCTGATTACAAACTGGAGCTGGCAATATGAAACATGCAAAGGATTACTGATTTCATCAGCATTGGGTATTTTTGGCATGAGAACTCTTCACTAATGTATATTGCCAATTATCTATGACTTTGTAGATCATTCTTAAGGAATGTTTAGTGCATAAATGACTTGCTCAGGGCAAGAGCTACACTAGTACTACTACTACCACTACCACTACCACTACCACTTACCACTACCACTACCACTACCACTACCACTACCACTACCACTACCACTACCACTACCACTACCACTACCACTACTACTACTACTACTACTACTACTACTACTACTACTACTACTACTACTACTATTAATGCTAGAAATACTATTAAATGTTAGAAATGGATGGGGGGGGTTATTCTTGGATGAAAGCCAGCTGCTACCAACCACGTGCAACCCCCTTTCTTTCTCTGGAAGTTGTAACTCCTTAGCCTTATGTCCTGTTTGATGCTAATTTGCATGGACTTTAGACATTCCAATCATCATCGCACCCTCCAGTATTTATGTACTTTTGATTTCTAATGCTTTCCTGGTCTATGACTCATCATGACCCAGACACTGTTTGCTCTAGCAGCCCACTTCATTCCTTCCATTACCCAGTCTAATAGCCTTGACCAAACCTTTCTCTCTCTCTCTCTCCCCCTCCCTCCCTCCTTCCTTTGATCTCTCTTTCTCTATTTCTTTCTCTCCCTCCTTTGTTCTTTCTCTTCCTTCTCTCTCTCCCTCTCCTTCCCTCTATCCTCTCCCCTTTCTCTCCTTCTCTCTTCTGCCATTTCTCCCCTCCTTCTCTCTTTCTCCCTCTATTCCCTTTCCCTTCTTTCCTTCCATCCTTCCTTCCTTCTCCCTTTCTCTCCTACCTCCTCTCCTCCTCCTTCCTTTCCTGCCCCCTTCCCCTCTCTTTTTTTCTCTCACTCACCTCTCCATTTTTACTCCCCCTTCTTTCCCTTCCTCTTTCTCCCTCCTTTCCTCCTCCCTCTTTCCTTTTTCTCTCCCTCTCCCTCCTTACCTTTTCCCTCTCTACTCCTTCCTATTAATATAGCCTTTACAGTGTTACACTAAATCCTTTAAAAAAGAATATATGGTCAAGTTGTTTTTTTAACCAGATTATACAGTACATTTTTATTTCTTCTATACACTTAATTTTCATCAAAGCTTTGTCACTAATTGGTTTGGTTGGGTCTTATTATCGGAAGTTTCTTCCTAACTCTTCTGTGAACTCTCTCAAGGCTAATGATTTTACTTGCCTGCTCAGTTTGAAGAAGGCTTAGATTAGAATGATTTTTCCCATTCTTTTGAAAAATACTTCATATATATACATATATGTGTATATGTATGTGAGACTATTTCTCTGTGACCAGTTTTCAAATATCCTTGCACAGTTTTTAGAGTTCTCTTCTTGGGTGATTATTTGAAGTTCTTTGCTCTAGGTCTAGCCTTTCCCCCTCATTCTGAGAGCCTGCTGTCTGTGGCTCCCATTCAGCTGTTAATGATTTTCAGTTTGCTAGTTATTGCTTCTAATGCTCTTTTTATATCTTTCCCTGCATGTATTATTTGAGCATTTAATGCCTTGTGGCTTTTAACTACAAAAGGGTCAGGCGCAAATCTTACCGTTTTTGTATCTCTCAGGGTTATTCCATTCACCAATTTCTTTCTCTCCTTCCTGTGTCTGAAACCTGGCCATGAGATGTGGATGTCATTCCAGGACACTTCAGGAAAAAAATAGAGTGTAGGCAGTGGTCAAGGATTCTTTTCCCCCAAATCCCAGCGCTAGCTTCAAACACTAAATTTCAGAGAATCACAGAATTTTGAGGTTAGAAGTAGTTTCAGCTGTCATCTAATTCCACCTAGATCTGGAAGGAGTTCTCAACAACACTTCCAACAAGTCATGATCTAGCCTCTACTTGAAGACCTCCAATGAGGCCACTGCCTCCCAAGGTGGCCCATTCTGCCCTGAAATAGCTCTAACGTTTAGAAAGGTTTATCCTGACATTAAACTGCTTTGTATTGCTTTGTAATTCTCATAAATTTCTTCAGATTTTTTTCTTTGGTGTTCCCTCTTACACCTGACAGGACTTCAGGTACTTGAAGACAACTATCACACGCAGAATTCTCCTCATCTCAAACACTACCACGATATTAACTATAACAACACACCAACACCATATGAACTACAACAACAAAGCTGCAACTACCACCACCACATCAACTACAACACAACTACACCACTACTACCACCACCACATCAACTACAACACAACTACACCACTACTACCACCACCACATCAACTACAACACAACTACACCACTACTACCACCACCGCATCAACTACAACACAACTACACCACTACTACCACCACCGCATCAACTACAACACAACTACACCACTACTACCACCACCGCATCAACTACAACACAACTACACCACTACTACCACCACCACATCAACTACAACACAACTACACCACTACTACCACCACCGCATCAACTACAACACAACTACACCACTACTACCACCACCGCATCAACGACAACACAACTACACCACTACTACCACCACCGCATCAACGACAACACAACTACACCACTACTACCACCACCGCATCAACTACAACACAACTACACCACTACTACCACCACCACATCAACTACAACACAACTACACCACTACTACCACCACCGCATCAACTACAACACAACTACACCACTACTACCACCACCACATCAACTACAACACAACTACACCACTACTACCACCACCACCATCATATCATCATCATCAACAACACAACACAATACCACCACCACAACTTCTCTAGGCTGAAGAACCCTAGGTCTTCAATGATCCTCCTAGGGCCTTGACTCAAGACTCTTCACAATACTGACTTCCTTTCTCTAAAATTCCTTGGTTTATGTGTTACATACTTAGACATATCTGTGCCACACAAACACTAACATAAAATCAGATTATATTTTAATTCAGTTAAATTCAACAGGCATTTGCTAAACACCTACTACGTGCAAGTCACAGTGTTATGCTTTGTGGATACAAAAATAGTTGATGATGTAGTTTAAGAGTATTTAATTTGGGGTCCACAGACTTACAAGGGACCCATGGGATAGATTTCAGGAGATCTCTTGAACTTGAATGGGAAAAAATTATTTTGACTTTCATTAACTTCTAACTGAAATTTATCATTTCCCTAAATTATTTAAAAACATTATTCTGTGAAAGGGTGCATAGACTTAATCAGACTGCCCAAAGGGCCCTGGTAGGGGTATATTAGAATCAGCTAAAGCAGGTCTGAGAACTAACTGTTAAATTTTAAGTGTGAGCATTTGCATCTTGGAAATTGGAAAATGTTATAAATGGGGTCTTGATTTATTGTTGTTGATTGTTTAGACTTAAGAAAGTGATGGAGAAAATGTTGATAATGGTGATAATAAGTGTGTCAAGCATTCATTCCCCCACCTCTCTTCCACCTGCAGCTGTTAAACTGTTATCAGCATCCTCCTGGGTCTGTAACACACAAAAAAGTTGAGAAACTTTGATCAAGACACTACCTTTCAAGAACTTATACTCTATGAAGGGGATTATAGTATGTCCATACACAGCTCAGTACAATACAAAGTAGGGAGTGTTCAGAGCAAAGAGAGATTCAGATAAAGTCTTCTAAAATTTTTGAGGAGGGAAAGAACATCTTTAGTTAGGCAGAGCAAAGAAGGCTTTGAAGAGTTTAGTGCTAGAAGTCACTCTGGACTCCTCACTATCTCTTACCTGCCATATCCAATATAGTGCCAAGACCTATCAATTTCATCTTTGCAAGTCTCTTGAATACTCCCCCTTCTCGTTTCTGACACTGCCCCCAACCCTGTTATGTAGATCTTTATCACCTGGTGCCTGGACAATTGTATTAGCCTTCTTGAGGTGGGGGTGACTGCCTGCCTCAATTCTTCCCCCACTCTAATCTATTCTTCACTCAGTCAGTCTCTAAAGTGATTTTCCTAAAGCAAAGATCTGACTATATCATCCCTTTCCTTTCTCCCTACTTAAACTTCAGTGACTTCCTATTGCCTCCAGGATCAAATAGAAAATATATACATTTTTTCCCATCCAAAAGCTTTCCTTCTACCTCTCCAGCCTTCTTACACCTTGCTGTCCAACATGAACTCTTTGATCCAGGGACAACGGCCTCTTGGTTGTTCTATGAACACAATATTCTGTCTCTTGACTCTGGGCATCTTTTCTGGCTGTCCTCCATGCCTGGATTTCTCTCCCTCCCCATCTCTGACTACTGTCTTCCTTTAAGTACTAACTAAAGTCTCTTCTTTAACTAGAAGCCTTCTCTAAACATTTTAATTCAGTATTTTCCCTATGTTAATTACTTCTTATTTATCCTGCATATGGTTTGCTTTGTACGTATTTGTTTGTACATTATCTCCCTCATTAGATTGTAAACTCATTGAGGGCAGGCAATATAGTTTGCCCCTTTTTGGATTCCCAGTGCCTGCACACAGTAGGTGCTTAGTAAATGTTTATTGATTGATTTCTATACATGTGAATTGCTACATGTATTATAGTATGCTTGTTTCATATTTTGCTGTTATGTTCATTTTACTACATTTTGCATATATGCTTATGCTTATAGGTAAGTTGTGTATTATATATGTATTCACACACATAAACACACACACACACTTGTGTGTGTAGGCTTATTGATAATGTTACAGCTAGCTAGCTTTGCTTGGTTGATAAGCCGTGCTTGTTTTTTTAGATTGATTTCTGTGTACTATGTATATGTGTGTATGGTATATAGTTCTAAATGTGCATGTAACTGTCCTGTTAATCATGTGGTAACTGCAGTAACCTCCCAGATGAAGCTCTGTGGAGTGCAATGTATGACGTATGTATTGTTAATGTACACGTGTTTTATTTCAGTTTTAATGGTACTGCAGGTTGGTTACCGTATATGCCAAGAAAATTGCCCTTGTTGTTTTAAAGTGCTGATTTTTGTGTTTATACACTGTAGTTACAGGTTTTGAACTTACCCCAGTTGATCTTTCCAAGGGACAGCAAAGATTTTCAGATCAGGGGAGGAATGCCACTGGAGCCCTGAAACCCACTGGTACAGGACTATCTCCTCATGGGTAGAGATCAACATCCCATACCTACATGTGATAGGTGGGACAGAGTAGGGGAGAGGAGAGATCTCTTTAGTCTCTTTGTTTTTCTCAGTACTTTCTAGTTCACCTTTCAACTTCTGGTTTCAGGAGAGAAGATGAATGATTCTCAGGTTGCTGAATGGGGAATAAGATTCTAGGAAGAAGCCACACAAGATGAACTTGGAGTCTCTATTGTGTCCCTATCCCCAACTTCCTATACTAGAGACCCAGGGGCATCTTCTTCTCTGGGAGAGACCTAGAACTCTCTTTTTCTTGGTTAGGCTAAGTTATTTCACTCCCAAGGGGAGAATTCTTTCAATTTACATTATCTGGCATTCATTCTCCTTGATACGCTTTTTCTCATTTCAGTTTTGTCATCAACTTGGATAAATAGGTTTCTTTGCTAAAAAAAAAAAAAAAAAAAAGCAACACTGCACTGAGGCTTGAAGAAATACTAAATATTTCAACAGGTGGTGATAAGAGGGAATGCATTCCAGGGTAGGGGGTGGTTTGAAAGATAGCACAGGGGTGGGAAGCCATGTTTTGAGCTGAGGAAACAGTTAGAACCTAGTTTGGCTAGAACATAGAGCTCATAAAGGGAAATAATGTGAAATAAGGCCAGAAAGGAAAGCTTTCATCTAGATTAAGAAAAACCTTAAAAGCTTTTTTTGGAGGGGATGTGGAAAAATTGGGACACTAATTCATCCTTGGTAGAATCATGAATTTGGGGGCACAAAAAATCTGGAATTATGCCCAAAGAGTTATTAAACTACCCTTTGACTGAACAATACCACTACTTTGTCTGTTTCTAAAGATAATTAGGGGTAAAGGAAAAGAAGCTATGTGTTCTAAAAATGTTTATAAAAGCTCTCTTTGTGGTGGCAAAGAACTGAAAATTGCACATCAATTGTGGAATAGCTAAACCAGTTGTTGTATATGATTATGATGGAATTCTACTGTGTTAAAAGAAATGATGAGCTCAATGATTTTAGAAAAACATGGAAAGATATAATGAAGAGTGAAATGAGCACAACCAAGAGAATTTTGTTTACAGTAACAGCTACATTGTTTTAAGAACCATTTTGAGCAAATAAGTTATTTTGACTATTTTAAATGCTCAAATTAACTAAGAAGGACATATGAGGAAAGACACTATCTGAATCCAGAGAAAGAACTGATAAATAGAAATATATATAGAATAATTTTACATATACACACACACCTATTTGTGTCTAGTGGTAGCCATCTGTAGGACAGGGAGAGGGAAGAGAAAAAAGAAATTTACATGATATTTTGCAGTATATTTGAAAGAACTAGCAAGTTGTATGTAGGATATTTACAGTTTCATGTACAATCATCTTTTATTGTACTATGTTTTGGAAATGCTTGTTTTATTCTAAAAATCAAAAATAAAACTAAAAAATAAAAAAAATTACATTTATATTTTAATTTTTTAAAAAAATTCATTTCAACAGGTCTGATTTATGAAAACTATAAATAGATATAAGCTTTTATTTTCTATAGTTAAACAAGCTACTCCTGAACTATTGTGGTCTCTGTTTCCTTTGTACTCCCAGGTCTTGAGCAGTTATACCCATGTGAGCCTACATTCAGCTATCACTAGTATAGCTTAGATTTGCAAGATGTGTCAGATAAAAGCTGGTCACTTCTGGAGATTGTGTGTGTGAAATTTTACAGACTGTCACCTGTGAATGGTGGAGACATGACCTCACAGAATCAACATCATTGAATCACAAAATTTCAGAGCTGGAACTTCGTTGGCTCTCTCATCTAATTTATACCCGAAAAAAGATCCTTTCTACAAACATACCACATGAGTGGCATTCTAACTTGTGCTTGGAAACTCCCAATGAATGCAAACTCACCATGACCCAAGCTGGTGCTTTTGTAAGCTCCATTTTTCAGCATATCAAGCCAAATTTGTTTCTTTGCAACTTCTACATTTCCTTCTAGCTCTGCCCTTTCAGGAGAAACAAAACAAGTCTAACACCTCTTCCATTTTAAAGCCTTTCACACATCTAAACATGGCTAAATGATCCTGTCTAAGGCTTTATTTCTTCAGACTAAACAACCTCAGATCATGTGCCTGACCCTAATATGGCATGAATTCAGGGCCATCTACCATGCTAGATGCTCTCTTCTGAACGCTCTGGTCTTTTCCAGATGTGGATTGTCCAAAACCTATATTTCACATGTCATTATTCTTTTTTCTGTAAAAATTAAAAAAATAGACATCCTTTTGACCAAATATTTACTTGAAAGAGGAGAGGAAAAAAAGGAAAATCAATACTGAAGAAAAAAATGAGGTAAAGCACAAAGAACAGGTGTAACCATGAACATAAATGGATTAATCTCCGTAATAAGATAAATAATACCAAACAATTTGCCACATACAAAAAATATATTAAAACTAAAGGCACATACATTGTGGTAATAAAGGTCTGGAATTACATTTACCACAATTTTAGAGATTCCAGGCAAGTAGGAATTGTGATCGCAATTTCAAATATTGCAACAATAAAAACTGATAATGCCAAAAAAGAGAAATGAGGAAATTGCATTTTATTCAATAGCCTGACAGACAATGAACCCAAGTCATCGATCAATATATATCCACCAAAGGGCAGAGTGTTCAAGTTCCTTAGGAAAAGTTAGCCAAATCGTCAAAAGACATAGAAATATTAATAATTGTAGGAAACTTTAATATTCCTCTTTCAAAGATAGGCACATCTCTGAAAGATAAAACACAAAGCAAAGCAGAATAAATTATTAGAAAAATTAAATATGAATGATTTATGGCTGTATTAGAATGCATATATAAAATAATATACTTTTGTTTTTTCATATCATATTTCTATTATCAAAATTGATCATGTACTGAGGCATAAAGAAATTATAAAAGATAAAAAGGAAGAAATACTAAATACATTTTTCATGAAATGTAACAATAAAATGGTGGTTAATAAAGGAAATGAAAGCAAAAAACATAGTCTTAAATGGAAACTAAGTAGCAACATCTTAAATCATACAAACAATAAATTGTTATGTTAAATAAAATGACAATGGTGAAATAACATATTGAAATTTATGGGATGTAACTAAAACTATCCTCAAAGGAAAAATTATGTGTTTGAAAACATATATCAATAAAAAGAGAGATTTGTGAAGTAAGTAGGCAATTTTTAAAAAGCTAGAAAATAAATGAATAATACCAAGCAAGTATTAAAGAAGTAATATTGAAAATTAGGGACAATATTTAAAACAAAAATATTATGGAAACATAATGATTAAAAATCAAAATAAATGAACCATTAATTACTGTATTAAAAAAGATGGATCAAATTTGCGAAATAATAATTGGACAAAGTCAGTGCTCAGTAGAGAGTAAATAACAATAATTATCAGAAATTACCGTATTATTGTGTTCGTCCCTCATTTTCAAAGAGGACCATGACATTAGAGAAAGGATGATGTGACTTGCACTTGACTTTGTTTTCAATGAGGAAGGGCTGTGCAAGGTCACCAGCCTCCCTTTCTCCTCCTGAACCATCTGGATCCAGTGACCACATAGTCATCAAGAGGACTAGAGACTGTCCAGGATGCAAAGGGAGCCTTTTAGGCTAAGGGCTTTTCAGGTACTCACTTAAAGGGAGATAATGCCCAGTCAGTGAATAGGTCTCTTTAAAAAGTAGTCAGGGGAATGGCCTGCTTAATAGAAAAGAAAAAATAAATATATAGATCACTCTGGGAGGGGCAGGAGCCTCACCATATACAAAATGCAATGGGCAGAGTCCTGGCCTTGGAGTCAGGAAGACCTATATTCAAATCTTGACTTAGACACTTAGCTGTGTGACCCTGGGCAAGCCACTTAACCTTTATTGGCCTTAATTTCCTCATCTATAAAATGAAGATAATATTAGCACCCACCTACCAGGGTTGTTAGGAGGACTCATGTTCTATATAAATGCTACTTATTGTTATCATGATTTACTATTATAATTAAGTATAATAATAATAAAACTTCTTAATTCTAATGCTTTCTCTTTCTTAATTATTTCTTATATATCCTGTATATGAAACTTGTTCATACATTTTGTTTACTTGTTGTCTCTCCCATTGGACTATCAGCTTCTTGAGGGCAGGGACTGTCTTTTACCCCTTTTTGTATCCACAGCACTTATCACAGTTCCTGGAACGTGGTGAGCGCTTAACAAGTGTTTATTGAGGAATTTACTATTATTATTATGTGTAAGGAAATAAAGAATTTATCAGAAGTAGGTAATATTTACAAAAATAAAAAGTATACAAATTAACAAAAAAAAAAAGAAATATAGATCTCAGGAGGTCAATTCTCATAAAGAGGTAAGGTGTTATAAAGTGGACTTGAAGTCAGGATAAATTGAATTCTAAGTCTACCTCTGTCTTTCACCAGATATGTGAGTGCCACACAAACAACCTCTTTGAATCTTTTGTTGTCAAATAAGGACAGTAATGCCTGTCTTATTTACTTCCTGGAATTTTTGTGAGTTGCAAATGAGATTTTCATATGTGAGTGTATATATTTATATACATTATTTATGCCTGCATATTCATATGTGTATATACACAGACATACATATATGCCTATATACACATATATATGCATAAGAAGTGTTTTGCAAACTTCAAGACACAATGAAAATATCAGATTATTTAAAATGATTAAAAATATATATTTGAATTGGGGCAATGGAGAGCATGCATAAAACTGAATTTTCTGCTCAAGATTAACCACATATTTTCCTCTTTTTGTTTCCTTTCCTGGGCTGGTGAACATCATCCTCAAGATGGACACTGCCAGCCTTGGAGATGAACTTGTGAACTGGAGAGATCTAGAAGTTCTGGGTCCTTTGGGTTGTTGACTATTGACCACTGGCAAGCCGAGTTTCCTCACTGGAGAAAATGATCACCAGCAGAAGTCTTTGACCAGAAGTCATTTGAACAATGTGCAAGAGAGGTGAAATGTAAGATGTTCACTTAGTAAGGCAACACACTGCCTTAAAGTTCTGATAAAGTCAAAGTTTCCCCCTCCTGAGAGATTGCAACAATAGTTATAAGTAAAATGACTGAATCTTGTTTTAAGATGTTCTGTCAATATGTGCTGTCCTTTGTGTCTTTCAGTATTTCTTTTGCATGTAGGCATATTGTCCCAGCCATTTGACCTAGCAGTGTTTTTTAATTATTACATCTTCATCTAAAACCAAGAGCTAGCATTACTTTTTTGGTAGAGAAACTATGGCTACTTTTCCAATAAGTATAGAGGTAAATCAAAGTTGTTTCCTCTCCTCCAAATTATTTGACATAGTACTAGATGTAACAAGAAAAAAAATAAAGGAATAAAGATTGGTAGAGGGTATAATTTCTTTTTGTAAATGATGTGATATTTTACTTAAAGAATATAAGATTCTAGAGAATCAATAAAGAAACTAACCAAGATAATAGAGAAATCTCACTTCAAATAACTAAAAAATATATTTAAAAAATATGAGATTCAGCTCGCTAGGACATACTCCTATTAATGGAATTAGAAAATTCTGATTATAGCAATAGAAGACTTATTAAAGGCATATTAACTTGCTTATGGTTGGGACATACCAATGATGGTAGTTACTGCAGCTCATTCTCCGAGGCAATTGAGAAGTTCGTGAAAAGGGATTACGCACTTGTGGTTGATTAATTAGGGTGTCTAGGTGAGAAGACTATACCTGACCAAAGGAGGATCTTGAAATAAGACCAATAGTCTTGTTCGGTTGTTTTTTAACTATGTCCAACTTTTGATGACCCTAGTTGGATTTTTTTTGACAAAAATACTGGAGTGATTTGCCATTTCCTTCTCCAGCTCATTTTACAGATGAGAAAACTGAGGCAAAAAAGGTAAAGTGACTTGGCCAGGGTCACAAAGCAAGGGAGTATCTGAGACCATATTTGAACTTAGAGAGATGAGTCTTCCTGACTCAAGATGTGGCAGTCTATTCACTGCACAACCTAGCTGCAAATAGTCTAGGTCAGCTTAAAAGTAAAAAAATAAAAAAAGATACATGGAGGTTAATGAACTATCCGAGCATCCTCTGGGCAAACTGCTAGTTGCTAGTGTTTTAGGGATGTGAAATCTACACTTCTCCTATTAGCTGAAATATTCATATTGGTTTATAATAATGCAATAGGAATCAACACATAAACATTAAACTATGCAAAAAGAACTGGGCAGATGTGAGCAAACACACCAAGCCAAATGGCAGTCCAAAACACAATAAAGGAAAACAAGTACCCTTTATCTATCTGATAAGAAAAGTCTCTGGGAGAAAATACCTTCAGTGGATCCCTTTTTTAGGGTTCAGCTCTAACACTTTCCCTTCCGCTTATTAGAATTTTTTGAAGCCTAAACTAGACACTAGATTCTATATAGACTCCACATGGCATTGCTAAGTTTCTTTAGCCAATCGAATACTCTTCTTGTGCAACCTCATCATAGTTGGTTAAGGAATTACCAACACTCAGTCTAAAGTATATGATTGATTAATGGATATGTGCTCTCAACTAGTTAAGATTACAGGAATAACTGTTTTATCCCTTAATTTAAATGGGGTAGGGGGTGACTTAATTGATTTATTCAATCAACCCCACCATTATATTACTAAATTAATTTATAGAGGTCCTAATTAGTGTGAATAATGACTCCTCTGAAGTGGTCACATTATTTGACTTCAAATCGCTTACTTTCATTGAGCTGGAACTACTGACCATATTTTATACAATTATATCAAATAGTGAAAATTTGAAAACATGGGACTGCTTCAGGGCAGTGGTGTCAAACTCATATAGAAATGGATCTCTGCTGCACTTTAACTTCAAAAATCCCAAATTAACATTATGTGTTGTACTGTTTTTTATTTGTTTTGTTAAACATTTTGGGCAACAAGTTTGACCTCTCTGACTTAAAGGGATTCGTTCACACTAATGGGAACCTAGTTGTAGCACCATACCAATGAAATTACCAAGAGGTTATTTTATCAAATTAAACAAAGCTCACTTGAAAGAATTAAAAAAGAGTGGAATATCTAAGAAAATAATGAAAAAAAGCTACAAATGGGACAGGTACGTAACACTTCCAGAACTCAATTATAGATCATAACTATTGGTACTGGTTAAAAATTAAACAAGTAGGTCAGGAAAGCAGAAAAGTTACAGTCAACAGAATGCTTCAGTCTAGCACTTCAAATAATACCAATTATTGGGCAAAAGATTCCTTATGTGAGTAGGACTTCTGGGAAAATTGTAAAACAATTTAGCAGAAAAAGAGGTTTTGGCTAACATTTTATGTCATAAGTCAGAATAATTTCCCAATACATCAGCAACCTAGATGTAAAAAATAATTTTGTAATGGAGGATTGATCAGTAAGTCTAAGCCTTTTGAGCCTGTGTGTAGAATACATCAACATGCTTAGCTGATGCAATTCTCCATGTGGATGAGCCTGGTGAGCCTACTTCCAACTCATTTGAGAGATGAGGAAACTGAGGCCAATGGAGTTAAATGACTTGCCCAGGGTCACACAGCTGGTGCTAAATTTGAACTCAAGAAAATGGGCCTTCCTGATTCCAGGTCCTATAATCTCTCCACTGCACCACCAGCTGGTAAGCTGCTGTATCACATTGTTAATATATGCTGAGCTTCCTTCTAAGTAAATAGGTGCCAAATTAGGTCTCTCTTAGAGCTGGTCAGCAGAATTATTGCCTAACTAGAAATCGAGCATCATTCAGAAGTTAACGAATGGCTTACTCTGGGGGGAAGGGGGAAGGGGAGGGAGAGAAGAGCCATACTTTTATTAAAAGGCTAGGTCTTTTAATCAATCAGTTAACAAGTACTTAATATGCATCAGGCACTGTCCTAGGTCCTGGGGATACAAATCGGAAGAACCAATCCTTGCTCTTAAGGAGTTCAGAGTGGCTGCTATTCCCCAGGGCTTGTGGTTATTTCTTTTTCCATTCATGAGTCTTTGTTATCTGTCTCTCATGGCAATACCACATTCTCTGGGTGAATTCAGGGTTCAGTCAGGGATCAGATGGTAGATGACTATCTGGATGACCCTTCATATCCTTATTACATGGATCTTTCACAGGGGCTGAGAGGACAGCAGTCATGTTCACTAAAACCTTTTCTTTCTAAACCTAAGAGTTTCTTTGGTTCATCATTATATGGCATGGGGTTCAATTTTCTCACCATCCTGGTGAGGTTCTCCCTACTTAATACTTCAGGGATATGTGATTTTAAGAGAGTAGTTCCTGCCTCCATCACCCCTGCATGACTTCGGTAGAGAGGCTTTGAGAGTTGATATGAATGATAAAGTCACCACCTTGTGTTCGGTGATGACAAGCTTGTCTATAGTTCACCAGATTAGTCCTTAGACAAAAAGTGCAGTCCATAACTATTCTTAGATTGCTGTCAACCTTTCAATGCTGATATTGTCCAAACATAGCTAACTGATCATTGAACAGCAGCTCTAAAGTCCGCCACAAGCTCAGACTCAAAGGTTTCCTGGTTTGGAATGAAATATTATAACTTGGATTCCCCAAGAATACATTTTGGGAACTCAGAGTCATCTCCATACCATGATGAGGCACTTGAACAGGAACATATTGAAAGGCTCTCTGTATGCACTTCTATTTTGCAGTATCCCTTTTAAGACATGATTCTTGGGGGGCAGCTAGGTGGCACAATGGATGGAGCACCAGCTGTGGAGTCAGGAGGATTTAAGTTTAAATCTGACCTCAGACACGTAGCTGGTGATTCTGGGCAAGTCACTTACTCGTGATTGCCTATAAAAGCAAAAAGTAAAATATGGTTGTTGGAACTGAATATAATTTGCCAGATGTGACCTGACCAGTGGGCATATAAAAAGATGGCAAACTAGGTTTTCCTCACTTCACATTCTGCATCATATTTTGCTTCTCTCAATGGACTTTCTTCAAGACTGTGTCTTTCTCTTTTGTAATAAGTTAGATGGGTGGTATTTTTTCTGTGATGAGACTGAATCTCAAGGCAATCAGGACAGGATTAACATGGTGTAATGGAAAGTGTTTACAGGCTGATTCTGTTATTTGTTACCTGATGTAGTGGGTGTGGTCAAAAATAAGACACTGCCCTCAAAGCCTTCATCTAAAAATGAAAGGAGCGCTGAACTAGGTAATCCCATAAAAATGCTGTCAGAGATAGACAGAGCTTCATAATAGAACTTGGGTTTCTAGGAGGCAAAGGGCCAACTTAATGAGAGTTGTAGTTCTCCTGTTGTGCCACTAGGTGACGGCACATACTCATTCTTTGTGCATGGAACACTATCCACAGACATTGTCAGGGCTATGGCGAGGAAGGGATTGCTTGGCTCCTAGCCTCCCTTACGGTAGCTAAAGAGCTTAAGACCCAATAGTTAAAATAGTGGCAAGGAAGCAAGGGCACTGCTATCTGCTTCTGGTTCACTGGTCAGTTCTTTCCCTGCCTCAGTTTCTCCCTCTATACAATGGGAAAGAAGGCTACCTTCTCAGGAACACTTGAAAAGTAATCTAAAACCTGACTGGGAAGCAGTTTGCAAATAAAAATGTCAAATGTTCCAAAGGGAGAAAGATAGAAAATGAACCCAGAGGACTTGGAAAGGTCAGTCAGACATTTGAATCTATTAACTTGGGGGAAAATGAATGAATATCAAGGCAGGTTAGTTAGAAACCTTCCCTTTTAGTCAGTCAGTTCAGGAGCATTTTACAATCTTGTTGCAAAGATACACACTATATACCTAGTACTCTTTGGCTTCTAGAGTTAGAAAGAAAAGAAGGAAACAGATAATTATCAAGTGCCTACTATGCGTCAGGAATGGTGATAAGCACTTTACAAATATCTCATAGAACTCCTATCTCAGGAGGTAACTGAGGTTCTGAGATGTTCTGAGACAATAATAAGGTCCTTTCTGAAATCCTATGATCCTGTCACTTAAAAAAAGGTCAGCATATAGACAGATTTGGATTTGCATTCAAATCCTGCCTGTAACCTCAGGCAGGGGCAGTTAGGTGGAGCAGTGGGTGGAGCACCAGTGCAGGAGTCAGACCTGAGCTCAAATCTCACCTCAGACACTTGATACTCACTAGCAGTGTGACCTTGGGCAAGTCACTTAACCCCAATTGCCTCATCCTGGGTCATCTCCAGTCATCCTGATGAATATCTGGTCACTGGATTCATATGGCTCTGGAGGAGAAGTGAGGCTGGTGACTTGCACAGCCCTCACTCACTCAAAACAAAGTCAAGTGCAAGAATGTCATCATTTCTCTGATGGCATGGTCTTCTTCGGCAATGAAGGACAAACACACACACAACCTCAGGTGAGTCACCTAGCCTCTATGGACTTCAGTTTCCTCATCTGTAAAATGGGAAGCTTGTGCTAAGTGGACTCTGGAGTTCCTTTATAGATCCGAATCCATGATTCTAAGATATTAAATGTAAGAATCTGTCAAACAGACAAGGTGAGCATCTAGTGACACAGAGGCAGCTAGAAGCTCTGCAGTTCAGAGTTCATTTAACTTTTATCTGCCTCAGTTTTCTCAACTGTAAATTGGGAATTATAGCAGCACCTACCTCTCAGGATAGTTGTGAGCATTATAATAGTTGTCATACAAATCTTTGTTCCCTCCCTTCCCCCCTCACCTCCCACATGAGGGCAGCAAGTGGAGGCCACAAGTTAAGAGGACATTGCCCATGCATCCTTTCACGAGATCCTGGGGAGAGAATCTGTCTTTGCATGTCCTACTTGGGAGCACAAATAGTCTCCTCTATGAAGCACGCCCACCCTCTACATCTCAGCTGCTTGCAATCCCTAGCTATCTCCTTGACAGGGTCTTTCTCACCTCTCATTGAAATTTCTTGGTATTTGTATCATTTTTGTTCAATTGTTTCTGACTCTTTGTGACCCCGTTTGAGGCTTTTTTGGCAGAGATGGTGGAGTGACTTGTCATTTCCTTCTCCAGCTCATTTTACAGATGAGGAAACTGAGGCAAACATGGTGAAGTTATTTGCCCAGGATCACACAGCTAGTAAGTGTCTGAGGCTGGATTTGAATTCAGTTCTTCCTGACTCCAGACCTGGCACTCTATCTATTGTGCCATTTAGCCGCCCTATTTGTGTATACTTTGTCTCTATTTGTTCTTATGTTATAACTTCCATAGAATGTAAGCATCCCAGGGGTAGGGCCTGTTTTTGGCTCTGTCTTGTATCATTAGTGCCTAGAAGAGTGCTTGGCACAAAGTTGGGTAATTGCTTATTGAATTGGATTATTTGTGAAGATCAGAAATCCTTCTTTCAGGTCTAGAGGCCTCTCCAAAGGGGACAGAAGGTTTTCCACTAGATAGGGCTTATTCAACTCCTGCTAGAATCCTCTGTGGTGCACAACGTCTCATTCACAGTGGGCACTTAATAAATGTTTGTTGAATGGAATTGAATTTCCACCCCACCTCCCACTCGTTAAGATTCTTGGAAGAAAAGTATTAGATACATGCAGGATATTATTATTACTACTATAATTATTAGAGTTATGACTCTGACTGTCATCATAAGGAAAATTATCCAAATGCAGCAACGTAATGAGAGAGAGGGACTCTGTAGCTCCAAGCAAAGTCAAAGGGCCAGCATATTAGCCTTGAATTTTCTTTTGCAGCCTCTGCACTGATTGCTTTATGCCTAGAAGGGAAGAAAGAGAACCAGCGTTCATTAAGTGCCTACTATGAGCCAAGTAAAGTGCTTAGCACTTTACAGATATTATCTCATTTAATCCTCACAGCAACCAAAGGACGACGTGCTATTAATAACTCCATTTTACAGTTTAGGAAACTAAGACAGACAGTGATTAAGTGACTTACCCAGTCTCGTATCACTAGTAAATATCTGAGGTTGGAAATGAATTCAGGTCTGTCTGGCTCCAGACTCAGTGTTCTATCCATGGCAGAACCTAGGTGCCTCAAATACTCTTCCTCCTGATTTCTGCCTCATTTCCTTTAAAACTTAGCTCTCAGGTCACTTTCTATATGTAACCGTTGGCTCTTCAAGTCAGTTATATGGAACTCTCTTTTCATCAGTGGAGACTGATTACCAAATGTCCTGAGCCAGCATAAAGGAGGCCAGATTTGGAGAGAACAACAGAGAAGGAAGATGTGATCTCTTGGGCTCATCTGACTTCGGGTACCAAGAGAGAAGATGTTTGATGCAACCCACCCTTCGGGTTACTGAAGGGAAAGAAAGATCTAGGAAGAAGTCAAGAAAACTGAGACAAAGAGTCCCAGAACTTATCCAAAGGGAAAATCTCTGAAGTCTCTAGTGGAGCAAGATGGGGACAACACAATGACAGGAACTGCCAGCTCCTCGCACGTGAGTTTCTTCCCAGAACCTTCCTTGCCGTCAGCAACCTGAAGAAAGGAAGGCATCATCTACCTTCTATCTTGAGGCTGGAAGTCAGAAGAGCTCAAGAGACCACATCTCTCTTCTCTCTCGCTCTTGCCAACTCTGACACTTGACCAGTGAGGAGAATTTCAGACAATTGGTCCTTAGAACCAGGAGTTACACATAGGAAGCTTTTCCTGGACCATCTCTTCCATCTTCATCTACTTGTGCCATCCATCTCTAACCATTTTGTATTTATTCTGCGTATTTCATGTATATATTTATACATGTACATGTTTCTCCCCTCTAGAATGTAAGTTCCTAGAAGACAGAGACTGCTTTTGCGTGTTCTTTTTTATTTAAACCACAGCACCTGTTTTCATAGGGTCACATGTGTGCTTTGGAAGGGAGAATACCTAAGGCCATTCTCTTTACAGTACTCTCTCTCCCAAGATGCCATCAGAGAAGGAAGCAAACAATGATCAGCTATCCACTGAGGAAGAGAAAAGGGATGAGGCTGAGGCCTTTCGAAGGTACCCTAAGTTCTGGTTCTACAACTTAAACCAAAGAAAGAGGTTGTTGTTCATTCCATGGAATCAGTAACTGATTGTTTATGCTTGTTCCACAGTCTTTCTAAGGCATTTCCTTCACACATCATAATGACACTCCTGGAAGCAGACTTCTCTGTCTCTTCCTCACAAGGATTGGTGTCAGAGGCATTCTGGCATATGTCAGTCCATCATTACACAATTATTGAAAGATGACCTGTCTGTAATCCCCATAGAAGTGGTAGGTGGAGTGTTTGTTGAGTTTGGAGAAAACCTAGTAGACCAGTTTGGCTAGTAAGTAGAGTTCATGATGGAGAGTAGTATGAAATAAATCTGTAAAGGTAGGTGTGAAGCAATTGTTAGGGACCAAGTAATTTATCTTTTATCCTATAAATCAAAGGTCTTCAAAATGGGACTTACAGCTTGATCCCAAGGGAGAATGAAACAATCAACCAAATCAGAGGCTTCCTGAAATAGCCAATTGTGGCTATATCCTTCCCCGCCCTCCTTCCCCAATATTCCGCTTTCTCCCTTCACTGTTCAAGCTCCCAGATTTCCCTTTTCTTAGAGGTGGGCAGGCCTTCAAGGTAGTTATAACCTAACAGCTAGTGGGTATGTACAACAACCAGTGCTGTTACAAAAATCTGCCCCTATCTTCATCTTATCTCTTTCCCCTTCCATCTCTATGTCACTTCATGACTATAGCAGGTGACCCTAGGAGGACAAGTTCAGAGCTGGAGGTGTGTCCCCTTTCTTTTTCATTTTGTGTGGGATGGAATGAGTTGCTCAATATGATGAAGCATGGACAAACATATAATGTTCATTATGAATCTTATTACATTATCGTTTATCTCTAACCTACCCATGATCTACCCTCCCTACTGCTGTTTTGGGCCCCTCTGTCCTTCTGGTCACCCATATTTGTAATGTTAGGTGGCATGTCCAACTCTCACAAGTCAAATGAGGAATTTTGGTGCCATGTCCATCTCTTCTGTATGTCCAATCAGTTGCTAAATCTTATTATTTCTACCCATATAGCATCTCAGACACCTGTCCCCTTGTGTCCACTCATAATCTACTTCCCCTTTTCAGAACCTTATCACCTCTTACCTGGATTATCACAATAGTCTTCTTCTTGCCTCAATCTCCCCCTCCCTAATCTATCCTCCACATGGCTGCCAAAATGATTTTCTCAAAGTGCAGATCTGACCATATCACGCTCTGATTCCTTGCCTCCCCATTGGTTCTAGGATTAAATATTATTGCACCTTTCTCTTTCTTTAAAAATGTCTGTCTTTGTATAAGCTTTATTGGGTACCTATTGTGTACACATATACATGTATAGGCATGGGGACTGGAGTTGTGATTTCAATGGTATTTCAATGGTAATGCTAGGTGAGGAAACTTCCACTATGAATGCAAGATAGCACCTTTTTTTGCAGTTTGCAATATTAGAGAATTGCTTGGAGTGTTGACAGATTAAGTGATTGGCTCAAGATGATTCCAAGTCAGAATTCCAAGCCATTCAGTGGTAGAATTTGAACTGAGGTCTTCTTGGCTTCAAAGCTGACTTGCTAACCAAGATACCATACTGCCTTTTTAATTTGTTGCTGTTTAGAGCTGTTCAGCTCTCTATGACCCTGTGAGCCATATTGTCCATGGGGTTTTCATGGCAAAGACTTTGGAGTGGTTCACCATTTTCTTTTCCATATCATTTTACAGATGAGGAAACTGAGGAAAGCAGGGTGAAGTAACTTGCTTAGTGTCATACAGATAGTAAGTATCTGAGGCCCAAATTGAACTTAGGTGTTCCTAATTTCAGGCCCAGCACTTTTTCTGCTGAGATATCTAAACTGCCCCTACCTCTTTAATACATGTATATAATTCATAAATAAGGAAATTCACACTTATTGGGATGGGTTTGTTAAAAAAAAAAACTTACTTATAGAGGCATGTGATCAAAAAAATATGGAGACCTGTTATGGATAAGGAGAGTGAACAAATTATTTTGACCCGGAGAATCAGACATTCAGACTTGTGGGTTAGAAAGATTATTTTGGCAACTGTGTAAAGAATGAATCAGAGAAGGGGATACTTCAAATCAGAGATGCCAAAAAGGATGACATTACATTAGTTTGGGTAAGAAGTGATGAGGGCTAGAAAGCAGGGGAGGATGTGTTTGTATGAGTTGAAAGAAGTATGGGAAGGGAATGTGATAGATATTATTAAGGTAGGAATTGACAAGACAACAACTGATAGGGGGTGTCAGCAGAGTTAAAATCAAAAATGGCTCCAGAGTAATTAGGGGGAATGGTGGAACCCTCAATGGAAATGGAGAAACTCTGAGGGAGGACCAAGTTTAGAGAGGCATGATGGGTTGCTATTAAGATGTGAGTTTGAGGAGCCTAAGAAACATCCAGGGGGTGGTACTGGTAAGCAGCTGATGGTGTATGGCTAAAGTATATTCAGAAGAGAGATTAGAGCTAGATATCGACATTCAGGAGACATCTGCATGGAAATTATTGAACCCATGAGAGCTGATGAGGAAGACAGAGGGGCTTGGACAGAGTCTTGGGGAACATCCATATGAACTGATTAGTAGATAGATGATGATCCAGCAAAGGAGACTAATTAATAATAGCTGGCAATTATTAGCTCATCTGTGAATAATAGAAGAGCTTACATGCTAACTGTGCAGTGGCAGCTTGGGAGGGATATTTTGGTTTGACAAGTCATAGGGAAGGTGAATGCAGCCAGTCAGTCAACTAGCTTTGATTAAATACTCACTGCGCAGGGACCATTTAAGTAGCTGGGCTTACAAAGAAAGGCAAAGGACAGTCTCTGCTCTCAAGGAGCTCCCAGAAGAGTAGATGGGGACCAGGATCTCTCATTAACATTCTATGTGATATAACAGAAAAGGAAAATGGTAAATGTTGTAGAAGATATGGGAAATTGAGACACTCATGCACTGTTGGTGGAGCTGTGAACCGATCCAATCATTCTGGAGAGGAATTTGGAGATATGCCCGTAGAGCAATCAAATTGTACATACCCTTTGATCCAGCAATACCACTACTGGGTCTGTATCCCAAAGAGATCACCAAAAAGGGAAAATGCTCAAAAATATTTATAGCAGCTCTTTTTGGGGTGACAAAGATCTGGAAATTGAGGGGATGCCCATCAATGGGAGAATGGTTGAACAAGTTGTGGTATATGAATGTAATGTAGTATTATTTGCTATAAAAATAACGAGCAGGCATATTCCAGAAAAACCCGGACTTACATGAACTGATGCTGACAGAGGTGAGCAGAACCAGGAGAACATTGTACACAGTAATAGCAACATTGTTCAGTAATCCAACTATGATAATCAACTTAACTCTTCTCAGCAATGCAAGGATCCAAGATAGTTCCAAAATACTCATGATGGAACATGCTATCCACATGCAGAGAAAGAACCATGAGGCCTGAATGCATATCAAAACCAGTATTTCTACTTTCTTTATTTTTTCACAGTTTTTCCCTCTTATTCTGTTTCTTCTTTCAGAGTATGATCAGTATGGGAATATATTTTACATGACTGCATTGTGTATATGTATATATGTGTGTGTGTGTGTGTGTGTGTGTGTGTGTGTGTATATATATATATATATATACACACACATCCTATATCAAATAATTTACTGTCTTAGGGAGGAGAGAGAGGGAAGGGAGGGAGAGAGAAAATTTGAAACTCAAAATTTTATTTAAAAATAATGTTGAAAATCATCTTTACATGTAATTGGGAAAAATAAAATACTATTACCAAACATTGTGACCTTGGGTAACTTATATCCCTTCTCTGGGTCTCTTCTTCTGCTATAACACCAGGGGGTTAGACTAGATAATTTAACATTCTTCCAATTCAAATGCTATATGACTGCAAATGTTAAGACATAAAATGAGTGATCATCATTCTAAAATGCTGGAAAAACTGTCATTGGTAATTGTGGACAGAAGGTCCTGAACCACTGAGATCTAAAGGACTTGAGAAAGCTCTTTGCAAGGGTTTTTTCTTTAAGTGAAATCTCTAGCACTTGGGATGCTTATCATTCAATGATAGATAATATTCAGACCCATGTTTAGGATGTTAGTGTCCTGGTCCTCACTTGTTCTCTGTCAGGATACTACAGAGTCAGTGGCACTGGGAGTAGATTTAAATCTAGTTAGCCAACCAGTTCGGAGTGGGGAAGAGAAGCCAGGAGTCCTGGCTCCTAGTCCAGAAAGCAGCCCTTCCATCAAGGTAGAATTGTCCAGGTATCAGACAAGTGCCCTCCACTGTGAAGTTTGCTAGGCTCTTCATCAGAGTTGTTTTAACGCAAGATTCTCAGGTCCTCTTAAAAACGTTTCTAAGTGGCGAGTGTGCTGGAGAGAGGCGCCAGACTGCTGAGGCCCCCAGCAGCTCAATGACCTTCTTCTGACCTCTAGGCAGGTATAGGCAGTTCTAAACTATGGGCCCCACATTGGGGGCACTCAATGATTTGTGGTATGGAAACAAATCTGGGGGCACCAACCAGTTATTTTCAAAGGATTTGCTTGCCTTTACTAAGGAAGTTTTGAAAGCCTGGGATGTTGGGATGAAATCAACAAGGTGAAAGCTTAGAAGGTAAATGCAAATTCCTGCACTTAGGTTCAAAAAACCAACTGCAGAAGTAGAGGAAAAGGAAGAGACCTGGTTTAACTGCAGTTTATTTGTGAAAGGAGCAGCTAGGTGGCACCATAGGGCATAGAGTACTGACCTTGGAGTCAGAACACTCATTTTCCTGAGTTCAAATCTAGCCTCAGACTCTTACTAGCTATATGACCCTGGGCAAGTCACTTATCCCTGTGTGCCTCAGTTTTCTCATCTATAAAACGATCTGGAGAGGGATACGGCAAACTACTGCAGTATCTTTGCCAAGAAAAGAGTTGGACACAACTGAAAAATGACTGAACAACCACAAAATGTGAGGTTTGGGGGAGTAGAGTTGGTGAGACAAGGAAGGTTATGATAAATGGTCTCAATTTTCTTGTTAAGTAGAAGACAAGTGGTGAGTGGGGCAGACAGGGTTTGGAGAGAAAGATAGTTTGGAATAATCCATTCAGAGGATGTGATTGACAGTCAACTAGAGAATGCATTATTATAATATTCATAAAATTATAATAGCTGTTTAAAGTTTAGAAGATGTTTTGAATACATTATCTTATGTGGTCCTCACAATGACCCAGTGAGATATGTATTATTATACCCATTTTACAGAGGAGGAACTGAGGCTTGGAAAGGTTAAGTGACTTGCCTTTGAACTTGGGTCTTCCTGGCTTCGCCTCCAGTATGCTACCAACTACTCTATTTCATCTCTCAAGAGGGGAGGACACAGTTTCATTGGTAAGAGATAGGGACTAAGACTATGAATTCATTAGGAGCTCCTTGGTGAAGAATCTCCCTCTCAATGTAGTTGGCGCTTTCTCTGCAACTTGTCATGTTAGAGATTTATTGGAAGCACTGAGAGGTTAAAGGAGTCACATGACCAGTATGTTTTAGAAATGGAATTTGAACCCAGAACTTCCTGGTTCTGAGACTGATGTTTTATCCATGCTTGAGTCCTAGTTCAGTCTCCCTGGTACTCTTGAGTTTGCCAGACCACATCCCCAGTTCTAGGTTCAAATCTGAGCAGCACATTTTAAGAAGAAAGTTTGGAAACTGAAGCACATAAGAGAGAGATGAAGGGTCTGAAAATCATGTGTCATGAAAGCTTTAGGAATTAAGTTATATTTAGACCAACTGGGAATAAGAAAAGACGTAGGTGGTGAATGGTAGCTGACTTTAAATGTATGGTAAAACCATTAGATTTATTCTCTGTAGCTCTAGGAAACAGAACAAGGGCTAATGAGTGGACATTGCAGGAAGCTAAGGAGTTTTGGGGGGCTCAAAATAAGAAAGAATTTGACAATTATTAGAAGTGTCAAAAATGGATTAGGCAGTCTTGTTAGACATTAAGCTCCCATCACTGGAAGTGTCCTGGGAGAGGCTGGATGACTATCTCAACTTCTCACAAAGTTGCAAGGGGATTGATTGCAGACCCTCTTGACTTTTTTATAAAATCATTTGGATAGCAGTGGAGCACTCTGGCTGTCCACTGGTCCTTCTTCAGCCTGTTTTCTTTTTTTTATCTTATAATTCTTTGAAAATGTCTTTTACATCTACTCTTTGGAGGTCCTCACTGCTCATGCTGTTGCCTGCTCATGTACATGTGCTTTTCCAGGACTCTCTGCATCCTATTAATTTTCAATTCTTTGGAGACTGTTGTATTCCCTGTTCTCCCATCCATAAAAGAACACATTGTGGAAATATACAGTGTAAATTAATCTCCTGTTTTCAGTTGGTGTTGCTCAGAAAGAGACCTTTTCATCTAGTTAGAATTGTCCAGCCATCAGTCAAAAGCCCTCCACAACCTGGGTTGAACCTAGATTCTTCAGCAGAGAGCTATTTTAAGCCCAAACTCCAAGTTCATCATGAAAATGCCAGTAAGTGAAACAAATCTATTAGGTAGGAATGGAGCAGATAACATAGCCTCTTTTCATGGATGGAGAAACTGAGTCATGCACAAATGATAAACTACTTTCAACCACTTGGGGAGTTAGTAAGAGAAATAAGAACATCTCCTGACTCTAAAACTAAACTAACCCTGAGCTACCTTATAGGTAAGGCAAGATTTCTCCCAGTCTGCTCTGACTCTCCTGAAGCTTAGTGCAGTTCTTGGAACATAGTAGGTGCTCAGCAAAAGTCTATTGAACAAATGAATTAGTATCAGTTTTCCTCTCAAAAGATCTACAAGCAAACCCATCAAGATAAGCAGGAGATTTGGGCACTCAAAAAGACAAACATGAATTCATTTTTGACCAGGACAATCCTTCACCAGTCCCTCAAAGCACATGCACATGAATATAGACACATACATGTTTTTTTTAGCCCAAGAGCCTCTAGGAGGCAAAAGATCTAGCAATTTCTTCTTCTAGTGGTCAAGAACAGTGGTTAGTCCTCAGACTAGTCAAACTTTAGGAGAAACTTTGGAACCTAGAAATGTAATAAAAAATAATGCTAATATTAAGGAAGGAAACAAACTTTGATTAAGCACCTACTAAGTGCTAGGAACTTTATTAAATGCTTTACAAACTACTCTTTTGATCCTCACAACAACCCTGTGAGGTAGGTGCTATTATTATCTCCCATTTTATGATAGAGGAAATTGAGGCAGACAAAAGTTAAATGACTTGCTGGATTTGGGTCTGAGGGCAAGGGTCTGAGGCTGCATTAAAACTCAGATCCACATAAGAATCATAGCAGTGTAACACTATCTTGGTACTGCAAAGATCACTTTGATAGAGGAGTTAGTCCCTCTTGTGCTAAGGGAATAAAGAAACAAATGAATGAAAAAGAAAAACCCAAAAAATCCCCTCCCCTATCCCAACTACAAAAAATCTTTTTTTTTTTTTTACCAAAAAAAACCCCAGAAACTGAAAGGAAAAAGAAAACATGTGGGTAGCCATAACGTCCAAAATTCATGCTAGAGACAGAGGGTGGTACTATGATGTCTAATTGCCAATGGCAAGTGTACTATGGCTGATATTACAAGGGACAGAAACATTTCTGATCCTGGGGAAGAATGTAGTGCTATCTTGGCTTTATAAAGGGCACTTTGACTTTGCAGCTATCCCTTCCTTTGTTAGAAGAAGTCATGTGAGAGAGTTTCTCCTCCTCACTCAAAAAAAATTGAATGTTCTGAAGTGAGGAAGGGTACTCAAGGATCCGTGGCATCCAATAGCTATGCCAGAGCCTGAAGGAGACTGGCATTCATGAGGAGTGACTGGTAGCAGGCCAGGACTATGTCTCTGATACTGAACAATTCATGAAAGCGAAGGACTATGTTGGGGTAACCATCTGGAATTGTGTTCCCAGAACTGGTGATACTTCCTCTCCCTGCTCTTCTTTCCCTTAGTTATTCCTTAGTGGGATGTATGTCTGAGGTCCTGAAACCTCTCTCTCTTTAAAGTATTTGTTTGTCTTTCCTGATTACCTGTTTTTAAAGTCAACTTTTATGATAAACATAGTTTTTGTACTAGCACATGTATGTCATTGCATGAGTGATACACCCATAATTGGAGAAAGATTTAAAACATCAGTATTCTATGAGGGTCTTATTCTTTCTCACCAGGGCTTGAGACTAAACATAATAGAATTATTGATTTGCACTTAATTTCCCAGAGCAGAGAGAAAGAAAAATTTAAACAGGAACCTTTTTATTCAGGCAATTAATGAGTCAACCATTTAGCTGGTCTCTGGCTATGATTAGCTAGCTTGTGTTGGAAGGTAGGGAAATTGCCACATTCTTGCCATGTTATTTCCTGAGTCTAAGTTTGAAAGGAAAATCTTACTCATTGGGGCCAGAAGGAGGGATTAACTAGCCCTCTCTTCACCAGTCCAGGCTAATAATTATATTCTTACTACTACACTGCTTTGATAGAAAGATAAGTTGTCCCAGGAATGTTTCCATCTAAAATCTATCAAAATAAAGTGAGAAGAATATCTTCCCCCAATACAATGAGAGCTCCTGAGGGCAGAGACCCTCTTTATTTCTGCTTGCATATATTATCCAAGCATTGAGCTATGTCTGGTAAGATACTTGGTAAGCATGGTAAGGGCTTGATAAATATAATGATGTAATATCTGTAAAATGCTTTAGAGAAACCTAAAAGAGGGATATACATGCTAACTATAATAATCATTATTTTTAATAATAATCAATATTATTAAATAGAAATATGAATACATATTATTAAAATATTATTATTAAATATTAAAATAATTGTTGACTGACAATATTGTATAATGATCTACCGTGGATAACTTAGCTATTTTCAGCAATACAGATTCAAGACAATTCTGAAGGACTTACGATGGAAGGTGCCTGTTCATCTCAAGACAAAGAACTGGTGGAGCCTTAACACAGATCAAAGGTATTTTTCCTTCACTTTCTTCATTTTGGGGAGTAGGAGTTGTCTGTGTTTTCTTTCGTACCATGACTTACATGGAAATTCATTTCGCATGTCTACACATGTATAATCTATGTCAAATTGCTTGCCTTCTCAACGTGTGGGGAGGGGAATGAGAGAGGGAGAGAAGTTGGAACTCAAAATTTACAAAAAAGAATGTTAAGATAGTTTTTGCATGTAATTGGGGTAAATTACAATATTCAATCAAAAAGAAAAAAAAGTAGTGACTTGAAATAATAATAAAATTATGATTAGAAGGATAACACTAGTACATATTAATCATATATCACATTATTGTTATCATCAGAATCAACAGCACTAGCAGCGGCATGTGATACTGGTCTTAAGAGTTTTCAAGTCCTCCTCCTGACACAGATGAGTTAATTCATTGCTGAGTGCCCTAGGCAATTTTCTAGGAGTCTAAGTTATAGGTGAATTGCTAGTCTCCATCAGTGGAGAGAGTTTCCACACCAGACGATTCCCCACCATGATGAAATCACACATTCAGGACCAATAACAACAACTGACATTTATATAGCACTTTCAAGTTAGTGAAGCTCTTTAATCTATTACTGCTACATCCATTATAGCACCGACCTCCTAGGGTTGTTGCAAGGATCAAATGAGATGATTTGTACGTAAAGTGCTTTGCAAACTTTCAAGTATTTTTATATGAATGTTGGCTATTATGATGTCCTGTGACTCTCACAGCAGCCCTTTGAGGTAAGGAGTGCAGTATTGCTTTGCCCATCTTGCAAAGACAGAGAATAGGACTCTGGGTAGTCCTTCAGGTTCAACTCGGAAGAGACCCTGGAAGGAAGCTGAGGCTCAATGCCACTTATACAGATGGTCTTATGAAATCAAAGAATTTTAGAGCTGGAAAAGACCCGTCATCTGCAAGGGGAAAGAGGTTTAGTGACCAGGAGCAATTCTTCTTCTTCTTCTTCTTTTTCTCCTTCTTCTTCTTCTCCTTCTCTTTCTCCTTCTCTTTCTCCTTCTTCTTCTCCTTCTCTTTCTCCTTCTTCTTCTCCTTCTCCTTCTTCTTCTCCTTCTCCTTCTCCTTCTTCTTCTCCTTCACCTTCTTCTTCTTCTTCTTCTTCTTCTTCTTCTTCTTCTTCTTCCTCTTCTTCTTTGTTCTCTTTTTTTTCTTGTTTTTGTTCTTCATGCCTCAATAACATCTGGCAATCTGGTTCCTCAGTTTTGTTGAAGTGGCACAAATAGACAGAGGTCAATTTTCCAAATTCTTTTCCTGATCTTTTGCTGTAAAAACCAGTTGTTATCAGACTTTTTAAACATCATAAGTGCCACATGGATCAGTTAGGAAGCTCTCCTTCCTTGCCTCTGCCATTTCCTTTCAAATTCCAACCTTCGCAGGAGACTTTTTTCTAATTCCCCCAGCTAATAGTGCTATCCCTTTGAGATCACCTTCCATCGACGCTGCATAAACCTTGTACATACTTAGTTCTTTACTAAAAAATCCACCGAGGTGTTGGGTCTCATCTTCTCATTCAGACGCATTGTTGTGAGTGACACCAAATTCTCCATGGCAACCTTGCAAACTGCCCCATCCATGTCTTCCTGATAACCCTGAAGTTCTGAATCATTTCCATCCTAATAGTCACCTCTCCTAACAAATCTCCTGCTTCTTATCTGATTATCTTCATAATCATTCGATTCTGTCCTAAAGCTAGAGCTATCTATCTATCACCTTCTTCAAATATGCTACTTGAAAAACCTCTGTTTCCAAAACCCTTTCCAGGTCCAAATCCATCTGTCAGGGATGGATTTTTCTCTCTTAGAAGACTGATGGCTGGCATCTCTGTTTCCCAAACTCTGTACAGAAGCAAATCCACACCTCATGAATTGATCTCTTCGGTGATCATCATTGATTTCTGATGAATCTGAAGCCCTGTTAAAAGCATCTCCATTTTGTCCCTGCATTGAAAGACAGTATGTGAGGTGTGAGTAGTTCTGTGTCTCAATCTTTATCTCCCATGTTGTCCATCACAGACAGCCACTACCTCTCTGCACTATACCTAGTTCTTTGCAAGTTGTCTTCCTCATTATAGTGTGAGTGTCCTGAGGACTGGGACATTTCTGCCTTTCTTTGCATCCTTAGTATGAAGGGCAGCTACATGGCACAGGGGCAGGTAGGTGGCATGGTGGATAGAGTGCTGGGCCTGGAGTCAGGAAGCTGAGTCTTCCTGAGTTCAAATCCATCCTCAGATGCTTACTTGCTGTGAGTCCCTAGGCAAATCACTTAACCCTACTTGCCTATGTTTTCTCCTCTGTAAAATAGGATGGAAAAGGAAATGGCAAAGCACTCCAGTATCTTTGCCAAGAAAACCCCACAAAACTGAAAATGACCGAACAACAAAATTGCTGAACAAAGCCTTCCTGCTGACTCATCGTCTGGCCCAGCCCTTTGGGGTGTTAACCAAACATTCCTAATTTATATTAATAATAACTCACATTAATATGCAACATTAAAGACATTCATTCATCACAGCAGTTCTATGAAGTGTATTATGGAAGTATCTCCATTTTATGGATAGGAAAACTGAGACTCTGAGAGGTAGGATGACCTGCCCAGCATCATTCAACTAGAGAGAGTGAGTCAGAATTTAAAACCCACATCTGCTGACTCTACTGTAAGTCCTGCGATGTTTCAATTACACCACTCTTCCCCTTACCTACCATCTAACTGTCACCCATGAATTTATGTAAAGCCCTCTTAAATCTAAATTTTCAGCCTGAGCCACCTCTTGAGTATTTGAGTGCCACCCCTTGGGAAAACCAAATTCCATAACTCTACCTCTGGTTTGTCCCCAGATTCTCCCTTTCAAGCTTCAGTGAGTGTCCCCTTGGTGAACAAGCCCACCTTCTCTCTCTCTTGGTGCCCTTCATCATTTTATATCCTTTGATTATGTTACCTCTCCCTGCCTCTGTCCAGGCTGGAATGTTATTTTTTTAGACTGTCCTCATTCAGAACCCCCTTCATACCCTTGATCATTTTAATTGCCTTACTCTGGATCTCCTCCAGGTCTGTTATGCCTTCCTTGAGGTTCAGTGAGCAGAGCCAAGTACTACTCTTCCGAGTGTACATGTACCATGCCTTTGTCCAGGGAAGGACATTTTACTTCTCAGGCAGACTCAGAGTGTTGTTGCCCCTTTGGACCGCCATGGCAAATGAAATGGACTACTGTCTTCAGGAAGAGGTTCTCATGGTTTTAAAGCAGTCTCTGTTTGGAACTTGGATTCTATATGGGATTCTTCTATGTGACTATCTCCCAAGTACACCGAGAAGTACACACCTATTTTGGGTGGTACTTTGCACATAGTAGGTGTTTAATAAAAGAGCTTGCCTCTCTCATGTTTATGTCTTTGGATAACCTGATATCTAGATCTCTTTCTGACCTCCACTTTTTGGAATCCCTAATTCCCTTTAAGACTCAGCTCAAGTGCTGTCTCCTACAAGAAGCCTTTCTTGCTTTTCACTCTAATTCCTTGGCATTTATTTTCAATATTATTTGTATTTACTTGTCTAGGTCCACGTTGTTTGCAAGGACTTTGTCTGCTTTTGTATCTAGCACCCAGCACTGTGCCTCCTTGGAAACCAGTCTATTGATGTACATGATAAATACAGTTAGGATCCTTGGATCCTAGATTTAAGGATAGAAGGGACCTTAGAAAGCATCTAGTCTACTTCTCTATCTCATTTGACAGAGGAGGAAACTGAGATCCAAAGAGACTCACTTAAAGTCACAGAGAGCAATAAATAGCAGGGTCAAGATAGCAGCCCAGGTCTCTTGGACCCAATCTTTCCACTCTATGATTATCTCCAAATTGATCTCTTTGCAGACCCTTTGTTCCAGGACCTTATGTTTCTAGACTCCTCCTTCTCCCCCTTTTAATTTGTTCACAACGTTTATAGACTTTGACATGAAAAGCCCTAATAAAAGTTCATAAATGTCTTTGCTGAAGGGTCAAAAGGTCACATGAAAGGTAATGCAAAAAAACCAACCTCAAAAAACTAACCAATGAAGTCTTTGAGGGCAGAGAAGGCAGGAACCCCATCCCTAGTACTTAACATGGTACTCTTCATCCAGTCTCAAAGAATGTTAAAGCTGGACCAGGGAGATGGCCAGTGATGGGAGTACAATGAAAATAGAACTAGATTTGGGTTCAAATCTTGTCTCTGTTAAGAACTCTATGAACCTGGGCAAGTCACCAATCTTCACCAATTTTGGCCTCAGTTTCCTCAATGCACAATGAGGGAGCTGGCCTTGGTGACCTCTGACATCCCATCTAGTTCTAAGTCCATGATCCTATGAGGAATTATAGATGTTGTTGTGTTGACCTAGGTATCTTTCTGGACCCCAGGCAACGGCTCAGAATCCATCATTAGAGAGACATAGATTTTATTGCCCTCCCCAGTCTTTCCCAGAATACAAACATGTCAGATTTAGAGCTTGAAGAGATTTTAGAGGCTATCAGATCTGACATCTCTCTTTTATAGATTAGAAACCTGAGGCACAGAGTGATTCAGTGATTTGTCCAGATAGTAAATGTCAAAGGCATGATTTGAACACAGGTCTTCCTGACTTGAAGTCCAGTACCCCATGCGGCCTCATTTCTGGCCTAACCTCCTCAGTGACAGGCTAGCTCAGTTCAGCTCATCTCAGGACTCTTCCTTTTCTCTGACAAGTATTTTTGCCCTGGTTATCAGAGACTGTGTTCTTTTCTTTTCTTTTTTTTAAAAAGGCAAGATGTTTCCAAGGGCCTCTCCCAGGCTCCCATTACCCACCTCCCAGATCTCTATCTCTAATAGAGATCACACTTTAATGACAGAGACAAGTCCTTGGGAAGATTAAAGGCCTTGTATAATTAAAAAGATAAGAGGAGGTATGGGAGAAGGAAATTGGGATTCAATTAACACATGCACCCTCCTCTCAGTCTCTCCCCCGCTATCAAATGTTGGGCTCAGAAGGGCCCTCTTTACTGGGAAGAGAGTGAAAGGCAGAAGGCTCCTAATTTATGGCCTGGCTGGAGTTAGGCCTGGGGCCTTACTGGACTGGGGAGTTTGTTTACTTAGAGTTCAAGAGGGGAGGGGAGGGAGACATAAATGCTGGAGAGACCAGCGAGAAGGTGCTTTTGGCTCCCTTTCTTTCTCTGTCTGAGTTCCTCTGATCTTCTTGACAGGGGAAGAAAAATACTCAATAGAAGGCCTATTTCCTTCCTCTCTCAGCCCGAGGCTGACAGAGCCGACTAAGGGTCACTGCTGAGAAAACTCTGGGGGGTTATTTGTGTTGGGAAACCATATCACTTCCCCCTCTCAGTCTTTCTCAGGTTTCTCTGAAGGCAGAGGGGAGATAAGGACGGAGGAGCAGCTGCTCAAATAGCCTGTGGGATTGGGGTGATTTGTGGGAAGGGGGAGCCAGTCCCACTGGGGACACCCTTGGAAAGAGCTCTAAGAAGACTTGAGGATGCCAGATCTTTGGTGTACCCATTGGGCTTCAGAGGAAGAGGGGCAGAGGTCAGCAGGGGTCACTCCTATGCCCCCTGGACTTGGCAACAGGGGAAAGGGGGCAAAGCAGGGGGTCATTCTGTCCCGACTGAACTGTGGAAGGGGGAAGGGTGGGAGTCCATGGGGAAAGGAGGAGAAAAAGAGCAAGGTGACTTCCAGGGAAAGACAGACAGGGGCTGTCTTGACCTGTGCCTTGGATACCAGTCTACAAGCTGTCTTGTCCTTGTCCGATCCCTGGGGACAAGTTCAGTGATCTCTGAATCCTACTCCTTACTTTTTGATTTCGGATTTCTTACTCATTGTGAACAGTCTTGATGAGCTTTGAGATTAAAGTCCATTATCATAAATGTCAGAAATGCCTTGGCTAAAGGTTCGCAAGGTCACATGACAGTTTCTCCTAGTTCCCTACTCTCTATGGAACACAGATCACTCCTGATCTCCTGGAAAGCTATTCCCATCACATGAGATCCCATCTCCCATGTCCACATCTTTGCACTTCCATACCTGGAATGCATACCTTTCTTACTTTCCCCTCTCTCAGGATTCCTAAGTTCTTTCAGGGCACAGATCAAGCTCCAACTCCCATACGAGACTTTTCCTGAGGTTTTCAGTTTTTTGGGACTTCTCACCCTATCATATGACTTTGTATTTTTCTAAATTTATATAATTTTTATATATTAAGTATAATGTGTTACATATTCTACAACTTTGTATTTACTTATCTGGGTACATGCTGTTTCTCTTTAGTAGAATGTTAGTTCCTTGTGGGCAAGGACTACTTAATTATTTCTTTCTATCCCCAGTGTTTAACACAATGTCTGGTATATGGCAGAGTCTTAATAAATAAATGCTTCTTCAATGGATAAATGAATGAATCATTGAAAGAAAGAAAGAATGAACAATGAACCTCAGCCATAGTAAGTCAGTTCCATTGAGCCCCTAATCTCAAAGAGGTGAGATTTTGGGGATGGGGATCACCATTTCTGACCTGAGCTAGTGCAGAGCAGCATTTGTGGAAACCTAGACTGGACATTGTGGAACTAAAACCAAGAGGACCATTGCAGTAGGAGGGAGAGAAAAGCTTAGGCTTTCTTCTAGAAAGAACAAAATATAATAATAATGAACAACTAGCATTTTTATGACAACTGATATGTGCCAGGTACTGTGCTAAATGCTTTACAAATCTCATTTGGTCCTCACAAAAGCCTGGGAGGTAGGAGCTGTTATTACCCGCATTTTACAGTGGAAGAAACTGAGGCAAAGAGAGATTAAGTGACTTGCCCAGGGTCACACAGCTAGTAAGTTTCTGAGGCCATGAGGGGCATTCATGAGCCATAGAGCATCCAGAAGAGGTCAAGAGGATGATGGAGGGTTTTGAGTTCATGACACATGAGGACTAGTCAAAGGCATGTTTAGTCTGGAGAAGAGAATCCTCCAGGGAATGTGAAAGCTGCCTTCAAATATGTGAAGGGCTAGCATGACCTCAGAGGGCAGAGCCTGGAGTCACAGGTGGATGCTGCAAAGAGGTAGATTTAGGCCTGACATCTCAACAATAAGAGCTGTCCTGATGTGCAATGGCTTGGTTTAAGAGCTGTCAGTTTCCCCCTGACTCCATAGGTCTTCTAGAGGAGGATGGCTTACCATTTATTGTCAGATATGATATAATGGGGGATCCATTTGTAGAATGAGTTGGATTAGATCGTTGAGCTATTTTCCAACTTTCAAATTCTGTGATTACCACATAAAACCTAAAAGCAAGTGATTAAGTCTGCTTGGCATTCTATCTCTTTACTGACTGCAATTCAATTCCACAAACATTAACGAGTACCGTGTACAGGGTCCAGTTAGTTTTGGTACACTGGATAGAGCACTGGGCTCATCTTCTAATCAGGAAAATCTGAAGTCCTGAATTCAAATCTGGCATGACCACAGATACATGCTATCCGTGTGACCCTGGGCAAGTCACTTAACCCCTATTTCTCTCAGCTTCTCATCTGTAAATGGGGAAATGCTGGAGAAGGGAATGACAAACCACTCCAGTGTCTTTGCCAAGAAAGCTCCATGGACAGACTCAATGGAGTCACATAGATTTAGATACAATTGGACAATAGTTATGTATAAGACAATGTCTTAGGCTATGGATTTACAAAGATGAATATGACAGCATCTGTGCCTTAAGAGATCGTATAATTAGCATCACAGAAAGTTAGAGCTGCAAGGATCCTTAAAGACAATCCAGTTCAACCCTGCCATTTTACAGCCAAGAAAACAGAAACTTTAGAGAGATGTAGGAACTTGTTCAAGATGACATATAAAATGGTAGGGTCAGGACTAGAATCCATATCTCCAGAATTCCAGTTCATTTTGTTTTCCACTAAATTAATACACTGCTAATAGCTGGTGTTTTTTAGAGCTTCTCTACCCCAGGATCTGTTTGTGGGGCTGGCCACCCTTTACCCAGAATCCACCAGTGCTACCCACCAGTCTCCATCTGGACACTTCATCTGGTACCACTCACCCCTGTTGGTGTCTACTTCTCCCATTCCCAACACACAAACCAAGGGTAATTACCACCATATTTTATCTTCTTTCCAATACCCATGGAAACATAACTATCCTGTACCTCATTTCCTCGTGCATGTATGGAACATCCTTTCCTACATCCTTAGTGGGGAAGGGCATATTTACAGAGCATGGGCATGATTCAGAAATGTGTACCAAGGACACATACACAGAGAATGGATGCAACCACTATACATGCATGGAGAGCACTTCCTTAGCTCCATTGATAGGGGCATGCATGAAAGGGCCCAAATGGCCATGTCACATGTATAGAGACAATACAAATAGGGGCATGCACACATGGCACAACCCACACTTCTGCCTCTGTGCCAGATTTCTGTCTTTCTTACATATATCTACTAGCAACTAGATCACTGACTTCTGCTGACACAAACCTCATCGATCTCCCTGTGTCTTCTCTAGAAAATTAATTCCACAATTCTTTCCCTCAAATCTTCAGTCTTTCACTCTCTGCTGTTTCCTTCTTCATTTTCCTTAAATTTGCCTGCTTCCCCCATCCTTCAAACATCTTGACTACCCTCTTCTTGAGCTGTCACCCTCTATTCTCCCCCCTTTCTTGGCCAGACACTAGAAAGAGCTGTCTTCTTTCAATAACATCTCTTCCTCTCTCACTCACTTCTCATCCATTTGCAGACTGACTTTTGACCTTGTCACTCAACTGAAACCTCTATCTTCAAAGTTACCAATCATCTCTTAATTGCTCAGTCTGATAGTCTTTTCTTAATCCTTGTCTTTCTTGACCCCTGTAGCTTTCTACATGGTTTTCCACTCTCTCTTCCTAGATACTCTCTCTTCTCTGGGTTTTGGTGATGCTGATTTCTTCTGGTTCTCCTCCTGCAGTGTGACTACTCCTTCTCAGCCTCCCTTGCTGATGTGATGATGGTCACATCAGGTGTACCACACTGCTGAACTCTGAGCATGTCCCAACACTCCATCAAAGGTCCTCCTTTCTTTTCAGTCCATGATTCTTTGGATTACTTTTCCACTTGAAGATATCTTCCCCTTTCTCTCCCTGCATTTAAGTTCCCATTAGAATATAAATTCCTCAAAACACTCTCATTTCATGACTGCATCACCTCCCATTTCTATGAGGATGACTCCTTCAAACTCTTTTGCCAAATATGACTTGGATATATTTAGCCAGCCCTGTTTTCTCTCCCCAGTACCAATCCTCTGTGACCACTTGACGTTTGAATTTAGAACTAGGAGTCTCATAGGCATCTTTTTAAAGCTCTCATATGTCCCAAACAGAACTTATAATCTTTCTCTGCAGATCCACTCTTTCTTCTGACTTCCCCCTATTTCTGCCAAGGGTACCACTAGTTACTCAAGTTTGCGATCTTGGTGTCATTCTCAATCAGAAAGATAGACAAATGAAGCATTTATTTAAGTGTTTATTATTTGCCAAGCAGTGTGCCAAGTGTTGGTAATACAAATACAAGCCAAAGAAAATGAACCACAGAAGTTCCTACCCTCGAGGAGCTTATATTCTGAGAAGGGAACTGAAAAGAAGAGAAGGAAGAGAAAAGATACATGCATGGGGGCAAATTGGAAAAGTAATCCAGGGAACTATGGACCATGCCAAGTTTTGAAGGGAACCTGGCTGGTGTAGTGCTTCCTCAAATGAGGGTTCTCAGAGAAATTTATAATTATCAGTAAGAGAAAGGAAGAAATGGAGAAGTTGCCTGTGGTGTCAAGGGCTGTCTCCTCACACTGGATTTGGAGTCAGGGGACCTGTTTCAAATTCTGAGCTTGTTATTTACAGTTTGTGTGACCTTGGGCAAGTTGCTTTACCTCTCTGGGACTCAGTTTCCTCCTCTTTAAAATGAGGAATTGGAATGTGCTGTGTCTAAGGTTTTTTTCAACTCTAAATCATAGGATTCCAGATTTGCTTTGTAGGTGGCTTACAGGAGTTGTCCCAGGTGGGCAGTAACATCAAGGTACTAGAGGAAGGAGCAGAGAAAGGAGGAGTCACAGTCTGCCAAGTCAGCCCTGCTGCTCATAACAATCAATCAATGAGGATTTATTGAGTGCCTACTGTGTGTGCCAAGTGCCAGCTGAGTGAAATCTACGGGATGCATGTCCTGGGAGGACCATTCAATAAAGAGCCAGGGGGTAAGGGGAAATGAAAAAAGAAAAGAGAAGCAAAAAATAAGAAAGCTGTAACATTTGAGCTTGAAATGTCACGGGGAGCCCAAGAAGTTGTCTGATGGATTACCCTGTCATCACTAAGCCAAAAGAAAAAAAATTTCAGATCCATCAATTTGTCCCTGCCCTTTTAATCCAAACAATGTGTTACACAGCATTGGGACGCAAGGAAATTATTTTCTTAGACACTCAACTTTTTATGTCTATTGGGGAGCATGCAGCCAGATGGGAAGAGAGCACAATATGTGCCTTCCGTGTGTGCATGCCTTTTGGTTCAAATGCATATGGCAGTCTAAGTGTACATATGATGGATTGTATGGTTCTTTATATGATATCCATTCATTCATTCATTTGACTGGTATATATTAAACACCCACTTTCTCCATAATTCTGTGCTCCATGAAGCAGGATACATGGGAATCATAAGAAGTATATACTATCAACCGACAGATATTCATTGAGTACTCACTGTGTGCTGGGCACTGTCAGCTCAAAAGAATAAAAGTAGCCACCATTCCTATAGTTTTAAACTTTACAAAGCACTTTCTTAAAAACACCCCAGTGGGTTCGATAGTCTAAGGATCATGAACTCCATTTTACAGTTGAAGAAACTGAGACTTAGAGAGGGTGAGACACTTGTTCACTTTCACACAGATTGTAAGGAGCAGATTTGGGACTTGAACCTGGACTTCAGAACCAGTATTATTTCCTTTACATTGTATAGAATCACCTCAAACAGCAATGTGTAGAAACACATATAAAACAGCATTGGGTAGATAGAATACTGGAGGAGGAAAAGAGCAGACCTGGAGAGATGAGTCAGGAGATGATTGCAGCCATCTAGGTAGGAGGTAGAAAAGGTGTGAATCAAGGTGGTGATAGCATGAATGGAAAACGGCATGGAGATGAGATATGTTAGAAACATAACACCTGGTGATTAATTAATAGTCATCATAAGAACATTTGAAATGATGCTTTATACTTAGCAATTAAAGGTTTATAATGCACACGTTATCTCAGTGCCAACAATGACCCTGAGAGATGATGTGACTGTGCCTGTGGCTGTGTGTGTGTATGTGTGTGTGTGTGTATATGTGTGTTTTGTGAGGGTAGAGGAAGAATTCATGTATCAAGGAATCTTATGAGTTGAAAGGGACCTTTGCAGTCACAGGGTCTATACCCTTACCCAATTCAAGAATTCCCTTTATGGCATCTATGACAGGTGATCAACTACTCTGTGCCTGAACACTTCAATTGATAGGGAGTCACTACCTCTCAAGGCAGCCTAGTCCATTTCTAGACAACTCTAATTGTTAGAAAGCTTCCCCCTCTTCAGAATTACCTCTCTGTGACTTGTACCTTGTTCTTTACTTTTGAACAACCCATTAAAAAGTCTCTTTCCTTTCTATATGACAGCCCTTCAAATATTTAGAGACAACAATCATGTCTCCCCCTTTTCTTTTCTTCCACAGATGAAACATCCCCAGTTTCATCAAGTACCTTTTCTTAAGATGTCTTCTCCACCCTTTTACCATCCTGGTCACTCTCCAAAATTTATCAGTGTTCTGGGCTCTTAAAGCACAGAGGTGAGAATTGAACACAATTTTCCATGTGAAGTCTAACCAGGAGTACAATGGTCCTGCTACTTTCCATGATGGGATGAACAGAGAATGTAGCACTGAAATTTGAGGTATGCCCACATTTGTGGAGTAGGGGATAGAAGTAGAACCAGAAAATGGGATCAAATATTCAGAGAGAATGGAAGAAAACTAGACTTTATAGTGTTTTGGAAGCTAAGAGAGGAAATACCCTCAACAAAAAAGGAAAATGTCATGTTGAGTAACCCTAGGAAGAAAAAGGGTGTTGAGTAAGTGTTGGTCAACAATAGAAATAGTGCAGATTGGCCAAGAAGAATAAAGAAGAAGAAAAAACCATTGGACTTCAGTCCAGACCAAGAATGAGTTTTGAGAAAGTAGTCTTGTTGAGGAGGAAGCAGAAGTCAGAGTGTAGGGGCTTGAGGTCATTGGTGTCTTTGGAGGTCTGACACTTGTTTGGTAAACTTTAGCCAAAAATGGATAATAGCCAGAGGAGGGAGTAGGGCCAAGTCAAAGTGTTTTGTAAGCTAAGAGAGACCAGATCACATTTGTAAGACCAATGGAAGGAGCCAGTAGAAAAAGAAATTAGAAGATCTAGGAGCCAAAGGCAGAGAGAACTGGGGAAACAAGGTCTCTGGATATTGAATCAAGGGTGGAGATGATAGCCTTGGAAATGAGAAGGGTCACCTTTTCCTCTGATATAGGAGGGAAGGAAAAAAGGTTCCTATAGATACAAAGATATTTTGAGATGTAGAAGATGAAAGTTGGGAGAAATGCTAAATGATAATAATGTGAAAACCAATGAGCAATAACAATTAATTCACATTTACGATAAAATTCTAATAGATACAAATTCAAAATGGCCCCAGCACTGCTCAATCTCTGCCTACTTCTCCAGTAACAGTGATAGATTGTTGAAAAAATAGTAATACAAATTTGTAATGCTTAAAGGCTAACAAAACTTTCCCCATACCATGCCTTTAAGGTATCTGGTACAAGTATTATTATTCCCATTTTACTGTTGAGGAAACTGAGACTGAGATGTTTCTGGTGTGCCAATGACTCATAAGCATCAGGGTCAGGGTTTAACCTAAGCCTCAACTTCCAATCTAGCACTCTTTCCATTGTACGGTACTGCCTCTCTAAATAAATCTGTAAGAAATCCATCCTGGAGATGACATAATTTTCAGGGTAGTCAGTGAGTGATTTTTCAAGATATCTCAAAGAAAGGAAGATTACACAAGAATGGAAATGATCAGTAATGGTACTTTTTAATTTTTTTTTTAACAAACAGGTATTTATTAAGCTCCAGGAGCTGAGAATACAAAAACAAATCCAAAAAACAGTCCCTGCCCTTGGGAAGCTCATATTCTATGGGGAAGGAGGAGGATGTAATATATAACATATATACATATATATGTATACATACGTATATGCATATATACACAATATGTACACACATATGTGTTTAAACATATGTATATATGCATAATGTGTGTATGTATATGTGTGTATACACACACACACACACACACACATTATGCACAATAATTTAAAGAAAAGGAAGCCAGCACTAATACTGAAGTATCTCTGGAAAGGCTTCCCGTAGGAGATGATGCATCCTGTGTGCTCTTATCTCTAAACCTTTTGCCACACCATCCACCATGCCTATAATAAGACTCTTTGCTCTGTTCCACGTTATGGAAAAATATCTATTATTCATGTCTTTGGTCTTTTTGTTGTTTAGTCATGCCTGATTCTTTGTGATCCCACATGGGATTTTCTTGGCAAAGATACTGGAGTGGTTTGCCATTTCCTTCTCCAGCTCATTTGACAGATGAAGAAACTGAGGCAAACAGGGTTAAGAAACTTGCCTGGGGTCAGACAGCTAGTAAGTGTCTGAGTTCACATTTGAACCCAGGAAGATGAGTCTTCCTGATTCCAAGCCCAGTGCTCTATGCACTGTGGCACCATCTAGTTTTGGACTTTTTGACACTACAGCTTCTTGACCACTCACTTAACCCTCCTTTACAACAAAGAAACACGATTAAGCAGAAACATCCAATACTAATGCTCATTGCTCAACGTTGTGTAGCCCCCTGTCTCTTTACTCTAAGGATCATAGGTTGAAAGCTGGAGGGGCCTTAAAACCTACTGAGTCCAAAAAGCTTATCTTACAGATGAGGAATATTAGACAAAGAAAAGTTAGGTGATTTGTCCCCAGGGAGGGAGTCATGTTTTATTAACTGTCCCATGATCTTTTAGTTTATTCACTCACATCAGCAGCAACTTGCTAGCCCACTTTCCCCCTTTCGTAATATATAGAAGAATGACTTATACATATACACCACACATCCTTGATGAAAACATCAGAAAGGAATGGGAAGGCTTTCCTTGGTGATTTCTTGCAGCAGTTGACATCTTCTTAGTCATACAATTAATTGAGAGGTAGAGAAAATATAAGCTCCCACTGGATATTATTCATTGATTTTTTTTAAATGCATTTATCTTGGTGGCACAATATATAGTCTTAAAAGCACATCTCCCACAGAAATGTAAGAGCAGAGATAGCTTTGTTCAACCAGTTCTGAACATCAACATCAAGGGATGTAGAAGTCAAGAAGGCGTATGCTCACCTAAAGTCGTTGTTGGGTCATGGAGGATGTCGTTTGGAGAGTCTACATAGGAAAGGGATTCCCTGGCCATGGAAGGATTCTCCAAATGCTCCAATTTACAAATGGCACAGGGCTAACTCTTGAGCTCTGGAATGCCACTAAGTGTCCTCAGTAAAATGCAAAGTCATTTAAAAAATGATGAATGATATTGACGCTTTTATGTTCATTCATCTTTTAGTTTTATTTATTATTTTGTTTTTATGCCACAGTCTTTTCCTTTTAATTTTTCCATATCTCCATCCCAATCCATAATTATTTGAAAGAGGTTGGTCTGGTTAACGATACTAAAAACAAATATTGCCCAGATCATGACATCTAATTGGATAGGAAGCCCAGGGTATGTCTTGGGCAAACATTGCAGATGGACTCAACTGAATGGAAGAAGTGCCTGGCACACAGTAAGTGCTTTTTCATTCATTCATTCAATTGAATTTCATCTGTCTGGACAATTGTCTAGTACTTGGATTTCTTTTCAATTCAATGAGCATTCATTAAGCGATGACTACATGCAAGACACCATACCAGGCACAAAGACAAAAATAAGACAGCACTTAGTCTTAGGGATCTTATCAAGGAATACACCATATGCATAAATAGTAAAAGCAAGATAATTAGAGGAGGAAAACTTGAAACTATTCCCTGCCACCAAAGCTCATCTTTTAAACATCAAAATTATCCTGCTGATATTTGTAAACATACAAGATATACAGGGTGTCCCAAAAGTCTTAGTGAAGTTCTAGCTTTCAATGGTTTAAAACTTCACTAAGACTTTTGGGACATCCTGTTTACAGGATAAATCTGAGGTAATCTCAGAGAGAAATCAATAGCATTAAGAAGATTCCAAAAGACCTCTTACAAAAAGGTGGGATTTTAACTGAGATTTGAAAGAAACTAGGGAATCCAGGATGTGGAGACAGGGAGGTAGAAGGCATAGAGACAGTCTATGAAAATTCATGAAGTCAAGAGATGGAGAATCTAGTCATAAGAAGATCCAGGAGGCCAGTGTCACTGGATCATAGAGTACATGGAGGGGAGGAAGATGTAAGAATTCTGGGAAGGGAAGAAGGGACCAGGATATAAAGGGCTTTAAAAGTCAAACAGAGAAGATGATATTTTGTCCTGGAAGTGACAGGGAGCCAATGGAATTGATTGAACAGGGGTGTGGCATGACCAGATTTAGGAAAATCACTTGGATATTTTTACAGATGAAGCAACTGAGACCCAAGAGATTAAGTGACTTGTCCAAAGTCATACAGCTAGGAAATGACAGAGTTAGGTCCTTCTAAGTGGAGGGAGTTTCCACACTGTAGGTTTCCCAAGACAAACTTACAGATTTATGTCAACAAACCCCAGTAGGGTAGCTTCAGTAACAACCTATTCTGACATCCTCATTAAGGTGTGGAGATGACCTTGGGTTGTCAAAATCTGTGCTTCCAAGCTCTGATCAGAAAGGTAAAGGGAATGAGTATTTAAGCACCTGCCACCATGTGCCAGGCATTGTGCTAAGCACTCTGTAAATATCATCTCATTTCATCCTCACAGCAATGCTGGGAAGTAGGTGATGTTATTATTCTCATTTTACAGTTGAGGAAGCTGAGGCAGAGACTATGTGACTTGCTCAGGGTCATATAACTCATAAGTGTTTGAGATCAGATTTGAGTTCAGGTCTTCCTGACTTCCCGAGCTGCCTTGTAGGCGTAAGATAGGTCTTTATTCAGTTGTTTTCACTTGTGTCCAACTTTTCAGGGCCCAATTTGGGGTTTTCTTAGAGATAATGGAGTGGTTTGCCATTTCCTTCTTCAGCTCATTTTACAGATGAGGAAACTGAGGCAAATAGGATTAAGAGACCTGCCTGGGGTCACCTAAATAGTAAATGTTCAGAGTTCAGATTTGAACTCAGGAAGTGACTCCAGATCTGTTGTTCTATCCACTGTGCCACCTAGCTACCCAAGATGAAACCAGAAATACTTCTGTCTCATCAATAGACTATATAAGCTTTCTGAGAATTAGCCTAGTTGTATTTAGAGAGGCTCATTATCATTTTTCTCCAGTATAATGAATTTTTTTGATCAGAGAAACTATCCAAGACTAACTATTGTACTATGTTATGGAGACCCCCCATGGCTTGCACCAGTTGAGAGATTACCCCTACTAGTGAAATTAAGTATTGATGAGAAAGTGTTGCGGAGCCCCAACCTGGGCATCTGGAGAGCTGGATTCTAGGGTAGTCTTTGCTCTCTACTACCTCTGTGACTTTGAACAAGACAAAGGCTCTCTGAACTTGATGTGGCAAACAGACAGGCCCATGCATGACTCTGAGACAGTATTCTCAGAACTATTACTCCTTAGAGCTGGGTGCTCTTGTACTTGGTTGGGTCTCCTTTCCTTTATCTGTATAAAAGGAGGGGTGGAGTAGAAGATGTATACACCAACATTCAATCTCTTCCTTGGATTTGCAGGTTGATATCTTGGGTCTAAATCCTGATAGCCTCTGTCTGCTTACCTGTGGCACACTGGGTAAGACACATAATTTCTCTGATTCTCATCTGTCAAACTGAGTGGACTAGAAGAAATGAAATGTTGGACTAGGTTAGCTGAGACCTAAATTTCTCAATCTAGATTTAGGATCTTCATAGTTTATACCAGAAATCTAAAAGGAGCTTCTGTGGTATTACCCCTTTCTCTTCCCTACTTGGAATCCATTTTGTTTAAGAAAATGATTTCTGGAAATTTTAGGTCTGGAGCAGAATTTAAACTTCCAACCCTTCCCCCTTTCCACCCTCCTCCCCAGCATCTGGCTTCTCTTCTCCTTCTCCAGTCTCAGTTCAGTTGTCTGTTGAATGCTCGCTCCTCTTTACCATCTGTCCCCTGTCTTTCTAGACAGAGGGATGGTGCAGTCCAGTGCCTCTGACTGAGTTTAGGACATGGAGTTAGCTGAGAGAGATCCTGGAGTTCTTTGGCTTTAAATAAATTATTATTTGCCTGTGCCTCAGTTTCCTGACTTCTTCTTCTTACACGGTTTGCAGCTCCACTATGAAGTAGGGAAATTGAATGAGTCTCCATCCATAGTGGCCTTAATGTGACATTGATCGATGGGTTAATAGTTTTTTGACCCTTCCCTGAAGCATCGGAAGGACCTTTGGTGTAGTGGAAAAGGTCCTATGATCTGAAGACCTGGACTTAAGTCCTGGATCTGAGTGGAACTATTTGTGTGACTTTGGCCAAGTCACTTCACTCCTCTATTTGTCTATAAATGGAAAGTGAGATGCCTTGGAAGATCTCTTCCAGCTCTGAATGAACAATGCACTGTGCTTCCTTTGGGTCAGCCCAAAGATGTTGATATTATCTTACAGTTCATTTTACTGCTTAGCATCCCTGAGGTGACAGATGCCTGATGGTGAGATATCCCTTAGGCTGGGCTAGTATCCTCATTTCTATCATTTCCTCCAATCTCCCTCCTGCCCATTCATACGGGGTTATCAGATTCAGGGCTGGAATAGACCTTAGTGATGGGCTACACTTACCCTTCCATTTTACAGATGAGGAAACTGAGGCTCACAGAAGGACAATCACTTGCCTATACATAGTGAATGAACCAGAATTTGTTTTTGGTCTGTCTATACCTTCCCTCCCCACTTTGTGTGTGTGGGATGTATGTGGTTCTGTATCAGATTCTTTTTCTTTCTCTGATCCTGGGGATATATTGCCTACAGGTGAGTAAGAGGTTATTCTTAAAACTCAAAGCCCTTGTGCGATTACAGATGTGAAGAACCTGATGTTTATATGGTAGCCATGGCTACAGTTCCTTAGCAGGGCTGGGACAAAGTCATGGCCAGGTTAGGCCTTGCCATCTAGAATCGCAAAGGGAAAGGTATACTCTTAACACACCCAGACACTTCCCCTATAGTCAGGTAAGTGCAGAGGAGTTGGTCCTGACAAGATTAAAATGTTAAGGCTGGAAGGACCTTAAAGGTTCCATCTCCTTAACCATAGCCCTTTCCCTCCTGATCTTGGGCTCCTTTGACCATCCTTTCCTTTGACTTTCTTTGGGATGGCTTTGGTTAGGGGCCAGTGGTGATGGGACGTTTCAGAAATACAGGAGGCAGCATTGAAAGTGAAGGAGGCTGAGCACATAGGAGATGCTCAATACATTCTTCTTAGCTGATTGATTACTTGATTGATTGAGATATGAGGGAATGTGAGAGCTCATTCCAGCCCTGGACCACAGTGCTTTGGCCTGGAACGTGGACAGAGTCAAGTGAAACCTCTGCTTTTGTCCATCATGAGTCCCCCAGAAACCCCTGCCATGCTTGGGGGGTATTTGATTGGAGGGTTTGGGGCTGAAAGTGGGAGGCCAGGACTTGGGGGCTTTGGTCCAAGCATCCTTTGCCTAGATATCCCCAGTCGAATAAAATTAGAGGCATCTGATGGCCTCCACCCATCCTACTGCATGTATTGCAGTATAGAATAAGCCATATGTATGTAGTTCCTCTTCATTAACTGGAAACAGAAGAACATAAGCATTTTAAATACACAGACAGACTGGAGGAATTTGAGATGCAGAACAAGAGGCCTATCCCTCACAAACACAAGCAGAGAACATATCAGAACATAAGTGGCTGTGCTGAAATACAAGCAGGAGGTAGGCAAAGCATGACTGAAAACACAAGACAGTCAAGGGCAGACCCTTTCAGAATCAGCTAGACCTGGTGTATGGGCCACAGGACCCAAGAGGGAGGTAGCTCTATCCCCTGGGGAGGACAATACTATCTGTCCTGCTGAGGGGAGAGCCTCCCATCAGAGAGCATCCTAAGGGGAGGAGAAGAGAAGTGGGAAGTGGGGGTCCTACAGGGAGAAGGTCTATGCTTCTCCTCCACCAGCCATGGATATTTCTGGGGGCCTGGCTGAGGACTTGGAAGATTCAGGCCAATAGATCTCTTGGGTCACTTGTACATTCAGTAACTAACAGCTACTACTATCTGGTGAGTATCACCACCTAGCTGTCCCAAATAATGACAACAGTAATCGCTAACATTGAAATATTGCCATAATAGTAATTACCATTTCTGTACTACTTAAAAGTTTTCAAAGCACTTTACATAGGTTAGCTCGAATGATCCTCCCGACAACACTGGGAGGGAGGGGCTGGTATCATTCTACTTTTTCAGAAGAGGAAACAGATTGAGAGACAGGTTAAGTGACTTGCCAATAGTCACACAGCTGGTAAGTGTCTGAGGCTAGATTTGAATCTGGCTCTTCCTGACCCCAGAACTGCTTTAAGATATGCACAGTGGCATGTATCATCTCTCATGTGATCCTTACAACAACCCAGGGAGATAGGTGTTATTTTTCTACCTATTTTACAGAGGAGAAAACTGAGGCAAAGTGAAGTTAAGTGACTTGCTTAGCAAATCAGCATCTGAGGCACTCAGGTTTTTCTGACTCCAGACATAACACTTATCTACCATACTGCCCAGCTGTTTAATTCAGCCTGTCCAAAACAGAATTCATTTCCCTGTCCCTAACCCACTTTTCCTAAACCTCCTGTTTCTGGCATTGTCTAGAAATGTAATCCTATAACAATAGAGATAATTTATTATAGTTTTGTTTCCAGAACCTAGCCCATAGTAGGTGGTTAATAAATGCTCACTGAGTGATTGATTGATAAATCTTGACTTCCTTCTCCTTCATGCCACAAAACCAGTGAGTTACCAGATCCTGTCATTTCTCCCTCTGCAGTATCATCACTTGGATCTGTCCCCTTCTCTTAACTCACTGCCTCGAATGAGGCCTCCATCACTTTCTTCCTGGTCCATTGCAATAACTCTGTAAGTGGTCTTTTCCAATCCATCCACCATATGGCTGCCATGTTAATATCCTAAAGCCCAGGTCTGATCATGAACTCCCTGGGCTCAAGAAACTTAAGTAACTCCTTATTTCCTTGAGGACAAAATCCTTCTGTGTGACATTTAAAGCCCTTCACAGTTTAGCTCCAAACCCTCTTTCAAGACTGATCACATATTACTCCCTGTACATACTCTGTGTCAGTCAGACCCACCCATTAGCTGTTCTCGCCACATGCCATTCTATCTCTTGCCTTCATGCTTATGCACAGTCTGTCTCCCATGCCTGGAGTAATCCTCCACTCCCCCCAAATCCCTTCTTCACTTCATAGAATGCTTAGCTTCATTCAAAGCACAGTTCAGGGGCAACCTCATCTGGGATTCCTTGCTCAAGTCCCATCCTTTCCCCCCAGGTTGCAGGTATACTGCCCCTCAACCTAAAATTACATTATATTTACTCATTATTCTCTGTATATTCTTTATACATTTTGTGTGTACTTATCTGAGTACACATTGTTTCCTCCGTCCAAGTCAGTATCCCTAGAATCTTGCACAGAGTAGGCACTCAATAAATGTTTGCTGAATTTAATTGGATTTTATGGGGTTTTTTTAAACCGCAGGATAATTTTGTTTTTTCCCATGACATACATCCAGGGGAGAGTCCTGGAAGACTCTAAACTTCCTTTCTCCCTTGGCCTCTTCCCTGGGGTCAACCTAGTGGAAATGATAGGAAAATTGGTTTTGATGCTTGGAGATCTATCTGGACTGCCCACAGAGGATGGCGGAATTCTCCCTCGGTGAAACTGATCACCCGTCCACCTAAAGACGGTCCTCAGATTTAGGGCTGGAGGAAACTTTGCAAATCACCCAGTCCAGCCTCCTCATTTTATGGATGAACAATCTGGGGCCTCAAGCGATGGCATGATTCACTGAGGTCACACAAGCTATTTAAGTGTCAGAGTCAGGTTTCAAACCCAGATCTTTTGATTAAGTCCATAGTTATTCCCACTGCCTGATAAAAGAGGGAGAACCAGAGATGAGGTGCCCTGAGTTCTGAATCCTGAGAGTGTTTCATGATTGTTAAGGGTCCTCTCATGAGGAAGAATTCTGGCATATACTGGCTTTGTGAGACCCTGAACAAGTCACTCAGTGTCCTAGGAAACTCTCTAAGGAGAATTGAAGAGATGGTGCCAATCTGTGTTGGTGGAGAGGGCTCCCTCTATCCATGAAATAAATCACTGGGCCAATCTCAGTGGTTTTTCAGCTGTGTCCCACTCTTCATGACCCCATTTGACGTTTTCTGGGCAGAGATACTGGATAGATTTGCCATTTTCTACTCTGGATCATGATGCAGATGAGGAAACCGAGGCAAATAGGATGCGGTGACTTGCCCAGGGTCACAGAGCTAGTAAGTGTCTGAGATTAGATTTGAACTCAGGGAAATGAAGTCTGCTGAGTCCAGGCCCACTGCTCTGTGCACTATGGTGCCACCTAGTGGCTCCTGTTATCCCTACTACTTTTCCCAATATTATTTTTTCTGAAATGTATCAGCAACATCTCACTTGGATTCATTTATTGAATACTTGTTTATATACCCAGAATCCTTCTAGGCACTATGGGGGGTTAGGAGAAGTTTAAGATTTGATTTCTTCTCCCCTTGTCCTGAGCTCACAGTCTAGCTGGTGGAGAAAAAAATTAGAGCACATGAAACATTAAGAAAACCCATTTTTTAGACTATACTTGTGATTTCATTGGTGTAGGCACATCCTAGATGAAGAAACTCTCTCTACAGTATAGCACTTCTTCAATATTTAGTCTTAGAGAGTTGCTTGATTCACTGAGGGATTAACGACCTGCCTAGGGTTACACAGATTTGTGTCAGAAGTGGGATTTGAACTTAGATCTTGATTCTGAGGTCACTTGCCATATCCATTATACCACACAGCTTCTGTAGAGAACAGTACACAATTGTACTGTTATACTGTTATATTGTTATTATTATATCGTTATAGAGTACCCTACTGAAGAGTACTGATGGTGCATGTAGGAGGTCAAAGGAGAGGTGGATTCCAATGGGCAGTGTCACTTACCTGGGATGGAAGGTATCAGGATCTCAAGGATGGGAGATGAGGGTAATTTTGAAGATGTAATCTTTTGGACGACTCAGAAGACTGAGGTTTTTTAGGCATCAAATTATCCAAGATATTTTCTTTTCATGGATCCAGGTGCTTTTTTCTGTGCAGTGGCCAAAGTCCAGTTGGCATAACCATTCACACTGAACTCTGCAGATGCTCCTGGAAACCACTGTCCTAATAATTCATCAAAGTTTCTTTCCTTTCCTAATGTGTCAAATCTTAGATGAGTCATTGGGGAAGCAGAGACCCATTCAGAAAAAGACAATGATGATGATGAGGGGTCTAAGAAATATGACAGATGAGGCATGGTTGAAGAGAATGCGGGATGTTGAACCTTTAGAAGAGAAGATTAAAGGGAGACATGACAGTGGTCTTCAAATATTGAATGACTTTATTTGGATAAAAGACTAGAGTTGTTATGTGTTGTTCTAGTGCAGGAATTCTTAACCTTTTCTGGTCATGGACCAATCCGCTTTGGCTACAGTCTACTGAAGGCCCCTTCTCAGAATAACGTTCAATGCATAAAATAAAATACATAGGTTTACAAAAGAAACAAATTATGCTGAAATTGTTATCAAATATTAAAACAAAGTTCATAGGCCTCAAATTAAGATCATGTGTTTTAGAGAAATAAATGAGCTGGAAGTTATCAGAAGGCATATTTTTGGCTCCATGTAAGGAAAAACTTTCACTCTTGAAAATCAAATTCTTTGCTTTAAAGATAATGAGCTCCCCATCACTTGAGGTAGTTAAGCCAGAAGCTGGTCAAATATTTGACTGGAATGTTGTAAATGGAATTTATGCTTCAGAAGGGTGATTTTCCAGCTGTAGTGCTCCATGATTCTGAGAGAGGGAAGAAGAGAGAAGAGGGGAGGGGAGGAGAGGGGAGGGGAGAGGGGAGAATTCACAAATGTCTTGATAAGGGTTTTGAAGAATTGCTTTCTTCTTTCTTTTTGGAAGATTCTATAGTTCTGCCTTGGTTTGCCCTGGTTGTTGAGTACTTTTGGTACTCCCACACAGGGGGAGGTCCATCTCAGGAGCCCTTAGCTTGTGGACACATGCCTTGTCTCCTCCCTTTGTTAAAATCAGGAAGGCCCAACTTAGAGATAAAAATATTTCATACCACACCTTTTCCCTGAATAATTCCCAGCTCCTCTAGGTACTGTCCTCTCAGTCCTGGTCACAATATTCTTGTGAGAAGGGAAAGGATTCTTCCCCTTGCTCATAGGGGAACCTGAGACTCACAGAGGGAAGAGGACTTAAGCTATTGCCACAGAATTTTGACCACGGCTAAGAGTTAGAAAGGACCTTGGAGATTATTTAATTTAATGGTTCTTAACTGGGGTCCACGGTAAGTTTTCATGGGTGGGAAGATATCTTCCTAGACAATTTCTGAACTCATTGTCTACCCCTACAAGGAAATAATTACTTATTTAAAAAAAAAATTGAAAACTTTTTCAATAGAATTGGTATTCTTTATAATCCTTTGTATTTTATTATGCATATGTAAAAACACTATTCCAAGGAAAGCTTCATTGGATTGTCCAAGGCTCTCATAACACCACAAAAGGGTCAAGAACTCTAGTCCAATCTCCTTATTTTACAGATGAGGAAACTGAGGCCCATGGAGGTAAAGTGATTTGCCCAATGTGACTCAGCTAGTAAGTCTCAGAGGCAAGATTAGCATCTGGGTCCTCTGACTTGAAATCTAAACCACCTCCTACTACCCTGCACCAGGCTGCCTCTCAATATATATTAATATTCTCCCCTTCAGAGTCCAGTATCCTGTTCTAATAAATCATCCTGCTTCATTTTAAACAAGGGTCTGGGGAGAAGGGGGTCTCAGTGAACCTCTGACATTGCTGGAAGGCCTTCTCGGATGAGGATCAGGTTGGAAAATGACCACATGGAAACCAATACCAAATGGAAATGCCATACAGTTATTGGAAAGAAATTCCTGTCATCAAGGGGAGAAGAAAAAGAGAGTCACCATGAGCTGGTTGGGGAGCCTAGAAGCTTAGAAAGTATTTTCCCAGATATCACCAAAATCCCCTTTCTGACCCATTTTTCCCCTTTCCCCTCTCCTCCCCCTACTTCTGCAGCAATGAAGATATTTACCTCTATATAGACTTAATCCTGTTAATGAGAATGAAAAATGCAAACAGTCCGAAGGCAGGGGGGAAAATGGAGACCTAGAGTCTACTACCCTGCTTGATCTGAAGGGCAAGATTCATTCAGATATTTATTTATTATTATTATTTCGAGGAGAGAAAAAAAAGCCAGAAATATTTCCAAAATGTCAACAGTATTAAGGAAATCGGAACACCTTAATCCATTTAAATGGCAGCTTGAGCTAGGCACGGGTTTGCATGAAGGGGAGAATGGAGGAAGTAAGGAAGGGGGGCAGAGGGAATTAATACCAGATTCTACATAATCTATCAAAGTTTCTTTCTTTTCTTAATATATTAAATATTAAATGCTTCTTTGCATCTGAGTGAGAGAGGAGAGAGAGAGAGGGACCAGGGTGGAACTCATAAATGCCTAGATAATTGGTTTTGAGTTTTTTTTCCCTTCTTTCTTTCTTTCTTCTTGGCGGATTCTCAATTTCCCTATAAAAGAGAAAATTCATTTCCAGCCACTAATGTAATGTCAGCGTGCTGTTTACTAAGCATGGATGATGTATAGGGGGACACTACTTTCAGAGGACTACTTAATGATGCATAGAATTAAATCCTGAGCTCCTCAGCTGAGCCTCCTCCCTCCCTCCTGGTTCCCAGGCTCCCACTGCATCCTGGGAAGAACAGGGTTGGCATAACCTGTCTTATCTTCTCCTTTGCCAGGCTTCTGGGGTCTCTGCAGAGGATGCTTAGAATCTATGCTATTACTATAGCAGTTACCCTTAACCACCTCCCCAACCTTCCCTGTGCATCCTGGGGGTGGGGGTGAGAGGTGGGAGTCGGTAAGATCCAGGGAAGGGAAAGGCTGATGGATGGGGAGAAAAGGAGGAATTATGCACATTCCCTGAGGGCCAAGAGAAATAGGAAAGGGTGATTTCTTCAGGGCATTGAAAGAAGGGCCAGCTTTGGGTAGCCCTTTGCAAACCTAAACAGGAAGAGGGAATGGGTGGAAGTGGGCCAATCAGTGCCCACCCATTGCCCTCAAGAAGCTGGAACATTGAAATGTCAATTGAAAATAGATGGCATCAGTTTAGCTGAGTTCCCTGAGGCCTGTCAGCAGTTACAGTCAGAGCTACACCTTGGCCTTCTCCTTGGGTTGGCAGGTCTTTTGGGTCAGCATGGGCAAAGATAGTACAGGCAGAAACCTCCATACCTTTCCTAGGAACAACCAGCCAGAATGAGACTATATCAGCATTGTCCCCTGGGAAAAAAGAAGTGACCCAGTCAGGCAACTTTAAGAGATAGCTTACTCTACTTGGCTAGCTCAGCAACTGGAAAATTGGTAGAGAAGGTAGGAAGGTAGAAAATTGGATCTGGTTGGGCGAGGAAGTTTTCAGAAGCCTGGGGAAATGGAGCTCAGTGGGGGGTGGGGTGGGAAGGGCTTTCTAGTCACTTATTCTTATGTTTTCCCCTCTGTCATCTGATTTTGTCCCCCTTACATCAACACTCTATTGATGCTGCTTCCCCCAAAGTTATCATTAGCCTCCATCTTGTCAAATACAATGAGTGACCTTTTCTCGGTCTTCCTTTTAGGTGACCTTTCTGAGGCATTGTGTATTGTTAGCTATCCCCTCCCTCTTAAAACTCTCTTCTCCCTTGGCTTCCTCTGCACTTCCCTCTTTTAGTTCTCCTTCCAATCCTCTGACTACTCCTCTGGGTGCTTTCCTTCTTCTTCTCTTCTAATTGTTGGCATTTCTCAAGCCTCAGTCATGAGTCCTGTGCTCCTTTTCTATTTTTGCTCCCTGGGTGAATTCATTTCTCCTATAGATTCAGCCATAACTTTGATGTATATGTCTCCTCCCATTGGAAAGCACACTTCTGGTGTTTTTGCTTTTCTTTGTGTAAGGGTGGAGTGTGTTAAATCTGTCTGGTATAGACTCCACAGTGTAACTCCTTTGCATGGGATGTGGGCCACTCACACATGCTCCCTCTCTGGGTTGGCTAGTTCCCATCAACTCAGGGCTTAGCACAGGTCCTGACAAATAATAAGTGATTAATATATGCTCACTGATTGATTGGTCCAGAGCCCCATCCTGTCAACTATATTCCAGTCCCCTACTTCTACTCTCCTCAGGGACATTTCGACTTGGGTATCTTCCTAGACAATGAGTTGTCTACCCCTACAAGTCAACAGCTTTTTCTCAACTTCCCCATTTCTACTAATGGGTTCATGCCCTGTGCTGAATCTGTTCTGAAGGCACCAAGTTTTGTTTCATAATAAACTTGGTGTTGCCCTTTCCTCTCCATTACCAGACACATTTCTCTAACCCAGGTCCTCATCACTTTACATGGAGATTACTATAGCAGCTTCCTAGAAGGACTCCCCATCTCCTGACTTTCTTCCTCTTCAAATTACCCTGAGCATCACTGCCAGACTACTCTTCCTTAACTACTGCTTTTGTCATGGCACCTCTGCACAAGAGATTTCAGTGATTCCCTGTTACTCATACCCGTGAAGTTCAAACTCTTCTGCTTGACTTCCAAGACCATCCATGATCTGTCTTTTACCATCCTGCTTTCTCTTTCCCAACATCCACTAGCTTCCCAATGTTTCCCATGCTCTTTCCTATCTCCATTCCTTTGCTCATGCTATATCCCCCATTTGGAATAAGCTTCATCTTCTGTTTTGCCAATCAAAATAGCATCTTTCATCTCCACCACCCAATGGCAGTCTTCCCTGACTCCTTCAGCCAACATTGATCTCTTCTTTTTCTGAACTCTTATTCTACTTGAAGTCAGCAACATGTACTTTAGTACTTAATTGTCCTGTAATTGGTACATGTGTGATAGTTTTGTCTCCCTCAACTACTTTTAAGGTCCTTGAGGAGAGAAAGCAATCTCTTAGACTTTGCAAGTAATCTCTCACAGCCCCTCGTCCAAGCCCCTTCTCCTATTTGTCTCCTCTTCTCTATACCCATTGTTGCCACTGCAGAATAGCACCCCATCACCACCTCCTGGACCCATAGCTTCCCAATAGGTCTTTGGGAAACCTCTGCTTCAGAGAGCAGTGCTCCATAAAGACATCCATTGGGGAGTCAAAGACAGATTCTTCATGGAGACCTTTTAAGCCCAAGTTGAGACATCCTTTGTGCTAGTGCCCTTTCAGACACCTTCCCCTGCCTGAGACTGGCCATTTCTTTCTCCAGACTCACTCAGGAAATCTTCTGGGAGTCCTCTGAGAGGATGATAATAGTGATAACTAGTAATAGCCAGCATTTATCTAGAATTTTAGGATTTACAAAGTGATTTTATACATATTATCTCATTACCCCCATTTTATTGATGAGAAAACTGAGGTTGAAAGGTTAAGAGACTTGCCAGGATCACACAGCTAGTAAGTGTGTGAGGTAGAATTTGAACTCACGTCTTCCTAATCTCCAAGTCCAAGGCTCTATCCACTATATCACCTAGAAGGCCAAGGTTTAAATACTGGTATAGTCACTTCTATCTGTGTGATCTTGAATAATTCACTTCACCTCTGCCTCAGTTTCCCCATATGTAAAAAGAGGCTGGACCTCATGATTTCTAAGATCCCTTTCAACTCTGTGCCTATAATATCACCAAATGACTTTATTTTTCAGACAAAGACTCCTACCTTGTAAGGTGCTCCAGAGGACACCTGGACAAATTCCCTGCTCTCCTTTCAGATTACATATCAGCAAGTCAAGACAACAAATATGTATTAAAAGTTTACTCTGTGCCTGGAATTGTACTAAGCACTGGAAATACAACTAGAAAGATAGTTCTTACCCTCAAGAAGCTTGTATTCTAAAGGAATATTATCATTTTTCCCAATCTTAGTGATTCCACAGTCAATATTTCCCTAACTTGTCAGTGTCCTTCAGTTCCTATGATTTCCCTTATCCTTCCACTAAAGTGATTTATTCCTTAGACTATCCCATTTAGTCTTTACCTTTAAGCATTCTCACCCCTCCCCCCAACCTCCTGCCCCTGCCATCGAACCCAGAGGCAGGAGATCAGAATTCAGATCCCATCTCTGAAGCATTTTCTAAGTGCGTGACACTGGACATGTTGTGCCCAATCATTGCCAATGACGGTAACTGCTTTCTGAGCCCTTGCTCCCATATCTGTGAAAAGGCAATAATCGACTTGCAATGCCCACCATATTGGGGTTGGAAGAATGTTTCATAAACCTTATATGGCTAGTGTTCAATTCAATTAAACAAGCATTCATTAAGCACTTACTATATCCTGGCACTCTGCTAGTCTCTGGGGTATCCAAAGACAAAAATGAAGCCAATTGCTACCCTTAATAAGTTTATATTATGCTCAATGAATTTGTGTAATTGGTGTCCCATTCTATTTCATTTCACACCAAAGATCAAGGAAAAGGCACCCAGCAGATTGTGCTGCCCCCATCATGATAGATTTATGAGTATGTAGTGTGAGTCTCACAGAATGAGAAGGCAGGAGAGAGTGGAGACCTGTGTTCACTCCTTGGAGAAAGTGTCCACACTAATAAATTCATTGAGCCATCAAAGTATTTTTTGTGGTATAGTTAGTGGTGTCCACATCTTGTGTCCCTGTTTTTGACCATAAGCCCCATGAGGGCAGGACACATGCTGAATCTATTTTTGTAACTAGTTTAATAATTATTTGGGAAGGAAGGGAAGAAGGCAAGAGGGAAAAAATAAGGAAGAATGAAAGAAGGAAGGCAGGTAGGTAGGAAGGTCAGGAGCTAGAGAGGGAGAGAAGAAAGAAGGGGAAAAATAAGAGAAAGAAAAAGGAGAGAATGAAGAAGGAAGAAAGAAAGAAAAGAAGAAAGGCATAGAGGAAAGGAAGGAAGGAAAGGAAAGGGTAAGGGAGAGAAGAAAGAAGCTAGGAGGAAAGAAGGAAAATAGGAACAAGAGAAAAAGAGAAAGAAGACATACTGTCTCCGCAGGGTCAGGGCTTTTCCTCATTTGACGCTGCTCCAACCTTGACTGGAAGATGCCCCCAAGCTCCTCCTCCTACGTTATTTCCATGTGTTTGTGTCTCATACCCAGTGGTCTATGGGGTGTTATGGCCACTCTACCTAGGCTGAGATCCAACCTCTGGAGGTCTCCAATAATGAAGCCATTATCAAAACACAGAGATGATGCCCTCTGGGAACAGCATGGTCCTAGGTCCTGAACCCCTGCCACCTTGCCTTCCCTGCTATTTCTGTATTTCTTCCTCATGCCAAGTATATTTGACACAAGGGACCAGCCACATAAGGAGTTTTATCCAAAAAAAAAAAAAGTAATTTCTGACTGATCAGCGTCCACAAAAAGGCAGCTTTTTTTATTTGTAAAAAACAGCTCCCTGGTTCACACTTGCTTGCCTCTAAAATGATTCCATGGATTTTCTTCAAACTTTTAAAGCAAAAAACCACCCACCCTCTACCTTGGGGCTGTGACTGAGTATGGGAAGTTTCATCCCCCTGGGATGACTTTGGAGACAGTTACAAATGACTAAAATTAGGAAATTGGGATGGAAACAGCTTTTCAACCTTAACCAGAGTGTTAGTATTATACCCAAGTGTGGTAAGGGAGAACATTGGTGGGGGAGCAGGAAGGTAAAGAGGGCCCAGGGAGAGAAGTGAGAGGCTGAATAAACCATGTCGGTCCTGGAAATGATATCCAAATGGAAACACGACTCCAGATACTCCTTAGGTCATAAACACCACTACAATAGCACTTCCTCCACACAGATGTGTGTAAACAACAAAAAAAGAGACTCCAGTCTGTCACCATCTCCAGGCACAGAGACTGGGCGTGGGAGAGGGGGAAAGGATTTCTCCGGGCTCTAGAGTTCTTAACCTTGTTCTGCTGATGCCCTAATATCAAACTGAGAGTAGTCTTTGTCAGCCAAGTGCCTCAGTATCCCCACATCTAAAGCAAAGTATAGTAATAATGAGGCTGGTGGCATCTCTCATGAAGCCTAAATAATTTACCATACCTCTTCTTATGAGACTTGCTTTTCCTAAAAGGCAGCTTAAGTTAAAGATTTCTCCATACTTTTATGGATGGAGAAATGGAAGCCCCGGTTGTACCATAGTCTTTAGCAAAACTGGGAGGGAATCATGGGGATAGCTCCTCTTACTGACCATACTAGGGTAGGGGTTCTTAACCTGTATTTAAAAAGTCAATAATTATTATAATATAATTGTCTTGTAATCTGAAGTATTTTATTTTATGCATTTAAAAAAACTTCATTATGATAAGGGATCCATAGACTTTACCAGACTACCAAAGGCACCCCCACACATACCAAGGCTAGGAACCTCTGGTTTAGGGCTTTGTCAATGACACGACCCTTTGTTTCCATACTCTTCTTCCAATCCCTCTACCCTCTCTAGCTACCTTCTCCCTCCCTCTACCTTCTCTAGCTACCTTCCATTATCCCATCACTTTAGCTTCCTTTTAACAGCCCAGGGATTTAAGAAACCTTGAGCAAAGTAGCAAGGTACTGTAGAAAGGGCCTGGGATTTGGGATAAGAAGACTAGAGTTCAAATCCAGTTCTGTCTCTTATTTCTTGTGTGGCCTTGGGCAAGCCTCTAACCTCTCTAGTCCTCACCCTCCTCATTTATAAAATAAAAGAGTTGAATTGGACTGGGGACAGTGTGGTGTAGAGGAAAGAATGCTGGATTGGGAGGCCAAAGACCAAGATTTGAACCCCACTTCTCCATAGGTAAAATGAGGGGGTTGGACACCATGACCTCTAAGGTCCCTTATAACCTGGTATTTGTGATCCTATAATACCTAGGTTTCCTTCCAGTTTTGAAATTCCATGATATATTGAGAAAATGGAAACCATGAAATGCTAACTCCCTAATCAACCCTGTCCCTGACTCAAATGTAACTTTGGCAGCTGGTGTTTCTCAAAGTACTTCCCACTCCAGGAAAATACCAGAGGCCTGACAAAGGATCCCAGGAATGTATTCTGGGGTTATATTGACAGACTCTATCCAAGTTCTAAGGGGAACCTGAGACAATTGGTCATGACCAGGGACCTCCAAAACTTTTTCATGGCATGCCTCTAGGAGTAATTTTTTTTCATAGTGGATATAGGATAGAGAGAAGAGGAGATCTTCTCAGTGGCCTCTTTGCACCTATGGCTGTGGGTACCCAGGTAGGGATTAGGTGATAACTGACCTGATGTAGGGATCAGAATGAGAAGGCTGAGAGCTTTTCTAGTAGCAGGAGGGGTGAAGTTGATAAATATTGAACTGTAAGAGGTAACTGGCACATGAGGCTGTATTAAAGATAAACCCCATAACTAGCTTTCCTGGTGAAGGCAAAATGTTGCCCATCTTCTCACCCTCCAATTGATTAATCCCATCCTTTTTGGTATTAAACCACAAGCTCCTTGGGGTCATGTCATGGCAGGAGGTGGGGCATTTTGGAGGCCACTGATCTTGACCTTATGGCATCACTCTGTGGCATAAAAGCTTTGACTACCAAAGGGTCTTATTTTTTTCAAATCTATGAACTTCAAAACAATGACTATTCCTGTTTTTCACTGACCTCCTCTTCTCATTGTCCTTCTCCTGCTAAGGTCCATCAGTCAGGGAACGTCTCTGCCCTGAGATTTTGGCAGTCTAAGATGAAGAATTTATTTAAGAACTTTATGATCCCCAGCACAGTTTGGATTGGGAGATACTGGTCTCAACTCCAGGCCATGTATTAAAGGTCCAGGAAAGCAGATCCTTAAACTACATGGAGAGACACTACCAAGGAGTTGCATAACTACCTGTTCTGGTGCCCAGGGCAAGGAGCAGGAAATGTGTCCCAAATAGACTTTTGCAGACAAGTCCAATTGAGGGGAAAAGTCAGGAGAAACCTCAGGAAGAAATTTTGAGCTTCAAGACACAAGAGGTCTCATAGGAGGAGAGACCCAGGGGCACTGTGAGGCTGTAGTTAGGGAGGTCATAGATGGGGAAGGAAGCAGGGTGGCATGGGCAGGGGAGTAGTTCTGGACTGTGGTCATCACGAGGAGGAGGATGTGAAGCATTTGGCAGCTTCTTATTTTGCCTAAGTATTTATGCTAAGCTCAGTGCTTTCTACTTTCTGTCAGTACCCTCTAAATTTTGGTTGTTATTGGTTGGCCATATCTGACTCTTCCTGACCCCATTTGGGGTTTTCTTGACAGAGATACTGGAGCTGTTCACCATTTCCTTCTCCACCTCATTTTACAGAGGAGGAAACTTAGGCAAACATGGTTAAGTGACTTGCCCAAAGTAATACAGTGAGTAACTGTCTGAAGCCAGATTTGAACTTAGGTAGATGAGACTTTCTGGTTCCAAGCCCAGTGATCTATTCACTGCACCACCTAGCTGCCTCTAAATTCTGGTTCTCTGGAGCAAAGTGTTGGATGTTCTGCTCTAATTATAGCTCTGCATCAAGGTCCCTCCTTGTTCCCCATATCTGTAGTAATTCCCTGCTGAAAAATAATAGCTCACAGTTAGAAGAGATTTATAGTTCACAGAGAATTTTTCTCATAATTCCTGATGAGGGAGCTAGTATTATTATCTCCATTTTAGAGATGAGAAAACTAAGTATCGGGCACATGAAATGACTTTCTCAGAGTCTTATAGCTAGAAAAAGTCAAAACTGGCACAGGAACCCAAGTCTTCTAACTTGGTAATTATTATTGCTGCATTTAAAAAATTATTCTTTCCATTTACGTGGAAGTAATCATTTTGTAGGGCATTTCTGGTTTTTATTTCTCTTTGCATCATATATATATACGTGTGTATGTATGTATGTATATACATACATACATACATACATCCTGTAGTGTGTCTTTGAGTTACTTTTATTCAACATTTCTAATTCTAATACTCTAATTTTTACTCTGCCACCCTTGAACTTATTTACAGGATGGAGTGAATTCCCTTATTCTCTTGTCCATTTTACTGCGGGATCCTTTTGTAAAATCACAGAATCACAGATTGAGACCTCAAAGAGTCCTTGGAGTGCATTTAGTTCAACTGTCTTATTTTACAGATGAGGATAGGTGACTTCCCCAAGGTGATTTGGATGGCAAAGCTGGGTCTCAAACCCAGATATGAAGCTTGGGAATCCAACGTTCTTTTCAGTGTACCTAGGAGCCATTGTGTTGTACTATCTCATTGTCCTCACCTGTGATGTTTTCTGTTCAACTTTGGTGACAACTCTGACATTCCTTCTCCTTTCTTTCTTTCCACCCACACTCTGACTCACACTTTAAAAAAAAGACAGTTGGGTTAAGTGACCTCTATGATACCTCTTCATTTAAGTATTCCATGATTCTAGTGGTCCTGTGGTCTTCCATCCCTCTCTTTCCCTCCCTCCTATCAAAACTTACTCACCATGTAAGTGTCCTTAGGGTCCTACTGACTAAAGTTCATTTGATGAGCAGAAGCTGTCTTGGTGAGTGATGGGGTCTAGACCTGTGATGTTATTGGCATAGGGAACTCCTGCCAGAGTAAGTTGGAAACTTAGAGTCTTTTAAAGTGACCTAAAGTCTTGAGAGGTTCAGTGATTTGCTCAGGGTTACACAGTAATCTGATATGTGTCAAAGGTAGTTCTTGAACCCAGGTCTATCTGACTTCAAGACCAACTATCTACCCTTCCCAGATCCAGTAAAAAATTTTAAAAACTCTTTATTGAGTTCTTACTATGTTCAAGAATCTGAACCTGGTTCTGGGAGACAGAGATTTATCCTCAAGGAACTTAAAGACTAACTGAGAAACTGAGAAAGAAATTCACAACAAATTAAATAATGACAAAGGATTGCAATCACAATTTAAACCAACACTGGAAGAGATGTTGTCATGCACAAAAAGAATAATTACCAAACGAATAGCACAAAAATAAGTACCATAGAGATTCAGAGAAGGGACAGATCACATAGCTGCTTGAGGCAGCGAGGTGGTACAGTGGATAAAAGCTTGACTTGAAGTCTGGAAGACCTGAGTTCAAGTCTTAACCTCAGATCTAGCTGTGGATGTGAGGCAAGTCATTTAACCTCTTACAGCCTCACTTTCCTCATCTGTAAAATAAGGATAAAATAGCATCCACCTCTAAGGCTTGTTGCAAGGATCAAATGAAATACACACATAAAGTACTTTGTAAACTTTAAGGTTCTATATAATAGCATATTGTAAGAGTAATTATTATTATTTATTATATTGGGATCGTCATGGAGAGCTTAGAAAAGGAGATGGGGTTTGGGTTCTGTTGTAGGAGAAAGAAAAGAAAGGATGAATACAGGGATAGAGGTATTCCGAGATGGAGACCAGAGAAACATATGAGTGGTGGAGCTCATGCTTGACCTCAGTGTTTTTGGTGAAAATGAAGAACTGGATGGAATTTGGAACTTGGAGGAGAGTACAGATTTGTTGTAACCATGGTAGAGGTCTACCAGGACATCAATCATAGATTCCAGAAGGCATTGCTGAGCCAAGTTTAAATTTCCTATATTTGTGGTGTGCCATGTCATGTAGAGGATGGGAGGGGGAACAGGGGAGATGAGGAGAAGACTTGGGTTGAGCCAACAGAGGAGGGAGGTTTACAGTTTGTGCCAGGAGCAGTGAGTACTTTTTCCAGTGATAGTTTGTGGGTCTAGAGTAGGAACGAAGAAAGCAGACGGTGTGGGTGGACCAGGACTAGGAGTTGGCACAGTAGACTTGATGGAAGATTAAAAGAGTGGGGGATGGATTAATTAGATATAGGCTTGATATCAGGAGGAACTTCCTAATGATTATTGTTACTGTTCGTTGTTCTTGGTCATGTCTGACTCTTCATGACCCTATTGGGTGATTTCTTGGCAGAGATGCTGGAGTGGTTTGACATTTCCTTCTCCAGCTCATTTGACAGATAAGGAAACTGAGGCAAACAGGTTTAAGTGACTTGTTCAGGGTTGTACAGCTAGTAAGTGTCTGAGGCTGGATTTGAACTCAGGTCTTTCTGTCTCTAGGACTGACACTCCACTGTGCCACCTAACTGTTCTCCTAATGACTAACTATCCACAAATGGAATGGGTTACTCCAGAAGGTGGTTGGCTCCCCCTCAAAGGTTTCTAAGCAGGGGCCAGATGATTCCTTTACAAGTATGTTATGGTGTAATATGTAGTAGATGAACTCTGAAGTGCCTTTCTACCTCTAAAATTTTGTGACCGTAGCCCTAAGTTTTGATGAGTATTTCATTAAAAGGATTTATTGTGTGCAGTCTAGAATGAGTATGGAAATAAAGCCAGTGAAGGGCTAATGGACTGGCAGATTTGGGAGTTGGTAAGGAGAGATGAGTAGTTTGTTGGATAGACAGATGTGAGAGGCTGTGGTCCAATAGGGTGAATTCTACTTGAGAAGAATAATAGGGGGTTGTGTAGTAGGGGTAGTATGACTTGGAACCAGAGTGAAAGTGGGTCTACATGACAATAGACATCAAAAAGTGAAGCTGGATGGCCTTTACTTGCAGGGCCAAAAAGCATTTTCAGGGAGTCTTGACAGTCCATAGGGTAGATAGGATTAAGTATGTTCCCATGGCTTCTACATCATTTCTTGGTGATTCAGGTAAGCAGTAAGAGAAAATGACAACTCCATGGAAGAAGACAGGAAGAGAATTCATCCAATTCAGTCTAATCCAATCTTATTCAAACCAATTCATACACCCCAAAATTTTTTTTGATTATATAACAGACATTGTGTCAGGATTTGGGGGAAAAAGAGAAAACAACATTCCTTTATGTCTCTGCCTTTTTCTTGGATTCAGCTAAGCAAGTTTCTTGTCTCCACACAACTTCCTCATTCCCACCTTAGATCCTTTGCATTTGGCCTTGCCCCCACATGAAATGCCATCCTCCTCCTCTTCTGCCAAATTCTGCCATTCCTTCTTTGAAGCACGTCTCAGAAACCACTTCCTCCATGACCCCTGAGATTCGTCCCACACAGACCCTGTCCTGCCAATGACTCCCATAACACTTCATCTGCTGAGTCACAGTGACTTCTACCTGGGCCTACAGATATCTGCTGCAGATGTCCTTGTGTAGATTGTCCTGGAGTCTGTCTGGTACACCTCCAGAGATGCTAAGTTCCTTTGTCCTTCCTTATTGTGGGAATGATGTGGGTAGCTGATGGGCTCAATCATTTCCTAGCAACACAGACTTTCCGAATGGGAATGGACTTTAGAGGCTGGCTAATTCTGAAATAAAGAACCCCACTATAATATCCTTGACAAGTAATCACATGAACTTTGCTTGAAGACTTCCAATGAAGGGGATTTATCTGAGTGATAGATGAGAAGACCTTCCTTCTTTGTTGCAATGAAACAAAAGACTTCTTATTTCTCAGATCTTTTTTAAAAAAAAATACAACCTTGTTACATATTAGGCTTTTTTTCTCCCTTTTCAATACTGTTTAGAATCAAATGATGATAAATTTAGAGCTGGGAGGTCTGTTGGCCTCATTTTATATATGAAGAAACTGGAGCTTTAATGAGAGGGCCACACAGCTGGTAAGTGTCTGAAGTGGGGGTTGAACCCAGGTCTTTTTCACTCCAAGCAAATATGGCAGCCACATTTCCAAAATATATACTCCCCTTATCTTTCAAAGCCACCCTTTGTAACAAAGTATGAGAAAAAAGCAAGAGTTGAGCAAATAAACCTTGTGCTATATGCAGTTTCTTATCTATAGAGGTGGTGTAGGGGATGGGGCATGGAATTCAGAGTCAGAAGGATCTGAGTTCAAATCTTACCTCAGATATTTGCTGGCTGTATATCTGAGCAATTTACTTAAGGGTTAATAGTGTTATTATTATCCTCATTTTACAGATGAGGAAACTGAGACAAAGAGAGATTAAGTAACTTGTCCAGGGTCACACAGTTAGTACATGTCTGAGATTCTATCTGAACTCAGATCTTCCTCATTGAAGGAGCAGTGGTTTTATCCTAGCCACTATGTAGCTTAGTGCCTCAGTTTTTCCTATGTGCTTTACTTTCTTCATCTGTAAAATGGGACGGTTAGATTTGATGCTTTCTGAAATTCTTTCTGGTTCTAAATCTCTGATTCTATGATCTCTGCTAAGAAGTAAAAAAAGGAGTATTTTCTAATCTGTTCTGCCATACTTGTTTATTATAGCAACAGTGTTCCATTTCCTTTTTGGGGGCTCTTTTCATTTGCATTGTTGTAGTCACCATGTCTATTTTTTCCTAGGTTCTGTATATTTTGCCTTACATTGGTTCATTCTTTTAATGCTTCTCTGAATTCTTCATATTCCACATTTCTTACAACGTCGTAATGCATGCTTCATGACTATATTATATTCATGTGACAATTTGTTTAAGCAATTACAATTTGACTGACATATGCCCCTGTCATATTTAGCAATTTTGCCAAGTCAAAGTATTATTCTCCAGTAGGAAGACAGTTGCCAGTTTCAGGGTCTTTTCCAAGCCTCACCCCTTCTCCTACCATTTATTTCTGTGAACATATTTTTGATACATCGAGCACTATTAAAGAACTAAGACTGGGTGAAAAAGAGTACTGATTAGAAGACCTGATTTCAAAGTCTAGTTCTACTCCTTGACAAAATCATGAAATCCCAAGGTTGGAAGGGACATCGGAGGTCTTCTAGCATATGCCACACCTGAGTAGGAACCTCAATTCACTCCCCATTAAGCATCTCACACAAAAACCCCTTCTGCAAGGCTGCAATAGACACCAATACACCCCAGAAATATGGAAGCTTCTCCTATTTGAGACGCAACTCTCAGTTCCCAGGGCTCATCCCTCACCCTCACCTGGACCCTAGTTACTCCACATTTATGCCTCCGTGACCTTGGGCAAGCCACTATGCTCCTATGAGCCTCTCCTCTCTCTTGTGAAAAATGTGGGGGTTGGACAACTTCTAAGGTCCTCTCTAGTTCTAAAGTCTATGAAAAAGAAAAATGACTTCCTATATCACCAAAGACCTTAACAGCTGCAAGAAAGGTTAAATGCTTGATGATCTGAATACAGAGATGCTACTTAGATGGGGTGAGAGAGAAACAGATAAGGAAAGGGTCAGTGAGTCCCCAGTGCTCAGTGATCACCAAGCAGTACTCTGGGTCCCAGGGGGAGTTAAAGAGGAAGAAGAAGGAACAGTACCTGTTCTCAAGGAACTTACAGTCTAATTGGAAAGATGGCTAAGCACAAAAGGAGGCATTCAGAAACAATTAACAATGAGATAAAGCATGGCACAGTGCCTGGAGGCCTGGCCTTGAAGTCATGAAGACCTTGGCTCAGATCCTCCTTCTGACGTGTATGAGCTATGTGACTATGGGCAAGGATCAGGTGGCTAGTCAAGATTATAATAAATAAAATGGGGTCATTAATCTGCATTTGTGTAGGGAATTTACACACTAGGAGTTCCCTCTCCCCCATGATGAAATCATAGATCTATGCAACCCCCTCTCTCCCCCTCCACAACCTCCCAATTTCTTTTCTGATGCCTCTGTATGGAGTAGAAATGATCATGCTGAATTCTTGAAGTCTATGCCAGTGGAGCATAAGCCCTGGCTGGTCTGACCAGACTGGAGAGGCATCAGAACCAGCAATAAATATACTTTGTGCATTCTGAGGACCAGGCTAGCTTAGCACATAGAGGCTCCTTCTCATCAAACTGGCTGCAGGTCAATGGATTTTCCCAACACAAATATTCTTAATGACCAGCTATCCTCATGGGATACTTTGAGGCAACTAGGTGGGTCAGCATCTAGAGTGCCGGAGTTGGAGTTGTTAAGAAGACCTGAGTTCAAATACTGCTTCAGTCACTTAATAACCATTTGGCCCTTGGCATAATCACTTATGCCTCTATTCCTTCATTTGTAAAATGAGGGAATTGAGTTCAATGACCTAGGCCACTAGAAAGAAAAGAAATCCTAGATTCTTGAAACCACAAAGAGACTGATGTACAGTGGTAACATCCCTGAACTTGAAGTATAGAGGTCAGGGGCTGACTTTGCACCTGATTACCTATGTGATCTGAGTAAGGCACTTACCACTGGGGCCCCACCTTTCTCATCTGTTTAACGAACAGAAGCACTAGACCACCTTTAAGGTCCCTTCTGGTGCTAACATTCTGTTAGATGCTACCTTTTGCACTATTCAAAACAGTGAGACCTGTTGCAAATGGTGGGGAAAGCGTAAGTCATGGGAAATGAATAAGTAAGTTGTTGCTTGTGCTGCTTTGAAATAACCATCATTAGCAGCCAAAAATCCTCAGCTATGTTGCCAATACTGCCTACCAAGGTCATTATAGGTTATTCTCATTCCTGGACACCAGTAGAACTTACTCCAGGGGTATTACTATATCTCCTTACTCTTTGCTAGATTGGGTATCAGTCCAGGAAGCATCTCTAATGAGGCTAAATATTCATTAGGGTGGTGTTCCAAACAGCTGTGGACTCTCCATGTTAGGCAATTGAAGAGTCATGGACAAAAGAAGGCTGGTTGAGTTGAGAAGGCCTTGGGCACTCAAATATTTGTCTAGTTGATGGTTGGATCATCTACATCTGTGAGCTCTTAGGAACAAACATTTAGAACCAAAAGTGACTTCAAAGTCCAACTAGTCCAAATCTCTCTTTTTATAGGAAAGGCAAAGATGAGAAGTGATTTGCCAGGAAGTAAGAATCATGACCAGGATCTAGACCCAAAACCTCCAACTCCAAGTCCATTGTTCTTTCCACTGTTCTACATTGCCTCTCCAACAAATGGAAAAGGGTTTGGAAATGGGGACTTTGAGCTGGAGGTGATTATGAGAGGTATTGGGGAAGGGACCTCAGGTTATTGAGTATGGGTTGTTCAGATCTGGAATTTGTGGAAAATCTGTGGGAATTATATCCTGGTGATACTATGGATGGTCAGAGAACAGAATACTCCCAACCTCTGATAATCAGTGGAAGCCATGATCTCAGAAAACAATAACAAATGAACCAAAGGAGAAAGGAAAGACACATTGTTGAGTATCAGCAACTTGGGGGAAAGAATTGACTGAATAAACTTTATCAAGTAAACACAAAAGCTGTCATGCAGGAATAAAAGTGAGAGCTAACAGGTTGCCTCTACTTTGTACTCAAAGCTGTTAAATATTAAAGGATCTCTGGAAAGGCCTCCAGTATTTTGGAGAAATCTTTTGGGGTGGATTTATGGAAGGACATGGACCAAGAGGAGAAGGCATAGATTGGCAGTGATTTGCGCTGGTGGACAGAGTGTTCTCACAGTGAGATAACATGACCATCAAAGTTACAAAGACAAGGAGAAGAAATGGAGATAACATGAGTTTGAAAGGGTAAGAAAGAGAAGTTGACAAACATGAACTGGGAGGTGAATGGGAGAATTTGTTAATGAAGGAATTAGTGGAAAAAGATGTTGTTAATGTAGAGATTATGAGATTAGAAAGGGAAATATTGGTGGGGGGTGGATGGGAGGAATAGTCTTGTGAACCAGTGGTGACAGAAATGAGGAAACAGCATTAATAATAATTCTTATGACAAAACTCATGTAAAAAACAAAGAACAATGTGGATAGCATACTTTCAAAGTCAAAGCACATGTCCTTCCATTCTGTTAACAAAAGGTAAACTGCAAAAGTGGCAAGAAACATCAGGGAGGAGAATCTTAGGATTAGAGCTAGCAGAGATCTTGGAAGCAATCAAGTCCAGTCCCCCTCATTTTACAGATGAGGAAACTGAGGTTGGAAGAGATTAAATGACTTTCTTAGGGTCACATAGCTAGTAAGTGTCTGTGATTCCAGGTCTGGCTCATTCCAAGACCAGTTCTTTATTCATTGCTTATACAATCTTTCAAAAGTAGATAAAGAGCTGGCCTAGAAATCAGGAAGACATGGTGTGAAATTTGACCTTTGATGGATCTCATTTTCTCAGCTGGAGTGGGGAATCTGCAGCCTCGAGACCACATATGACCCTGTAGGTCCTCAAGTGCAACCCTTTGACTCAATCCAGAATTTAACAGAATTTGTGAAGTTTATATTCAGTCAAAGGACCACACCTGAGGACCTAGAGAACCACATGTTTCTTTGAGGTCACACGTTCCACATCTGTCTTAGACTATGAATTGTATAACAGTTAGATAACTGCACCAGTTAAAGGACCTTCCTATATCAATAAGATTACAGGATCCGCAAGATCCCCTTCTCAAAAAACACCCCAAAAAGTAACATGTCCTCTATCATGTTATTAGATTGCTTTGCTGAACTATTTTTTGGGGAATTTACTTTTGGGGAGTATAATCTTTTCTTATGGTAAAGCAAAATGTTAACAAAACAAATCTTAATTCTTACACTTGAATAACCCTTAGAATGTGCTCTCATATGGTCTCATTTTTCGCTCACTACAACTTTGTGAGATGAGGGCAGGTAGCTATTCTTAATCCCATTTAACTGCTGAGAAAACTGAGTCTCAGAAGCTTGCCAAAGGTCACACATACTAATTAGTTCTTTCCCTATACTACCAAGCAGAGTGAAGGAATCTGAGAAAATTTCCTTGAGGAGAAGCTACTAATGGAGCTCAAGCTCTGGCAGGTCCCATCAAGGTCTCCTCCAATTGGAGAACTTCTTTCTGGAACCTCCACTTGAAGAAGCACCCATGGGAGCCACATCAACTTCAAACCCAGTTTGAAGACTAAACTGTGTCTATTTGTGAGCATTTGTATTCCTGGTACTTAGCACAATGCTTTAGAGAACAGGGCTGGCCACCTTGTTGGAATGCAAAACACAAACTTGATGAAAAGACTTTTATAGAGAACTCACACAGGGCAAGCGATCACATGATGGTCAGAAGAAGTGATACAGGGACACTCTCAAGGTCTCTCTCAAGAACTTTGGAATTGTTTGTGTGACATGGGAGACACTGGCCCATGACCTCTCAGCATGGCGTGCCCACATCAGAGAAGATGCTTTGCTCTATGATCAAGGAAGAAATGAAACAGCTCAAAGGAAATGCAGAATGCTCAGATTTAGAGTATCCACCTCAAATGTTCAAGTAGACTATTTGTGCCCAATCTGTGGTAGAGCATTCCGGGCTTATATTAATCTGATCAGCCACAGTTGGACACATCGAAAGTTGACTTTATCATGGTGATATCATTTTGATCCTCTTTGAGAATGGACAACAACCACTTAGCACAATGCTTGCACATAGCAAGCCATTAATAAATACTTTATTCTTGTCAAGTCAGAAAGTCTGAGAAAACAGGCACAGTGATGTTTGTCATCTGAGGACTATTTCTCTAAATTCAAATAGGATTGTAATTAGGTGAGTCACAGGGTGGCACATGTCTTTTAGCCACTGCTCCTCTCAAAGACCACGTACTATGTTGTAGAGATCCAGTAAAGGCACACCAACAGGATTACAAGGTAAGATTCAAACCCAAATCTTTGGAACGATTGCTCTCTCCATTACATACCATGAGTGTGTGTGTGTGTGTGTGTGTGTGTGTGTGTTTTACAAAAACAGAGAGGGGGAAAAGAGAGAGAGAAAGAGAGAGAGAGAGAGAGAGAGAGAGAGAGAGAGAGAGAGAGAATATTTATTTAGTATTTACTATATGCCAGTCACTGCTAAGTACTGGTGATATAAATGCAAGTAAGCAACATAGCCCCTGCCCTTAAGGAACTTATACTCTAAGGAGAAAAATCACACACAAAGTGAAACTGGAAAAATTTGGAGGAGAGGAAGTAGATTGGTATGGAGTTTGCTAGTAAGTGGTGTGGAGACTTACTTCTGGCCAGGATTAGTTGAAAACTCACCCATGACAGCCCATCATGTCAAGGGGTGATCCAAGTTCTTGTTGGGAGAGGAGGAGATGGAGATGATGGTTGGAGTGGAGATTGACTTTGAAATGTTGAAGGAGTTTTTATGCTAAAGAAGTGGGATAATTTGGGGTGAGACTCTGAGGACAAGTAGAGACTGTGCTGAAAATTTGAAGGTAGATGTGTGTATTAAAAACAGCAAAAAGATCTTCAGGAAGGGTTGGGAGTAGAAGTTGAGACTATCTCCATTGCAAGGTATAGAGAGGCAAGAGAATAAGAATTGTGAGTATATTTAGATCTGCCCATCTATTCCCCTAAGATTCTACATCCCAGCCCTGTAACCTTCCAAGTCAAGCCAAGCCAAGTCAATAAGTCTACACTAGCACACTATGCTAAATGTTGAGAATACAAGCATAAGTAGAAAGAAAAATAGTTCTTGCCTTCAAGGAGCTTCCTTTCTAATGGGGTAAAGCAACACACAAAAGGAAGCTAAAGGGAAAGGGAGAAAGGGAAGGGATGAAGGCACTCCATGATGGGGCATTGTCCAGAAAGTCTGGGAAGGTAAGAAGTGCAGCCTGGAGAGGAACAAAGACATGGATACGTTGGGCATCCTCCTTAAAATGGAGGCTCTGAGAGGCAGCAGCCACTCTTACACAGGGAGGAGCCACAGGGGCAGAGGTACTTCCAATGTGAGAAATCTAAGGGTCGATTAAGCTTCCAGTGTGCAGTAGTTTATGGGAAATTGTAGAGAAAGTCTGGGAGAGTCTGGAGCATGGTCTGGAGGAGAATGAGCCTCTCTTTGGCTCATTCCCCTATATGTGTTGTCTCTCTGTGTTAGAAAGTAAGCCCATTGAGGGCAGGGACCAATTCTCTTGTGTATTACTACATTTAGCATGGTGCTTGACACATAATAATCCATTAATTAATAAATTTTCATTCATTCACACTTTCATTCATTCAGTCACATGTCCATTTATTTATTCATCTTTGGAACTTGAAATGCAAAAGAAGATTAAACATGGGTCAGTTAGAGGTGCCAGTGAGAGACAACGACAGAGCCTAAGAGAGAACTGTCACTAAGTGTATCTGAGCAGGATTAAAAGAGATTCTCAGAACCAGAACCCCAAGGGACTTTTAGAGTGGTAAGGAGATATAGACAGATGGGTTAGGAAGCAATAGAATGAGATCAGCAAGTGAGAGGAAGCTAGCCTCATTCTGGAAAGGTAAGTGAGTTTGACTTGCTTGTTTCTAGAAGACCTGCCAGGCTGTATTAATACATTTTAGGGGTGAAACTGGGATGAGATAATAGTGAGGTGAGGAAGGAGGAGGAGGAGCAGCTGGAAATCAAAGGGAAAGAGAAATTATAAGGAATCTGATATAAGCAACTGAGGGGGAAGAGTTAGTGTGGGAGATGATAGGCAATAGAAGAAGAGGTAGAGAGAGCAGAAACTAAGATGAGGTGGGAACAGCATCTGGAGAAGATGAATAGGTCAGGTAGGGTGACAAGACTATGGAGTCATGGGGAGGGATCACTGCCATGAATGACTGGTGAGTACTTAGGTCTAGAGTTTATCAGGGCCCATTTGGGGTTGGGGATAAGGATACTGAGAGCTCCCCTGGAGAAGAGCTTACAGAAGACTGAATAAGGGAGCGATGCTGATTTTGGGCACTAAGTCTCGATGAGAAGGAGGGGTGATGGATCTCCATTCCCTGTGGAACCTTGGCTTTCAGCCTTTTCTGTAATGTGGCTTCTAACACTTTGGGGTTCATTGTTGTGATGTTATATGAATAATTCATTTATAAGACTCTTTCAGGTACGTCAAGCACTTAACATACTTAATTGGGTCTCATTCTTAGTAGGGATCCTATCATACGAGACTCAGTATTATGTTGAGCAGAGGTGTCAAGCACACCCATGCATCTCACACCATTCCTGAGTCCCCTGGAATTATATTAAAATATAATTGGAAAATATTTAATAAAATAAAGAAAAATATAGGTAATGTTAATCTGTGGTTTTCTAAGTCAGTGTACACCCATAGGGATCTTTATGTAAACAAGCACCTGTTTCTATTTAAGATTGACATCATTGACTAAAGGATCAGAGAATCATTGTTATAATCTCATAGATTCAGAGATAGAAGTGATCTTCATTGCCATTGGTCAGTCACATCTAACTTTTCCTGACCCCATTTCGGGTTTTCTTGGCAAAGATACTGGAGTGGTTTGCCATTTCCTTCTCTAACTCATTTTACAGATGAAGAAACTGAGGACAACAGGGTGAAGTGACTTGCCCAGGGTCACACAGTTAGTGTCTGAGACCGAATTTGAACTCCTGAAGATGAGTGTTCCTGACTCCAGGCCTTGCACTCTATGCACTGTGGCACCCTCTAGCTGCCCCCAGAAGAGATCTTAGAGGCCATCTAATCCACTTAATTTTATAATGAAGAGTCCATGTTCTAGTAAAGGGTAAAAGAGTCACACAGCTAGTAAGTTTCAGAGCTAAGATGCAAATCTAGGTCCTTTGATCCTAAATCCTGGCCCTTTTTTTTACAGCTTGCTGGTCCTGGCACCAGGTCTCCCTGCCTTTCCAGTCTTCTTACACCTTACTCCCAACCATTTAATTTTGATCTGGTGACACTGGTTTCTTTTCTGTTCCTCAAACAGGAACTCTGGGTGCTTTCTCTGGCTGGTCCTGATGCCTGGAATGTTCTCCCTCCTCATCTCTTTCTCCTAGCATCCTTCAAATTTCTGTTAAAACCCCATATTCTACAGGAAGCCTACCTATCCCCACTCTTCTTAATTCTAGGGTCTTTCCTCTGTTGACTATTTCCAATGCATCTATGATGTAGCTTGTTTGTACATAAATTATTTTCATGTTGTCTCCCCCATTAGAGCAGGGACTGTCTTGCCTTTCTTTGTATCCTAGACATTTAATGAGAGTTTATTGACAGATTGACAGAAAGATCTGATTTTGATTGCCATACTAGACACTTGTTAGCTTTGTGACCCTGAGCAAGTCATCTTGCAAGTAGATAATAGTATCTGCTTCACAAGCTGCTTGTGAGCCTCAAACGAGACCACGTAAGTTTTCAAACTTTAATTTATAAAATTGTGAAGCATTATTATATCTAGTTTACAGATGAAGGAACCGAGGTTCAGGGAGGTTTTAAGGAACTTGCTTATGGTCATATAGACAGGAAGTGATGTTTGAGCCCAGGCTTCATAGTCTGTCCACACTATACTGACTTGCCTTTCAGTAACTGTCCTGTGGAGATGTTCAGAAACCATCTGTGAATGCCAACAAATCCCGGGAAGATCGGGGCCAGACAATGACAGAAGTTGAGAGAGCAAATACTCTCAAAACCTTTTTTTTTCTCTTTAAATATTTGCAGAGAGGGAGTGGGAAGTGGGCCCACTGAATACCGTACTTATTGCTCACACTACATTAAAATTCAGATCGGCTTGTGCAATATCCCCTGCATAACGGCTCTGCGCTGATATTTTTATAACTCCTAATATCAAACAAATTGCCTCTTGGCGGAGACAGTTTAATGTGACGAGGGCCATCCCCGCTAGCTTCTGAGCACCGGCCCCATAAAGATCACCGTTCTGTTACTGGGAACAGTGGAGCCATGAATTTCCTATCAAAAATACGGCTGGATTATGCAGAGTAAATCTCCGGAGGTATTAAAGGGATCATGGAATTTTAATTTCTTTTCTTTTCTACCCCCTCCTCCCCCTTCTACTTTTTCTCTTGCTAATAAAATGAGGTGGAGAGGGGTTGTGGAGAGTGGAGAGACCTGCTTGCTTCCAGTAAGGTCTGGGATATGGTGAATGACAATCTTAACCCTGGATAGCACTCTTACTTTTGCCATCTTTCTCCTCTACCCAACCCAATACTACCCTGATGGCTAGTCTGATGAGGGGTCTAAATGGCCAAGAATATTCTGGAACAGTTTGCAAGGATCATAGATTTGGAGTTGGAAGGGACCTCAGAATGCATCTGGTCCCCTTCATTTTATGAATGATGAAATTAAGGTTGAGAGAGGTGAAGTGTCTTGCCCCTCATCACACAAGTAGACAGTGATAAAGGCATGATTTTAATCCAGGTTCTATATCTTTCTATCCAGGACTGCAACTGACTTATTCGTTGGTCAGTCTATACCCATGATGTCAATCTCCATGCCCAAAACTCCCTTTTCTTCCAGCTTTCAGGGGTGGTGGCATTTGTGTCTAGTGAAGGGGTGATGTGAATTAAATGTGATGTTAGCCATAACACCTGCCCTGGAAGAAAGAGACTGTTGAGTTGGGGTTCATATATAGGATGATTCAATTAAATCCTTAAGGAACTAACAGGTTTATTTGCCATGGTCATTATAATTCAATGTTTCAATGGAACCATGATTTAAGCCATGTGGGCATAACTTACACCAGTGGTGGTTGAAACCATACATTTTTTCTCTTCCTGGGGGATTTGTGTTCACGTTTTCCCATATATCCTTCAGAGAGATTCTCACATCCAGAGAGATATGATGGAGGCCTCATATTTTTACATTTCAAAGCTACCAGGGAAGAACATGGGTTGTTCATTGGTATCCCCCAGTTTTATTATATAACTGGGCTCACCTCCTATTTCCTTTTCCCCTATTCCTCTTCATAAGAGCTTTACATTAGGAATATACTGTGTCTCATTGATGCCCACCATATGCCATCCACCAGTTTGATTCTTTGGAGACTGTGATGCCCCTAGAGATTGGAAGAACATTTTGTGTTACATGTACAGAGAAGATAGGTGATACAGCATTGGGCCTGGAATCAGAAAGACCTGAATTCAAATCTGACTGCATACACTTATCAGTTGTGTGACTCTGGGCAAGTCATCTAACTTCTATTTGCCTCAGTTTCCTCAACTGTCAAATGGGGATAACAGTAGCACTTACACTCTGGGGTTGTTGTGAGAATTGAGATCATATTTGTAACAGCTCAGAGCCTGGTACATAGTAGGTGCCTTATAAATGCTTCTTCCCTTTATAGTGTCAAGATATTACCATAATAATCTATCAACCAATATGCAAGCATTTATGAAGGGCTTACTCCGTGCCAAGCCCTGTACTAGCCCCTGGAAAATGAACACATAAATGAAACAATTCCTGCCCTCAAGAGCTTACATTCTAGGGGAAAAGACAAGCAAGCACACAATGAAGCGTATACGAAGTATATGCCAAATAAATAAATACAGTGTAATGAGCAGGATAACTAGTAGCCAGGGAGATCAGGTTTTATGCAGAGAAATGTGTTAGAGAGTTATCAGTTTCTGTGCCCTCTGGAGAGGTGCCCATGTGCGCATGATCCACACCTGCTTCTTCTCTCACACACTTTCAAGCAAATGATAGACAGGTAGCTTCTATCTCAAACTTAACATGTCACCTTACATTGATTTAGTTGAGAAATGACCTCTGATCCCTTCATGGTCCTGAAGCATTTGCCATTTTCCATAAAATGTTAAAGTCTACCCCTGTTGCTAGAACAGTAACTAGGATTCTGTCATTTGGAATGGCTATCTCCTCTCTCGCTTTACATACATTGTAATTAGCTTGATCCTTAAGAAACACCACTAACACCAACTAATCATCTTACCACACAATATAAACGACCCCATTTGCAGATATCTTCCCAATATTCTAACTGTGTAATCAGTTTGATGAAACGTTGTGTACTCGATGGCTATTCTCATTTCATCTAATCCAATACAGACCATACTAATGTCAACCATTTCTCTTGTTAACTAAACTCCAAAGGAACACCTTACAGGACAGATCTGGATGGAGAACATTGGATGTCCCCAAAGTTACATGAAATATGCTCACCAAATAACAGAATGTGAGAGTTGGGAGTGACCTTACCAATCTTCTGTTCCAAATCATGCCTTGAAAAGGAATCCCCACTAATAATAGTTAGCACGTGAAAGTTTGCAAAGCACTCCACATATGCTATCTCTCCTTGTTCTCACAACCCTGCAAGGCAGCTGCTATTATTCTCCTCATTTTGCAGATGAGGAAACTGAGGTTGGTGTGATTTGCTCATGGTCACATCACTAGTAAGTGTCTGAGAAGGGATTTGAACTCATGTCTTCTTGACTCCAAGATCAGTGCTGTCTCTGTATTACACCACCTAGTTGCCTCTACTTATGTCAAACCAAAACTTAAACCCAGTGTACTCTGAAGCCCATAGATTGGACAACAATAGGACCCTGCCCAAGCTCCACTTAATGGCTGGCTTAGAGTAATTATCAAGAGTAAAAGTTTCTCTTTTCCTTCCAGCTTGGTTTAGTTATTTTTTTTTCTTTTGCTCATTAAAGGGGCCATTCCCTTACTACTTCTTAAAGATGTCTATTAACTGAATGAGCATTACCTCCCTCTAAGAGAGTACCTGAAAAGGCTTTAGCTTAAAAAGGCCACCATCTTCCATTTATCCTGGGCCACTTCCAGTTATCCTAATGAATATCTGGTCACTGGATCCAGATGGCTCAGGATGAGAAAATGAGGTTGGTGACTTTGCACAACCCTCCCTCACTCAAAGCAAAGTCAAATGCAAGTCATGTCATCATTTCTCTGATGTCATGATCTTCTTCAAAAAAGAAAGACCAACACAGCAACACAACTTATGTCAATACAGCATATCCAAAAAGGGACTATCCAGCCTCTGCCTGAACGCCTATCATGAGAGGCAAGCTATTACCCTGCAAGGTAGCCTATTCCATTTTGGGATGGCTCTAATAGTTAGCAGAAGATTTATTTATTTGTTTGTCTGTTTGTTTGTTTATTTATTTTCCTAGATATCAAGGTTTAATTTGCCTCTTTTATCCACTGATTTATGTTCCTTCCTTATGGGGACAAGTGGAGCAAATCTGATCCCTCTTTTATATGAAAACTTTACCAATATTTGAACCTAACTATCATATCCTCTGAGTCTTATCCTCTTGCTAAGCATTCCCAGTTCCTTCAATGGATCTTAATAGAGTATGGATGTGGAGCCTGATTCAAGGCTTCTGGATCTCAGTCCAGGAGCCCCCTCTGGGAATGGATGGGATTGCCACATCTTAGCCAAGAGAATATGGAACACACTCTGGTGAAGGAGAGGGGGAGCAGGCACTGGTAATATTTGAGAGCAGATATGGAGCCACTATGGTTCCCATGACATTTTCAATTATTACCTGATGAACCTGAGAAGCATTGTCATTACAGCTTAGGTCCATTTGTTGGAGATGCCATGGTGGGAATTCTTATAGGTACAGGTTGGACTAGATATCCTTGGAGTTCTTTCCCAGAGATTCTCTGACACTTCTCTGAAATACATCACAATTCTGTACAAATGAAAACTCTAGGCTGTTTGATGCATCTTCATGATTGTCTTCATCACCATCATCTTCCTTGCCCACCACTATTATCATCCTTATCGTCATCAACAACAACATTTCTTGAGGCTGCTGTTTGAGTGACCCCATGTTAGGTGTTGGTCATTCAGCAAGCTTCTTGTACATACTCTTACTATATATCCCAATGGTTCCTACGTGCTTTGAGGGTTCTTACGCCTGAATCTCACCTCCTCTGTCATGACCAATGAGGTCATAGAATGCTCTTCTATAGAATAATTACAAGTGAGCAATAGTGGTCTTGGACTTGTCTACACATTGCAGAGCCCCTGGGTCTTCTGTGGGATCAAGATGTAAAGTAGGGTAGCCTACACCTTATGATGATGGACACCCAACTGGCCACATCCACCCACCACGAACATTGGGTGGCAGACCCCGTATGGCTTTCTGCCTACTCTTCTCCTCCTTTCTCTTGCCCCTCTTGTACAGAGACACAAATACATCCCTCTCCCTGACACCTCCTGAGAGACCTGCTGCTCCAAGCCCAATCTGTTGCTCTTGCATTACTAAAGAGGCTTTTTGGCTTTCCCAATGCCTCTGTCCCAGGGAAGAAGAAAGGAGCCCCTAGGGCTTGATCACATTCTACTGTTGGGAGTGGGGCGAGGCTAGCTGGGGGAGGGGTTCCCTGGAGTCTGCGGCAGATGGGGGAGGCCCCAGTGGGGTGCACGTGAATGAGTTTCAGGGAGGAGGCTATGTACCAATCGGCTCTCGTTCGCTGCCATCCAGTGTTTTCTCCCCCCAGTGAGTCTCTTAATTTTGCTCATTTATCTTAAAGAGCTCCGTAAGCGCCGTAGGCTCTGGTGGGGGGGGGGGGGTGCGCATGGGGGCTCCGACACCCGACCCCCACGCCTGCCTCCCAGAGGAGCCATCCAGCACGAACCAGATCTCATTTTCCTACAAATAGTTTGTCAGAAGCAGCAGGGCAAGTAATAAATCACAGTGAGCGGAGAGGGAGAGGGGGAGAGGCACTGAGAGGGGAAGGGAGGGAGAAAGGGAGGGACTGAGGGAGAAGGAGAGGGAGGGACAGATGGAGGGAGACGGCAAGAAGGGAAGGGCGGTGCTGAGCAGGGGGAGAGAGGGGCAAGCAGAGAGGAAGAAAAACAGATAGGAGGAGAGAAGAGAGGAGAGAAGGGAAGGAAAAGACGAAGGGAGAGAGGGAAGAAGAGAGGGAGAAAGGAAACAGAGGGCGATAGGAAACGTCAGAAGTGAGATGGAGAGGTGGAGACAAGAGGCAAATTGTGTCAGCAAAGAGAGGGACAAGAAAAGAGGGAAAACAAATCTGAAGAGTAAATGTTTGCAGAAAGTATGGAACTTAGAAAAGAGAGTGAAGAATGGGTAGATGTCAGGGAAAGAAGGGGGAAATGGCCCCTCCCGGAAGGATGGAGAAAAAAGGAAGAGAGCACTATAAGAAAAGGCAGACAAGGGGGAGACTCAGGAGGAGAAATAAGGCATCCGACTGAGGTCCAATGGTCTTGGAAAGATCACTGAACTAGGGTCGCAGGCACTGGCTCTACCTCTAATTTGCTTTATAACCTCAGACAAATCCCTTGACTATCTGCCTCAGTTTCCTCATTTGTACAATGAGGGGCTTGAATTCGATGAGGGGTCCTTAATCTTTGTGGGTTCATGGAACCCTCTGATAACGTTTTTAAATACACAAAATAAATACATAGTATTGGATAATCGATGACTCAGATTCCCCAATGGAAGAAGACACATAGTCAGTGTAGGGGGGAGGGCAAACGTAGAGCCTGGTTCCTACATTTGAAGATAAGTGGGTGGAGACAGATAAATGAGCACTTCGCATGGGTTTTTGGGTCTTTGCAGTTGGTGTCCCTGGACTGGATGTTGACGGGGTGACAGCCGGGCCTGATAAATAGCGTCTTGGATTGGAAGTCCAAACTGTAGTCTCCTGTTCAGAGCCTCCCCACCCAGACCTCTGTGTGATCTTAAACATGTCCCTCTCCTCCCTTGTTCCTTCATCTGTCAACAAGAGAGGCACACTTCATTGCTTCTCCTCTCCCTTTGCTTCCCCTCACAAAGAACTTTGGGGAAGGAATGAGGTCATGTTTGGAAAGTTAGAAGGGAGTCTGGTACAAGACCCGTGGGGGGCATCCTGGCTGGCCACAGGGCTTTGGTTTCCCTTTTCCCAGCCCCTTTCAACTTCTGGGGTTAGTTTGGGAGAAGAGGAGGCCGGCACTCAGACACAGACACTCCATGACAGATATATACAGAGGCAGAGGCACTCCCAGACACCGCACTTAAGGTCAGGGCTCTGGATCCTACAGTTGGTGGCTCTGGGAGGCTGCTCCTTTTAGATCATTTTTGTTTTCTCCAGTTTTGAACTTCCCTGACCAAAAAGGGAATCTGAGAATCCAAGGGCACGAAGAGTGTGTGTGTGTGTGTGTGTGTGTGTGTGTGTGTGTGTGTGTGTGTGTGTGTGTGTGCATGTTAAGATTAGAAACTGACATGAATTCTTTATTTTTCCCTGTAGTTACTGAGAAGACTCTCTCTCTCTCTCTCTCTCTCTCTCTCTCTCTCTCTCTCTCTCTCTTTCTCTCTCTCTCTCTCTCTCCCTCTCTCTGTAAATATTCTACCCTTTTCTCACAGCAGTTTCTGCTTAGTCTCAGAAACATTGAATATAATACAATGGAAAGAGTCTGGAGTTAGAAAACCTGAGTTCAAATTCCACCTCTAACATTTGCTACCTGTGTGACCTTGGGCATTAATAATAATAATAATAATAGCTAACATTTATATAATGTTTCAAAGTTTGCGAAGTGTTTTCTATATATCTATACACACATATATTTTACATACACACACATAAATAAATAAATGAATAAAATCTCACTTGATCTTTATAACAACCCTGGAGGGTAGGTGCTATTATTATCCCCATTTTACAGATGAGGAAACTGAGGCAAATAGAGATGAAATGGTCTTTCCAGGGTCACCTAGCTAACAAGTATTATGAGGCAGGATTCAAACTCAGATCTTTCTGACTCCAAGTCCAGTGTTGTGCCACCTGGACCTCAGTTTCCTCATCTGTAAAATGGGAGATGGGCCTAGATCCCCTAAGAGGCCCTTTGCAGCTCCAGATGTATAAGCCTGTGATGATATGTATTTCCAGGTCTCACGTGGGAGGCAGGAGTCAGAGGGTGCCTTTAGCCCATCAGTGGGTGGGTCTAAGTCAGAAGAAGTTGAGTCAAAAGAGGGTCAGTGAAAGGAAGAAGCTTTCTTGGGGTTTGGGAGAAGAGAAGGGAGGGAGACAAAGGGATTTGCAGACTTAGTAGGCACAGACCAAAGATTTCCCTGTTTTGATCTCCCAGAAGCAGCAGAAGCTCCTGGATGGGACCTTCTGAGTGTCCTGGGCATGTGGGACAGAGCATGGCCTCTGAAGGATGACCAGGTTAGCTCAGCTGGCTGAATAGCCTTGTTACTTAGAGGGTTAGGGGGAATTTTTTTTCTTCTCTCATCCTCCTCATCACTCCCTTGACAATCTCTTTGATCGAGGTCCCTGGGATCCCTCAGGCCAATGTGTGGATGGAAAACTAGAGAAAGAACATCTCTGCTCTTCCCTTAAGCTAGGGCTTGTAGGTTCTACAAGAGGCATTTATTTATTCTACAGTGTAAACTGTCTGACAGCTAATTCATCCCTGGACTCCCCTGGGGGTTTTTAACATGGGGTCCATGAACTTCTTTTAAAAAAATGTTTTGATAAGTGTATTCCACCATACTTTTTCCTTTGTAATTTTACGTATTCTCTTTTATACATTTAAAATCATTATTCTGAGAAGGGGATCAGAGGTTTCACCAGATGGCCCAAGGGATCCAGGACCCCCCAAAAAGGCTAAGAACCGTTGTAGTCTAGTTTTTCATTTCCTGGGCACATTTACTTAATGGCACTAAAAACTTCCCTATAGCCAGAAACACAGCAGCTAGGTGGTGCAGTGGATAGAGCACCATACCTGGAATTAGGAAGACCTTAGTTCAAACCCTTCCTCAGATAATTACCAGCGTGTGACCCTGGACAGTTCACTTGGCCTCAGTTCACTCATTTGTAAAATGGAAATAATAGTAGCGTCTACCTCCAAAGATTGTTGTGAGGATTAAAAGAGATAATATTTGTAAAGTGCTTTTCAAATTGGAAAGCAGTATATAAATGCTATCTGAGATATTATTATTATTGAATGACCTTCATTGTACTAGAAGGAGACCTTTAAGAGAACATCATCGCTCATTTTATAGGGGTTGAGGGGGTGGGACAGAGGGAAAGTGAAACCTGGGGAGATCAAGTCTAAGACTCATCCAAGGTCACACTTTTTCTGTCTGTACAGGACCCTTCTCTCATTTTATTCTCACCCTCTTACCTGCTTTTGATCCTATGGGATACTCTGCTGCCTCTCTGTGACCTTGGCTTTCAGGATACAGGTTTCACCTGGCTGATTTCCTACCTTTCTGATCTTCCACAATGTCTTTCCTGGGGAAATTCCATTCCATTCAATTGAGTTTATTTAGAACTTACCGAAAGCTAGATCCTTTGCTATGGGCTGGAGATACACAGACAGAAACAAGAGTCTTTGCCTGTTTCCTTGTGGGAAACAAGTCCTTTGATCTTGTCCTCTTCTCACTTCACACCTGGATTTCACAAGGATCCTGGTGAATCTTTTATCCCTAGGATCATCGAGGTGGAAGTGTCCAATCTCCTCATTTTATAAATGAGGAAACTAGAGATTAGGGGACTAGCATAGGGTCAAGGAAGTAGTAAAAGTGGTGTTTGAACCCAGGTCCTCTGATTGCAGAACCAGGACTTTCCTTCTTAGATTATAGCTTAAATGGAATGCCTAACACTCAGGGGAGTTTCTTCATCTTCTGTCCGTCACCCTCCCTGCTACTCAGTTTCTCTCTGCCGGTGGTGTTTCATATCCCAAGTATATTACCTCAATTTAACATCTTCTCTAAAACCAAAACAATCAAAAAATCCATCCGTTTCTTCCTATGTATCTCTTACATTTTCACCTTCCTATTTGTTTCTAGTGTTAATGCCAAATTGGAAGCCCTTGGCTCATCACTGTATTTTTATCTCCTTTGCAACTGACTTGTATTAGCCTTCAATGAAACCTTACTCAGGTCTGTTTGTGCCACCCCTGTCAAAATCATCTTAGAACCATGGAATGTTCAAATTGGAAAGGATTTTTGTTTCATTTAGTCCAACCTCTCACTTTTATAATTGATCTAATCTCAGAGAGGACAAGTAGTTAGTTTGTGTCCAACATGGTACTATTGGACTTTGATGACTCTAGAAGAGACAGTAAGGCTGATGACTTTCGGCAATGTCATCTCACTGAAATCTAATTCATGCCCAAGTCAAGACATCACCCTTACCACATCACTGGTCCTCTTTGAGAGTGAAGGAGAACAACTAGACCCCAAGTTTTCTGACTCACGGTCAAGTGAATTTTCCATTGCAGCACCTGCACCTTTGATCATACCTTTGCTTAAAACTCCATGCCTGCCTCCCATTACTCTGGAGTTCCTTGCTCTTTGTTCCAAAGTCTTCCTTTGAAGTGCTCGGATGATCCTTCTTTCCTTTTCTCTTCCCTGATACTTCCTATTCTACTCATTCTAGTACATTCCAGAAACATATTCAAAGTTTTCTTTGTCTCCTTACTTGTTTTTAATTATTCTTGAGTCACTAGATGCCTGGAATTCCCCTCTTTACACCCATCCATCCAAAAAAAATAAAGGACAAACAAAAATTCAAAGACAAATAAACAAACGAAAAACCCAAACTTGCTCTTTTTTTCACCAGCTCCTGATATCCTACTTCTTTCATGAAGTACAGTGCCTGGCCAAGAATAAGAGCTTACTTGCCCACCTGCCCAAAGTCTTCTTGAATTGATACATTGGAGAGAACCCAGGGGAAAGTGATCAGAATGGTGAAGAACCATTAAGATTATGCCACGGGAAGACTGGTTGAAGAACAGGGTATGTTTAGCTTGGCTAAGAGTTAGGGTATACACAATAGCTGTCTTGCAGGGATTTCAAGGACTTTCTTGTAGCTGAGGGATGTGATTTTTTCTGATTGGACTGAAAAGGTGGAATGCAAGAACAGTAAGAGGATGTTGCTAGGCTGGTAGATTTCGTTTGGAGGGTATAAGTAATCTAATGGTGAGAGGTATTCCATAGTGTAAGGAGTTGTTTGGGATAGGAGTGAATCATCTCTCCTTTCTTGCCCTTGGAAGGCATCAAGCAAAGGGTCTGGCTGACTGATTTTCTGAGATGTTAAGGAGAGGACTCTTGTTTGGATACTGTTTGGAGTAGGTGGTCTCCAACACTCCAAACAATTCAGAGACTCCAAGATTCTGTGATGTCGATGACACCCTGGAAGCAATACATTGTGGCCAGCCTTGTCCAAGTCACTCCAGCGTGGTCCTTCTCTTCAACCCTCCTGCATCTAGCTGTGTGCTCAGCATGATGCCCAACAGATTGTGAGCACTCAGTGAATATGTGTTGGGCAAGAGAAGCTGCAAGCTCATTCAGATGGTCAATATTTCTCAGAGTAATACTCCTACTGGATTCATTAAATGGAATGCCTCACAAAGCTCTAAGAAGAATTCAAAGGAAGCGAGATTCCTCAGCCCCGATGACACTGGAATTCCAGGTGAGAGTTTAGCCACCAGATGGCAGACACATTGTTGTGCCAGGACATCCCATGTAACTACTGAGAGGGCTCCCAACGTGGAACTGGGGGGGGGGGGGTGGAGAGGGAGAACCCAATAAAAATACATCTCTGGCATTTTTCTCCTCCTCTGTGGGACTCAGAGTGAGATTTGGATCCTTCAGCTTATGTGAAAGAGAAATCTGAAGCCCCCAACATGCAAGGGAGTGGGCCACAAAGGGAGGAAGGGTGAGAAAATGGCCGAAAATCATAATAATGTTATGTTATTATAGCAAATGTTAATATGGTTCTTTAAGGTTTGCAAAGTGACTTTACATCTATTATCTCATTTCATCCTCACAATGTCCTGTGAGGTCGATGTTTACTATGATCATTATTATGATTAGGCAACAAGGCAACAAGTGTTTGTTAAGCCCTTACTGTGTGCCAGGCACATAGTATTATTATGGTATATTATTATTATCATCATATCATATATTATAGTATTATAATATTAAGAGTATTAATGATTGGTACTCATGTTATACACAAATAACATATTATAATATACTGCTAATAATATTAATCAATATTCCTATTAGCTAGTATTAGTTATTAATTTATATACTAATATATTACTGGCATGCTATTGATACATTAATAGTATTGTAAAGTCTAATGTAATATGTTATAGAGTATACTATAATAATAGTATGCTATAGTAAAACTGCATAATAATAGTATGTTATAGAGTATACTACAGTTTGTCATTGCCATTACTATCATCGCTATTACTACTGCTACTACTACCACCACTACCACCACTTTATTATTACTACCACCATTACTATTAGTACTACCACTGTTACCATCACCACCACCACCATCTCATTATTACTCTTATTACCACCACTCCCACCACTACCACCACCATCACCACTACCATCATTACTACTATTACTACCATCACTGCCACCACCTCACTATTATTTAACCTCCTTGGGCCTCAGTTTACCTATCTGTTAAATGAGGGAGTTGTACTAGATGAACTGTAAGGTTCTTTCTTATTCTAGTCCCTCCTCAATTCTGTGTTAACTAGTGGACATGTGTGTGCTCCATGGGTACTCTGACAATGTCAGGAGAATGCAAGGAAGACCTCCAGCCTGCTGGATAAACCTCCAAGGTGGGCAAGTATGGATAAGTTGCTGTCTGCATCTTTGGAAGGAATGTCTGCCATGGATGAGGTCACTGACCTTTTAGCATAACAGAAGACTTTATCATGTACAAAACTCTCTCATCCTTTTAGTGGTCTTACAGATCCGACCATCACGTGACCTAGACTGATCATCACTTCTTTCGGGGGAGCTCATCGAGAAGGAGTCCATATGGAAGTGTGAGGTGAAGTCCTTCATGATTTTCTTTGCCTTGAATCTTGAATCAGCAAAAGTAAATACCTTCTCCCTGTGCCTCAGGGTCTTTTGGTGGTATACAATAATAAACCATTTATTTATAATATTAATATTAACAATAATAAACACTATTCATATTATACTATACTATGCTATTTAATAATAATATACCATAAAAATTCTTACTACGTGCCTAGTACACACAAAAGGCTTAATAAACGCTTATTGACTTTTTGTCTAATAAGGATCATGGAGTAGACCCAGCTCCTAGGATTACTGGAAGGGCGCTGAACTCTCTCAAGATGATGACTCTTTAGGGCAGGCTGGCAAAGTCTAGACCTGGAGAGGACCTCAGAGGCCATCTAGACCAACCCTTGTTTTTACAAATGAGGGAACCAAGGCTTACACTAGTGTCTAGGATTTGAATCCAAATCTGCCTAACTCCAAGTCCAGTGCTTTAACTATGAAACCAAATTGTCTCTAAGCACTTTATTTCATCGATGAAGAAACAGAGGTGCAGGCAGATCCCACAAAGAATGCTTCAGGTGAATCTGGCCTGTAAGCTAGAGGGGACAGGACTGGGGTGGGGGGGCACACAATTTAATCTCTTGCAGGAAGGCTGTTGACCACAGTCCGTATAATTAATCATTTGGCCCTGTGGTCATTAAAAATGATCAATGGGTCAGTCAATAGGCATTTGTAAAATTTAGGATTTTTTTAAAAAATTAACAATAACTTCTCTCTTTTCTTCTAAAAAAAGAAAAGAAAAACAAAGCCATATATATATGCATAGTCAAGTAAAACAGATTTCTGTACTGACTGTCTAAAAATAATGTTTCAGTCAGCACCCTGAGTCCATCTCTGGTTCAGGAGATGGGGAATATGCTCGTGATCGCTCCTCTGGAATTGAGGAGTAAGCATTTATTTAGCTCTTACTTTGTGCCAGGCACTGAGCTACACATAGGAATGCAAAGAAAGGCAACTCGTTAATGAAATTAAACAAGCCTTTTATCACAACTAAGTGGTGCAGTGAATAGAGTGAGGGACTTGGGATCAGGAAGACCAAGTTCCAATCCAGCCTCTGACACTTACTTGCTATATGACCCTGAGCTAGTCACTTAAGCTGTTTGCCTCAGTTTCCTCAACTGTAAATTGGGAATAATTATAGTCTGGGGTTTTAAAAAGAGGAGGCCTAGGAGTGCATTAAGTGCCTTGAAGGACTTGGGGAAATCCCTTTCCCTCTCTAGGCCCCAGTTCTTTTAGCTATAAAGTGGAGCAGGGGGTGAGTCCAGATCACAGATCCCATAAAGCACTTTGCAAAATTTAAAGCACCAGGTAAATGCTAGTTATTGTAATTATATCAAAGGTGTCTAGAATTCTAGGATTCTTTGAGATACTTGGAGGACTCGCCTATTTTCCTTAGTAATTTTTTAACATAGTGGGTGGCCAGTAAAGGGCATTTTCCCCAACAATCTCAGAACATAGTGGGGAGCCAGTAAAGGGGAGAAAAGAAGAGGATGAGGAGGGGAAATATAAGTATTTATATAGCACCTCCTATGGGCCAGATACTGTTCTAAGCACTTTTTTTTTTCACTAATACATTTGTTCTTTATGACAACTCTCCAAGGCAGGTGCTGTTATTACCCCCATTTTATAATTAAGGAAACAGAATCAGCTAAAAATTAAATTTGCCCAGGACCACAAGCTAGAACATGTTTGAGGTTAGATTTGAACTCAGGTCTCTTTGACTCTCCCACACTCCACCCACCACACCATCCACTTCCTCTCTAGGCAGTCAGCACCCTAGTTCTCAGAAACCTCTTTTGCTTATGGTGCAACATGGCACTATAACCACAGGGGACCATCCAAGAAGCTTGGTGCACAACGGGCTTTCTTACCCAGAGACAACCATCTTCCAAATGGTGCCCAAGTGTCTTGACAGCGTTAATGCAGCTTCCTCCCGTGCTCGACTCTCGCCCAGTAGGGGTGTGTATCCGTACACTGTATAGTCAGCTCTCCATTAGCCACATGTTGACTGTCTGCTTGGAGGATCATCCATGGACAAATGGAAATACCGAGCTGCCTGCCTCCTGTCTTCTCCGGGTGTTCTCCTCACGCGCAAATCAGCTCCGGGAATGCAGGAAGATTTTAATACTAAGCGAAGCAAGGGTAATTAGGTAGGAAAAATCTACAAGCCCCCCTTCTCCCTTTGAAAAATTTCCTAATGCCATCTAAAATCAAATAATGGAGGTTTATTTAGTTCAATTCAATTTGAATTAGTTCAACAAGCATTTATTAAATAACTGGTATGTGTTAGAGAGGCAGCTGTGTATGGGTAGAGTTCTGACCCTGAAGGAGTCTTCAGATCCTGTCTCAGACCCTTACCAGCCCTATGATCCTTGGCAAAACCTTTGAAACATCTCCAGACCTCTGTCTTCTTCCATCAAATGAGAGGGTTGGGCATGAGGATCTTTAGGGTCCCTTCCAGCTCTAAATCTATGACCTTCTGGGTTAGGCACAGAGGCTAGAGAGACAAAAGTCAACAATCTTGACCCTCAAAAAGCTTATGCAGAGAAATAAATGTAAGACAGCTCTGGGGTGGGGATTTGGACAGATAGAAGAGAGAAGGCATACCAGGCACTGGCACAGCCTAGGCAAGGGTGGGGTATTCCTCACTGGTCTGGTTGTTGGATATTTGGTCAGGGCTGTGTGTCAGTGATGCAGAAACAAGTGTCTGTGCTGCACTGAACAGGGGCAGTGGGTTTGGGGCTTTAGACTTGTACTCATAGGACCTGAGTTTGAATTTCAGCTTCCAGTTCCATTTCCTGAGGAAAAAAGAGCAGGAATAATTTAAAACATCTGATAACCCAAAGATCCCTTATGAGGTTTGCTACAAGTTTATGAGGCATCCTTTCAGAAGCCAGCTTCTCCGGGCCTCAGTTTCCTCACCTGTAAAATCAAGAGGTTGGACTAGATGACCTCTAAATTTCCATCCTGTTCTAGATCTGTAAATCTATGAATCTAAAAAAAAGCTTAGAGATATTTTGTGATGTAATAGAAAAAGCTGTCCCCATTAAAGTCCCACTCTGATGTCTCATTGTGGCATGGATTCTAGAAGTTTCTACCAGAAAAATACAAGCTTTGGCAAGTTGTCAAAAACTGGAAAACTTTGACAACTGGGCTGGCAGTAGACTGTAATTCTGTCATCTGAGTCAAGTCAAGCCCACAAAAAATGTGTTAAGATACAGAGCTAAGAGTCAGGGATACAAAGAAAACCAGCTGATCTAAGCACCAGCTTAACTAAATGTCAAGAGGCTCAGCACCAGATTGGCTGCAATATTCCTTGCAGGGTACAATGGAAGGAGCAATGAATTTAAAACCAGAGGTCCTGGGTTCAAATCCAGCTTCTTTCACTTAACACCTGTTCAATCTTGGGAAAGTCACGTCAGTATTCTCTGTGCCTCAGTTTCCTCAACCATAATTTGAGGGAGATTGACAAGATAGCCTTAAGGTTCCTTCCAGCTCTCATCAAATCTTTGGTCTGATTATTCTCCCAAGTCATAGAGAAATTGCAACCTGTTCTGGTGAAGGTATTGAATGGAATCACAGAAACCTGAACAAGAAAGAGCTCTCAATTTGGATATGCAGTACCTGGGTTCCAACCCTGGCTCTGCCTCTTGCTACCTGCACCCAGGGCTAGCTTCTCTCTCATCTCCACTTGGAAGACAGAGAGGATAGTGTCAGGAAATGGATGAAGAGTCATGAAGATCCAAGTTCAAATTCAGCCTCAGACAATTTCTAGATGTCCCCTGTTTGCCTGGGTTTTTTCATCTCTAAAACAGCACCTACCGCACATGACTGTGATGAGGATCACACAAGATAGTCATTGTAAAGTGCTTAGTACAATATCTGGCATATAAGAAATGCTTCTTTTCTTCCTTCCTTCCTCCCTCTCTCCTTAACTTCCTTTCTTCTTTCCTTCCTTTCTCCCTCCATCTCTATCTTCCTCCTTCCCCCCTTCCCTCCTTCCCTCCTTTCTTCCTTCTTTCCTTCCTTCCTTCATTCCTTCCTTCTTGCCTTCCTGCCTTCCTTCTTCTCTGAGCCTCAGGTTTCCATGCATAAATATAGGGGCAAATGCCTATTATTTCTCCCCCACACCATTATTATGAGGGCCAAATAAGAAAAAAAATATAAAAGAGTTTTACATAACGAAAAGCTTCCTCACAATGTGAGTTATCCCCAAGTGGAATGGGCCACTTTGGGGTGAGCAGGGCATCACCTCTCACTGCAGGTTTCCATCAGAAGGTGGATGACCTTTTGGAAATTATGTGGTAGTGGGAATTCTTGGTCAGTTATAGGTTGGACCCTCTAGGGTCCCCTCCAAAACTGAGATTTTATGATTCTGCTGTATAAACCGTGAAGCCTTAGGCAAAGTTGGGGAATTATGGATTGTTTTAATCTGCACCGGAGCTTTCATCTTGATGTACTCCTGGTACGAACAATCCCTTTACTAGTACGAAATGGCAACTCATCTTTAACTTGAGGCAGCTAAATAACATAATGGAAAGAGTGTTGGACCCCTGAAAAAACATATAAAATGTTTTGTAAACTTTAAAAAGCTATAGACTTGTTAGTCTTATAAATTCAATTGACTCCCCAGCCAACTGCATGTCCTATCAGCATTTTTCATCCACTTTGTTTGTCCTCTGTGAATTGTTAGCCTGACCTCTTTTTGAATCATCATGGATCCCATTGAGGCGATATTGTAACATTCTAGGGCCTAAATGTAGAAAATTTATTTAATAAAATAAGATGCTCAGTGAAGACTGAGGGAATGAATGTCTTCATCTTCCACTTTGTGTAGATTCTCTGGCACCCTGCCACTCATTTTAGAATTTTGATCCAACATTTGGACGTACTTTGCCGCTTGACAACTTTCTTTTCCTAAGCATTGGCACGAGTGGACAACAAACGTTTGCAGCTGATTTTTGAGTTTCCAAATTGAATTGCAGCAGGCACTTCATTTAGGGATTATGTGTATGAGAGAGGAGACACCTGAACTCAGAACAACAGCCACAGAGTCATTGTGGTTTTGTGAGTAGAAACCTGGCCTTAAAGTCAGAAAGACCTGAGTTCCAGTGCTGCCGCTGGTAGGTACCATCTGTGTGACCATGGTCAAGTTACATAACCTTGATGGGCCCCATGTGGCTCCCAAAGACCTTATAAGTTACAGATAACAATAATAGTAACAATAATTAGCAATTACGTAGAACTTTAAGGTGTATAAAACACTTTAAAAACATAGTCTCATTTGGTCTTCTGGGTGACCTTAAGCAAGCTAATATATGCCTTTGGGCCTCAGTCTCCTCATCTGTAAAGTGGGGGGCTGAACTAGGTAAATTCTCATCTTTCTTCCGCCTAACAACCTTAGGCGGAGGGCAAACAGCGCCAGCTTCCTCCCCTGTCCTGAGAAGAGCCGATGATTTTGTCAGACGTTCTCTGTTTTCTTTTCCAAACATTCGGTAAGCTTTACCTCCTTGAAAGTTGCCCCCAGAGGCCCCAGAGCCGAGTGTAGACCATCAATCAGCAGTCGCTTCCCTTTTCAGGAACATGTAACAGGTGGCACCTCGGAGGTCCCTCGGGGAGACTGTTGTGATGGAGCAGAAAGAACATCAGGTGCGCTTTAGGTCCCCACTTGGCCCCTCATTAGCCTGGGTGACACCGGGCTCCTTCAGGCCAGGGCCTTGGTCACTTTTGCATTAATGTCCTCAGCGTCTCACATGTTATAGAACCTCATGGGCAGCCTGGTGTCAAGAAAACTGAGTTCAAATCTCCTCCTTGGCACATTCTTTCTGTGTAACCACGGGCAGGGGTTTAACCTTTCTGGGTGCCAGTTGGCTCGCTAAGACCTTCTACGTCACAGATGAGTTCACAATCTTTGCTAGAGGAGGAGTCCCCCCTCCTCCTTGAACCTCCATCCGCACCTTGGGGGTGTAATAGCTGTGGGATGCTGGGCAAGTCAATTGACTTCTCTCAGTCTCAATTTTTTCACCTGTAAAATGGGGATAGTTATAGCACTCAATTCACAGGATTGTTTCCTGGATCCAAGAAGATATATCTAAGACATTTTGTATAATTTGAAGTATCATATAAATTCATCTGTTGTTTTGATTTTGTGGTGGGAAAGGTTCCAGTGGATGGCTGGTTGGCTGACTTCTGTGGTCCTTGGCTGAAGGCATCAGAGGTGGATCATTTATTTCTTTTCTGCATGGAATATTATCCTGAAATCCTTACATTGGGCTCCCAGCCATGAGGTTCTGGCTGCCATTCCACTGTATCATTGGCAGCCCTTCCTGGGAAGCAGTTTCTGCCATATCCCACTGACTATGCCCTGCTTAGCCCTGGCTGCAGGGTATCTCTGGGAGCCCTCCTGAAGGATGATTTGGGCAAAGTCCAGATCCCCATCTTCATGGAGCCAGAATGAGGAAAGTAAGGAAGAAGAAAGTGAAGAGGGGGTTCAAGGAAAACCAGTGCCCGCATGATTAATATAGCTCAGTCACCAGAGAGGCTGTCCCACTGATGAGCAGCCCGGGGACCATACTTGTCCCTCATCCATGGAGTCTTCCCATGAGAGCATCCAGCACTCTCTTTGTACCCCCTTTCTGACCATGTTGCTCTGTGATTCATTAGATTCCAGGGGCTCCTTATTACCTCCAGGATCAAACAAAATCCTTTTTGGCTTCGAAAGTCCTTCACAGCCTGGCCCGTTCATGTTTCCAGTCTTCCTCCACTTTATTCCCCACCACATTCTCATTGTTCCTTGTACATGACATTTCCACCTTTCAGTTCCATATACACTGGTCACCCTCCAGATCTGTAATAGTCTCCATTTTCACCTCCTCCTCTTGGCTTCTCTGACTTCTTTCAAAACTCAGCTGGAAACCCACCTTCTACAAGGGGCTTTTCCCAGTTCTCCTTGACCTCATTGCCTTCTCTTTGAAATGACCTTCCCTCTACCTATGGATACATGTGTGCTGTCTTCTCCATTAAAATGAAAACTTGAGAGCAAGGACTGAATTTTCCTCTGTACCCCTGGCATAGCACAGTGCCTGGAATACAGTACGTGCTTAATAAGTGTTTTTTCACTTATTGACTGACTTCCTCTAGCCTTGAGAGAGATCAGAGGCAAGTTCATCTTTCAGGAAATTCACTTTTCTCTGGAGCTGACAATTGCACTTCATGGTTGTTCAGGATTATCCCTGAATATTTCTCTTGAGGTCTTTCTGTTACACAGTTCTCCACCCAGGCATAGTCCTAGGGGTAGACAACTGAAAAAGACCTTCTCCCAGCTGTGTGAGCAGTTCAGTTCAAAGGGAGATGGCGATTGGGTGTGATTTGAGTTATGCCAAAAGATACCGACCCGAAAAAGAAAAAATGTTTCCCTCATGAGATTTCTGAACTTCCAACCATTGTTAAAATATGTCACCCAAGAGAAGTAATCCACTTCCTATTGCTGCCTTAGTGGATAGTGAGGAAGACCTGAGTGCAAATTCTGTTCTAGACAGAATGTTCTAGACACATACTAGTTGTGTGACCCTAGGCAAGTCACTCAACTTCTCTCCTCTTTAGGCACCTCTCTAAAACCAGAGGTTGCAGAAAAATACCGTCTTGAAATGGGAAAGGAAGTTTCGTCACCTGGGTATTCCTCTCCTTTTAGATCAGGTTCACTCCTTTTACCTGTCTTTACATTAGTGCACTGATGGCCCTTCCCCATCCCCCTCCCTTGTCCCTCTTCCTCTCTTGCCTAATTGACAATTATAATAATTAGAATCATAGCATTTAGATGTGGAAGAGACTTTAGAGACTGTTATCATTTAGTCGTTTTGTTAGTAGTGACCCTTTGGGGGTTTTCTTGGCAAAGATCTGGGAGTGGTTTGCTGTTTCCTTCTCTAGCTCATTCTACAGATGAGAAAACTGAGGTAAACAGGGTGAAGTGACTTACCCAGGGTCACACAGCTAGTAAGTGTCTGAGGCTGGATTTGAACTCAGGAAGATGAGTCTTCCTGCCTCCAGGCCCTGGGGCTGTGTGTACTATGGACCTCTTAGTGACCACTCTAATTACCTGGCTCCCCTTCTCTAATCCTCATTTTAGAGGTGCAGAAACTGAGACAAGGGAGAATAAGTAATTTATCCATGAGCTTATTGGGGAAGGGGAGAGACCTGAATGAAACCCTCATTGAGATTTCTCTTTTCTAGGTTAACTCTCTCCATTTCCTTCTGCTAGTTCTCCTATGGCATGGACTAGAGGTCCTCCATCCTTCTGGGCACTTCCTTCCCCATACTCTGCAGCTTATCTATCTTTGGACCAGACTTCTGATTCCATTCATAATGATGAATCTTGCAAGGAACTTTGTCTATCCACTCAAATTAGCTTCTGCTCTGTCCCTTAGAATTTTAGATGATTGCCTGGTCAAGGGATTAGAAACAAAGTGACTTGCCCAGTCACTGTCACAGACAGGATTTGAACCCAGATCTTTCTGACTTCATGTCAGCTCTCTCTTCACTGAGGCATACCGCCTCAGCTTATCAAAGTCCTTTCTGAAATAGACCTAGGAGTACACACAACTCTCCACATGGGGTCTGATCCCAGCAGGTTGATTCTGTATGGAAAGGTAGAAATCTGGTCCTTAAATATCCCGTCCTCTCAGTGTTCATGCTCCATTAAGCTCTGGGATGTTGGATTGATTCTTTAGGGATAACAGGCTTCCCATTCTTTCAAGTAGAATAAGCATGACATCTCTAAATTGGTTGGATTTAGAGATGGCAGGCAAGAATGATAATATCTGACATTTACATGACATTTCAAGGTTTGCAAAGCTTTCTACACATATTATCATTATCCTTTGTTCCTCCCAACATTCCTGTGAGGAAGGTGCTGTTGTTATCTTCATTGTACAGATGAGGAAACTGAGGCACAGAGAGGTCAAGCGACTCACCCTGGGTCACACTGCTAGTAAGCATCAGAAGCAGAGTTTTAACTCATCTCTTCCTGACTCCGAGTCTAGATCTCTGCCCAGTACTTAGCAAAGTATGTAGCATATAGTAGGCATTTAATACATGCTGGTTGATATCCTTTGACTTGTATCATCTAGCTGCTGCATTTCATCCTGGCAAGCTGATCCAAGATTGAAACATCTGGAAGTCACAGAAAAACAGGAGCCCCCCAGACTTGTCCTGCAGGACCTGACATTTCCAGGAGTCCCCATGGGAGCTGTGCTGAGCTTCTAACAGAGACTCTGTCCAGACATGCACCTAATAATGTACAGGGTGGGATTGGTTGAGACTTTGCCTAGAATACCCTGTCCCTCCTCTCTACTCCAGAGCCAATTCAGATCCTTTGTCCTCCATGAGAGCTTTTGTGACTGTCCTTTTTTAGGAGGCTTTCTCTCTTCCTTAAACCTTTGTCCCTGTCCCTGATTAAAGTGACCATTTGGCAATAAAACATCTGATGATTCTGGCACCCCTTTTCTTCTTTTGAATAATTATCTCCTGCTGAATAGTTTTTCATGGGTTTATGCCTCATCTAGACAACTAGAGGATGGAGAGAATAGAGCACTGGTCCTCTTGGCAGAAAGACCCAAGTTCAAATCCAGTCTCAGACATGAGCTACCTGTGTGACACTAGATAAGCCACTGAACCTCTGTTTGCCTCGTTTTCCTCATTTATAAGTGGGGATAATAATAGCACATACCTCTTGTGGTTGTTTTGAGGATCAAATGAGATCATATTTGTAAAGTACTTATCACAATGCCTGATATATAGTAGGTGTTTAATAAATGCTTATTCCCTCCCTTCCTTCATTTACACATGAAGTCTTTCCCATCTTCCCTATTCCCCTAACTACTAGTGCTTTCTTCTCTAAGATTGCCTTTCATCTAATCTGTGTATATCTTGTATACACTGATGTTTATACATGCCTTCCCCATTAGATTATAAGCTCATTGAGGATAGGAACTGGTTTTACTTTTTTTTTTTTTACATCTGGTGATTAGTATAATGCCTGATACATTATGAGTGATTAATAATCCCTTGTTGATTGATTAATCTCCTCAATAAGACTGTGAACTCCATAAAGGCAGGGCCTGTGTCTTCGACTTTCTTTGCATCCACTATAGTAGACTCGATTGGAATAAATTGGGTTAGATTTACACACCCTGGGATGTTTACTGTTTAATAACACATGAACCTGTGAGCTGAAAGACCTTTGCCACATCATTAGATTCCAACGGCTATGTGCGAATGCTTCTGATAATATCCTGAGTCTCAGAAATGCCATTTCTGCGCATGGTTGGGAGGGTACAGTCCATTGGCACAGACATGTCCTGAATGAGAATGTCCTAGAGAGGCGTCTTCATCAGCATAATTTTGTATTAGACCCTCACTTTGTGTGTATGTGTGTGTGTGTGTATATGTGTGTGTATGTATGGGTGCTCCTGTATAGTTGGGATCATCCAGGCATGGAGAGGATTTCTAGTCCATTGACATATGGACATTTATAGGTCAATATGGCTTTAGTGAAAGATTTAAAATTAAGGCAAAAGCCAAACACATCTTCATTGTCACCTCCCCATCACTCAATCGGCCAATCCACACGATTTCATTAACCTCTTCCTACCATGTCTGGACTGTGCCAAGTGATAGAAATACAAAAACAAACAAACAACAAAGAGAAGATTGTCCTTGCCCTGGGAGAGCCCACATGCTAGTGAGGGAAGACCAAATCGACAGAAAAAGGGTATGTACAAAATACACAGAGAATGGTTAGCCAGTAAATAACGTTGGAGCGGAAATCATCGATACAATATCTTTTTAGAAATTATTATATAGAGACAATGACAAGACGTGTTTTGCTTGACTATACACGTTTATAACAGGGCTTTTGTTTTTTTCATTCTCTATGGAAAGAAAAGGTGAATTTTTGCTGACTGAAAAAGATAAAATATAATTTAAAAAGAGAAAAATCCAAAGCAAACTAAAAAATAAATTATTTTGCTACTTTGAAAAAGGATGCTAACATAAACTTCACTCAAAAAAATTGTAATGACCACCAGAATTGAGTAATTATGGTAATATTAAATTTGGACCATGCCAGCATGTGAGAGGACTGAAAAGGCTGCCTATATGGACTATTAGAATAACTCCCTATTTAACGTTGCTGCTTCTGTTCTCTTTTCTCCTTTTCAAATCCTCCCAGCAAACTGACATGGCACCCTTCAACGATTTCTCCATTGTCTACAAGATCATGGGATCAGAGATATTTGGTGCTGGAAGAGACTTTGGAAACCATCTTGTCAAATTGCTTCATTTTACAGATGAAGAAACTGAGGCAGAGAGGTTAAGTGATTTGTCCAAGATTTTACAGGTAGTAATTTACTAACTCCGAGACTCTTGGTTCAAAACCCAGTAACCTCAAGAGAAAATCTAAACCGTGACTCAGGGTGGCATTTGAATACCTCTATAATCTTACATGTCCAACCTTGGAAATTTTCCTACTTTTCTCTGATCCTAACCCTCCTCTCCAATAAATTCAGTCTCTTTGTTCTCCACTCTTCTCTACACCAAATATTCACGGCTACTTCCAAGCCTTCCCTCAAGCTGTGCCTTCCCTGTTCCTTGTTGCCGGATCTTACCCACTCTTCAAAGTCCTGCTCAAGACCTACTTTTCATGGGTCTTACACCAGTTACTTGACCCACAGAGGCCTCTGTAAGAAGCCATGGATGTATATTTATAGATGAGTAGATCCACAAAAGTCCTTAGATCCATCTAATCCAATTTATTTAACAGATGAGGAAACTGAGACCCAGGTGGATGAAGAAGATTTCCCCCCTAGCTTTCTCTTCTGAGATCTTATAGTTTGAAGAATCTGTCATTTGTCTAGGAAAAAGAATTTCTGGTTTGGGGACTCCCTCCATTATCTACCAGTACAGATGCAGAACCTCAGATTTCTAACCGAGACCCTGAGATTGAATCTTGGTTCTGCCACCAAGGCAGATAATCATCTGTGTGACCTAAGACAAGTCACTTAACTTCTGCCTCATCTATAAAGTGAGGCAGTTTGACCACATGCTTTCTGAGGTTCCATCCAACTCTAAATCTGTGATCTTACTTTAAGACCTGGGATGTTCAGTGACTTACCCAGGATCACACAGCTTGTAACTGCTGAAGGCAGATTTGAACCCAGACCTTCCAAACTCAGCTGTCTATCTACTATACCATGCTGCCTGTAGGGTGGTAAAGGGGAAGGGAAGGAAGGGAAAAAGAGGCTGCAAAAACATAATCCAGTCTCTGCGCTCTCTTATTTCTAGTTGCTAGGTCTATGTCTTTGAAAGAGAGTATAAAACTCCTCAGGGATACAGGCATCTTATACAGGGTATCCCAAAACTCTTATTCTAAGCTTATTAAAGCTCTTATTAAAGCTTAATATGGCACTAACACTTTTGGGACACCTTGCATTTCTCAGGGCATGGCTCAATCTTGTTCAGCAGGCAGTGTTTGAGCCCCTACTATGGTCACAAAGAAAAGAACAAAGAAACCCTTAAGGAAGCTGCATTCTCCTTGCAGGGTAGAGGTAGGAGGCAAGAAACTTTAGAGACTCATAAATTATATACAGAATGTAGAGAGAGTAAATGAAATTTGGAGGAGAGTAGAGCCTGGGTAGCTGGGAGACACCCAAAATGGCTGCCTGGAGAATGGGGAACCTAAAGTTGTGCTTTGAGGGAGAGGCAGAGGTGAGGAGAGAAACATCCCAAGCATGAGACAGATGAGGACTGGCCAATGGACTAGTTGGATTGGAACACAGAATGCAGATGGGGAGTGATAAAGACAGGTTGAGGTCAGACTTGGAGGGCTTTAAATGCCAAGCAGTGAAGTTTGATCAAATGAGATGACATCAGTAAAGTGCATAGTACAGTGCCCAACATACAGGAGGCATGAAAAAATGCTTATTCCCTTCCCTATTGAAATGAATTGAGTGAGATTCAGGAATTTAGGGCCCTTGCTTGCTCTTGCCACTACTTCCAGGAGGAGAGATCATAGGGCTGGCCATTGAGATTAGTCCTGGGGTCATTGAGGTCCAAGGTGTTTGCATAATCCTAGACTGTCATAGCTGGAAGGGACTTTTCAGACCATAAATAAACTCATAAGAGAGACCTCAGAGTATGGTGGAAAGAATGGTGGGACTGAAGGCAGGGGACCTTGGGGGCATTGTGAGACTCTTTCAGCCTCAGTTTCCTCTTTTGTAAAATGGAATCATAATGCTTGTACTCTCTATACTGTAGGTTGTGATGAGGAAGGAGCTCTGTAAATCTTAAAGCATTTATATAAGTGTGGGTCATAATGATGATGATGATGATGGTGGTGGTGGTGATAATGGTGATGATGATGTCATAGAAGACATCCTGGACTAGTGTATATAGAACTGCGTTGGTAAGACCTGAGTTCGAATTCCACCTTTAAACACACACAGTCTTTGTGAGCCTAGGAAAGCTCATTTAACTTTTCAGTGTCCCAGGCAATTAACACTACAATTTGTAGGACAGTTGGGTGGTAGGACTTTATTGGAAAGTCCCTGATACAGATGAAGGACAGCTAGGTGGCGCCATATTACCTGAAGTCAGGAAGACTTCTCTTCCTGAGTTCAAATCTGACCTTAGATACTTCTAGCTGTGTGACCCTGGGCAAGTCCCTTAACCCCGTTTGCTTCAATTTCCATCTGTAAAATGAGCTGGAGAAGGAAATGGCAAACCACTCCAGTATGTTTGCCAAGAAGACCCCAAACGGGGCCATGAAGAATCAGATACAACTAAAAAGACTGAATAAACACAAAATGCAGATGAAGTCACAGATTTGGAAGAAGGAAAGTTGATTATTAAGGCATCATAATTCAGTGGAATGATCAGTGAGCTCAGAGGTCAGAAGCTTGAATTTAGATCCTGGTTTGGACACTGAGTATCTGTGTAATTTTGGACAACTCACTTAAACTCTCTGAAACCCTCTTTACTTGTCTATTATATAATCTATTTTTCAGAATTGTTATAAGAAAGTTCTTCGATTATAAAAAGAATCAAGGGGTCAAAGAAGGGAATTCTTTACCTTTTTTGGTTCCTGGAGCCCTTGGCCAATCTAGTAAAACCTTAGGACCTTTTCTCAGAATAATATTTTTAAAATATATAGAATCTCAAAGGAAAACCAATTATGTTGCAATACTATTACTTACATTAAAAAAAGCATTGCAATTTCATGCATATCTAGTTAAAAATCCCTGATTTAGAGTTAGAAGGAACCTGGAAGATCAACTCCCTTGACAAGGAAACTGAGAGAATAGGATGAGACAGGTAAGACTTTGTGGAGGAAATTTAGGGGTGGAAAGAGTCCAGAGAGCAGAATGAATTGGGACCCTGAGCATCAGGGGAAGGCAGGACCCCAGAGTGGGCATCCCGAGGGTGAGGGCATGTCATTAAACAAATCACCGGCCCCACTATTTTGTCGGTCAACAATTTTCTCTTTTTGGCCTTTCTTGTGATCAAAAGACTCTTTCCTCTGGGTAGCTCAGGTGACATCCTGCCCCCCACACACACACAAGCCAGGGTCTGGGAAGAGGCAGCCAGAGGAGTGAGGAGAAGCAGGAACTGGGCGCAGTTCAGAGGGCAGTGAGGCATGACCAGGCCCCACTTTGGACAGGCCCCAGGATCCGAACTGTAGGGCCTCCACTTCTAAAAGAGAAACACCAGGGGAGAGATCACTGCAGGGACAGGACCTTGGGGTCAGGGAGGATTTGTTTGACCAAGGAATTAGAGAAATCATTCAGGGGAGACATAAGAGAAGGTGCATTTTCCACTTTTCCCTTGAGGAAATTGAGACAGAGTGAGTGGAGGGCCCTCCTGTGTAAATCAGCAGGGGAGCCACAAAAACAGCCTGGCTGCCCAGCCCTACCCTTTCCTGAGACCAAGTGGATGCTTATGTGGGGCCAGATCTCAGGAGAAAATGTGGAGAGGTCCTAGAAGAGACCACAAAGATGACAATGGGTAGAAAGACCCTTAAACCTGACTCTGAGGAGGGTTAGACAAAAGATTGGGGAGATTGCCTTAGAAAACTCAAGGTGTCCATGAGTCCCAGATGGGACACTTGGCTGGATGACCCTGGGCACTTTACAGCCCCCTCGAGGCCTCAGCCCCAGTTTCTCATCTGCAAAATGGGGTGGGGATGGAGCTGGAGGGCTGTATGAGCTGATATCTAACATCCCTTCCAGCTCCTGCATATCTCTAGGAGCCTAAGGGAAGGGGCAGTGGTGACATATGGAGGCCAGAAGACTTTGGGGGAGATTGTGATTTCATTGTTCCTGTTTGCCAGGAACTCCTGGCAAAGAAACTCTCTCTGTTAATGCCAGCCACCCCCTGTGGTCTACAGTCTTAGAGATTTGCCCAGAGCCACTAAGGAGATGTACTATGGATGTGTCTGTCTATCTATCTACACATGTACATATGCACACAATATATGTGAGAAAATGTACCTATGTGGGAGTGATATAAATGTGGATGTATACATGTGTATTCACATCTATGTAACTAAGCCAGTCAAGGCGCATCTCTGACACATACTGACTGTGTGACTGGGCAAATCCTTCGACCCCTCAGTACTGCCATCCAACATTCTAAGAAGATCCTGATCTGAATTGGTAAAGAAAGTTCTTCATTGGAGCACCTCACAGTGATGAATCACAGACTTGATAGATGTAGATGTGGATGTATATCATGTTTATACGTGTACCTATAGTTGTAGATATGTATGTGCATGTTTGTGTATTGGCATAGGAACATATATGCTCAGGTGACTTGTGTATACACAGGTGATTTGCCCAGAGAGTCACAGCTATTAAGTATCTGAGGCCAGATTTGAACACATCTATCTTAACTCTATATGCAGTCCTCTTTCCATTGCCCTAACTCGCTGTTTCCAAGAATAGGGACAAAAAAAACCAAACAACCCCCAAAGAAACAAACAAAAACAAAACAAAACAATACAGAAAGCAAGTGAATTAAATCCCAATTTAAAGATCAAGTTTGATATAAAATTTTTCATAGGGGATCATCAGTCTCAGGAATATGCATGTGTATATGTTTGTATATAGGTATGCATGTGTATGGACATGTACATATAGGTATAGGGTATAAAGTATAGGTATATGTATGTATGTGCATTTACAGTATGCACATGTATATTTCTATGTCTGTATAGGTCTAGGTTTGTGTGCACATGTGTAGATGTGCTATATCTATGGGTGCACACTCATACACACAAAGGAAACGTAATAAATGCGTAAACAAGCGTTTCTGAATACTCCAGGAACTCTGTCAGTCGTTGGGTGTACAAAGATGAACCTAAAATGAAGCAATCTCTGCCTTCAAGAAAGGAAGGGAGGGGTGGAAACAAGTATTTATTAAACACCTACTATGTGCCAGACACTGTTCTAAGTGTCGTAAAAATAGCATCTAATTGATCTTTATACCAACCCTGGGAGATAGACGCCACTGTGGTTTGTTGTTTAGTCATTTTCGAGTCATGTCTGACTCTTCAGGACTCTACAATAGGGATTTTCTTGGCAAAGTTAAAGGAGCAGTTTGCCATTTCTTTCTCCAACTCATTTGACAGATGAGGAAACTGAGGCAAATAGGGTTAAGTGACTTGTCCAAGATCATATGGCTAGTAGGTATCTGAGGCCAGGTTTGAACTTATGAAGACAAGTCTTCCTGACTCCAAGCCTAGTGCTCTGTGCCTTGCGCCATCTAGATGCCCCTAATAGGTACTGTTACTATCTGCATCTTTTAGAGGAAACTGAATCAGACAGAAGTTACATGTTTTGCTCAGGGTCATACAGCTAGTGAAGGTCTGAGGTTGGATGTAAACTCAGGTCTTCCTGACTCCAGGCAGTTTCTCCACTGCATCAACTGGCTGAGGTATCCATATAGATAAGATATGTAAAAAGTAAATACATAGTAAATTTTGTATGTGTGTGTGTATGTATATGTACATATGTGTACAGTATTTTCCATGGTGATTACAGTTAGCATTTATACAGAACTTTAAGCATCAGGAGTATCTCATTTGATCTTTACAAGAACCCTGGGAGGTAGGGGCTATTAATATTTTCATTTTATAGTTGAGAAAACTGAGACAGACTTGCCCAGAGTGTCACAGCTATGAAGTGTCTAAGGCTAGATTTGAGCAGGTCTAGCTTAACTTCACATCCTGTACTTTCTCCATTACACTAACTAGCTCTTCCCAAGAATAGGGACCAAAAAACCCCGAACAAACAAGTAAACAAAAATAAAATAAAAACAGAGAGTGAATTACATCCCAATTTAAAGATCAGTTTTGGTATAAATTTTTCATGGGGGATCATCAGTCTCAGGGAATTTGACAGTGATTAAGCTGTTATACACAAACTGCTCAATGAGGATGAAAAGCAACGCATGTCCTGTCCTCAAGGAGTTTGCAATCTGATATGTGGGGGAGGGCTGGATATAGCATGTGCCCCAGTAAGTAATATCAAAAGAAAAATTCGTTGTGACAAAAGACAGTTCCAGACAAAGTGCTTTAGGAAAATCTAAGGAGGGAGAAATCATTTTCAGTTGGTAGGATTAGGGACTATTGTTATCCCCATAATTTCTCCAGAGAAAACTAAGGCAAACAGGATCATACATCTAATAAGTATCTGAGGTTGGTTTTGAACTCAGATATTTTCCCAGCACTGTATTCATTGGGTCTGTTAGTTGCCCCCAATAATACATGACCTTCGCTCTCAAGGAGTTTATAATCTAGTTAGGAAGATCACACACACACACACACACACACACACACACACACACACACACACAGTAGCTCTAATCACATGAAATGCTGGACAGAAGTGATCACTTTCCCATGAATGCCCCCATCCATGTCATCACCAGCATCATTTGACTCAATCTCCTCTCTTACTACTCAAGGAAATATTTTTTAAAATATTTATTTATTTTAAACATTCTTTTCTAGTTAAATTTTGAGTTCCAAATTTTTTCCCTCCTTCTCACCCCTCCCTCCTTCACTGAGAAGGCAAGCAAAGTGATATGAATTATATGTATGAAATCATGCAAAGCATGTCATTGAAAAGAAGAAACTCAGAGTTCATCAGATCTCTCTCTGAAGTTAACGTTTTTTTTTTCATCTTGAGTCCTTTGGAATTGTCTTGGATTACTGTATTGATGAGAGTGGCTAAGTCTTCCACAGCTGACCATCATTCCAACATGCAGTTAATGTGCACAATAATCCCTGGTTCTTCTCACTTCACTTTGCATCAGTTGATAGAGATCTTGCAATGTTTTTCTGATACCACACCCCTTCGTCATTTCCCACAGCACAACAGTACTCCAGCACAGTCATATGCCACAACTTATTCAGCCCTTCCCCAATTGATGGGCATCCCCTCAATTTCCAATCTTTACCACCACAAAAATAGCTGCTATAAATATATTTAACATATATATATATCCTTTTCCTTTTTCTTTGATCCCTTTGGGATATAGACCTAGTAGTGATATTGCTGGGTAAATTCATCTCATTCATATTCAGTTATGATTACTAACTACATGTTTCCCTCCATTCTATTTTTTTATGTTTGTCCTTTTCTCTCTCTTTTTATCCTGTTCCTCCTCAAAGTCTAGTTTGCTCCTGGCTTTTTCCCTAGCAAATTTTTGTGCCTCTTTTAACGGTAGGACAATTCTGCTTTTTAAGGTGTTATTTTCTTCAGTATTTTTGTGCCTCTTTTACCAAGCTGTTAACTCTCTTTTAATAATTTTCTTGCATCATTATCAGTTCTTTCCCCAATTTTTCCTCCACCACTTTTATTTTTTTCTTTAGTTTCCAGGAATTTTTGTTGAACTTGGGTTTAATTAGCGTTTTTCTTTGAAGCTTTGGTTGTAGCTGTTTTTACACTGCTGTCTTCTGAGTTTGTGTTTGGTCTTCCTTGCCACCATACTACCTTTCTATCATCAATTTATTTTTAAAATTTTTAATATTTTTGCTGTTTGTTGTTCCTGGAAGGGCCCCTGCTCCCTTGTGACTGATCACAGTTGCTCCTCTTCATCCTGGAACTGCTTATGGGCAATAGAGTTGCAAATCAGTGCCAGCTACACTCAGTGTCAGTAAAAGGTCCCCTGTAATATCTTTAGACTCTTTGTCTGACTCCTTTAGTCTCTGGGCTATGAACTCCAGAAGCTGCTGCTACTGCCACCTCCAATGTATGTTGCTGGTGCTGTGCTATGTGTGTTTGCTCTGGACACAGCTCCACATTGATGTCACAGACCTCTCCTGTTGGCCTCTTAAATTGTCTTATGCTGGGAAAATGTCTCACTTGACCTTTTGTTGGCTCTGCCATTCCAAAATTTGATTTGCAGTATTATTTTAAAAGTTGTTTGAAGGAAAATGTTTGGAGAGTTCAGCTAGGTTGCTGCCTATACTCCACCATTTTGACTCTTCTCCCTCAAGAAAACCTTTTAATTTCTGTTGCTGAATCTAAGATGATGACATCTGATAAGGATAAATATAAATCTCACTCCCACTTGGGTTAACAAATTGACTTATAGGATCATAGGTTTAGAACTAAAAGGAAGTTTAGAGGACATAAGCACAACTTATCATTTTACAGATGTGGAAACTGAGGCACAGAACAATGAAATGACTTGTTCATGGTCATACATAAGTGAATGGGATGGGATTTCATCATAGGTCTTCTCAACTACAAGTCCAATGACTTACCCACCATACCATTCTACCACTCTTCTATTTGCAAGATAGCGGAGGAACAGTTGGATAGCAATTTGAGCAAAAAAAAAAAAAAAAAAAGATCTGGGGGTTTTAGTGGGCTGCAAGCTCAACATGTGTCAGTAGCATGACATGGTAACCAAAAAAGCTAATGGAATCTTGGGCTACATTGGGAGACATAGATTCTGTAAACAAGGAAGGAGGTACAATATTTTCTGCCCAGTCAGACCCTATCTGCAATGTTGTCTTTAATTCTGAACTGAATAGTTTAGGAAGGGTGTTGAAAGGCAGAAGAACATTCAGAGAATGGCAACTAGGATGTTTAAGGGTATTGAATGAATACTCTGTAAAGATCAATGCAAGGAACTGGGGATAATTGGCTTGAAGAAGAGAAGACAGACACAATAGGGCTATCATATGGAAACAATGTCAGACTTAATCTGTTTGGTCCCTGAAGTTAGGACTGGGGGCAATGGGTATAAACTGCAAAAAGGCCAACTTGGGCTTGATATTAGAAACAACTTCCTAAGAATTAGAACTGTGTAAGAGCAGAATTAACTGAATGGGTTTCTTCCTCAATGGAGATCTCCAAGAAAAAGCTGGATGACTATTTATCAGTTATGGTGTAATGGGGATTTTTTTTCCCTAAATGTAGGTTAAACTAAGTGACTGCTGAGGTCCTTTTTCAACACTTAAATCCTGATTATGTGAAGTCTACTGTCCAAGTTACTGCCACCACTAATTCTTTCATCATCCCAATGACTTGCATCATCTCTGACTGTCACATCTGTCAGATGAGGGGGTGGGACCAGACGAGATCTTTCTGCCTCTTCCATCTCTAACATTCTATTCCTCCCTAATTCATTCCCCTAGGAAGATATAGAATCAGAAGACAGGCCTTATTGGCATAGGGAATTTAGTCTGGGCATAATGCTTACAGGCAGGGGTGGCAGGACTTGCTCGGTCAATCAGAGGGTACAGGTCCTCAGATCATCCGCAGAAAGAGAAACCACCATGAGTGATGGGAATAATTCAGCTCCAGGAGGTGAGGGTACGTCCCCCCATGCCCAGCCCTGTTTCCCCTCCTCCTTTGCCAGGGCAACGTAGGATGTCAGACAACACTGTGGCTGCCTCATTATTAAGCTGCTCTGCCATTGTCCCCTGGACAATAGTTTCCGGCCATGGCTTTGTGTGGGGCTGCCAGCCGAAGTTATTAACCAGGGGAGCAGCCTTTGAGGGACTTCCAAGGAAGGGGTGAAAGGTCACCAAGAGCAGCGAGGGGAGCGGAAATGGGAGGGAGAGAGCAGACAAAGGAGAGGGATGAGCCCCTCTCCCCTCCCCCTCCTCCTGAGGGAACCCCAAACAGAAGGAAACCTGGAGGGGGTCAATCTAGAGGGATTCAAGAGAAGACAAGAGTAGGAAAGTTCTCTAGGTTGCTGCAGCTGCTATGGGTCATAAGGAGAGAGACCATGGAGAGCTACTTCCAAGGAACTGGGGGTAGATTTCTTCACAGGCTCCTAGGATGTCAGAGATCAAAAGTACCTTAGGGATCCTCCCCAAGGACTCTTAACTCGTGGCTGGGAGCCTTGGTTTTAGTTTTTTTAATTTTTAATTTTGATAACTATTTCAATATAATTGTTTTCCTTATAAACCTATTTTACTTTATCCATTTAAAGCTTTATTCTGAGGAAAAGGGGTCTTTAGCTTTCACCATATGGCCAAAGGGATCCATTGATACAATAAAGGTTGAGAACTCCTGCTCTAGTCTTACCCCCTCCTCATTTGACACAGGAGGAAATTCAGGCCCAGGGACAGGAAGTGATCTGTCCAAAGTAGTGCAGCTGGAACAAGATTCTAATCTTGTAAGTCTTAGAATGATACCCCTTCTACTCTTGCCTCATCTCCACCTCCTAGCATCCCTGGCTTCCTTCAAGTCCTAGCTGATCTGGCTTAATGCTAGTGCCTGTCCTCTGCTGAATATCTCCAGTTTATCCTGCCTATGGCTTGTTTGTACATAGTTACTTGCACATTGTCACCCTCATTAGACAGCCAGTTCCTTGAGAGCAGGTACTGTCTTTTGCCTTTCTTTCTATCTTCAGAACTTAACAAGGTGCCTGGTACATAGTAGGTGCTTAATAAATACTTGTTGGCTGGTTGTGTATGTATGTGTGTATGTGTGTGTGTTCCTGTATATATGTATGTGTGCGTGTATGTATGTATGTATTTATGTTGGGACTTAAGAGAGGGATGAATTCAGTGGGAGTAAGGAAGAAGCTGACATTTGGGACTGGAAAAGCATCTGGAACCCTTAAGGACCAGGGTCTGTAATGTACTCTCTGCCCCTTCACCATTCCTTGTAGAATATACATTCCTCACCCCAAATATGCCAGCTATAGGATGCTCCAAGAAGAAGAAATCTAACCCTTCTTGCTTATATATGCAGAACTTCAAATACATTTTACCCCCTTGCCTCAAGTCTTTTCTTCTCCAAGTTAAATATTCCCATTTCCTTCATCTGATCGCAGTATGGTGTGGTTTCAAGTTTCCAATGTTCTTCCAAACATGTAGAACCAGGGAATGAAAACCATATTTCTAGACTCTGTCCAAGGAAGAGTGGAAGTGACTGTCACATGCCCATTCTGGACCTTATCCCTCTCTTAATGTGTCAGTATCCCATTAGTTTGTTTAATTGGCCAGGCTATGCTATTTATAGATAGTAAGTTTGCAGTCCACAAAATTTCCCCATCTTTTTCAGAGAGTCTGCTGTCTATTGAAACTTTTTCTATCTTGCACATGTTGATTTTTTTGGAGCCCAAATTGGGAACTTTACACTTGTTCCTACTAAAAAAAACCCATCTTTCTGAGCATCTCGGTGAGCTCAGTAGTCACAGAATGGAAACTACCTCCATTTCCTCTGAAGGAAGACCTCTAATCCTAATAAGGCCAGTGGATTGTCTCTCTCTAAGCTTGTATCTCAGCTCTGATTCTACTTGACGATTGGCTTCTCTTCAGTTACATGCGCTCATTGCTATCCTATAGAAACCCAAGGTTAGATTTCTCAAGGGGCTGCCTGGAGGCATCTCTCATGGGATGACCTGAACCAATGATGGTGGCTGGGGTAGCCCCTGATCTTGGACTCTGCCTCTGCAGATATCATAGGGTAAGTGGATATGGGAAGAGTCTAATGTAGAGGGATCATAGATTTAAAACTGGTATAGACCTTAGGGGTTATCTAGTTGTTGTTATTAGTGATTTGTTCAAGGTCATATTGTTCAACCTTCCTAATTTTATAGATGAGGAAACAGGTCTAGAGGGAACTTGTCCAGTATCATGCAGGTAGTAAAACATGACTTTGAACCTGTCTTCTGCCCAACTGTCTCACACTGTTCTCCCAATGATCTAGGAACACATGTAACACTGCTGCCACTGGACAGATGGGAAGACCATGGATCACCATGCTTCAAATCTGTTGTGTCATCCACCCTCCCCTCCCTCATTCCATTCACAATATCAAGGAATCCCAATAATTCCTAAAATCTCAGAAATGGACAGGACTATAGAGGTAGTCAGATCCAAATCCTACTTATAAAAATAATGTTTTACTGGAAAGAATACTGGATTTGGAGCTAGGGAAACTACATTCAGATTTGGACTCTATTGTCTAATACTTGTGCAATGTTGGAAAAGTTGCCTTACTTCTCTGGCCTCAGTTTCCTCATCTGTAAAATGAGGGGGTTGGACCAGATGGCTTTAAATCTTCCATCCTGTGACCTGTGTCTGGTTTGAAGTAGTGTAAGGAGCCGTGCATTCCGAGCCAGAGGAATGGAATGGATCTCAGCTTTACCACTTACTGTCTCCCAGAATCTGCCTCCCTTTAACTCTCCTGCATTCTTGCTGACTCTGCATTCCTGTACTTATGCAAACCAAGACAATCCCCTCTTCCATGAGAGAGCCCTCCAAATATTTGAAGACAAGATTCATGTCTCTAGTAAGTTGCTTCTTTGATTTGTTTTTGTTGTTCAATCATTTTCAGTCGTGTCTGACTCTTCATGACCCCATTTGGGGTTTTCTTGGCAAAGATACTAAAACGGTTTGCCATTTCTTTCTCCAACTCATTTTACAGATGAAGAAACTGAGGCAAACAGGGTTAAGTGATTTGACTTGTGGCACAAAGCCAGTTTCTGAGACCAGAATTGAACTTAATTTTCTTGACTCCAGAGCTGGTGTTCTATCCATTGTGCTACCACCCAACTATCCCCCTTAAAAGGCTTATTTTTCAAGCATAAGCACTCCATTTGCACAAAAAAAAAAATTCCTAGACTCCTCCTTGAGGGTAGATATACTGTTAGTATCTGTAGACTGGAATAATCTAGGTTACAATGATCTGTGTGGTTTCAGCAACGTTTTAAAATAATAATAGTTTAAGGCTCGCCAAATGCCTTCCACATGTTATCTCATTTGATCTTCACAACAACCCCAGGAGGTAGGTGCTAGTACTATTAGCTCAGTTTTACAGATGAGGAAATTGAGACAAAGAAGGGTTAAATGATTTTTTGGGGTCATGTAAGTATAAGTGTCTAGGACCGAATTTGAACTCAGGTCTTTCTTACTCTCTGTCTAACACTTTATCTGTTGGGTCACCTAACTGAGTTCTATTTTATTTATTATAACACCTTCTACATACATTTGAAAGATGGCCATAAACATGTAATATATTATTTATTCAGCCTCCAGAAAGTATGGTTATTTATTTATTAGGCTGAGACATTTAAAGAAATGGACTTTTTTAGATGACTTTGTGGTTCGCACATCCACCCCCCCCCCGCCCCCAGAAGTCCATGGCCCACAGGTTGGGAACCATCAGCATAAAATTTTATTCAGTGAATACAACTAAAAATAGGAATGCTTCTGTTCCATATTCTGGTGAGGTAAGAAAGAGAGAATGAACTATAGGAAAAGAAAGAGAATAAGAGGGATGGAGGGGAAAGAACATGATAAAGGGAGAATCAGAGATCTTTGGAAGAGGGAGACTCCTGGAAGGATAAAGAGACTGGGAGAAAGGTCAAAGACTAGCCTACCCATCTCTTGTTGTGGCTGGTAACACCCAGGAATCTCCCTGCCTCCTCCTTGACTGCCTTTATTCAATGCCTCAGCTATTTCTCTCCCAAGTGATCAGTTGGTTCCCCTACTCCATGCTTGCTCCAGCAAGTCTGATCCCCTCACCCTCTCAGATCTCTGTATTTTCCATGTATTCCATGAAAATGGTACTCCTAATTCCAAACTGTTTCCTTGAGGTCCCAACCTTTCTTCCCATCCTTCTCCCAATCTCTAGCTGACCTGGATTTTAACACTCGACCCAGGAAGGGTCTTTTATCTCCCTGACCCAGAACTGGTGTCTACCCTTATTAGACAGCCCTTCCATTGAAGGGAGCCTGAATCCCAACTCCCAATTAATCTATTATTCTCCCCCTACAAGGCAGTTTTTGCCTATGTAAACAGTTGTAGGGTAGCTGACAGGAGGTCCCAACATGTGCAGGGTCAATGAATGTAAAGCATGCTTTGGGGCCAGTTAGATATAGTCCATTGGCTGAGTTTGTGCTTACCAATTGAGCTCAACTCCGGCAAGAGAGGGAGACACAGGTCTCTGGGTCAACAGGTAGGAGAGCACAGGGACAGGACACATGGCAAAAGGTCCCAAGATTTTTGAGGTAGATGGATGTTCAAACTCCCTTCTAGACAACCTGCTTCTCTCCTGACCACCCTGCCCTCTCTTTTTCCTTACCCTGAAGGTGTCATTCAGAGCCTCAATGAACAATGTATTTATTGATCCTACTTACTGGGGATTGGGAAAGATGTATAAGTTTTTTGGAAAAAAATAATTGCTAGTGGCTCAGTGAAATTACACCAAGGGTTGGATTCAGACTGTTGTTTTGGGGTTTTCCAACCTCTGCCTGAGACCATGCTATCTTCCAACATGGACGGTTGCCACCTACAGCCTCTTCTCACAGGTTTTTCTGGTCTTTCCTATCTTGCTTCGGCAGGGAAGCCTTTCCGAGGGAAAAGTGCCCTCTGGGGCTTCTTCCACAAGCCAGCCTCCCCATTCCCACACTGGCCCTTGCCCCAATTTATCTGATGTTAGAACTCTTCTCATCCTCATACACCTGATCCCTAGAATGCACCAACCCAGCAAACCCACCCTCTGCTCCTTCCTTGTCCTACATGAGACCAATACATTTTTGGTGGAGGGAGAGGGGGATTCCATTTGGTCCCAGTGGCAGCTGCAGCACTGTTCACATGGAAAATTAATTAATTATGCAACTTCAACTCAATTAAGGACGACAATGAAACTAGTACCATCCTCACTTTGGACTGGAAATATTTGGTTTCAGGTGTCTTATCCCTGATACCTGCAAACTGGGCGACCAGAGACAAGTAATTTAGCTGAGCCTCAGTTTTCTCATCTATAAAATAGATCCAATCTCAGACTGGGACCCAGACTCAGAGAGGCTCTCTGATTCAAAACATACCCCAACAAGGATCTCTTACACTATCTGACCAAACAGATGTCATCCAGTCTCTACTTGTAAACCTCCAAAGTATGGTGTATGGTTGCATGTGTAATGTGGGGTGTATGTGTACATGTGTGTGGCAGTATGTGTCAACATGTTTGTGTATGTTTTATTTTGTGTTATATGTAGATGTATGTTCTGTGTGGTGTGTTTATTGTGGCATATATATGTGTATTGTGTGTATCTATACATGTATTGCATGTCTCTGTAGTGTAGGTAGTATGTGTATGTATTGTGTACATGTATGTGTGTATTGTATGTATATATTGTGTATTGGCATCTGTCATATATACTAGTGTGTATGTTGTGCATATTTATATGTTGTATATCTTTATGTGGTGCATGCATATCTGTGTGTGGTATGTGTATGTGTGTATATATGCATTGTGTATATTTGTGTTATGTGGATATGTGCATGGTGTGTGGTATGTATGTGTATTGTCATGCATAAATGACTGGTGCATATCTATGTGGTGTGTATGTATATGTGTATCATGTACTTGTATGCATGTGTTGCGTGTATCTATGTGTGAATGTAGTGTGTGTGTGTGCACCTGTGTTATGGGGGGGGAGGGCTGGTAAGGTGGATGGGAAATCCTCTAAGTCCTGGGGCAACTCATTCCATTTTTGGAAATCGGAAATTGTTAGGAAGTCTCTGCTTACAATCTACCTATCTGCAACTTCCCCCCTTCCTCCTAATCCGGCCCTCAGGGCCTGAGCCAAGAAGAAAGAATGTAATCCCTCTTCCACTTGACAGCCAGGTCAGCTCTTCCTTCACACACTGGAAAGCAGCTGCACTTTTTCCCCTAAATCCTCTCTTCTCCAGCCTTAAACATCCCCATTTCCTCTCATCCATCGCCCATCTCTGATGATAAAATGATGAAGGTCATGAAGGACCATTTTGTAAATGCTGAGTTGTCATTGCAATGAGAGCTGAGATTATTAAGGGCGGCAGCGCTTTCCTCATATGCTCATGGGGATCAGGAGAAGCCAGGAGGGACACCCAGAAGGCAACAACAGTAGCTCTGGACAAGTCGGGGAGTATGCTCATGCAGAGGACTCGTGGTGGAATCTCCAAAGGCGCACGTCCCTATTGCTCAAAGCTCTGGCCCTGAAATACAGCAGGCCAGGAAGAACATCATTTAATGAAAAGAGCAGATGATAACAGCACCAAGGGACCTTGGTTTCCATCTCTGCTCTGACCCACCCTGAGTGAATCTGGTCAAGTCATTTCCTTTCTTGGAGCCTCAGTTTCCCCAACTGAAAAAAGCAGTTGAACTTCATGATGCCCAAGATCTTGTTGAGGATAAATGCAGGGATTGGACCAGGTGACCTCCCCTAGAGTGTCTTCCAGTTCTAAAGCTAAAATCCCAGGGTTATAGATCTATGATTCCTTCTAAGTCTTTTCTTCTTGCTGAATACTTCCTACTTTCTTCAACTGGTTTTCCTAAGTCCTTATGACTTAGACCATTTGAAGGCCTTGACGCTAGACACTTCAACCCATCCAGGACCTTCAGTGGGACCTTTCTGGTCTAGATCAAGTTGGTGCTTGTTCCTACTGTCCAATTATTCACAAAGAACAGTGGGGTACATTGGAAAGAATGCTGGCATGGGAAATCATGTCCCTGTGCCTCAGTTTCTCATCAGACTAGTAATCTCTAAAATCTCTACCAGCCATTGATCTGATAACGACAGGGCAGCCTTCTGAGTGAGATCTATGGGAAATGCACTGTGGGATTCTGGCTCAGTTTTACAACCTGACCAATCAATCAAACAAACATTTATTGAGTGTGAAAGAAGCTTCAGCCCAGAAAAGTAAGTCAAATGACTTTCTTATGATCATGCAGATAATTTGTGGCTAAACTTAGAAGCCAAATTTTCTTCATTCCCAAGGCAGCAAAAGTCTCCCCACTCCCTAAGAGTGTGCCAGCAGCATGGAAACATCCTTGGAGAATTCTCCCAGGGCAGTAGCAGAGGGAGGAGGGGCTGGCGCTGCTTCTAGTGATCAGCTTGGCTTAGGACCATCATAGGAACATGATTCAGAACTGGAAAGGACCTTGAAAGTCATTTCATTTGAGCCCTTCATTTTTTCAGATGGGGAAACTGAGGCCCAGTGAGTTCACGTGAGTTATTTAAGGTCACAAATAGTTGATGAGAATAGTTAGTTGAATAGTTAATAGTTAATTGAATAGTTAGTTGAATAATTAGTTGAACACAGGTCCTCTGACTTCAAATCCAGCACTATTTTTGAGGTGACATCGATAATAAAAGGCAGAATGGTAATTCAAATAGAGGTCCCCTGTCACCAAATGTATTGCCCAAGTGGAACAGAGTTAACATATTCCATGAAATGATCCTTTATCTTTTGAAATAAATTGATGTTTTGTGATTGGATGGAATACGTGGTCCCACAATGTCCCACAATGTCAGCATTAGAAATTATCTTAACCCATCTTCTACCACCATCTTCTGATGGTTCATCCTGGTGTGGAAGTGACCACAAGGTCCAAGGGCTACAACAACTTCTTCTTGGAAGAACAGCCTGAAGCACAAATTAATCCTCATAGCAGCAGAGCCTTTCAGGTCTTTTTCCAATCACCAACTCTTACTCTTCCACCTCTTTCCTTCTTTCTCTTCCTCCTTCTTTTCCCATGATTTTGAGACTCTGCAAAACATCAGCCCAACAAAACACTAGATTTGGGGTTTCCTCCCCAAAGCTCACCTTTGCTCTTTGCTCCCAGGTTTTTTGACATAAGGTTGTTTCTGCCTCCTATGATTTTTAGTTGGTAAGAATCTTAGAGATCATCTCCAAGTTTCATACTTTATAGATGAGGAAATTGAGGTCCAGAGAGGAGAAATTACAAAGATAGTTAAGTAATAGAACTAGAATTCAAACTCAAGTCTCATGAGTGCAACTCTACTGCTCTTTCTACACTTCTAGGATGCCTCTCATTGTCATTCATTTTAAAGTCATGTTTGACTCTGTGACCCCATTTGGAGTTTTCTTGGCAAAAATCCTACAGCTGTTTGCCATTTCCTTCTCCAGCTCCTTTTACAGATGAGGAAACTGAGGCAAACAAGTAAAGTGACTTGCTGAGAGTTACACAGTTTGTAAGTGTCTCCAGTTCAAGCACTCTATCTACTGTACCACCTAACCGCCACAGGATGCCTCTTGTACATGGGCTATAATTGGTCAATACCTTCTGAAAGAGGAATAGGAAAGGATCAAGTTAAGTCAAGTCAAGCCAAGAAACATTTATTAAGTGGGGGCATTTAGACGACCCAAGGGATGTCAGGCCTGGAGTCAGGAAGAACTGAGTCCAAATCAGCCTTAGCCTCGTGGTAGCTGTGTGACCCTGGGCAAGTCACTTATCTCTGTTTGCTTCAGTTTTCTTATCTACAAAATGAGGATACCTACCAGGGTTGTGAGGATCAAATGAGATTAAGTGCTTAGTGCAGTTGTAAGTGCTATATATATTTATTAGTGTTATTATTATTGTGGTGTTTATGTGCCAGGCACTGGGCTAAGCAGGGGGGATACAAAGAAAAATAAAAAATCCTTACTCTCAAGAAGCTCACAGTCTAAAGGGGAGATAACATACAACCACTTATGTAGATTCAGGGAGCAACACAGGGAATATAGAACAGTGGGCCTGGAGTTAGGAAGACCTGAGTTCAAATTCATCCTCAGACTTGCTGTGTGACCTTGGGAAAGTTACTTCACCCTGTTAGCCTCAGTTTCGTCATCTGTCAAATCAGCTGGAGAAGGAAATGGCCAACGATTCCAACGTCTGCCAAGAAAACCCCAAATGGGATCATGGAGAATCGGACATGACTGAAAACAACTAAACGATAACAAATGTACATTCAAGATAAATACACGATAAATTGGAGATCATTTCAGACTATTAAGGGGGTGTGGGAAAGGCTTCCTTTTTACTTATTTTTATTTTTTTTTAGTTTTGTAGGAAAGACTTCTTGCAGAGGGTAGGTTTACCTGATATTTGAAGAAACCAGGGAGGCTGGCAGGTGGACGTAAGGAGGGCACAGGGATGACCAGAAAATGCATTGAAATGGAATGTTTGGCCAGGCACGCTACTGGAAGGGATACGGGAGGGACTGCAGCTCACCTTTCAGGAAAGTTATAACAACCCCAGAAATCAAGGTTTTTGCCAGTTGTTAGAGGATAAGTCTCTAGAGATTCTCAGGGATATTATAGTGACTGTCCATGTTCACATCCAAATTGAAGTAGATGACCTCTGTGCTCCCTGCCAGTGGAAACTCTTTTGGTTCTGAGATCCCTGTGGACAAGGTAGAGTAATGTAGGCTAGGTGATGGATAGTCCAGTTAGGTCAATTCCTAGATGATTTCATGACTATACTAAAAGTGTTATTGAATTGATATCATGTTGGAAAGAGGTTTCCAGAGCTTAGCCCTCAACCTTGTCCCACATAACTGAAAGCAGCAATAACAATGATGATCCAGAGACTTGACACCAACAGCATGTTTATCACATATTCAGATGCAGCCACATTAAGCTACTAGCTCTTTGCCAATCTTCTATTGAAAAAAGTTTTATTTTCAAGTTATAAATAAAAATTGTTTTATTAATAAAACTTTCCACTCTTGTATCATAGTTACTTCCCCTTAAACCTACCCCTTTCCCATCACTTCATTGAACCCTTCCTTGTAGCAATAACAAAAAACACTGTGATTCTAGTGTAGTGAAAAGAGCACTGTATTTGGAGTCAGGTCCTGAGCTCAAATCTTACTTCTACCTCTAATCTGTTTGACCTTTGGCAAGTCACTTAACAAACTCACCTCAGTTCCCTCATCTATCAAATGAGAGAGATTGGACAAAATGGTTTCTTTCAACTCTAGCTCTTAAAACTCCAGATCCTATTCCTCTCATATCCTGTGCAAATAAGCAAAACCAATGGACATAGTAACCCATCTGAACATTTACATTGCAGTTGCCACATCTGTAGTCCACACCTGTTAATTGGGAGAAGGGAACTAATTTTCCACATCACTTTTCCAGGACTGAGATTATTCATTATGATTCACATCATTCCACTACTTTTTGATGATGTTTATTTTTGTACGGTTTTTGTTATTGTGCAAATTGTTCTGTTTTCTTCGCTCTCAATCATTTCATGCACATTTGACATGGTGAGTTTCTTGCATTCATCATTATCAGCTGTAGAATCCCATGATCAGAGTCAGAGTCAATTAATAGTTAGTAAACACCCACTAGGTGCTACGCACTGTCCCTAAGGTGTTGTGGATACAAAGAAAATGCATAAGCCAATCCCTGCCCTCAAGAAGTTCAGAATCTAATGGGGGAAGAAAACAGATAAAAGGAAACTGAGGGTGTGGAGCCAAGATGGCAGAGTAACAGCAGAGACTTTTTAGAGTTCTCCCCCCAAACACAGGTAAATACCCATAAAAAGATGACTGAACAAATTCTGGAGCTGCAGAACCCACAGAATGATGGAGTGAAGCAAATCTCCAGTCCAAGACAGCCTGGAAGGTCAATGGGAAGCATCTGTCATGCTGTGCTGGGACAGAGCACACACAGTCCAGTGTGGGCCATGTCAGGCACAGACAGAACCCGAGCAGGCCTGGGGACACTGAATCTCAGGCACCTGTGGTGGTCTTCAGACTTCAAGACCCCAAAACTTTGAGACCAAATTGGAAGATCAGTGGAAAAATCCTGGCAGAGCTATGTGAGAGAGTAGAGAGGTCTGGTCCAGTCCCAGGGTGGCTGAGGGAACTAAAGAGCCTGTGGTAGCCACAGCAGCAGTTGCTGCAGCATCAGGGGCAGGGACAGCAGCAGTGGCTGTTTCTGGAGCTCTAGGCCCACATATTGTGGGGGGAATGAATGGTTGACAGTAAACCCCTCCACCCCCACCAGAAGCAGAGATCTACCTAGACAAAGAGCTGAAAAGTCAAGTAAATGGCTAGGGAAATGAGCAAAAACAGGAAAAAATTCATACTAGAGAACCCTACTTTGGTGACAAAGAAGATCAAAACATACAACCAGAAGGAGACCACAAAGTCAGAATTCCTGTATCCAGAGCCTCCAAGAAAAATATGAATTGGTCTCAAGTCATGGAAGAGCTCAAAAAGGATTTTGAAAATCAACTAAGAGAAACAGAGCAAAAATTGGGAAGAGAAATGAGAGTGATGCAAGAAAATCATGAAAAACAAGACAATTGCTTGTTAAGGAGATCCAAAAAAAAATGCTCCAAAAATAGACTAACCCAAACAGCAAAAGAGATCCAAAAAGTCAATGAGGAGAAGAATGCCTTCAAAAGCAGAATTGGCCAAATGAAAAGGAAGGTCCAAAAGCTCCTTAAAGATTAGAATGGAGAATACAGAAACTAATGACTTTTTGAAAAATCAAGAAAATATAAAGCAGAATCAAAAGAATGAATAAATAGAAGATAATATGAAATATCTCTTTGGAAAAACAACTGACCTGGAAAACAGATCCAGGAGAAGCAATTTAAATGTTATGGAACTACCTGAAAGTCAGGATCAAAAAAAAGAGCCTAGACATCATCTTTCAAGAAATTATCAAGGAAAACTGCCCAGATATTTTAGAACTAGTGGTATAATAGATATTGAAAGAGTCCAGTGATTGCCTCCTGAAAGAGATCCCAAAAGGAAAACTTCCAGGAATATTGCCAAATTCCAGAGCTCCCAGGTCAAGGAGAAGATATTGCAAGTAGCCAGAAAGAAAAAATTCTAGTATTGTTGAAACACAATCAGGATAACACAAAATCTAGCAGCTTCTACATTAAGGGATAGAAAGATTTAGAATATGATATTCCAGAGGTCAAAGAAGCTAGGATTAAAACTAGGAATCACCTACCCAGAAAAACTGCATATAATACTTCAGGGGAGAAAGTGGTCATTCAATGAAATAGAGGACTTTCAAGCATTCCGGATGAAAAGACCAGAGCTGAATAGAAAATTTGACTTTCAAATACAAGAATCAAGAGAAGCATGAAAAGGTAAACAGGAAAGAGAAATCATAAGGGACTTACTAAAGTTGAACTATTTACATTCCTACATGGAAAGACAATATTTGTAACTCTTGAGACTTTTCTCAGTATTCACTTAGTTGGAAGGATTATATACGTAGAGAGAGATAGCACAGGGTGAGTTGAACATGAAGGGATGATATCTAAAAAAATAAAATTAAGTGGTGAGAGAGGAATATATTGGGAGAAGGAAAAAGAGAGAAATAGAATGGGGTAAATTATGTCTCACATAAAAGAGGCAAGAGAAAGTTTTTTCAATGGAGGGGAAGAAATGGGATGTAAGAGGGAAAGAGTGAATTTTACTCTCATTGGATTTAGCACACTCAATTTGGTATGAAAATCAATTTTCCACTACATGAAAGTAAGGGGGAAGGAGATAAGCAGGGGTGAGTGGATGGGGATAATAGAAGGTAGGGTAAATAGGAGAAGGAAGTAATTAGAAGTAAACACTGTTGAGAAGGGACAGGGTCAAAAGAGAGAATAGAATAAATGGGGGCCAGGATAGGATAAAGGGAAATAGAGTTAGTCCTTCACAACATGACTGTTATGGAAGCATTTTGCATGCCTACACATGTATAGACTATATTGAATTGTTGCCTTTTCAATGAGGATGAATGCGGAGAGGGAAAAGCAGAGAATTTGGAACTCAAAACTTTAAAAATGAATGTTAAAAATTGTTTTTACATGCAACTAGGAAATAAAACATATAGGCAATGGGGTATAGAAATCTATTGTGCCCTACAGAAGAATAGAAGGGAAGGGGATAAGGGGATGGGATGATAGAAGGGAGGACAGAATGGAGGAAAGGGTGATCAGAATACACACTATCCTGAGGTAAGGGTAAGGGGGAGATGGGGAAAAAATTTGAAATTCAAAATTTTATGAAACTGAAAATAAATAAATTTTAAAAATGAACCTGAAAATCTGGGAGAAAGGGGGACACCAGATACAGAGGAATGATGGATTCCTGCAGCTGGAATGTGAAATGATGAGGTGTATGCCCTGGGTGCCTTCCTCATACCTCTGTCCAACCAAAAGAAGAGAAAGAGACATCAGAGGTCTCTCTAACACATTGCCACTCTCCAAGCAAGGGAAGGGAGGGAGACTTCAGGGTCAGGAGGAGCTAAGGAGGTGTGAATCTTAGAGTTGGCATCATCTTGGAGCATGATTAGTTTCTAGAGATCTAGTCCAGGAAAGCAGCTGTGGTACATTCATATGTTACAATTTTCTCTGCCAGTCTTTAGTCAGTGGGCATTAACTTTGTTTACAATTGTTTTTATTATCACCAAAAGTGATGCTATGGGAGCATTTGTGTACGTATGCCCAGTGGTGGAACTGATGGATCCAAGAGTATGTACTTTGCTGACTTTTTAAAGTTATTCCCAACTGTTTTCCCAAGTGACTGTAACAAGTCACAGCTCTATTGAAAGTCTATTGTCTTACTTAAGATGTGACCCAAAAGGGAAGCTTCCAGTCATTTAACCTAACCTCCTCATTTCATAGAAGAAGAAATTGAGGCTATGAGAGGCTAAGTGACTTTGCAAGGCAAAATTTAAGAGGGGTATAAATGCATGTGTGTGTGTGTGTGTGTGTGTGTGTGTGTGTGTGTGTGTGTGTGTGTGTGAGATCATGGACTCTGTTGAAAATCTCAATGATAGTATCTCTTCTAAGCCTGCCTTTCCTGTACATCTTTAATGCTCTAAAATTTTTCTCTCACCTTCTCTTCCTAATCCATGCCTCCCCTCTCCCCAACTCCAGTCCCATTCAAACCTGTCATTCCTTCACCTTGGTTGATAGAAGAAAATACTATGCTTCTTAATCTATGCTTGGGGACATTTGAGAGAATGTAAGGGGCATATTGAGTCTTGCAGAGAACAGGGAAAGCTGGACTAACCAGATCCCCTAATTAAAAAGATGGAAGATTCTTCAGGGAAACCAAAACAGTGCTCCCTGCTCTGCCCTGCCCAGGCCTCTCTCCCTTACTTACAGATATCTCCAGAAATGGTCTCCAGAGTTAAGCTACTGTAACCAGCACTGTACTCCTCCTTCCTTTCCTCCCTCCTTTTCTTTGTTCTCCCAGGGCTGGGGCCATGACTAACGGTTGGCCTTGGCCCCAGGTCTCTCCTTCCCCAGGCCGCTGCTCAGAGACTCCATCTTTGGCCTCATCCCCTCCCTGGCAGGGCCCAACTATCTTGGGAGTTGGAATCAGATCAGAGGAGCCAGACTGAGCTGTCAGCACAGGAGAAGCTACGTCGACAAGCCATTAACCAAACTCTGAGTCTGCTCCCATAGCTTATTGCCCCTGTGACAGGTCTGTGTGCTCCTGGAGCAGAGTCTTCCACTCACAAATAGAGGGCATTTGTGTCATGTCAGAGTTAGAACACACCCTATGAAATCAACTCATTCACTCAACTCATTACAAATGAGGAAACTGAGACCAGGGAGCATGAGGAAGGGTGGGACTTATTAATAGCCACACAGGGAGTAAGGAAAAGAATTGGGACTCATCTTTGTATCCCAACCGCCTAGCTCAGTGCCTGGAATATAGGAAGGAATAATCTACAGTGTGCCAAGCACTGTGCTGAGCACTTTACAAATATTATCGTATAATCTGATACTCACAACCACCCTGGACTTATATGCTATGATTATAGCAACTTTGACTAAACTGAGGCAAACAAAGATTAAATGACTTGCCCAGAATCACATAGCTAGTAAGTGTCTAAGGTTGGATTTGAACTCAGATCTTTCATACCCCATAGTGCAACTAAGTGGCTCAGTGGTTAGAGTGCTGGCCCTGCAGTCAGGAGGATCTGAGTTCAAATTCTGATTATGCACAAGTGACTTAATCTTTTCCAGCCTCAGTTTCCTCATCTGTAAAATGGGGTGTTGTGATTATCAAATATGATAATGTATATCATGTATGTAAAATGCTTTGTCAACTTTGAAATGCTCTCTGCAGCAGCTATAGCGGTCACCAAACTGCTAAGTGAGTGGTATTTGTTTTTGGGCTATTCCAACCCACCTATTGCCTCCACTTTGGAAATGGCGGCTTCCTTCAGAAATTGAAGCCCAAAGAATAAGTGGGCCTCAGAGCCCCTGCTGCTCCTGTCACCACACTATGTAATCGTGAGGTGTCACTTCCGAATGGTGAGGAGAGGGAAGAGAGCAGGCTTTCCCCCCATTTCCAGGAGGTTTTCCTCTGCTGAGGGAAAGGGACCCAAACTGCCTGATGTGAACCACTCTCTTCTTCATTCTCTATCTCTCCTCCATCTGCCAAAGAGAGGTAATTCCTTTGTCAGAGTAGATAGGAACTGGGCGTTTTCAGGAGTGGCAAGTAAAGGGTCTAAATAGCACATGAGAAGTGCTGATGGGCCTGTGGTCTCCTCAACTTGGATGTTCCCTTTATGGATTCACATCCCTTGGGCCTGCTCATCCTTTGACATTATTGGCAAGTCCTCTTATAAATCCTGGGGGTGAGAGGGGTGTCCACGTAATGTTGGAGGGCCTTCTCAATTTGTCCTAGTTTCCTCAGGATAGTCAATCAGTTATTATTCCTCACTTCTGTCTCATGGTCAACTTCTTTTCACTCACATATTCCCTGATGATGCCCTTTCTTAAAAAAAAAAAAAAGACTGTTATCTTTTGTTTTTGCATCTTCATTTCCAAATGTATTTCTTCTTCTTTCCTACCCACAAAGTCATCACTAGTAACAAAGAGTAAAAGACAAAGGGGAGGGAAAGAATTCAGCAAAACCAACCTACATGCCAAATAATTGTGTTAATAGAGTATAATGCAATATAATATGATACAATATGATATTATATAGCATAATATCATATAATACAATACAATACAACATAATAAAATATAATAATATGACATAACGTAATATAATGTAATGTAATTAATGTAAAATAATATAAAAATATATAATATAGCATAATATAACAATGGAAAATAATATATATTTTATATATTGTTAGATAATACATTATATTATGTGTAAGAATTATATAATGTAATGTAATATAATACAACATAACATAATGCAGTATGGCATAAGTGATATAACAAGACATAATATAATGTAACATAATACAATATGCATTCCCGTTGTCTCCCATCTCTACAAAGAAGGGAAGGAAGAACACTTCCTCACCTGTTTGGGGGCCAAGATTGGGATGACTATTCTAGAACTCATATAACTCGATTCACTTACTTGACAGTGGGGATGGAGAGCTGTTCCCAGAGCCAGGAAGACCTTCCTCTGACATATACTGACCTGTATGAGCCCAGGCAAGTCATTTAGCTTCTCAATGCTCTAGGCAACGGTATAAGACTTGCAAATTCAGAGATGCCCATCTGCATTGGAAGATGGAGTTTCCTTATCCGGGAATCTGTGTGCCGGTGAGATCATAGGTTGAATCCCCCTACTCTATTATTAACATCTTAACTCACTCATTTTATCTGTTCACTGAATTCAAGAGTCTGTTCTTTTATACTATATTTAGACATCAGTACCAAAGATTAGATCAGATTTGATTTAATATGCTACTCTACTACAGTCTAGTAGTAGGCCCCAGAGAAGAGGTGAGGAAATGTGCCTCCTTCCTTTCTTCAAAGCACATATAGTCTACTAGGGAGCATAAGCCACATGTTCAAAGCCCTTGGTAACTTGACCCCTCTTACCTTTCCAGTCATTTTGCATCTTACTTCTCTCCTTGTACTTTTACAACCCAGTGACACTGGTCACCTTGTTATTCCTCATTTAAGACAAAAAAAGCCTGTGATGTGTAGAATACAAACATATTATTACTTCCATTTTACAGATGAGAATACCAAGGTTCGGAGAGAAATTAAGTGACAGAGCTAATAACCGAACCCACACCATTGACCACTAAGTCCAGTCTTCTTTTCATTGTCCCTTAGAGTTATTTGACCATTCATGTTCACTACCTTGCCTGGGAGGGATTCCTTCCAGTAGAACAGGAGCTAAAGGGGCTATAGGATATGGTGACCCTGGAGAATGAGGATTCTAATGGAGTTGGATGGTACAATGCAGAGAACATTCTAAGTCTTCTGCAAGACACTTTTCAGCTGTGTGAACCTGGGTAAGTCACTTCACTTCCATTTATCTGTTTCCTTCTCTCTAAAATAGAGGTAATGATAGCCCCTATCTACCAGGGTTGCTATGCTATGTAAATTTTAAAGTACTACACAAATGCTAGTTGTTAGATGATGAGGATGAAGATCCTTGGCGATTGAGATCTAGGAATAAAATACAGCTTATCAGCTCACTGAAATCCCAGGTTACTGGAGGACTGAGAGAGGAAGAGCCTGGGTAGGTAGGTAGGGTTAAATCTTGAGGGACAGAGATTTAAGTGTCTGGAGACTAAACAGAATGGAGGTCTAAGGAATGGAACTCTTAGGTGGAATTAGGCAATGGGAGATGAAAAGTGTAGAGAGTCAGAAGGGTTGCCATCTTTTTATTTTATTTTATTTTATTTATTTTCAGTGTTCTACAATCACTACCATATAACTTAGATTTTTTTCCTTCCTTCCCCCTTCTTCCCCCCTCCCTCCCTTCTCCCTCCCTGAGATGGCATACAATTTTATATAAGCTCTACACATACATTCCTATCAAATATATTTTCACCATAGTCATGTTATATAGAAGAATTAAAATGAATGGGAGAAATCATATAACAAACCAAAATGTAATACAAAAGAAAATGATCTGCTACATTCTGTGATTGAATTCCATAGTTCTTTCTCTGCATGAGGAAGGCATTTTGCCTTAAAAGACCACTGGGAATTTTTTAAGTCCTTGCAATGAAGTTCTAAGTCTACCAGAAAAAATCCTTGCACACTGTGATTGTTGCTGTGTACAAAGTTCTCCTGGTTCTGCTCCTTTCACTCAACATCAGATCATATAAGTCCTTCCAGGCCTCTCTGAAGTCTTCCTGTTCATCATTTCTTACAGAACAATAGTATTCCATTACATTCATATACCACAATTTATTCAGCCATCCTCCAATTGATGGGCATCCCCTTGATTTCCAGTTTTTACCCACCACAAAGAGTGCTGCTATAAATATTTTTGTACATGTGGGACTCTTTCCCATTTTATGATCTCTTGGGGATACAGTCCTAGAAGCAATATTGCTGGGTCAAAGGGTGTGCACATTTTGTAGCCCTTTGGGCATAGTTCCAAATTGCTCTCCAAAATGGTTGGATCAGCTCACAGCTCCACCAACCATGAATTAGTGTTCCAATTCTCCCACATCCTCTCCAATATTTATCATCTTCCTGTTCTGTCAGACTGTTTGCCAATCTGATGTGATACCTCAGAGTTGTTTTGATTTGCATCTCTCCAATCAATAGTGATTTAGAGCATTTTTTCATATGACTATAGATAGCTTTAATTTCTTCCTCTGAAAACTGCTTGTTCATATCCTTTGACCATTTATCAATTGGGGAATGACTTGTATTCTTGTACATTTAACTCAGTTTTCTATATATTTTAGAAATGAGGCCCTTATCACAGACACTAGCTGCAAAAATTCTTTCCCAGTTTTCTGCTTCCCTCCTAATCTTGGTTGTGTTGGGTTTGGTTGTGCAAAAACTTTTCAATTTAGTGTAATCAAAATTATTCATTTTGCACTTCGTAATGCTTTCTGCCTCCTCTTTAGTCAAAAATTCTTCCCTTCTCCATATATCTGATAAATATACTATTCCTTGCTCCACTAATTTGTTTATAGTATCTATCTTTATACCTAGATTACATACTCATTTGGATTTTATTCTTGTTTACGGTGTCAGGCCTTGGTCTATGCCTAGTTTCCATCATACTGTTATCCAGTTTTCCCAACAATTTTTGTTGAACAGTGAATTCTTATCCCAGAAGCTGGGGTCCTGTGGTTTATCAAACAGTAGATTGCTATATTCATTGACTACTGTGTCTTGAGTACCTAGCATATTCCACTAGTGTACTCTTCTGTTTCTTAGCTGGTACCAAGTGGTTTTGATAATTGCTGTTTTATAATACAATTTGAGATCTGGTAGAGCTAGGCTACCTTCCCTAGCATTTCTTTTCATTAGTTCCCTTGATATTCTGGACCTTTTGTTCTTCCAGATGAATTTTGATATTATTTACCAGATAGTTTGATTAGTATGGCACTAAGTAAGTAAATTAATTTAGGTAGAATTGTCTTTTTTATTATTTTGGCTCAGCCTACCCACGAGTAATTGTTGCTTTTCCACTTACTTAGATCTGACTTTATTTGTTCAAAAAGTATTTTGTAATTGTGTTCGTATAGTCCCTGGATTTGTTTTGGCAGGTAGACTCCCAAATATTTTATAGTGTCTACCCTAGCTTCAAATGGGATTTCTTTTTGTATCTCTTGCTGTTGGGTTTTGTTAGTAATGTATAGAAGGGTTGCCAGCTTGAGTGGTGGAAAATGAGGGAGAATTTCTTGGGAAAGAGAAAGTAGTGGGCAAAATTCTAGCTGGAGACTGGACCAGGAAAAGTAGACAAGATTTAAGGAGATGGAGTTTGGTAGAGTGGTTAGAGTGCTAGTATTGGGGTTAAGAAATGAGTTTGAATTCTGCCTCATGCACTTACTAGCCATGGAACCCTTGGTAAATCATTTAACTTCTCTGAGCCTCAGTTTTCTTATCACTAAAATAAAGGAATTAGATTGAATGGTTTTCTGAAGTCTCCTCAAACATAGTTCTTAATCTCTGATCCTGTGATAAAAAAAAAAAAATTGGACTCATTTCCCCTCCTAAAACTACATCTCCTTCAAACTCCCTTATTTCTGTCATTGTGTTGGGTATAGAGATGTCTTTGAAACATTTGCCTTTACCACACACTAGCTGTGTGATTCTGGGTAAGTCACAACCTTCCAGGGCTCTAGGCAGATCTCCAAGACTATTCATTGCAAAGAAAGTATCAACATGCATTGGAAGAGGGAGTCTCTTCACCTGAGAATTCTCTATACTAATGAATTCACAGATCCTGTCTCTGGCCCCTATCCCTAGACTCAGTGACCTCTACTGTCCCTTGCAGCTCTACATCTATGATCTTAGTCTAAGAAAAAATAAAAGTAAAAGTCTATAAAATGAAATGCTTATGTGTGGTGATGGAGGTGATAGGGTGTATGATATTTTTGGTTGCTGGGGTTGTATCAAAAAGAACATGTGGCATAAGGAGACTTGTGTCTTGGTTCCATCCCTAGCTGAACAACTATGCCCAAAACAAATGAATTCTTTGAGCTAGTTTCCTCATTTAGAATAAAAAATCAAATAACTTCTGAGTGGGTATGAGACCTTAGAGATCATATAATGCACCCCCTGCCCAAGACACAAATCCCATCATGCTTTGGGCCACATGTAAAATGAGGGCAATAATACCTGCTCTACTGACCTCAGAAAGAATATTGTGAGCATGGTAGGAGATAATGAATAATTTTTTTATCGGGTCTTGAAAACTGCAGAGTTCGATATAGCACAGACAATTATTATTTTTATGATACTGATTCAAAACTTCTTTCCTCATTCTGGAGCAGTAACCTCTCCAAATTTGCCAGTGGGGATTTCAAGGAATTTTGAGTTTTGAGTTCTGCTGATCGTACCCTTTGAGACTCCCCCCAGGCTCAAAGTGCTTTGAAATCAATGAATGAGATGGTTGGTGGTGAAAGTCATTCTTGGCTTGACTGCAGTTGAGTTTTTTTTTTTTTCTTCTCCATAGTCCCAGGCTGACTTGGTTGGTCCCTCCCTCCATTACTCCCAACTCATCATAGTTACTGGGAATAATATGGAGGAGTATGAATTGGGATGATGAGAGATCTGGAAACCATCCTCTTTAAAAGGGAAGCAGTTTGGTTCTCTGAAAAGAACACCATCTTTGAAGTCAGAAATTATCTCTCTCTCTCTCTCTCTCTCTCTCTCTCTCTCTCTCTCTCTCTCTCTCTGTCTCTCTCAATCTCTGTCTCTCTGTGTTCCCCCCCCTCTGTCTTTTCTCTCTGTCCCTCTGTCTCTTTCTCTTTCCTCTCTCTCTCTCTCTCTCTCTCTCTCTCTCTCTCTCTCTCTCTCTCTCTCTCTCTCTCTCTCTCTATAGTTGGGGGCTATGAAGAAGCTGAACTAGATTTCTAGTTCTAGCTCTAAATCTTTAAGGGTCTGTGAAAGGGCCTGGGGATGAGAGGACTAAGAGAAACACAGTTAAGGTTTTCAAATATTTGAAGGTCTGTCTTGTGGAAGAAGAATTATATTTATTGCAAGTGGCTCCAATAAAGAAGTAAAAGGGTAGATGTCATCAGGAGATACAATTTGACTCCTATGAGGGAAAGCTTCTTGACTCTTAAGCATCCAACAATGAAATGGGCTACTTTCAGAGGAGGTAAGTTGCTGGTCACTGCAGGTCTTCCAATTAACTCTGAATAATGGGTCTGAAATGGACCTATAAAGGTGAGACTAAGTCCTCCGGTGAGGTTCAATGACATTCTTTGCGTAGGGCTTGAACCAGTTGCCCCTGGAAGCACCTTCTGACTCCCACTCTGCTGTTGTTCTAGGCTTCAAGGAAAGCTAAACTTCTCCGAGTTTTGCAACAGATTAGCATACAAACAAATAACAACGGGAGGGAGGGGATGGGGGTTGGTGGGGGGAATGGGAGGAAGCAAATGAAATGTTAAAAAAAATTAAGCAATACTTGCATTCTCATTAGTAGGAACATGTGAGATGAAGCGCATTATGTTATTAGGCATTCTCTCGATTCAGTAAACACAAGCTGAATAAATTTATAAACATCAGCATTAAGTGAGATTTAACGGGAAGCTGTTTATCTTCTGGCTGTCAGGCAGGAGGAGAGTGTCTCCATGTATCACCCACCAGCCATGCAATCCTCCTGTGTACCCTCTCCTAGGTAGACTGGGGCAGGGCTCAGGTCTTGCCAGGCCCCAGAACAAACCTAGCTTGAGCATTTTTAAAAAAATGACTAGTCTCACCTGTGTGATTACTTGTGTTCAATCGGGGAAACATTGCACTGATTAGTTAACACATTATGTCTAGAGAGGCAGACCTATAGAGGAAAAAGAACCTTGAACATGGAGTCAGGAAAGCCCTAGGTTTCAATACCAGTTCTGTTACTTACTCCCTGTGTGGCCTTGGAAAAAGTCGCTTCCTAGGCTCTAGATTCAGAGGGTGAGGGTCCATATCCCACCTCTGATGCTTACTGTCTCTGTGACCTTCAGTGAATTGCATTATCTCTCTGGGCCTCAGGTTTTCTCATCCGCAAAATTTGAAGACTGGACCTGAGAATGTCTGAGGTCTCTTCCAAGATTAAATCTAGGAGCCTGCAATGGATCCTATGACATCTCTGGGCTGTGATTTCCTTACTTATAAAATGAAGAGGCTAGATTAGAAAATCTCCAAGGTCCTTTCTTGCTCTAAATCATATAAGCTCAAAACAAAATAACACCATGATGACTTGGTCAAGTCACTGCCGACTTCTGGGCCTCAGTTTCCTCATATGTAAACAGATATTCTCTAAAGTTCCTTCCAGAGCTAAAGTTCTGAGTCTAAGGTACCAAGTCTTAGGTACTTTCTTGGTAGGAAGGAGGGATTGGGATGGAAGGCTATAAGGAACCTTGGATGACATATAATTCATCTTCCTCAGTTCTCAATCAACCAACGCACAAGCATTTATTAAGCACCAGCCATACATGCCACCTATAGTGTGCTATGGGCTGGAAATACATGTGCAAACAATGAAGCAATTCCTATTTGCAAGAGCTAACTTTCTAATGAGGAGGATAACAAACACATATTTAAGTATATACACTGTAAAGAATATATATAAGGTGAATAAGTACAAAGCTATTAAATGCAAGGCAGATTAGGATGGCAGGCATCATTCACAGCTGGGGAGAGAGGAAGAGCTGCATGTCAAAGGAAATGTTTGAGCTTAGTCCTGAAGGAAAACAGGGGAAATGACTTGCCCCAGCTGGACTACTCATAGTAAGGTTGGTGACCCTAGGTCCTATAACACTAAATGTAGGATCTTTTTCTCCAGGAACAGATCCCATTCCTTGCCTTCAAAGATACTATAATCCAGGTAGGAGGCAAAACAGAAACATGAAAAAGAATTAATAACCCAAAGACTTTTATTGCCCAAAGGCAGTGGAGATCAATGTACAAATGAAAGGGACGATGGCTTCCTCATTCTGAATCCAGTGGTTTAACTATTTCCTCATGTTGCCCTTTAGGGTTACTAGATTGACATAGTCCTGATATGCAGTTGGTGATTAGGGTTCTGAGCTCATAGAGTAAAGAAAGAAATCATAGACATAGAATGTCTGAGCTAGAAAAAGAATAACTGTAGATACAGTTTATCAAGGCATTAAGATTTGAAAAGTCCTTCAGAGATGTGATCTCAATGGAGCCTCACACCTGCCCTAGGAGATAGATACTATAATCTCCATTTTATGAATCAGGGCACTGAAGGTCAGAGAAGTTAAATGATTTGAACGTCATTCCACAGCTAGAATTCAAACCCAGGACTCACTTATTTCAAGGCTAATATTTTGACCATTTCCCCATGTTGCTTCTTGGGGAATACTAGATTGGTATAGTATGTGGCATGCAGTTGGTGATTAATAAATTCTTGTTGAGAACAAATGGCACCTCCTCCACAAAACCTTCCCTGATACACCCAGATGAAGTAATCTCTCTCGCCTCCAATTTCCAAACTTCCTTCTTAGTACTTATTTTACTCATCCATCCTGCATTGAATTGCAAGCATTTGACAGCAGAATCTATGTCTTGACTAGCCTATAGTCTCAGCACCTGGCACAATGTGGGCATTTAAAAAATATTTATTGAATTGAATTAGCCACTTGGAAAATGACTACTAACTCTCAACAGTTATGTCAATTTGCTACTGTACCCCTTCAGGGCAAAGAAGCAGACTGGGGTGAGTTGCATCCAGAAAACTGTCATGGGAATTATTTTGCATCCCTCCCCATATCTGGGCTCTATTCTGTGTTGTCTTCTCCTCTCTTCCCATACTCTTTCTTAGAGATTTCATCTTCTCCTTTAAGTTCAATGATTATTTTAAAGCAATGACACCAAGGCCAAGTACCCCTGACCCTATTTATATTTGTCTCAAATTCAACATGTATCAAAGAGAGTTCATTGTCTGTTCTCCAAATCTACCCTATGCCCAGAGTCTCTAATTTCTGTGAAGGGTATCATCATCTTTCTAGCCATCTAAATGGGAAACCTCAAAGATGAGTAGGTGACTGAGCGGATAGAACACTGGACTTCAAGTCAAGAGGATCTGAGTTCAACTGTGGCCCAAAACACTTATGAGCTGTATGAGTTTGGGTAAATCATTTGACATCTTTGTGTCTCAGTTTTGTCATCTGTAAAAATGACAAAGTTGGACCCAATGACTTCAAAGATCCCTTCACGTTCTAAATCTAGGATCCTTGACTCATTTCTCCTTTATTACTCCATAATCAATCAGTTGTCAATCCTTAATGACCATATCTCTGCACCATCTTTTACATCTGTCCCCTTCCTTCCAGTTACACAGTCACTACAGTAGTTCATAGCCTCATGGACTCTCACCTACATTATTGCAGCTGGTCTTTCTTTATCCTGCTTCACTTCCTCTTTAGTTTATCTCCACAGAACTATTAAAATACTTACCCCAAAGCCCAGGACTGATCAGGTCACTCCCCTTTTTAAGAAACTTCATTGGATGGAGCCAAGATGGTGGAGTAGAAAGATGCATATACTGTAGTGCTTCCCCCACAGCACGCAAAATACCTGTAAAAAAATGACTCTCAACAAATTCTAGAGCAGCAGAAGGATAGAATGGAATGAAAGAGATTTCTAGCCAAAGGTAACCTGGAAGGCCAACAAGAAAGGTCTATCCCAAGGGACACTGAGTGGAGTATAGCCCAGCCCTGGCTACTTGGTGTGGCACAGGGAGGAACAGGACCAGAACAGGCCTCCAGGGCAGAATCCCCAGCAGGGAGGGTCCCAGATCCCTCAACTCACAAGTGACAAAGAAAACTTCAAAGATCAGTGTGGGAGGGCTTTCCCAGCTGGGCAAGAGGGGAGTGGGGTCCCTCCAGCACTGGCACCAGGTGGTGGCAGAGGCAGCAGCAGCAATAGTGGGTGGCTAAGGTGACCATGGAAGCAGCCTGGGTCCATTGTCCGGGTGGCTTAGCTTAAAACCTCTGGGGGAACTGAGCAGGGAATCTGAACCTCAGCCCTCAGTGGCAGTACCACCCACACCCAAAGCCTCTTGAGAAGCTTATCAGAATCTCAGCCCTGAGCATGGTCCTGGGGGTAGGAGGAGCACTAGGACCCTCCTCTTGACAAAGGATTCAGAAGTCAAGGAACTGGTTGAGAAAATGCCCCAAAAAGGGAAAAAAAAAATAAGACCATAGAAGGTTACTTTCTTGGTGAACAGGTATTTCCTTCCATCCTTTCAGGTGAGGAAGAACAATGCATACTGTCAGAGGAAGTCAAGGCTTTTGCCTCCAGTACTTCCAAAATGAATATGAAATGGGCTCAGGCCATAAAAGAGCATGAAAAGCAAGTCAGCAGCTTGCCAAAGGAGACCCAAAAACATGCTGAGGAAAATAACACCTTTAAAAAGAGGCTAACTCAATTGGAAAAAGAGGTCCAAAAAGCGAATGAGGAGAAGAAGGCTTTAAAAAGGAGAATTAGCCAAATGGAAAAGAAGGTTCAAAAGCTCGCTGAACAAAATAGTTCTTTAAAAATGAGAGTGGAGTTCAAGGAAGCTAATGACTATAAAATAAACCAAGAAGTTACAAAACAAAACCAAAAGATTGAAAAAATAGAAGATAATGTGAAATATCTCACTGGAAAAACAACTGACCTGGAAAATAGATCCAGGAGAGACAATTTAAAAATTATGAGACTACCTGAAAGTCATGATCAAAAAAAGAGCCTAGACATTATCTTTCATGAAATTATCAAGGAAAACTGGCCTGATATTCTAGAACCAGAAGGCAAAATAAATATTGAAAGAATCTACCAATCACCTCCTGAAAGAGACCCAAAAAGAGAAACTCCTAGGAATATTATGGCCAAATTTCAGAGTTCCCAGGTCAAGAAGAAAATATTGCAAGCAGCTAGAAAGAAACAATTCAAGCATTGTGGAAATACAATCAGGATAACACAGGATCTGGCAGCTTCTACTTTAAGGGATCAAAGGGTGTGGAATAGGATATTCCAGAAGTCAAAGGAACTGGGATTAAAACCAAGAATCACCTACCCATCAAAACTGAGAATAATACTTCAAGGGAAAAAATAGTCATTCAATGATATAGAGGACTTTCAAGCATTCATGATGAAAAGCTCAGAACTGAATGGAAAAATCTGACTTTCAAACACAAGAATCAAGAGAAGCATGAAAAGGTAAACGGGAAAGAGAAAACATAAAGGACTTTCTAAAGTTGAACTGTTTACATTCCTACATGGAAAGATAATATTTGTAACTCTTGAAACTTTTCTTAGTATTTGAATAGGTGGAGGGATAATATGTACACACACACACACACACACACACACACACACACACACATACAGATAGACAGAGAGTATAGGTTGAGTTGAATCAGAAGAGATGATATCTATAGAAAAATAAAATTAAGCAGTGAGAGAGGAAAATATGGAAGGAGAAAGAGAGAAATGGAATGGGTGGACTATCACTCATAAAAGAGATAAGAAAAATATTTTTCGAAAAAAAGGGGCAAGATGGCGGAGTAGAAAGACGCATATACGCTACCTCTGAACCCACTGCCCATAAAATATCTGTAAAAAAAAAAAGAACCACCGTTGAATTCTGGAGCAGCAGAAGCCACAGAACAATCTCTGGAGTTTTCTGCTCCAGAGAGCCTGAAAACCTCTCGCAAAAGGTCCCTTGTGCCCCGGACCTGGAGCAGAGCCCAACCCTGCCTTGGCGGTGCGGCGCAGAAAGGAGCGGATCTAAGCAGGCTTCAGGGACGGAATCTCCAGCAGCCACACGGGTCCCCCACCCACAGGTGACAAGGGTTGGTGAGAGGGTCTCTTTGGTGGGTCGAGAGGGGTATGGGGTGCCCCCATAACTCAGGCCTCCTCGGGAGGCAGCAGTGAAGGCGGGAGCAGACCAGGGCTCCCCAAGCAGGCAGGAGCCTAGATCCATTGTTGAAGGTCTCTGCATAAACCCCCTGAGGGAACTGAGCCCATGAGGCGGCCCTGCCCTGACCTGAGCACCTGAACTTAATCTCACATTGACTAGCAGCCCTGCCCCTGCCCAAAGCCCTGAGGCTGGGAAGCAGCATTTGAATCTCAGACCCCAAGTGCTGGCTGGGCGGATCTAGAGGCGAGGTGGGGGTGGAGAGGACACTCAGAAGTCAAGTCACTGGCTGGGAAAATGCCTAGAAAATGGAAAAAAAATAAGACTATGGAAGGTTACTTTCTTGGTGAACAGGTATTTCCTCCCTTCCTTTCTGATGAGGAAGAACAATGCTTACCATCAGGGAAAGACACAGAAGTCCAGGCTTCTATATCCCAGCCCACTCAATGGGCTCAGGCCATGGAAGAGCTCAAAAAGGATTTTGAAAATCAAGTTAGAGAGGTGAAGGAAAAACTGGGAAGAGAAATGAGTGACATGCAAGCAAAGCATGAAAAACAAGTAAACACCCTGTTAAAGGAGACCCAAAAAAATGCTGAAGAAAATAACACCTTGAAAAATAGGCTAACTCAATTGGCAAAAGAGGTTCGAAAAGCCAATGAGGAGAAGAATGCTTTCAAAAGCAGAATTAGCCAAATGGAAAAGGAAATTCAAAAGCTCACTGAAGAAAATAGTTCCTTCAAAATTAGAATGCAACAGATGGAGGCCAATGACTTTATGAGAACCCAAGAAATCACAAAACAAAATCAAAAGAATGAAAAAATGGAAGATAATGTGAAATATCTCATTGGAAAAACAACTGACCTGGAAAATAGATCCAGGAGAGACAATTTAAAAATTATGGGACTACCTGAAAGCCATGATCAAAAAAAGAGCCTAGACATCATCTTTCATGAAATTATCAAGGAAAACTGCCCTGAGATTCTAGAACCAGAGGGCAAAATAAGTATTCAAGGAATCCACAGATCACCTCCTGAAAGAGATCCAAAAAGAGAAACTCCTAGGAACATTGTGGCCAAATTCCAGAGCTCCCAGGTCAAGGAGAAAATATTGCAAGCAGCTAGAAAGAAACAATTCAAGTATTGTGGAAATACAATCAGGATAACACAAGATCTAGCAGCTTCTACATTAAGGGATCGAAGGGCATGGAATAGGATATTCCAGAAGTCAAAGGAACTAGGACTAAAACCAAGAATCACCTACCCAGCAAAACTGAGTATAATACTTCAGGGGAAAAATTGGTCTTTCAATGAAATAGAGGACTTTCAAGCATTCTTGATGAAAAGACCAGAGCTGAAAAGAAAATTTGACTTTTAAACACAAGAATGAAGAGAAGCATGAAAAGGTGAACAGCAAAGAGAAGTCATAAGGGACTTTACTAAAGTTGAGCTGTTTACATTCCTACATGGAAAGACAATATTTGTAACTCTTGAAACTATTCAGTATCTGGGTACTGGGTGAGATTACACACACACACACATGCACACACACATGCACACACGCACACATACATAGAGACAGAGTGCACAGAGTGAATTGAAGAGGATGGGATCATATCTTAAAAAAAATGAAATCAAGCAGTGAGAGAGAAATATATTGGGAGGAGAAAGGGAGAAATGGAATGGGGCAAATTATCTCTCATAAAAGAGGCAAGCAAAAGACTTTTTTTAGTTTGGGGAAAAAGAGGGAAGGTGAGAGAAAAACATGAAGTTTACTCTCATCACATTCCACTAAAGGAAAGAATAAAATGCACACTCATTTTGGTATGAAAACCTATCTTACAATACAGGAAAGTGGGGGATAAGGGGATAAGCAGGGTGGGAGGGATGATGGAAGGGAGGGCATGGGGAGGACAGAGCAATTTAAGATCAACACTCCTGGGGAGGGACAGGATCAAAAGAGAGAACAGAAGTAATGAGGGACAGGATAGGATGGAGGAAAATATAATTAGTTCTTACACAACACTACTATTATGGAAGTCATTTGCAAAACTACACAGATTTGGCCTATATTGAATTGTTTGCCTTCCAAAGGGAAGGGGTAGGGAGGGAGGGAGGAAGAGAAGTTGGAACTCAAAGTTTTAGAAACAACTGTCGAGTACTGTTGTTGCCACTAGGAAATAAGAAATACAGGTAAAGGGGTGTAGGATGGAGACAAGGGCAGAGAGGGATGATAGAAGAGAGGGCAGATTGGCAGATGGGCAATTAGAACGCTTGGTGTTTTGGGGTGGGGGGAGGGGACATAAGGGGAGAAAATTTGGAACCCAAAATTTTGTGAAAATGAATGTTAAAAGTTAAATAAAGAAAGAAAAAATAAATAAAATAAAATATAAAAAAAAAGAAAAATATTTTTCAATGAAAGAGAAAAGGGAGGAGGTGCAAGGGGAAAAGCGAAGCTTATTTTCTTCACATATGGCTTAAGGAGGGAATAGTATGCTCCCTAAATTTGGTGTGAAAATCTATCTTACACTACAGGGAAGAAGGGGACAAGTTGGGTGAGGGGGATGATAGAAGGGAGGGCAAATGGGAAAAGGGAGTAACTATAAGTAAACACTTTGGGGAAGGGATAAGGTCAAATGAGAGAATAGAAAAAAGGGGGGACAGGATAGGATGGAGAAATATAGTCTTACACAGCATAACTATTATGGAAGTCTTTTGCAAAATGATACATATATAGCCTGTATTGAATTACTTAACTTCTCAGTGGGGATGTGTGGGGAGGGAGGAAGGGAGAGAAGTTGGAATTCAAAGTATTAGAAACTAATGTTGAGAATTGTTATTGTATACAACTGGGAAATAAGAAATACAGGTAATGAGGTATAGAAATTTATCTTGTCCTACAAGAAAAGAGAGAAGATGAAGATAAGGTAAGGGTGAGGTGTGATAGAAGAGAGGGCATATTGAGGGAAAAATTAATCAGAATGAAAGGTGTTATAGGGTGGGGGAAGGAGAGAGATGAGGAGAAAAATTGGAACTCAAAATTTTGTGGAAATGAATGTCAAAATCTAAATATAAATAAATAAAACTATTTTAAAAAAAGAAACTTCATTGGATCCCAGTTTTCCCTAGAATACAGCACAAACTCCTCAACCAAGCATTAAAGGTTTTTGTAGTTGACTTTCAGCCTATTCCAAATATTTCAACTTATTCTCTTTCAAACATCCTATTTGTCAGGAAGATTGTCCATTCGTTTTTCTCCCTCCCTCCCTCCTTCTCTCTCTCTCTCTCTCTCTCTCTCTCTCTCTCTCTCTCTCTCTCTCTCTCTCTCTCTCTCTCTTTCTCTCTCTCTCCCTTTCTTCCTAATCCAGCATTCTTTCCTTTGCCTGTTTCTCACACTTGAAATCATTCCCTTCTAACCCCAAACTCTCAGAATCTCTAATTTGCTTCAAAGCTCCATGGCATGAAGCCTGTCCTAATCCCACAAGTTTTCAATGTGCTCTCACTCTTTGAATGATCTTGTATTTACTTGTCTATGTGCTGGTAGTACCCCACCAATAGAATAGAAACTTCTTGAGATTAAAGTCAGTGCCTGGCACATAGGAGGTATTTAGTAGATATCTGTTAAATTAAATTGAATACATAGATTACTAACTAGAATGCAATAAGACCCACTTAACTAAAATATGTGTGTGTACACACACACACACACACACACACACACACACACACATATATATACACACACACACACGTAGTCAATTTCATCTCATTTTCTATATCTCAGAAGGCATTCTGGGATCTTTTGATCACTCAGGGTCCATCATTAAGAATATCAGTAATTGCTCTCCTATAGATATGCAGAAATATTGGTGAATAGAGGAGAAGATCAGGACTGAGACAGGAATTGGACCTGTGGTTTTATTGTCATAGGGAACCTCCACATCTTCTGATGTATGTTTATACTTTCTTTGCAATTTAGAGTTACCTAGAGCATTGAAAGATTGAGTGACTTGCTCAGAGTGAAACAACCAATGTCCAAGGGGGGATTTGAACTCAGAACTTCTTGACTTCAAAGCCAGTTGATAGAGTGTTCTGGTTAATAGGATGCTGGACAAAAGTGAGTCAATAAGCATTTGATCAGCATGAATTCTATGCCAGACACTGTGCTATGTTTGGGTGACACAAAAGCAAAAGATGGTCTTTGTTCACCCGGAGCTCAAAGTTGGGGAGACAGCCTCCAAAGTCCCATGGATGGACAAGCTATAGGCAGGAGAAATTGGAGATAATCACCAGAGGAGTCATTAGAATCTAGAGACAGAGAAAGGTTTCCGTGGAAGGCTGGGTTTGAGCTGAGAAACCAGGGAAGCCAGAAGGCAGAAGAGGAGTGAGAGTATTTCAGGCAGGGGGGCCAGCCAGGGAAAATGATCAGAGCTGAAAAGTGGAGGGTCTTGCTCCAGAATGTGCAAGGAGGCTGGTCTCACTGAGTCACAGAGTTCACCGGCGGAAGTAAGGGGTAAACAGATTGGAAAGACAGGAGTGAGTCATGTGGTGAATGGCTTTGGATGACAAACAGAGGATTTTCAAAATATCTATTTGGTCCTGGAGGTGATTACATGGAGTGGGGGTGATATAATCAGATCTGTGCTTTAGGAAGTTCAGTTTGAGAGCTGAGTGGAGGATGGATTGGAATTTAGAGAGGACACAGTCCCTTCCCTGGGTTGGGGGCGCGGGCTTATAGTCTAGGAGGGAGGTAAAACACAAACTCAGATAACCATAATGCGCAATAATAAAAAAGAACAAATAAGTCACAGTGACGGGGGCATAGGATCGTAGACTTCAGGATGGAAGCAAATTTACCTGGGACTTTGCAGGATAGGAATATGACAGTGAAAGAGGAGAGAGGACATTCCAAGTGCTGGGAGCTCTGGGAGTGAAGGCACAGAGATAAACATCGGGCATCTTCAGGGGTTGGAGTTCTTCACTTTGGGGTGAGTATAGAGGGAAGTCTCTCCATGGTCTAACCCATCATCCAAGCAGCTGCCAAAGAGATATTCCTGAAAATGATGTCTGACTATGTCCTTCCACTACTCAGGAAGCCTCTGTGGCTCCTATTCACCTCTAGAAGCAATATAGGACTCCCCTTTTGGGGATTTAAAACGTCACAAACTGGCTTAGTGATTTACTGCACATTATTGTCATTCACACCCTTGTCATTGCTGCCTCTCTGTCATATTTGATGACTACAGTATAAAGCATCTCCTGCCTTTAAACAGGTTGTACCCTCTGCCTGAAATGAGCTTCCTCCCACCTTCTCCTTTAGCGGAATCTTGAGCTTTTTTCAAGGTTTAGCTTAAGTTCTGTTTCCTAAATGAGGCCAATGCTGGTCCTTTCAGTTTCTAGTGCCCTCCTCTCCCCACTCCTTCAATTACTTCTTATTTATAGGCATATGCGTTACAGTTGGTTTCTCCCAATAGAGTGTAAGCCCCCTGAGGACAAGGATTTTGTTATTTTTTTGTCTTTGTACCCCCCAGGGACTAGTACAGGTGCTCAATAAATGTTTATTGAATGAATGGCTGGAAAGACAACATGGTCCCAGATGGCAGAGGTCTTTATCTTGTGAGGGAAATTAAGTGGATTCATATTTCAAGCAGCCTCAGTGGTGTCTTGAGTCTATAATTCTACAAATTCCCTTCACTAGGAAAGATTGTTGGAGACTATGAGGAAAATCTTGCTGAAACTTCAACCTGTCCAAAAGTGAATTGGGCAGAGGTTGAGAATACTGAGTTCTCCCTCACTAAAGGTCACCTAAATGCTAGGTGACCATTTGTTGGAGAGAAGATTCTTATTTAAGAATGGGTTTGAGTAAATGGTTTCTCAAGCCCCTCTGAAGTCTGACATTTTGTGATATATTGCACCAGGGGGGGTCTTTACTGCGACACCCCCCCTCAAAAGTATACCTACCTCATCACTGTTGAGAAAGGTAGTTGATTGCTGGAGAGAACTTTGTGTTGTTAGTTTATCATAGTGAAAATTAGGCATAGTGAGACAGAACTAGGTGCATGTGTTATCTTGTTTAGTGTGCTAACAATCTCCTTAGGAGGCTCTGCCAGTGCCAGTTAAATTAGGGAGTCATCGTTTTCACCAACAGCTCTGCCTGAGTACTGAGGGGAACCAGCTAATGGGGAGAAGTCTAAGGTAGTGTTCCTCAAACATTTTGGTCTCATGGCTCCTTTACACTATTAAAAATTGTTAAGAACCCCAAATAACTTTTGTTTATGCGGGTTATATTGATATTTACCATATTAAAATTAAAACTAATTGTTAAAATATTCATTTTAACACAATCATTGTAGATTAATATAGTACATTTTAATGAAAATAATGTTTTCCAAAACAACAAAAAGATTTTAGTGAGAAGAGTGGCATTGTTTTACTTTTTTTGTTTTGCAAATCTCTTTAATGTCTGACTTAATAGAAGACAGCTGGATTCTCATATCTGCTTCTGCATTCAATCTGTTGCAATCTGTTGTTTTGGTTGAAGGATAGTTTTAAAAATCTAGCCTCACACAGATATGTAGCTGGAAAAGGGAAGAGTATTTTAGTAGACAAATAGCATTATTACCAAAATAATTTTGGTCTCAAGGATCCCTTAAAAGGGTCTCAGGGCCCCTTAGGGGTCCTTGGGCAACATTTTGAGAGCTACTGTTCTGGTGTATTTATATTAAATTAGCCTATAGTGAATGGAGTGAGCATACACGGAGAAGCAGTGGAGTGAATACAAGGGAGAGACCAATTGAGGCTAAGAGGAAGACTGTTTTATGGAGAACTTGCATGGGGCAGGCAATCACATAGTGGTCAGAAGAAGCGATACAAACACACTCTCAAGGTCTCTCTCTCAAGAGTTTTGGATTTGATTGTGGGACATGGGAAACACTGGCATAGGACCACTCAGCACAGCATGCCCACATCAGGAAAGGTGCTATGCTCTATGAGCAAAGCAGAATTGAGACAGCTCAAAGGAAATGTGGGATGAGCAAATTTGGAGTAATCACCCCAAATGTTCTCAGGGACTATCTGTGCCCAACCTGTGGTAAAGCATTCCCAGCTCATATTGGTCTGATCAGCCACAGTCGTACATGTTGATACTTCACTTTATCATGGTGACACCATTTTGGTCCTCTTCGAGAATGAAGGACAACAACCAACCATTTTTATCATTCATGAAGCACGGAATACTAGTTTCTAAAAATTCAGAATTATAGGCTATCCAAAGCACAATGAAGAAATGAATAGGTAGTAGTATATTACCAACAATGCATTGCATGCATTAACTAGGGTAAATGCCATCATCAGAGAAGTGTATAACTAGAAAGGGACATGGGCAGATAATGCAGGGAAAGGGAGGGATAATATTTGGACAGGTGAGGTCTTGTTTAAGATGCCTTGCACCTAAAAGATCTTTAAGAAAGTACCCTCACCCCATCCCAGGGATTTAGGGGACAAAAGTTGCACAGGTTGAGATGATAATGGATGGGTTGGAGGGAAGGGATAATAAGTATTTATTGAGCACCTATTTATGCTTGGTAATTATGCTAAGCACTTTACAAAATATTATCTCATTTGATCCTCACAACAACCATATGAGATAGGTGCTGTTATTATTCCCATTTTACAGTTGAAGAAATGGAGGCAAATAGACTTGCTCAGAATCACACAGCTATTAAGTATCTGAGGCCAGAATTGAACTTAGAATTTTCTGCCTCCGGGTCCAGCGCTTCATCATCCATTGGAGGAAGTATTCACATCCATGAGATGAACAATATGCTAAATATTGCTTCAAAATATTAAAGCATTGAAACAAACCAGAAGACTTAATTAAGTCTTTAATACAGGTAGATCCTAAGAAAATTGGAAAATTACTCAGGATGTAAGATAAAGTAAGATGCCAGGCTGATGATTTTAAATTTCAGAATTCCTTCTCAATGGCTATTGGAGGAAATATTCATACCCATGAGTCACTCAAAATATTAAAGTATTTAAATAAACCAGAAGACTTAGTTACATCTTTAATGTAGGTAGATCCTAAGAAAATTGGAAAGTTACTCTGGATATAAGATAAAGTGAAATGTAGAGCTGATGATTTTAAATTTCAGAATTCCTTTTCAATAGCCTTAGTGACTTTGAAAGTGGGTAGTGAGGGGACCATGGTCACATCCACACCTTGGATAGTTTATTAAAGAAAGTGTTTTATGCCTATGAATAATATAAGAAGTCAACCTCTTGAGTCCCATAGAAAGAAATTCTGAAAAAGAAGAAGGAAGGGTATCGGAAATCTGAAAGTTGTAAGTCTGTCTCCATTATTAGCGCATGGTCTGGGAGGAGTCATTTCCAAACAATTAAAGTTAGAAGGAAAGCGCTGAAATTAGATCTAGGTGATTGTAAACTTTAAGTCTTGTTCCAAATTGTGGATCATATAGAATGTTAGAGACAGAAATGATATTATCCAGTCTGCAGATGAAGTGGTGGAGGGTCAGAGAAAGGAAATTATTTGCTCATAGTCATATACTTGTTAGAGCAGATTTTTTAAAAATCTTGTAATTAAAGAATAGTTCATGGTCAGGTTTAATGTTTTAATAATGATTTCCAATTTTTAACAGAAAAAAACATAATTGACTGCATCATGTACTCTAATCTCTGGATCTAAGAAGCCTTTCCATTTGGCAGGGTGATCTTAGGTAAGTCACTAGACTTGATGAATTCTTATTTTTCTCATCTGTAAAATGGGGATGATACCACCTACTCTTCACCTACCTCACAGGTTTGTTGTGAGGATTAAATGAGATGATATCCACAGAAGTGCTTTGTAAACTTGAAAGCACTGTATAGATATAAGGTGTCAGTAACAGTAATATTTATACGGCTATCGTTACCCCATCTGGCTGTACCTTTCCTCCATGATGATATCCCTGTACCAGTCCCAAAATTCCAGATCCCTAGTCTCAGCTTTCTAAAGTGATAGGCAATCTAATGAACTCATCTATGCCAAGGTGTGCCTGCATCTGCTCTGTCCCGGATAACTAAACTAACTTGCTGTGTGATTGGGGGTAATTTGTCCTTTCTAGGCCTCTCTTTTCTCATCAGTAAAATGAAAGGATTTAGACAGTGATTTCTAATGTCCTTTCTAACCCCCCATTCTCCCTCCCAAGTGATCTATTTTTAGAGGAGCCTTCTGGAGAGTCAAATGCTCAGTCTAAAGGAACCCAACCTCTACTGGTAGGGTTTTCAAGGTTCTTTGGCAAAGATGATGGGGGGGCATATTTTGGGACAGTCCACCCACAATTCACGTTACTGTGTGAATGTTCTGGGCCAATCCTGCCCTTGCACATGTTGACTGAACACTCTTTTAGGCAAATCATTCTTCAAAAACCTGACATTCCTATGATACACATGCTCTCATATGATCCTCATAATATCCCTGTGAATTAAATACTAAAGTCATCATTATTTCCAATACTTTTGGAGGGATGATCTGGACCTGTGCCTGGAACTTCCAGTGTGGAAATTCCCTACATTAAGGCACACCAATGACTTACTTGTAATTTTGCAAGATAGAATTCTGAAGCTAGAGCTAGAAAGGACCTTCAGTAGGCATGTACTCCAATCCTCACATTTTACACAAATGAGGAAACTGAGGCACAAAGAGGCTAAGGAACTTTTTCCATGTGGAAGTATCCTATACCAGTGCTGATATCAGCCCCTACATCCTCCTTATCCTATGTGATTTTCATCCATGTTTTCCAATCAGTTCTCCATGGAGGATCTGCCCAATGTGCTGAAGTTCTTGTCTGATATTTTAAAATGTTCTGTGGATTCCAGTGCTGCAATTTGACTGTCCATCTGTTATCCTTTGCTCTTTAAAATTAAAAAAAATCTCTTTAGTTTCCAAATAATGTGAACATTTTCACGTACAAGGTAGAGTAGAAAAAAAGGATTGCACATGAAACAGCAAATCTCGCTTAAATACAGTTTGTTTTTTCCTTTTAAGTATATAATAACTGCAACGTAACTTTAAAGCTATCCCACTTAACTATGTTTCCTTCTGACTTTGCTTCTGTTGTCTTTTATGCAGTTAAAAAAATTTAATATGATGATCTATCTTCCATCCCATTCCATTCCATCTCCTTCCTTCCTTCCTTTTTTCCTTCCTTTCTTTCTTTCTTTGTCTATTGCAGGACCCCCTTTTCCTTCCACCTAGCCACAATTTTTTGTTTTACAAAAAGAAAAACAAAACTCTGGAAACAAATATTCCTAGTCAAGCAAACAAATTTCCACACTGGCTATGTCTAAAACCATGTGCCCTCTTCTGCACCTTAAGTTGATCATCCCTGTTAGGAAGTTTCATCATTAGTCTTCTTGGAGAGTGGTTGGTAATTGTATTCATTGATCAGAAGTTTTGTCTTCCAAGGTTATTTTTCTTTACAATGCTATTTATTGTCTAAATTGTTCTCTTGATTCTCCCACCTTCATTTTACTTCAGTTCATAAATGGTTTTCCAGATTTTTTTCTGAAAGAATCCCCTTGGCCATGGATGGGGAACCTGCAACTTTGAGGCCACATGTGGCCCTCTAGTTCCTCAAGTATGGCCCTAGCACTGGATTCAGTCAGAGTCACACTCAAGGACCTACATGACCACATGTGGTCTCAATGCCACAGGTTCGCCACCCCTGTCCTTGGCTGTTCCTTATGGCACAATAATATTCTATTACATTAATATAGTATGTCTTGTTCTGCCATTTTTCAGTTGATGGGCACCCCCTCAATTTCCAGGTTTTTTTGCTACTACAAAAAAGAGATGCTAAAATAGCTTTATACTATGTGTCCTTTTCCTCCTTTGAATTCTTTGGAGGTATAGGTCTAGTAGTAGTATCTTTGGGTCAAAGGTTATGCATAATTTGGGGATCTTTTGGGTATAGGGGTAGATTGCTTTCCAGAACAGTATCCTTCATTCTTTATCCATGCCTGGCCCACCTCTTTGATTCTTCCTAATTCTCCATCATCACATATGCTCTGTATATTCTAAGTGGTATGAGCAGTCTACTGAGTTCATGCATAGGGATAAAACACATTTATTGTTCACTTGACTTTTCCCATTCAGATTGTTTGGTTGATCTCTTTTGATTGGTCATTCCATGGATCTCTCTAAAAGGATCTTGGAGCATTCTGGGGTTTGATGACATCAGTATAATAGCATCAGAAAGTAGGAATATCTGGAGAACCTTACTATTGATGAGTAATCTTACCTATTTGACCTTTGGGCAGAATGTCCTCCATGGTGGTGGCAACATCTTCATTGAGTTTTTCAATATTTCCAGTGGCTCTGTACTCTTGCTGATTCAGATGCTCCCACCACCAATGCATATCCATGCCCCAATGTACCTTGTGCAATTCTTGTCCATATCCTCCCATGAGTTCACCAGCAGGGGAGGGGATCCATCAATGTGCTAGTGGCCTGCCTCACTTTCTCCTAAGATCCTGAATGTATGCATTGAATCACTGGATGTCTACCTCACATCCTTTGCTCACACCACATAGCCAACCCATCTTTTCATCCCAACATGAATTTATCTCATGACCCCCTTTATTCCTTTTCTACTTTGAAGTTCCTCATTGGTTTCCCATTGTAGCCTGCTCACCCCACCGAATACTGCTTCCTTGTCCCCTAGTTGGTATTCATCTGCAGTTCTTTGGAAACCATTGTCTCCGTATCTCCAAGCTATACAATACTCAATGAATCCTCTTGTTTTATATCTTGGCAAATCTCAACGATAATAATAAAGTATTTTTCATGCATTGTCTCATTTTATCTTCACCACAACCCTGGGAGGTTGGTGCTGTTATAATTCCCATTTAATTGATGATAAAAATGAAACTCAGTAGAGTAGTAGAGTCAAGCAGTCTTGGGGACTTGTTAAACAGTTTTCACTGAGGAGGAAGCTGTAGTGGGATTTCATAAAATACTAATATATGCATGGGATTAATGCTGCATTTTGATCTGCTGTCTCATACTGTTTAGAAATATGGAAGCAACAACAATAATCCCCTCATTAACACAACCATTAAGTGCTACATTGTAATGAGTAGAGGGCCTGCCTTGGAGCCAGGAAGACATGGATACAAGTCTTACTTCTAGTCTATACTGGCTTTCTGACCCTAGACAAATCCCCAACCCTCCAGTTATCTAAGCAACCCTCTAATATATAAGCTGTTTAAAAAAAAAAAAAAAAAGATGACAATCTGCATTGGAGGAGAGAGTTTCCTCACTGGGGAGTTCCTTCACTGGTCGAAGCTTTACCTTATCTTTACATGTAATATAACACATTGCCCTGGAAACCAGGAGCATACCCAAAAATAGATGAGTCAGTCACGGACCTCAAGGATCTGCTGGTAAGACTATGGAGAGATAAGAAATGTACACAAATGAAGAGAATGAAATTAATGCCTCAGAGGAATTCAGTGATTCTACTGAGAGGAAAAATGGTATAGTCAGTCAGTCAATACACTTTTAATAGTGGCCTGTTATGTGCCCGGCACTGTGTTAAGAGCTGAAGATATAAAGAGGCAAAAGATAGTCTTTGTTTTCAAGGCGTTCATAGTCTAATGGAGAAACAACACGTAACAAGTATGCACAGATAAGCTATGTAGAGGGGGAAATAGGAAATAATCAAAAGAGAAAAGGCACTAGAATTAAGAGGGAGTGGGAAAGGCTTTGTGTCAAAGGCAGAAGTTTAGCTAAGACTTGTAGGAAGCCACAAATGAGGAAGGAGAGTCATCTAGGGGACAGTCAGATAAAACAGTCAAAGCTAGGAGATGGAACATCTGGTCCAAGGAACAGAAAGAAGATTGGTGTCACTGGATCCCAGAATACATGAGGGAACGGTAGTGAAAAATATAAGAAGATTGGAAAATGGAGGGCTTAAAGGTTATGAAGGGCTTTGAATGATGGAGGTTTTTGTATTTGATCCTAGAGGTGATAGGGAGCCATTGCGGTTTATTGAATAGGAGAGTAACATGGTCAGACTCATATTTTAGGAAGATCACTTTGATGGTAGAATGGATGATGGAGATGGAGTGGAGTGGGGAGAGCCTTGTGGAAGGGAGACCAACCAGTGTGCTTGACATGAAACCAGAAAGAGCTTGGTTCAAATCCCAGCTGAAATAATTACTGTGATCTCAGGAAAGTCCCTTAACCTCCCAACTTCAATTTCTTTATCCATAAAATGGAAATGGAGATGTTAATATTTTAGTACTGTGAGGATCAAATGAGATAATATATGTTGAAGACCTTGTAAGCCTTACAGTACTATATGAATGTCTCTTGATGACTATTAAGAGAAGGTTGAAGGTAAAGAATCTCTTCTGGCTTTGAGGCCAAGGAGGCATGGGAGGGTTGGGGGCAAAGGGTGGTCAAAGGGGACCACAGGTTGGGACAAACAGGTTGGTCCTGAAAACAGTTGAGAACACTAAATTCTGCCTCCCAGTTAGGACCATAAGGAGAGTTCTAAGGGATGGATCATCTAATCCTATCCTTTGTTTTACAGATCAGAAAACTGGGCCCAACAGAGGCAGGGACTTGTTTAAGGTCACAGAGAGAGGAAGGAGGAGAATGGCTGTCGACATCCAGCTCCTTTAATAGTTTTCACACCCTATTGCCTTCTCAGAAGGCTATATGGGACCTCTTAAAGCCAGTTTTCTCATCTATAAAATAGTCATGAGGATAACACCTGTAGGTCCTACCTGCTACCATGATTGTGAAGCTTGAATGAGTTAATGTAGAGAAATGAAAGTATCATAGTATCATTTGGAGGGACTTCAGGGACCATGAAGTCCAATCCTCCCGTTTATGAATGGGGAAACTGAGGCAAAGGGAAGTCAAGTGACTCGTGCAGTTACTCAACTAGTAAATGTCTGCGAAGAGATCTGAACCAGGTGGTGACTTCCCTGTCCCCCGAGTCCTCTCTAGCACCACATAAATTTGGTGATGATGATGTGACTCCACCAGAAGCACTTCTCTGGGTCTCAGTTTCTCCATCTGGAAACTGGGCCAGTCCCCACGTTCCACATCTTCGCGCAGTTGCCACAGGGCCCCCTCTTGGCCCAGGGCTTGCTCCCCACACCCTTCCCGATCCGTCCCGGTTTCCGCTTGCGGAGGGGGCTGCCGAGGCTGGCTTCTCGCCCGGCGCGCTCTGTTTGCTGCCGCTCGCGCTCCCTGTCCCGTGGGGAGGCACCGTGACGCTGGAGCTGGCCAGGCTGCCGCGCCTGGCGGAGCCCGGGGGAGAGAGCGCACGCAGCGCGCAGCCCCCATGGCCCCGGACTGGCGCGAGGATGCTCCGTTAACCTCCTGGATTGTTCTGATAATGAGGCCGCATAAAGGGAAGGCTTCCATGCAAATGAGGGCCACTGTAGCGGAAGGCTAAATACTGTTAATTAAAAGAAGACACCTGGAGGCCCAGGCAGCAGGAGGGGGGAACTGGAGCAAGGCAGCCGCAGTTCCTGGGAGGAGGATGGGGAGGAGGGGGGACGAGGAAGGCTCTCTACATGCCCCCTCCCCATCTTTGCCTTAGAAAGTGGAGAAATAGAAGCCCTTCCTCCTTGGAACGGGCTCGCAGAGGTCATCTAGGTCCGGTAGAGGTTCTTAAACCTTTTTGGTCTCATCGACCCCTTGGACAGCCAGTCCAGGGAAGCCTGTAGGCTCTTCCTCACAATTTTGTTTTTAATTTTAATTGAAGGAAATGCTAAATTTCACGTAGGAGTTAGTGAAGACGAAAGTATTTTTTTTCATCCTCCAAATTCATGAAATGTGTTGCTGGTCCCCAGGTAAACCCTTGAGCTGTAGCATCACAGATCCAGGGCGCTAAGGGACATTAGAAACCACCTAGGCCAACACTGTCATTTGACAGGTGAAGAAACTGAGGCCAGAGAGGGCAGAAATTTGACCAAAGTCTTGTAGAGTGGAAGAAATGAGATAAAAAAACAAACAAACCAGGTCTTCCGACTTTTTTTTTGATGACCTTCAAGGCCATTTCATTTTACAGATGAGAGACCTGAGACTTATGGAGGGTGAATCACTTGCTCAAGGTCACAAGCTTGTCCTCCAGTACCTGCCTCCTGTACTGAAAACATCTGGGATTAGCACAACTACTAAATAGTACAGCTGAGACTTTTGTCGTCATTGTTGCTGAATGGTTTCAGTTGTATCTACCCTTCATGACCTCATTTGGGGTTTTTTGACAGAGATAATGGTGTGGTTCACCATTTCCTTCTCCAGCTCATTTTACAGATGTGAAAACTAAGTCAAACAGGGTTAAGTGACTTGACCAGGATCACACAGCTACTAAGTGTCTGAGGTCAGATTTGAACTCAGGAAGATGAGTCTTCCAGATGGCAGACCTGGCACTCTGCCCACTATGCCACTTAATTGCCCACAGCTGAGACTAGTCTTTAGGTTTTCAGATTCAAAGTTCAGGGCTCTCCATGCAGAGGAGATGCTCGGAGGAAGAAGGAAATAACAGGATTGTGGAAGACAGAGCAGACAATGGTAGCTAGGTGGACGTGAGTGTGAGTCGCATGCCATGTCAGTCAACCAGCATTTATTAAGTATCTACTATGTTCTGGTAACTGGGGTGCTGGGATAGATACCAAACTTTAGTTTCACTAGTATAGGGAATTTCCTGGTGATGAAAACTCCTTCTGCAACTCAACCCCTAGGGGGTTCATTTTTACCTACTTGATTCATCCCAACACTACAGCATTTCACAATGAAGTAAGAGGGAAGAAACAGTATAATGAAAGAGTCATATAACTGCTCTCTGCCTTTTTCTGCATCTGTCAAATGAGCAGAATAATTTGTTGAACAGTTCCCATGAAAATATCTTATAAAGTACTGTAGAAAATGGTAGTTGACAGATAAGTAGACTGAGCCCTTAAGGCTGCATGGTTGTTTATCCATTTTCAAAAAGGACCAAGGATCACAGGTGATGTCTTGATGAGCATGAACTGGATTTAAGTGAGTTGCACAAAGTCATCAGCCTTGCTCTCTCTTCTAGAGTCGTCAGAGTCCAGTGGGAAGACAATAGTCTAGACGGCTGGCCATGGCCTGAGGTGCAGTGATGAACTTGGTGTCTTAGATGTCTGACCAAGCTCTAAGTACTCCACAGTGACTGCTTCAGCTGCCTTTGTGGCTTTTGGAACTAATTGTTCTCATCTACCCCTTCTGCTAGGGGAATGGTTGGGGTAAACATCCCCCATTAACTCCCTGATGAGTTTGAGACCTGTCAGTTATCCTCAACCCATCTGTTGATACATTTACCAGTGTATGATCATTGTACATGCTACAGCTTCTTGGAGACAGTTGTATGCTATGTAGATACAAAAAGTGAAGGTGAAGCCCTGAAAAGAACTGGGCAAGCCTTCATACTAGAGGTGCTAGTCCTCCTGAGCACCCCATATGCCCCTGAGGTCACATAGGCAGTCTTGTCAAGTTTCCAGACTTTCTCTCCTTCCTTCTTTCCTCTTTTCCTTCCTTCCTCTCTCCCTCTTTTACTCTTCTATACACTTACACAATGTTTTAAGATTTTACAAAGCACTTTACATATGTTGTTTCATTTAATCCTCGTAACAGTCCTGGGGAGGAGTAGGTGTTATTAAAATCTTTATTTTACTAAGACTGAGAGAGTTTGAGTGGCTTGCCAGGATCATGTCTAGTAAATGTCTGAGGAGGTAAGATTTGATCCCAGGTAGGTCTTCCTCACTTCAAGTCCAGTGGAAAGAAAGAAAAAGAGAAAGGAAGGAAGGAAGGAAGGAAGGAAGGAAGGAAGGAAGGAAGGAAGGAAGGAAGGAAGGAAGGAAGGAAGGAAGGAAGGAAGGAAAGAAGGAAGGAAAAGGAGAGAAGGATGGAAAGAAAGAGAAGGAAGAGAGGGAAAGGAAAAAGAGAGAAAAAGGAGAGAAAAAGAAGGTAAAAAGGAAGGAAGGAAGGAAGGAAGGAAGGAAGGAAGGAAGGAAGGAAGGAAGGAAGGAAGGAAGGAAAAACACTTCAATATCTTCCCAAGGTATAAGCTGGACCCACCTTCTTTGGAAGGCAACCAGACATTTACAAAGTGGTGTGTGGATTATGACTCAATCAGCTAGTTAATAAGCATTTATGTTTCTTTTGAGTGTATAGCTCTGTCTTAGGTCTAATGGGATAAGGGGGATGCAAAGAGAATATGATCCCTACCTTCAAGTAGTTTACCACCTAATTGGGAGGAGAAAGCATCCCAGTAGCCAGCCTCCATGCTCCGACTTAGGCTTGGCATTGTTAGAGGGATGTGGCCTGCCCAGTGGCAAGGAGCTGGCTCAGTGGTGGATTGTAGATTAGTGGGAAGCCTTGAACTTGAGATGGATCATGAGGAGAACCTTTGTACTTTTGACCAGCTGTTTTTTCCTACATGACGGGAACGTTGGAGGACAGTGACTGATGGAGAAATGTCACCCAAAGTTAAATAGTAAGGGGAATAATACTGCATCTGTGTAACTGCTGTGGTACTTGTGATACTCCTCAGTCCTTTGCAGGGCAGAACCCAGACTCAGGCTGAGCTGGAGAGAGAATGTGTCGGGGCAGGAAGCATAGGTAGGAGCTTCAGATGTGATTCATGAGAGACCTCTAGGACACGCCCATTCTCTCCTGGGGCCAGCTCTGGAATTTTGAAGAGTGGGCCCTTTAAAGGATCTGGCATTACCTGTAATGGGGCGTGGCTTGGCAAGCAACCGCCATGTTTAGCACAATGACCTGATTGTGCTGGTTGTTCCACCCCAGTGACTCCAGTGGTCACATGTTCCTTGGAAGAGGTGAGGGGGGAGGTACCATGACCTTTGTCCAGAGACATGGAACCCACAGGGAAAGCTGAGTGGCAAGAGGCTGTTGGTATTTAAGAGTGGAGAGTACCACCAGTCAGGGGCAGAAGTAATTTAGTTTCCTTCCAAAGCTCTTTACATTTACACAGCTCCCTCTCTTCTACTGACCAAACCCAGGGCCCAGATGTCAATGAAAATTACTGGCTGGAAAGTCATGTCATACAGAGTTGAGCTCTAGGACTCAGATTTTCCCCAGAAACCATGGAAAATTTGGCCTCCGGAGGCAGCAAAGGAAGCCACCATGGTAGTGTCAGATGATTTGATCATACCCTTGAGCTAAACCTATTTGAATCTCGGTTTCCTCACCTGTACATTAAGACAGTCAAGAGAAGGTAGCAAAGCATTGTAGATAAAGAGCTGGTATTTGTCATAGCTGTGAGATCCTGGAGCAAGTCATTAAACCTCTCCCAGCCTCAGTTTCCTTATCTGTAAAATGGGGATCCTAATAGTGCCTACCTCCCAGGGCTGTTGTGAGCATCCAATGAAATAATTGAACACTCTTTGCAAACCTTGAAATGCTGTATGATTGTTGGCTATTATTATTATTGAACAGTCTGTAAGATTTCTTTGAGTCTATGAATCCCTGATCGATGGTAACCAAGGAAATGGACCTGCTATGATCCTAAAGCAGTAAGGTCAAACTCCCATAGTATGGAAGTTGGGATCACTAATCTGAATATAATGATGGGCTGCATATTGACTTTAATTTTTAATAATCTTCTCTGTTTCATTGAATTAGTATTTATTTTATTAAATATTTTCCAAATACATTTGAATCAGGTACCCCACACTTGGAAAGGGCCACATGTTGGACATTTCTGTTCTGGAGAAGTGGATCAGGTTAGAGGCATCCTCTAAGGCCAGAGGCAGAGTTGTGTGAGGGACAAGGCCCAGCACAGATGATTGGGAAGAACCCCCAGTGACTAGTCAACTAGGTCAGAACTGTCTGGTAACTCTGCCGCCAGAGCCCATGATGACCATGCAGCAGTCACAAAAGAGTTCATAGACCATGGATCCTACCTTAGGCCAAGGAGGTATGGGAAGCATGTTCTGCAGAGACAGGGATAAAGGCATCAAAATTTTGGAGTTGGATTAGGGAATCAGTAATGTGGTTAATCTACATATTTTACTTAAAAATCTTCTATCAGCTATATTCCTTATGTAGAATTGGGGACTGAACCTGTGATTGCCTTGGAAGAAAGCTCTGCTGATGAGGAACCTGCCTGTCCTAATGCAAGTCAATAGTCTAGCTGCCGGCTCTCTCTCTGTTACAACATGTACTACTCATCTCCAAATATAGGATTTTTTTTAAAGCACCTAATAGTATACTTGCTATTAGAAATAAGTCAGTTTCAGGTCCGGAAGAGATCCTTAAAGATTATCATTAAAATAACTAAAATTTGTAATGCACTGTTGTTTTTAAAGTGTTTTCACTTCCAGAATCTCATGAGAGCCTCCAAATAACCCCGAGATGCAAGCAAAGCAGATATTTAACCCTACTCTTCCCATTTTACAGATTAAGAAACTGAGGCTCAGGGAGTTATGGATTTCTCATGGTTGCACAGATGGAAGCAGCAGGGCCCAAAGTAGAATCCAGGCCTCTGGCCTATCAGTAGCCTTTTCACTCTGCCAGTTATAGAGGAATAAACGAAGGCTGAAGAGATTAACTGACTTGGCGAAGGCTACACAGCTACCTAGTGAACCTTGACAGGCTAAATAAATGTGAGTTACTGTTATTATGTGTTTTGTTCATGGTAGAACTCTGGGTCTCCTGATTTTCAGTTCAGGTCTCCTCCCTCCATATTATGATGCAATGATCCAACACCTCTACAACACCAGGGCCAGCTCACACTAAAAGGTGCCTAGGAGGAGGTCTCTCTGAGACAGAGTGGATTCCTAGGTAGAGAAGGGGCAGGAAGAGCAAATAGGAGATATCTGTGAATTCTCTTGATGGGGCTTTCAAAGGTAATGAAGTGGCTTTTGTAACCTGGCTTCTCTGACAGAAGTGGACCCCACTTAAAGCCTTACTCTGCTCCTTATTACTGTGTGCCCTTCAGTAAACTTAGTTTCTCTGGGCCTCAATTTCCCCAACTGTAAAATTAAGAAAACATGATCACCAAGGTTTTTTCTAAGTCTTATGAACCTGGAGCCTGGGTCCTGGACCAATGACCTCTTCTCTTGCCCTCCTTCCTGGTGCAAATCTCTGCAGACATACACTTGTCCACCACTCTAGTAGACACCTGGCCTCACACTCTGGCAAATGAAGCCTTCATTTAGACTGAGGATGGGGAGCTGTTCTTGGTGCCTACAAGCTCTGTAGATCTCACACGGCTGTCACCCTAGTTTAGGCTCTGATCATCCCTCTGGTGGACAACTGCTGTAGCCCAGTAATTGGTCTCCCTGTCAATCCATCTAACACAGTCACTAAAACTATCTTAAAGTGCAGGTCACTTCCCTATTCAATAAACTCAGGTGGCCCCCCAATGCCTTTATAATCAAATTTAAACTGTTGGTCACTGAAAGCTCATTGCAACTTGATGGTAAGAGTTCTTACTTTTTTACCTTTATCATATATTATTCCCTGCCTTGAACTCTACCATATAGCCACACTGGACTCCTTGTTCCGTGTACATGACTTTTAGCCTCCCATCTCTGCATCTTTGTTCCAAAGAGTTTTTCTTCACTTTTGTCTCCTGGATTCCACAGTTTCAAGACTCCAACCTTTTACAGAAAGCTTTTCCTGCTCCCTCCTGCCTCCAGCACCTTCCTTTTCCTCATGGTTACCTTATATCTGCTTTGTGTGTGGTAAAATATATGCCCCTTGAGGTCAGGGATTGCTTCATTTTTGCCTTTATGTTCAATATATTAAGTACTTAATGAATCTTGTTGATTAAATTAATTGACTCACAGGCTTAGAAGCTAAAAAGGCAGAAGCTGATGCAGCTGTTCAGGGTGATGGGGGGAAGAGAGGAAAAAGAAAGGGACAACCATCTATATAATGCCTACCATGTGCCAGGCACTGTGTTAAGCGTTTTACAAATAGTCTCATAGAATACCTGGGAGGTAGGTACTATTATGATCCCCATTTAACAGCTGAAAAAACTGAGGCAGGGTTTAAGTGACTCACTTAGGGTCACCTGGCTAGTAAGCCCCTGAGGCCACATTTGAACTCAGGTCCTTCTGATTTCAGGCCCAAGGACCTATCCACTGTCTGATAGAAGAGTCTTAGACAAATCTTCTACTCTGCTTCTACACCTACACCCACACATATGTACAGTAGCCTGTTCTCAGCTTGACTCCAACGAATCCATGGCCAGAGCTGGTAATCGAAAGTTCATTAAAGAAAAGGCCATTTCATCAACAATAGTATGTTCTTGTAGAGTCATGGACCAGTATAAACTCAAAAGGATCATTAAGTCTTACCCTCTTCCATGACATATACACATTTTATAGTCAAGGAAACAGAAGCCCAGAAAAATGAAGCAATTAGCCAAAGATCGCACAGTTAGCTAGGCAAAGCCAGGGCTAGAATGAGATCTTCTAACTCCTCATTTAGTATACCTTTCACTTTTCCTCCCCAGTCACCCTAGTGAGGGCAACTGAGTCCTGTCAAAGGGAGACATAAGATCCCTGGCCCAGAGGAGACTAACCTATGACCGCATGATAGCATCACTCTGACTATGAAAGTCCAAGAAAAGGACCCTTTTAGCAAATTCTAAAGAGGTGAAATCAGGGTCTTGAAATGGGGACATTTCCCACTTTAGACGCTTGATATGCTGAGATGGAAGCTCCCCAGGGTTGGGAAAGTCCCCTTCCTACTTATGCCCTCTCCTTTCTCTGTCCTTTCTTCCTCCTCTTTGAACTTTAAATGAGAGTCTCTCCCTGATAGATTACTAGTCAAAACACATTAACTAGTTTTCAGAAAATGACAAATGACAAATAATAATATGGGAACAGTACTCCAAATCACTAAAAATAAGAGGAATGAAAATTAAAACCACTCTGAGGTTTAACCTCATTCCCATCAAATGGTCAAAGATGATAAAAAGCTGTTCTGTCAGTGCTGGAGGGGCTGTGGGAAGATAGGCACATGGACACTGTTGGTGTTGACATGAATTGGTTCAGTCCTTCTATATCCAAGACCCAGCTCCCTCCCTCCCCAGGGCTTTTGGACTACCACCTGCAATGATCTCCATTGCTGTTGCAGTCCCATTGCTCCACAGCCCACTGATGACCCATTCTTGACTCATCCAAAAGATTAGCAGACTTTGTCCACCACTGAATGCCTCATCTCCTCCTTGGATGCAGAGATACAGGATGATTGGATGTACAATGGGATGAAAGGACAGACTGTCTAGGGGACTTCAGCTACCCCTCTCTCAGCATGACTACCTCAGGATCTCTACCTCAAATGACAGCCTAAGTGGGAATCCATGGTTTTCTGACAGTCCAGGTGAACTCGTCCTTGGCTCAATCCTGCCCTATTCCCTCACCTACCAGGGTTCTTTCAATCAGCAGCCTCCATGACTACACAGGACAGTCCTTGCAGATCTATTTAACCAGTCAATCAACAAATATTTATTAAGTACCTACTATGTGAGGGCCACTGTGCTAAGCCCTGGAGATATAAAGAAAGCAAATGACAGTCTCTGCTCTCCAGTCTAATGGAACTCCTGAGGACAAATAAAAAGAGTTTTGCTTTACAGATAGAATAAGTAGATTCATTTATTACCCACTGATCCTCCCCCTCTATCCTATCAAGAGCTAGCTGAAGCTGAAAAATATAAAGAGCTTAAAAAAATGATTGAGATAACTTTAGGGAAGTCTAGTGCATAATGAGTTATTGAGAAAAATCATGGATGGTTGAGGACATCTCTAACTTTGCAGATTGAAGTCAACAATGGAAAAAGTGACTAGATTTAGTTTCAGGGGACGTAGGTTCCATTCCAACCTCAGAGTCTGACTAGCTGCATGACCCTGGGCAAGTCACTCAACCACCCTCTGCCTCCATGTCCTCAACTGTAAAACGGGGGTTTTGATAGTATCCATCTGCCAAGGTTTTGGTGAGAATTAAAGGAGATGCTTTTAAAGCATTTAGCATTGTGCCTTGGACATAGTAGGTACTCAATACATGCTTGCTTCTTCCAACAGGTCTTCATGCTGCTTCTGGGTCATCTCCACCCCACACAGTTGTGTTCATATTCCCCCCAGCTCTAATTTCCCTTCGAGTGTTGATTTCTCCTATCAGAATGAAAGGGAAGGAACTGTCTTGCTTGCATCTGTATCATCAGCACCTAGCCTGGAGTCCAGCATAGAGTAATTATCTCCTCCTTGGATGAGGAAAAAAATAGACATTTTTTATTTTTGCTAACCTCTAATTGAAATTTAACATTTCCTCTAACTATTTCAAAACATTATTCTGAGAAGGGGCCCACAGGTTTTGCCTCCCTTTCCCAGGAGAATGTACCCTCCCTCGGAGCAGAGGCTGAGTTTGGTTTTGGTTTTATTTTGGTCTGTATTCTCTCTCCAATGTCTAGCACAGTGTTTGGCACAATAGTAGGGACCTGAGAGATGCTTGTGGAATTCAGTTGAGGATTTCATGCCCCTAAGGGTCTTCTGCCTAGCATTTCTGGGTCCTACCCCTATATTGAAAGCCCAAACAAGCTGCTCTTTCCTGTAAGGTAAAAGGTTGAGTTTCATTTCCTAGGCATAGAAGACTTAGTAGCTCACTGATTTATACCCACCCAGTACAAGGCCTGTAGTCCTTTCCTAAGGAGTCTAGGGAAGTAAGGGGTTGCACCCAACTGTTCTGTAAAGCACAGAACAGCAGGAACATCTGGAACTTTGAGGCCACGAAGGACAAAATGAATCTTGCCTCTGATGAAGGCTCTGGGCTTGGGTTTTTTCCTTTGGCTCCTATCCAAGAGTGGCTGTCTGTCAGGAGTGTTAGCACACTTCAGTGCCCTTGGTGTAGGCTAGAAAGGGAGGATTCCTGGGTTCTGAGTCCTGTTATTCTGGGTTGGACCAGCAGGTGTTCTGTCAAGGGGGGAGGGAAAGGGAGTCAGTAGAACATTCTTGGGGGGGGGGGGGCAGCTGTTCTTTCATGGCAGGGGAATAAAGTTTTCCAGGTGCTCAAGTGTGACATCTCCCTGGATACTCCCTTTGTCCTGAGGGTTCTATTCATGATGGCAGAAAGATGGGATATGGAAAATAGTAGGGAAGACAAGAGACAGAAGGGACCTTCAGGGATCTAGTCCAAACCCAAATATTCAACAGATAAGCAAACAAAGGATCAGGGATGTCAAGTGACCTGCCCAAAGCCAGGCAGATAGTAGAGCACATAATGCACTGGGGCTTCAAGCTGAGGGTCCTCGGACCAAAGTCCCAGTGCATTTCCCACCACATTACACTGTCTTTCAAATCTATGTTCTAATATTTCACTTGCTTTTTAAAAAGGCTTTTGCATTCTCCTCTATAAAATGTTGCTTTCTTTTCCCTTTTCCTCTTTTTGTCCCTTCCCTCTTCTTTTGTTCATGCCTGCCTCCACTTTATTCACCTTCTACTCTCTACCCACCCCACCCCACCTCACCCCACCCCTTTCCCTTCTACTTCAATGTCTACTTCCTATTTAGGATGCCTCTCCAGTACTTTGAACTCCTTTGGATCAAACAGGATCTCAAAAGTATCCAAAATCCCTCTCTGCTTGTGTGTCAGGGTAGGGAGAGAAGGGAAAGAAGAGGAAAGAAAAGGAGAGGCTTAGTTACAAAGTCTGAGCTACAGATTGCTTTCACATCAGCCACGGGCTGAAAAATATGCCCACGGATGGCATTTTCCAATGGGCTCCCTGGGGAGCAGTGCACCTTTCCTCTCACCTGCCAGGACCTGCCTCTCTCTTTCTGCCAGCTGTAACCCTGGGGGAAAAATTAATGATTGATTCCCACTGCCCTGGCAGCCTGGAGGCTCTGGGGAGGGCTGGCAGACATTGCCTAGGCTTTGGGCACACTACAGGAATCCAGGGCATCCCTGCTGTGATGGTGAAAATCTGTCAAAAAAAGACCCCAGTGGGAAATACTGCTGGGGTCTGAGTGTGTGTGTGTGTGTGTGTGTGTGTGTGTGTGTGTGTGTGTGTGTGTACTTATGCATGCATGTGCAGTCTCTGGGTAAAATGAGGAAAGTATTATTTGTTCCCCAGCACCTATCCCCATTCCCTTTGGGCACTGAGCCTTGGTTCCTGATTATCTGGGATCAGCTCTTTCTGCAGAAGCCCAGAAGGTTGTCAAATTCTGTCTAGGTTTAGAACTCAAAAGAATTCCAGATATCATTAAGTCCAACCCTCTCATTTTATAGATAATGAAACTGAGGCCTAGACAGGTGAAATAACTTGCTTCTCACACCTGTAAAAGCCATGACCAGGAACCCAAAAAAGTCCTTTTACCCCCAGTTCAGAGATTTTTCTATTCCACAACACCAAGGATTCTCCACCGGGGCTCCTTGTAGCCTTTCCAGGGATGAATTTCAAGGAATCTATAATCTGGGATGGGGGAAAAATACATCTTTATTTTTACGAACCTCTCATTGAAATTTAGCATCTCCTCTAATTATTTAAAAACACTATTCTTAGAAGGGGCTCACCGATTTCATCAGAATGATTAAGGGATCCAAGACACCAAAAAAGGTTAGACACACAGATGCAAAGCTTCGTATTTGTTCCACATCTCATTCACTTAGGTTATCTTGGGTTTTCTTAATCTACAAGAGAATAACTACTTTCCTTGATAAACTAATCCCAGCTAATTAACTGCTGAGAAAGAACTAGTGTTTGGATTCTTCTCACTCCCCCCTCACTCCCTCATATTCACTTCAATGGAAACATAGATTGTTGGAGCAGAAAGATGGAAGGGAGGGAAAGCATCTATTAAGCACCTACTATGTGCAAGGTATGGCTTTACAAATATTATCGTTTGATCCTCACAACAACCCTGCAGGGCAGGTGCTGTTATTGTTGACATTTTGCAAATGAAGAAACTAAGGCAGGCAGAAGTTAAGTGACTTACCCAGGGTCACATAGCCAGTAAGTGTCTGAGGTTAGATGTAAGCTCAGGTGTTCTTGACTCTAGACCCAGCGTGCTCTATTCTCTGAGTCACCTAGCTGCTTCTTTAAGCAAGAAACCTCAAAAACCATCTGGTTCTAATTTTCCTATTTAATTTTTTTTTTTTTTATGTTAGACACTGAGACCCAGAGAGCTGAGTGTCTTGCCCATTGTCACAAAGAACTTGAACTAGAACTCAGGTCTCTTGATACACCCCTCCCCAGTACAGTAGTCTTCTGAAGGTCTTGGTCTGCCTTTATTATCTTACCCAAAGGACAGAGGCTAATTACAGGAATGTATGTAAGACAGGAAGGGGAAGAGACCGTATGGTAAATCAAAGACAGATTTGTGGTTCAAATTGGGTCCAATAGCACACTTCAGGTCACCACAATAGGCAACAGACCAGTGAGGTCTACTGGTCTCGGTTTTCTAGAGTCCTGGAAATTGAATTAGGTAAGGGGTGTGAATGATGCTTGAGTCACCAGAGCCTAAGAGCCCCCAAAGGATGTATGCTGGTGGGGAGACAGGTTTGGAAGGTAGGAGAAAGCATCCGAATGACTGAACAACCCTTCTGTGAACCTGCATTAAATAAGTTCAGATTCCCCAAGAAACATTTGGAAAAGCACCTCTGTTCTTAAGACTCTTCTTTTGTTCTGAACTCTAGAGAGGTCTCTCCCTTCCCCTCCCCAATTACTTAGAACCCTAGTGTTAGAGTCCTCAGGTGAGGAAACTGAGGCCCAGAGAAGGGAGAGAACTTGCCCAAGGTTACAAAGCAAGTTAGTGGCAGTCAGAACTCGACTTGAGGTCTTCTGACTCCCTGTTTATGTATTGCAGAGTGGAAGGATTCTTCATTCCTTGAGCAGTCACTGTGCATTGTTGCTGCTTAGCCTTGTGTTTTCACCAGCATAGGGAAACACCCTTTATAGATATAGATCTTTCCTCGTAGAGACTTTGCCTGGGGCATTGAGAGGGCACGATGACTTGTCCAGGTTCACACAGCCAGTGAAAGTCAGAGCCAGAACTTGAACTCAGGCAAACTTCTAATCACCATGCTGTGGCTGCCTCTCACAGATATATTAGGGAAGAAGAAACTCTCTAATCTGGAAAACCAGCCAAACTGGTCTTTCTGTTTCTCATATATAACACTCTATATCCCATCTCCACACTTTTGCACTAGCTGCTCCCCCATGCCTGGTATGCACTCCCTCCTTTCGACCACCCCTTGGAATCTCTAGTTTCCTTCAAAACTCAACTAAAACACAGCCTTCTACATGCAGCTTTTCTGATACCTCCCACCCTCAACCCGGGGGGGGCTGCCGTTCTCCTTCAAGTCATTATATATTTATTTTGTATAAGTATCCATCAGTCAGTAAGCATTTATTAAGTGCCCACTATATGCCAGGCTAAGTACTGGAGATAAAAAAGTGGGAGAGGCAGCCCCTTCCCTCAAGGAGCTCACAATCTAAATATGTACATTTTGCATAAATGTACACATACTGATATACATGCTTTGTGTTGTCACCCCTAACAGAACGTGAGCTCCTTTAAGACGCTGGAACTAGTACATAGGTAGATCCTTAATAAATGCTTGTTGACTTGACTTTCACTTTTATCCTTGAATCCCCAGCATCTGGTACAAAATAGGTTCTTAATCAATATTTCTTAATTGACCAACTGGAATTTTTGTTCACCTAGGACATAATTCCAAATCTAGGTGGCATAAAATGAGTTGTAAAAAGCAATAATGTTAAGGATAAGCATAAAGATAGAGAAAGAGTACTGGTTTTTAGTACCTATGCGACCTTGGCCCTTTAATCCCTCTGGTTTCACTTCCCTCGTCTGTAAAATAAAGGGGTTGCACTCCGTGACCTTTCAGTTTCCATAAAACTCTAAATATGAGAAACCGATTTTTGGCTCAAGAGAGCTGAGTTTGAATCCTGAGCGGACCACTTACCAGTTGTAGGATCATGGGCAAACATTTAACTTTGGCTCTGACCTTCCTTCTACAACAACGTGGTACAATGTTCGAATCCTACCTCAGGTACTTACTAGCTGCGTGATCATTGTACATCATCTAGCCTGTTTGCTTAAGGATAAAATTTGTTTATATTTGTTAAGTGCCTTGCAAACGACTAGAAATCATATGGAAATGCTAACTATTATTGCTCTTCTCTTTATTTGCAAAATGGACATTGTGACATCTTAAGAAGAAAGCTATTTGTAAACTTTGAGGCCAAAGGAAATGTGAGTTGTCACTGTCTTAGTCACAGACTAAAAATGTTGCTGATTGAGGAGTGTCTGGATAACTGTCCTTGCTAGTGGTCCTGATGTGTCTACCCAAAGGGAGAAAGTGGAGAACTGAGACAAGCAGGACACCTTCCCATGAGCTCAAGAATGTCTGTTGAGGCACAAAAAGTCTATGTCTGAATTTTCTCTTGTTGGTTATTGGACTTGGGAATTTTGGAATTTGGGGACTCAGTCACTTTGTCCAACTTGTGAACAAAACATTTCATCATTTAATATATATGGAATTCTAAACTAAAGATGTGAATTTTCTAGAAATACTCAATCTACGGAGAAAACAAAATGGAACTAACTCCAAAAAGTACTGAAGTAGGAGCCATAAAGGGAAAAAAAAATACTTGAAATGGAAATCTAGAGGAAATAGATACATACAAATCATTCTCTTCTTTTAAATCTAACGTCTCTGTTGATTTAGTAATTCAAAATGCCAACTTGTCTTGATCATAAAATTATTATCACATGTGGTATATTTAGAGGTGAGTTAAGGTTCAAAGCAAATGTTTTTGTTTTTTCAGTTTTTAATGAAGAACCAAATAAATCCTTTGGGGGGGAACCTCTTTTCCTACCAAATTTTTCCAGTTTTTTTCTGAGGTCTTCACTTATTTCCCCACCACGACCACCACTCTCTTTGTCTCTCTGTCTCTCCTCTCTCTCCTCTCTGTCTCTCTCTCTATCTCTGTGTATCTTCTCTCCTCTTTGCTTCTTTTCTCTCTGTGTCTATCTTTCTGCTCTGTGTTTGTCTCTCTTTCTTTTTCTCTGTCTCTCTCTCTCCTCTCCAATTTCTACTCTCCTGCATTGCAGAGAGAGGAACCAGTTGGAGCTAGCTGAGGCAGTCTGGGACCTGCTGTGTCATTCCTTCAGGTCTCTGGGCTCCCAGTGAAGCCTGGTGTTTCCTCTTTTATCAGGTCAGGTAGAGTTTGTGTCCTGTCTGAGCTTTGGGGGCACCTCCGGTACAGTTTCTGCCACCCTGTTCTTGTTGCAGACAATATATGTGTTAAGACATGAGAGACAACCTCTCTCTTAGAAATGAATTCCAACTTAACTTCCATTCTCACTCTGAGGTGTCACTTTCTCATTCTTTCTGGACATGGAACCTTCTTACCACCTACATACACACACACACACACACACACACACACACACACACATGAGCACACACACACTGATCCCCTCAGCCTCCTACATTACTTCAATGCACAGTGCACATGTAACATAATGTGTCTGGGGAAAAACTGGGGTGGGGTGGGGGAGGTAGCAGAGTTGCAAGCATTTATCACCATTTTGTTCTTTGTCCCTTTCTCTCATTTACATATAGATTTCCAGAATCTCAGGCATGGAAAAGTCCTTAGAAATTATCTAGTTCAGGGGTTCTTAATCTGGGGTACTCTGATGATTTCAAGGAGTCTGTTAACTTGGATGGGGGAAGTGCATCTTTATTTCACCATAACTGGTTTCCTTTGTAATTTTATGTGTTTTATTTTATGAGATGACTCGACTAGACTGCTACAGGAGTCCACCACACAGAAAATGTTAAGAACACTTGCTCTAGTCCAACCCTCTTATTTGATAGAGGAGGAAACTGAGGCACAGAGAGAAATGACTTCCCTGGTATTTTACAGCTTGTTCAGTTGACCTCAAAAATGCAGACTGGAACCCTGGCTTCTAGTCCAAGTCTCCATTATATCAGGATTTTTCCTCCTAGTGAAAGCCCTTTCTTTTCCTTGCAATTACCCATTTCTCACCTATCTATCTTATCTTTCCTCCCCACTCAACACTTTCCCCTAAGTGGAGCATTTAGTAAGCCAATTATACTATTTTGAGGACTTTTCAAAATTCTTCCCACTTGAACTTTTAAAGATATTTGAACTGCCTGCTTACCCCCTTTACAGCCTGCTTCTCCTTCCCGGCCCGCCCCCCCCCCCCCCCCTTTACTGGGCTGAGCCTAATACTAGGGTTGGGGCCTCACTGGGTCCACATTTCTCCTCAAAGAGCAGAAACCGGGGGTAACCCCAACTGAGAGGACTAAATAGTTAACACATGGTAGGTAGACCTCATTTTATCCAATAGTTTATTACTAGTAAGATTATTAGTATTATCCTCATAATTCTTTAAATAATGATTGTGATGATCTAATGATGTGTTTTGATAATGAGAGTTTCCTGACTCTGCTCATCTGAGACAGGAGTAGAAAAGGTAGGGGAAGGGGGGGGGGGGAGGTGGTAGGCATCACCAGCAGAGAGGAGAGTAAGCCTTCTCACCTTCAGTCAGTTCCCTGGATTCATCTCTCTCTTCTTTTTCCCCTCTGAAAAGGCTTCTGACTTAGAAAAACATTAAAAAGAAATTCTCAAGATTAGGATAGAAAAACAAACAACCTTTACCCAGTGGGCAAAGGCTGGGAGAGAAAGTAGTTAACCCTGGATTGAAGACGAATTTGAGTCCACCAGAGAGACAATTTGCCCCCTTCCTCCCAAAAGGAACTGGCCCTAGGGTGTCCTCCACTCCTAACCTCTGTTCTTCCCCATTCTGCCACTGTAGCCCTCTCCTCTGGGGACCGAGTGGCCCTGGACCCAGGCCTGCTGCAGTTGGGGTCTCAGCTGTCTCCTCCCTTCTCAGGCTGTAAACAGAAGCTCCCGCGAATGTCTCTAACTCCTGAGTCCACTCAGCCATGTCCCCCTTGCAAAATCCTCCCCTTCCCCGCGCCCCCCTGCACCCAGCCAGCCAATCCGCGGCCTGCGAGCCTCGCCAGACCCATCTCCCAGGGCCTCGGCGGGATAAAACCGGTTGGTGATGCCGGGTGGATGGGAACAAACTTCCGAACCACTGAAGGTGCAGGGAGTCGGGTATCCTCCCAAGCGAACCAAAGCAGCCGAGGCCCTGCTGCGGGTCAGGTACGAAGGGGTAGGAAGGAGGGAGAGAGTGGATATAGGGGACAGCGACAGGGACAGGGACAGGTCCTGAGTAGCTTTCCAGCCCCAAGTTAAAGGAGGTGGGAATGGAAGGGAGAGGAGGGAAGGAGGGAAGAGAGAGCCAGGGTTCGAACGAGTCTTCACCGCACCAAATTCGCAGCTGGTCCGGCTCACCTGGGCTCAGAATCCACCGTGGGCCGCTGGTCTCCAGATTAGTAGGGCCAGAGAGTAGGAGGTCTAGGGGAAGGGGCTGCGGGGCTCATTGCTGGCCAATTGAATTTTTCCAGCAGAGCAGCACGAAGGCCGGTGCTGTCGGGACAAGGTATCCGGGATCCCCGAACCCTCTGCGTGGACCCTGATCGCTTTCCTCACCATGCCTCACAATTCCATCCGCTCGGGTAAGGTACGCGGCGGGGTCCGAGGCCCTGGGCACCGAGGCCTCGGGCACCAAGGCCTGGAGCACTCTCGGAGCGTGTGTGCTTGTGCGTCGGTCAGTCAGTACGTCCAATCGTCGGCCCATCGGTCTGGGGCTTGCTTTTAGAGCTCGCTTCCTCGCGTGCAGAGTGGGAGAATTAGAGTTTGGAGGCTCCTGGTGCTCTCTGTCCAGGCAGGGCCCTTGACCTCTCCTCCATCAGCAGGTCCTGTTGCCCCCTGGCCCTGACGGAGCGGACGCGGGCTGACTGAGGGGTGGCCTACAGGGCAGGCCATGGCTCTTCTCGTCTCGGGTCCATCCTGAGGGCTTCGCCTCTACTAGGCTACTAACCCCGGGGTCGGGCCAGATGGACTTCTATCGCTCAGGTCCCTTGGCCGGGTCCCAGACTCCTTCCAAGAGGGGTAGCGCACACATCTCGAGCCTGGCCCGAGGAAGAAACAGCTGCTTCCCCAGGCCAGGGCCAGAGGCTGTCCTTTGGAGGACAGGGAGAAAGAGGATGACGGGATAGTGGTCTAATGCACACGAAACTTGGGGTCCTTCTCAGGCTCCTTATGCCTTGCCCTAAGTCTGAGAGAGCAAGGTGTGGGGAGTTGGCTGTCCCCTGTAGGGAGACTGAACCGCGTTTTCCAGCCCTCCAGGCCCAGGCTCTCCTTCCCTCCATCCTTCCGAAATGCAGCTGGGGTCTCCTTTCTCCTTTCCTGACGCCCCTCGCCCCAGTCCAAGGTTTGGGTCCACAGAGTGGGAGCCGGCGTAGCGCAGGTGGTAGCGTTGGGGGGAGTCAGAGGCCACCTCTCCCGGCTTTGCATCCTCAACCGCTCTGGGGGCACGGCGGTGGGGGTGGGGCGCTTCCAGCAGTGGGGGGCTCACGGAAGGCCAGGGCGGTAGGGCCGGAAGCCCGCCCGCAGTGATAGATGGAGCCCATGCCCGCAGCCGCGAAGGCGATTTATGGGGCCAGGGCACAGGGCTATCGATTTGGACCGGCAAAGTGAGAGAAAATCGATATTTCAGATTAATTCCGGGCGAATATGAAGTCCCGCTCTGTAAACGGAACATTTGTTATAATAAAGAGGCGATTGCGGTGGTTGCCTGGTACTAGAGATCTCTATTTATCCCCACCTCCGCTCCAGGCTCCCCTGGGCTAGGAGACTACTGCCTGCCGGCACTCCCGGACTCTTCTCCCGTACCCCGCGTACTGCGCTCAGACATCGAGAGTCACGCAGACAGGCATTACAATCTTTCCAGGCTCGGAAAATCTTGCTCTTTTGGCTCAAGGGTCTGCCCGAGATATCTCTGGGCAGTGTCCCGGACCCAGTCTAAACGAAATCTGAATTGAACCTAAGCAAAACGTTGCCCTCTTTCCCTCCTAGCGGAGGTCTCCCATTGGCCTAAAAGCGTCCGGGACCGTTGGCCTTCCCCACAGGGGGCTCAGATGTAGGAAGAAGTTTCTGCCGTGAGGAAGTAGGCAGGGACAAGGGAGCACCCACCCTTCCCAAAGTCCTGACTAGACCGAGGGAGCTTTGGGGAACAGGGTCATTCAGGTGTTTGTGCTCACCGGTAGAAGGTTAGGAACTCTTGGAAGAACAGTCTCTTTTATTTCAGCAAATCTTTTATTTTTAAGGTGATCTCAGTCTTATGACAATTAATTCATACCATTTTGGAAACCTCCTTTCGTGGTCTCGTTTTGACTTTTCCAGGACATGGGGTGGGGGAAGAGGAATTTACTGTCACCAGCGCCCAGGGGCAAAGAGGACTCTTCCAGGCGCCGTTTCGCCCAAGCTGGGGTGGGTTGATTGAGCCAAATCCTGGGGACAGCCAAGTGATTTAGTGTTGCTGGGTTGTTATCTGCGAATTGGTGCCTGGAATTGCTCTAGGCATTGCTCTCAGGACTCCGGTGTCCCTTCCCCTCTCTGCTCTTGGCCTTCCCACCTGGACTGTGTCATCCTGAGATGAGAGTAGGGACCTAGTCTGTTCTTTGTGTCTGTCCCCTACGTCGCAGTTCTGGAGGCTTTAGGTCGGAAAACCCCAGGCCCAGGTCGAGGAACCCATCTTGCTCCAAGCTCTAGCTATTTTAATTTTTCTCCATAGTTTCATGTCTACTAAGAGGCACTAATTAGAGCGACTGCAAAACACATACTCAGACACACACACGCTGCCCTTTTCACTTAAAAAAAAATTAAATAGCAAGCCTGAACAATAAAATTGCGGTCCTCCTATGGAGGTAGATTTGTATGATGGTGTCTGACTAGGGCGATAGCTCCTCACATAACACACACTTCCAACTTTGCCATTAATAGGACATATAGAAGTATATTTTATTTCTGTGATATCTATTGTATGTATACGCACATATATGACATAAAGAAACAAAAAGTAACAGAGGAAGGGAGAGACAGGCAGACAGATAGAGGCAGGCAGGCAGAGATTGAGAGACATGCAAAGACAGAGACACATATAGATACATAAAGGGACAAATGTTAACAAAAAAGAGAGAAATTGAAACATAGGAAAGAGAGAAGAGAGAAGAAGGAAAGAGGAGAGAGAATTTCCTAAGAATTCTTTCTGAATTTGGTGAAAAGCTTGACAACTTCGACAGAACTGTGTCCAAGCATAGAAATTTAAAATATAATGCGATTTGTGTTAATCGTGCTGGTTTCCCAGCTCTCTAATGGAGTTATTTCTTTTCGACATCCATTCCCCAAACCTACAGCCGAGGGGGGCCCTTCCGTATTTGTGTTCAGATTTGTTGGATAGCTTTCACAGTTTTTGGCCGGAGATTAAAACCCACCACTCCCTTTTTGTAGTCACAGATTTTTTCCTGCCTGCAAGACTGGGATACTGTGTGTGCGGGAGAAAGTGAGGGGCATGAATGCTCCCTTGACACCGACCCCCAGATGCTTTCATTTCTAAGTATCTCAGATTCTTGGAGGAAAAGTAGAATTTCTTTCAACCGGAGCGGGATAATCGGGCCTTCTCTCCTTAGTCTCTTTCCCAACGAAAGAAGAAAGGGCAGACCTCACACCAGCTCTGGACCCTGCCCTTGGGCCACCTGACAGATCGACAATGCCTGAAATGCAAGTAACTGAAAAAAGTTCTCAACCGTCGTAAGTAGACGGCCTCTGCCCAGTCCGGTCAGATCTTAGGTCAGTCCTTTATATTTTCTTTCAAAAAGCGGGGTTCGTTTTTTGTCACCTGCCAACTCGTTTGCATTCTCTTTCATTTATTCTGGGAGCACAAGCAGCTTCTTTTTTTCGGAGGGGACTCAACAGCTGTACAATTCTTTCTCTGGGATGCCGAACAGTTTTTCGTTGTCTCCAATTTCCAAACACAACGAAACCACCCCTCTTTACCCCAGAGAAAGAACAAAGGAAAACTGACAAGTGTTCCCAGGTACTTGGACAGGCATCCACAGAGGCCCCCATTCCTCACCCAGAAGTATTCTCGCACCACGGGGCAGAGGTGCAAGTTTTGGGAAGAAAGGGGTCTCGGCAACATAGCTCAAATGATGAGACTTCCATTAAAAGTTTGGTTACGTCCTCAACTTTACTAAATCAATCAAAGTCTTCCGAACACAATTATTTAGGCTCAGAAAAAGGAGAAGCAAAGCCCCAAACTTCTCTAGGTCCTTTCTCTTTTGCTGCCCTTAGATAGGGGAAGGAGAGAGAGCTGCTTTGGGGAAGAATTTCCCCCGCCTTCTCCACCCCCCTTGCGGGGCTGGAAATGTAGCCTTGCTCCCCAGGAAGGAGGATGACCTAGCCTCAAGGAGCATAAAGCCGTATTGGAGTTTTTCAATTCATCTTTGTTTTAGGCGCGGACCATCCTCCCACCTTCATCAATGAAAGTTAATTAGGAGATAATTTAGCTACCTTGTGAATTAGTTTGAAGATAAGTATCTTTTGAGGCTTTGTCACTTTAATGGCCCTTCTTGATGGATAAGAAGTCATTATTTCTGAGTGACACTTTTTTTGATGTCTATTGGACCCGTTCGTTGGGGAATTTGTTGGGGGGGAAGGGGAGGGAGATTAATTTATTTTAAGTTACCAGCAACTACCCAGAAGCCCCATACTTTTGTTGAGCGGCAAAGGAAGTTGGGGGGAGGGAGAGAGAATTAAATAAAACAAAATAAATCCAAAGGAATTTTGGTTAATCAAGAAAGATCTTTCATGAAAAGAACGTCAATTACTACAATGAAACAGACAGAACGTTGCATTACACCCTCCCCCATCCATTACTTCCTTACAGCAGGTTGCAGGTTTATGAGCTTCTATATATATATAGGGACTGTGCATCTAGGTTATACCAATCGACAGACAGTAACCAAAAAATTTTTCCCTGATAAAATGTACCGAGGCCAGTCTCCAAACTAAGGGTTAGGTCAGGGATGAATAAATTAGCAGAAGTGTTTCTTCATTTGCAAAAGCAAATTGCAAGACATATTCTCTAGTTACCATCTTGCTGTAATTATTGATGGAGCTGGGCATGAAGGTGAAATTTTCCTTACTGTAACATACCCGGTAGTGCACCTCGGAGTTTGTGGCTTAATCATTCACACTCCAGAAAGTTTTGGAGCAGAAGACAGTTCAGAGGGGGAAAAAAGGGAAAAAGAGAAGAGAACTAAACTAAGAGATAACCGTAGAAACAGAGAAGGAACGAGAGAAAGGAAAGGTAGAGATGAGAGAGAAGTTTCATAAGCAAGGGGCATATAGGTGTATGGAGTAAAGGGACGAGAACTCGATAGGTCTAGGGATGACTTTCTGTAGGTCAGAGTAAGAAAATCAGTCATATTTTTGCATAGTCAGCCTTGGACCCACCAAATTCCTGCTCACGCTTCCCATTTCTTATCCACAAATAAAGGCACATCGGTGAGGAACTGAGAGAGGCAGGATCTCAAATGTTTGCGATCCTTCTTGTCGGTAACCCTGGAGAGAGGGAACAGCGCAATGCAGCACGAGTTTAAGGGGACTGGAGCCAGAACTCCAGTTTTTATTTGTCTTTATCATTAATTAAGCCCACGGTCAGGTTTGTATACATGCTTGCTCCTGCTCATTCCAGCGTTTGGTGCTCTGGCCTGGAAACCTTCACCCATTAACCAAAAGGAAAACACCCAGGAATGAGGGGAAAACCACTAGAAAAGATTGTCTTGTTTCAGGTTAAGAGCAGCCAGCCTCTTTTCCAATCATTTATGCACAAAATCTTCTCTGCTTTTAATGAGACTTCTCCTAAATGACACGAAGCTGCAAGAATGAGGAAACATTTTAAGGCACACAAATGGCAGATAATATCGCATACCAACCCCACTATTAATGCAACCGAAAAAATATATAAATAATGCAAAAATTCAGCAAGGGAGAGTTTAGTAATGGAAAATTCCCCTGCAATTAAATCAAACAGTAATTCAATGGAGATACACCCGAATGAATTAGCATTTATTAATTGGTTCTTATAAAACAATTCAAATTTGTCTGGGTTTTTCTTTCCTTTCTTTTTTTTAAAGTTATTTATTTCAAGATGACAAAGTTCGTCCAATGTTTATTTCAAAATAAGCTGTGATATCACTATTTTTCGATGGAAAATTTTTTTATTTGCCTATTGGTGCATTTTTTCTGTTAAAGGAGGCCTTGGGAATGAGACTATCCCTTTGCACAGCTTTGCCTCTTTTGCTGGTGAAAATGAAGCCTTGAATGCCTTTGTTTCAGGGTATTTTCAGATCTGCATGGGTGACTCAGATCTCCCCATTGTAGGGTGGTGGTGGTGGTGGTGGTGGTGGTGATGGTGGTGGTGAGCCTCTGAACATAGACAAAATCACAGGCTACAGATCTACTTTATTTGTGGAGGGAAATAAATTGAGAGACAATTGAAAAGAGAGTTGAACATTTGGGTTTTTCACCAGGCTATCCTATTCTTTCCCCTGATCAGCTGAGGAATGAAATTCATACTAATTTTAGAGTAGATGGAGGCCTTATGGAGGATGTATCTGGGAATGTGTGGCCCCAAGAAAACAAGGTTCTGACCTGATTGGATTCCTATTTCCCCAGCTGGTTCATCTTAAGCACCTTGTGTTTTAAGGGAATTCTCTTTATCAACTACGTGATGTCCTGAGCTTTGAGTTGGACTGAGTAAGTTTCCCTCTAGGGCTCCTGAGTACAGAAGATAAAAGGAATAGTGTGGGTGAAAACAAAATCCAAAACCAATTTTGGCTCAACTTCCCACCCAAAACCTAGGGTTATTCATGCATTTGCTTAAGTTCAGACATTAGGGGAAGATTAAAAAAATCATTCCCCAAAGTCTGCTCTCCAACCCAAGAATTGTCTCTGAGACTGTGCTTGTGTGGGACAAGTCAAGGAGGACCAGAAGGGGAACCCCAGATGGAGATTTCAGTGGGAAAAAGGATATATCTCCCACTAGGGGTGCAGGGAGTGTCTGTTCAGGGAGGAAAGCAGCTTGGAATTCATCTGTTCATTTGACAAGCACCTACTATGTGCCAGACCCTGGTTTATGACAAGTATGCTGGGAGATATAGTACTACTAGCTTTCTTTTAGAGAATGATTGAACATTTAGAAAACATTTTACACACATTATCTCAGTAGATTCACATGACAGCCCTTTGTCAAGTACTGCAAGGTACGGTGGAATTAGAGGATCTGGGTTCAAATCCTGATTTTAATACTCATTCCCTGATATGCCCTTGGGCATATGGTTTGTTCAGTTTCTTCTTCTTTAAAACAAGGGGATTAGACCAGGTGGCTTTTAACATCCCTTCTAGACCTATTGTGCCACCTGGCAAGTGAAGAATTCAAGGCTCAAAGAAGTCATCAGACTTGCCTAGAGAAGCAGGTAAGGAGTATCTAGGTGCGATTTCCACCCAGGTCTTTTGAACTCCAAACTATTCACTGATCACTAGGTCATGGTGCCTCCCAAGTCCTTCCTTACAGTAGCCAATAGATTTTTAGACTATCAGAGCTGATCATCCAGTCCTTTTACAGATGCACAAACAGAATACCAGAGAGGTCACACTCCACCAAGGTCACATAGCAATAAGTCACAGAACCAGGTCTCAAACCCAGGCCATCTGATGTCAGACCAGTGGTTCTTTCCAACGTGCCACACAAATTTTGCAGCCTGCTGTTTCAATAGAAAGATAGCCCAACCCTTTTCCAAGGAAAAGTGTTACATTTTTTTTCTCTTTAAAATTCCCTGACCCCGGGGCTTCTGATTCTTCAGGATCCTTTATTTATCTTGGTTTACTAGATAATTAGTGTATAAAAAATGCATTTTAGGTAATCCCACAGGGCTCAGGGTAGGGGAATAGATTTCCTTTGACCTTTAAACAACTTACCAAATACCCACACTTGGTCTGGGATAGGGGGAGCAATTGCCTTGGCTAGGGTGAGGCCACGCAAAGCACATTCTTGTGGACCCATTGCTACTCCAAACTTTGAGTATTGGAAAAGATCTCTATTAGGAAATGTTACTTCAACTAAGCCTTGAAGGAGTTGTAGTTTGGTTCTAAGATGCAGAACTGAGGAGAAAGAGAAGGGAGAATATTCCAACCTACAGGCACAAAGATGGCAGATGGAATGACCTATGGTGGAAACAGAAAATATTGCAAAGAGGCTCCAATTAACTAGGTTATTTTCTTCATTAGTGTTCCTAACATACCATGTCCACTTAGAACAACCCCTCTTTTTTTCTTTAAGCTATAGAGTTTTTACATCATCATCTCTCACTGTTTCTCTCTCTTCTCTCCCCCACCCCCCCATTATTCCTGTCCTCCTTCCCAGTTCTGACATGAATTTGTGATCCTCAGTGGACACTGAGAGTCATTTTCAAAGATTCACAAGTCAAACATGACATGAGGACTCTCAAAAAGCAGCCAGATGTGGCCACTGCTGGGCTATGATCAGTGGGGGAGCCTCCGCTTCAGTGGCCTTTGGTGGCATCATCAATGCCTTCCCCACTAATGGCACTCAGGCATGGTGTGTGTCTCTGTACTATACCTCCACATCTCTGAACTGTTTCCCTTCCCCTCCTCCCCAACCCCATCCCCCATAGAATTTTAAAACCAGTTTGGCATATTTTGTTCTTGTTTTCTTCCTAGGCAGTAGCTGCCTAGTTTTATAGATCTGGACATATGTCATACATGTCATACTCATCTCTACATGTCACACATGTCATATCCATCTCTATGCATGTCACATTGCCATATCCATCTTTACACACATCATATGTGTCATCAATCTCTAGACATGCCATAGATATCACCTCCATCTCTACACATGTCATATATGTCATATCTATCTCTATACATGTCATATGCCCCCAGGAGAATGTAAATGTCCTTGATGGTAGAAATTTCATTTTGTCCTTAAGTCCCCAATGCTTAACATAGTGCCTGGCACATAGTAGGCAGTTAAATATTTGTTAAATTCAAATGTGGGAAATCCCTCCCTAAGGTGAGGTCAGCAGCCTGATTTGGGCCAAAAGAGAGAGGGGGGCATCCTTTCTTCTTTCTCTTCTCCCTCTTCCCTTGCCTCCAACCACATCACTCATTAGTTTTGTCTTTTCCCCTTGTTTTCCTTAAGTGACCTCTCAGTGACCTGAATAGTTAGTACTAATTAGCGCACAGCAGCATATTGTAGCTGTCCAGCCAACCTAGGGGAAAGGTCTGGGGACCTAGCAGGGTCTGGTGGCCCGTATAAGGGTGGAAATGACTTAATCGGATCTCCTTCCAAGGCCTCAGCTTCACTAGCCTTCCCTGATGATCTGTGCTCTGCTGAGTTAGGGGTGGCAGGGGGTCTCATTGAGGGGGCCATGGGACTGTCCTTTTCACAATGGACATAAGGAGCCCTGGGACATGTGAGGGCAAGAAAATAGTGCAGAGGAGGCTGGTGAAAAGTCAGCAATGAAACTGGGGGTCACCCTACCCCACCGGACCAGCTCAAAATCTACTCCTCCCTTGTCTGATTTCCAGCTTGTGAAAGGTCTTCAGTGCGAGGGTGTCAGTGTGGTCATGTGAAGGCAGCTCTCAAAACAATCGAATCCCAATTCACATAAACAGACACATCATTAATAGCCCTCATTGACTTAGCACAGGGGTTCCCAACCTTTTTCTGTTCCTGTACCCATCTGCAAGCTCCCTGTAGCTCTGATCAACATGCAATATGAAAGAAAATACAGTCTAGAGTGTACCAGGCATGTACAATGAAGAAGTAAGAGAAAGACATTAATTTTTCATAAAGAATTTTATGTGGTACATAATGACATCTTTTAGGCTCATAAAGTTATTAAATGTAATTTTTTTCACTAATATGACGACTTTGGGGATGTTTCAGTAGGATGATGAAGATATTTACCAAATGTTCTCTGTTAATCCTTTGATGAGCTTCTCTTTGTCTTATAGGTTGGGACCTCCCCCCCGCCACACACACACATACAGTTCAACATTTTAATGTTAGAAACTACTCCACACACAATAACTCAAGAAATCCCATCTGCAAAATGAAGGGGTTGGATTGGCTGGCATCAGAGATGACTTCTAGTTTTAGATCTTTTGATGTAAGGTATTACCATCAAAGTATTAACTTCATTTTACAGAGGAGGAAACTGAGGCTTAGTGAATTAATTATTCTCTAAATGATTCTCTATAATTCTCTAAATTATTATCTAAAATTACTAACTGGTTGCGTAAGTAGGAAATGAAGGTGTCTGAATGAGAACTCAAGTCTTCTTACTCCAAATCTATTGAGCTAATTAGTTCCCTCTCACTGGACAAGTCACTAGCCTCAATTTCCCCATAGGTAAAATGGGAATAACAACAGCACTTTTTTCCTAGGGATATTGTGAGGATTAAATGAGAAAATGTATTTAAAAGCATTTTCTAAATTTAGAGAGTCGTGAAAAAAATGTGAGGTTCGTGGTACTGTGGATAGAGTGCTGGATCTGGAGACAGGAAAACCTGAATTCAAATCCAGCCTTAGGAACTTATTAGCTGTGTGACCCTGGGCAAATTACTTAACCTCTGTCTGCCTCGTTTTCCTCAACTGGGAATAGTAAGAACACCTACCTCGCAGAGTTTTTGTAAGTATCCAATGAGTTAATATTTGTAAATCACTTTGCAAAACTTTAATCATCCTCTAAATGTTAAATATTATCATTATTTTTATTCACACATTATTGATATAACATGGTATTTTATATATGATAATGGTATATGACAATATTATGATCCCTGATAATATTAGCAACTATACCTATGCACACCCACAAAATATTATCTGTCATATCAAAATGTTATGTAACCTGTAAGATACAATGGAAAAGCATAGATTTGGATTCAGAAGACTCAGGTTAGAATTTTCACTTTGCTTCTTATTATTTGTGTGACCATAGGTCAGTTATTTAATATCTCTGTACCTCAGTTTTCTCATCTGGGAAATACTGGGTTGGAATGCATGATCTCTAAGACATCTTTCTTCTCAAAATCTACGATTCTGAGTATTCCCAGAGGAGTTCTAAACCCAGGATAAATATTGTACCTTATTCTAACATGTTCCCTGGTACATTTATCACAATTCATTCTCCTGATCTAGGCAGGGAGTGTTCTTTCCATGTTGGAAAAATACCTGGTCGCAGTTGACTTGCAAGTTGGACCTAACCTTTCTATAGTTTTGATGGTAGAATCAGGAGTGGTTTAAGACTGGGGAAAGAACTGGTATAAGAACATGGATGAATTTGATATTGGGAAGGGGAAGAGGGATGCCATGGGAAGAAGCCTTGGAACAATGGAGCTAGAAACAGAATGAAATTTGGAGGTAAGTGATGTTGAGGCAGACATGAGGAGCTGCTCAAGTATTAAATGGTGAACTACTAGAATTCCTTCTGGAAGTCATTTTAGAGCTGAGAGCTGAAAGGCATTTTAGAGATCACTTCCAACCCAATCATTTTTGAGGTCCATGGATGTTAAACAATTGTCCAGGTCACATGATTTGCCCATGTATACAGCAGAGCTGAGATACAAACTCAAATCACTTGGTTCTCAGTCTAGGATTCTTCCTACTACATTTGTTGAAGGGAAACTTTCTTCTACCAGGGAATCTCCATCCTTCCTCCATCTTTCATCTTCCAAAGAAAATTATAAAAGAAATGGAAGGAGGAGTAAAGGCAAAAAAAAATCAAACACAACAACTCCATGGAGACATGAACAAATCAAACCAAAAAGCAGATCAGCAGGAAGACCCAAGGTCATTTATCTTGAACAGCCATGGTGCATTCAATCTCATCTCCTCCAAGAGGAAATGCCCCTTGAGGCTGGCCCAGGGAACATTTACTCTTCTAGAAAAGTAGATAGAACCCTTGTTTGGGATGGTTTGTATGGGCCAAAAGGAGCCCTTCACCTGGTGTAGCTGATCCTTAGAGAGGGTAACAATAGTTGGAATGGGAGCTGGAATGTAGAAATTGGCTGATTTTCATGACTGGCGAATCATCTCCACAATAATTGCGTAATGGCTCAATGGACCCAAACTGCCTCCAGAGTTCTTGGTCAGGGCTGGCAGTATCCAGTTGGGCCCCAACTGGCTGAGGCAGCCCTCCACTGCAATCCTGGATATCTATTTATTCCCTAAACTGTCAACTCTGTAGAGAAGGCAGCTAGGTGGCATGGTGGATATAGCCCTGGTCCCACAGTCAGAAAGATGGAGGTTTAATTCTATCTCAGATATTTGCTACTTATGTGACCTTGGGCAAGTCATTCAACCTCTGTTTCCTTCAGTTTCTTCAACTGTAAAATGTGAATTAGTAGCAGCACTCAAATGAGATAATATTTGTAAATGCACATAGTAGCAAATACCAACACAAAGTAGGTGCTATATAAATGTTAATTCTTTTCCCTTCCCTCCCATGTTGTTTGTCCTGAGACCTGCTCTCTTCCTAATTTAAAACTAGCCAGCCATTGTTGGGGGGAGGGTGGAGGGGGAGATATTAGTGTCCCTAGGTGTTCTGAAGTCCAGGCAGGTTCACTGTGCTCAGTTCTCATCGCCCCTGTCCCTTCCCTGAGCAAGCCCAGAACTCTCTGTCTGTCCCACCTGACTGGTCTTGGAGTTTCTCATGAGCATTAAGTAAGTCTTCTGGATAGTCTGTCCAATCCACAGAGCACGGACCATTTCTTCTGTTTCTATCTCATCACCTCTTTCATGCCTTCAAGCTCTCCAGTAAAGCGCAGGGAACATTGTAGTTAGAGTTGGATGTGAAGTTAGGAGACATCTGGGTCTGAATGTCTACTCTCCATAATTTACTGTGGACCACGGGTAAAGGACTCTCCATAATAGGGGCTGGTAGCTCTTACCTAACGTATCTTTCAGTTATTTAGTTAACTGACTGATGGAGAATCTTGGAGCTTAGAGATGGAGGTGAATCTCTGCTAAAGACTGATTTTGTTTTTTGAGGCAATCAGAGTTAGGTGACTTGCCTTGGGTCACACAACTAGTCGGTGACTAAGGTCCTATTTGAACTCAGGTCCTCCTGAGTTCACCACCTAGGTAGTCCTGAAGGCTTATTCCTCAGCGAAACACAAAACCCAAACCTTAGTTCTCTTTGTCTTGAGTTTGGATGATGGGATGTAGCACCTGGGAGATGGAGAGGACTAGAGACCAACCAAGTCTGAAATGAACTAGAGAGATTTAGCCTATCTGAGAAGCAACCCTAAGTCTTCAGGATTGGTCAGAACAGGATTAGAATTTTCCTGCTTGGTCCCAGAAGGGAGAATGAGAACAATAGGTAGGAGTTATAGAGAGGCAGATTTTGGCTTGTTGCAGGGTAAAATCTAACAATTTTCTGAGGATTTTGGACCTGTGGTTTCATTGGCACCAGAAACTCCTAGTGTGGAAATTCCCTCCACTGATACATAACTTGCCAGTAGTTTATAATCTCAGAGTTCCCAGGAGGTACTGATCATAATGGCAGAATTTGCACTGAGGGCTTTCTAACTCCAGTCAGCCCTCTCTCCCTGATGCCATGTTTCCTCTAATACTTAGAGTGTTCAAAAATGGAATTCCTTGTCTCTAGCTATGTTGACTTAATAATTCAATAATATTGAGTTAATAATAACTGAAGCATAAAGTACTTTAGAGTTTACGAAGTTCTTTAGATAATCATCTAATTCAATTGAAGAATGTAAGAGCTAGATAAAATCTTCAAGATATCCAAATTCAATGGTGTCAAATTCAAATAGAGAGGCCACTAATCTATATATAAGGGTCCCTTTGGGCTGCATATTGACTTTCAAAATGTAATACTATCTATGTTTAATTGTATTTTTATTTTTGTGTGCAGTGCCTGGCACATAGTAGGCACTTAATAAATGTTTAATGAATTGAATTTATTTTGTTAAATACTTTCCAATTACATTTTAATCAGTTTTGGCAGTATGCTTGACATCTTTGTCCTAATTTAACCCCCTGATTTTACAGATGAGAAAGCTTTGAGGCCAGGTAAATGACTGGTCCAAAGCCATACAGCTGGTAAGTTTCAGGGGAAGTAACTGAACTCAGGACTTCCTAATTCTGAACCCAATATTTTCTCCCTACTAAACCATGCTTCTTTATCCCTGAAAGTTTTTCAGATGGAAACTATAGAGTGGCTTCCCACTTAAGTATAGATCAGTTTGGATAACCTCTGATTGCTCTCCCACCTCTGAGATCTTAGAGAATGGTAAGGGGAGTGAGAGCTTGGAGCTCTGGTTTTTTCTTTTAATTTTTTTCATTATGAAAAGATACTTCCTTTGCAGGGGGTTGTTTATTAATAAACAAATATTATCCTATTTGAATGTCATGATAATCCTGAAAGCTATATGCTATTATTATCCCAATTTTACAGCAAAAAAACTTAGGCAAAAAGAAGGGTCATATAGGTAGTGTCTGGAGCTGGATTTGAACTCAGATTCCAGACTCAGTACTCTATCCACCATGGGTTTGGAACACTACACAGAATATCAGATATTTTTGATGTGTTGATTGGTTTTGCTGAATTATTTTCTCTTCTTCTTCTTCTTCTTCTCCTCTCTCTCTCCATTCTTTTACTTCCTTTCTTTCTTTCTTTCTTTTTCTCTTTCTTCCTTCCTTCCTTCCTTTCTTTCTTTCTTTCTTTCTTTCTTTCTTTCTTTCTTTCTTTCTTTCTTTCTTTCTTTCTTTCTCTTTCTTCCTTCCTTCCTTCCTTCCTTCCTTCCTTCCTTCCTTCCTTCCTTCCTTCCTTCCTTCCTTCTTTCTTTCTTTCTTTCTTTCTTTCTTTCTTTCTTTCTTTCTTTCTTTCCTTCTTTCTTTCTTTCTAGTGATGGCTTTCTGGGATGTGGAGGGAGAGGGAAAGATACAAGAAGAAATCCAAGCAACATAAAAACAAAAGATATCAATAAAAATCTATTTAAAATTTTTTTCTTAAAACCCTTCCAAACTGATCGGCAGTAACAGCAAATATATACCCCACAAAAGTGAGGACCTGCTTCCTGAGAGCAAAAAGGGATGAAGAGTAGTTTGGAAGGCTTGCCCGATAGCCTTTCCTTCCAGAAAGAGTGGGATTCAGGGCATCAGGGTCAGGCCTTAGGAAAATACCTCCATCTATACCTGTGTGGCTTCCCACCATCTAAGTCATCACCCAGTGTCTTCATATGCACCCCACTGAGAGGACCTAAGTTGTCCACTCCAAGCCTGTGTGGAGTGGTCATGATGGCATGTCAGAGAGGAATACATACACACATAGATATTTTTCCCCAGATCTGTGATTACTTTGAAATTTTTATATTATTTTAAATAATGTCTGTTGTTTTTTACATTGCGTTGATTTCCAAATATACCTGTTTGATGCAGAGAACCGTTTCTTATGACAAAGAAAGAGGGGAAGAAAGGCAACTTAGCAAAACTAACCATCATATTGACCATTTCTGATGGGATGTGTGCTGTTCCATACATACCCAATCCTCCCTGTCTGTAACAAAGGTGAGAGGCAAGTCTTTTAGCCATTTTTGCCCCAAGATTTTAGACCTGTGAACCTCTGATTTCATCAATGTACTGAGTTCCTTATTGGAAGTTTTGATGAGGAATTTCCCTCTAACAATGTACATAGATAAATTATCATCATCATAATCGGCATTTAAAGCTTGCAAAGCACTAGATGAACATGGCACCCTCGCAACACCCCTCCAGGAAAGGAGGTATTATCTCTATTTTATAGGGAATGAAACCAAGGCAGACAGAAATTAACGGACTTGTCCAGGGTCATGTAGGTGATTCTTATATCTGCAGCTGGGTTTGAGCTCAAATCTTCCTGACTTTAAAGGCACCTAGTTGGCACAGTGGATAGAGTGCTGGGCTTGGAGTCAGGAAAACTTGATTTCCTGTATTTGAATCTGGCTTGACACTTACTGGTTGTGTAACCCTGGGCAAGTCCCTTAAGTCCCTTGCCTCAGTTTCCTCATCTGTAACAGGGCAAACTACTTCAGTATCTCTTCCAAGAGAACCCCAAATGGGGTCACCAAGAACTGGATACAACTGCAAAATGACTAAACTAAATTTTCTGACTTGCAGTATAGAATGTTAACCTAGCTAACTCTCTTAAAGACTTGTCTGGGGCTCTGAGAAGTTAAAAAGGGTTGAACTACAGCATGTATCAGAAATGGTCTTGAGCCTAGGTCTTACTGACTTTGAAGTCAGCTTTATTATCACTATACCTTGCTGTTTCTCAAAGCAATGAATAAATTAGAAAACATTGATTAAACACTCATCATATCCCAGCCACTGTACTAGGTGCTAGGGATACATGTACAAAAATGAGGCAGTCCCTGTCTTCAAGGAACTTACATTTTACTGGGAGGACACAATGTGTTCACAGATAAGTAAAAACAGGATGTTCACAGAACAAGTATTTTGGCAGGGTTGGTGCTATCAACTGGGGGAATCAGTGATGATCTTTTGAAAGAGATAACACTTGATCTCAGTCTTGAAGGGAGTTAGGGCTTCCAGAAGTGGAGTAACAGAGGGTAAGCCTTCCCATCTATGGCTCAGAGGCTGGAGATGGGACATTGTGTATGAGTCAGTTTGGCTGGAGTATACAGTGCATGGCGGGGGGGGGGGGGCATCATATGCAATCACATATGATAGGAAGCTGGAGTCAGATTATGAAGGGCGTTAAATTACGAATGGGGGACTTTATATTTTACCTTGAAGTCAATGGGCAGTCATTGTAGCTTGCTGAGTAGTAGGATGATATAGTTAGGTTTGTGCTTTGACATTTTGTATGGAGGATATGTTGGAGAGAAGATAGGGGAGAGGGGGAACACCATCCAAAGGCTCCTCCAATAGTTCATGTAAGGGAGTTTGAAAATCTGGGCTAGAGTAGCTATGGTGGTGATAGAGAGAAGGGGACAGATGCTGGAGATGCTGAGAGGATAGGATCAACAAGACCTGAGAATTGATTGTGTGTGTGTTTGTGTTGGGGGCGGGGGTGAGGAAGAAAGGAGGAGTTGACAGTGCTTCTAAGACTAGGAACTGAGTAACTGGAAGGATAAAGGTAGTGATGCCCTCAACAGAAATAAGGCAATTTAGGTTAGGAGGAGAAATAAGGGTTTAGGAGGAAGGACAATGAATTTTGTTCTGGACGGAGAAGCATTCCAGTAAGGGACTGTCTTCCTTGAGAGCCATTCAGGTGGAGATATCTAGCAGGCAGTAGGAGAAAGAACAGATACATATTTGGTTGGGGTCATGGAATATGAGGAAATAAAGGATTATATAAAACTGAATAATAACATTTTCCACTTTTACCATGTTTCCTTGAAGCTGCATGTTCAGCTGAAATCCTCCCATCATATATTCAGCTTTCAGAAGCATTCCAGGGCTATCATCTTGTGGGGTTGATCTCATAGCTCTATCTAGTGTTAGCTCATTAAGATAGCTCAGCAGACTCCACAGTCCAAGCAGTCCTTGATTGATGGATCGCTCCGAGAGACACTTTGTATAATGGAGATAGAGCTGTCCTCAGAGATTCAAGGACCTCTTGTAAGGGTTAGAATCTCTGGGTGATAGGATTATGGAGCCTGGTATCTCCCTATTTTTGAGGAATGGAAGATGAGGCTGGATGAGGTCAATTCTCAAATGGAAGTCTACTTGTCTGTTTTAAATTTCTGGCCCTTGGCTGTTGTGGCCACACAAGGACATACTTGTCTGTATATTGAGTCTGTGAAGAGAGGTTTTCCTCCAATGGTGTATGTGTGGGAAGGGGGAGGGAGGGGGTGTCTTTCCTTGAATTCTTTTCCCATTAAATTAGAATCATAGAACATTAAAGCCAAAAGACATCTGAGAGTCCAACCCTCTCATTTAGCAGGTGAGAAAAATTGAGGCAGAGAAGGCTAGATTTAGAGTCAGAAGACTTGGGATCAAATTTTGCTGCTGCCTCTTATTACCAGGGTGACCTTGGGAAAGTCACTTAAACTCCCTCAAATTCATCCGTAAAATGAGTACATTTGGATCAGGTGCCATTTGAGGCTGAATGATCATTTGTTGCATGTGTTACATTATGAATTCCTTTCAAGTATGAGTTGGACTAGAGAGGTCCTGAGGTATTGTCCAGCTCTAAAATTCCACAACTGCCCTTGTTAGCTCCTGAAGGCAATGGGGGCTGGCACTTACACACCAATGTAAAGTTTTGCTTTGCACACATTTTCTCATTTGTTCTACTGAACAACAGCCTTCAAAGTGGGTCCTACTGAAAAAGAGGGAGATAGAGAGAGAGACAGACAGACAGAGAAACAGAGAGACAGAGAAACAGAGAGACAGAGAGACAGGGATAGAGAGAGGAAGAGACAGAAAGAGACACAGACACAAAGATACAGAGACATAGATAGAGACAGAGAGACAGGGGTAGAGAGAGGGGCAGAGACACAGACAGTCAGAGAGACACAGAGAGAGAGAGACAGAGAGAGAGACAGACAGACAGAGAAACAGAGAGACAGAGAGACAGGGATAGGGAGAGGCAGAGACAGAAAGAGACACAGACACAAAGATACAGAGACATAGATAGAGACAGAGAGACAGGGGTAGAGAGAGGGGCAGAGACACAGACAGTCAGAGAGACAGAGAGAGAGACAGACAGACAGACAGAGACAGACACAGAGAGAGAGAGAGAGACAGAGGGAGAGAGAGAGAGAGATGTTAAGTGATTTGCCTGGGGTCACGAAGCTAGTAAGTACCCAAGACAGGATTCAGACTCAGGCTTTCCTGACTCCAAATCCAGATTTCTAGACATTAGCCCATAGAAGCTCAAGCTAAAAGTGACATTTTTTTTTATCAGCAAAGAAGGCATAGTCAGCCATTTTACACGTGAAACCCTTGGTGACAGTCAGGAAAGCTTCAGGCTGCAATGATATACAGACTAGGTAACTTACAGGTACATGGTCTCTCATTATTCAATCCAGCTTGGCACAGGCCCTCTCATTAATCAGACCCTAACCAGGCTGTTCCTCCTTTCCAGGTTAGCTGGCTCACTGTTACAGCCTTTTCCTTAGGTCACTCCAGCCTTCCTTGACAGCTCCCCTTTATTTCTATCTCCTGTCCAACTTGCTGCCATTTTTCTTAGGTCACCTGATGATTTAGGAATCTAGTTCCTTTCTCTATGTGCTCCACTGCTATCCCTTGCTGTCAGGCAGAAAATGGTCTCTTCTCAGACACAAGAGCTCCTAATAAATCCTAATTGTAGCTGACAGTTCTATATCACTTTACAGTTTGCAAAGTACTTCACGTACATCAGACCTAGGTCAAACCATTTGACTTCCTTGGGTCTCAGTTCCCTCATCTGTAAAATGAAGGTGTTGAACTGGATGGCTCTAAGGTCCTTTTTGTCTCTAAACCCATGATTCCCTTTGCTGGGCCTCAGTTTCCACATCTGTAAAGGGCCTTTTAATCCTTAAATTTTTGGTCTTATCATTTCATTTATCCCCAAGACAATCCTCTCAGGTAAGTGCTGTTTCTATTCCCATTTTGCAGATGTGGAAACTGACATCAGAAAAATTAAGTGACTTGCTTAGGACTCAAACGCATTTATGCGTCTGAAGTTGGATTTAACACCAGTTTGGCTGACTGTAAACCTAGAACTGTTTATAATGCCCTCATCTGCCTCTCAGCCCCTAAACTGAGGGTCACAGAAGATCCTAACTCTTTCCAGAACTGTCCACTCCTCCAAGATACCTCTCTCCTGAGGAACAACTTTGGATTCTGCTCCAGTCATAGAAATTTTCCGTAATTGGCATTTATTTTTCCTGGGTGCACAATCACCCCCAAAATTCTGTTTTCTGCTTTCCTAGCTCAAAACTTCCTTCTCAATGCCTATGCCACAGCATTATTTTCTCCCTCCAGCCACTCCCACCAGTCTCTTCTCTCAACTAATGCTATTTTCCTCCCTTCTGATTCAGCCTCCCACCCCTCTACAGCTCTCCTTTTCTTTCTCTAACTCCTAAAATGCTTTCTCCTTAATCCCTAGCATAGAGGCCACATCTGGGCCTCTCATCCTCCAATACCTTCTTAGGAGGTCCCCTCCAGATCTCATTGTCTTTTAGTAGCAAACATTAGCATATTTAAAACCCACATTTACATTTTGGAACTTTGTATCTAGCAAATCCAGTTAAAATTCAATCCACATATACTTTTAGGCATTGGGCCTTTAGCCATATGGACAGGAAATCCCCCCACTCACTCAGATGATATCCTCCTTAACTTTGATCCTTGGCACCCCTTGTCTTTTAACTCTTCTGCCAGACCTCCTACTCCTTTATTTTTTTTTCTCCTTGTAGGTGTCTGCTGTGTTTCCACAAAGTGATACAGCCAATAGCCAAGAGGTCTGAGCCATGTTACTACTTTTATCAAAATTTTAAATGTAGATTTGTTGGTTACTATTCCTCTGATTCTTTTCAAGCATATCTTGTCGATATTATTTTCTAGGGCCTGGGATAGTGCCTGGTAAAAGTAAGCTCTTAATACAGGCTGGCAGATTGATTCTTAAAAAGTCTTGGGTTCACGTGACCCAAATTCTCCGATCATAACTTGGGAGTTGTAAGGAATTTTGGAGGTTCATAGGATCACAAATCAAGAGGCAGAAGGGAACTGGGATGTCATCTAATCCCGTACTTTCACTTTATAGTGCGGTAGTTACCATTTGGTGGTTCATAAACCATTTGCCTTTCACTACAAAGATCCTAGGGGTTCATGCTAATATTTCTTTAATGATGCCTTATGCAGTAAATAGTTGTAAGGAGTATTATAACTAGTATATTAAATTTTCTTGGGGATTCATAATATTTTTTTGTTGTTGAAAGGGAATTGCAAAAATTGTTGGGGATCATTGGAGACACTATTGGACTTCAAATCAGAACAGATTGAAGTTCAAATCTGCCATCAGACCTTTCCTGGCTCTGTGACCCTGAGCAACTTAAAACCTCTAGAAGCCTCAATTTCAGTATAAAAAGAAGGGGTTGGTAATGTGGAAATATGTTTTGTTTGACTATGTACATTTTTCACAAGGGTAATATTTTTTTCCACTGGAGTGATAGAGGCCAAAAAGGGGTAGAGAAGAGAGAGAGAGACAGAGAGACAGAGAGACTGAGAGACAGATAGAGAGAGACAGAGAGAGAGTGTCAATTTCTTCTTTTTAATGGAGAAATAAGAACAGAAGGAAGGCCAGAAAAAATCCAGAGAAGCAGAGCGATACAGGTCAGTGTTATTATATGCCTAAAAACAGAATGCAGAGAGGTACATAATAAAGATCTGCAGTTTCATGTACAATTCTCTTATTTTGTCCTATTCTGTAAATACAAACACTCATTCTGGTGTTTGTTAAATTCAGAACAAACATCAAAATTAATGAAAATCAATGAGGGGCCTGGATTTGATGGCTCCTTAGGTTCCTTCCAGCTCTGTGGAGGTTCCTGTAATTCCCCAAGGTCACAGAGGTAGAGAGGGGCAGAGTCTGTGGGTTCCAAAGCTACAAGTCTTTTCATTGTTCTAGGCAGTCTCCCATGAGGGGGGTGCAAGGTGGTAGCAGATATTTCTAAGCAGCTAAGGGACCGGTGAACAATTTTAGCAGATTGTGTTTATTGTCTATACCTAGTTAAGGACATAAATTTAGATGGAGGAGGGACTCACATTCTCTGAAATCTAGAGCTCACATTCCTCTCCAACCTAAACTCCAGCAAGGCACAATCCAGAAAGCCCTGGGTTTGGAATGAGAGGGTCTGGCATAGAATCCCAAAACTGCTTACTGCCCCTTTGGCATTAGTGTCCCAGTGTCCCGGACTTAAAGATGAAAAGGACCTCCCTCTTCTGGACCTCAGTTTGCCTGTAAAGTGAGGCCATGGGGGAGTGGACTATATCAACTCTGAAGTCTCTTTATATTGCTGAGGGTGGGGGGTGGAGGTTAGGGTGACCCCAATCCTCACTTACGAGGTAGGCAACAAAACAGAGTAGCTAGAGGGACAGACCTGGGAGCTTTGAGTTCGTAAGGAAGTCACTCAACTTCTCTGAGACTCAGGTTTCTCATACATATAAAATCTTGGACTCAGAATACAGGAAGTCTAGAGCTCAAACCCTCCCTTGTGTATTTATTGTCTGGGTAACCCTGGGCAAGTGACTGAACTTTTCTTGCCTCAGTTTCCTCGTCTGTAAATTGAGGTGGTTGGACTTGGTGGTTTCTAAGGTCATTTCCAGTTCTACAGCTATGATTCTATGATCGGTGATTCCTAGTGGAAAGGACTACATAAATGATAAGATTTTATTGGAATGTGAATGATTATTGTTAAGACCTCTTTCTTTTAAATCACCACCTGGAGGTCTGCCCACAGGAAGACTTCAAAACATTTCTGGTGGTGATAGTAAGGACATGAATCCCCAGTAGCCAAAGTGATATAGTCCCTAATCGTTCTGAATCTTGTATTCCTCTTCTGTAAAAGGGAATAAGAATACCTGCCCTGCTTATCTCACATGTTTTTGGAAGGACTACATGATGATGAACATCAGAATTCTAAAGTGCTTTCAGATATACAAAGCACTTTCCTCTCAGCAACCCTTTGAGGTGAATAAGAAAATATATTATAAACCCAAGAGGATTGCTATTATGTATGAATTGTTATTGCCTGTTGTAGTATTTCATTTGACTGATTAATATTTGACTGATTAATGGAGTTCTAAATTCAACTTTTGATACAGGAAGTTGACTTAAAGCATGAGATTTTCACCTCTTTTGTGCCATGGACCCCTTCGGTAGTTTTGTGAAACTGACTGAATCCCTGCTCAGAATAAAGTTTTTTTATGCATAAAATAAAGTACAGAAGGGTTGCAAAGGAAACCAATGACACTAATATATAGTTATCAAAATATTAAAAAAAATAAGTTCACAGACCTCCCTTCTCCTCCTTCCCACTCAAAATAAATTAAACCTGTATAAGCTTGCTTTTGAGGCATACATCTAGAATTAGACGGGACCTCAGCAGCCATTTGGTCCAAGCACCTCATTTTACAGATGAGGAAAGTGAGGCCTCTTCTAGGTTAATTTTTATCAAAGGACATACAGCCTTCTAGTCCCATGCCACCCAGTAAGTACCATTGTTCTGGCAATGGTTGACCAGCTCCAAGGCAGGTACTGAGGAGTCCTGAGAGAGTAACACAGGAGAGGTTATTTTGTTAGTGAATTCTATATTTAAAAGGTGATTTTGAGGGTAGTGTTCTTTCTTCTTTGAGAGGGGGAGGCAATGGGGGATGTATAGGGAAATACTGAGTGATACAGAGATTGGTGTCTGGGGATCTTGCAAGACAGAGGTGGGAATTTTGATGAGAATTAGTATAGAGCTTCCCCTCTTACTCTAGAATCAGCCATTTAGGGCCGCCTGAACAGTTGGTTCTGCTGTTTTGGCTATCTGAAAGATTGCAGGTACCCATCATAGCATGACAGCTTCCCTTGTTGACTGGCACGAGGTCTGTTCTCCTTGACTGGCTCCACCCCTTCTCCTAAGGTCTTGCTTGTCTTGGCCAGCCCTATTCTGGGACTTTGAACAGCCCTGACCTGTTCTTGTTCCAGGGACAGAAAGTTCACAGTAGGAGGGGAGGGGTTGGCATTGTCTCCACAAAGAGGAGAAAGTGGCATAGGTAGACTCTGTGTATGTGGGTGGGTGGGGGAAGGGAACACAGGGAAGGGAAAGGCAGCATTGGTGGGTAAGACTACAGAAGCCTCTAGGGCAAAACGCACCCTCCCTCAAATCAGTTGTGGATTTGAGACTGGGGGAGAACTTTGGTAATATATGCTAATGTGGGTTTGATAGATGGATGGTTTGGTAGGCTTGTTGTCACACTCCAGAGTGTAGCCCTGGGTGACTCTTGGGGGAGGTGACTGATGTGAATAAATATAGTTTGAGAGCAGTTTAAGATGAGAACACTGGGAAAGAGACAATAGGATGATTTGATGCCAATTGGAGAAAAAGGGTGCCAACCAGCTGATCAGGCATGTGTTATGCCCATCATATGAAAGGGCTACTGAGGGGTGGGTGGAGCCAATCATGGCTACCAGGCAGCACTGTAGCCTCTGGCAGTCTTCTCTGTCTTCCCATTTCAGGTTAGAGTCTGTGACTGGTGAGAGTATTGGATAACATGCCCATCTTGGTGCCAGCTCTGACCCTGTCACCAAAACAGGAGGATGTCCAAAGGGCTTCAGTGTGAAAAAACTTGGGCTGAGGTAGAAAGGGTCCACTCACAGTTTTTACCAAGCTTTCCTTGACTAACTCAGACCATCTTTCTCCAATTTTCTATTCAACCAAACACATGTTCAGTAAACCTGTGTTAATCTGCAGCCCAGACATCCAGAAAGTTCAAGTAACTGAACATTCCGTGCTCTACTTTTATGAAAAATAGATGCATGGCAAGAGGACAGGCCAATATCAAGGACATGCTTAGAAAGGAGCTTCCACGGGCTTTTTCTGGGGTCAATACAGGCTCAACCTTCAATACCAGATGCAGGGAGAGATAGAGGCAAGAATCACAGACTTGAAATCAGGAAGACCTGAATAGCAATCTTGACTCTGGTACTTATTAGTTATGGAACCTTGGGCAAGGGGCTTAGCCACTGGTCTATTGGTAAATGTTTAACATCTGGGAAGGGGAAGGGGGGAATGTACACATGACATACTTGTAAGCTGAATGTTCATTATTAACATTTTCTCATCACTTTTTTAAGTCCAGACAATCAACAAAGCAATAATTTAAATCCTGATTTATAGTGTTTGCTGACTTCCAAGGTATAGGTACTGAAAATATAGAGAATATAGATACAGACACATAGAATAAATTTATAGAAAATATAGAAATACCCTGAACATTTAACAACTGGCTCTCCTTAGATCCCTGACTGCTTAACCTTTCTGAATCTCATCTTCTTCATCTGTAAAATTGGAGTAATAATACATGTGGTAGGTTCCTTCTTCCTCAGGGTGGTCTTCAAAGAGGTTGGAGAATCCCTTATAGTGGGGATTAGACTAGATGGCTGCTCTTCTAATTTTTTAGTGCTGTGAATACTGTCTACCCCACTGGTTGGTCATGAAGCAAGTGCATTGTTAACCTTAGAGAGCTATGTAATCATATTATCATTATTTTTCATCCAGAATCATAACTCTACAGCTGGAAGGGATCTCAAGGTCTATCTAGCCACATCTTCATTTTACAAATCAGGAAACTGAGGCCCAGGGAGGTTAAGGACTTTGCCCAAGGTTACACAGACAGCAAGTGTCAAAGATGACATTTTGAATCTGGGTCCTCTAACTTTGAAAGTGGAGAACAGTCCTTTCCACTCAACCACGGCCGCCCAATGCTCAATTCCAAACACATTTATTAAATATCAACTACACGCAAGGTGTTGTAGTAGGCTCTGGAAATACAAAGGTGAAAAGCAACCTAGAATCGGCCCTTAGAGAACTTCACATCTACTGCACACTGTTGAAAGCGTGATACAAACTCTTCTCAGTTAACTAGAATACTCAGTTGAATGGAACTCCCCATTCCCTGATCATGCCCAGTAAATAGGATCTGGCTACTCTCTCTCTCTCTCTCTCTCTCTCTCTCTCTCTCTCTCTCTTTCTCTCTCTCTCTCTCTCTCTCTCTGTCTCTCTCTCTCTCTCTCTCTCTCTGTCTCTCTCTCTCTGTCTCTCTCTCTCTCTCTCTCTCTCTCTCTGTCTCTCTGTCTCTCTCTCTCTCTCTCTCTCTCTCTCTCTCTGTCTCTCTCTCTCTCTCTCTCTCTCTGTCTCTCTCTCTCTCTGTCTCTCTCTCTCTCTATCTCTCTGTCTCTCTCTCTCTGTCTCTGTCTCTCTGTCTCTCTCTCTGTCTCTCTCTCTCTGTCTCTCTCTCTCTCCCTCTCTCCGCCATTGTTCCTGGTATGATTATATATTACCATAACATTTTTTATTCATTGTTTCTTTGGTCTTTGTAAGTCACTTCTTGTGGTGAATATTTGAGGGGAAATGTCAGACAAAAGCCCCTCTGCAGTGAGTTTTGCTACTTTGACAGATAAGAGATGGAAGGTGATCTAAAGACCACAGCTTCTGATTTAGAGACTGTGGCCTGGTCCTTTTGTCTTTCCCCTGTACTTTTTCCATGGTGAGTCATTTCATTCCCAACACTCCAAGTCAGCCAAGTTAAACATGCAGGTAAATAAATTATAGGTACTCCATTTGCCCGAAGGTTCTCGGTCCAGAAGATTGACACATTAACCTCTTTTGTTTTGTTTCTACCCATTCCACCCCACAAGTCAGCTAATCCCTCTTAACCTAGTCCTGGGTGGATGTAGGATCCTTTCTAACTGGGCACAGTCTAGGATCATATGTTTAGAATAGGAAGGACACTAAGAGGCTGTCTAGTCCAACCCCTCATTTTACAGATAAGGACATTGAGGCTCAGGGATGGTTAAGTGACTTGCTCAAGGCCACACAACCAGTAAGAGTCAAAGGTGGGATTTGAATCTGGTCAGATCTTTCTGACTCAATCCACTATTTCACAAAATCTTCACTCTTTTCCCCCACCCCTCCATTCCTAATTACAATACACTTTGTAGTACTACCTGAACATGAAATGAATTGCCTCTTCCCCTGGACTCAGTTATACTCAATAAATAACTGTTAAGTACCTACTACGTATCATGTGCATGGGGATGTAAATTGGAAACAACACAATACCAGCCATCAACAAGTTTTTTATTCTACTAATGGGAACACACACACACACACACACAGATACAAAGTATGTATCAAAATACTTTCCAGAAGAAGTGTTAATAATTGGTTGGATGAGGAAAAGCCTTTGGTAGGAATTGGCACCTGGGCAGGGCTCAGAAGGAAACTAGGGATTCTGTGCCGGGCAGGTGAGGAGGGATCGAATTCCAGATTTGGGGAGGGGCTGCACACAGAGGCTGAGGATGTCATAACTCCAGACCAGAACATTCTAAACTTCACAGTTTTGGGCCCTGATGAAATCCTGAGGCCTGGGTTCTACAAGAGGCTTCTTCTCGCCATTCCTAGACTTGAATCTCTACCTTTAAATCAGCATCAACTAATTTTCTCCTGGTTGCTCATGCACCTGCTGTCCTCAGTTCAATTCATTCCTCTTCCCCTCCTCCAACTCCTTAGTTCCTCCCCCCACCACTATCTCTGCCCCCACACCTGCCCATCTGTCCTATCATTATTCCCAGTCAACTCCCATTTCTTACAATAATCAAATACCTGCTAAACCCACAATGTCCTGTCATAACCTATGCTACTCTTGAGGTACAATTTATTTGTACACTTCTAGTATGGAGGATGTTTATCACCACTACCACAGACTTTAAGCTTCTAGGGGGCAGGGATTGTACCTTTTTTTTTAAATCACATCACTTAGTCCTCCAGGCATTAGGTCAGATACATAGCAGTTGCTTAATTAAGTACTCAAGGAAATAAAATAGATTCAGTGGGGGACCTTTGCACAAGTGCAGAGAATCACAGACTCCCAAGAGCGGAAAAGAAGCTCTCAGGGTCCATAGAGACATGAGTTCAAATCCTGCCTTAGACACTTACTAGCCATGTCCTTTGCCTGTCTAATCTGAGCTTCATTTTCCACATCTGTGAAAGGGTGTGGTCTCTATGGTTCTTTCTAGTTTGGTTTCCTTGACCTTTTATGTAATATGAGCCCCTGTGGTATAGCAGAAAGAGTTCTGGCCTTGGAGTCAGGAAGACAAGTTCAAAGGCTGCCCCAGACACTTCCTAGCTGCGTGGTCTTGGGCAAGTGACTTAATTTCTCTGGGCCTCAGTTTCCAGATCTGAAAGATGACAGGGTTGGACTCATTGATTTCTAAGGTCCCTTTCTGGTCTAAGTCTAGGACCCAAGGACCCCGAGGCCATCAAGTCCAACCTGTACCTGAATAGGGAACCCCTCTATCAATATCCCTGAAGAGTGGTCTCCCAGTCTCTACTTGCAAAGCTCTAGTGCCTTCCCTCTCCGGATTTACTCCAATTTGTCCTTTTCTATAGCTTGTTTGTACACATTTGTTCGCACATGTCTTCCCTATTACACTGTGAGCTCTTTGAGGTCTTTTGCCTGTCCTTGGCTTGGCACAGTTCCTGGCACAGAATAATTAATAAATGCTTATTAACTGCCTGACCCCCACTACCTCCAGAGAAATCCCATTTCACCTTGGGGGAGAACCTTTAAGTTGACCACAGTTTTGACAACCAGTAACAGAGAATGGCTTGGCACTTCGACCCTTCTCTTCTCTGCCTAGGTTAAAGATGTCACTGGAATGTTGCATGTGCATTTACATGGCATTTGGGCATACCCCACTGCCATACTACAAAAAGTAGGGTCTCTGAGGGAGCAAAAGCAAGCTCTTTACTATCACTAGGTATAGGAGTTTTGAAGGTTGGCACAAGCACAGTGGAGAAATCGAGGCACTTTTCTTCACGTCTCCAGCCAGCTCTTTTTTGGTCTTTGGCTCATTTGGCCCCAGGATGTCTATGGAAGAATAAGGAGGATGACTTGGTTGTAGGATTTCTGGAACTGTGCCTAGTAATGCCTCAGGGGGACCTGGCGGTGGTGGGGGGAGATGAGCTTCCAACACACCTGCCCGACAGCTGCTCAATGATGACTATACTCCCCATCATTCTGGGAGTCATTGTTGCCTAGTGGATAGAGTGCTGGCCTTGGCATTTGGAAAAGCTGGCATTTAATCCCAGTTCTGATAGGTGACTCTGGGCATGTTACTCAGCTTCTCTAAAACCCAGTTTCCTCATCTACCCAATGGGGAGGACCTGCACTAGAGCAGGGGTTCTGACCTTTTTTTGTACGATGAACCCCTTCTCAGAATGTTTGTAAAATAAAACAAATAGGATTAAATGGAAACCAATGATATTGAAAATAAAGATGAAATTATTTTCCCTTCCAAGTTCATAGGTCTACTGAAGTGTATCCACAGACCCCTTGGTTGATCTATGGACCCCACGTTAGTAGCCCCTTGACTGGATGATCTCTAAAGTTAATTTTTAATCTGTGTTAATCTTGTATGTGTAAAATACTATGCAAATTTTACCTCTCCTCCTCCTATTCTTCTTCTTCATCTTCTCCTTTTTCTTCTTCTTCCCTTTCTTCTTCTCCTTCTTCCTCCTTTCCTCCTCTCATTATTGTTGCTATCATCCCTTCTACAAGTTTTGGGTAGAGATTCCCATTTACTGGGTTACATAGTAAGAAACTAAGACACGATTAAAAGTTGGGGTGGTGGGGGAAGGCATGCTTTGGGCACATAAGTCTGGGAAGGACTGGACTCTACCTCTCCTTGCCCTCTCCAAGGAGAGTGAGCAGGGGCTCTGGATGTCTTTTTCCCCTCAGGGATAGTCACATGGGAAGATTGAGCCCACCATGAAGGGGAGTGACTAACCCAGATCAGAATGAGGAGGACACACCTTGTGAGACACTAGGGAACCTATCAGGATGGGAGCTTCACAAATTGGGGAGAGATTTCGTTTTTCCAGGAATGTGGGAGGAATTTTGCTCTCAGCCTGGCCATTAGGACAACAGATCCTGAGATCATCCTTGAGAGAGCTCAGAGCTCTCTCCTTGCAAGGAAATCCTAAGAGAGAACTGAGCAAATTCTAGCACGTTATTCTAGGGTCATATGTAGGGTAGGGGTGGCTGAAAAGGACCTTGGGGGCTGTCTAGTTCAAGCCATTCATTTTACATATTGGGAAATTGAGGCTCAGAGAGCTGAAGTGATTTGCCCATGATCACACAAGTAGTAAGGGGAAAGGTGTGGATTTGAGCTCAGCACTTATGACTTCAAGTTCGTTTCCATTGCATCATCTAGGAAATACATTAAAATTGGCAGTCATGATAGGGCAGTGAGTCAGACCCAGGCAAACAATCTCAATGCACCAGGAGAATGGAGGATTGTGAATCTAAAACAAATCCATGCCTCAGACAGGAGTCACCTGACATGTTTAGATATTCATAAAATGTCAGTCAGAAGAAACTTAGAGATCCTCTGGTCCAATCCCTTGATTTTATGGATGGGGAAATTGAGATCTAGTGAGTTTACTGGAGCAAAAGAAGCCAGTAAAAGCTTTCCAGGGCTTAACCATTTCCCAGCTTCCTGAAAGCTACAGAAATGCAGCTGAGAGAGAGAGAGAGAGAGAGAGAGAGAGAGAGAGAGAGAGAGAGAGAGAGAGAGAGAAAGAGAGAGAGAGAGAGACAGAGACAGAGAGAGAGACAGAGAGAGACAGAGAGACAGAGAGACAGAGACAGAGACAGAGACAGATAGACAGACAGACAGACAGAGACAGACAGACAGAGACACACACAGAGCAAGACAGAAAGAGACAGAGAAGAGAGAGAGAAAGAGAGAGAACTAAGGGGATTCCAACCTAATGATAATTTACCCTTATCAAGGATGTTGTGGATGGAATTTAAGCATCAGGCAGAGGTTTGGATTAAATGATGTCAAGGTCCTTTCCAATGCCCAGATTCTATGGAAACAAGTGACAGAGACAGACAGACATCCTGGACACGAGTTTTTCAGGTCATAGGAATGCCATAGGGTCATAGATTTTGAACTGAAAGTGACCTTAGAGGTCATCAAGCCCAAGCCTCTTATTTTATAGAAGAGGAAATGGGAAAAGAAAGCAGTTCAGTGACTTGCCCAGGATTACACAGGAAGTACTGAGGCAGGATGCTGATGGGGTCCAGGTGAGGAGACCCAGGTGCTTTGTTGAAAAAAAAAAAGAAAGAAAAAAAAAGATTCACCCTCCCACTCTAAGCTCGAAGGTTCATTGAAACTCACAGCTGCTCCATCCCTAGCAATCACTGCAGTGGGGCCCTTCGTGGGACAGAGGCGACAGGGTTAATTTAAAGGGCTGGGGGAGGCAAAGAAAGGGCTTGAAACCACATGGTGAAGCCAAGGCAGATTAATAGAGAAAGAGAGAGGGGGGTAGACCATTAGGAAGACAAAGAGAAAACCATGCTGGAGCAATAGAGAAGGAAATCTAATATCAACTAGGGAAAAATAAATGGAGATTAGGGCAAACAAATTAGCTTTAATGGGTTCAATGCTAATACAAGAATAACAGTCGAGCTGCGAATGCCTTTGAGGGGAGATGGGATATAGAACCTGAGCAGTCATGCAGGCAATAAAGAGTATGGAGGGAGGGGAAAATGGCTGGCCAAGGAAGCTAGGGAGAGAGCAGGACAGAAGGTGAAAGGGAGAGAGGTGGAGAGGGGGATGTGCACTAGGTGGGATGGGAGCTGTGGAAAGGAGAGGCAAGATGGAGAAGGGAAGGGGCTGAGCAGGGAAGCAGAGAGTCCTGGGAGGAAGCTGGGGAAGGAGAAAAGGGTGGGAACAAAGGCAAACAAGGTAATTGGGCAAAATCCAGAGCAGAGAAAGAAAAACCAGGGTGGCTGTAAAAGGGGGAGAGGAGAGAGACAGAGAGAGAGAGACAGAGAGAGGGAGAGAGAGACAGACAAACAGAGAGACAGAGAGAGGGAGAGAGACAGAAAGAGGGAGAGAGACATACAGAGACAGAGACAGAGAGAGGGAGAGAGAGACAGACAAACAAAGAGACAGAGAGAGACAGAGACAGAGAGAGGGAAAGAGACAGAGAGAGGGAGAGAGAGACAGACAAACAGAGAGAGAGAGACAGAGAGAGGGAAAGAGACAGAGAGAGGGAGAGAGAGACAGACAAACAGAGAGACAGAGAGAGAGAGACAGAAAGATAGAGACAGAGAGAGAGATAGAGACAGAGAGAGACAGACAAACAGAGAGACAGAGAGAGACAGAGACAGAGAGAGGGAGAGAGAGACAGACAAACAAAGAGACAGAGAGAGATAGAGACAGAGAGAGGGAGAAAGACAGAGACAGAGGAGAGAGAAATGGAGAGACAGATAGAGGACAGGGAGTGATAGAGACACAGAGACAGAAATAGACAGAGACGGAGAGAAACAGAGAAGAGAGAGGAGAGGCAGAGAGACAGAAACAAAGACAGAGAGAGGAGACACACAGAGAAGAGAGAGAGAAACAGAGAGACAGAGAGAGAGAGACAGAAACAGAGACAGAGAGGCTGGTAGGGAATAATAAATACTGGAAAGAGGAGACAAAATGGAGAACGGGTTTGGGTCAGACTAAGTGACTGCTGACGATCCTTGTCTGAAATTCTATGATTCTGAATTAAAGCCATGGGAGAGCCCCCAGCAAAGATGAAAACAAGGCAAGAAAAAATGAGACTTAGACACAAATTAAAAGGTAAAGAGGGTGGTGGGGGTGGCTTCTGTAGAGTGCTAGAGCTGGTGGCAAGCTATAATGATGGCTCACATTAAGGTTGGCAAAGCACTTTGGGTACTGAGAGCTAGGCCCCATTATTATTCCAGTTTTACAGGTAAGAAAACTGAGACTCAGATGTAAAGCAACTTGTTCAGGGTCACACAGCTAGTGAGTATCTGAGGCAGCTTTTGCACTCCTCTCTTTCAGACTCCATATTGCTAGTAGGATATGGGGTGGTAGGCTCATGGAATGTTTCCAACTGGAAGGGATCTTCGAAACCATAGAGTCCAATTTCCTTTACAGGTGAGGAACCTTGCTCAGGTTCCCCCACACGTTAGGCTGCAACTCCTTTTGGAGATGTCTGTGCCTCTCAGCATCAACATTTGTTTCCTGACCTTTACTCTTCTCAGCTAGGACTGAGGGAGCCTGATCCCATTTTTCTCCTGGTTGTTCCCAGGGATATGTTTTTGTTGAATACAGTTTCAAAAGGATTCTTGCTTAGGTTTCATTTGGATCAGACGGCCTTGTAGGCTTCTCCCGACCCTGAGATTCTGTGACTCCATGACCACACACACACACACACACACACACACACACACACACACACACACACACACACCTGGCATTGTTCTAGGCACTATGGGGGAAAAATAAAGATCCAATTTCTTTTCTGGAGATGGGACTCAGTGTATAGGAAAGAGTGCTAGGTTTGCTGCCATAGGCCCTGTGTTTGAATTCTGACTTTGTTATTGACTACCTATGATTACAGGGTCATAGAATCATAGAGGAAGAGTTGGAAGGGACCTTGGAGGTCATTGAGTCTAACCTCCTCATTTTACAAGCCAAGAAACTGAGGTCCAGAAAGGTTAAATGCCATATTTGCCAAGGGTCACACAGTTAATTGGCATCTGAGGCAAGAAGCAGGGTTTCTTCTCTGCAAATCCAGTGCTCTGTTCTATGAGACCTTGGCCAAGTCTCTTTACTCCTCTCCACCTTTGTTTTCTTTCTATAAAATGGAAAGGGGAGATGCATGCTCAGATGAGTTGATCTCTAACATCCCCTGTGATCTAGGGTAAATGAAAGACTACCTATTAATCTGTGGTTCCAGGCAACAGGTCCACAAATAACCCCACAGCAGAAGCAAGAGCTGGCGAGTTGGTGGGTTGGGACTCCTGACTTAATCCTGCTTTGCTTCAATGAACAGGAAGGCACAGAGTAGAGGACTGGCAGCCTGGGCTGATGTAATCACACTGACCCAACCCAGGAAGAAATGAATAAGTGGTGACGTCACAGGCTTGGATGGGGAAAGTTCCCCTGGCTCCTAATGACTTCTCATGACCCTGATCTCCTGTGCTCTGAGACTTGGGAGGGTGAGAGAGGGAGAGGAGAGAAAGGTCAAGGGTGCTAGAAAGAGTGCTCTCATGTGGTAGTGGGGAAGCAACCAGAATTCTAAAGCTGAATGGGAGCTCAAGGGCTGTCTCATCTAATCTATCCATTTTACAGATGAGGAGACTGAGACCCAAAGAAAAATTAAGTCATTCACTGAAGGTGACATAGAGGATGAGTCATAGAGTTGGGATGTGAACTCAGGCCCTGCATCTTCTAAGTTCAGGGCTTTTCCACTGCTCCTCTTGAAGGGGATCTCTGACTAAGGGTGGAAACTTAGTCACTTAGGAGAGGACACTCCCAGCATAGATGTGTGAAAATAGGAAAGAAAGAATGGGGGAAAAACAGAGAGCAAGAAAGGGACAAGGTAAAGTCAGCCTGAGCACAAGGGGAAGGGCCTTGGAGAAGATCTTGGGGAGCTCATTTAACAGTGGGAGATGTAAATCCAAGACAGAGCCCCAGGTGTGAGCCCTGGGGATGGACTTATCTGCCAGGTAGTATTGTAGTATCTCCACCTCTTTCATTGTCCACTATGACCACCAGGCTGGAAAATATGGCTCTAGTAATTAAGCAAGTATGAGACCTGTGGGTTTGGAGAATTTGGGGGGCTTATATTTTTAAGCAATGTGTCCTTAATACCTCTTGGACTATTCCTTCCCTAACCTATAACTTCAGACTTTCCCCACATCCTTGCTTTTCTGTTCTCCTTTTCTTTATATTTTTCCTTGACGATTTAGTTTACTGTCACATTTTTATAAAAGGGTAATCTCTGAATCTACACCTGTAGTTCTGGCATCTCTCCTGAGCTTCAGGCCCATGTTCACAACTGCCCCCCTCATATCTGTACCTCTATGGATGTGTTACTGCTTCCTTAAACTCAACATGTCTCACCCTGGGATCCATACTGTTCTCTTAGAAGCTGTCAGTGGTGCCACCTTCATAATCTTCCCAGTCACTTGTGCTAAACAACACCCCACCCCCAAACCAAAACTTTGACTTCACCCTCTCTGTCCCCAGGATCCTTTTCTTCTGGTATTTCTGTATCTCTCAATTTTTTCTTTTCCTTCTGCTCCCATTGCCATCCCTTGAGTACAAACCACCATCCCATTCCATCTGGATTATTGTATTTTCTCTGGTCTTTTCCTACCACTAGTTTCTCCTATATTTAAACCAATCTTCAGTTCTTCCTAAAACACCATTCTCATCTGCTCAGAAGCCTTCAGTTGTCTTTCAGTTGCCTCAGGGTAAAGTCTATACTACTTAGTTTGACATTTGAGGCCCTCTCCCCATTATCCCCCTACTCAAATACCAATTCCTCATGTAATCGTTCCATAACAATTTGCTAAGTGATTACTATCTATCAGTCAATCAACAAGTATTTGTTAAACACTATGTGCCAGGCAGCATGTTGGGTACCGTGTCGGACAACATGTTGATACAAAAATAAAACAATAATGTCTAGCATTTACAGAACACTTTAAGGATTTCAAAGCATTTTACATATATTATCTCACTTTATATTTATAACAAACCTGTAAAACTGGGGCTATTGCTATTCCCCCACTTTACAGATAAGGAACTGATGGCTGAGAGAGGCTAAATGACTTGTTCAGGGTCCCCCAGCTTATAAATGTCTGAGGCTGGATTTGAACTCAGATATTCCTGACTCTAAGTCCAGAGCTCTCTACAAGACTCTTAGTTGCCTCAAAAAACCAAACAAACTCTTCTTGCCCTTAATAATCTCGTATTCTATCAAGGCAGATAACATGTACAAGCATCAACATTTATAAAACGTAAAAGATAAATATATGTGTGTGTATGTAAATATGTGTGCATATACATATACATATTATATTTATAATATACACACACATATATACAAATATGTGTGTGTGTGTGTGTGTGTATGATTATTTGTGGGTGTATTAGGAAAGGCCTCTTGTAGAAAGTGATACTTATGCTATACGGCGGTGGGTGGGAGGTGAATCACATAAAGCAGTGGGATGAAGGCTGGTATTATACACAAAAGGGTCTGTAGATAATTTGAACAGCTAGGTGGTACAGTAGATAGAGTACCAGGCCTGGAATCAGGAAGACCTGAGTTCAAATCCAGCCTCAGACACTTAGTAGCTGTGTGATCCTGGGCAAGTCCCTTAACCCTGTTTGCCTCACTTTCCTCATCTGTAAAATGAGCTGGAGAAGGAAATGGCCAACCACTCCAGTGTCTTTGCCAAGAAAATCCTAAACAGGGTCTTGAAGAGTCAGAAATAATGACTGAAGCGATTGAATGACCATGGTAGATAACCTCCTTCATTATTAGGGCCCATCCCCAGAATGAGGAGCTATCATGGTACGGTAGATTTAGACTTAGGGGATATGATTTCAGATCCCAGCTGTGCTACCTATTACCTGTGTGACCTTAGATAAATCACTTAAATTCTCTGGGTGCCAGTTTCCTTATATGTTAAATGAGATGGGACTAGATGGTCTTGAAACTTAAAACCTAAAACCCTGTACCCACCCCCTCTAGAATCCTCTGTACCCCTTTGTGGGTGAGCCATCTCCCAGTCCTTTTCAGCTTTATCCTAGTTTCCCCACCTTTCCCTTCTCTGTCCATTGGCTCCTGCCTAGACCAGCATCTCTGCCTCTCCAGATCCTGCCCACCCTTCCAGATGCAGCCCAAGGCATATTTCCTCCATCAAGCTTTCCCTGCTGACCCTGGCTGGCCTGCAGGGCTCTCCCCTCCTTTCCCTTCTCCCACTGTCTGCGCCACCCACTCGGACATTAATCACACACTGCCTTGAGACAGCTTGGTTATCCCCATCTTGACTGTTATTTAAATCTTGAGCTGTTATTTAATTCCACACATGTCTAAGGCTTGTTTTTCCCCAACCAGATTTGCAAATTCTTTGACTTGGAAGTTAGAAGGCTTGAGATGCTCTCCTTCATGCATTCATCGTTGAGGTGGAATCCTGGCTTTGTTCAATTCTATCCTTGGTAGTACTTTACCTTTCTGGGCCTCAGTTTCTTCATCTGTAAACTTAAAGGGGTGAATTAGGTGATCTCTAAGGCACCTTCCATTGGCAGTTAAGTGGTGCATTGGATAGAGTTCCAGACCTGGAGTCAGGAAGACCTAAGTTCAAATCCAGCCTCAGATACTTACTAGCTGTGTGACCCTGGGCAGGTCATTAAACCTTGTTGCCTCAGTTTCCTCATCTGGTAAAATGAGTCAGAGAAGGAAATGGCAAACACTCCAGCATCTTTGCCAAGAAAATCCCAAATGGGATTGAAGAATTGGATGTGACTGAAAATGACTGAATACCAACACCCCTCTCATCTCTAAATGCTATGATGCCATAATCTGTGAGAGGAGTAATGCTGGCTTCTTCACTTTTACATCTCTTTACGTCTAACCAAGGGGCTTGCCCATAGTAGGTGCTCAGTAAATGGCTGTTGTTTAGCTTTGCTTGAGCATTCATCAAATTTAGTGCTGCTTTGGACAGTTTGCTGTGAAGTATAACAGGGTAGGCTTGTCCATAAGAAGGTAAGGAGGATGAGAGTCAAATAGATTCCATTTGTCTTGGGACCCAGTGCTTGTCTGTGTGTGTGTGTGTGTGTGTGTGTGTGAGAGAGAGAGAGACAGAGAGAGACAGAGAGACAGAGAGAAACAAAGAGAGAGACAGAGAGACAGAGAGACAGAGACAGAGAGACAGAGACAGAGAGAGACAGAGACAGAGAGAGAGAGGGAAACTGAAGCAAGATTTTTAGAACCATATTATCATAGAATCATAGACAAAGAACTAGAGGGGACCTCAGAGACTATTTAGTCCAAACTTATTTTACAGTTGAGGAAACTGAGACCTGGGGAAGTTAAGTGACTTATCCTAGGTCACACAGGCAGTAAACATCTGAGGTAAAATTTGAACCCAGGTAATAGAATCATAGATTTAGGTTTGAAAGAGATCTTAGGGTCCACATAGTACAACACTCTCCTTTTGTAGTGGAAGAATTGAGCCAGAAAGGTCACAGAATCATAGGAGCATGGACTGAGAACTAGAAGGCCTCTTAGATGCCATTGAGTTCAGACCCCTTATCCTTTGGATGAGGAAATTGAGGCACCGAACAGTTGTCACTCACCCAGTTGGTAAGTGGGGGAGGCAAGATTTGAACTGAGACCCTCTGACTACACCCTGCTCAGGACACCTTCCATTCACTATACCACATCCTGTCCTGTGCTCTGTGGAATCTTGATGTTCTACAACATTTCCCCCTCTAAAACATTAAATTTTGAATTCAGTAATTTAATAACATAGAGGGAAATATCAGGGGAGAGCATGAGATGAAGCCATGGAAGAATATAGTCAGGAATTGCAGAACCTGGGTGCAAGAGATGGATTGTGACATGCATCAGTGAATGGAATGTCCATATCAGGGAGACTGTGGAGCCATGGGCATGTTGGAGCAGAATGTTCAATACAACTCATATGATCAAAAATCTTCACTATGGAGGGGACTTACCAGCTCTTTGGTATCAGAACTGTCTTGACATCTTCCATTTTGTTCTAACATTTTTCCACTCTCTCTTTAAAAAGTGCCATTGCTATCTTTTGCTTTTATATCACCTTGATTTTGGAATATTTCCCTCTCCCCTGCCCACCCCAACAAATCATCCTTTGTTACAAAAAATTTAAAAAGAAAGAAAATTTCAATAAGACTAACCAGTGTATCCACTGAGCCTAACAGTATATCCAGTGTTCCATACCCATAGTCCCTCACTTGCCTAAAGAAGGAAAGGGGGTCCAGGGACAAACAAGGTTATTAAAATTACAGGGTTTGCTTTCCTTTGTGTTCTTCCCATTTATTTCCAATCCCCTCTTTATCCTATAGATCTTTGGGCCGCTAGAGGTTCCAAATCTGTACTTGATCAAATTAATGATAATCAAATTTGTTGAAATCCATAATTCAATGAAGAGGAGCATGGGGCTGGTGGTGATGATCTGGTCCCTCTCCCAGCATCCCTCATGGGATTAAAATTGTGAGCCCCTTGAGACCAGGGATTGGCTTTTGCCTTGCTTTCTATCCCCGGCTCTTAGCCCAGTGCCTGGCGTGTAGTAGACGCTTAATAAACTCCACTTGAGCAACATTGCATCTTTAGCTATTCTGTCTCTCACATATCTCCCCTCATCAGCAGGGTACCACGAGGAGAAAGGATTCTCTCAGAGTCACACAGAAAGTCAGTGGCCAAAGTAGGCCCTGAGCCCAGGAGCTCAGGCTTCCAGGCTGCTGAGCTGCCATTATTTTCTACATTTCTAGAAGGTACAATGGAAGCCACTAGGTCCCCTGTGTCCTCAGAGAAGCTAGAGGAATTAAATGTGATGACCTAGGGGAGAGGGAAAGCCAAGAGACTCTGCTAAAATTTACTGTGATCCAGGTTGAGACATAGGCCAAGGTATTTTTTTTAGGAAAATGACAAGCCAAGGGAAGAGTTGTAGAGGAGAGAAGAGAATCTAGGTCCAGGAGAGTTCTGGGAAAATGGAACAACACAAATTTAAAAGAAAGGAAGAAAGACTGTATAAGGAGAGATGATCGGAAAGGAGAGAAAGAAAAGAAGGGAAAAGGAAAGGCAAGGCAATGGGGTAGCACCTGGGTGATTATGCCCAGAAAGAGTTGGGACTGATGGAGCTGGCCTCATGCCCCTTTGGATTAAGGAATAATGCCTTGGTTCGAAAACAGCTACCTAGACTTCTTTGGTGGGCATAGCGAATCATTTCTCCTGATCCCTTTCCACCTAAAATGGGGAACTTGAACACTTCTTAAATTCCTTCAAACTCACATTCTATAATTGTCTGATAGGTCTCCAGAGGGACCCCATTAAAATGTAAATATGCTACCATAGCGCAAAGGGGTAACTGGAGAGGCAGGGGTTAGCCCTGGCATATTCACAGCTACCTGCCCTCAGGGGAATGGGATTCAGAAGGGTACATTTTGAGGGAGCGAGGAAAACTCTGGAATGACAGTCAGAGAGTATAGGTTGGGGTGAGGTCCCACAGTGGGCAAGGGAGAGCCAGGGCATCCAGGGACCAGCTTGAGGACAATAGTCTCCTGGGGTAGGGTAGAGGGAGTGGATGGGCAGGTGCCAGCAAAGGGGGCATGCCCACAGTGGTGATGCCAGCCATTTTGCGTCTGCTGGGTTTGAACACTTGATGAAGTAAGAGGGCTCTACAGGTCTGACTCATTATGTGTGAGCCTCTGTGTCCTGAGATCTTGGTGCAGTTTGGCAAAGGAGGCAGAGGGTAATTATGGGTAATATTCCTCTGCAATCTCTCCTGGCTCCTCCCACCCTGACTTGCTTTTCAGCTCTTTAGGGAAGCAGACTCCACCTGGTGGGACAGGAGGTGGGGGGGGGGAGGTCCATTTCTAGTGGATTGGCCAGGTTCCTTATCCAGAGTTAATGGAAGTCCTGTCTATACTTGAACTCAAAACTCTCCCTAGTCTGCCACTGGCCCTCCAGCAGTATAAAGTCTATAATTCAGGATATTGTGTTGTTCCCCAAGGATGAGCAGAAAGATGATCTCACACATTTGTAAAATGCCTTCCACTTTACAAAGCACGTTCCCAGGTAGGGCGGTATACTGGGAAAAACCTGGGGTTTTGAGTCAGAGGACCCGCAAATCTTTCCTTTGATACTTGTGTACGTCACTTTTCTGTTCAAACAAAGGGGTTTGGATTAGTGTTTCTCTAAGGTCCCTTCCAAGTCTAAATCCGGTGACCTCCAGTGGTGGAGTCGATCAACCGTGGTGAGGTTAGAATTGATAATTAGTCTACAATTCTATGATCTAATTGGATTTGCCCCTACTACCCCCATTTTACAGATGAGTTAGCTGATTCTAGGGATAATAAAGTGACTTTCCTAAGGTCACAAAGTTAGTAAATAGTAGAATGCCTCGATTAAGACCCAAGTCTTCTGACTCTTAAGTAGGTCAGAGTTCATTTTACTGTCTGAGGTAGGCTGGCTGATGGCTAATGCAAATAACAGTGAGTGATCCTGGGAATATCATTAGCCAACACATCCTCCCCATTGATACATGAGATATTCTTTCTAGGCATAGCTAATGAATTTCTTTCTTCCAGTATTTCTGGTCAGACACGTCACATATATACAAATACATACCTATGCCAGAAAATTTGTATGGTAGAACTGTGGGGGGGGAGAATCTCTCTCTCTCGTTTATTTATTTATTATTAATTTAAATTATTAATTTAAAATTAACAATTCATTATTAATTAATTAAAATAAATTTATTTATTTATTCCTCCCCCTGACCTTCTACCAATATGAAATGAGTTAAGCCTCTCCTGTTGGAAACCTTGAGGGAGGGAGTGGGATGACTTGGCTAGACCCCAGAAGTCTTGAGAGCTGGACATTAGCCTCAGCACTGATACTTCCTTGGGAGGGCATTAGGTGGCTTAGGAAGAGTCTTGAGTTTAACTCCTGTGTCAGATAATCACTAGTATGTGACCTTCGACAAGTCAGTTAACTTTCCAGCCTGAGTTTTGTCGACTCTAAAATCTGGAGCTTAATAGCTTCTACCTCCCAAGGTTTGTTGTAAGGATCAAATGAGAAAACATGGATAGTACTTTCCAAACATTAAAGAGCTATAAACATGTTAGCTATTTTTATGATTGCTGTGTGACTCTGTGCAAGTATGTGTGTTACACATCCATACATATACATATATGCATTTCTCTTTCTATAGACAGATCTATGCTATTATCAACCTTGGATTCAGCAGTCACCAGGGAGGTCATGTGGTAGTGCAGTGGTTGGTCTTGGAGTCAAAGGACCAGAGTTCAAGTCCTAATTTTGCTACTAACTAATCCTGTGACCTTGAACAATTTCTTCAGTGAGAAAATAGACACGGAGAACTTTGTCACCACCAAGGCCCGTGTGAATGTCAGCAATGATTATGATTTGTCTACAAAGAAACTCCGACAACGTAGCAACTGTAGGCTTGACTGAGTCTTAGCCATGGCCCGCTCTGGTGGCTGCTCAGCGCCCCCTTGTGTTCAGAGGGCAGACGCAGGTTGGCTACGAAGGAACCAGGACCAGGGGACTCAGAGTCATCCAAGGTTCTTAGGATCATAGGATTACAACTGCAGGAAGATGTTGGGGGGTGGAGGGGTCATCTAGGCCAATACCCTTTATTTTAACTTTTCAGTTGCTGCTTTGAGGAGGGCATCTGAAGTCAGGGCACTTTGGAAGACACTTTTCACTTTACTGGCCCAGCTTCTCCCCTCTTCCCATAAAAAAGGTTTTTCCAAGCTGGTGTCTGAGGCCCACTCCTCACAGTAGGCATACCATTCTCATAGTAGGCAATGTGCACAGTGGAGAGAGTGCTGAAGAGGACCTGAAGTCAGACCTGGGTTCAAATCTTACCTCACTGTGACCTTCACCATCACTTAGCCTCTTTTGAGACTCAGCTTTCTCATCTGTAAAATGACAGAGTTAGACTAGAGTGTCTCTGAGATATCTTCTAGCTCTAGATCTGTGACCCTAAAATAGGGAGGTTGGTGAGAAGAAGCATGTTGCATATTTTATGTCATTTTTATCTTCACAA